>NC_136385.1:127511228-128761228 GCF_965140285.1 Lepidochelys kempii | reverse complement strand
TGTCGAAATCACTGGATAAAATTTAATAGACTGTGTTATGCAGGGGATCAGATTTGAGCATAACAGTCCCCTCTGGCCTTAAAAATCTATGAATCTGAGGGCTTGTTTTCAGTTCCGGGGTAAGCTGACCTAAGATACGCTACTCCAGCTACGTGAATAACGCGCTCTGCTGTCGATTTAGCGGGTCTAGTAAGACCCACTAAATTAACACCCGTAGGGGTGTTGATCTCCTCAGTAGTGAAGACAAGCCCTCAGTTTCTTCCCAGACCTAACTTAAGTGGGCTCTGTAATGGAAGACTCCCCATTCCACTGCTCCCAGGGCAATACTGTGCTCTGCTTGCAGGAGGTTCCTTTTGAGACCAGCCTTCTTAGCCAGAGGGAAAGTCCTTAATCAGTCTTGAGATTACAGGTTCAAATCACAGCAGAAAGAAATTGTTTTCCCGATAGGGAAGCAGTGAGAGATTCCAACAACTTTTTGGGAACCAGTCTTTCACTGTTAGTGCCCAAGACACAACTAAAACCACATACAGATACCTAAGTAGAGATACTAGAAATGTTTACATGAGCTAGCCTCAGTTACAATACAGTGCCATGAAGAAAGAACATATTGAAAAGGGTAAACTACAGCAGGCTTGGTGAAATTATGTCAAATGACTGTATCTAGAAAACAGATCAGCTTTTCATGTTGCCTGCCCATTCCAACATTCTAGGTGTTTTACGACAAAACAAACAAACCCTTATTTAATATGTGAATTAAAGTTCTAACAGAACATTAAAAACTGATTACACTTCTTAAAAATCATTCCCAATCTGACCTTGTGCTGGGGTGCACCACGCCCTTTGAGGAGGCCTGCTGGAGGCCTTGCGGTCCTACCACACTCCGCTCCAGAAAAGGCATAGTAAAGGTAGGTCCTCCAGGCTTGTGCTGAAAGGCTGCAGGGGAGCAGCCAATCAGACCCTAGCAGGCTCAGTTAAAAAGAGCAGCACAGCCACCTGAGCAAGTCAGTTCCTGACGGGGACTGAAAGGGAAAAGACAGAGACTCTCCAGGCAAGGAGGCCTGGGTGAGACCCTGCGCAAACAGGAAACAAGAAAGTAGAACCCAAGGACTATAGCCTAAGGCAGAGATTCTCAAACTGTGGTCCACGGATCACCAGTGGTCTGCCAGCTCCATTCAGATGGTCCGCGGATAGTTCCCTCTAAGGTGCACGCCTGGGCGGCCACCCACCTGATTAGTGGAGCCGTGCAGACATGGCTCCATTAATTAGGTTCCTGGACCGTGGAGAAGACACACATGTAAGGTGAGGTAGTGGCCTTTGGGGGAAATAGGGGGTAGGTGGGAGGGGGCAGTGGAGTGAGACGGGGGGTGGAATTTAGAACGTGCAAGGCTGCGGCTGCCAGAGGAAGAGGAGACTTTCCCCAGCTCCAGGGCTGCGGCTGCCAGAGGAAGAGGAGACTTTCCCCAGCTCCAGGGCTGCGGCTGCCAGAGAGAGATGGCCCTCCTTCCCAGCCTCAGCTCTGTGGCTGGGGAGATACCCCTCCCCTCCTTCCCAGCCCCAGCTCGGGGGCTGCCACAGCAGGAGAGAGAGGGCACATCCATTGCATTAGAAAGGTAAGACTACTGATATTAAAATATGAGTTGTGTGCTTTTATCTGTAGAACAAAATTTTTTTTAATTTTTTAATTTAATTTTTTTATATATAGTGCTTTTATCCAAAGCACTTTACAATAGTTAGCTAACGGTACAAACAATCTTTGGAAAGATCATTTAGTGGTCCACCGAGACCCTCAGCAATTTTCAAGTGGTCCGTGAAAAAAAAAAAGTTTGAGAACCACTGACCTAAGGTAATGGGTGAAGGTGATGGGACCGAGTGGGAAGCCATCCAGGAGTACCAGCAGCAACCAAGTAGAGGAAATAGTATGTGGCTGTTGTCTATAGGATACCTGGGTTGGGACCTGGAATAGTGGGTGGGCCCGGGTTCCCCCACCGTCCACAGGAGAAGTGGCTTAAGCCTCAAGGAGGTGATAAGACTCTGCATAAAAAGCCCAAGAAAGGGGCTGGGAATTTAAACAGGACCAGGGATGGGGCCGAAGACCCTGAAGAGGGCCAACCATTCTTTCAACTTTGTTACTGCCAGAAGGGGACTGAAGTTAAGGCATAAACTGGCTGGAGAGCTGGGATGCCAGAGAACTGCTGATGACAAAGTCTCCGGGGAGACCGCCTTGGGGGCAGTGTTCTCTAACAGGGCAGGGACAGACTGAAAGCTAGCCCAGAAGGGGCTGAGAATTGAGCCCAAAGGCAGGGCCGCAGATGACTACTTAGGCACAGTGATAGTCCGTGTTGGAACTTTGTCACCTGGAAGGGATTCCCTCTTGCATTTAGACTATGGCTAGGTCTATACTACAGCTTATGTTGGCATAACTTACATCATCCCCCTGAGAGAGACAAGTTACACCGACATAAGCGCCGGCGTGGACAGCACTATGTCAGCAGAAGAGCTTCTTCCACGACATAGCTACTGCTACTCGTGGAGGCTGAAGTATTTAAGACGACAGGAGAACTCTCTCCTGTTGGCTTAGAGCAGCTGCACCACTGTAAACTCTATAGTGTAGCCGTGGCCTATGTGTGACTTAGCCGGAGGGCTGAGCCACTGAAGACCCACCTGATGAGGGCAACAGGAAACAGGCAACCTGAGCCAAGAGAGAGTGCAGGTTTGCACCCACAGGAGGCGCTCACAAGAGATGAGTGCAGCACATCACAGACCTTTAACCTCTTTTTAAAAGATGCTGAACCCACAGCATTTCTTGGGTCCTGGGCCCATTATACCAAAGATTCACAAACCAAGGCCGCTGTCGTAGAGCCAGGGAGAACTTGTAAGGACCATCACATATAATACACAACTGTTTCTTTCAGTCTTTAATTTCATCGGTGGTGACATTTACATCGACAGTTCCACACTCATTCTTTCAGAGATTAACTTCTCAAAACGAACAGGCAAGATCTCCTTACCTGGTGATGATAGACCCACCAGGCACTAGTGATGACACGAGCATCCCACGCAGCACTGTAACATAATGCCATGGTGCCGGCCTCAGTCAGGGTCCGGGGAGGGATCAGCTCACCTGTAACAGCAACACCACCACATTTGCGTTAGCTGAGCACACGTTTAAAAAAGTAACCAGACATCGTACAAAAGCATCTCCGAGTGGGGATCTACAGAGGCAGGTCCTGAAGGCAATTTTCCTGCACAAAACAAGTACTGTGCTATTATGGCTTCCTCACTGGCTTGCACATTAATAAGGAAGGACTTCAGACTAAACCTCGTCAACTCGACGTCTGAAGTGAAACGAAGAGCGGACAAGGATGTAGCAGTACATTTTTACTGAAGTCCATTAAATTTCAAATTGTTTGTGTTTAACAGATTATAAATCAGAGCCAACCACAGACTTAATTACCTGTAGGATTCTTGATTACACAGCTAGTTGCACCATGTAGGTCAGCATGCACATATATATCTCCTAAAACAGAAGAGATAAGATTGGGACACATCACTGAGCACACTTAATTGCTGCACTGATCATTAAAAGAGGGTTCCAAGCTTTGAATTAGAAACTGATTTACTTGGAGCACTGCCAAAACATTCACATATTCAGGGGAAGTAATTATGTCTACTTGTCAGTTATACCCCATACTAATTGTCATTTATTCTGACATCAATATCATGGTGAACTAAGACCTTTGGTATGCTAATATATTGCAATACTTCTGAATTCTGTATTCTGCTGTAGAACAGGGGTTCTCAACTTTTTTCTTTCTGAGGGCCCCCCCGCAACATCCTATAAAAACTCCACAGCCCACTTGTGCCACAACAACTGTTTTTCTGCATATAAAAGCCAGGACCCAGTATTAGGGGTATCAAGTAGGCAACTGCCTGGGGCCCCACGCCACAGGGAGCCCTGTGAAACAAAGTTGCTCAGGCTTCAGCATGTGGTGGCTGGTCTCAGGGCCCCAGGCTTCAACCCCATGAGGTGGGGCTTTGGCTTTCTGCCCTGGGCCCCAACAAGTCTAATGCTGGCCCTGCTTGACAGCCCCTTGAAATCCACTCGCAGCCCCCCTACGGAGTCCAGGACCCCTGGTTGAGAACCACTGCTGCAGGAAAATACTAGCTATAACTTATGTCTATGGTCTTACGCTCCTCCATGTGGAACAGTGTACAACTGCAAAAGGTAAAGTCTGTTAGTTTGCTTTTTAACTCAGTTCAGGCAATTTCAAAACTATTGGGTGAAGCTGCATTCCATACCACACCTCACACATGGACATAATTATAAAGCTCCAAAGAACTTCAGTCTGAAATTCCAGACAATGTAGCAAAATGAGAATGCGTACAAGCAAGCTGAATTTTATACACAAGCTAATAAAGATCTAATAGTGTTCCTCAGTTTTGGATGTACAATACAAGCATTTATAACAATCAGCAAAGAAAACAAAAACTATGCTGACATGCTTGATTTAATCTTACTAACCTGATTTCAAATATCGCTTCACAATCATTTCATTCTGCTGTTGATCTCTTCCAGCTATAATGAGGTAATTTTCAGAGCTAATAAACCACAGGAACTTCTCAAACCTGTCAAATTACATCAAACCACGCTGTATAAAATAACTGGAACTGTTTGCCTATTACAGAAAGTATGGTTTTTGCCAGGGTCTCAGTACTTTAATGTATTACAGGTGGAAAGACAGGTATTCTCAAAGATACTTCGTTTTGTTGATCAGCTACAGTTTCATACATATGTATATGGCATAAATTCAAGGTATTGTACAAATGTAATTGGACTGTCAATCATATTCTTTAAAAGGACACATCAAGCAAATCTCACAATCTATTTTTTTTAACTATAATTGCTACTTTTAAAACAGCTGTTTATAAAAAGAGAGAAAGTATTTCTTTTCCATGTTTACTCTGTGTGCATTTAAAATCACTTTGTGTACAGTCAGTCTCCCCAGTTGTTTGTGTGGATCTTTTATATTGCAGATAGAGAAAATGTTTAAAATTTTAGGAAAACATGGCTTCAATCCCACAAGAGGATCCACATAGGCAGATCCGCGCACCCATGCAGAGCACTCTTGAAGGGCCCCACCCAGGTGGATCTACCGGCAGGACTGGGGCTTATAACTAAAACCACAACAACTGACAAGGGACATACGGGTGGGTGTAGTACCAAAACACTACTTTTAACTCTTTTTTTAAAAACCAAATTAGATTTCATGTCAACAACGTCCTTTTAAATTTACACAGACTCACACACTCATCTGAGAGGGTAACTATCAAAAGTTTACTTGCCAATAAACCTTTCTTGCTTTCTGAATGGTGGTAACTGTTTGAACTTCTTTCAATGTTTGCTTTGTCTTCTTTTCTGCTGATTTGAATGCCTGTTTAGGAAATATGGACATTCCCAATTCTACAAATGCAGTGATCATACAAGCAATAGCCAAACAGTAAGACAATATGAAGAAAAATACCCCCAAAATGTAGTTTGAGACAGTATAGTCACTCGTTTTGCACATAATTCAATTTGCAGACCTAAAAACCATTTCTGCCCGTGCAAAATCAGAGGCACTTCATTAACGGCTGTCTTAAAATCTTCATAATTTTGAAAAGGCATGTCTCCATTATTCCGTCATGTAGTTTCTCTAAAATGTGTGTTCTGAAAATAACATCAGCTACCTGATCATAATGGTTCTTGTTAATGCTGCCTCAGCTACTGGTCTGTCAGCATTTCCATTATAAAATGCTTTTAAGGAGTTCATAACTGTTGATGGAAACTAAATGATTCAAGGCTGCAACTTGTCAGCCCTACATGTAGGTTAAATTGTTTTGGCAAGCTTGATGGGAGGGGGTTGAAACATTAAATCAGCGTAACAGTATTAACACAAAAAAGGTACATTTTAAACAAACCAGGAAAAGGTAATAATAAATACCTTCTCTGCAGCTTCTACTGTCTTCTGTGTTTTTTTGGCTGCATGTCTCTTATGATCATAATATCTGTGAAACACAAATTCATTTACATCTCAGATCCCAGTATATTAACTCATTTTTAGAGCTATTTCTTCCCACGGTACTTCGTGCCAGCAGTAAATACTTCATTCTGATAAGGAAAATGTTATGTTTGGCTTAGCTTTTTTGCCTATTGCCTATCACTGTGAATCTGAAAATTGCATCAGTTGAAATGAAGTTACTAATTTATTACCCTCACTAGAAATGTAGAGCCCTGCCTTTATATTTACTTTGCAGAGAAAGTAGCCATTATGTCCTGTGTCTGTTTCTATGCTTGATGTAATTAACATTAAATTAAAATGATTATCAGAGACTGGTTAACACAGAAATGGCAAGACAACATTCTGGGGCGGAGGAATGGACAGTCTATAACTAAGGTAAGGCTACACACTCTAAATATTTCTGTAGGAAAAAGACTAATTCCTATGATAGTAGCAGAGTCTATTGAAATTAAGCTAAGGAGCAGACTACTAAAAATATACACATTTTAAATCTTACTTTTTAGCATTGGCATATGCAGACAAACTGAGATCAACATCAACCAACAATGGCTTGTTTTTCTGAGGTTTCTTCAGCTGTTTATTTTTATGCTTTTTCTTCTTCCCTTTTGGTTCTTCAACTTCTTTCCAATGATCAGCTTCGTCATCTTCTTCTTCCTCCTCCTCCTCCGATAATACATACGGGTTTCTATCAAAATATAAAAGTATATTGATTGTCTTAAAAAGTACTCCAGACTTTTTATTGTAAAAGTTAGCAAGATGCATTCCTCCTTCCATTAATTTTGTAAATAATATTACAAAAGATACACACTCTTGTTTTCAATCTGAAGAAGGCTCTATGGTTATGAATAAAGATAAATGTATAATTATAACAGTTTTGATTATGCACTTTCACACAGGAGAAGGAGGAGGAGAACAAAGATGAAACAAATACAGGACATTTTACCCTTGATCTTTGTGCAAAATGAAGACTAGATAGTGGCTCATTATGTTTAATCAAAGCAAATGCAAGCTAGGTAACGGTCTGAGATTTTGTGAAATATCTGATCCATTATCATGAAGCTATTCTGAGCATGTATTACTTTGAGTTGCCTTTACTACTCATCAGCACAGTAAACTCTGTCTTCTATTACTATGTTTGACATGTGTAGCCTTAAGGAGGTAGAGGAGCATACAGCATAAATAATGTTTTCTCTGTATCACACAGCAAAGTATACTATTGTTTCCATTATCTTGTGTAGATTCAACTGTCTTTAGATGATGTGTATGATTAGCTGTGTGACCTTAATTCATATTGTGAAACAAACTGAAATAGCAGAGACACTGATAGATTCCAAGGCCAGAAGGGACCATTGTGATCATGTAGTCCAGTGGTACCCAAGCTTTTCCTCTTGCACGCCCCCCCGTACCACTAATGGAATGTGCATGCCCCCCCACACTCCTGGGCCGGGAGTGGAATCATGGCCAACCTGGTGGCCACGGCCAAGGCCTAGGAGTGGAGCTGTGGTCGGGAGCCGAGACTAGGGACCGGAGATGGGAAGGGGTCTGAACCACGGCCGGGAGCAGGAGCACGGCCGGAGATGAACTGGAGGCAAAGTGGAGCTAGGTGGTGCTCCCTTCCCACCGCCCCACAGAGGCTGGCCCAGGTCCCACTGCGCCTCCCCCGGACATTCCTTCACACAGCCCACAGTTTGGGGACTACTGATCTAGCCTGACCTCCTGCATTACACAGGCCATAGAACTTCCTCAAAATAATACAGGAAGCAAATTGTGACAGTGAGCAGAAGCAAGATTATTTCAGCCCCACATTTTACTCAAAAGCTGGAATATATATCTGGAAACCCCTATATTCACTTTTTGCTTATCGGTACAATTCTCATATCCTTCTTTTCCATACTGACTTAAGGTATTTTCCACTATCAGTTTTTTACTCTCTATTAGGCTTCCTAATTGGGGGGTGGGGGGTCTATATATAAACTCAAACGAAGATCTCTTATATTTGGGTTTAGGCTTAGAGGATTTCCAGTACATTTACACAGTTAAATATATTTCTAGTTTGTTGCCGATACCTGCAGGACCCTTATGTTTTGTACCTCATTTAGTTTTTTTATTTTTAAGTGTCCGCAAGGGCAAGGCACTGATCCAGTATCAAGCTTCTTGTGATGATTTTCCTGGAGGGAGCAGAATGATCTAAATCACAGCTCATACCAGTTTGAATTTTGAACTCTAACTTGTTTACTGGGCCATCTTGTCCAGCCAGCCTACAGCATGCTAAACTTTCAACTAGATTCCCTCTTTTGGGCATCAAGGAATGTCAAGATTATTTAAGTTACTGATTTTTTAAATGCATTTGTTTTGCATAATATGCTTGGTGTTGCCTGTTGCATCAAACCAAATGAGGCACGTTTCCCGGAACTGCCTAGGACATGCAGGTAAAAGTGCTTTTGCTCACTACTGCCCTTTCCTCTTAGACATTTCCCACCACTTTTAAAATGTGACCAGTTAACTCTTGCTTTTATATGCTTGAAGAGTCTATTTCAGTTATTGAACTAAAGGAAAACCAAGAAAGAAAGGTGCATATCGGATCAGTGCCTCTGTCTGTTCACAAAGCCCTCACACTCACGCTTTAATGTTGCTAAAACCCAGCACCATGAATACATTTGACATATATTAACTGACAAAATAATGTAAGCTCAAATGAAGATGCTCTTTTCCTAGTTAACTTGCTAGTTGTGGGATTAGTCCCTCTTAATGTCTTGTTGATCTACAACATACTTACTTTAGTAGCATTGTGATATGATTTGTCTGAAGCTTTAATTCTTTGATTGCACTCGCAACAGGGTCTCCCTGAGCCTGAGCTTCTTTTACAATTGCTCCAATTTCAGTCCAGTCTATCTGGTTGGCTAAGGCACTGCGGACCACCTGGATAGCTCGGTCAACTACGTCCAGGTTCATTTCTACGAGTTCTCCTTTTACCTTATCAATTTCCTTCAGGAAAGAAAAAGCTCTCTTACAATTCAGACTAAAAACCAATTAAATTTCATAAAAATGATGATTAAAGAAACAAATCTATACAATTAATACAGCTGCACTAAAATTAAACACATTGTTCAAAAGATGACCTCTTCCAAGGGCACGCAAAGCATTGACAAGAAGCAGTGTATCATCACTACAGTTCACACTTCCCTCTAGCTTCTCTCCCTTTTTGGTGAACTTGTTAGTGAATAAATACTCCGATTTGTCATCTCAAGTGAACACTAAGGAACACAACTTAGGGTGGAAGTGATACTACATGGAATATTAAAAATATTTTCTCTTTAAAACTTGTCTTATGAAAACAGATAGCTCTACCTGAGCTTGATGAAGAGATTCTAGTCTATGCTCATGATCTTTACGAACATTTTCCAGCTTCTTCAGTGCTTGTTTTTCCTTTCGACAGCCAAAGAAAAGAAAGTAAAAAGATTATTAAAGCTAATGTTTAAAATCAAATTTACACAGGTTCAGAGGGAAGGTACTGTACATCTGGGGTCAGGCTTGAGTTATGAGAGATTACAAGTATTGGTTACAAGGTTCACAAGATACATACATAGCACATAACCAGCACAGACCCAGACTGGAGTTTTTAAAAAAATCAGTGAATAAGTGATCTCGGGTATGCAACCCATAAAATTTATTTAGAGTCCAAGTCAGTGTTGGTGTAACGAATAGGTACATGGGTGGGGGTGCATCCCTTAGTCAGTCAGGGGAGGAAGTGGGTTATTTCCCTGACCGGTGGTTTTGTTTACTCATCCTAGTACTGACAGTGTCCCATGACGTGCTCCGTGTAGAGGTCTCTGGACCACCTGATGGTGTCAGACACCATGAGCTGTCTCATGAGCCGGGCGTAGCGCCGACCGACTCTGCATATTACAAATTTTGCAGTGTTAGATATTCAACACCCAACTGTATCCTATTACAGTATGGAGAGGAAAGAAGTGGAAACAGGATTTTGTTGAGCACTGTCATAGAAAGCGTAGCAAAAGCCACTTCAGTGATTTTTGGACAGGCACTCCATTCATTACGGATCATTACCTGTTAGGTTCACTCCCTCTGGGGCACCTGGCATTGGTCACTGTTCATAGACAGGATACTGGGCTGGATGGACCTTTGGTCTGATCCAGTATGGCCATTCTTATGTTCTTGCTGATTAGCTATTCAATGCCGTGTCTGCACAGTTTAAAAGGAATCCACGGAAGCATCGTAACACTAATAATAGTAGCGGTCATAATGATTGTAATTTCCCAACAAGAACTGCCCTGGTGCATGCAGCTTCAGACCTGCCCCATACAAAGCAACCCATTATCTTTAACTGAACAAGACAGCACCCACATGGTGCTACAAAGAGCAAGGGCCCCTAAATCAGACAAATGTCCAGCATCCTGAAGCTCTAAAGGAGTTAAATCAGCTGTTCTGCTTGTGAATGAGACTGTACCTGTTGCAAAGCTTTCAAATCAATCTTCTGACCTTCTAGCTTGGAGTAAAATTCATCCACGGCCTTCAAGAAAAAAAGTCAGTTTAAAGGATCTCAAAGGATGCAATAACCTAGATCAGGAAAGAGTAAGCAGACAGGAGTGGTTCTGTTCTTAAGAGGAGACTGCAAGACTGCAAAAAGGAGTCTGATCCTAAACTAGGTTTCAACACACTTCCCCTGCTCTACCTAGTCAAGGGACAGTTCAGCGAGGTACTTAAGCACAGGCCTAGCTTTAACCATGGGACTGAACTGGAGCCAAATTCTATATTAGCAAATGATGTAGTGAAGGAAGGAACACGTTCTTTAATCTAAGTATGTAACAACTGTGAAACTACCGTAGGTACAGCCATCTCTGCAATGAGCCATCATAATAATCAAGGTTTCAGAGTAACAGCCATGTTAGTCTGTATTCGCAAACAGAAAAAGGCGTGCTTGTGGCACCTTAGAGACTAACCAATTTATTTGAGCATAAGCATAATTATCAATTGGTTAATAAGAACAGAATCTCCAAATCAAGCATATGAAGTTCAATACAGTTCTTTGTGGTTGGTTTCAACAGGCAGAAACTGCTTACAATAAAGTTTCTGAGTTTATTTATGCTATGAAAATCACCAGCACTGTGAGGTAGGTGGTACAAACATGATGGGGAGGCATGGCAGGAGAGTGCAAAGTAGGGAATCTAGAGATCGGATTTAGTATAAAATAATTATCTATAGGTTATGTTAACCTTAGTTAGCCAAGAACCAGAAAGGACAAAGATTTCATTTTTAGTGAAATTCCATGTCAAACATTCATCATATTTATATTTTTGCTATTACCCTCAGCTATAAACCAACTGTCTATAAACACCTATATAACCACCAGCAAAATATGTTTAAACAAGTGAAGACAGAGAGTAGCTTGGTTCTGGACACAAATACGTCTTTCACCAATGCTACATGCTATATTTCAGTTACTGGACATTTGAGAGACAAGATGAGTGAGGAAATATCTTTTATTGGTGAGACACACAAACTTGGTCCAATAAAGATATTTCCTCATCCACCTCGTCTCTCTAATGTCCTGGGACCAACACAGTTACAACACCACAGTTACTGGACATGACAGACAAATTGGGAACATAAATGGGTCAACTGTAGTTACCAAGAAATATTTTATTTAGCTTATATCTTACTATGATACTTACTGATTTTACACACCAAACTACCTAGTCATAAAGCATAAAAACGTAATAGTTTCCAGCACCATATTTTCTTTCACGTTTTTAGTATCAGTCATTTGAACTACTTAGTACTGTATCAGCAAAACCACTATACCTTATCAAATGTTTCGAATTCCATGTACGGACACTTTAGATGTTGAGAAAACAAGAAAGGATGAAATTCCTCATATCTGTAAAATATACATTTGATAGTATCACTTGAATGCTTAATATAAATTAGCTTTCTAGCAAGAAAGGGAGTTAATACTTCAAATATTTACGTGAGGATTTCTTCTGCAGGTTTATCTGGCTCCAGGCTTGGCTTTTTCTCCCGTTTCTGAAGGATATAACCCTTAAAAAAAAAAACCCCATAAGACACCACATTCACACTCATTTCTTTCCAGGAATCTTAAAAGTTATTTTTCCTTTCTTGCCCAAGGAGGAACAGTTTAACACCTTGCAAACATCTGACACTAAATCCACTGGTAAGCTCTTTTTTCATAGAGACTTTATGGTGCTAAGTGACTTTGCAGGTAAAATTTTGGCCACTCACCTTTATTCTAAAATATTCCAAATGAACACTGAACTTCTATAACAAACCCAAGTATACAATGCATCACACAAACTTTGTACCTTACATTTTAAACAACCCTTGTTTGTTAAGGATGCAGTGATGGGCAAGTCAGAATCAGAATGAATTGTACCATAAACTGAGCAATCCTTTCCGCCTTGAAGTTAGAGAAGAACTTGCTATAAGACAGCAGACTCAGAACATGGAAGAGAGAGGAGTGGATGGGCTATAGCACAATTTTTCCACAAGAAGTGAAAATGATCAGAAACACTGGCACGGGCCCACAGAAGATGTTCAATAGTTATTGCAATAAATAAATAAATACATGTTTGAAAATTAGGACTAAATTCCCAGGGTTAAAGAATGATTTCTATTACCTACTGGTAATTGGCAGTCTTTCTACTCAGGCCTTATTCCCAAGTTGCATTAAGATCGATGTAGAAGGATAAATTACAATCATATTGCTCGTCAGGCGCATGAATACCTTGAAGACACACAACTGCAAAATTAAATTTTGGTTCCTCATTGAACTACAGACTGAGATTATTTTGATATCCCTGAACACTTCATACATTAAAATTACTATCAGTATTTAAATACAATGGTGACACACAAGTCAGATAGGTCCCTTTTACTCCATTAGCTCATTTACAAGCTGCACGTCCAAGACAAGCATCATATATACACACCGGACCCTTGCTAGAACGTGCATCTATATAGCGCAAATTCACATATAATGTGGTTGCAGCAATGGATCCCAAATTTAATTACTTTAATTGGAATTCATTTTAACGCGGTACTGTGTATGGATCCCAAATCCCACGTTCTAGCGAGGGTCCGGTGTATTCCTTATTAGTATCTGGAGGACATCAGAGCAGCAAAAATAGAAAGACAACAACATGAAAAGATGTGATAGGCATGCTAAACCAATAGCAAATGTCTGACATGATAGAAGAACAATAATGCATGTTTCTTAGACGGTTTAACTTTGAACTATGCAGATATCAATTAAGATTTACCTTTCCACTAAAGTGGTTAGTTATCTTCATATATTCTTCTGCCTTCTGTAAAGCAGCAAGTACCCTTTCAATATTTTCTAAAGGAGAAAAAAAATGGATTTTGAAGAGGCAAGAATTTTGGGATATTTTACATAAACACATAGTGCACTACTTAACCAATAAAGGCTAAAGCTTGACAGACCAAAAACTAACCTCTGCTACTAACTGCATTTCTAGCCAGGGGTACAGAGGAATTTTCTCCAATATACAGTTCTTGTGGGAAGTCTGGATTATGAGATTTTCAATAATCCTACTCTCTGAAATACTCTAAAACCAGGATTCTTGCAAATTTCAAAAAAGTCCGCATTTTAATAAGCATCTTTAACCATCAACTCCTTGCATTAGAAACAAATGTCCATTTTGAAGAAAGCCTCATTTAGTGTCCTTTTTAAACTTTGAGATATTTCTTTAAAAAATACGTATTGCAGCTACATGCATAAAATATAAGAGTGCTGGCATAAACACATAATTGCACATAAAAAACAAGGACTGGATGCGTGCAATTACCTGTCTTGGCAAGGGTGTACAATGAAAGTCCCTACTTTTGAAACATTAGCCATAAAACTCCCTTCTTTATTACAGCACTTCAGATAACAACAGATATCAGGTATTACATTATTTTAATTAATTACAGATCATCATATTAACATAGTTCTCCCCCTCCGAAAAAACACTCATAGCAAAGTACGACTACAGAACTAATCATTCTGACCTTACCGCCTCAACCCATAATTGTATATTCCAAAAAAATCAAAAGCAACTGTTCTAATTCATTCAAAATCCACCATATAATTTTTTTCATGATTAACACTTTGGCACATGACTCTTGTATAGTAAGTCCCTTATTAATCCTTCCAGTATCACAATTACAGTAGCACTTCATCATATGACATAAAGTTAACTATTTAGAATTGAGGCTAAAAGGGATGGAAAAATACTAGTATATAAGCAATGCTAGGGCTTTAAGAGAATAGTGTTAAAGTAGTCTCCAGCCTGTAAAAACTTACACTGCATATCCATTGTGATGCTCCCCAAGGGTACCCTGGGTTGTGAGGTGCCTCACCACTATCTGCTTAGTGTGAAGCAGTCTTATCTGTGCCTGCTGTGGGTCAGCTCCCTGAAATCACCAGTCTCTGGCAACACAAGCACTGCCTTCCAGGCCTTGCTTTCTCTGGACAGGTAGCAATAAGCAGACACCAGTCTCAAAATCCTTGGACTTTTCCCTGCAGCATCCAGGCCCTTATCCACTGAATGCTCACAGAATTACCAGGCCTGGGGTTCCCAAAGGAACACTACATACCAGCTTTTAAGATTCAACTGAGGACCACTGCTTTGCTTAACACCACAGCACTTCAATATATTTATATTGAAAACACGAATAAGTTTATTATCACAGATTAGAGATTCATAGAGTAGTGAGTATGAATATTGGAAACCAATGGTTACATATAAATAAATCATGACACGCTTTTAGAGACCAAGCTTAACTAACAAGTTAAACATCGTTTGGTGGAAGGTTCTCTCACCCAAAGTTCCCTTCAGCGTTTTCAGCCAATCCTGGCTGAGCACCCTTTTTCCATGAAACAAAGCCACTGTTCTTTTACGTCCTCAGTGAAGGGTACCTAGGTGTCTTCTCTGCCCCTCCAAATATAGTCAAGCAAACCTTTGAAGTGCACAAATATTATACTCCTACATACCTTTGCTTCCCATCTGTTGATCTACTTTGGCATTACCAGACAATCCAGCTTCTATAAGGCAGTGCTCAATGAGTGTGGCTCCATAAGCTATAAAAGTAGAAAGAACCAACTATAGAAGCAGTTTAAACATTCAGGTTGAAATCTGTATTAAGAATGATTAATTTCCAAAATTGAATGAGACATTCTAGCCATCACTGAGAAAATTCAGCAAAGGTCCCGATACTATAAGTGCTTCATGGACAAATCCCTACACCCATATAAAGCATATTAAGGGATTGCAGCCAAGTTTCTATACCTTTGTATTAAAATTCTAGTCTTAACAAATAATTTTGCATTTTATACATAGGAGACTGTCTTGAACCTTCTGAAACACAGTTGTGTCTTTCTTATTTTAAATTTTCACATTACATCTAATATGAATGCAAACAGTTTGCACATTTCATATTGTAATAATGCCATTACTTACGAAGATGTGGGTTAAGGACCCTCTTTAGCAGTTCCCCGTTAGGTGCATTTGATATTGTTTCAGTCAACCTAAGAGACATAATAAGCAGAATTGCTGCTATTCAAAAGAATAAATGTACAACGTTGAATTGATTTTCCATGTTTTCTGAATTAGAGAAGAAAGCAAACAATTTCAATTCTGTGAGAACTGCATCACCTACACAATGTTCAAAGCTTAAAACAGACTATTCAGACTCAAAATTTTTATATGTAAAAATGGTCTTTGCTTTATTTATAATATGCATGTTGCACAGAATAAAGTTACCTTTCCAAGGTAGGTAATGGTGCAGATGCTTTAGCGTTATCAACTGGGTACCGTTCCCGAACTGCAAATTTGACATCATCTGCCTCATCTGTGCGAAACCTCAGGATGTTTAAAATTAAGTATTCATAGTCTGTCAGAACAATGTTTCCCTGCAATAGCAACAAAACTGATTATTAGAGTCCATATTAAATACTAATTATAGACTAAACAGTTTTATGACTTACTCTGTCGTAAAGCTCAACAATGAGATGATAGGCTGCTTCATCACTTCCAAATTGAAAGTCTACAATTCTGTCTATCCCCAGCTGTTTTACACTGACAAGTCTTCTACTCCTTAAATGCTTACGACACTGATGATATGGAAGAAAAAAAATATTAAAATATGTATATGTATATAAGGTGTAAACAGAAAGGTCCTACTCATATTATTTTAAACTGAAATATTTAATTAAACGACTGTGTGTGTATGCCCGTGAAAATCTGAACATTTCTTGTTTATCTTGCTTGTATTTGTCTATAATAAGTGGAATAAAGATAAGACCTGGTATAAACTTACAAAACTGAATATTACATTCATGAGCTGCTCAAACTTTGACAACCATCAAGCTCTGATCTACTCTTGCTTGTTAAAGAAAAATAGTAGCTCCAAATTGCAAAAAATTAAACATTTTTGTTAAGCATTCAGCATTTACAGTAATAAAAACAGCTGTACTATTTGAAACCTGCATGTCTCTGCCATCCCAAGGAGGGAAAGAGCTAGTGTAACCTAAGGCCCCAATCCTGCAATGACCTCCACTCAGGGTTACTCCTGCTTCCACAAGCCTCCCACTGACTTCAGTGGGGGATTTGCAGAGAGGTATTTCAATGAAGCTCCTCATGGGCACTCTTGTGTACGGTCTCTTCGCAGGAGTGGGGAGCTAACAAGATCTGTAATCTGATTCTGCAATCAGACGCATCCACAACGGCTCTATTTGCTGAACTGGAGCCTAATAGTTCACTTCAAGGCCTGACACCTCAGATAGTCTAATTCAGAAGTCCTTACTTATGCAAGACTCCCATTCACTCTGGGTTTTGCCTATTCAGAGGCTTCAGAATCTGGCCTATATAATAAAATAATAATATATTCACTTTGCCAAAGTAAAATTCCAACAGGCATGGCTTATGAGTGAACATTTATAAGCTTGAGTATCAAAGGCCTGGTCTACAGTACGCAGTTATTTCGGAATTAGCCGAGTTAATTCAAAATAAAACTGATTCCGTCCACACAACCAAACCGTTTATTTATTTATTTATTTAAAAGGGCTCTTTAATCCGATTTCTGTACTCCACCTCGGCAAGTGGAGTAGCACTAAAAATCGAGATCGCAAGTCCGGGTTACAGGTACTGTGGACACAATTTGATGTTATTGGCCTCCAGGAGCTATCCCAGAATGTTCCCTTGTGACTGCTCTGGACAACACTCTCAACTCCAGTGCACTAGCCAGGTAGGCAGTAAAAGCCCCAGGAACTTTTGAATTTCATGTCCAGTCTAGTCACCATCAGCACAGGTGACCATCAGCACAATCCACCATCACAGGCAACCATGCAGTCTCAGACGAGCTCCAGCATGGCCTGAGCGGGAGGTACTGGATCTCATTGCACGTTGGGGAGACGAATCTGTTATGGCAGAACTACATTCCAAAAAAGAAAGGCAAATATGTACGCTGAAGTCTCCAGGGCCGTGATGGAGAGAGGCTACTCCAGGGACACAGAGCAGTGTTGCACAAAAATCAAGGAGCTCAGGTAAACATACCAAAAAACCAGCGAAGCGAATGGGCGCTCTGGGTCACAGCCCCATACGTGCCGCTCCTACTGTGATCTGCATGCAATTATGGGGGGGGGGGTGACACCACCATTACCCCACCACTGTCCATGGACACCCGTAAGGGGGGAGCTGCATGGAGCAAGGAGGATGAGTTATTGTAGGATGAAGAGGAGGAGGAGAACAATGCACAGACGGCAAGTGGGGAATCCTTTTTCCCCCCTAGCCAGGACCATTCTTAACGCTGGACCCAGTCGCCTCCCGGACCATGACCCTGGAGAAGGCACTTCTGGTGAGTGAGAGCCTGATCAGAGCCACGCGGTGGGAGGAAACCCGCCGCACTGGGCTGTTCGCGTTTAGTTTAAAGGGCTCATCCCTGCTCAGAGCCTCATCGCAGCCACACGGGGGGGGGGGGGGGGGTGTTGCGCCACGGGTGTTGTGTGAAGTGATCATCCCAGAGAGCCCACAGACCCTCCTTTTATATGGCAAACCCACCAGGCATTGCTTGCTATGGGAAAGGGGGCCCAGCAGTTTGAAAGCATTGAAATGAATGTGGAAGAAGCAGAATCCCATGTGCCCCTAGGGCTTACCATGGCTGCCTGCAAGCTGAATTCTGTTGCCCGGCCACGTGTGATGGCTTACTTACACCAAAGTGGCAGGCACTTCAGTATAAGAGGCAAACTGCGACCTTGTACAGAAAAAACATGTGCTGTGTACTACGAATTGTCTGTTTCACTGAGAAAGTGTCCCCTTTGTTCTCTAAAAGATATCTTTTAAAATACTACCCTCCCTTTTTCTCCTCCTGCAGGTGCAAATGTTTCAACGCGGTCCCTATCTACTCCGTCCCAGAGGCTGATCCAGATTAGAAGGTGGAAAAAAACGAACTCGGGATGACATGTTCGCCAAGCTCATACGGTCCTCCTGCACTGATAGGGACCAGCTGAATGTGTGGAGGCAAACAATTGCGGAGTCCCATAAAGCGTTACATGAATACGAAGAGCGGAGGGATGTGTGCGATGAGAGCAGGCAGGATGCTATGGTCAAGCTCATGGGGGAGCAAATGGACATGCTCCACTGTATGGTGGATCTAATGCAGGAAAGGCAGCAAGACCACAGACTGCCGCTGAAGCCCCTGTATAACCGCCCTCCCTCCTCCCCAAGTTCCACAGCCTCCTCACCCAAGAACACGGGCGGGGGGGGGGTATTACGGGGACCCACACACTCAACCCCAGAGGATTGCACAAACAGCAGAAAGCTGGCATATCCAAAATTTTGATTTGATTTCTGGACTTGTCCTTCCCTCCTCCTCCACTCCCCTTTCCCAGTACCCCCCCCTCCCCCAGTCTACCTTCTGATTTCTCTCAATGTGTTGTGCAACAAATAATAAAGAATGGTTTTTAAACAATTGTGACATATATAGAGGGGGCAGGTAACTTCAAGAGAAAAACACAACTGTACCCTGGCCAGTCATGAAACTGCCTTTCAAAGCTTCTCTGATGTGCAGCATGCCCTGCTGCGCTCTTCTAATCACCCTGTTGTCTGGTTGTGCTAAATTGGCCGCCAGGCGAGTTGCCTCAACCTCCCACCCCGCCATAAATGTCTCCCCCTTACTCTCACAGATATTG
This sequence comes from Lepidochelys kempii, assembly GCF_965140285.1. Taxonomy (NCBI): domain Eukaryota; kingdom Metazoa; phylum Chordata; order Testudines; family Cheloniidae; genus Lepidochelys; species Lepidochelys kempii. The sequence goes on along the minus strand of NC_136385.1, from coordinate 128,741,941 downwards.
TGAAGCACACAACAAGCAGCAATTACAGTTGGAATATTGGTTGTGCTGAGATCTGAGCCAGTAAACGGCGCCAGCACGCTTTCAAACATCCAAAAGCACATTCTACCACCATTCTGCACTTCCTCAGCCTATAGTTGAACTGCTCCTTACTACTGTCCAGGGTGCCTGTGTACGGCTTTACGAGCCATGGCATTAAGGGGTAGGCTGGGTCCCCAAGGATAACTATAGGCATTTCAACATCCCCAACAGTAATTTTCTGGTCTGGGAAGTAAGTCCCTTCCTACAGTTGTTCAAACAGACCAGAGTTCCTGAAGATGTGAGTGTCGTGCACCTTTCCCGGCCATCCCACATTGACGTCGGTGAAACATCCCTTGTGATCCACCAGTGCTTGCAGTACTATGAAAAAGTACCCTTGCGGTTTACGTACTGGCCGACCCGGTGTTCCGGGGCCAAGATAGGGATATGCGTTCCGTCGATCACCCCGCTGCAGTTGGGAACCCCAGCGCATTAAAGCCATCCACAATGGTCTGCACATTTCCCAAAGTCACTACCCTTGATAGCAGCTGGTCAATGATTGCGTTGGCTACTCGCAGCACAGAAGCCCCCACAGTAGATTTGCCCACTCCAAACTGATTCCCGACTGACCGGTAGCTGTCGGGCGTTACAAGCTTCCACAGGGCTATGGCCACTCGCTTCTCAACTGTGAGGGCTGCTCTCATTTTGGTGTCTTTGCGCTTCAGGGCAGGGGACAGCAGGTCACAAAGTTCCATGAAAGTGGACCTACGCATACAAAAGTTTCTCAGCCACTGGGAATCATCCCATACCTGCACCACTATGCGGTCCCACCAGTCTGTGCTTGTTTCCCGGGCCCAGAATCGGCGTTCCACGGCATGAACCTGGCCCAGCGCCACCATGATCTCCCAATCGCCACATGCCATGCTTCTAGGAACATCTGTGTCCATGTACTTATCACTGTTGTAATCGCACTGTCGTCGCTTCCTCGCCCGGTTTTGCAGGTACTGCACATACTGCTGGATAATGCGCAAGGTATTTACAGTGGTCAAAACTGCAGCGGAGATCTGAGCGGGCTCCATACTTGCCATGCTATGGCGCCTGCACGGGTAATCCTGGAAAAAGGGCACGAAACATAGGAGAGCAGAGTGGCAGCAGAAGAGGTGCTGTTCGGTTCACGATAGCCGGAAAAAGGCGGGAAATGGTTGTCTTCTGTAGCTTTCACGGAGATGGGAGCCCAGGACAGACAACATGGAGAAGCTTGGTTGCGCGGCAAGAGCGGTAGAGCAGAGTTGGCGGCGGAAGCTGTGCTGCTCAGTTCACAATGGCTGAGCAGAGTTGGCAGCGGAAGCGGTCGATGAGGAAGAGAAAGAGTAGATACTTATAGAGATTACATAGAAAGTGGAGAGGAAATGCGACGTGGATTCATAGTACCAGGAGAGAAGCGGTTCACCATACTACACTGTCTGCTGAAAGCAGTATGGCGTCTGCACGCCAAAAAGGTGCGAAACGATTGTCTGCCATAGCTTTCACGGCGGGAGGAGAGACTTACAACACACACCCAGAAACACTCGTGAGAATGTTTTTGCCCCATCATGCACTGGGAGCTTAATCCAGAATTCCAATGGGCGGCGGGGACTGTGGGAACTGTGGGATAGCTACCCACAGTGCACCGCTCCGACATTCGATGTTAGCCTCGGTACCGTGGACGTACTCCACCGAATTCACGCTCTTTAGTGGGGATACACAAGACCAAATGTATAAAATCGCTTCCAAAAATTCGAATAGAATAATTTCAAAATAATTTCGTACCGTAGACGTACCGTAAGTCTTAAAAACTACATTTTGACTGTTGTCAGGTACCAAGCATCAGTTCTGTGTCCCCCACCATTCTGCAGTTGCCCTTCTTTTCAGCCAGTCCCCACATCATCATCATCTGCTTGACCAAGACCCACTCAGCTAGCTGGCAATACTTTAATAGTTCATTTACATCTCAGATGTGAAACTACAGCATTACTCTCTCTTCTGAAGGAAATTTCAGAAAGAGAAAGATTAATTTACCTTCATTGCAAATCCAGATGGCATCATATTCTTTGGCCACTCAAACTCTGTTGTGTGAATCCGTATACCAGATTCAATTAGAAGTGTAGCTTTACAGTCTGGCCTGTTGACAAAATAAAGACTAGTTTGACACTTTAAACGCCACCAATTTGTCATTATACCAATGACATTTCATTAGAGCTGCACACCAAAGTACCACAGATAGATTTCTTTGACTTATAGTTGAAGTTGTAGGGCTTTCAGAGGAAGCTATGGTCAAAAATATTAGAACAGTTGAGATATATTGAGGCCAGGTTGGTAGCAAAAAGACGAAGTTAAAAACTAAGTTTAAGATAAACTAAATTAAAGGCTAGATATACTGAGGTTACTTGATTACTCCAAAAATATCCAGGATTACCTTTTGCAGGAAGTCATTTTGAAAGGCCACCCACCCAGAGCACTGTCCAGTTGGTCAGGTGCATTACAAATAGGAAAAGAGAAAGCTAACAGTCCAACACAGAAACTGGGTGACCAAAAGGGACTTTTCTGGCCCTGTGTAAAAAGCATCAGACTACACAGACTCATTGCTTCAGAACAGCAACTCCTGTGGTCATAACTGCTTATCATTACCACAGCATACGCACTGTTCTTGGTATTTACGAGAAAAAACTTTTAGGCGCAAAACACACCTGCTCTTCCACTTATTTTCTGTATTTTGTTTGTAAAAAGGGCAAAAACAATTATCTTCCTGTGATATTTCCTAAGAACGCCCATGATAAAAATATTTTTCTTCTTCCAGGGAACACCACAAAACTAGTTTTTAGCAAACTGGTTATAAAGGCTTGATAAGCAGCAATTAATACAAGACAAATAGGCTCAAATTTAAGGAGGAATAAAACAGAGCTCACAAATGTTAAGAGTTCTTACTTTTGAAGGCGAATAAGATAGGTCTTATTATCCACATCATAGACATTGTTTACTCTCATTCCCAATAAGCTGTTAAATAAAAAATAAATACATTTTGTGAATCCAGTATAGAATTCATACAAGCCTGTCAGAAAGATTCAGTGACAACTGAATCTATATGTACATAAATAAGTTTCCTAGGTTACAATATATTATACAAATAGCATTTGAAGAGGTGATAGGGTAGACGCAGTAAAATGGACAAGCTCCAGGAGAAATTACGATACAATTAGAATTTGCGGGGAGCACTATTAATGAAATAAATGCAAAAAGGAACTAAAATAGAATAGCCACTTGAACAAGACTTTAATGCAACTCCAGAATTTCAGCAACAATTCATTTTATGAGACACTAATGCATATGCATATCTCTGCATCAGCAATTTATCATTGAAGCCCCACTTACATTAGCAAACTAGCCCCCCTGGCTGATGACTGTCAGCAGTACATCTGGCTAAACAGGTGCTGAGAATGCTTGAAGAGCTAGCCTGGATGGGACTAAAGCACTTTCAGCACCACCACAGAAAGCACAACTGAGATTTGATCCCGTTGCTGTTTCATTCATAGTTATTCAAGACACCATAACATGGATGATAAAACTCCCATGTAAATCACACCTTGAGGGGTATCAGGGTCTCCTGGGTGGAAGGGGGAGGGACTATATGAGTTCCAGGGGGTAGTGGGATGGGGTCTCAGGACGTCCATGAGGGACAGTGGAATGGAGGTGGAGGTGCAGTTTGTCTGGGCTCCAGTGGGGTGAAATGGATTGTGTGCGCACAGGGGTCAAGACGCCCCTAGTCTCCTACATGGGGCAATGGGTGTGTGTGCAGAAGAATCAGGGCTCCCATGCAAGGCAATGGGGTTGGAGATGTCAGGGCTCCCTTGGGGGACAGCGGGGTGGGATGGTCAGGGTTCTCCTGGCCTTTCACATGGGGCAACGGATGTTATGGAGCATCAGAGTTCCCATAAGGATCCATCGGGTAGGGTGGTTCCCCGATCTCTAACATGGGGCAACAGGGGTTCCTGTGGGAGGGCTGTGGGTGTGGGTTCCCAGGTCTCTCACACCAGGTGGTGAGGTGAGAGGTTCCTGGGGGCAGGGGGAAATTTGACAAGGGGGCTCCCATGGGGGCAGTTCCCAGTTTCTCACATAGGGTGGGGGGGTTGGTAGGGCAGAGGCATTCCCAGGGGCCAGTAGGATGGGGGGTTCCCCAGTCTCTCACACAGGGTAGAGGGGTGGGGGTTCCCATGGTGGGTTCTCATGTGTGGCAGGGTGAAGGGTGGTTGGGGGGCAATGGGGTGGGGGTTCCCATGGGGGGAGACAGTACCAGTCAGGGTGGTTGGGGGCAGTGGAGTGGGAGTTCCCATGTGGGGGGTTCCCATGTGGGGGGGGGGCAGTACCGGTCCGGGTGGTTGGGGGGGTGGGGGTTCCCACACGGGGGTTCCCCTGTGGGGGGGCAGTACCGGGCGGGGTGGTTGGGGGTTCCCATGGGGGGGAGCAGTACCGGTCCAGGTGGTTGGGGGTGCCCATGGGGGGGCAGTACCGGTCGGGGGTTCCCCTGTGGGGGGGGGCAGTACCGGTCGGGGGTTCCCCTGTGGGGGGGGGCAGTACCGGTCGGGGGGGTTGGGGGGTTGGGGGTTCCCATACGGGGGTTCCCCTGTGGGGGGGGGCAGTACCGGTCGGGGTGGTTGGGGGCGTGGGGGTTCCCCTGTGGGGGGGCAGTACCAGTCGGGGTGGTTGGGGGTTCCCATGGGGAGGCAGTACCAGTCGGGGTGGTTGGGGGGGTGGGGGTCCCATACGGGGGTTCCCCTGTGGGGGGAGCAGTACAGGTCGGGGTGGTTGGGGGCGTGGGGGTTCCCCTGTGGGGGGGCAGTACCAGTCGGGGTGGTTGGGGGCGTGGGGGTTCCCATACGGGAGTTCCCCTGTGGGGGGAGCAGTACCAGTCGGGGTGGTTGGGGGGGTGGGGGTCCCATACGGGGGTTCCCCTGTGGGGGGGCAGTACCGGTCGGGGTGGTTGGGGGCATGGGGGTTCCCCTGTGGGGGGAGCAGTACCGGTCGGGGTGGTTGGGGGCGTGGGGGTTCCCCTGTGGGGGGAGCAGTACCGGTTGGGGTGGTTGGGGCGTGGGGGTTCCCATACGGGGGTTCCCCTGTGGGGGGCAGTACCGGTCAGGGTGGTTGGGGGTTCCCATGGGGGGCAGTACCGGTCGGGGGTTCCCCTGGGGGGGGCAGTACCGGTTGGGGTGGTTGGGGGTTCCCATACGGGGGTTCCCCTGTGGGGGGGCAGTACCGGTCGGGGTGGTTGGGGGTTCCCATGGGGGGGCAGTACCGGTCGGGGTGGTTGGGGGGGTGGGGGTCCCATACAGGGGTTCCCCTGTTGGGGGGCAGTACCGGTCGGGGTGGGTTGGGGGGTGGGGGTTCCCATACGGGGGTTCCCCTGTGGGGGGCAGTACCGGTCGGGGTGGTTGGGGGGGTGGGGGTTCCCATACGGGGGTTCCCCTGTGGGGGGGCAGTACCGGTCGGGGGTTCCCCTGTGGGGGGGGCAGTACCGGTCGGGGGTTCCCCTGTGGGGGGGGCAGTACCGGTCGGGGTGGCTGGGGGTTCCCCTGGGGGGGCAGTACCGGTCGGGGTGGTTGGGGGGGTGGGGGTCCCATACAGGGGTTCCCCTGTGGGGGGGGCAGTACCGGTCGGGGTGGTTGGGGGGTGGGGGTTCCCATACGGGGGTTCCCCTGGGGAGGGCAGTACCGGTCGGGGTGGTCGGGGGGTGGGGGTTCCCATACGGGGGTTCCCCTGGGGAGGGCAGTACCGGTCGGGGTGGTCGGGGGTTCCCATGGGGGGGCAGTACCGGTCGGGGGTTCCCCTGGGGGGGGCAGTACCGGTCGGGGTGGTCGGGGGTTCCCATGGGGGGGCAGTACCGGTCGGGGGTTCCCCTGGGGGGGGCAGTACCGGTCGGGGTGGTCGGGGGGTGGGGGTTCCCATACGGGGGTTCCCATGGGGGGGCAGTACCGGTCGGGGTGGCTGGGGGTTCCCCTGTGGGGGGGGGCAGTACCGGTCGGGGTGGTTGGGGGGCAGTGGGCTGGTCCCAAGAGGGCGGCCGAGTCGGGGGGGGGCTGTTCCCGTGGAGGGGGTTCCAGCGCGCGGGAGCACCCGTGTGGGGACGGGGGGGGGGGGGTCTGAGGGAGGGGTCCCGGTCTCTCGGCGGGGGCGGGTCCCCGGACACCCCCGGGCCCCGGCCGGGCGCTGACGCTACCTGTCCCTGAGCTCGGCCAGCACCGCCCGGATGTCGATGGTGTTGAAGCGGGACTTCATGGCGGGACGCCCCTGACACCCCGCGCCCCCCACCCCTGGCTCCTCACGCGCCCAGACACCAGCGGCCGCACATGCGCAGTGCTCGTCCCTACGGCACGCCCCGGCAGCCCAACTTGTGCGGCGCGTTTGGGGCGGCTCCGCGCTGGCGCCGAGAGCCCCGCGCGGCGGGGAGGGGGAGGGGGAGGGGGAGGGCCGCTGCCGGTGAAGCCGCCCGCGCAAGCCTGCGGGGGGAAGGGCAGCGGCTTCAGCAGCTGAACGGAGCATGCTCGGAAAGAACAGGCGGGCTTGCGGCACCTTAGAGCCTAACCCGATTTGTTTGAGCGGGAGCTTTCCTGAGCTACAGCCCGCTTGTCCGTTAGCCCGGCTGCCCGCTCGCCCCCTCCCAAACGAGGAGCAGCAGCGGGGCGTGGAACATTTCGTTCAGGGCGCAGGGTTCAGCTGCGCTATGGCAAAACCAGGATTAAAAATTCCGAGCTGCCCGGGGCGGAAAGTGGCCCGTTCCCACGCCGAGCGGGTCGCACCTGGCAGCGGGCACCAGGATTCTGTATGCGGGGCGGGGCTCCCCGCACCGGGGCTCCTGGGCGGGGGATGCGGGGACCGGGGTCCGCTCTGGGAGGACAGCGGAGCCCACACACCGACAGGAGCGGCCGGGGGCCGGGGGGGAGCAGGAGCCTTCCCCCATGGCAGCCTGCCCCCGTCTGGCCAAGGCACACAGCTCCCCAGCGCCGTTTAAAGCCGGAGATGGGAGCGGGGAAGCCCAGCCGGGCGCCGTGGCAGGCGCCTGTGATCCCAGCTCCTGGGGAGGCTGAGGCCGGCGGATCGCTGGAGCTCGGGGGTTCTAGGCTGCGGCGGGCGGTGCCGAGCGGGTGTCCGCACGAAGCTCGGCAGCGATATGGTGAGCCCCGGGGAGCTTGGGGTCACCAGGTTGCCTAAGGAGGGGTGAACCGGCCCAGGTCGGAAACGGAGCAGGTCAAAACCCCCCTGCCGAGCCCTAGTGGGATCGCGCCTGTGAATAGTCCCTGCAGCGTAGCCTGGGCGAGACGGTGAGACGCGGTCTCTTTTTGTCCACACACCCACCGGGCACCCTGGGGGGGGGGAGGGGAGCACCCGCACGCCGGGGATCCTGGAGGATCCCATGTACTGGAGGTTATAAAAGGGGAACAGGGGCACCCACACACCGGGTGTCTCGCAGCCAGAGCCGCGACCTTAAGTTACAAACGGCAAGTGATGGGGAATCCACCCCGTCCCTTGCGGCGCTCGTGGCGCTGGATAATTAGCTTCACTCTTACAAAGGGTCATTTCCAGGCGGGATTTTGTGACAGCGACTTCAAGCCAAAGGGGTCTTGTTCAACCTTCCTCTGGTGAATTAAGGAACCCTTTAAAAGCACATATTCCCCCCTCTGGGAATTTTTAAAACAATGTATTTAAAACGCTGATTAAATCGCCTCTTAACCTCCATTCAGTGAAATCAATTGAGCTTCTTCAATCTCTCGCTGTAGATAAAAAACAAAGGAAGTACACTGTTCTGCTCTAAGGCAAAAATCCTGCTCTTTCTAAAGGGAGTTACTGTTTAAACTGTCAGTTTGGGGAAGGATTTGGCTTGCACTCAGAGATCTGTGTGCTGGGTTATAATCTGCGATCTGAAGGGTCAAATGCAAACAGCGTTTAGATGAGACCAGCGGTTCTCAGTCTGGGGTCCGTGAGCCCTTCCAGGGGGGCCGCAGAGTCCCGCGGCGAAACCCGGTGCCCTCAAGCCCCAGTGCTGAAGCCAGGAGCGGAGCGGGGCTGAAGCTGGTGCCCCCCAAGCCAGGAGTAGCAGATGGCTGAAGCCGGGAACCCCAGCGCCCCACATTGAGGCTGGGAGCTCCACTAGGAGCCCCCTGCCCCTACAGAGCCCCAGCCACACCTCCCTGCACCCTGAGCTACTCCCTTCACTTCACACAGCTCCGAGCTACCCTCTCGCTGCACCCTGAGCGGTTTGCAAACTTTCTGAACTGAGTTCCCCCTTTGAGTTATGTTTTGGTTGCGTCCCCCCCACAGCCCAGATAGGCAGAGTAGCCTCTTGAGTGAGCCAGGGGGTGGAGGTAGCACTCCCCCCCCCCCAGACCTTACTGTGCGGAGCTAACTCAAGCCCTGTCACCCCTCACTTCCACCCCCCAAATCGAAGTGAAATTCCCTATGCCCCAGGATCCCCAACCGGGAGGCCTGAGCTCTCCTCCTCCACCCTACCACTGGGTCCTGGCATTTTTATAGCATGGGGGCGGCCTCAGCAAGGAAAAGGTTGAGAGCCCGTGACCTAGGGCACCATTTCCCCTAAGGCTGGCCCTGACCCTTAAAAAAGGGGAACGGGGCAACCGCGCGCCAGAGATCCTGAGGAGCCCAGCCCCCGCCAGGCACTGCTAACACTCCTCCCCCAGCAGAATCTGTGTGGGCACCAGCAGACAGGAGACACTCAACCTGACCCCCCGAGCAGGCCCTGCTGCTGGGCTAAGTATTGGCACCCCCCCGGGAGCTCAGCTGTGAGCAGGGGGGTAGAATGAACTCCCACTGCTGCTTCTGGGGGGGGGGTTCCCTGCAGCCACATTTGCCTGTACACCACAGCGGGGGGCCTGTGTCATGCTGGGCCTGAGACTCAGCTGGGATTGTCTGCAGGTGACCCTGAGGTACCCTGCTCTCTAACTAGGGTGACCAGAAAGTAAATGTGAAACATCAGGACAGGGTGTGTGTGTGGGGGAGGGGGGGTAATAGGTGCCTATACAAGAAAGAGTCCCAAATATTGGGACTGTCCCTATAAAATCAGGGCATCTTGTCTGTAGTGAAGGACACTGCTCCACGTAGGAATGTGCCAGTAGCACTTATGAATACAGTGACAAAGTTCTTCCTCTGCCTTGGTGGGTCCTGCACTTATTGGAAGATTTGCTTGGCTCAGAGACTCATAGCCACCCTCAGTTTGGCCACTTTTGCTAGTGGCTCACACCTGCCATTCACTCAGCTAACCTCATTACTGGCCAGCATGGGGAAAGAAAGGAGAACAATCCCCGCAGTCTCTGCTGACCCACCTAGTGGGTCAGGGGATAGGCCAGGGACCTTCCCCTCTGGTGGGACCCACAGTCTAGGTCACCTCCCCTCAAATAGGGAGTTGAGAGGGAGAGGGGGAACCCAGGCTCACCCTCTACTCTGGGTTCCGGCCCAGGGCCCTGTGGATTGCAGCTGTCTACAGTGTCTCTTGTAACAGCTGTGTGACAGCTAAACTCCCTGGACTACTTCCCCATGGCCTCCTCCTAACACCTTCTTTATCCTCACCACAGGATCTTCCTCCTGAAGCCTAATCACACTTCTACTCCTCAGTCCTCAAGCAGCTTGCCTTCTCACTCCTTGCACACCCCCCTACTAACTGATGGGACGTCCTTTTTAAACCAAGTGTCCTGATCAGTCTGCCTGCCACAATTGATTCTAGTATGTTATAAATTGGCTCCAGGTGTCTTCATTAGCTTCCCTGTCTTATTGGTTCTAGCAGGTTCCTGATTGCGCTAGGGCAGTCCCTGCTCTGGTCACTCAGGGAACAGAAATCTGTTTATCCAGTGGCCAGCATATTTGCCTTCGACCAGACTCCTGCAGGGCCCCTGCCCCGTGGACCCGACCGACCCCCCCGCCCCTTCACCGTGAGCCGGCTGCGTGAGCTGCAGCCGGTCCGGTTCCAGACCGCGCCAAAACGACATCTCTACACGCTCGTGCTCCACACCCTTCATGTCCTCACCCTCGCGTCCCGCCCTGACACAACGTAGCGGGACCTCCTGCCACCTCTAGAGGGTGAGGAGCCCCGGTGGGCCAGCCTCTATTCCACCTTAGTGCCGAGGCCCGCCGGGGATATCAGTTGGCGGCTCCTTCACGGGGCCGTGAGCACGGGCGTGTATTTGGCGCGGTTCACCCCGATTCCGGACACCTGCCCCTTTTGCGGCGTGAGGGAAACCCTGGCGCACGTCTATCTGGAGTGCGCCAGGTTGCAGCCCCTATTCCGGCTCCTCACCAATCTTTTGTTACGGTTTTGGTTGCACTTTTCTCCTCACCTTCTCATCTACGCACTCCCTGTCCGTGGCCCCACTAAGTCGCGGGACCTCCTGGTCAACCTCCTCCTGGCCCTGGCTAAAGCGGCCATCTATAAAACCAGGGTGAGGAGGTTGGCCGATGGAGTCTCCTGCGACTGCGGGGCCTATTTCCGCTCCTCTGTCCATTCACGCCTCCGAGCGGAGTTCCTCTGGGCGGCGTCCACCGACTCCCTTGACGCCTTTGAGGAGCGGTGGGCGCTGTCCGGGGTTCTCTGCTCGGTGTCCCCGTCCGGTTCCCTTCGTTTGACCCTTTGACCGCACTCCCGTCCCTGTTTTTCATTAGTTGTCCCCTGTAATTAGTTGGCTCTCCAGGCCCTGTGGATCTCCCCCTTAGGCTGGGGGGGGTCCTTTTGTAGTGGACGAGCTCTGCCCGCCCACTTCCTGAATCCCAATAGGACCAGACTCCTGCAGGAGTGGTGGGCGCTGTCCGGGGTTCTCTGCTCGGTGTCCCCGTCCGGTTCCCTTCGTTTGACCCTTTGACCGCACTCCCGTCCCTGTTGTTCATTAGTTGTCCCCCATAATTATTTGGTTTTCCAGATCCTGTGGACCCGCCCCCCACCTTAGGTTTGGGGGGGATCCTTTAGCAGTGGAAGGGCTTCGCCCGCCCACTTCCCGGATCCCAATAAGACCAGACTCCTGCACCCCACTGGTCTGGGTCTGTCACAGTACGTATGGATTGTAAGAAATTGCTATTGTATTAAACTGCTACCTGATGTATGAAATGCCTACAGATAGCAGTTTCTTGCACTATAGTTTACGTGAAATCACTACATGAAGAAATGTGCTCTCTATAGCAGTTGGCGATACGTATAGATTGTAAGAAACAGCTTTTGTAAAAAGATGCTACTTTATTTGTACATGCTTGAAAACTCTTATCATATTTCAATCTTCCCTCATAGGTCATGTTTTCTAGACCTTAAGTTTATAAGTGTACTCTCTATGCCATTATCTCAATCATTACGATTTTGAATAGAAACATATCCAGAATTGATCCCTGGAGAACCCCACTCATTATGCCCATCTTATTTATCGTTATGTCCATCTAGGTTTCATTTCCATAGTTTGTTTATGAGAAGGTCATGGGAGGCAGCATCAAAAGCCTTACTAAAGGCAAGATAGACCGTATCTACTGCTTGTAGGCTTTTTACACTGTTAAAGAAAGCTATCTGCTTGGTTTTACGTGAGACTGCTTGAAATACGGTTTTTAGCAAAGCTGGACCTGTCGCTGCTGCAAGCTGCAGGGATGCGCTGCTGCCTGTGACACTGCAATGGGATGAAGCTAATTCCTACAGGCAGGACTTTCTCACACCATGGGTATGTGAGACCGTTATCTGTAGCAATCAGCTACATCAGCTGACCTCAGTGAATTCTTACCATTAGCAGTTCCTGAGAGTTGCGAAGGGCTGTACCTGTTAGCCTTGTGGTGTTCTGAACATTAGCTCTTATGCTAACAGAAAGTGACATGGATTGGGTACGAGCTCAAGATATGACAGTCTTAACTCCTGTGCTGACAAAACATGAAAATGACCTTTTCCTTACATATGTTTCTGGATGGTACACAGCTGTGGCCAGCTCAATTAGGGCCCAGCTGGCCCTGATAAGAGGGCTGTGGGCCACAAGCTGGAGAAGTCTCACTCTAGCCCTGGAGTGAGGGGGAAGGGGAATAAGGTACTTAGAATCATAGAATATCAGGGTTTGAAGGGACCTCAGGAGGTCATCTAGTCCAACCCCCTGCTCAAAGCAGGACCAATCCCCAATTAAATCATCCCAGCCAGGGCTTTGTCAAGCCTGACCTTAAAAACTTCTAAGGAAGGAGATTCTACCACCTCCCTAGGTAACGCATTCCAGTGTTTCACCACCCTCCTAGTGAAAAAGTTTTTCCTAATATCCAACCTAAACCTCCCCCATTGCAACTTGAGACCATTACTCCTTGTCCTGTCCTCTACTACCACTGAGAATAGTCTAGAACCATCCTCTTTGGATCCACCTTTCAGGTAGTTGAAAGCAGCTATCAAATCCCCCCTCAATCTTCTCTTCTGCAGACTAAACAATCCCAGTTCCCTCAGCCTCTCCTCATAAGTCATGTGTTCCAGACCCCTAATCATTTTTGTTGCCCTTCGCTGGACTCTCTCCAATTTCTCCACATCCTTCTTGTAGTGTGGGGCCCAAAACTGGACACAGTACTCCAGATGAAGCCTCACCAATGTCGAATAGAGGGGGACGATCACGTCCCTCGATCTGCTCGCTATGCCCCTACTTATACATCCCAAAATGCCATTGTCCTTCTTGGCAACAAGGGCACACTGTTGGAGAAGGGCAAGGGGAGCTCCAGCCTGTTAAACCTGCAGGCCCTGATGAAGGCCTTTGAAAAGGTACAGGGGGGCTGCAGAGGTGCAGCCCAGGGATAGGCAAATGCAGCAGGTCCTAACGCCTTGCCAGTGATGAGTGGCCATTACACTGCAGTCTGCCCCAGTGAGCGGAGGCTAGATGATGACTGGCAGTAGCCACTGAGGTAAGGTGGGTTTAGAGGGTTGGGGGTTCCCTGGGAGGGGAAACCCAGAATAAGGGGTTACTGCAGGGGCAGCACCCCAAGGTAAAGGGCACCAGAGTCTAGCAGGGATATGGGTGCCAGTCGCAGGCAAGACACTGTCTAGTAGGAGGCGCTCTATACACTGGAGAGCTAATTCCCTAGATGACCAGAAGGAAGTGCTGTGCTGGCGAGTCTCGACCTCGCTACAGTGTCATTGGATTAGAGGAGCTTTTGTGGCAAGAACCACCAGCAGACCAATGCATGTGTAATTATGTTTAAAAACTCCCACCTTAACCTATTACTTCCCAATTCATGAGGATAAAAGAACTAGCACACTGGATACCAGTAATATTATAAACTTAAACTTTTCTTTGTGGGTCAATTGGACAAGGCCGTACAAACTAATGAAGAGAAACAACCAAATTATCCAGCTGACTGAAATCACACAGGCCCAGGTTCAGACACGCAGTTTGGCTAATTTATATCAGAGATCTGAAATATAAAGAGTATCTGCACAAGCAGAACAAATTAAAACACACCATTGATATGATATTCTTAAAGGATGGGCCCCCTGTTGATCTTCAACTTTAAAAATTGTTACACCCAATTATTCTTTTCTTTATTCTGATAAGTTTAATGTTAATTGTAATGTGTGGTATGTTCTGTTGGATACTGAAACCACCCGCTCAGATTGTTTCAAAAAAATTATATAGCCTTGAGACAATTACATAAAGTAATAAATACCGCTGGACTGAAGGGTCATTTGAGGGTGAAGGTAGAGCTGAATTTATGAAATTTGACTTTATTTTGTATCAAATGAACAAACCAAACTTCATTGTTCTAACATTGTAACTCCTGTTTGCCCCCCAACATTCTAAATATTCATTACACGTGTTTTAATAAGATTCCATATTGTAACTAAAACCCCATTTTAAAATGCTTACTCCATTTTGCAAAACCCTGCTGTAACCTCATTAACTTAGTTCAGGTGTGTGAATGAGGGATGCATGGATAATGGAATCAACCTCCAGCCGCAGACCCACCCCCCAGACCAGTAAATTTCCACCCCCTGCTCAGACCCTGGCCACGATTCGCCCCCTTTGCCCCCCTGCCAGAAGCCGTCCGCAGAGTCCTGCGGGTGTAAGGGCAGGGGGAAGGGCAGCGGCTTCAGCAGATGAACGGAGCATGCTCAGTGCCCCGTACGTGGCACGTTCCTACGCTGAGCGGCACCCCGCAGGACACCGGCTCGGGGGACGCCCGCAGCCCGCTCTTTCCCGGCCGGAGGGGGCGGCGCTAGCGGCGGCCCGGTCCAGCTCCCGCCTGCCCCGGAGGCTGCCGTCGGCGAAGCAGGGCTCGGAGAGGAACGTCTTGGCCCGCTCCAGCGCTGGTGCCTCGGCCCCGGGGCCTGGCCAGGGCGGAGACACAGCTCCGGAGTCCGGCCGCCGGGCCTCCCAGGGGTGGGAGGAGGTATTGTTTCATATTCTCTGTGTATATATAAAGTCTGCTGCAGTTTCCACGGTATGCATCCAATGAAGTGAGCTGTAGCTCACGAAAGCTCATGCTCAAATAAATTGGTTAGTCTCTAAGGTGCCACAAGTACTCCTTTTCTTTTTACTTCTGCAAATGTGCTCAATGGGCATTCACATTGTCCCCTAAGAGTTTAATAAGCATGGGCTATTATGGAGCTAGAAATCAGACAAGGGCAGTCATTTAAAGATACATCTCTGTAAGAGAAGAATTTGGGCCCAGTGAATTTCCCATGTTGAAGAATTTGGCTTCCAGAAAGTAGCAGAGTACAGAAAGTCCCACACAGCCGTTGCTTGTTCTTGCCATTGTTATGAATTATACCTGGTAGGACACGCACACAACTGCTGCGAATTATACCTGGTAGGACATGCACACAACTGCTGCGAATTATACCTGGTAGGACACGCACACAAATGCTGCGAATTACACCTGATAGGTCACGCACAGTTTGAATCTAGGCTGAGGCACAGAAACAAAGTCCACAACTGCAGAGTTCCCAAAAGACACTAAGTTTATTACGCTCGAGCGTGGTGCCCCCCTGCTAGCCAGGAGGGGACCCCGAATACAGATTATACAAAGGTTATATACTTTTTAGCAAAGCATGTTGCCCTCATGCATCAGAAACCTTAGCCAATAAACAAACCCTTTTTTTATCTACCACCTATCCCTGCTTGGTGCATTCCTCATGCTTAACTAGTATGTTA
Source organism: Lepidochelys kempii (assembly GCF_965140285.1). Taxonomy (NCBI): domain Eukaryota; kingdom Metazoa; phylum Chordata; order Testudines; family Cheloniidae; genus Lepidochelys; species Lepidochelys kempii. Next base: position 128,726,753 of record NC_136385.1, on the reverse strand, counting down.
ATGACACAGCATGGTCCTAAAGCCATGCATCAGTAACTTTTATTATCAGGATGTGGAGCTAAAACAGAAAGGCCAACTAGTAACTCAAGGATAGTGTTAAGATCATGCCTGGTCAACAAGAGAACTGTGGGGCTGGAAATCAAGGGACCAAAACTGGTGTGTCGGAAATGAGGTCTAATTGGCAGACAAAATAATAAGAGGAAGGACTATTCCACCAATCGCTCCCTTTGGGGTCCGTTAGAAAAAAGACTTTCGGGGGAGAATGAAGTGCTCTGACTAGCTGGGAGATGGGTGGACAGGAAGAAGTGAGCTTCACCGCACGGCTGCCACATCCACCATCTCCTAGGGACCTCAGGATCCACCGTAACGCTGTTGGGCCTTCATGATCCTGATCCTGATGCTGAGAAATGTCCTGTCCAGACCAGGCCTGAGAGAGAGGGACCTAGATGACACGGCCACCTCCACTGGCTCTGGCCAAATCCCAAACACCACCTGTGATGTAAGACTTTGGTTCCTGCTGTCACCACTGCCCCCACCTTTGTGTGTCATTTTCCTTCCCTCCTATTTCTCCTCTTTCAACTCCCTCTCCTTTTGCCTTCTATTTAGTAAGAGTCTGGCCGAGCTGGCCAAGACTGCATATTTTGCAACACTGCTGTGATCCTGTGACTAAAGAGGTAGCAAAAAGCAATGTTCTAAGCAGCCCAATGCTGGTACAAGTTTGCCAGGTCTCAGAGTGGCTGATCGCACCGTGTGCTGTGCCTTTGTTGAGGCCTCACCAATGTCAAATAGCGGGGAACGAACATGTTCCTCGCAATGCTCCTACTTATACAGCCCAAAATGCCGTTAACAGTGTGCCCTTGTTGCCAAGAGGGCTGACTCATATCCAGCTTCTCGTCCACTGTCACCCCTAGGTCCTTTTCCGCAGAACTGCTGCCTAGCCATTCGGTCCCTAGTCTGTAGCGGTGCATGGGATTCTTCCGTCCTAAGTGCAGGACTCTGCACTTCTCCTTGTTGAACCTCATCAGATTTCTTTTGGGCCAATCCTCCAATTAGTCTAGGTCCCTCTGTATCCTATCCATACCCTCCAGCGTATCTACCACTCCTCCCAGGTTAGTGTCAACTGCAAACTTGCTGAGGGTGCAGTCCACGCCATCCTCCCGATCATGAACAAAACCGGCCACAGGACCAACCCTTGGGGCACTCCGCTTGATATCGGCTGCCAACTAGACATAGAGTCATTGATCACTACCTGGTGAGCCCGACAATCTATCCAGCTTTTTATCCACCTTATAGTCCATTCATCCAGCCCATACTTCTTTAACTTGCTGGCAAGAATACTGTGGGAGACCGTATCAAAAGCTTTGCTAAAGTCAAGGAATAACACATCCACTACTTTCCCCTCATCCACAGAGCCAGTTATCTCGTCAGAGAAGCAATTAGGTTAGTCAGGCATGACTTGCCCTTGGTGAATCCATGCTGACTATTCCTGATCACTTTCCTCTAAGTGCTTCAGAATTGATTCCTTGAGGACCTGCTCCATAATTTTTCAAGGGACTGAGGTGAGGCTGACTGGCCTGTAGTTCCCCAGATCCTCCTTCTTCCCTTTTTTAAAGATGGGCACTACATTAGCCTTTTCCCAGACATCCGGGACCTCCCCCAATCACCATGAGTTTTCAAAGATAATGGCCAATGGCTCTGCAATCACATCCGCCAACTCCTTTAGCACCCTTGGATGCAGCGCATCCAGCCCCATGGACTTGTGTACGTCCAGCTTTTCTAAATAGTCCTGAACTGCTTCTTTCTCCACAGAGGGCTGGTCACCTCCTCCCCATGCTGTGCTGCCCAGTGCAGCAGTCTGGGAGCTGACCTTGTTCATGAAGACAGAGGCAAAAAAAGCATTGAATACATTAGCTTTTTCCACATCCTCTGTCACTAGGTGCCTCCCTCATTCAGTAAGGGGCCCACACTTTCCTTGACTTTCTTCTTGTTGCTAACATACCTGAAGAAACCCTTCTTGTTACTCTTAACATCTCTTGCTAGCTGAAACTCCAAGTGTCATTTGGCCTTCCTGATTTCACTCCTGCATGCCTGAGCAATATTTTTATACTCCTCCCTGGTCATTTGTCCAAAGTTCCACATCTTGTAAGCTTCTTTATAGTGGTGTTTAAGATCAGCAAGGATTTCACGGTTATTTACTATTCTTTCTACACATCGGGATGGTTTGTTCCTGCAACGTCAATAAGGATTCTTTAAAATACAGCCAGCTCTCCTGGACTCCTTTCTCCCTCACGTTATTCTCCCAGGGCCAGGGGATCCTGCCCATCAGTTCCCTGAGGGAGTCAAAGTCTGCTTTTCTGAAGCCTAGGGTCCGTATTCTGCTGCTCTCCTTTCTTCCTTGTGTCAGGATCCTGAACTCGACCATCTCATGGTCACTGCCTCCCAGGTTCCCATCTGCTTTTGCTTCCCCTACTAATTCTTCCCAGTTTGTGAGCAGCAGGTCAAGAAGAGCTCTGCCCCGAGTTGGTTCCTCCAGCACTTGCACCAGGAAATTGTCCCCTACACTTTCCAAAAACTTCCTGGAATGTCTGTGCACCGCTGTATTGCTCTCCCAGCAGATATCAGGGTGATTGAAGTCTCCCACGAGAACCAGGGCCTACAATCCAGTAACTTCTCTTAGTTGCCAGAAGAAAGCCTCGTCCACCTCATGCCCCTGGTCTGGTGGTCTATAGCAGACTCCCACCACGGCATCACCCTTGTTGCTCACACTTCTAAACTTAATCCAGAGACTCTCAGGTTTTTCTGCAGTTTCATACCGGACGTCTGAGCAGTCATACTGCTTTCTTACATACAATGCAACTCCCCTACCTTTTCTGCCCTGCCTGTCCTTCCTGAACAGTCCTTCCTTTACCACGTCTCTACAGTCCCCCTCGTCCTCTCCAGCCCACCTGCTCCAGGCCTTGATCACCCATCCCATTAACTCTGCCCTCCCCCCACATCTCCTCTCATTCCCCTTCAGAGCCCGCTGTAAAATCATGTCACCCGTCAGACCAGCCCATTCTGATCCCTCCCCTGGCTCCCTCGCAGGTCCTACACTAGAGCTAGCAAATTCCCCAAATATGCATCTCTCAGGGCCACCCAAATCACACATGAATTCAGCAAATCATTTCAGCCACACACCAAAAGGGAATGTTTTGTTTTAAAAGTCAAACCAGTTTGTTTGGACCATTCCACAGCAAAATTTTGTCACTTTTCTTTTTGAAATTGAGGCAACTTTACAAAAAGCAGGGGGGTTGAAAAACACCCACAAACAACCTGAAACGAAAAACCAAAACAATTTTGTTTCAGGCCAAACCAAACCAATATATATATATATATTTTTTTTGGTATTTCTCCGACTGGCTCCCAAACTGAAAAGTCACTGATTCGGTCAGCTCCATTCAGCACCCGAGTGCAGTTCTTTGTTGAGTCTTTGCAAACTTCGTCCCCACCTAGCTCTCCGGGCTCATTCCCCCACACTCTCCCAGTCATTCCCTTTGTGTCCTTCCCTGGCTCTCCCTTGCCAACCCCCTGCCATGCTACTCCTCAGGCTAACATTATTCTCCCTTTCTCCTGCCCCAAACTTCCCTCTCTTCCTTCAAGTTCCTCCTGAAACAAGATCCTGCTCAGGAGAATGGGAAATCAAATAAACCAAGCAAGAGATTCTCTGCTCTTTGGGGTCAGGCCTGTGCCCTCCCCTGTGTTGTACAGCCTCCAGCATGCTGTTGGGACTCACGGGTTCTGCGCTCAGACTGCCTTTTATTGCAGCCTTTTGGGAGGGGATTTAGTGTCTGTGTGTATCCTTAGAAAAGAATCTTCTCAGCCCTTTTACTCTCTCAGCCCTGGGCACCAATGCAGCTGTGGCTGGACTAGCATTTGGAGCGCCTCACGCTGAGACAGATGGCCAGTGTAAGCTCATGCTTCAGGTATTCCATGGTCACTGAGAGGTGAGGAAGGAATTTTTTACTCATATGTCAGAGAAAAGCAAAGCTGGCCAGGTGCATTGTAGGGATTTCACCTTCCCCTTTGCTGCTGCCAGAGGCAAGCTACTGGAGTGGACTGACACAGAATCATTTTGCACCTTGTGGTCGAATCTCCTTTTCTCATGACACATTATACAGACAGGGTTTGTGGGGAGGCCCCGGGGCTCCCTTGGATTAAAAATCCCAACAAAAGCCAAGAGCAATCCTCCCTTAATCCAATCTGGGGGATGCAAACCACAAGGCTCTGGCCAGACAGCCCCAGCCCACCTTGCCTCTGTGATGTCAACAGTGGCCCTGTGTCACAAAGGGGGTGGGCCCTGTGTCAGAAAGTGGGTAGGCCCTGTGGCTCAGTGTGCTCTGAGAGCTGGAGGAGGGAGCACACAGCTGTCTGGGCTCTGCTTTTCAGACAGTTGGGAGCACTTTTTGGAGTGTATAGCACCTGTTTACACAGAACTCGCGGAGGAATCCACATCCTCACTGTCATCTGCGATTATATGTGAGACATCAAAATTCTTCTGTGGCTTGACCATCCCAGCACAGGGGTGAGGGACCTTTCCAGATACTCCACAAAGAAGTGGGCGGCGGAGGAGGGGAGAGGGGGGGGATCTTCCAGTTTTCCCGCAGGCTGATCTGAGGGAAACATTCCAGTGAGGGGCTGGGAAAAGGAATCTGAGCTCTCCTCTTCTTCCCTTCCTTCTTCCATCTCCCTGCCCCCTCGTTCTTCTCCCTCAGTGCCCCTTCCTCTCTCTTCCTGATTCCTCCATGAATGAGGGTGGATAAAAAAATCAATTAAAACATCAAAAATATCAGATTTCAGATAAATCTATTTAAAATTTAAATGTGAAAGTATGACAACCTCTATTCAGGCTTAAATTTAATATAATCTATTAATATAACTGAAATTAAATAAGCAAATATTCTAGACCTCCTTGCTTGCTGTCAAAGTTTTAAAGAAAGTCAAAAGCATTGACCTGGTAGATGTCGCTGACTAACCACTTGGAAGGAACCAGAGTTTGCTGAAGTTCTAAACCCTCTTTCAATGGCAGTAGCCTCTTCTGCAGGTTCAGAGAGAATATTTTCTTCATTTCAGTTTATCCAACTAGTTCAGTTCAATGAGTAGTTCATCTAAAGTTTAGGACTCAATTGGGAGTTGAAAAAGCAGGGAAGTTTGTTTTCCTCTTCTAATCTATGAATTAAAAAGAGATATGAGAGGATGAGATCTATTAGTTCTAAAATCTTGACGGACGTGGTGACCAGAAAAAAATCAGTTCAACTGATCAGTTGAGGATAATACTTCTTTTGTTTAATAAATCAGTTAGATTGAAATGCAAAACAGGCTTTTTTTCTTATGCACCCAGCACATTTAAAGTCATTTTCTTTAATAACAAACCATTTTAAAATGCTTTTGTGCATTTTTAATTGAATTCCAATTTCCATCTAAATTTAACTTGACACAAATCATGAGTGAAAGATAATCGCCATCCAGTAAATAGGAAATGTATGATTCACCATTTTCTATCACAATAAAAAATGTAAAAATTAAGACTGAATAACTGTATGTTAAGCGATATAATTGCTTACACAAGTGTGTATACACCTAGTGTATCCTCAGGGTTAGGAAAAAGAAGTATGAAATTATACCAAGCGCTGAGAACCAGCCTTTCTTTAGGTAAATATCTAAAAAGACAAAATGGAAAACAAGATTAAAATCACTGATTTAATTCAAGATTTCCTGTACTTGCTGATTTAAATCACAATGAAAATCATTAATTTGACTCACTCTGATCTAAACCAGTCCATATTGCCAGAACTTGGTGTGGGGTGGAAGGGGGTAATTTTAAATTGTGTTGGCTGTCAAGTAATTTTATCCCAAAACGTAGTAAAAACATTTTGTTTAGAGAAACAAGAAGTTTTCGGCTAGTTCTTAGATCTCTTTTCCTGACAATTCAGGGTGTGACTCCACTATTTGAGTCACAGGGGTTCTTTTACATACCTGAGGGCAGTGGTTCTCAAAGCTGGTCTGCCGCTTGTTCAGGGAAAGCCCCTGATGCGCCAGAAAGGTTTGTTTACCTGCCAAGTCCGCAGGTTCGGCTGATCATGGCTCCCACTGGCCACAGTTCACCGCTCCAGGCCAATGGGGGCTGCGGGAAGGGCGGCCAATATGTCTCTTGGCCCGTACCGCTTCCCGCAGCCCCCAGTGGCCTGGAGCGGTGAACCGCGGCCAGTGGGAGCTGCGATCAGCCGAACCTGTGGACGCGGCAGGTAAACAAACCTGTCCAGCATGCCCTGGGCTTTCCCTGAACAAAGTGGCAGACCAGCTTTGAGAACCACTGCCTTAGGGAACGCCATGATTAAAGCCAAGCAAAATAATCACTGTTATTAACCATGGCTATTTTATTATTAAACAAAAGAAAACACTAAACAAAACAACAAAAGACAGAACACAAATGATAAAAGACTGATTTCTCTTCAGTCTCATCTGTATGCTTCTCTCTGGAGAGCTTTTAACAGATTACACTTTTGTGAGCAGGCTTGCCTTTGATGGGGCACTTTTCTTTTGGTAAGTTGAAACCAAGGTCTTATTTCCCCAAATTATTGTGAGTCATAGATACTAAGACTGTTTGTGGATGGGCAAACTAATTTTAAGAGCAGGCGGATCCTTTTAATAACTAGACTGTTTCTATAGATGGGCAAAGTAAGCAATTTTAACTAAATCCTCTGAAATAGAAGAAAGTAGTTACATTACTTAGTTAGAAGAAACCATTTAAGGAGCTGTCTCGAGACTGGCCAATTAACAAAATATTTAGAATCTTAAATTCAGTTAAATCCCGCTATTTCTCCGTTTCCCAATGTTTAGCCCTTGCCTCTTTCCCAAATGCATGGTCTAACCATTTAGTGGTTAACAGGAAAAACTGTTAACTTCTTAAATTACAACAGCATTTCCATATCACAACAAAACTGTTACAAGAGTTTATAACTCTCATCCCTTGGCAGGGTTCTAGTTAATGTCTCTTACCAAGACATGCTGAAGTTTTAGGGAGGTTTCCTTGGGCTGGTTTCTTCGGGAGTCTTCTCTCTTCTATCTGTGTCAGCTTGCTTGTAGAGAGGGAGAGGATGAGTTGAGTTTGAGCAGGGTAGCAGGGCGTGTGCAGGGTGCTCACTTAGAGTTTTTATACTCGTCTCTTCCCTATTTCTGTGCAATTTTAGAAAAACACACCTCTCTCGCCTTTCATTGGCGCCGTACATTCATGGAGCCTCTTCATCTTATGGAAAGGTAGTTTGTTAATGTGTATATGTGTTAGGGTTGTAAGTATTTCTTGACAGTTATATTTCCTTTGTTTTTGTTGGAGAGATTCTCAGAACATCTTCAAATTTAGTCTTTTAACTCTTAACTTATTCCGTTCATTTTCTGAGATATTTCTTCAGTTTCATTAGGGTTCAACAGGAAATGAAATTCTGTTTTTAAAAAGTCCAAACCTGTAGTTTATGTAAAGGTTTTTAGTTCTCGAAGCAGTCTTTTAAAATTAAATCATTCTTAAGGAGTCTTTAGCTAAAATAGTGATTGAAGAAGTTGTTGATTCTCTAGAACAATTGTTGATGATGATTCTTCTTATCTTTTTGAGTTGGGGGAAGAAGTGGCTAGAGCTCTGCCAGTAACTAATTACTTCCCCATTAATATAATAAACAGTCTAGACTTAAATGTCTTCTTATATTGGTAATCAGCTGAGCAAGGTCATTAGATTTCATGTTAGTACATAATGCATTTTACCACACGTAGCAATGATATTAGAAAACCATATTAGATACTTTGCATTCAGTTAAAATACTTTGCAAATATGCCCTCCAAAACAGTTTGCCATTTCAATATTTTAGAAATCAACTAAGGTTTTCTAAAAACTTTTTCTCAGCTACACACCTTTTTCTCTAAAAATGTAATGTCACAAACAGAGGGTTTTCTTGCAAAGAGGGGCTGGTAGAGCGCACTTTACAGCCTAGATTTATTGTTCTAACACATCCCTAAATTCATTTTGGAATATCCAACATAAATAACATCCTCACATTCTCCTACGAGGCCAGATCTTTCCTAAAACATTTTTCTTTATAACATTTGTTTTATTGAGATAAAGGATTAGATCTATAATAAACTGGCATCTTATAGAAGAGGGAGGTGTTCTGCTGTAGATAAAACACTCTTTTGGGTTCTTTGATTCTTGACCCAAGGTTCTTAGAGTTACAAGTGGTTTGTTATAGCAATTAAACTTCTATTAAATATTTTGTACAAAGCACAAATGCCAATAATCTGGGTGAACAGTGGTATATTAACACAGGGTGCTATATTAGAGAATCACAACTGTTATTATGAGAGTAAATGTCTCATCAGCCTCAAAATTCAGAAGGATGTCCACACCTTCTTCTTCACTGGTGTGCACGGTTGCAGCAGTGACCCAAGCAGTTGCAGTGACTGCTTGTGCAAACGATCACTGTGATCTGTAACTGGCTGACTATGTGTCAAGCTGAGCCCCACACGTGCCATTCCTGGAAACAGGCACCAGTGCATTTTTCGTGACTGAGATGCCCACGTTTTTCACACGTCTATTACAAATGGCTTTGTGAGTCGTGATCAGATGCTGTCTCAGGCAGTGCTGGTTTGGTGGCTGTGCAGTGAGGTGGGCCAGAATAGGTCACTTCTTGGTCAGAACACACCTCATAAACTCAGATACCTCCTGGGGCCAAATGGGGATTGAGCCGCCTTGCTGAATCCCAAGGAAGAGGAGAGGTACCACCAAGGAAGGGGGATCCCACATTTCAGTGCTGCAGCTCTTTGCATCTACTGCCATCTGAGCCTCGCAACGTCTCTGGCTCCTTGGGATTCTCCAGCTCATGAGTTATGTCCTGCTGGCTGAGGGGAACCCAGTGGAATCCCCTTCGAAGCCCCTAGTCAAGCAGAGAGCCTCCCTGTGTAAATGGAGGTTCCCCCCACTTGGAGCAATTCCAGCCATCTTGGGAGCTGCAGACCGGCTCGGAGAATGGAGCCTGGGTCTCATTCCACATGGCAATGCAGAGCACGGGGCACCAGAGCGCTAGCTTGGCCTCCCAAGAGGGAGGTGGGAATGTTCTGAGGTCTGTGCAGTAGAAGAGAAACTCCTCTGATCTGTTTACATTGGTTCTTGTCTTAGGAGTCAATATGGGGCTTTTGGACCGTCTCTGCCAAAGACTGACTCAGACTATTGGTGAGTAGGAATTCTGCCCAGAAGAGTCCCCCATGATACAGATTTACCCCAGTTCCCCTCTGATTCCTATTGCCCTTCCATAGAATCAGTCGCATGATACCTCACCCCTCCACTGCCTTTCTGAATGACAGGATGGACACCTTTCTGAACGGACAGCACAAATCTGGACTCCAGCCAGCCAGGCCCCACTGACTCTTCCGTCCCAGGTAGGAGTCAGCAGCCTTTCGCTGTGACAAATCACCACATTTCTATTTCTGTCCCATCAGGAAATTCCATCCCAGTGCACAAAGGATCATTCAGTGCCTCAGTTTTCCGAGCTTCATAATGGGGCTAACAAGACTCACAATCTTCACTGGGGTCTGGCAGGTGTGGGTAATGTTTGTAAAGAGATTGGAAGAGGAAATGCCCGATCTCAGTGTTAAGTAATATGACACTGTCCGGGCAGTGATTGGTGGAAATCCCTCGCCAGGGGTTCCATAAGGTGCAGACAGTTCCCACACAGTTGTATGTCCCTGTTGCCCCCAGGGCGTTCTATTAGTGACCAGGATTGCGGGAAATTAACCCACCCTCTGCCTGTATCCACAGACACAGAGGAGCAGAAGGAGGCCCAAAAACAAGACCCGGGACCACACACCCTGGCTGCAGGAGCGGGCAGCCACTGCAGCACTTTGTGTGCTGAGCCTCCTGATCCGGGTAGGCCCACGCCCAGTATTGAGTGCCAGGAATAAAGTGGGGGGAAAGCAGCCACAGTGACAGCAAAACCCCCGTGCTGAGAGGGCAAGAAGAGGCTCTGTGCCCTACTCTGCACATGCAGATAAGCCACTGCCCTGTGCTCCACCCTGCACGCCAGCCTCCGTGCCATCCCACGCTGGGCTAAAGGCCTGCTGCCAGAGGGCAGCACTGGAATCACCGCCGGGCAGCCTGCGTGCCAGTAAAGGGAGAACCGACCCACCCGGCAGCTCCCTCTACCAGCTCAGCTCCCCGGTGGCTCTTCAAAAGAGCAAAAGAATGGCCATGCTGGGTCAGACCAATGGTCCGTCTAGCCCAGTACCCTGTCTTCTGACAGTGGCCAATGCCAGGCGCTTCGGAGGAATGAACAGAACAGAGCAGTTATCAAGGGATCCATCCCCAGTCATCCAGTTCCAACTTCTGGCCGTCAGAGGTTTAGGGACACCCAGAGCATGGGATTGCATCCCTGATCATCTTGGCTAACAGCCATTAATAGACCTATCCGCCTTGAATTTATCTAGTTCTTTTTAAACCCAATTACACTTTTGGCCTTCACAACATCCCCTGGCAATGAGTTCCACAGGTTGATTGTGCATTGTGTGAAGAAATAGTTCCTTTTGTTTGTTTTAAACCAACTGCCTATTAATTTCATTGGCTGACCCCTGGTTCATGTGTTATGTCAAGGGGTAAATAACACTTCCCTAGTCATTTTCTCCATGAGCTCAATTAGGGCCCAGCTGGCCCTGATAAGAGGGCTGTGGGCCACAAGCTGGAGAAGTCTCACTCTAGCCCTGGAGTGAGGGGGAAGGGGAATAAGGTACTTAGAATCATAGAATATCAGGGTTGGAAGGGACCCCAGAAGGTCATCTAGTCCAACCCCCTGCTCAAAGCAGGACCAATTCCCAGTTAAATCATCCCAGCCAGGGCTTTGTCAAGCCTGACCTTAAAAACCTCTAAGGAAGGAGATTCTACCACCTCCCTAGGTAACGCATTCCAGTGTTTCACCACCCTCTTAGTGAAAAAGTTTTTCCTAATATCCAATCTAAACCTCCCCCACTGCAACTTGAGACCATTACTCCTCGTTCTGTCATCTGCTACCATTGAGAACAGTCTAGAGCCATCCTCTTTGGAACCCCCTTTCAGGTAGTTGAAAGCAGCTATCAAATCCCCCCTCATTCTTCTCTTCTGCAGGCTAAACAATCCCAGCTCCCTCAGCCTCTCCTCATAACTCATGTGTTCCAGTCCCCTAATCATTTTTGTTGCCCTTCGCTGGACTCTCTCCAATTTATTCCTTCTTGAAGTGTGGGGCCCAAAACTGGACACAGTACTCCAGATGAGGCCTCACCAATGTCTTTTCTGAGATAGGATGACCAGAACTGCACATGGTATTCAAGATGTGGGTGTATCATGGATTTATATTGAGGCAATATGATATTATCTGTCTTATTATCTTTCCCTTTCCTAATGATTCCCAACATTCTGTTAGCTCTTTTGACAGCCGCTGCACATTGAGTGGATATTTACGGAGAACTATCTACAATGACTCCAAGATCTCGTTCTTGAGTGGTAACAGCTCATTTAGACCCCGCCATTTTGTATGTGGGATTATGTTTTCCAGTGTGCATTACTTTGCACTCATCAACACTGAATTTCATCTGCCATTTTGTTGCCCAGTCACCCAGTTTAGTGAGATATCTTTGTAACTCTTTGCAGTCTGCCTGGGACTTAAGCACGCTTCCCTCTAAGCTGTGCACATGTGCGTGCACACACAGATCCTAAACCCCACGCACACGGTGAAACACCGCACCCACAAAAAATGAAATACCACATCAGAGCCAGGCCGAAATATCATTTACGGGCGACTTTTGACATTGTTCGCAACTATGGCCAGGCATTTTGACTTATTCGCACGTACTTGAGTTTGTACACAGCCAAATGAACAGACTACAAGGAGATGTGTGGGTCCCGACTGTCAGCATTTCGAATGTGGAACATTGATCACTTCGGGACGGTCGATCAGGCCACTCAATGAAGTGTGCTGGTTATCGAGGCACTTTGCACTGTGAGCAATTATTAGCAACTATAATTCTCTTCTGGAATATTTTGAGCAAGACAAAGATATTGATCCAGTTTCTAAATACTGCCACAAAAAGCTGAATACCATAGAATACTGAATAACATTAGAAGTTTTGAATGTTGTTTTCTCGGAGCTGGCTTCACTATCCACGCTGCTCCGGAAACGGGGCCTTACACCTCTTGAAGCATTTCACCTTGCCCAAGGTAAACTGAACAAGATCAGAAGACCTTGGAGATTCAGTCTTATGGAGTGACAAAGTTAAGGCTCTCTTAGATAATGAAATTGATAATAATAATGAATATTAATAATGAAATTGATACCAGTTCCATAATAACTTTCATAAATATCTTGTGTGCACATTTAGCAGACAGGTTTCCAGAGGATGAAGTCCAGGAGTGGTCCGCTTTTGGTTGTGCAGCAATAGTTAAGTGTGACTTCAGTTTTGGAATTCATCAGGTCAAATCCCTATGTTCAAAATACAAAGATTTTCGTGCTGAAGAGATTGTTATAATCAGTAAGTACAATGACTTCAAGTTTGCAGTAGCCGAAAGAATCAAAAGCCATTTGGTTTTAAGTTTCCTGGATATGGTGACATTTGCTCACCAGAACAAACAGTGTCAGGATCTTGCAAAGTTGATGGATATTGGAGGAACATTCCTAGCATCAAGTGCAGACTGTGAGCGTGGCTTTAACTTAATGAACTTGCTAAAAAACAAACTACGGAATCGTTTACAAGTAGATCATTTGGACATGCTGATGTGTATTAAGAGTTACCAGCTGGATGGAGGACTGATAGATCTGGACAGAGTTTATATTGAATGGGCAAAGGAAAAAGATCAAAGGTAAAAACAGTAAGGTTTAGTTTATCAGTCTTTGACATTTCGACCAATAAGGAAATTAAAATGCATTTGTAATTACATATCTTATTCTTGGCTGATAATCATTTATGGATATTTTTTAGGAAAATTTTAAATTTAAAACACAAACTCTTGTATTTCTTTTTTTACTTATGATGTCTCTATCTGAAAACCCATATAAACTGACATAATGGCAACTTATTAAATTGTGTTTATGATATGTTTATCAAAATCTTTTTGGACATGTGTATAGAATGAAAGGTGAAAGTGGACACCATAGAATCATAGAATCATAGAATATCAGGGTTTGAAGGGACCTCAGGAGATCATCTAGTCCAACCCCCTGCTCAAAGCAGGACCAATCCCCAATTAAATCATCCCAGCCAGGGCTTTGTCAAGCCTGACCTTAAATACTTCTAAGGAAGGAGATTCCACCACCTCCCTAGGTAACGCATTCCAGTGTTTCACCACCCTCTTAGTGAAAAAGTTTTTCCTAATATCCAATCTAAACCTCCCCCACTGCAACTTGAGACCATTACTCCTCGACTTGAGACCATTACTCCTCTTGCCTTCTTGGCAACAAGGGCACACTGCTGACTCATATCCAGTTTCTCGTCCACTGTCACCCCTAGGTCCTTTTCCGTAGAACTGCTGCCTAGCCACTCGGTCCTTAGTCTGTAGCGGTGCATTGGATTCTTCCATCCTAAGTGCAGGACTCTGCACTTATCCTTGTTGAACCTCATCAGATTTCTTTTGGCCCAATCCTCTAATTTGTCTAGGTCCCTCTGTATCCTATCCCTGCCCTCCAGTGTATCTACTACTCCTCCTAGTTTAGTATCATCCGCAAATTTGCTGAGAGTGCAATCCACACCATCCTCCAGATCATTTATGAAGATATTGAACAAAACTGGCCCCAGCACCGACCCTTGAGGCATTCCACTTGACACCGGCTGCCAACTAGACATGGAGCCATTGATCACTACACCAACGGGCAGAAGCCTATGGACTGATAATGATCATGATTAATATGTGCTTGATATATGCTTGTGATTGTCTACAAAAAAGATCCTAAAGTGTAATGCTTAAAACTAACTTCTGCTTCATGAGGAATGGTTAAATTTCCTTTTTCTAAGTATTGAAAATGGCGCACAAATTTGAACTCTGTTTCAAAAATTTGCACAGAAGAAAATTTTTGCGTACATGGCCTGTCAAAAATTAGAGGGAACATTGGACTTAACTATGCTGAGTAATTTTGTATCATCCACAGATTTTGCCACCTCACCATTTGACCCCTGAACAGCAAAGGCCCCAGTACAGATCTTTGAAGACCCCACGATTTACCTCATTGTGAAAAGTGAAAATATATTCTTACCCTTTCTTTCCTATCTTTTAACCAGCTACAGTCCATGAGAGGACCTTCCCTCTAATCCCATGACTGCTTACTTTGCTTAAAAGCAAACTTAGTTTCCTTCTGTTCATTTTAGGGACCAAGCAAAAGGCCTATTTGTCACCCAGGGGACAGTTCGCCCCAATCAGCGAGGACGAGCAAAGGCCAAGGAAGACCAGAGTGAGTGAGGAGAGAACGGGAAATCCACAGCACACTGGGGAAGTGCCCATGGCACAGATGGTACTAGGTTCCCTCCATCACCAACTCAGCCTGGACTCCCGCCCACAACACACTGACCCTCTAAGGCTCTGACCCCCTTTCCCCATCTGCTTGCTACCAGATTCACTGCCATTTTCTGGCCCGAGAGAACATGCTCTGACCTCACCTTGCCAGGGTAGGTGTTGCAGATGGGAGGAGAGAGGCGACTGCATTCCTAGCACCTGGCTTTGCTTTCTTTCTTCTTTGCTGGCTGGTCAGCAATAGGCTGCATTAGGGAACCAGGGAGAGAAATAATAACCATCGTCCTGAGCTTCACCTCTCCCCAGAGTGTCCCGCGCACTCACCTCTCCCTGGGCCCAGGGCAGGGTTAGCTGTTAGCCCAGCCTATACCTGCGGAGAGCAAGGCTCCGGGAGTGGAAGTGGCTGGCCCAAGCCCAGAAAGCAGGAGTATACATCCCTGGTACACTCTGGAAGTGACCACTGTAGGAGGTGAGCAGGCAGAGACACAGGGCCAGATCCTTGGCCCTTGGTAAGGCTGCATGAAGGGACATTAAGCTCCCCTTCCAAGCTCCCGCGTGGTTTCCTCACCCCAGCATGGGGGCAGGGAGGAGACTTGGATGCTGTCTCCCCATCCCTGACCTGTCTGTGTGGGTCTCCAGACTGTCAGCCCTTCAGGACAGAGATTGGCTCTGTCTACATTGTGCTGCACCCAGTGCAACAGGGCCTGATCCTGACTGCAGCCTCTGGCGCTGCCATAACGTCAGTAGTGATAAGTACTCAGGGCAGGCCCCGCTCTTCCAAACTGGGCCCTGCCATCCCCTCAGCACACACCACCCCAGCTGGCGCCAGGAACAACTATCCTGTTGAATCAACCCTAAGTGAGACTAGGCTAGTGCAAAGAAAGGGGTCAAATGCCCCTCTCAGAGAAGGGAGAGTCCGGCACCAGCTGGAAGCTGCTCTCCACAAGGGCCATAACTTTATTCCTTCCAAGTCTGGGTTGCGGTAACCCAGCTGCTGATGGAGACTCTACACATTGGGGCTTGTCTGCCTGACAAGTCATCGCCATGTCCTGCATCTCTTCTCTTGCACAGAGCCTTGCTTGCATGAGGGACATGGATGAGGCTGCCCTGAGGAAGGACATTGGCACCCTCTTCCCAGCACTCCACTCCATGGTAAGAGATGCTGGGATCACTCGGGCAAAATGCCGGGGCCTGTTGGCTGAAACTGGGTAGGCTGTGGGAATTGCTGTCCCTACCTCATCCTGTTCCCATTGGGAGATGGATCCTGGAGAACTCTCCTTTGGTTTCTTTCCTCCCACCCACCCCAACTCCTTTGACCGGGAACATCAGCATCCCACACCTTGTTCCAATGCTCCACATCTTCGGTTCCTGACCCGTCAAACTCTGCTTCTACATGAGCCATGGCCCCCGCAGCCTCAGTGTCACTCAGACTGATCCAGCTTGCTGGCCTGTTCTTTAGATGGGAATTAGAATCTGCCCCTCCACCCTCACCCCTTCACTCTGCCATCCGAGGGCTTGGCCTGAGAGACACTGGATCTAGTTTACCTTTGTTGGTGTTGCTTTCTTCCCTTAGGTGTGTCATCTCCCCAGAGAGCACCTGGAGGAGCGGAGAGAGGCCCTGGACTCTCTGGTCCATCTGGGTAAGAAACCCAATCACCTTTCTCATAGAAGGAAATCACAACTTGTGGAATTTCAGAGCCCAGGCATAGAACTATATTCCCTTCCCCTTTATGATTCACCCCATTATGATTCACTCGTCTTCCTGCTGCTCACTAGTTCCTGGTGGAGCTGCATGTGTTCCTCTTCAGGAGGCTGGATGAGGAAGAGGAGACCTGTGCCAGTATCTTCATTCTGGACCGGATAGTCCAATCCAACAGTAAGTGACCCACAGCGAGGCCTCGTCTTTTGGTGTGTTATGGCCTCTTGTGCAATTAGCAGTGCTTAGCACTGGGCCTCATTGGGGTCATTTGTACCTGTCTGCAGTAGATAATCCAAGTCCTGCAGCCCCTCAGCCGATGCTGCGGCAATGAGAGAGGACATTCCCTGCTGGAACTGCAAGCGTGGGCAGATGCAGCTAGTTACCCATGGGGGTAACCTGCTGGGAGGGTCATGTAGGGACATTGAGGTTGCTCTAGGGTTCATGAGATCTCAGGTCCCTGCACATCCCAGTTTAACGTCAGCCCTACTGAGCCATGTCTGTGTCTTACAGTTTCCGAAATGACTCACCGTACAGAGAAGCTGTTCACAGCCCTGGAGCCAGTCCTGCAGAGCACAAGCATACGGGCGAGTCTGGAACCATGGCCAATGCGGCCAAAGCTAGTGAATGTCTGCCTGCCAGTGCAGAGCCTGCCGGGACCCTGTGCATCGAAACAGTGCTCCATAGTGTAGGGCAGAATGTGGGGGAAAGAATCCCAGCAGGGCTCCGGCTGCATTCCCATCTCTGGGCTGCCTAGTAGTATTTCCCCAAACACCCCGCTGAGAAAGGATCCCAGCCTGGACTGGGAGGGGACAAGGTCCCTCCACACTGTGTGCAAATCATTTCTGTTTCTGTCTGGGTCTGGCAGGTCAGAGAAGCCCTTGCTTCTTTTATACGGACAATGGGGGCGCATGGGCTCTTGGAGAAATCTGCATCAAGACCCTTAATTGACTTCTCGGTGCATCAGTGCACCCTGACCCTCGACAGCACGGTAAGAATCCGCAGAGACCTTCTTGATGGGAGTCAGTGAACAGGGCAGAACATGGGATCAAGGGATAGGGAAGAAGGGGCAGCTGCAGATGGGGAGGGGCAGGCGATGGGCAGCAAATAGGGCTTGGGAAGCAGATGGAACTGGGGACGGCACCCTCCATCTACTGATGGAAGATGACGACAAATAGAAGACAGTGTTTTTTCCTCTCAGCCCATTCTCTCTGATCCCTCTCCCAGCTGCCATCCGGGCTCTGTCCCTCGCGCTCCGAGGGCAGGACCCCTGGTTTCCTCCTTCTCTCGCCCCACTGTGATCTACCACCCTGCAGGAGACTAAGCCATGAGGGATCTGGTTTTCACCAGGCAGAGGCGTGGAGCCTAGAACTGGCTCCACACAGACCTGGGCTGGTTAGGGCACAGTCACAGCCAGGGTTTCGCCTTTTCCCTTCAAGCCCCATTTTCACTCCCTGCCATGCCCACTATAGTTACCATGCCACGGAGGTCTTCACTGAATCTAAATCTCCCCGGTGTCTCCCTTATTTCTCACCATCAGGAGGAAGCAGACAGCAGGCGCACCATGGAGCTCGAGGTCTGCCAGCTCCGCTTCAGCACCCTGCAGTCCCTGGGTGACTCCCCCAGAATGGCCAATGTAAGTGTAACCCTTCTGCCCGTCAGAGTTGGCAGCAACAAGGGCCGGGTTCAGTATCTAGGGGTTCCATTTCAATAACACAACGAAAAACCGGCTCGAGCCCCCACCCAGTGACCTGGGACAAATCTATACCACCCCCGCTGGGCGCCTCCAAGAGGCAATACTTCCCCTCTCGCAAGCACAGAGTCTGAGTGTAGCAAAAAGCCTTTTAATAACAGAGAGAAACAATGTGGCATTATGTTGGGGAAACACCACGAACAGGATTCATAACACAACCCATGAGCAAAAAACCCACCCCAAGCAAATTGGGGCATGCCCTTTTCCCTTTAGTTCTTGAGTCCAGCAACCCAAAATCACCCAACGACCCAAAAGTCCAACGACCCAAAAGTCTCACGACCCAAAAGTCTCTGTCCGTGGTCAGGGCAGCCCCAGAGTCCAAAAGTTTATCTGCAGAGTTTTTATTCCCCATTCTGGGAAAAATGTGCCTGTGCGGGGGGCAAAGAGGTAAGGGGCACCTTATGTGACCTGAAGCTGCCTGCCCCACAGCTCCACAGGGCTCCGCTCTGCTCCGCTGTCTCACAAACGGCTCCGCTCCGCTCCACAGCGCGCGGCTCCGCTCGCCGTCTCATGAATGGCTCCGCTCGCCATCCCGCAAACTGCTCTGTTCCACCAGCCGCTCTGCTCGCTGTCCCGCAAACTGCTCCCCCATATAGCTTCAGGCTCCCCCACTACTTAACACAACCCTCAGTGATTTCAGCTCTTAGGAAGTTTAGCTCTTTTGTGATTTCAGTTTGTAGTAGGGGAGCCTCAGGGCTGGTGCACCATTAGCCCAAAGTGAATTCAGCTCAGCAGCCTGTGACTAGACTCCTAACGGAATCAACATTAGCTCTGACAGTCCACAGTGGGGAGAGGAGGAAGTGCAATTAGCATGTAAGGCCCTCACCAGGCAGCCGGTGCCACCAAGTATTAATACCTGTTCCCAGCCTCTTTCCCTTCACAGAGTTTTGGAACCCATGTCCCTTGCCTAGCGAGTGCTACTTAGTTGATGGTGAGTCCCTCCATCATAACAAAAGGTCAAGTGCAGTTCCACTGTCCTTGATTCCCATAATCAGGGTAAAAACAATTTATTCTTCCTGCCCCAATAACAGAGACACTGGGGATCCCACAGCAGCCAAAGTGACCATTTGGGCAGCTATGGCCTCATTCTAGGCGGGGTGGGTGTGCCTATGCAAATGAGATCAGCCCCTGAAGTTCTTTTCCACAACTTGCCACAGCTCACCCCCAGATGTCAGGGTGGAGCTCATCCTGACACTGCTTACATCCTCCCCCCAGCTGAGAATTTGTCGTCCCGACAAATCACACTCCCTTTATACCAATTCATTGGTTTCCTCCAAAGGGTCTCAGGAAGCCCACTTTAGCTTCCACAAGCCTGTGTGCTAAATGTATTGGCTCCTCACTAGTCACCCCAGGTGCATCATAAGTTAACCGTTTTACTGGTCTTATCACCCTGTCTCGTCTATTGAGAATCTCTGTTGCCGTGGTAGGGGGAACATCCTCTTGAGTGACGGATGGAGAGGTTTCCTTCGAGGGTCCCTCAGCTACTGGCGTAGGCTCCTGCACTTCTAGTTCTAACACTGGAGGGTCCAAGGTGCCCAGGACATCCTCTACCTGTGTGTCTCCACTGTCCAATAACCTGTGTGTGTCATCACATGGGGGTCCCATCAGCGGCACAGGGGTGTCAGAAATGGGCCTAAATAATTCCGTTTAGGGCGGAAGAGGGGGAACTCTCGTTTGGTTCAGCTGATTGAGACTGAAATCTTGTCTCCATTCCAGGATATACCAGGGTCGTGTCTTCCTCCTCAGACTCGCTCTCGGATGTGCTGCATGGGGGTAGGTTAGCTGCAGGGGGCTGGCTGTCCATGTTGGATGGTGGCTTTGGTTTAGCACCTTTATCTGGCCCGGTTGCCCTGTTATAGCCCATCTCATAAGGGTACTTACTAATTCCCCCATGGGGAGCACAAGGTTTCTATGCACTGTCTTTATTTGCCCTGGACCCTCTTCAGGTTTGATCTTGTAGACCGGCAGGTCTCCCAGCTTTTCCATCACCAAGTAAAGTATTGCCTTCCATCTGTCAGCTATCTTGTGTTTGCTAGCAATACCCAAATTTCGCAGCAGGACTCTGTCCCCCGGCTGGGGCTCCTACGAACGCACTCTGGCATCATATCGATCTTTGTTGCAATCTGCGTTCTTCTGAGCCGCAGCGGTAGCTAAGTGATAAGCATCCCGCAGCTTTTCTCTTAGTCGGGATACATATTGCTGATGAGTTTTATAGCTATCTCCATCCTCTGATACACCAAAGCACAAGTCTATGGGTAATCTTGGTTCTCACCCAAACATCAAGAGATATGGGGTGACTCCCGTAGCATCGTTCTTTGTGGCATTGTCGGCATGCACCAGAAATGCGACATGCTGGCTCCAGGTTGCCTTCCACTCTGGTCGCGAAGTTCCCAACATATCTAGTAGGGTTCGGTTGATGATCACCTTGGGGGTGAAAAGGCGTTGTCCTAGACTTTTTAATTCCTGCTATCTTCAGCACCTCCTTCAGAAGGTGACTCTCAAAATCCCGCCCCTGATCAGAGTGTATCCGAGCTGGGAATCCATAGACTGAGAAATATTTGTCCCACAATACTCGAGCGACAGTGGTGGCCCTCTGATCACGTGTGGGATATGCCTGTGCATACCATGTAAAATGGTCAGTCACTACTAGAATGTTCCCAACATTCCTCTTGTCTACCTCTACAGACAAGAAATCAATGCATACCAATTCCAAAGGTTTGGTGCTGGTGATGTTCTTGAGATATGCAGCCCTCGTGGGCAGAGTTTTCCTTTGAACACATCAAGCGCAAGTCTCACATTTCCTGTGAACATCTTCAGCCATTCAGGGCCAATAGAACCTACTACGAATAAGTTCCAGGGTCCTCTCCATCCCTAAATGTCCAAAGTCATCATGCAGGGCCCTCATGGCCAGGGCTCTGTACTCTTTTGGCAGTACTAGTTGTGCTCGTTGCTTTTGTAAAGGGTCGGTGGTCATTTGGTGTAGCACTCCCTGAATCAATTTTAGTTTGGTCCATTCTCTCAATAGTAGTTTACCCTCCGGGTTAGGTGGGACAACGGCAGCTGGACTTCCCTCCTCCCTTTTGGCAAGTAGTGTATCACGAATGTCAATATCTTGCCGCTGGGCTTCTGGCCAGATAGCTGCATTGAGCATGGGCAAGGGAGATTGGTCTAATGCAATATAGTTCACTGAAGCAGAAGGCATGCATTCAGCGGGCAGGCCCAAAGCTTCTGCAACACATCCCTGAAGGCTCTTACAGGCCTCTGGCTCTCGGCAACTCACACTGCAAATAGCTCTCACTCCATCTGTGGGTATCACAGCAACTTCTGGTGCCTGCGGATGTCTGGACAAGGCATCTGCATCTACATTGCTTCTCCCTGATCGGTATTGAATGCTGAAGTCATAGCTAGCCAAGGCGGCCACCCATCTCTGCCCTGTAGCATCCAGCTTAGCACTTGTTAATACATAAGTCAGTGGATTGTTGTCTCTCCACACCTGGGACTGAGAACCATACAAGTAGTCTCGAAATTTCTCAGTGATGGCCCATTTCAAGGCCAAAAACTCCAGCTTGTGGGTGGGATAGCGAGTTTCACTATCAGACAATCCTCGGCTGGCAAAGGCTATAGGTTTACGTTTGCCTTCCACTTCCTGGTATAGGACTGCTCCCAGACCCTCCAAACTGGCATCAGTATGCAAGATAAATGGTTTGCTTGGGTCAGCAAAAACTAGGACTGGAGCATGAGTTAGGCAAGTAATGATTTCTCGAAAAGCCCTTTCACATCTCTCATCCCACCGTGGCCCAGATGGTTCGAAGGGGCCATAATGTCTCTGCACAGGAGGCTTTGGGGACCTCCCCTTATTCTTGGTCTTAGATTTGTTCTTGCTGGACTGGTGTCCCCTGGTAAGATCATTCAGAGGCTTTACAATCGTAGCATAGTTTTTCACAAATCTGCGGTAGTAGCCACTAAATCCAAGAAAGGTCTTGAGTTCTCTGTAGTTACCTGGACATGGCCATGTAGTGAGTGCTTCTATTTTATCAGGATCAGTACTCACACCCTCTTGGGACACGATGTGACCCACATTCTTCACTGAGGTTCTGCAGAACTGGCATTTGTCAATTGAAAGCTTCAGACCATAATCCTCCAACCTATCAAGCACTTTAAGAAGTCTTTCTTCATGCTCCTCTAAGGTTCTTCCAAACACAATCAGGTCATCCAAATAAACTAACACTTGCAGTAAATTCAGTCTTCCACAACTTTCTCCATGAGACGTTGAAAGGTGGCAGGTGCTCCAGAAATCCCTTGGGGCATGCGTTCGAACTGATAAAACCCTAATGGGCAGATGAAGGCTGTCTTCTCCTTATCTTCTTCTCCCAGAGGGATCTGGTAGTATCCACTTCGAAGATCCAACACAGAGAACGACAGGAACATCCCCAAGTTACTCCTAGCTGATAAAAGAGGTCAGAGAGGAGGAAGAAAGGCAGGCTGCCAGTGAGTTTTGGGAAGCCCAAACATCGGAGCCAGCCAGCACAACACCACTGCAAACGGCCAGTGTACTGGTGGTGAGCACCAGAGAGGAACTTGCCCAACAAATGCAGGTCCTGACAAAACGCATAGCTGAGCTGCAAAGCACCGTTGACCGAGTTAAGACTTTCAGGAATAAGGAGCCTCAAACTGTGGCGATTGAGAAGCCCGCACCTCTCCATTGGACGCAGGCCTCTCTGGGTCTGAGCTTTTCGATGACACAGGCCCCAACCAGACTTATTTATCTGAGCCTCCCCGCTCCAGAACATCATGGGGTTGGGTAAAATGGACACCGGATCCGAGCCAGACCTGGTTCTTTGGAACAGGGAACACTCACCAGCTGAATGCCCCTCCATGCCAGGGTTTGGTGTCACAGAGGCTCTTCCGCTCTAGCATCCCCTGTGGTCAGTCATGCTGGTTCTGCAGCTTCCATAGCTCGGTCCCTCTTCATTGGTCCCTCTGTTAACTTTTTCCTGGCTGTTACACGGTGGGCTCTATACAGCCTACCACATTCTTGTTTTAATCCTGCCTCAGGCAAATCTCTGAGAGACAGAAAGATGGAGGTTGGGAATGCTGAGCAACAAGCCAAGGGGCCAGGATGGGCTCTCAAAGTCATTGCCATGGACAGGGGTATAAGGAAGATCTTTTCAATCCACTGGACCTTGTCCAGGGCCGAACATACAAATGTAGCATCAGGGGATTGACAAGGAATGAGGGATCTCTTGACAGTGGAGAAGCAAAGACCTCACCTCTCTCTCCTCTTCCCTCATTCCTTGTCAATCCCCTGATGCTACATTTGTATGTTCGGCCCTGGACAAGGTCCAGTGGATTGAAAAGATCTTCCTTATACCCCTGTCCATGGCAATGACTTTGAGAGCCCATCCTGGCCCCTTGGCTTGTTGCTCAGCATTCCCAACCTCCATCTTTCTGTCTCTCAGAGATTTGCCTGAGGCAGGATTAAAACAAGAATGTGGTAGGCTGTATAGAGCCCACCGTGTAACAGCCAGGAAAAAGTTAACAGAGGGACCAATGAAGAGGGACCGAGCTATGGAAGCTGCAGAACCAGCATGACTGACCACAGGGGATGCTAGAGCGGAAGAGCCTCTGTGACACCAAACCCTGGCATGGAGGGGCATTCAGCTGGTGAGTGTTCCCTGTTCCAAAGAACCAGGTCTGGCTCGGATCCGGTGTCCATTTTACCCAACCCCATGATGTTCTGGAGCGGGGAGGCTCAGATAAATAAGTCTGGTTGGGGCCTGTGTCATCGAAAAGCTCAGACCCAGAGAGGCCTGCGTCCAATGGAGAGGTGCGGGCTTCTCAATCGCCACAGTTTGAGGCTCCTTATTCCTGAAAGTCTTAACTCGGTCAACGGTGCTTTGCAGCTCAGCTATGCGTTTTGTCAGGACCTGCATTTGTTGGGCAAGTTCCTCTCTGGTGCTCACCACCAGTACACTGGCCGTTTGCAGTGGTGTTGTGCTGGCTGGCTCCGATGTTTGGGCTTCCCAAAACTCACTGGCAGCCTGCCTTTCTTCCTCCTCTCTGACCTCTTTTATCAGCTAGGAGTAACTTGGGGATGTTCCTGTCGTTCTCTGTGTTGGATCTTCGAAGTGGATACTACCAGATCCCTCTGGGAGAAGAAGATAAGGAGAAGACAGCCTTCATCTGCCCATTAGGGTTTTATCAGTTCGAACGCATGCCCCAAGGGATTTCTGGAGCACCTGCCACCTTTCAACGTCTCATGGAGAAAGTTGTGGAAGACTGAATTTACTGCAAGTGTTAGTTTATTTGGATGACCTGATTGTGTTTGGAAGAACCTTAGAGGAGCATGAAGAAAGACTTCTTAAAGTGCTTGATAGGTTGGAGGATTATGGTCTGAAGCTTTCAATTGACAAATGCCAGTTCTGCAGAACCTCAGTGAAGAATGTGGGTCACATCGTGTCCCAAGAGGGTGTGAGTACTGATCCTGATAAAATAGAAGCACTCACTACATGGCCATGTCCAGGTAACTACAGAGAACTCAAGACCTTTCTTGGATTTAGTGGCTACTACCGCAGATTTGTGAAAAACTATGCTACGATTGTAAAGCCTCTGAATGATCTTACCAGGGGACACCAGTCCAGCAAGAACAAATCTAAGACCAAGAATAAGGGGAGGTCCCCAAAGCCTCCTGTGCAGAGACATTATGGCCCCTTCGAACCATCTGGGCCACGGTGGGATGAGAGATGTGAAAGGGCTTTTCGAGAAATCATTACTTGCCTAACTCATGCTCCAGTCCTAGTTTTTGCTGACCCAAGCAAACCATTTATCTTGCATACTGATGCCAGTTTGGAGGGTCTGGGAGCAGTCCTATACCAGGAAGTGGAAGGCAAACGTAAACCTATAGCCTTTGCCAGCCGAGGATTGTCTGATAGTGAAACTCGCTATCCCACCCACAAGCTGGAGTTTTTGGCCTTGAAATGGGCCATCACTGAGAAATTTCGAGACTACTTGTATGGTTCTCAGTCCCAGGTGTGGAGAGACAACAATCCACTGACTTATGTATTAACAAGTGCTAAGCTGGATGCTACAGGGCAGAGATGGGTGGCCGCCTTGGCTAGCTATGACTTCAGCATTCAATACCGATCAGGGAGAAGCAATGTAGATGCAGATGCCTTGTCCAGACATCCGCAGGCACCAGAAGTTGCTGTGATACCCACAGATGGAGTGAGAGCTATTTGCAGTGTGAGTTGCCGAGAGCCAGAGGCCTGTAAGAGCCTTCAGGGATGTGTTGCAGAAGCTTTGGGCCTGCCCGCTGAATGCATGCCTTCTGCTTCAGTGAACTATATTGCATTAGACCAATCTCCCTTGCCCATGCTCAATGCAGCTATCTGGCCAGAAGCCCAGCGGCAAGATATTGACATTCGTGATACACTACTTGCCAAAAGGGAGGAGGGAAGTCCAGCTGCCGTTGTCCCACCTAACCCGGAGGGTAAACTACTATTGAGAGAATGGACCAAACTAAAATTGATTCAGGGAGTGCTACACCAAATGACCACCGACCCTTTACAAAAGCAACGAGCACAACTAGTACTGCCAAAAGAGTACAGAGCCCTGGCCATGAGGGCCCTGCATGATGACTTTGGACATTTAGGGATGGAGAGGACCCTGGAACTTATTCGTAGTAGGTTCTATTGGCCCTGAATGGCTGAAGATGTTCACAGGAAATGTGAGACTTGCGCTTGATGTGTTCAAAGGAAAACTCTGCCCACGAGGGCTGCATATCTCAAGAACATCACCAGCACCAAACCTTTGGAATTGGTATGCATTGATTTCTTGTCTGTAGAGGTAGACAAGAGGAATGTTGGGAACATTCTAGTAGTGACTGACCATTTTACATGGTATGCACAGGCATATCCCACACGTGATCAGAGGGCCACCACTGTCGCTCGAGTATTGTGGGACAAATATTTCTCAGTCTATGGATTCCCAGCTCGGATACACTCTGATCAGGGGCGGGATTTTGAGAGTCACCTTCTGAAGGAGGTGCTGAAGATAGCAGGAATTAAAAAGTCTAGGACAACGCCTTTTCACCCCCAAGGTGATCATCAACCGAACCCTACTAGATATGTTGGGAACTTCGCGACCAGAGTGGAAGGCAACCTGGAGCCAGCATGTCGCATTTCTGGTGCATGCCGACAATGCCACAAAGAACGATGCTACGGGAGTCACCCCATATCTCTTGATGTTTGGGTGAGAACCAAGATTACCCATAGACTTGTGCTTTGGTGTATCAGAGGATGGAGATAGCTATAAAACTCATCAGCAATATGTATCCCGACTAAGAGAAAAGCTGCGGGATGCTTATCACTTAGCTACCGCTGCGGCTCAGAAGAACGCAGATTGCAACAAAGATCGATATGATGCCAGAGTGCGTTCGTAGGAGCCCCAGCCGGGGGACAGAGTCCTGCTGCGAAATTTGGGTATTGCTAGCAAACACAAGATAGCTGACAGATGGAAGGCAATACTTTACTTGGTGATGGAAAAGCTGGGAGACCTGCCGGTCTACAAGATCAAACCTGAAGAGGGTCCAGGGCAAATAAAGACAGTGCATAGAAACCTTGTGCTCCCCATGGGGGAATTAGTAAGTACCCTTATGAGATGGGCTATAACAGGGCAACCGGGCCAGATAAAGGTGCTAAACCAAAGCCACCATCCAACATGGACAGCCAGCCCCCTGCAGCTAACCTACCCCCATGCAGCACATCCGAGAGCGAGTCTGAGGAGGAAGACACGACCCTGGTATATCCTGGAATGGAGACAAGATTTCAGTCTCAATCAGCTGAACCAAACGAGAGTTCCCCCTCTTCCGCCCTAAACGGAATTATTTAGGCCCATTTCTGACACCCCTGTGCCGCTGATGGGACCCCCATGTGATGACACACACAGGTTATTGGACAGTGGAGACACACAGGTAGAGGATGTCCTAGGCACCTTGGACCCTCCAGTGTTAGAACTAGAAGTGCAGGAGCCTACGCCAGTAGCTGAGGGACCCTCGAAGGAAACCTCTCCGTCTGTCACTCAAGAGGATGTTCCCCCTACCACGGCAACAGAGATTCTCAATAGACGAGACAGGGTGATAAGACCAGTAAAACGGTTAACTTATGATGCACCTGGGGTGACTAGTGAGGAGCCAATACATTTAGCACACAGGCTTGTGGAAGCTAAAGTGGGCTTCCTGAGACCCTTTGGAGGAAACCAATGAATTGGTATAAAGGGAGTGTGATTTGTCGGGACGACAAATTCTCAGCTGGGGGGAGGATGTAAGCAGAGTCAGGATGAGCTCCACCCTGACATCTGGGGGTGAGGTGTGGCAAGTTGTGGAAAAGAACTTCAGGGGCTGATCTCATTTGCATAGGCACACCCACCCCGCCTAGAATGAGGCCATAGCTGCCCAAATGGTCACTTTGGCTGCTGTGGGATCCCCAGTGTCTCTGTTATTGGGGCAGGAAGAATAAATTGTTTTTACCCTGATTATGGGAATCAAGGACAGTGGAACTGCACTTGACCTTTTGTTATGATGGAGGGACTCGCCATCAACTAAGTAGCACTCGCTAGGCAAGGGACATGGGTTCCAAAACTCTGTGAAGGGAAAGAGGCTGGGAACAGGTATTAATACTTGGTGGCACGGGCTGCCTGGTGAGGGCCTTACATGCTAATTGCACTTCCTCCTCTCCCCACTGTGGACTGTCAGAGCTAATGTTGATTCCGTTAGGAGTCTAGTCACAGGCTGCTGAGCTGAATTCACTTTGGGCTAATGGTGCACCAGCACTGAGGCTCCCCTGCTACAAGCTGAAATCACAAAAGAGCTGAACTTCCTAAGAGCTGAAATCACTGAGGGTTGTGTTAAGTAGTGGGGGAGCCTGAAGCTATATGGGGGAGCAGTTTGCGGGACAGCGAGCAGAGCGGCTGGTGGAACAGAGCAGTTTGCGGGATGGCGAGCGGAGCCATTCATGAGACGGCGAGCGGAGCCGCGCGCTGTGGAGCGGAGCGGAGCCGTTTGTGAGACAGCGGAGCAGAGCGGAGCCCTGTGGAGCTGTGGGGCAGGCAGCTTCAGGTCACATAAGGTGCCCCTTACCTCTTTGCCCCCCGCACAGGCACATTTTTCCCAGAATGGGGAATAAAAACTCTGCAGATAAACTTTTGGACTCTGGGGCTGCCCTGACCACGGACAGAGACTTTTGGGTCGTGAGACTTTTGGGTCGTTGGACTTTTGGGTCGTTGGGTGATTTTGGGTTGCTGGACTCAAGAACTAAAGGGAAAAGGGCATGCCCCAATTTGCTTGGGGTGGGTTTTTTGCTCATGGGTTGTGTTATGAATCCTGTTCGTGGTGTTTCCCCAACATAATGCCACAGTGTTTCTCTCTGTTATTAAAAGGCTTTTGCTACACTCAGACTATGTGCTTGCGAGAGGGGAAGTATTGCCTCTTGGAGGCGCCCAGCGGGGGTGGTATAGATTTGTCCCAGGTCACTGGGTGGGGGCTCGAGCCGGTTTTTCGTTGTGTTATTGAAATGGAACCCCTAGATATTGAACCCGGCCCTTGTTGCTGCCAACTCTGACGGGCAGAAGGGTTACACTTACATTGGCCATTCTGGGGGAGTCACCCAGGGACTGCAGGGTGCTGAAGCGGAGCTGGCAGACCTCGAGCTCCATGGTGCGCCTGCTGTCTGCTTCCTCCTGATGGTGAGAAATAAGGGAGACACCGGGGAGATTTAGATTCAGTGGAGACCTCCGTGGCATGGTAACTATAGTGGGCATGGCAGGGAGTGAAAATGGGGCTTGAAGGGAAAAGGCGAAACCCTGGCTGTGACTGTGCCCTAACCAGCCCAGGTCTGTGTGGAGCCAGTTCTAGGCTCCACGCCTCTGCCTGGTGAAAACCAGATCCCTCATGGCTTAGTCTCCTGCAGGGTGGTAGATCACAGTGGGGCGAGAGAAGGAGGAAACCAGGGGTCCTGCCCTCGGAGCGCGAGGGACAGAGCCCGGATGGCAGCTGGGAGAGGGATCAGAGAGAATGAGCTGGGAGGAAAAAACACTGTCTTCTATTTGTCGTCATCTTCCATCAGTAGATGGAGGGTGCCGTCCCCAGTTCCATCTGCTTCCCAAGCCCTATTTGCTGCCCATCGCCTGCCCCTCCCCATCTGCAGCTGCCCCTCCGTCCCTATCCCTTGATCCCATGTTCTGCCCTGTTCACTGACTCCCATCACGAAGGTCTCTGCAGATTCTTACCGTGCTGTCGAGGGTCAGGATGCACTGACGCACCGAGAAGTCAATTAAGGATCTTGATGCAGTTTTCTCCAAGAGTCCATGCGCCCCCATTGTCCGTATAAAAGAAGCAAGGGCTTCTCTGACCTGCCAGACCCAGACAGAAACAGAAATGATTTGCACACAGTGTGGAGGGACCTTGTCCCCTCCCAGTCCAGGCTGGGATCCTTTCTCAGCGGGGTGTTTGGGGAAATACTACTAGGCAGCCCAGAGATGGGAATGCAGCCGGAGCCCTGCTGGGATTCTTTCCCCCACATTCTGCCCTACACTATGGAGCACTGTTTCGATGCACAGGGTCCCGGCAGGCTCTGCACTGGCAGGCAGACATTCACTAGCTTTGGCCGCATTGGCCATGGTTCCAGACTCGCCCGTATGCTTGTGCTCTGCAGGACTGGCTCCAGGGCTGTGAACAGCTTCTCTGTACGGTGAGTCATTTCGGAAACTGTAAGACACAGACACATGGCTCAGCAGGGCTGATGTTAAACTGGGATGTGCAGGGACCTGAGATCTTACGAACCCTAGAGCAACCTCAGTGTCCCTACATGACCCTCCCAGCAGGTTACCCCCATGGGTAACTAGCTGCATCTGCCCACGCTTGCAGTTCCAGCAGGGAATGTCCTCTCTCATTGCCGCAGCATCGGCTGAGGGGCTGCAGGACTTGGATTATCTACTGCAGACAGGTACAAATGACCCCAATGAGGCCCAGTGCTAAGCACTGCTAATTGCACAAGAGGCCATAACACACCAAAAGACGAGGCCTCGCTGTGGGTCACTTACTGTTGGATTGGACTATCCGGTCCAGAATGAAGAGACTAGCACAGTTCTCCTCTTCCTCATCCAGCCTCCTGAAGAGGAACACATGCAGCTCCACCAGGAACTAGTGAGCAGCAGGAAGACGAGTGAATCATAATGGGGTGAATCATAAAGGGGAAGGGAATATAGTTCTATGCCTGGGCTCTGAAATTCCACAAGTTGTGATTTCCTTCTATGAGAAAGGTGATTGGGTTTCTTACCCAGATGGACCAGAGAGTCCAGGGCCTCTCTCCGCTCCTCCAGGTGCTCTCTGGGGAGATGACACACCTAAGGGAAGAAAGCAACACCAACAAAGGTAAACTAGATCCAGTGTCTCTCAGGCCAAGCCCTCGGATGGCAGAGTGAAGGGGTGAGGGTGGAGGGGCAGATTCTAATTCCCATCTAAAGAACAGGCCAGCAAGCTGGATCAGTCTGAGTGACACTGAGGCTGCGGGGGCCATGGCTCATGTAGAAGCAGAGTTTGACGGGTCAGGAACCGAAGATGTGGAGCATTGGAACAAGGTGTGGGATGCTGATGTTCCCGGTCAAAGGAGTTGGGGTGGGTGGGAGGAAAGAAACCAAAGGAGAGTTCTCCAGGATCCATCTCCCAATGGGAACAGGATGAGGTAGGGACAGCAATTCCCACAGCCTACCCAGTTTCAGCCAACAGGCCCCGGCATTTTGCCCGAGTGATCCCAGCATCTCTTACCATGGAGTGGAGTGCTGGGAAGAGGGTGCCAATGTCCTTCCTCAGGGCAGCCTCATCCATGTCCCTCATGCAAGCAAGGCTCTGTGCAAGAGAAGAGATGCAGGACATGGCGATGACGTGTCAGGCAGACAAGCCCCAATGTGTAGAGTCTCCATCAGCAGCTGGGTTACCGCAACCCAGACTTGGAAGGAATAAAGTTATGGCCCTTGTGGAGAGCAGCTTCCAGCTGGTGCCGGACTCTCCCTTCTCTGAGAGGGGCATTTGACCCCTTTCTTTGCACTAGCCTTGTCTCACTTATGGTTGATTTAACAGGATAGTTGTACCTGGCGCCAGCTGGGGTGGTGTGTGCTGAGGGGATGGCGGGGCCCGGTTTGGAAGAGCGGGGCCTGCCCTGAGTACTTATCACTACTGACGTTATGGCAGCGCCCAGAGGCTGCAGTCAGGATCAGGCCCTGTTGCACTGGGTGCAGCACAATGTAGACAGAGCCAATCTCTGTCCTGAAGGGCTGACAGTCTGGAGACCCACACAGACAGGTCAGGGATGGGGAGACAGCATCCAAGTCTCCTCCCTGCCCCCATGCTGGGGTGAGGAAACCACGCGGGAGCTTGGAAGGGGAGCTTAATGTCCCTTCATGCAGCCTTACCAAGGGCCAAGGATCTGGCCCTGTGTCTCTGCCTGCTCACCTCCTACAGTGGTCACTTCCAGAGTGTACCAGGGATGTATACTCCTGCTTTCTGGGCTTGGGCCAGCCACTTCCACTCCCGGAGCCTTGCTCTCCGCAGGTATAGGCTGGGCTAACAGCTAACCCTGCCCTGGGCCCAGGGAGAGGTGAGTGCGCGGGACACTCTGGGGAGAGGTGAAGCTCAGGACGATGGTTATTATTTCTCTCCCTGGTTCCCTAATGCAGCCTATTGCTGACCAGCCAGCAAAGAAGAAAGAAAGCAAAGCCAGGTGCTAGGAATGGAGTCGCCTCTCTTCTCCCATCTGCAACACCTACCCTGGCAAGGTGAGGTCAGAGCATGTTCTCTCGGGCCAGAAAATGGCAGTGAATCTGGTAGCAAGCAGATGGGGAAAGGGGGTCAGAGCCTTAGAGGGTCAGTGTGTTGTGGGCGGGAGTCCAGGCTGAGTTGGTGATGGAGGGAACCTAGTACCATCTGTGCCATGGGCACTTCCCCAGTGTGCTGTGGATTTCCCATTCTGTCCTCACTCACTCTGGTCTTCCTTGGCCTTTCCTTGTCCTTGCTGATTGGGGCGAACTGTCCCCTGGGTGACAAACAGGCCTTTTGCTTGGTCCCTAAAATGAACAGAAGGAAACTAAGTTTGCTTTTAAGCAAAGTAAGCAGTCATGGGATTAGAGGGAAGGTCCTCTCATGGACTGTAGCTGGTTAAAAGACAGGAAAGAAAGGGTAAGAATATATTTTCACTTTTCACAATGAGGTAAATCGTGGGGTCTTCAAAGATCTGTACTGGGGCCTTTGCTGTTCAGGGGTCAAATGGTGAGGTGGCAAAATCTGTGGATGATACAAAATTACTCAGCATAGTTAAGTCCAATGTTCCCTCTAATTTTTGACAGGCCATGTACGCAAAAATTTTCTTCTGTGCAAATTTTTGAAACAGAGTTCAAATTTGTGTGCCATTTTCAATACTTAGAAAAAGGAAATTTAACCATTCCTCATAAGGCAGAAGTTAGTTTTAAGCATTACACTTTAGGATCTTTTTTGTAGATAATCACAAGCATATATCAAGCACATATTAATCATGATCATTATCAGTCCATAGGCTTCTGCCCGTTGGTGTCCACTTTCACCTTTCATTCTATACACATGTCTGAAAAGATTTTGATAAACATATCATAAACACAATTTAATAAGTTGCCATTATGTCAGTTTATATGGGTTTTCAGATAGAGACATCATAAGTAAAAAAAGAAACACAAGAGTTTGTGTTTTAAATTTAAAATTTTCCTAAAAAATATCCATAAATGATTATCAGCCAAGAATAAGATATGTAATAACAAATGCATTTTAATTTCCTTATTGATCGAAATGTCAAAGACTGATAAACTAACCTTACTGTTTTTCCCTGCGATCTTTCTCCATTGCCCATTCAATATAAACTCTGTCCAGATCTATCAGTCCTCCATCCAGCTGGTAACTCTTAATACACATCAGCATGTCCAAATGATCTACTTGTAAACGATTCCGTAGTTTGTTTTTTAGCAAGTTCATTAAGCTAAAGCCACGCTCACAGTCTGCACTTGATGCTAGGAATGTTCCTCCAATATCCATCAACTTTGCAAGATCCTGACACTGTTCGTTCTGGTGAGCAAATGTCACCATATCCAGGAAACTTAAAACCAAATGGCTTTTGATTCTTTCGGCTACTGCAAACTTGAAGTCATTGTACTTACTGATTATAACAATCTCTTCAGCACGAAAATCTTTGTGTTTTGAACATAGGGATTTGACCTGATGAATTCCAAAACTGAAGTCACACTTAACTATTGCTGCACAACCAAAAGTGAACCACTCCTGGACTTCATCCTCTGGAAACCCATCTGCTAAATGTGCACACAAGATGTTTATGAAAGTTATTATGGAACTGGTATCAATTTCATTATTAATATTCATTATTATTATCAATTTCATTATCTAAGAGAGCCTTAACTTTGTCACTCCATAAGACTGAATCTCCAAGGTCTTCTGATCTTGTTCAGTTTACCTTGGGCAAGGTGAAATGCTTCAAGAGGTGTAAGCCCCCGTTTCCGGAGCAGCGTGGATAGTGAAGGCAGCTCCGAGAAAACAACATTCAAAACTTCTAAAGTTATTCGGTATTCTATGGTATTCAGCTTTTTGTGGCAGTATTTAGAAACTGGATCAATATCTTTGTTTTGCTCAAAATGTTCCAGAAGAGAATTATAGGTGCGAATAATTGCTCACAGTGCAAAGTGCCTCGATAACCAGCGCACTTCATTGAGTGGCCTGAAAGCCACTGACTCACATTCAGAAGCATCCACTATTTCCTGAAATTTGCATTTTCTCCTGGGTGACCAACAGAACACCATGTAGACAGTTCTCATTAAGGTTTTGATGTCTCTTATCAGTTTGACCTCTTTCCATGCATCAGAAATCCCCACGTCTTCATGGTGCGGAACGCAATGTTGCTGGACTAAGTGTGGAATATCACGTTTCAACTGAGCCGCCATGCCATTGAGTTTGCCCAACATCACGGAGGTACCATCAGATGTGAACATCACCATTTTCATTAGATCGAGTTGGTGGTTTTTTATAAAACTTTTTGATTGCAGACACTATTGAAACAGCATCACATTCTTGCAATGGTAATAGCTCACCAAACAAAGTTTTATAGTCTGCAGAATTTATGGATCTATATTTAAAGTAGAGTATCAAGGATCCGTTAATGGATATAGCAGTGCTTTCAGCAACAGCTAGAGTGTGAAACATTGCTGATGCTATTTCATGAATGAGGTCACTTTGGACAATGCAGTTGATAATTTCCAGAAATTCAAAAGCATAATTTTTACTTCCCCAGCTCACTGGTATGCGCACATACTTTTCCATATGGTCATTAATATCCTGAACAGAAAGCACCGAGCTGTTCATTTTAATAGCCAACGCCACACTGTCAGTAAGTACCTTGATTTCTTCTGGGTTTGAACGCTTGCGTTCAAGATTAATTTGCCACCTCTGCTTTTCAGCTGGACTTTCAAGAATCATGCTAAGCAATCCGCTCCATAAGGAAGGGTTTTTGTTTCTAAGTCTTGTTACACCATCTATATGAGACTTGACAGATGACGCTTTAAGAAATCCAACTTCCATACATCGTTCCACATTCTTCCTGTTGAAAATTCTCCTGAAGCTCTGGCACATCAACAATATACACAAACAACTCCCTTGTCCTCATCAAATGTGAATATTTTACAAAATTTAGCAAGTATTGCACTATGTGACTTTGGTGTAACCGTGTCTATAGTCTCATCCAGCCATCAGATTTAAATGAAGTCGCTATTCTTTTACGCTTTAGACCTCTACACAGTGACATTTTGGGATTGATTTTTTTACCAGATTGGTTTATTTAAAATTAATACTTTTATTATATGGCTACTATTTCAATGCGCTTAACAGCGTGACTCGACAAAAGGGCAAACAGGAGATCATTCAGATCAGGATACCCGAAGTTTGTGCAAAGCAAAAAAAAAAAAAAGCGGGAAAATGGTAAAACATCACGAGTAAATGTATGAAGTCCAATGCCTTTGAAAGATTTCAGTCACAAAAACAACACTTTGCAGTTCCTTAGCAACTACGGCTCCAAGATCTCGTTCTTGAGTGGTAACAGCTCATTTAGACCCCGCCATTTTGTATGTGGGATTATGTTTTCCAGTATGCATTACTTTGCACTCATCAACACTGAATTTCATCTGCCATTTTGTTGCCCAGTCACCCAGTTTAGTGAGATCTCTTTGTAACTCTTTGCAGTCTGCCTGGGACTTAAGCACTCTTCCCTCTAAGCTGTGCACATGTGCGTGCACACACAGATCCTAAACCCCACGCACACGGTGAAACACCGCAACCACAAAAAATGAAATACCACATCAGAGCCAGGCCAAAATATCATTTACGGGCGACTTTTGACATTGTTCGCAACTATGGCCAGGCATTCTGACTTATTCGCATGTACCTGAGTTTGTACACAGCCAAATGAACAGACTACAAGGAGATGTGTGCGTCCCGACGTTATCAATGTTCCACATTTGAAATGCTTTGTCACAGTGAAAGGCTGCTGACCTCTACCTGGGACGGAAGAGTCAGTGGGGTCTGGCTGGCTGGAGTCCAGATTTGTGCTGTCCGTTCGGAAAGGTGTCCATCCTGTCATTCAGAAAGGCAGTGGTGGGGTGAGGTGTCATGCGACTGATTCTATGGAAGGGCAATAGGAATCAGAGGGGAACTGGGGTAAATCTGTATCATGGGGGACTCTTCTGGGCAGAATTCCTACTCACCAATAGTCTGAGTCAGTCTTTGGCAGAGATGGTCCAAAAGCCCCATATTGACTCCTAAGACAAGAACCAATGTAAACAGATCAGAGGAGTTTCTCTTCTACTGCACAGACCTCAGAACATTCCCACCTCCCTCTTGGGAGGCCAAGCTAGCGCTCTGGTGCCCCGTGCTCTGCATTGCCATGTGGAATGAGACCCAGGCTCCATTCTCCGAGCCGGTCTGCAGCTCCCAAGATGGCTGGAATTGTTCCAAGTGGGAGGAAACACCATTTACATGGGGAGGCTCTCTGCTTGACTAGGGGCTTTGAAGGTGATTCCACTGGGCTCCCCTCAGCCAGCAGGACGTAACTCATGAGCTGGAGAATCCCAAGGAGCCAGAGACGTTGCGAGGCTCAGATGGCAGTAGATGCAAAGAGCTGCAGCACTGAAATGTGGGATCCCCTTCCTTGGTGGTACCTCTCCTCTTCCTTGGGATTCAGCAAGGCAGCTTGATCCCCATTTGGCCCCAGGAGGTATTTGAGTTTATGAGGTGTGTTCTGACCAAGAAGTGACCTATTTTGGCCCACCTCACTGCACAGCCACCAAACCAGCACTGCCTGAGACAGCATCTGATCACGACTCACAAAGCCATTTGTAATAGACGGGTGAAAAACGTGGGCATCTGTCACGAAAAATGCATTGGTGCCTGTTTCCAGGAATGGCACGTGTGGGGCTCAGCTTGACACACAGTCAGCCAGTTACAGATCACAGTGATCGTGTGCACAAGCAGTCACTGCAACTGCTTGGGTCACTGCTGCAACCGTGCACACCAGTGAAGAAGAAGGTGTGGACATCCTTCTGAATTTTGAGGCTGATGAGACATTTACTCTCATAATAACAGTTGTGATTCTCTAATATAGCACCCTGCGTTAATGTACCACTGTTCACCCAGATTATTGGCATTTGTGCTTTGTATAAAATATTTAATAGAAGTTTAATTGCTATAACAAACCACTTGTAACTCTAAGGACCTTGGGTCAAGAATCAAAGCACCCAAAAGAGTGTTTTATCTACAGCAGAACACCTCCCTCTTCTATAAGATGCCAGTTTATTATAGATCTAATCCTTTATCTCAATAAAACAAATGTTATAAAGAAAAATGTTTTAGGAAAGATCTGGCCTCGCAGGAGAATGTGAGGATGTTATTTATGTTGGATATTCCAAAATGAATTTAGGGATGTGTTAGAACAATAAATCTAGGCTGTAAAGTGGGCTCTACCAGCCCCTCTTTGCAAGAAAACCCTCTGTTTGTGACATTACATTTTTAGAGAAAAAGGTGTGTAGTTGAGAAAAAGTTTTTAGAAAACCTTAGTTGATTTCTAAAATATTGAAATGGCAAACTGTTTTGGAGGGCATATTTGCAAAGTATTTTAAATTAATGCAAAGTATCTAATGTGGTTTTCTAATATCATTGCTACGTGTGGTAAAATGCATTATGTACTAACATGAAATCTAATGACCTTGCTCAGCTGATTACCAATATAAGAAGACATTTAAGTCTAGACTGTTTATTATATTAATGGGGAAGTAATTAGTTACTGGCAGAGCTCTAGCCACTCCTTCCCCCAACTCAGAAAGATAACAATCATCATCATCAACAATTGTTCAACAGAATCAACAACTTCTTCAATCACTAAGCTAAAGACTCCTTAAGAATGAATTGTAAAAGACTGCTTTGAGAATTAAAAACCTTTACATAAACTACAGGTTTGGACTTTTTAAAAACAGAATTTCATTTCCTGTTGAACCCTGTCATAAATATAAAGGGAAGGGTAAACCCCTTTGAAATCCCTCCTGGCCAGGGGAAAGCTCCTCTCACCTGTAAAGGGTTAAGAAGCTAAAGGTAACCTCGCTGGCACCTGACCAAAATGACCAATGAGGAGACAAGATACTTTCAAAAGCTGGGAGGAGGGAGAGAAACAAAGGGTCTGTGTCTGTCTGTAGTCGTCTTGGCCGGGGATAGACCAGGAATGGAGTCTTAGAACTTTTAGTAAGTAATCTAGCTAGGTATGTGTTAGATTATGATTTCTTTAAATGGCTGAGAAAAGAATTGTGCTGAATAGAATAACTATTTCTGTCTGTGTATCTTTTTTGTAACTTAAGGGTTTGCCTAGAGGGGTTCTCTATGTTTTTGAATCTAATTACCTGGTAAGATATCTACCATCCTGATTTTACAGGGGGGATTTCTTTATTTCTATTTACTTCTATTTTTTATTAAAAGTCTTCTTGTAAAACACTGAATGCTTTTTCATTATTTTCAGATCCAAGGGTTTGGGTCTGTGGTCACCTATGCAAATTGGTGAGGCTTTTTATCCAACATTTCCCAGGAAAGGGGGAGTGCAAGTGTTGGGAGGATTGTTCATTGTTCTTAAGATCCAAGTGTCTGGGTCTGTAGTCACCTAGGCAAATTGGTGAGGTTTTTTACCAAACCTTGTCCAGGAAGTGGGGTGCAAGGTTTTGGGAAGTATTTTGGGGGGAAGGACGCGTCCAAACAGCTCTTCCCCAGTAACCAGTATTAGTTTGGTGGTGGTAGCGGCCAGTCCAAGGATAACGGGGGTAATATTTTGTACCTTGGGGAAGTTTTGACCTAAGCTGGTAAAGATAAGCTTAGGAGGTTTTTCATGCAGGTCCCCACATCTGTACCCTAGAGTTCAGAGTGGGGGAGGAACCTTGACAAACCCTAATGAAACTGAAGAAATATCTCAGAAAATGAACGGAATAAGTTAAGAGTTAAAAGACTAAATTTGAAGATGTTCTGAGAATCTCTCCAACAAAAACAAAGGAAATATAACTGTCAAGAAATACTTACAACCCTAACACATATACACATTAACAAACTACCTTTCCATAAGATGAAGAGGCTCCATGAATGTACGGCGCCAATGAAAGGCGAGAGAGGTGTGTTTTTCTAAAATTGCACAGAAATAGGGAAGAGACGAGTA
Source organism: Lepidochelys kempii (assembly GCF_965140285.1). NCBI lineage: Eukaryota > Metazoa > Chordata > Testudines > Cheloniidae > Lepidochelys > Lepidochelys kempii. The sequence continues at coordinate 128,687,949 of NC_136385.1, read as the reverse complement.
TAAAAACTCTAAGTGAGCACCCTGCACACGCCCTGCTACCCTGCTCAAACTCAACTCATCCTCTCCCTCTCTACAAGCAAGCTGACACAGATAGAAGAGAGAAGACTCCCGAAGAAACCAGCCCAAGGAAACCTCCCTAAAACTTCAGCATGTCTTGGTAAGAGACATTAACTAGAACCCTGCCAAGGGATGAGAGTTATAAACTCTTGTAACAGTTTTGTTGTGATATGGAAATGCTGTTGTAATTTAAGAAGTTAACAGTTTTTCCTGTTAACCACTAAATGGTTAGACCATGCATTTGGGAAAGAGGCAAGGGCTAAACATTGGGAAACGGAGAAATAGCGGGATTTAACTGAATTTAAGATTCTAAATATTTTGTTAATTGGCCAGTCTCGAGACAGCTCCTTAAATGGTTTCTTCTAACTAAGTAATGTAACTACTTTCTTCTATTTCAGAGGATTTAGTTAAAATTGCTTACTTTGCCCATCTATAGAAACAGTCTAGTTATTAAAAGGATCCGCCTGCTCTTAAAATTAGTTTGCCCATCCACAAACAGTCTTAGTATCTATGACTCACAATAATTTGGGGAAATAAGACCTTGGTTTCAACTTACCAAAAGAAAAGTGCCCCATCAAAGGCAAGCCTGCTCACAAAAGTGTAATCTGTTAAAAGCTCTCCAGAGAGAAGCATACAGATGAGACTGAAGAGAAATCAGTCTTTTATCATTTGTGTTCTGTCTTTTGTTGTTTTGTTTAGTGTTTTCTTTTGTTTAATAATAAAATAGCCATGGTTAATAACAGTGATTATTTTGCTTGGCTTTAATCATGGCGTTCCCTAAGGCAGTGGTTCTCAAAGCTGGTCTGCCACTTTGTTCAGGGAAAGCCCAGGGCATGCTGGACAGGTTTGTTTACCTGCCGCGTCCACAGGTTCGGCTGATCGCAGCTCCCACTGGCCGCGGTTCACCGCTCCAGGCCACTGGGGGCTGCGGGAAGCGGTACGGGCCAAGAGACATATTGGCCGCCCTTCCCGCAGCCCCCAGTGACCTGGAGCAGTGAACTGTGACCAGTGGGAGCCATGATCGGCCGAACCTGTGGTCTTGACAGGTAAACAAACCTATCTGGCGCACCAGGGGCTTTCCCTGAACAAGCGGCAGACCGGCTTTGAGAACCACTGCCCTCAGGTATGTAAAAGAACCCCTGTGACTCAAATAGTGGAGTCACACCCTGAATTGTCAGGAAAAGAGATCGTAAGAACTAGCCGAAAACTTCTTGTTTCTCTAAACAAAATGTTTTTACTACGTTTTGGGATAAAATTACTTGACAGCCAACACAATTTAATATTACCCCCTTCCACTCCACACCAAGTTCTGGCAATATGGACTGGTTTAAATCAGAGCGAGTCAAATCAATGATTTTCATTGTGATTTAAATCAGCAAGTACAGGAAATCTTGAATTAAATCAGTGATTTTAATCTTGTTTTCCATTTTGTCTTTTTAGATATTTACCTAAAGAAAGGCTGGTTCTCAGCGCTTGGTATAATTTCATACTTCTTTTTCCTAACCCTGAGGATACACTAGGTGTATACACACTTGTGTAAGCAATTATATCGCTTAACATACAGTTATTCAGTCTTAATATTTACATTTTTTATTGTGATAGAAAATGGTGAATCATACATTTCCTATTTACTGGATGGCGATTATCTTTCACTCATGATTTGTGTCAAGTTAAATTTAGATGGAAATTGGAATTCAATTAAAAATGCACAAAAGCGTTTTAAAATGGTTTGTTATTAAAGAAAATGACTTTAAATGTGCTGGGTGCAAAAGAAAAAAAGCCTGTTTTGCATTTCAATCTAACTGATTTATTAAACAAAAGAAATATTATCCTCAACTGATCAGCTGAACTGATTTTTTTCTGGTCACCACGTCCGTCGAGATTTTAGAACTAATAGATCTCATCCTCTCATATCTCTTTTTAATTCATAGATTAGAAGAGGAAAACAAACTTCCCTGCTTTTTCAACTCCCAATTGAGTCCTAAACTTTAGATGAACTACACATTGAACTGAACTAGTTGGATAAACTGAAATGAAGAAAATATTCTCTCTGAACCTGCAGAAGAGGCTACTGCCATCGAAAGAGGGTTTAGAACTTCAGCAAACTCTGGTTCCTTCCAAGTGGTTAGTCAACGACATCTACCAGGTCAATGCTTTTGACTTTCTTTAAAACTTTGACAGCAAGCAAGGAGGTCTAGAATATTTGCTTATTTAATTTCAGTTATATTAATAGATTATATTAAATTTAAGCCTGAATAGAGGTTGTCATACTTTCACATTTAAATTTTAAATAGATTTATCTGTAAAAATGTATTTAATTTGAAGAAGAAAATCTGATACTTTTGATGTTTTAATTGATTTTTTTTATCCACCCTCATTCATGGAGGAATCAGGAAGAGAGAGGAAAGGGCACTGAGGGAGAAGAACGAGGGGGCAGGGAGATGGAAGAAGGAAGGGAAGAAGAGGAGAGCTCAGATTCCTTTTCCCAGCCCCTCACTGGAATGTTTCCCCCAGATCAGCCTGCGGGAAAACTGGAAGATCCCCCCTCTCCTCCCGCACTTCTCTGTGGAGTATCTGGAAAGGTCCCTCACCCCTGTGCTGGGATGGTCAAGCCACAGAAGAATTTTGATGTCTCACATATAATCGCAGATGACAGTGAGGATGTGGATTCCTCCGCGAGTTCTGTGTAAACAGGTGCTATACACTCCAAAAAGTGCTCCCAACTGTCTGAAAAGCAGAGCCCAGACAGCTGTGTGCTCCCTCCTCCAGCTCCCAGAGCACACTGAGCCACAGGGCCTACCCACTTTCTGACACAGGGCCCACCCCCTTTGTGACACAGGGCCACTGCTGACATCACAGAGGCAAGGTGGGCTGGGGCTGTCTGGCCAGGGCCTTGTGGTTTGCATCCCCCAGATTGGATTAAGGGAGGATTGCTCTTGGCTTTTGTTGGGAATTTTAATCCAAGGGAGCCCCGGGGCCTCCCCACAAACCCTGTCTGTATAATGTGTCATGAGAAAAGGAGATTCGACCACAAGGTGCAAAATGATTCTGTGTCAGTCCACTCCAGTAGCTTGCCTCTGGCAGCAGCAAAGGGGAAGGTGAAATCCCCACAATGCACCTGGTCAGGTTTGCTGTTCTCTGACATATGAGTAAAAAATTCCTTCCTCACCTCGCAGTGACCATGGAATACCTGAAGCATGAGCTTGCACTGGCCATCTGTCTCAGCGTGAGCCGCTCCAATTGCTCGTCCAGCCACAGCTGCATTGGTGCCCAGGGCTGAGAGAGTAAAAGGGCTGAGAAGATTCTTTCCTAAGGATACACACAGACACTAAATCCCCTCCCTAAAGGCTGCAATAAAAGGCAGTCTGAGCGCAGGACCCGTGAGTCCCAACAGCATGCTGGAGGCTGTACAACACAGGGGAGGGCACAGGCCCGACCCCAAAGAGCAGAGAATCTCTTGCTTGTTTTATTTGATTTCCCATTCTCTTGAGCAGGATCTTGTTTCAGGAGGAACTTAAGGGAAGTTTGGGGCAGGAGAAAGGGAGAATAATGTTAGCCTGAGGAGTAGCATGGCAGGGGGTTGGCAAGGGAGAGCCAGGGAAGGACACAAAAGAATGACTGGGAGAGTGGTGCGGGAATGAGCCCAGAGAGCTAGGTGGGGACGAAGTTTGCAAAGACTAAACAAGGAGCTGCACTCAGGTGCTGAATGGAGCTGAGCGAATCAGTGGCTTTTCAGTTTGGGGGCTAGTTGGAGAAATACCAAAAAAAAAAAAAAATATTGGTTTGGTTTGGCCTGAAACAAAATTGTTTTGGTTTTTCCTTTCAGGTTGTTTGTGGGTGTTTTTCAACGCCCCTCCCACCCACCCCGCTTTTTTTTTAAAGTTGCTTCAATTTCAGAATGAAAAGTGACAACATTTTGCTGTGGAATGGTCCAAACAGATTGGATTAACTTTTAAAACCAAACATTCCCTTTTGGTGTGTGGCTGAAATGATTTGCTGAATTCACGTGTGATTTGGGTGGCCCTGAGAGATGCATATTTGGGGAATTTGCTAGCTCTAGCGTAGGACCTGCGAGGGAGCCAGGGGAGGGATCAAAATGGGCTGGTCTGACGGGTGAGATGATTTTACAGCGGGCTCTGAAGGGGAATGAGAGGAGATGTGGGGGGAGGGCAGAGTTAATGGGATGGGTGATCAAGGCCTGGAGCAGGTGGGCTGGAGAGGACGAGGGGAGACATGTAGAGACATGGTAAAGGAAGGACTGTTCAGGAAGGATAGGCAGGGCAGAAAAGGTAGGGGAGTTGCACTGTATGTAAGAGAGCAGTATGACTGCTCAGACGTCCGGTATGAAACTGCAGAAAAACCTGAGAGTTTCTGGATTAAGTTTAGAAGTGTGAGCAACAAGGGTGATGTCGTAGTGGGAGTCTGCTATAGACCACCAGACCAGGGGCATGAGGTGGACGAGGCTTTCTTCTGGCAACTAAGAGAAGTTACTGGATTGTAGGCCCTGGTTCTCGTGGGAGACTTCAATCACCTTGATATCTGCTGGGAGAGCAATACAGCAGTGCGCAGACATTCTAGGAAGTTTTTGGAAAGTGTAGGGGACAATTTCCTGGTGCAAGTGCTGGAGGAACCAACTCGGGGCAGAGCTCTTCTTGACCTGCTGCTCACAAACCGGGAAGAATTAGTAGGGGAAGCAACAGTAGATGGGAACCTGGGAGGCAGTGACCATGAGATGGTCGAATTCAGGATCCTGACACAAGGAAGAAAGGAGAGCAGCAGAATACGGACCCTAGGCTTCAGAAAAGCAGACTTTGACTCCCTTAGGGAACTGATGGGCAGGATCCCCTGGCCCTGGGAGAATAACGTGAGGGGGAAAGGAGTCCAGGAGAGCTGGCTGTATTTTAAAGAATCCTTATTGACGTTGCAGGAACAAACCATCCCGACGTGTAGAAAGAATAGTAAATAACCGTGAAATCCTTGCTGATCTTAAACACCATTAAGAAGCTTACAAGATGTGGAAGATTGGACAAATGACCAGGGAGGAGTATAAAAATACTGCTCAGAGATGCGGAAGTGAAATCAGGAAGGCCAAATGACACTTGGAGTTGCAGCTAGCAAGAGATGTTAAGAGTAGCAAGAAGGGTTTCTTCAGGTATGTTAGCAAGAAGAAGAAAGTCAAGGAAAGTGTGGGCCACTTACTGAATGAGGGAGGCAACCTAGTGACAGAGGATGTGGAAAAAGCTAATGTACTCAATGCTTTTTTTGCCTCTGTCTTCACAAACAAGGTCAGCTCCCAGACTACTGCACTGGGCAGCACAGCATGGGGAGGAGGTGACCAGCCCTCTGTGGAGAAAGAAGCGGTTCGGGACTATTTAGAAAAGCTGGATGAGCACAAGTCCATGGGGCCAGATGCACTGCATCCGAGGGTGCTAAAGGAGTTGGCGGATGTGCTTGCAGAGCCATTGGCCATTATCTTTGAAAAGTCTTGGTGATCGGGGGAGGTCCCGGATGTCTGGAAAAAGGCTAATGTAGTGCCCATCTTTAAAAAAGGGAAGGAGGATCTGGGGAACTACAGGCCAGTCAGCCTCACCTCAGTCCCTTGAAAAATTATGGAATTATGGAAAAATTATGAAAAATCAAGGAATCAATTCTGAAGCACTTAGAAAGTGATCAGGAATAGTCAGCATGGATTCACCAAGGGCAAGTCATGCCTGACTAACCTAATTGCTTCTCTGACGAGATAACTGGCTCTGTGGATGAGGGGAAAGCAGTGGATGTGTTATTCCTTGACTTTAGCAAAGCTTTTGATACGGTCTCCCACAGTATTCTTGCTGGCAACTTAAAGAAGTATGGGCTGGATGAATGGACTATAAGGTGGATAAAAAGCTGGCTAGATTGTCGGGCTCAACAGATAGTGATCAATGACTCCATGTCTAGTTGGCAGCCGATATCAAGCGGAGTGCCCCAAGGGTTGGTCCTGTGGCCGGTTTTGTTCAATATCTTCCTTAATGATAGGGAGGATGGCCTGGACTGCACCCTCAGCAAGTTTGCAGTTGACACGAACCTGGGAGGAGTGGTCGATACGCTAGAGGGTATGGATAGGATACCGAGGGACTTAGACTAATTGGAGGATTGGCCCAACAGAAATCTGATGAGGTTCAACAAGGACAAGTGCAGAGTCCTGCACTTAGGACGGAAGAATCCCATGCACCGCTACAGACTAGGGACCAAATGGCTCGGCAGCAGTTCTGCAGAAAAGGACCTAGAGGTTACAGTGGTCGAGAAGCTGGATATGAGTCAGCCTTCTTGGCAACAAGGGCACACTGTTAACGGCATTTTGGGCTGTATAAGTAGGAGCATTGCTAGCAGATCGAGGGATGTGATCATTCTCCTCTATTTGATATTCGTGAGGCCTCAACAAAGGCACAGCACACGGTGCGATCAGCCACTCTGAGACCTGGCAAACTTGTACCAGCGTTGGGCTGCTTAGAACATTGCTTTTTGCTACTTCTTTAGTCACAGGATCACAGCAGTGTTGCAAAATATGCAGTCTTGGCCAGCTCGGCCAGACTCTTACTAAACAGAAGGCAAAAGGAGAGGGAGAGGAAAGAGGAGAAATAGGAGGGAAGGAAAATGACACACAAAGGTGGGGGCGGTGGTGACAGCAGGAACCAAAGTCTTACATCCTAGGTGGTGTTTGGGCTTTGGCCGGAGCCAGTGGAGGTGGCTGTATCATCTGGGTCCCTCTCTCTGAGGCCTGATCTGGACAGGACATTTCTCAGCATCAGGATCAGGATCATGAAGGCCCAACAGCATTATGATGGATCCTGAGGTCCCTAGGAGATGGTGGATGTGGCAGCCATGCGGTGAAGCTCACTTCTTCCTGTCCACCCATCTCCCAGCTAGTCAGAGCACTTCATTCTCCCCCGAAGGTCTTTTTTCTAATGGACCCCAAAGGGAGCGATGGGTGGAATAGTCCTTCCTCTTATTATTTTGTCTGCCAATTAGACCTCATTTCCGACACACCAGTTTTGGTCCCTTGATTTCCAGCCCCACAATTCTCTTGTTGACCAGGCATGATCTTAACACTGTCCTCGAGTTACTAGTTGGCCTTTCTGTTTTGACTCATTCAGTCTGTCTCCCTTTCATCAAGATTCCCTGTTATGAGTTATTGGAACATTTGATCAACTTTTTGTCCACTTACCCAAAGTTAAGCTTACAATTAGGGTAGGCGTACGAGGCCCAAATTATTACAACAGGCTCCACTAGCCTAGCTGAATCATACTGTGGTGGCTTGTCTTGCTTTCTCCTCCCCTTGAGCCATTTCTTTATCCCTTCTTCTCTCTATGCTTTTCATTCCCCCTTCATCTTCTCCCTCTCTCTCTCTCTCATTCTTTTCTATTCTCTTCCTCTGCACCTCCTCCAACCCCTTTCCCTGGGGCCTGTGGGCTCTTCCCCTGAGTTTCCCCAGCTCGCCTTCCCTCCAGGCCTCCCTGTTTTCTCTCTCTTCTCCCCCTGCCTCTTTCTTTCCTTCCTTCTGTCCCTTTTTGGCTCTTCCTCCCTCAACCCACTTGCTCCCCATTCCCCATGGGTGTCTTTCCCTAGTGCCTGTCTCTGCTCCGTGCCTCCTCTCCCTGCTTTTTCCTACCCATATAGGTACACACCCATGTACTTTCTCTCTCTGTATCCACACACTCACACAGAGTGACTGAGGAAGAGTCTAATTTAGAATGAATCAAAGCTCTTGACTCTCTTAAGGAAAAGCTGCCAAACTATAGGATGGTCCCTGGCTCCAGCTTTCTGATTATCTCAATGTTCCTTTGTAACAAGAATATCTTGTCCTCCCAACACCAGGCAGTATTGTCAGGGGCATCTGCTCTTCCACTGTGCCACTGAGGAGCAGTTTTATGGCCACAAGAGATGCAAAGACAGTCTAGAATTGTTCAGTGGATGCATATTTTCACTGGGCATTCCAGGGACTCAGTCAAAGGGGTGGGAAGCAATATGGCTGCTGCTAGGTCTCTTTGACCCATGTGCGAGGAAAGTTCCTCTCTCTCTACAGTCTCTCCAAAGTGTTTGTCATTCAAAGTGCTTTAGCAAGGTGGGTGAGGAGTATTATCTCCATTTTACAGATGGGGAAACTGAGGCACAGAGAGGGGAAGGTCAACGTTCTCAAAAGCAGCTACTGATTTTTGGATGCCTTCATTTCTTGTGCCCAACTGTGGACACCTGGGGGCTGATTTTCAGTGGGGCTGTGGAGCCAGTGCTCCCATTGCCTTCAACTGAATTTGGGGCTAGAGCTGGTCTGGAGGTAAAAGGCGTCTGCATGGAGAGCCCTAGCTTTCTGCGGTGCTCTGGGGATGTGCAGGGCTTGTGGCTTTCTTCCATCTTGGCCCCCTACCAGGATGATGTGGAGGTATCTCAGCTCAGGTCTCCTCAGGGAGATTTCCTCCCCCAGAGCCTTCTACCATGAGCTGTGCCCCAAGTTGGTTCATCCAGCACTTGCACCAGGAAATTGTCCCCTACACTTTCCACTTCTACCATGGGTTTGACCATGGGGGTGGGATGACTTAGCCGCAGAATCCCAAGAAACTGCATCCTGAAAACAATTCAGGTCAGATCAAAACCCTCATTGGACAAAGGATCACGGTGCAGTATGAGTGAATGGCAAGAACAAGCAACGGCGGTGTGGGACTTTCTGTACTCTGCTACTTTCTGGAAGCCAAATTCTGCAACACGGGAAATTCACAGGGCCCAAATTCTTCTCTTACAGAGATGTATCTTTAAATGACTGCCCTTGTCTGATTTCTAGCTCCATAATAGCCCATGCTTATTAAACTCTTAGGGGACAATGTGAATGCCTATTGAGCACATTTGCAGAAGTGGAGACAGAGAGTGTTTATTTTAATACATGATTGAGTTCAAGCTTCCCTGGCTGCTCACACTTCTGGGAATGATTTCAGCAACTGTTCTGATCTTCAGAGAAGTTGTCACAACGAAGGCCCCGATCTTACAAGCTGATCATTGCGGGTGGCTCACTGCACCTAGGATGAAGCTCACAGAAGACTTTGCAGGCGTCCACCTACACGGAGCTGCTAGCAGGGTTTGAGCCTGAGAGGGTTTGAAATGGGGTCCCCTTTCTACCTATGATTCATTTACAATGCAGCTGATGTAACAGTGACAACATAGTGGTGTGAGTAAAAGTATTTGAAGGTGTAAAATTGCCATACAATGGGGTCAAACTCAGTAAAAGTCCCAGGGCTATCTCTAATTAAAATGGATTAATCACCTCTCTTGCGTGCAGAGATGACTATAAAGTAGCACATGAAAGGGAGGTGTTTGTGAATGCTGAGATGAAAAGTCATATTCTTTCAAAGATCCCAGTTTTACAATGAGATGAGCGTGGGTGGACCCCTGCGGCTGTACGGAGCTCAGACATGTTTGGGGGCCAAAGCCACTGATCCTCTAACTGATCCACATTGTTATGAATTACACCTGAGAGGACATGCACACAACTGCTGCGAATTATACCTTGTAGGACACGCACACAAATGCTACGAATTACACCTGGTAGGACACGCACACAAATGCTACGAATTATACCTGATAGGACACGCATAGTTCGAATCTAGGCTGAGGCACAGAAACATTCCACAACTGCAGAGTTCCCAAAAGACACTAAGTTTATTACGCTCGAGCGTGGTGCCCCCCTGCTAGCCAGGAGGGGACCCTGAATACAGATTATACAAAGGTTATATACTTTTTAGCAAAGCATGTTGCCCTCGTGCATCGGAAACCTTAGCCAATAAACAAACCCTTTTTTTATCTACCACCTATCCCTGCTTGGTGCATTCCTCGTGCTATACCAGTATGTTAATTACACAGCATGGTCCTAAAGCTATGCATCAGTAACTTTTATTATCAGGATGGGAGACACATCAAGTCCAAGAGACAGGGAGTTAGAGACTGACAAAAACCAGATACTGGGAGTCAAGGCAGGCTGGAGACAAGGAGGAGGAATTTCACAGGGATTCAGTATCTAAGGATCACTCCTCCTGGTGTATGATGTGCTGGGATTTAAACAATGGTGGGCCCCAAACCAAAATGGAGTCACATGTGCTAACTTTTCCTTAACAACCTGGAAGGACTTTTGTGCATGTACAGAGCCCCAGTGAAGTCAATTAGACTATTCACATGAGCAAACTCATGCAGAAGTGACACGATCCCGCAAATGGGTCCACTTGGGGGGATCCCTGCATGCATGTGGCAGACCCTCGTTGGCTTCCATGGAGCTCCTTGTAGGTAGGTGTAAGGTCTCGAGTGCGCAGGGCAGCTTCTGGAATCCTGGCCAGTGTTTGCAGGGACAGGGCCTGATTTAAAACAAGATGCAACAAGTGAGTGTGACAAACACTAGGAGGAAAGGGCATGTGAAATGAGAGTGATAGGAACAAGTCCAGCCTGGTCCATAGGCTAGTTGTGTGTGGTTGGTTTGTGGGTATTTTTATACCATAGATTACCCTATGTGGTTCTGTTTGGGAGTGTGTGTGTGTTTTCTCACATCTCTGCCTGTTTGTCGTCTGTCTTGTAGAATCATAGAAATGTAGGACTGGAAGGGATCTTGAAAGGTCATTGAGTCCACCCCCCTACCTTCACAGCAGGACCAAGTACCATCCCTGACAGATTTTTGCCCTAAATGGCCCCCTCAAGGGCTGAGCTCACAACCCTGGGTTCAGCCGGCCAATGCTCAAACCACTGAGCTCTCCCTCCTGTGGCCCCATTACTGGAGCAGTTCAGCACCTCCCCATCTTTAAGGTCTTTATCCTCACCCCGCCGCTGGGAGGCAGGGCAGGGCTGTGACCCCCCTTGCCGGGGTGGGGACCTGAGGCACGGAGAAGGTAGGACTCCAGTGGGGCTTAGGTGCCTAAACCCGGGAGGATCTGGGCCCAGGGCACTGGCCCCCCGCGGCCCTGGGAGCCTGCGGCACGGCAGGGCCTGGTTCCGCGGCAATCCCGGGGCTGACCCCATGGCCGTTCACAGCCGGGCCCGGGCCCGGGCCCCTCCCCAGAGCGGCGCGAGGGACCCGCCGGGGCGCGCGTCCCGCTCTTTCCCCGCAGCCGCCGCAGGGGGAGCCCGGGCCAGGAACCTGGGACCGGGGAGCGGAGGCGGAGCCCGGATTGCCCGTTGCCAGGCGACAGGGAGAAGCGGGACCCAGGCCCCGCCCCCAGGGCGCTCCCTCCCCACCGTGCCCCCCCCCGGCACCGCACATGCGCAGTAGCCCACAGGTGCAGGATCCCCGGCGGCCGGACTTCGGAGCTGTGTCTCCGCCCTGGCCAGGCCCCGGGGCCGAGGCGTTCCTCTCCGAGCCCTGCTTCGCCGACGGCAGCCTCCGGGGCAGGCGGGAGCCGGACCGCTAGCGCCGCCCCCTCCGGCCGGGAAAGAGCGGGCTGCGGGCCTCCCCCGAGCCGGTGTCCCGCGGGGTGCCGCTCGGCGTAGGAACGGGCCACGTGCGGGGCACTGAGCATGCTCCGTTCATCTGCTGAAGCCGCTGCCCTTCCCCCTGCCCTTCCCCCCGCCGGCCTCTGCGGCCGGCTTCTGGCGGGGGGGCAAAGGGGGCGGAGCGGGGGGCGGGGCTAGGGAGTGAGCAGGGGGCGGGAATTGGCTGGGGGGGGGTCTGCGGCTGGAGGCAGCGGCAGGAGAGGGGCTAAAGGGAAAATCAGGAAGGGGGGGCGCTGGCAGAGGGTGTCCGAGGGAAAACCCGGCCCAGGCAGGGGCACAGGCGCCCGTAGGTCTCGCTGTGTCAGGCGGCCCCTGGGCTCGGTGTGAGGGGTCGCCCCTCCGCTGGACCTGTCTTTGGTCCCGCTTCGATTGTCCCCGTCAATTAATCAGCGTTTTAAATACATTGTTTTAAAAATTCCCAGAGGGGGGAATATGTGATTTTAAAGGGTTCCTTAATTCACCAGAGGAAGGTTGAACAAGACCCCTTTGGCTTGAAGTCGCTGTCACAAAATCCCGCCTGGAAATGACCCTTTGTAAGAGTGAAGCTAATTATCCAGCGCCACGAGCGCCGCAAGGGACGGGGTGGATTCCCCATCACTTGCCGTTTGTAACTTAAGGTCGCGGCTCTGGCTGCGAGACACCCGGTGTGTGGGTGCCCCTGTTCCCCTTTTATAACCTCCAGTACATGGGATCCTCCAGGATCCCCGGCGTGCGGGTGCTCCCCTCCCCCCCCCCAGGGTGCCCGGTGGGTGTGTGGACAAAAAGAGACCGCGTCTCACCGTCTCGCCCAGGCTACGCTGCAGGGACTATTCACAGGCGCGATCCCACTAGGGCTCGGCAGGGGGGTTTTGACCTGCTCCGTTTCCGACCTGGGCCGGTTCACCCCTCCTTAGGCAACCTGGTGACCCCAAGCTCCCCGGGGCTCACCATATCGCTGCCGAGCTTAGTGCGGACACCCGCTCGGCACCGCCCGCCGCAGCCTAGAACCCCCGAGCTCCAGCGATCCGCCGGCCTCAGCCTCCCCAGGAGCTGGGATCACAGGCGCCTGCCACGGCGCCCGGCTGGGTTTCCCCGCTCCCATCTCCGGCTTTAAACGGCGCTGGGGAGCTGTGTGCCTTGGCCAGACGGGGGCAGGCTGCCATGGGGGAAGGCTCCTGCTCCCCCCGGCCCCCGGCCGCTCCTGTCGGTGTGTGGGCTCCGCTGTCCTCCCAGAGCGGACCCCGGTCCCCGCATCCCCCGTCCAGGAGCCCAGGTGCGGGGAGCCCCGCCCCGCATACAGAATCCTGGACGTGTCGGTGTCCGTCCCTCTGTAGAGGATCCGGGAGTGTGGTTGCCCTTGTCTCCCCATGCAAGATCCTGGGTGTGTGGGTGCCACTCTCCCCCCACAGATCTCTGGTGCGTGGGTGCCGCTGTTCGCCCTTACAGGGTCCCTGGTGCATGGGTGCCTCCCTCCACCCCAATTCAGAATCCCCAGGGTGTGAGTGCTCCCACCCCCGATAAAGGAGCGGGGGGGGGGTATAAGAAGAGACGGGCTCTCGCTGTCTTGCCCAGGGGTGCTCCAGCCGCTGTTCACGGGTGCAGCAGTCCCCCTATCAAACCCCGCGGGAGTTTTAACTTGCTCCGGGGGGGCCCTCCTTAGGGAACCTGGGGACCCCGAACTTCCCAGAATCACCATCTTAACGCCAACCTTAGCACAGACACCTGCTCAGCATAGCAGGGTGCAGCCCTGAACTCCGCCAGCTCGCCTCAGCCTCCTACTACATAGCCAGGATTACACACAACGCAGGAGCCCTTTACCCAGCGTGCCCAGGTCCCTCCCAGCCCCCGCTTGCAACGCGGCTGGTCAGTTCCACCCTTCGGCCAGACGGGGGCAGCACTAGCGGTCTCATCTAAATGCTGTTTGCATTTGACCCTTCAGATTGCGGATTAACACCCACAGACAGATCTGTAAAAAAACCAGTTTGTCTGGCAACTTCCACCTTCTCTGTACGTATATCTATATCTTCTTACTGTATGTTCCATTCTGTGCATCCGATGAAGTGGGCTGTGGCCCACAAAAGCTCATGCTCAAATAAATGTGTTAGTCTCTAAGGTGCCGCAAGTCCTCCTGTTCTTTTTGCGGATACTGCTCTGAAACCGGACAGATCTCTGAGTGCAAGCCAAATCCTTCGACAAACTAAAAATGTAAGCAGCAGCTCCCCTTAGAAAGATCAGGATTTTTGCCTTAAAAAACGAGGAAAACGTGCACTGTTCCGTTCTATCTACAGGAGAGATTGAAACCCAATGATTGTAAATGAAGATCGCAGCTTTCGCTGCAATATACCTGGTGTGTGGGTGTCCCTGTTCCCCCCTTCAGAACCTCTGGCACATGGTGCCTCCCTCCTCCTAATTTAGGATCCCCACTGTGTGGGTGCTCCCATCCCCCCATCCAGGATGCCCGGTGGGTGTGTGGACAAAAAGAGACCGCGTCTCACCGGCTTGCCCAGGCTACGCTGCAGGGACTATTCACAGGCGCGATCCCACTAGGGCTCAGCAGGGGGTTTTTGACTTGCTCTGTTTCCAGCCTGGGCCAGTTCACCCCTCCTTAGACAACTGGGTGACCCCAGGCTCTCCAGGGATCACCATATTGATGCCGAGCTTAGTGCAGACACCTGATCGGCACCACCCGCTGCAGCCTAGAAGTCCTGAGCTCAAGCCATCTGCCGGCCTCAGCCTCCCAAGTAACCAGGATTACAGGCCCAAGCCACAGTGCCCAGCTGGTTTCATGCTCTCCCACTTCCAACTCTAGACTCTGCTGGTGAGTTCTGTGCTCTGACAGTGTGAAACTGGAGCATGGAACTGAACTAATGCTCTGAATGTTATTTGCATTGTGCACTGCACATGGAGGGTAACACACAGGACACTGATCTTTGAGCACAACCCTCATCCTGAGGAAGGGGGGTGGGGGGGCAGTATGAAAAGAGACTGGCTCTCACTGTCCTGCCTAGGCGTTGTTACAGCAGCTGTTCACAGGTGCAATCCCACTATCGATCAGCAGGGGAGTTTTGACCTGCTCCATTTCTAACCTGGGCTGGTTTGCTCCTCCTTAGGTAACCTGGGGACCCCAAATTTCCCAGAAATCACCATATTGATGCCGACCTTACCACAGAGACATGCTCAGCACACCAGGGTGCGGCCCCGAACTCTGACAACAGCTTAAGCCTCTCGTCCTACAAAACTAGCATTGCAGGCGCAAGCCTTTAAATCCAGTTTGTCTCCATCTGTCCCCGCTCCAGCTTTGAATTCTAAGCTTTGTCCAGACGGGACAGCATAGAACTCAGCTAATGCTCCACGTTGCTTTTGCATTTCCCTCTTCACATTGGAGGTTAAAACCCAGCAGAAGATCTTTGAAGAGAAGCCGAATAGTTCCCCCAATCCAGAGCGTTAGTAGCAGCTTTCCCAGAAAAGCGCCAAGGTCACCACTGAAGTAAAAGAAAAGCTAGAGCGCTGTCTCCAGGTTCCTACATTGGGCCCATCACTGTGGTGTCTGACAGCTGCAAGGAGAAACCAGGGGAAATGTTTTCATAGAGTTAAGGGCAGAAGGGACCATTAGATCATCGAGTCTGACCCCTGTATAACTCAGGACATAGAATTACACCAAGGCTCATGTTGAACCCAAAGACCTTAGACAGACAAAAGTATTTCAGCCCTTAGGAGGCTAAACTGGGTACCAGAGGCAGAGAACAAGGTTCCCCCAAGGCAATGGCAGGTGAAATATGCCCATCCAAACCAGATGATCCCAGCAGTCGATGCACACCCAGAGGTGGGTGTCCCTGTTCCTTCTGCCATTAAAAACAGGTATGTAGGTGCCCCTATGCCTCCTGCCCTTTTGAATACTTGATCTGTGTGTGGCCCCCTCCAGATAAGAGTCCTTCATGTGGTTTCTCTCCCTTCACCTCCAAATAGGAATAGTGTGTAGAGAGAGTGGGAGGAAGGATACCGGGAGGAAGCACGAGTAGGAGCGTGTGAGAGGGGAGGGCTCCTGCCTCATACTGAGAATGAGGGGCGATCAGTGGGTTATCTCGAGTGCCTATATACAAATGCACAAAGCCTGGGAAACAAGCAGGGAGAACTGGAGGTCCTGGCAAAGTCAGGGAATTATGATGTGATTGGAATAACAGAGACTTGGTGGGATAACTCGCATGACTGGAGTACTGTCATGGATGGGTATAAACTGTTCAGGAAGGACAGGGAGGCCAGAAAAGGTGGGGGAGTTGCACTGTATGTAAGGGAGCAGTATGACTGCTCAGAACTCAAGTATGAAACTGCAGAAAAACCTGAGAGTCTCTGAATTAAGTTTAGAAGCATGAGCAACAAGGGTGATGTCGTGGTGGGAGTCTGCTATAGACCACCGGACCAGGGGGATGAGGTGGACAAGGCTTTCTTCCGGCAACTCGCAGAAGCTACTAGATCACACGCCCTGGTTCTCATGGATGACTTCAATCACCCCGATATCTGCTGGGAGAGCAATACAGCGGTGCACAGACAATCCAGGAAGTTTTTGGAAACTGTAGGGGACAATTTCCTGGTGCAAGTGCTGGAGGAACCAACTAGGGGCAGAGCTCTTACTTGACCTGCTGCTCACAAACCGGGAAGAATTAGTAGGGGAAGCTAAAGTGGATGGGAACCTGGGAGGCAGTGACCATGAGATGGTCGAGTTCAGGATCCTGACACAGGGAAGAAAGGAAAGCAGCAGAATACGGACCCTGGACTTCAGAAAAGCAGACTTTGACTCCCTCAGGGAACTGATGGGCAGGATCCCCTGGGAGAATAACATGAGAGGGAAAGGAGTCCAGGAGAGCTGGCTGTATTTTAAAGAATCCTTATTGTGGTTACAGGGACAAACCATCCTGATATGTAGAAAGAATAGTAAATATGGCAGGCGACCAGCTTGGCTTAACAGTGAAATCCTTGCTGATCTTAAACACAAAAAAGAAGCTTACAAGAAGTGGAAGATTGGACAGATGACCAGGGATGAGTATAAAAATATTGCTCGGGCATGTAGGAATGAAATCAGGAAGGCTAAATCACACCTGGAGTTGCAGCTAGCGAGAGATGTTAAGAGTAACAAGAAGGGTTTCTTCAGGTATGTTGCCAACAAGAAGAAAGCCAAGAAAAGTGTGGGCCCCTTACTGAATGAGGGAGGCAACCTAATGACAGAGGTTGTGGAAAAAGCTAATATACTCAATGCTTTTTTTGCCTCTGTCTTCACGAACAAGGTCAGCTCCCAGACTACTGCACTGGGCAGCACAGCATGGGGAGGAGGTGACCAGCCCTCTGTGGAGAAAGAAGTGGTTCGGGACTATTTAGAAAAACTGGACGTGCACAAGTCCATGGGGCTGGATGCGTTGCATCCGAGAGTGCTAAAGGAATTGGCGAATGTGATTGCAGAGCCATTGGCCATTATCTTTGAAAAGTCATGGAAATTGCCATGAGTCAATGAAAACTCATTGACTCATGAGTCTCATTGAGTCATGAAAACTCATGGCAATCGGGGGAAGTCCCGGAAGACTGGAAAAAGGCTAATGTAGTGCCCATCTTTAAAAAAGGGAAGAAGGAGTGTCATAAATATAAAGGGAAGGGTAAACCCCTTAGAAATCCTTCCTGGCCAGGGGAAAGCTCCTCTCACCTGTAAAGGGTTAAGAAGCTAAAGGTAACCTCACTGGCACCTGACCAAAATGACCAATGAGGAGACAAGATACTTTCAAATGCTGGGAGGAGGGAGAGAAACAAAGGGTCTGTGTGTCTGTCTATATGCTGGTCTTTACCGGGGATAGACCAGGAATGGAGTCTTAGAACTTTTAGTAAGTAATCTAGCTAGGTATGTGTTAGATTATGATTTCTTTAAATGGCTGAGAAAAGAATTGTGCTGAATAGAATAACTATTTCTGTCTGTGTATCTTTTTTGTAACTTAAGGTTTTGCCTAGAGGGGTTCTCTATGTTTTTGAATCTAATTACCCTGTAAGATATCTACCATCCTGATTTTACAGGGGGGATTTCTTTATTTCTATTTACTTCTATTTTTATTAAAAGTCTTCTTGTAAGAAAACTGAATGCTTTTTCATTTTTCTCAGATCCAAGGGTTTGGGTCGGTGGTCACCTATGCAAATTGGTGAGGCTTTTTATCCAACATTTCCCAGGAAAGGGGGGGTGCAAGTGTTGGGAGGATTGTTCATTGTTCTTAAGATCCAAGGGTCTGGGTCTGTAGTCACCTAGGCAAATTGGTGAGGCTTTTTACCAAACCTTGTCCAGGAAGTGGGGTGCAAGGTTTTGGGAAGTATTTTGGGGGGAAGGACGCGTCCAAACAGCTCTTCCCCAGTAACCAGTATTAGTTTGGTGGTGGTAGCAGCCAGTCCAAGGACAACGGGTGGAATATTTTGTACCTTGGGGAAGTTTTGACCTAAGCTGGTAAAGATAAGCTTAGGAGGTTTTTCATGCAGGTCCCCACATCTGTACCCTAGAGTTCAGAGTGGGGGAGGAACCTTGACAAGGAGGATCCTGGGAACTACAGACCAGTCAGCCTCACCTCAGTCCCCGGAAAAATCATGGAGCAGGTCCTCAAGGAATCAATTCTGAAACACTTAGAGGAGAGGAAAGTGATCAGGAACAGTCAGCATGGATTCATCAAGGGAAAGTCATGCCTGACTAATCTAATTGCCTTCTATGATGAGATAACTAGTTCTGTGGATGAAGGGAAAGCAGTGGACATGTTATTCCTTGACTTTAGCAAAGCTTTTGACACGGTCTCCCACAGTATTCTTGTCAGCAAGTTAAAGAAGTATGGGCTGGATGGATGCACTACAAGGTGGGTAGAAAGTTGGCTAGATTGTCGGGCTCAATGGGTAGTGATCAATGGCTCCATGTCTAGTTGGCAGCCGGTATCTAGCGGAGTCCCCCAAGAGTCAGTCCTGGGGCCGGTTTTGTTCAATATCTTCATTAATGATCTGGAGGATGGTGTGGATTGCACCCTCAGCAAGTTTGCAGATGACACTAAACTGGGAGGAGTGGTAGATATGCTGGAGGGTAGGGATAGGATACAGAGGGACCTAGACAAATTGGAGGATTGGGCCAAAAGAAATCTGATGAGGTTCAACAAGGACAAGTGCAGAGTCCTGCACTTAGGACGGAAGAATTCAATGCACCGCTACAGACTAGGGACCGAATGGCTAGGCAGCAGTTCTGCAAAGAAGGACATAGGGGTGACAGTGGACGAGAAGCTGGATATGAGTCAACAGTGTGCCCTTGTTGCCAAGAAGACCAATGGCATTTTGGGGTGTATAAGTAGGGGCATAGCCAGCAGATCGAGGGATGTGATCGTTCCCCTCTATTCAACATTGGTGAGGCCTCATCTGGAGTACTGTGTCCAGTTTTGGGCCGCACACTACAAGAAGGATGTGGAGAAATTGGAGAGAGTCCAGCGAAGGGCAACAAAAATTATTAGGGGGCTGGAGCACATGACTTATGAGGAGAGGCTGAGGGAACTGGGATTGTTTAGTCTGCAGAAGAGAAGAATGAGGTGGGATTTGATAGCTGCTTTCAACTACCTGAGAGGTGGTTCCAGAGAGGATGGTTCTAGACTATTCTCAGTGGTAGTAGAGGACAGGACAAGGAGTAATGGTCTCAAGTTGCAGTGGGGGAGGTTTAGGTTGGATATTAGGAAAAACTTTTTCACTAGGAGGGTGGTGAAACACTGGAATGCATTACCTAGGGAGGTGGTAGAATCTCCTTCCTTAGAAGTTTTTAAGGTCAGGCTTGACAAAGCCCTGGCTGGGATGATTTAATTGGGGATTGGTCCTGCTTTGAGCAGGGGGTTGGACTAGATGACCTCCAGAGGTCCCTTCCAACCCTGATATTCTATGATTCTATGATAATGGTCTCAAGTTGCAATGCGGGAGGTCTAGGTTGGAGGGTGGTGAAGCACTGGAATGGGTTACCTAGGGAGGTGGTGGAATCTCCAACCTTAGAGATTTTTAAGGCCCAGCTTGACAAAGCCCTGGCTGGGATGATTTAGTTGGGGTTGGTCCTGCTTTGAGGAGGGGGTTGGACTAGATGACCTCCTGAGGTCTCTTCTAGCCCTAATATTCTATGATTACCTTTCCATAGACATTTTACATGCCACACTTTGCACAAGATTTGTTGCAATTATATAACAGTAGTAGCAATAATGATCTACATAGTCATATTTTATCAGATAATGTCACAGGCACCCCCACACCCAGGATCCTGTATTTGGGGACAGCGGCACCCACACACCCAGGGTGCTCTACAGAGGCAAGGGCACCTACAAATCAAGGACTCTGTATGGAGGGATATGGGCACCCACACACCTAGGGTCCTGAACAGGGGGATGGGAGCACCGAAACATCCGGGATCTTATACGGGAGGAGAGCGGAGCCCACACATCTGAGATCCTATACGGGGGTAGGGGCATTAGCCCAGTTCCAGGCTGCCCCCCTCTGGCCAAGGCACAGAACTCACAAGCTGAGTTTAAAGCTGGAGCTGGCTAGCAGGAAAACCAGCCTGGTGCCGTGGCTTGTGCCTGTGATCTCAGCTCCTGGGGAGGCTGAGGCCGGCGAATCGCTGGAGCTCAGGGGTTCTGGGCTGCAGTGGGCTATGCCGATCGGGTGTCTGTACTAAGCTCGACATCAATATGGTGATCTCTGGGGAGCGTGGGGTTGCCTAAGGAGGGGTGAACTGGCCCAGGTTGGAAATGGAGCAGGTCAAAACTCCTGTGCCGATCAGTAGTGGGATTGCGCCCGTGAATAGCCTGGGCAAGATAGTGAGATGTGGTCTCTTTTTATGCATCCACCCACCGGAGATCCGACCTGTATGGGGGGGATGGGAGCACCCACACAATGAGGATTCTGTACTGGGGGGAGAGAGATGCACCCATGCAACACGGATCTTGAAAAGGGGAAACACAGACACCCACACACCACGGATCCTGGAGGAGGGCAGGGCAAACCATACACTGGAGCCAGTTCATGGGACAGGGGGGACACCCCATATGCTCTAATGAACCATTCTTAATGCGGAAGAATGGGGGCATCCACACAACAGGGATCCTTAATGGGGTGGAGGACACCCCCACACTCCACAATTAACCAAAAGGGACAGGGGCACCAGACATCCTCAGAAGTGTGGAGATCACCCACAGCCACAGGATCCCTCATGGGTAAGACAGAGGCACCCAAACACGGGGGATTTTTAATGGGGCCCAGCACAGCCACACACCAGGGATTGTTAAGGGTTGAAGGGAGAGGGACACCCACACACACTGAGTTCATGTCCTTGAAGGAATCCAAACACCACCGAGAAGGACCTGGTCCGTTCCACCATGGCAGCCCAGCGTGCATGAGACAAAGTCTCTTTTTATACAGACAACACAAGAGATCCTGAGTAGGGGGAGAGAGACACCCACGCACCAGAGATCTTTAATGGGCTGGGGTGCGCCCACCTGCATACCAGGGATTCTTATGGGTGGAGGAATAGAGACAGCCAGACACACTGAGAGCACTTCCTCCAAGGAGCCTGGGCAAGACAGGGAGACACAGTCCCCCCTTGACATATCTGCCAAACAGCCTTCCTCCCACCCCCTCTACACACTGTTCTTATCTGGAGGTGAAGGGAGAGAAACCACATGAAGGACTCTCATCTGGAGAACTGGGGGTAACCACTTACCACGGGGTATTCTTAAGGGCTGGAGGAACAGGGACTCCCACCTCTGTAGCATGGGGTGTGGATCACCTGCTGGGGTCATCTGGGCACATTTCACCTAAATCAGTTCCCTGCCATTGCCTTGAGGGCACCTTGTTCTCTGCCTCTGGTACCCAGTTTAGCCTATTGAGCGATCATTGGTGTAATTCTATGTCCTGAGTTTTTCGCGGGTCAGACTAAATGATCAGATGGTCCCTTCTGCCCTTAAACTCCATGAAAACATTCCCCCTGGTTTCTCCTTGGGGCTGTCAGACACCACAGCGATGGGCCCAATATAAGAACCCGGAGACAGCGCTTTAGCTCGTCCCGTCCTTGGTGACGTCGGCGCCCTTCTGGGAAAGCGGCTACTAACGCTCTGCATTTGGGGAACTGCCCGGCCGCTCCTCCGGGACCGGCCTGCGGGGCTCTCAGCCGCCCGGCGAGCCGGGGAACCCAGCCCGCCCCGTGGAGCGACGGCCGAGTTCCAGGCTGCCCCCCCGTGGCCAAAGCTGAGAACTGACAAGCCGGGCTGAAAGCGGCAGCTGGGACCAAGCGGGACGCGCCGGGCACGAAGGCTCCTGCCCGGCGTCCGTTCCTGGCTATGTACTGGGAGGCTGAGAGCAGCCGCTGGTCAGCGTTCAGGCCCGCCTTGGTCTGCTGAGCCGCGGTCCCTGCTCAGCCTGGCTTCTGGGAAGTTCGGGGTCACCAGGTTGACTAAGGAGGGGTGAACCAGCCCCGGCCCAGAAGGAAGGGGGGTCAAACCTCCCGTGCCGATGGACAATGGGATTGCACCTGTGAACAGCTGCTGTCGCACCGCCTGGGCCGGACAGCCAGAGCCAGCCTCGGTTTATCCAGCCCCCCACCCCACCCCATTCCTCAGGACCAGGGCTGTGCTCGGAGATCTGTGCCCTGGGTTTTAACCTCCATGTGAAGCGCACAGTGCAAATCACATGCCGAGGATTAGCTCCGTTCCACCGCTCAGAGCACAGACCTCGCCGGCAGAGTCTGCAGCTGGAAGCGGGAGAGCACGAACCCAGCCGGGCGCCGTGGCAGGCGCCTGTGATCCCAGCTCCTGGGGAGGCTGAGGCCGGCGGATCGCTGGAGCTCGGGGGTTCTAGGCTGCAGCGGGCGGTGCCGAGCGGGTGTCCGCACTAAGCTCGGCAGCGATATGGTGAGCTCCGGGGAGCTTGGGGTCACCAGGTTGCCTAAGGAGGGGTGAACCGGCCCAGGTCGGAAACGGAGCAGGTCAAAACCCCCCTGCCGAGCCCTAGTGGGATCGCGCCTGTGAATAGTCCCTGCAGCGTAGCCTGGGCGAGACGGTGAGACGCGGTCTCTTTTTGTCCACACACCCACCGGGCACCCTGGGGGGGGGGGGATGGGAGCACCCGCACGCCGGGGATCCTGAAGTGGGGCGGAGGGAGGCACCATGTATCACGGATCATGAAAGGGGGAACAGGGAGACCCACACACCAGGGATCTTGCATAAAGAGCTGCCATCTTCATTTATGACAGGTTTCTGACAGAGTAGCAGCCGTGTTAGTCTGCATTCGCAAAAAGAAAAGGAGGACTTGCGGCACCTTAGAGACTAACAAATTTATTTGAGCATAAGCTTTCCTGAGCTACAGCATACATCCGATGAAGTGAGCTGTAGCCTAAGAAAGCTTATGCTGAAATAAATTGGTTAGTCTCTAAGGTGCCCCAAGTACTCACCTTCATTTAGACACTGCAAGTGACGGGGACTTTACCACGTCCCTTGCGGAGTTTGTGCCACTAGATAATTAGCTTCACTGTTATAAATGGTCATTTCCAGTCGGGATTTTGTGACATCGACTTCAAGCCAACGGGGTCTTGTTCAACCTTTGTCTGGTGAATTAAAGAACCCTGTAAAATGACATATTTCCCCCCGGGGAAGTATTTAAAACCTGTGATGAATTCGCCTCTCACCTCTCTTCATTCACTGAAATCAATTGAGCTTCTGCAGTCTCTCTCTGCAAACAGACCAGAACAATGCACATTTTCCTTGGTTTAATGGCAAAAATCCTGATCTTTCCAAGGGGAGCTGCTGCTTAAACTGTCGGTTTGGGGAAGGATTTGCTTTGCACTCAAAGATCTGCGCGCTGGGTGATAATCTGCGGTCTGAAGGGTCAAATGCGGACAGCATTTAGATGAGCCCGTTCGTGCTGCCCCCGTCTGGCCAAAGGGTGGAACTGACAGAGTCCAAAGCGGGGGGTTGCGGGCAGCAAGGCGAGTGGGACACTGGCTCGTGTCTGCAAGTGAATCCCAACCCCACGGGCAGCCCGGCTGGTGAATGGCTTGAGCTCAGGGGCTGGGGGAAGCGCGGGGGTCTGCGCTAAATTTGGTATCGCCAGGGTGATTCCTGCGGAGCTTCGGGTCACCAGGTTGTCTAAGGAGGGACGAGCACAGCCGGGTGGGAAACAGAGCTCGTTAAAACTCCCGTGCCGATCACGAGTGGGATGGTGTCTGTGGGGATATGCCTTTTACATATCAGCCACACAGCCGGCTCCCCACCCCCTCCACCCACTCTTCTCCTTTGGAGGTGACACGAGGGAAACCCCCTGGCGGATTCTTATCCGGAGGGGGCCACCTACATACCAGCTATTGCTAAGGGCAGGAGCAAGGATCCCCTGCTGCGATCATCTGGGCGTATTTCACCTCATCGGTTCCCTGCCATTGCCTTGGGGGCAGCTGGTCTCTACCTCTGGTGCCCAGTTTAGCCTCCTGTAGGTATCTCTGGCCTCATCACTTGCAGTCTCTAAATGAAGATCGCAGCTCTTGCCTCCTTCCCCCCCCCCCCCCTCCAGGGTGCCCGGTGGGTGTGTGGACAAAAAGAGACCGCGTCTCACCCAGGCTACGCTGCAGGGACTATTCACAGGCGCGATCCCACTAGGGCTCGGCAGGGGGGTTTTGACCTGCTCCGTTTCCGACCTGGGCCGGTTCACCCCTCCTTAGGCAACCTGGTGCCCCCAAGCTCCCCGGGGCTCACCATATCGCTGCCGAGCTTCGTGCGGACACCCGCTCGGCACCGCCCGCCGCAGCCTAGAACCCCCGAGCTCCAGCGATCCGCCGGCCTCAGCCTCCCCAGGAGCTGGGATCACAGGCGCCTGCCACGGCGCCCGGCTGGGCTTCCCCGCTCCCATCTCCGGCTTTAAACGGCGCTGGGGAGCTGTGTGCCTTGGCCAGACGGGGCCAGGCAGGAACTGGCATATTGCCCCTCCCCCCACATGCTGTAATTAGACAGATGAAACAAGCCAGCAGAAGTCGTTTGTTTACAATAACTCACAAAATGTAAATAGCCCTCCACCATTGTCTTCCTCCTGCCTTGTTCCTTTGCCTGAGCCCCCAGTGATCGTCTCTACTATGGGTTGCATTTGCTCACACTTGCTCTGTTTCTCAACTGGCGGGTCACAAAAGTCAGTTGGGGCTTGCAGGGAGGAGTGTCCTGCGGCTTTGAAAATCGTATCACCGCCTAAAGCAAAGCAAACTCTCGCCCTTCCGCTGCGGGCGCGCTGTTACCCTTCAAGGTCCACACTCTGTGTCAACAGTTTGAAACTCACACAGCTCTGATCGTTATTCACTGGTACATTTTTACTCTTTCATATTAAGGGTCAAGAGGGCATGAACATTTTTAACTGCAAATAAGGGGTCATTGACCTGAAACGGTTGAGAAAAACTGCTCTATATTAGTAGCATCAGCTACCCAGTGAGACTGATTCTCTATGGTCCTCTGCCCCAGAGCATTCTGATGGTTTGTTCTCTAGGTCCACCCCATGCTTATGTAGACATTACTTGAAATCTTGCCCACTTGCTGAATGGAGCACTCCTGCACTAGGAAGCTAGAAGGGAGGTGCATTGGCTGGGACAAGATTTTTACTTCTATTTTTAGATGAAGTGGGTGGAGGAGCAACATTATTAGTCTCAGAGTAGGGCACCAAAAAGAGTTAGTTACTCTATGACCGGTACCAGTCACTGCTTTCAGGGTGCACTGTTTATGTTCTGACATTGTGACACGTTATAAAATAGAGACATGAACTGTAGCTCACGAAAGCTTATGCTCAGATAAATTGGTTAGTCTCTAAGGTGCCACAAATCCTCCTTTTCTTTTTGCGAATCCAGACTAACAAAAGGCTGCTACTCTGAAAACTAAATCATAACACAGCCAGAAAGTCCCAGGTGCTGGAACTAGGGGTGCTGGGGTTCTGCTGCACCCCCTGGCTTGAAGTGGTTTCCATTATACCCAGGTTTCAGAGTAGCAGCCATGTTAGTCTGTATTTGCAAAAAGAAAAGGAGGACTTGTGGCACCTTAGAGACTAACCAATTTATTTGAGCACAAGCTTTGGTGAGCTACAGCTCACTTCATCAGAGGCATTCAGTGGAAAATACAGTGGAGAGACTTATATACACAAAGAACATGAAACAATGGGTGTTACCATACACACTGTAACGAGAGTGATCAGGTAAGGTGAGCTATTACCAGCGGGGGGGGGGGGGGGACCTTTTGTAGTGATAATCAAGGTGGGCCATTTCCAGCAGTTGACAAGAACCTCTGAGGAACAGTGAGGGGTGGGGGGTGGAAATAAACATGGGGAAATAGTTTTACTTTGTGTAATGACCCATCCACTCCCAGTCTCTATTCAAGCCTAAGTTAATTGTATCCAGTTCGCAAATTAATTCCAATTCAGCAGTCTCTCGTTGGACACAAATCAGAGGTCAAGAATTATAACATTCAAAAACCAGTCGGAGAACACTTCAATCTCTCTGGTCACTCGATTACAGACCTAAAAGTTGCAATACTTCACAAAAAAAACGTCAAAAACCGACTCCAATAAATTATGCTCAAATAAATTGGTTAGTCTCTAAGGTGCCACTAGTACTCCTTTTCTTTTTGCGAATACAGACTAACACGGCTGTTACTCTGAAACTTACCTGATCACTCTCGTTACAGTGTGTATGGTAACACCCATTGTTTCATGTTCTCTGTGTATATAAATCTCCCCACTGTATTTTCCACTGAATGCACCCGATGAAGTGAGCTGTAGCTCACGAAAGCTTATGCTCAAATAAATTGGTTAGTCTCCAAGGTGCCACAAGTCCTCCTGTTCTTATTATATCCAGGGTTTACAGTTTGGTTCAGTGGCTCTCAGAACCCGCACTATAAAAATTGTTCCAGTGCCCTGACAGAACATTCTGATTTGTTATTTTTTAGCTTTGCATAAAATAGGACAGGCCCATGCAAATTGTGATTGCCTAGTAAATTTTGAAACAGTGTAACAAATCCATTTGCAGCTGGGATCACAGACACAAGCCAGGTGCCGGGCTGGTTTTATTGCCTCCCAGTTCCCATTTTACACTCTGCTGGTGAGCTCTGTGCTCTGGCCGCGTGGAACTGGAGCATGGAACGGAGCTAATGCTCTGAATGTTATTTGCATTGCGCACTTCACATGGAGGTTAAAACCCAGGACACAGATCTTTGAGCACAACCCTCGTCCTGAGGAATGGGGTGGGGGCTGTGTAAAAAGAGACTAGCTCTCACTGTCCTGCCCAGGCGTTGCTACAGCAGCTGTTCACAGGTGCAATCCCACTATCAATCAGCACAGGAGTTTTGAGCGGCTCCATTTCTGACCTGGGCCGGTTCACCCCTCCTTAGGCAACCTGATGACCCCGAACTTCCCAGAAATCACCATATTGATGCCAACCTTAGCACGGACACCTGCTCAGCACACCAGGGTGCAGCCCTGAACTCTGACAATCAGCTACCCTCTCTTCCATAACGAGCGTTACACAAAAGAGCCATTCGGCCCAGCGTGTCCAGGTCCATCCCACCTCCAGCTCTAAACTAGGCTTGTCAGTTCTAAGCTTTGGCCACATGGGAGCACCCTGGAATTCAGCTAATGCTCCACATGGCTGGCTGCATTTCCCACTTCACATTGCAGGTTAAAACCCAGCAGACAGATCTTTGAATAGAAGCTGAATAGTTCCCCAAATCCAGAGTGTTAGTAGTAGCAGCTTTCCTAGAAAAGCGCTGACATCACCTTTTAAATAAAAGAAGAGCTAGAGCGCTGTCTTCAGGTTCTTATATTGGGCCCATCACTGTGGTGTCTGACAGCCGCAAGGAGAAACCAGGGGAAATTTTTTCATAGAGTTTAAGGGCAGAAGGGACCATTAGACCATCTAGTCTGACCCCCGTGTAACTCAGGACATGGAATTACACCAAGGCACATGTTGATCCTGAAGACCTTAGATAGACCAAAGTATTTCAGCCCTCAGGAGGCTAAATTGGGTACCAGAGGTAGAGAACAAGGTTCCTCCAAGGCAATGGCAGGGAACAGATGAGGTGAAATATGCCCAGATGATCGCAGCCGGCGATCCACCCCCAGAGGTGGCTGTCCCTGTTCCTCCTGCCCGTAGGAATACCTGGTATGTGGGCCCCCCCAGCCCGGACACATAAGAATTTTCCGTCTGCTTTTCATTGCTTCACCTCCAAATAAGAACAGTGTGTAGAGGGGGTGGGAGGAAGTCTGTTTGGCAGATATGTAAAGGGTGGACTGTGTCTCCCTGTCTTGCCCAGGCTCCTTGGAGGAAGTGATTTCAGTGTGTCTGGCTGTCTCTATTCTTCCCACGCATAAGAATCCCTGGTGTGTGGGTGCACTGGGCCTCATTAAACATCCCCGGTGCTTGGGATCCTGTGGCTGTGGGTGTTCCCCACCCCATTAAGGATTCCTGTTGTGTGAACCATATGGGTATGTCCAGGACCAGCTCTAGGCACCAGCCAAGCAAGCACGTGCTTGGGGTGGCATCCCGGCGCTCTCAGAGCTTGGGGTGGCAAATTTTTTGCTTGGGGTGGTAAAAAACCTAGAGCTGGCCCTGGGTGTGTCCCGCATCCCATGAACTAGCTCCAGTGTGTGGCTTGCCCTGCCCCCATCCAGGATCTGTGGTGTGTGGATGCCTCTATTCCCCTTTTCAAGATCCATGTTGCATGGGTGCGTCCCTCCTCGCAATTCAGGTTTGCCATCGTGTGAGTGCTCCCACCCCTGCATACAGCCTCTGCAGGGGTGTATAAAGAGGCCGTGTCTCACTGTCTTGCCCAGGCTACACTGCAGGGGCTATTCACAGGCGTGATCCCACTACTGATCAGCACGGGAGTTTTGACCTGCTCCGTTTTTGACCTGGGCCGGTTCACCCCTCCTTAGGCAACCTGGTGACCCCAAGCTTCTCAGGGATCACCATATTGGTGCCGAACTTAGTGCGGACACCCGACCGGCATAGTTCACTGCAGCCCAGAACCCCTCAGCCTCCCAAGCAGCTGGGATCACAGGCACAAGCCACGGCACCCGGCTGGGTTTATGCTCTCCCACTTCCAACTCTAGACTCTGCTGGTGAGCTCTGTGCTCTGACGGTGTGAAACTGGAGCACAGAACTGAGTTAATGCTCTAAATGTTATTTGCATTGTACACTTCAAATGGGCACAAGCCACGGCGCCGGGATGGTTCACCCAGTCCCAGCTTCAGCTTTAAAGTCTGCTGGTGATTTCTGTGCATTGGCCAGACGGGGGCAGCCTGGAACTGGCCTAATGCACCCACCTCCACAACTGTAATTAGACAGATGAAACAAGCCAGCAGAATTCATTTGTTTACAATAACTCACAAAATGTAAATAGCTCTCCACCACTGTCTTTCTCCTGCCTTGTTCCTCTGCCTGAGCCCCCAGTGATGTTCTCTACTATAGATTGCATTTGCTCACACTTGCTCTGTTTCTCCATTTGCTATTGAAAACAGAAACAAAATCACAGATACCCACACACTGACAGGATGAGAAACTTGGAAAAAAAGAGCCATTCACCATTTGAACTAAAGGAGACCTTCCTCTGCTGAAACACATACTCCTCCCCCTCCTCCCTTCCCCAGTATTTCACAACTAGTAGATGTTTTCAGATGTTAGGGTATGGACTTTACTATCCCTTGTACTGACTACTATATAGCAGAAATCTCATTTGGGCTCTGATCCGACCCTCCCACACTCTGAAGTCAGTAGTAACTTTGCCATGAGTGCAGTTTCAGACCCACACACTCCTAGCAGAAGTCCAGGGATGAGAAGCACACATTAACATTCTCCATATTCTCTTGCTTTGTCAAAGAAAAAAGCTTCATTCTAAACTTATTTTCTTACCAATAATAATTATGTAGTGTAAAAAAATCTTTCATTTTTATTTTGCACTGAAAAGAGCAAGCGATTTTCTTTTGCCTTTCCAAGGGGCTTCTTTGCATGCTCCATTTAGTAGCTATAAAGTGGTTGTAATGAATATTAAAAGTTCTGGTATTTTTGAAAGAATACTATAAGGATACAACAAAATGTCATACTAATGTAATCTTAAGTGAAACATGCCCTTTGTCTCTTTTTTAGCTGTGCAATCATGAAGGCAGACAATGGTGGGGTTTTGTCATGTTATCTGGTCTCAGCCTGAAGGCTGACCAATAAGGGAACACTGGTATTTTTCCACGTTTGTATTCTGGAGCCACCTTACCCACATTTCCTCTCACACTCTCTCTTATATGCAGCTATCAACACACTCCAGGGCTTGATTTACTTCTGGTTCCCTCCCCAAGGGATTTGCAAGAGTGGGCAGATTTATATTTCCAATCAGGGCATCACAGGAGCCCAGGCTGGCAGAGGCTGCACTGGAAATGTGCTGAATCAATGTATTCCTCTGCGAGGGTCCCCTGCTTTGGACCGCTTCATCAGCTGTCCCAGGCAGCTGCAGGGTCCCCCATGGAGTGAACATAAGAATGGCCATAAAGGGTCAGATCGAAGGTCCATCTAGCCCAGTATCCTGTCTTCCTACCGTGGCCAATGCCAGGTTCCCCAGAGGGAATGAACGGAGCAGGTAATCATCAAGTGATCCATCCCGTCACTCATTCCCAGCTTCTGGCAAACAGAGGGTAGGGACACCATCCCTGCCCATCCTGGCTAATAGCCATTGATGGACCTATCCTCCTTTTAACTTATCTGGTTAATTTTTGAATCCTGTTATAGTCTTGTCCTTCACAACATCCTCTGGCAAGGAGTTCCACATATTGACTATGCATTGTGTGAAACAATACTTCCTTTTGTTTGTTTTAAACCTGCTGCCTATTAATTCATTTGGTGGCCCCTAGTTTTTGTGTTATGAGAAAGAGTAAATAACACTTTCTTATCTACAAAAAGAAAAGGAGTACTTGTGACACTTTAGAGACTAACAAATTTATTTGAGCATAAACTTTCGTGAGCTACAGCTCACTTCATCGGATGCATTCAGTGTAGCTCACGAAAGCTTGTGCTCAAATAAATTTGTTAGTCTCTAAGGTGCCACAAGTCCTCCTTTTCTTTTTGCGGATACAGACTAACACGGCTGCTACTCTGAAACTTCCTTATCTACTTTCTCTGTACCAATCATGATTTTAGACCTCTATCATATTCCCCCTTAGTCATCTCTTTTCCAAGATGAAAAGTCCCAGACTTATTAATCTCTCCTCATACAGCAGCTGTTCCATACCCCTGATCATTTTTGTTGCCCTTTCCTGAATCTTTTCCAAGTCCAATATATATTTTTTAAGATTGGGCGACCACATCCGCAAGCAGTATTCAAGATGTGGGCATACCATGGATTTATATATGATATGAACGATATTATCTGTCTTATTAGCTATCCCTTATCTATCCCTTTCTTAATGATTCCCAACATTCTGTTCGCTTTTTTGACTGCTGCTGCACATAGAGGGGATGTTTTCAGAGACTTACCCACAATGAGTGTAAGATCCCTTTCATGAGTGGTAACAGCTAATTTAGACCCCATCGTTTTATACGTATAGTTGGGATTATGTTTTCCAATGTGCATCACTTTGCATTTATCAACATTGAATTTCATCTGCCATTTTGTTGCCCTGTCACCCAGTTTTGAGAGATTCTTTTGTAGCTCTTCGCAGTCTGCCTTGGGCTTAACTATCTTGAGTAGTTTTGTATCATCTGCAAATTTTGCCACCTCACTGTTTACCCCCTTTTCCAGATAATTTATGAATGTGTTGAATAGGACTGGGCCCACTACAGACCCCAGGGGGACACCACTATTTATCTCTCTCCGTTCCGAAAACTGACCATTTATTCCTACCCTTTGTTTCCTATCTTTTAACCAGTTACTGATCCATGAGAGAACTTTCCCTCTTATCCCATAACTGCTTAGTTTGCTTAATAGCCTTTGGTGAGGGACCTTCTCAAAGGCTTCCTGAAAATGTAAATGCACTATATCAACTGGATCCCCCTTGTCCACATCCTTGTTGACCCCCTCAAAGAATACTAGTAGATTGGTGAGGCAGGATTTCCCTTTACAAAAACCTTGTTGACTCTTCCCTAACAAATTATGTTCATCTACATGCCTAACAATTTTGTTCTTTACTATAGTTTCAACCAGTTTGCCCGGTACTGAAGTCAGGCTTACCGGCCTGTCATTGCCGGGGTCACCTCTGGAGCCCTTTTTAAAAATTGGCGTCACATTAGTTACACTCCAGTCATTTGGTGCAGAAGCTGATTTAAATGATAGGCTGCGGACGACAGCTAAGTAGCCCTTGGGCGAACACCACCTGGTCCTGGTGACTTATTTACCGTCCGGTAACAAACAGTCATAAGTGTGATTTGCGAAGCCCTTCAGCCAATGCCATGCCCCTCCAGTTCTTCTCCCTGCAGGTCCCCATGGTGTGTGTGTGGGGGGGGGGGACACCCTGAGCCGCACAGTGCGCCCCCTGGATGGGGCCAGACGCCGCTCGGGCGCCCCCTGCCGGCACCCTGGGGAACAGCGCCCGCCCCGCAGACACGCCCACTGCCTGGTCCTTTAAGAGGGAGCCGCGGCGTTCTACGCGCGTGCCTGTGCCGACGTGTGACCGCCCGGGCGCCTCCCCTGATACAAGACACGCCCCTTGGCCACCCGCATGCGCAGCTCCTGCCCGGGGATTTTCACAGAGATCATCCCCCTCGTGTTGGGTGGGGGAATGTTATTGGGCATGCGCGCCCGTGGCGAGGCGGAAGTAAGGCTCCAGTGCTGACACGCTAGCGCATGCGCAAATCTTGTCCCGGGCAAATTAGGCGGGATTCTTCAGAGGCCGCTCCCTGCTCGTCTGGTTGCGCTCTGACGGCGCCTGCGCAACAACAGTCAGAGGTGGGTCTCTTGGCGGGTGAGCGCATGCGCATCTCTGAGGCCGGAGAAAAGCGCATTTGTTCAAAAGTCGAAGCACTTTGTGGGGTCGCCAAGCGCATGCGTGATAGCGGAATGGTGGTCGGGGAGGTAGATTTCCTTAGACACGGGCTTGGCTTTGCACATGCGCAGTTGACCGTGGGGGGGGAGACTCTCTGTGAGGCCCTTCCTGCCCAGGCGGATGGGTCCGGTTGTGCACATGCGTGGTTGGTTCGTACCGCCCAAGGGGCGGGGTTTGGGCCGGCGGGGCTGTGCGCAGGCGCGCTGCCGGCCGAGGGGAAGTGAAGGTGGGTTCGCGCGGCAGCTTTTCCGGCGGCGGCGGCTGGGCTGGCCGCGCGAGGCGGGGAGCACCGCAGGTACGGGGCGGCCGGGTCCGCTCGCGGCAGCCGGCGCCGGGCAGTCACCGTCTCTCTCCGCCCCCTCCGCAGGCAGGAGCCGCCGCCCTCCATGAGCTGAGGAGCCGCCGCCCGGCGCGAAGGAAGGAGCCGGGCGCGGGGCCGCCCTGGGCCCGGCGGCGAAGGGCAGGGGGCTGGGCCTGCACCCGGGCGGGCGGAGGGTCCGCAGCTGACGCTTCCCGCGGGTCTCCTCACGGCGGGCTGGCGGCCGCTCTGCCGGGCTTGGCGGGGGATCGGCTCGCCCCGGCCGCTGGGGCGGGATAGGCCCGCAGGCCTCCCCCGGGGAACCCGCCTCCCGCCCGGTGCGGCGCTGGGTCTCGTGTCCCCCAGGCCGAGCGCCTCGCCCCGGCTGCCCTGGGCCCGGACGCCGCGGCCTCCCGCTCGCAGCACGTGTGCCAGCGGCCGCCGGGCTCCGCTCTGCCCCGAGGGGGCCCCGTGGATGCCGCCGAGATGGGCAAGGTGCTGTCCAAGATCTTCGGCAACAAGGAGATGCGGATCCTGATGCTGGGGCTGGACGCGGCCGGTAAAACCACCATCCTGTACAAACTGAAGCTGGGCCAGTCCGTCACCACCATCCCCACCGTGGGCTTCAACGTGGAGACGGTGACTTACAAAAACGTCAAGTTCAACGTGTGGGATGTCGGGGGCCAGGACAAGATCCGCCCCCTGTGGCGGCACTACTACACGGGCACGCAGGGGTTAATCTTCGTGGTGGACTGCGCCGACCGCGATCGCATCGACGAGGCCCGCCAGGAGCTGCACCGCATCATCAACGACCGGGAGATGCGGGACGCCATCATCCTCATCTTCGCCAACAAGCAGGACCTGCCCGATGCTATGAAACCCCATGAAATCCAGGAGAAACTGGGCCTCACCCGGATCAGGGATAGGAATTGGTACGTGCAGCCCTCCTGTGCTACCACAGGGGATGGACTCTACGAAGGGCTGACATGGTTAACGTCCAATTATAAATCCTAATGATAACAATAACTACTTAGTCTGCAGATAATTAAAAAAAAAATAGCCTGCCTGGTTTCCTAGAAGAATGATTCTCTACCGAAAAAGTAAAAACCAAGCATCCATAGGGTTATGATCACTTCTTCTCCAGTTACCACCCTTTCCTTCTACACGCTGACTGGATTCCTGTTTAACTCTTCTTGCTTGGCGTTAGGATGCTGTAATTTCCAAATGTGACACGAACACAAGCATAGATGCTATGGCAGACTTCCAGCAAACGGGGAAAGACACACTGTAGATTTGCTAAGTAATTTTTTTCCTCTCTTGATTAGCCCTTATAATGGGTTTTTTTTTTTTTTTTGCAGGGCGGGGAGGGGTAACCATTTTCAATGTATGCTTTCCGGTTCTACTTTTTTGAAATTTTTTTTTCTTTATCACTTGCTGTAGATTGCTTCTTTTTGCATTCATGCAGAATATGTTGATAGGTCTGTTTCATCAGTAAACTGAAAATTATTGCTTAAAATCAAACTGCAGTCTGTCTTTTT
Organism: Lepidochelys kempii; assembly: GCF_965140285.1. NCBI lineage: Eukaryota > Metazoa > Chordata > Testudines > Cheloniidae > Lepidochelys > Lepidochelys kempii. The sequence goes on along the minus strand of NC_136385.1, from coordinate 128,653,527 downwards.
ATATTGAGGACTTTTTTTAAAAAAGAAGTCCTTAATCTGTAACTAAATAGTAACTTTAAATCTGTCTTTTCATATCTAAGACTAACATGGTAAATAAAACCTTGCCTACAGTGGCAGATAGTGAGAATACCATTGTAATATGTTCAAAGTACATATCAGAGGTAATGTAAGAACTGCATTGAAATGTCAGCTGTGAAGTTCTGAACCATACATCATGCATGAGTAGGGATGCAAATAAGTTCCCCATATTGCATAGCAACCATATAATAAAATGTGAATGATGTAATAGTTCCAAGTTATACTCTACTCACAGTTCCTATGTCTTGCATTGCAAAGTTAATGATGTTTAGCTGCAGTCTTAACTAGTTGTGTCAGTCTCCTCACAGTGCGAGATATCATCTTTCCAGAAAGCATAGCAGTAACGTGTAAGCATTACTGTTCCTTTTACTTTAAATAATTTACCATTAGGCAAAAATCAAGTCGTGTCTTGCCTCTCTTACAATATAGGAAAGATGCATTTGTTAATCTTGAGACTTTTGGAGACATTTCCTCTTCCAAAGTTTGAAAATCTCATGTTTTCTGAAAAGCATGCATCTTTATCAGCTGCAACCCCCCCCCCCCAATATGGATTTGTTTCCATATCATAATTATTTGAATACACAAGCTCAGTTCTAAACTTTAACAGAAATTAATCATTTTAACTTTTGAGTAACTGGCATTTGAAGAAGTCGTTTATATCACGATTTAGTTTTTGCAAGACCACAATTTAACCCATGAAAGTCATTCTAAACATTTTTGTCCCTCTGTTTCAGTAACATTACTATAATTCTTTATGAAAGGAACTGTGTTGAATGTCTGAATTTAAATCCATTGAGTAATTAGTAATGAGGGTGGGGTGTAGAGTGAGCATATGACTATGAATGTAAACTTCCACATATAGTTTTTAAAGGGCAAGCAGCTCACTTGCCATAACACCGTTTTCAGATGTCTCTGACTGGGAAGTTATGGCAAAAACACTGATTTGAACTCTCAATCTGGGTGGGTTTGGTTTGTATCGTTTCAATCAAGTATTAATACTGGGTGCAAAAAATGTAAAGCAGCTGGGTTTTATTCAGCCTTAAGGATTAACTTCAGATTTCCTCAAGGAGTTAAACTCAACTGGGGAATTCTAGGAATGTAACTCTACAAAACTAGAAGAAGAGAAAAAAAGTTTTTTTTGAGGTTGTAAGTTTTACATTAGATTGGGGCATTACACTACGTTTCCGCAGTGTTGACTCTGTATGTTAAGTACAGTGTATTATGGAGCTCTTACCAAAGATCTATGGGGAGATAAAAATGTTGAAGTTCATTTCCTAAAAATTTAATGCTTAGGACCCCTTGAAGAAAAATGCTTTGTTTAGAATATGGTTCCAAGAAAGGGACACTCTAAATGTGGGTTGCAATGGCAGTGATAGGATTCTGGATGATACTAGAAAATATAGCAATGATTCAGAAACAATTTTATAAAAGGAAAAAGTTAGTTAGAAAAGCAAGGCAAGTTGATTTACTTTAAATCATAATTCTGAAGGGGAAACTAGAAGTCTTCATTTTGGAAGTCTTTTTAAGTCCTTCTTGAATTGTTGCTCCATTTTCTAGTTTTTATAAATTCAATAAATTCATTTCAGTTAATGTAATTGGTCAAATAGTGTGGTAGTGTAAAGGTGTATAAACAAACACCAGGGTACAATTGTTTTCTTCTGGAAAAAATATAAAAAAAGCCAAGCACAAGGTAAATGCCTAAACTGGAAGACTTGAAGCTCTATTAATAGTTTTCAAACTTTCTTAAACATATCTCAATCAAAATGAAAAATTGGATTTTCACTTTCAGTCTAAAGTGTTTACTGTATTCTTTCTCTTCAAACACTGTTTGGGGCAGGTTTAAATTTCACTAGGTTTTTACATTAAATTGAATTCACAATTTTGTATTTCTTTGGTAATTTTTGTTACTTTAGATATTCTGTTGTGTAGGTAAAATGATAAATTTAATTATACTCTTGAATTTTTAAATGTTTTATTCTGGGGGGGAAAGACTCTAAAGTTACTGAAACTTGTGTGGCAGATAATTCAAAAATAAATGACCTTTGCTACTGAACGAAATATAAAGGCTTCATTTTCAAAATGTCTTTATGAAGGAAAAAGGGGGGAGGGGGAACAATGCAAGTAATTGTAGCCTGCAGGTTAAAGTGGCAATCTTTTTTTTTATCAGAATTCTTACAACTGAATTATAAGTGCATCAACTTCTGTGTTCTTACGAATTTACGAAGTAAACTGGAGTACATTTTTTGAATGGCATTATTCTTGTCTGGTAAGTGAATGAGTCTGTAGATTTTCATCTCCCTGACCTCAGTAAACAGGAATTTTGTGTTCTCAATATGGTTGTAGTGTTGGTAAAGAACTAATGAGCAGAAAATAAAGCAATTATACAGTGCAGCTCTCCTGGTATTTTACTTATATTTGAATATGGTAAAACCAGAAAGGATCTATATAATACACTGGAGTAGTGCCTTCTGCTTACATAGAGGCCTAGGTTCTGTTTAACCTCGGTTTGAAAGATTGTAATGCTATTAGTTTCTCTTTAGAGGACTCTTTAAGTCACATAATTACAATTGAAAAGTTGGAAAGAGGAGACAAGTTTCTTTTAAAAATATTTCCACTTCCAATTACAGGCTTTTTTATTTCAGTAAACTTAATGTTTAATATGTTATGCTTTGTAAAATACTTCAATACAAGATCTCTGCCCTAAGGAACTTACATTGTAACTTGGACAAATATAATGCACAGAACAATTTACCTGCCAGAAAGCACAGAGGTGCTGATGATGAGGTGATCAGTCCTGGAAAGTTTCATGAAGAAAATGGCTTTGAAGGAGTAGAGGGAAGGGAAGGTGCTTTTTTGGATTAAGGGGTAGAATGGAAAAATTGTAATAAGAAGTCGAGAGCTGTTAGAGACTACAGAGGCATGTAAGGAGTTACAGGTAGAGATGTAAAGGAGTGAAGTTGTGTGGAGCTCCGAGGTTGAGAATGAAGCAGCTAGTTCAGCAATAAGGCAGTTAAGGAATTTGGAAGGGGAGTAGGGATAAGGCTAGAACAGTACACAAATTGAAGCTGCTAAAGTAATTTTTCAGAGTGGAGGGTAGAAATGTGATGTAACAGGAAAAGCTAACCAGATTTTGGAATCTCGATGTAGAGTGGCAGTTTTGACATGCTTGAAGATGGTTGAGTTGACATTGAGAAGGGATAGAAGAGATACTGGCCTTTGAAGTGGATATGAGACATCAAGGAAAAAGGCAACACTTTCTGGTCACCTTTCGTCACTTATGCCGAAAGATCAGGCGTATACAGGTGACTTGGGAATCATTAATATTGTCCCACTGCCTTAACCTAATCCTAAAAATCAATTTTCAAGTGCTTAGGTGTATCCAGGTGGTGTTGGTTCTAGTACAGTGGCTGCAATATTTAAAAAAAAAAAAAATTACCCTTCAGAACCTAGCTCAGGGGTTCTCACAACAAATTTTTTGGTGGCCTCAGAGTGCGGCCATCAACTCTTGCTGGTGGTTGCACTGACAATTTTTCCTAAACTACTTAATTAACTTTAGGAAAAACAAATATGTATATATACATGTCCAAATCATTGTAATTTATTTATGTAGGGTTTTTTCAGACTCAGTAATAAAAATAACGTACAGTGGTCTGTATTCTTTACTGGACATAAACAGAATAGAAACACAAGGTGTTTTGCATGTTCTTGCATTTTTATGGCTTCTTTTGCTTTTTTGGTTGCTCTTTTTTTTTTTAAACTTGCTGGCTAGTAAGTCTGCTGCTGTAAAACGTGATATTTGTATGTTTGTTAATATCACTTTTCACACCACACATACTCAGCCCCAGCAAGCCCTGGGACAAATTAGGCCCTGGATGGGGAGGAGGGCAAGGAGGCCATGGGGCCCAGCGATGATGGTGTGGGTGGTGAGCCTGGGACCAGAGCCTACTATCATGTGGATGGAGCCCAAAGCTCCATGACCAGACTACCCACCTGCCCTCTGGGAAAGTGGGGCATTCACCAGCTGCTTGCACCTCCAGCATTTGTGTCTTCGGAGTGGGGGCAGGGCCAAACCCCCACTAGTGGCCCTGGGAGAGGGGCCATTGCTTCTTTCCCGCCCTGTGTCCCCCATCACAGCCCAGGAGGATGTGGCCACAAGAAAAGCCCTTCGTGGCCACATTCGAGAAACGCTGGTCTAGCTTGTGTCTTGTCTATACATAAACTTGAGCCACCTTAGCTAGGGATGTGGCTTTTAAAACTGATTTAGTTAAACCGGAGCAAGTGTGCGTAGACACAACCTCAGAAAAATAAACTTGTAAATCTGGTAACATGTCATAGTTGTTGGTAAAAGTTGACATTATAAGGGTGACCATTTGTGGGTTAGATCTCTGTAACTGTGTGTGTGTTCAGCTTGAGCTTCATTTCTTAATTAAAATACCATTCTTGAATTATTATTCTTTATGAATCAGAAAAGCCTTCACCAATCTCTTTTCCAGTCACTGGAGAAAATAGGTATTTATGGATAAGGTTTGGAAGAATTTGCCTGCCACCTACTAGCCTGAATGAAGACTAACCCTGCAAACAAAAACAAAAAAACCTGTTCCCCAGAGGCATGCAGTGCCCCTCAAATTAAAGCCACATTTCCATTCATTTAAAAAATGTACTGTTCTTTATTTAAATAGCACACTGCCAGTCAATTGACTTTCTATTTACATGTTATATAAACGGTAATACTGTCAGGGCTGGTCAAATGAAAATTATATTAATTACATATCTGACAAATTGACCTGACTGGCAGTTTCACTGTTTCCAGCAGAATTGTGGGGTGGAAAAAGTAGTCAAAACTGACAAGATTGGTCAGCTTTCACTTTGTAGTTTGTGGAAGGTCTCAGCAGCAGCAGAGGCACCAGAACTGTTAGGAACAACATTGCATTGGTATAATCTTGGTTTGGGTTTGTAATGTTTGCAACCTTAATGGCTAAAATAAAAATCTTAAATTACCCAGAAGATATTTGGTACTTTGTGGGAAAACTTCCACTAGCCCTAGGTAAGTGTAAACTCCAAAGCACTATTTGTACAGAGTACTAGCATTTAATCCAGTGAGGGGTGGGGGAAGAATTACTATTCTGATACTTTAGCACTTAAGTCTCATGTTGACCTTTAACTCTTTAAAAAAAAAAACAAAAAAAACACAAACCCTAGGATTCTATACTGCGTAGGTTGTCCTTCAGTACTTAGGAGTGAAGCAAATTATTTAAACAAACATCAAATGTCAGAAGGACCATTTGAAGTATCATAAAAAGCAGGATAATTTTTGGGAGCGGCATTTTTGAAGAGATAAAATAGGTGAGCCGAATGGGTCTATCTTGTATTTTCAAGTAATCCTACTCTTAATACTTAGTGGCAAAGAGTCCTGTGGCACCTTATAGACTAACAGACGTATTGGAGCATAAGCTTTCGTGGGTGAATACTCACTTCATCGGATGCATGCACAAAAAATAGTAATTCAAGAATGGTATTCTAATGAAGAAAAGAAGCTAAAGATGAACAGACACAGTTATAGAGATCTAACCCACAAATAGTCACCCTTACAATGTCAACTTTTACCAACAGCTACGACATGTATCATCCGACATGCTACACATCCGACGAAGTGGGTATTCACCCATGAAAGCTTATGCTCCAATACGTCTGTTAGTCTATAAGGTGCCACAGGACACTCTGCTGCTTTTACAGATCTAGACTAACACGGCTACCCCTCTGATACTTGATACTTAGTGTCTGTCCACGTGAGGTGATGCTGGTCAATAAATGCAATTCCAGCGCAAGAGCACGGCATGGTGGATTTGATGCCTGTGGTCTGGGGAGGAAGTTAGTTCCATAAAAGTTTGAGACAGCTGTAATGGTACCTACTTTTGTAAAAAATGGAATGGAAAATAAGGGATAATGAGCTTGCATATGTTTATAGTACTATAACTTCTAGGGAGAGCCGGGGGGGGGGGAGAGAAATAAGAACTGGATGCCTTTCCCTATGCTGTTGGGTTATTGCCTCCAAATTTAATTTGTAGATATTCTTATAGAAAAATTGTTTCACTTCACTGGTAGCATCGAAACTATTGGTACCATTCTTCCTTGCCCATTTATGGAACTAACTATCTCCTCCTCAGAGCATGTAATCAAATCTACAATGCCATGCTCCTAAATGGGGTTCCCAGCTGCCTTTTTGGAGGCTTTGTTGAACAAAAAAGCCGGAAGTCCTTTGGGGTGTGTTCAGAGACCTCAAAAGTGGTCTCATGTAGGCACTTTTTTTGTTAGTTTAGATCTTTATTTAAGGGAAATATCTTAAAGGCTTCCTTCTGTTTCTCTGTCTCAAGTTAAATACACAAATAACAAAGCTTTTAAAACAGTCTGAATAAAAATCGCTTTTCTTTTCAATAAGGTTTCACTTCCAGTGTCATCCAGTAAGTGCTCTAGATCTTTATGGAATTGCCTAAGGCAGTGGTCTCAATGACCGGTCCGTGGACTGGCTCTGGTCCCTGAGATCTCCCTGACACAATTTAGGAAAGCAGCAAGCTGGTCCCTGGTATCAAAAAGGTTGAGAAATGCTGATCAAACGTACACAGAACCTGACTTCTTAACTTTTAAAAAGCAATTTTTAAATTTGTCTCAGGTCTATTGTGTAATCGTGAAGTGCAAAAAAAAAAATTCAATTTTTTTCCCCCTTTTGCAGGTCACCTTTTAAGTACCTCTATCTTCTGTACTCCTAGAATCATAGGACTGGAAGGGATCTTGAGAGGTCTTCTTGTCCAGTCCCCTGCACTCAAGGCAGGATTAATGTAACCCCTAGAGCTGCACTAACTGAACCAAAATTGGTTGTAGACACAGTACTTGGGCAAGACTCAGAGGATGGCATTTCTTCAAATAGTAGGTAGAAGCATTGTTAATGGAAATATTTCTATAGAAATATTTTGGTTTACAAAAAAAGCAAATACTGAATCACACTGCATTATTTCTAGTTCTAAAGATGAGTTCTACAGTTAAATGGGTAATGGAAATGACAGCAAAAGGAGTGAAAATTTTGTGCAGGCACATCTAATTCCACCCCCCAAATTCTTCTTTAATTCCAAAGGAGAGTGGGAGCAACGGAGCGTCCCATGTATTGTCAATGACAAGGGAAAAAGCAGATCTGGAAAATGTGACTGTTGTGCCATATTACTTGTGACACAGACAATTATGCTTGTATGATTAATCATATTCCATAGAGGTGCGTTTCACATTCAGGTTAGCTAGTTGAGTATATAACACTTCAGAGTTCATAAGGTATGAAGGTAACTTGAGGGTAGGGTGGATATCTCTTGTGTTGCCCTCTCTAGTAAAAACAAGACTGGGAAGCGTGTGTGTGAGAGAGAGAGGTAGTGTTACTTTCTCATTTCTAGAAAGGCTGTAGTCTGGATGTTTAGCTGGAATTCTTCCATACGAAGGGAACAGTATTATTTCTATGCTGTTGTCCATTAAGACCTATGTCTTTTGATATCTAAAAATCTGGTGGGTTTTTGAGCTGTAATGACATCCTACTTATGTATTGTACTAAGTTTTGATATTTATACAGGGGTTTAAATGAAGGTTCATACATGTCCTTGGGGGGGCGGAGAGGGGCTTCTGCTGAGATTAGTCTGTATGAATGCTTATCCTGGTATTACCAGCTATTAGAGGGAAAACCAGCTTTGGCACTGTGACTATTAATGTTCAGAATACAGGCAAAAACATTCCAGACACCATGTTTACATGAATGCAATAAGGATGCAAATAATAGGTTCGAACTCATATTCATAAATGTTTTAAATTATATTGGTTTGCAGTGTTGTTGGGTAACACTGCAAGGTGTAATTGACACTGTTTCTAGTGTTGACAGCTTCTAAACTTGAAAATAACATTTGTTGGTCTGCGTTCCTCAGAAGTAGGTCTTACACTTCACAGTATAAGGAATGTGGGGTTACTCAGCCCTTATACTATTCGTATTTTTGCTGTTTTACCCTGAGGAACTTCCTTTAACATTTCTTTTGGAAACTGGGAATATTATTCTAGAAATGAAGCCATTAACTCTATGGCTGTTTCAACTTTTCAGTTACCACTAGGTGCACTGAAATATGTTCATACAATGTTAGTTAAACATCTGTCATAATGAATGCCCTTTTCCCCACAGGGGCTGGATTAGTTTGGAACTGCCTCAGCTCTTGTGGAGGCTTTTTCCCCCATCATATAGGGATGGGTTTAATCCGTTGTCTTAGCAGTAATTGAATCCAATGTGAGCCCAGTAGCATATGCTATTATACCCTCCAAGAGGAAGCGTTTGCTTGCAAACTCACAAGATTAGACTAAATGGCTTGGTTCCGGTTGAGCTCCCCCATCAAAACAAAGTCTGATGATGTAGAAGTTTCAGATATAGGGAATAAAAAAGCAATCCTGAGTTTGCCAAACACTGGGAACAACTTTTTTTTTAATCTAGCTAGGAGGGACAAACAGTTATCTGCCTTATTTTCAGCGCTGTATTTATCATACAAATAAAATTACCTCATTAAAAAGAGTTGGGGACAGCCTTTGTCAACTGTATTGTGAATTTTGTTTTCTTTGCAATACCCAGCGCTTGCAAAAAGTCACCTGCTAGCCTGAGGACTAACCAAACTTGTCAAAGGCAGATAGAAAAGCTGCTGGATGAAGGTGAGGGATGCTTGGATCCCTGCCAAGGTTCTGTGCTTGGACCTTGCTCGGAGGCTCATTGTACCAACCTTCTGCTAGAGGAGACCGTTTTCTATTCACCTACTGCTTATCCTCAAGCCTCCTGACTGTTTGGAGTGGGTCTCTTTTCCTAGCTGATTCATAGGGAGGGCCAGCAGGATGCCTGCTGGTCTGCCACTCTTTCAGGCTCTGGGTTTTTTTGTATAGTTTTCTCCCCTGAATAGCTTTTAGAACCTGCCTTGACTGCTGTTCATTGCTTTGCTTAGCTGCCGCAGCAGAAGGAACCTGATACATTGTAATCAATTTTAGTGGTCATAGGGTACTGAGTAGCAGCAATGAAGCGGAGCCAGGCCTCTTCGCTTTCTCAAGCGGCAGAATGAAGTTTTGAGCAACATTAGAACTGACTATAGACTCAACAAATGCTTTGCTGGTGTTGTGCTCTTCTGCTGTGATTCCTGCATCTATACTGGAGGATTTGCTGGCATTGCTATGTTGGGGGGGGGTGACCGTATGTGGGGGGTTTTTTTGTTTTACACCCCAACTGATCTAGCTGTGCCCACAAAAAATAAAGCTTAAATTCTTCAGAACTTAATAGTTCAGTCCCCCACTCTCAGCAAAGGGGCAAGTTTGCCGCTCCTTGTTGAAGTCCTGTCAACCTTCTCAAAGGAAAAATGGAATTGGATATTGTCTGCATCTAAGCACTTCAAGGGCTAAGTATTAAAGCGTTCTATAAACTAGTAACACACTTGCATTATATAACCATTTACAGTTTTGGCCACACTTGTGATTCATAGACTCTAAGGATAGACAGGATCATCTTGATCCTCTAGTCTGATCTCCTGCACAATAAAGGCCACAGAACCTCACCCACCCACCCCTGAAACAGATCCATTACAGTAGAATCTCAGAGTTACGACCACCTTGGGAATGGAGGTTGTTCGTAACTGAACACAACAGTCTCGTTGTTCTTCTAAAAATTTACAACTGAACATTGACTTAATACAGCTTTGAAACTTTACTACGCAGAAGAAAAATGCTGCTTTTCCTTTATTTTTGTAGTAGTTTAACACAGCACTGTACTGCAATTGCTCTTTTTTTTCCCTCTCTGCTACTGCCTGATTGTGTACTTCTGGTTCCAAATGAGGTATGTGGTTGACTGATCAGTTTGTAACTCTGGGGCTCATAACTCTGAGGTTCTATTATACCTCTGGTTGAGTTACTGAAGTCCTCAAACCATGATTTTAAGACTTCAAGTTACACAGAATTCACCATTTACTTAGTTTAAACCTGCAAATGATCTGTGCCCCATGCCGTAGAGGAAAGTAACCCCCTCCTCCCCAGGATCTCTGCCAATCTGAATTGGTGGGCGAAATCCTTCCTGACCCCAAATATGGTGAGCAGACCCACCAGCCACATACCTGAATTCTATTTTTCTAATGCCTTTTAGTGATTAATATATAGAATGATCTTTCAATTGTTACACTGTTTTGAATCAATGAGAACATTTAACGGTTTTTAAGTGAAGGTTTTAAGTCTCAGGTTTTGGGGGTCTTATTCTCCTGAGCTGGTGGGAATGGACTGTATGCAAAATGGTCTTGGGGCCACTGTACAGGTGTCATTTTGCTCTTGGTCCAAGGATTAGCATTTAATGGTCTTGCAGCCTCTGGGCCTTGGGGTATGTCTAAGTTTTGAGCTGTGTGTGTAAATCCCAGCTTAAGGAGAGATGCGTGCAGTGACTCTGTCTGAGCTAGGACAATATAGGATGAGTTAGCCACCTTGAGTACATGCCCAGCATCTCAGATGGGTACGTATTGAAGGCGGCCTGCCCCTTGCGCTGCCATAGCTATGCTCTGTTTATAGCATCCTGCCTCAGAGCTGGCACAGATGTGCCGCCTTGAGCGGGGTATCGTACCCCCAGCTCGAAATGCAGACGTACCCTCAGGCTGAGTTACCCACCAAGGCAGCCACCTTGATGACAAAATATTTCTCCTTCTTTCCTTGTGCCTCCCCACCTGTTGTCTTTTATCTTATAGAGTGTAAACTCTTTGGGGCAGAGGCTGTCTTTGTTCTCTTTTGTACAGCACCTAGCACAAGGAAGACTTGCTCCATGACTGGAGCGCCTAGGTGCTACCATAATACAAACAATAGATGGGCAACAACCTTTTTAAAAAACAAAAAGCTGGTGGTAAAGCCCTCAGAAAGACAGAGGTCTAACCCACTTCATTAAAGATTCAGTTGGTATACTGACTGCTTGTCACTGGCTTCCTCCGTCTTTCAGAAGAGGTGATGAAGTGAGAATACTGGATCAAACAATGGTCTGTCTAGTCAAAGTTCATATCTCAATAACCCAGCACAAGTTGCTTCAGACGAATGTGTGGTTAAACAACCAAAGATGCCCCCCATAATGGTCACTTTTGGGCACTAAAATAACTATAGGGCGAAGATTCCCAAACCTTTTTTTTTTTTTGCTGCACCCCCTTTTGGAGGTTCACATCCTATGCACACCCTCCTCTTTCTAAGAAACAGAATTTCTGTAGATGCCAGGAGTCTGGGAGACCATCCCGGCTTGGATGTCCTGTTTGTCCCCAGCCTGCAAACATCCCCTGGCTGGGACATGCTCTGGGCGGCGGGACATAGGCAGCCAGGCTGGACCTCTGCCCTTGGGACACTCCCATGATGATTCACAGGCTGCGAGCTTCTCTGGCCCGGACACAATCCCCAGCATGCATGTGCAAGGGCCTGTGTGAGCAGGGAGAAACTACCTGCCAACGAGGTGCCTGTGTATCAACCTATGAGAGGCAAGCTGCTCCTCATCCCTCCCTCTCCCTTGTTCTTCCAGCCTGGCAGGAGCTGGAGGGAGACACTTAGTGAGAGGAATTCTTCTTTTATCAACAGTATTTTGAAGAAACACACAAAAATTCTTAAGCACAGTCAGGTCCTGGTGCCCCCTAATAACCATGGCATGGGCACACCCCACAGTTTGAGAACCAGTGCTGTAAGGGAAATCGTTTTCTAGCCCAATGTAATTATTTGGGTTATGTCCTGGTACGCATGACGGGTTTGTCTTTAGCTAGTGTAACTCTATGTTGTAATTATGCCTAATTCTTTAACAAATCCTGCTCTCTAGTGAGTTCCTCTGGTTAACTGTGTTGTGTAAACCATTCCCTTTATCAGCCTGGAAAGTTTACCTTTTAAAGGTGTTCCTTTCTCTCCAATTTATCCTCTCCTAAGGTAAGAACACTCCCATGATTCTACATTCCTTTCAGATATCTCCTTAAACTGAGCAGCCTTAAACTTTTCAATCTTACCTCACAGAAAAGTCTTGCCATGTCTCTGGCCGCTTTTGCTGTCCTCCTCCGGGCTTTTTCTATTTCTTGCTTATATCCTTTTTGAAACAGGGTTATAGAAACTGACTGTGGTATTCAAGGTGAGAGAATATTGTCCTAGATATTAGTATTGTGTGGTAGGATCTAGAGGTTCCAGCTCCATTGTGTTAGGTGCTGTACAAACAACGAAAAGACCTGGCCAAAGAATTTACAATCAAAGTTGGTATTAGTCTCTGTCCCTTTCTTAATATATCATTTTTCTTTCCCATTTTGGTCACTGCTGTCCTTTTTGTCACAGGCAACAGTTTAGCAAGTCTGTTTTCCCAAACCTTTGGAAGCTGAACCCTCCTTCATGAAATTAAATCCAGTTTAATCCTCATGGAACCCTGCTATGTGTGAACAGAGGCCTACAAATCTTTCTTTATACATCTGTGTGTGCCCTGTCCCCGCTTCCATGGTGGGAAACACTAGTGTAGATTATGCTTTCTCTTCTTCCTTGCATGCTCTGACCAGTGAAATTACTTTAAATATCTGTTAATATCAGTGACATTTGAGTTATTACTTATTGAAACAAATGTGGAACTTCACATCTCAGCTATTGTTTCAGAGTCTCTGCCAATTCGGCAACTCAGGTTACTTCAATTACACTTTATTGGAGTTTCAGAGTAGCAGCCGTGTTAGTCTGTATCCACAAAAAGAAAAGGAGTACTTGTGGCACCTTAGAGACTAACAAATTTATTTGAGCATAAGCGTTCGTGAGCTACAGCAGAGTGGCTCTTGATGAAGTTCTTTTGATTCCTCTCCCCCCCCCCCATCTGCAAAGCTTACCAGTTTCTTGTTCACCCCTCTTTAGATCATTATGAAATAGCACCCGTTCCACGATGGAGATTTAAGGCACTCCTATATCATCCTTTATGCTGAAGAGTGAGTTTATTCATACAGTTTTCTCTCAACACATTTCTAATCTATAATTTGTCTTCCTCCATGACTGCTTAGTAGCCCCTTGTGAGGGATTTTAAAAAGATCTCTGGAAGTTCTTGTGATGCCCACCAGTTCTTTTATCCACCACTTAATAAACATGTATATTGTGGTAGCAACTAAAGTCTTCAACTAGATCAGGACCCCGTTGTTCTAGGCACTATACAAACAGGGTAATTGATAATCCCTGCACTAGACAGTTTACAGTCTAAAAGACAAGACCTTTAGCAGGTGAAGGAGACAAACAAGCAAAGATGGGGAGAGTGAGGTAACAAAAGCACTATTTAGCACAGAGTAGATGTCTGTCCAGTGTAGCCAATCAGTCAGCTCATCAACTCTCTACTTGTTATTAGGTGGCAGTTTTCTGCAGTGAGATGGAAGGAGGATAAAGCGTATGGCTTCTGACTGACTTCTCCCCCCACACAGCACAAGCAACCACATGGGAGAACATATGCTGGGAGAGGCTGACCGAACTGGAGTGAAGATGGACGTCAACTTCATTATGAGACAGGAGGAGGAATAGCTCAGGGGGCTTTGAAAGCTTGAATGAGAGTTTGTGTGGTAGAGGGGAAGCCTATGCAGGGTTTGAGGGATTTGGCATGGCCAGAGCCATGATCTAGGGCAATGATTTTAGCAGCAGCATTTTGAGTGGATTTGTCTGCTTCAAAGAATAGTAGGCTGAAAAGAGGTGTGATTTTTTCCCCTCCGCCCTGTCCCCTCCTTACAGCAGCTGGGCTGCCTGGGTCCCTCTTGTAGTGGGGTAACTAAAACATGAACACCTTAAAAGCTTCTCATTAAAAACATTTACAATGTGTTTGGTCTCCTGACTGGAATCCACCATTTTTTGCTACTTAGGGTGGAGCTGGTTATACTGATGAGTGTCTGTTCCCTATTTGGGGGAAACCATAATTTTAATCACAAGGAATTATAAGTTCTACCTCTATTTGTAGAAGGAAAATTATGCCTGCAAACATCTGAGGCCTACCTGAAATGGGGCCCATCCAGTGTGCTGTGTGTGTGTCATTTATTTAGAAAACATTTCTTGCCCTTCTATAACTACCAAACCCCACAATTTTATATAATGCAATGGGCTGTATGTGAATGTAATCAGTAGTGTTTTAGAGAAATTCCCCCAAGCTATATTTCCTTACATCAGTCACTTCATGAAGGAGTCCTGGGATCTAAATTGAGGTGTCTGTGCAGCATAGTCTTCTTAAATGTGACTTACATTTTGAAAAAAAATGAAGTAAATAAGATGGTGCATTGGATGCTCCAACTAAGCGGGGCAGGAGGGGGCATTCAATAAGCTGATTTTTTTTTTTAAACCGGGTAATATCTCCTATCAAGGGTCCTCATGCGGAGAACTGAGCAGATGCTCGTTCTCAGTTTTTCCCTGTGTGAAGTCATGTGCAGTGCAGGTGCAAAACAATTCGGCACCCTTGCAAATTCAGATTGTCCAAGGTTTAGTATGCTGTCTCAAATTGCCTCAGTACGAGGAACTGTGGTATTAAATTACATAATGACCTGAAAGATGGAGTGAAATGAAGTGGTGGCATCTGTGGGCAGCACACATTTTAGAGTAGCCAGGATGATGGAGCGCTACGGTGGAATGTGGAGTAATTTAACAAACCTAAATTAGGCCTAAGTAGCTCCCGTGATTGGTTCAGAACTCTTCATGTGAAGGCACCACTTTAAATTCAGCCAGGTCGCGAATGGCCAGATGTGATCAGACAGCTGCTTAGTGAGGTGTGTAGGAAACGAGCTCAGTCCAGTTTCTAGTGCACAAGCGTCCACATTACAGACCCCAGTTAGCACTAAGTGTCTGTCGGGTAGTCTGAGGAACTGGGGACTGAGTGAACATAGACTTTACTATCCTTCCTCATGTACAGTTGGAGCACTCTGAGGGGAAGCTGGAACTGCTCCCACACCTTATTTGTCTGACTTAGGCCTTGTCTACATTACAGAGTTTTGTCATCAAAAGTCAGCTTTCATTGACAAAACAGTGGAGGTGTACACACCACCATGCTCCTCCCGCCGACAAAACTCTCCTGCTTTGCCAACAAAATAAAACCACCTTGATGAGAGGTGTAGAGAGTTTTGCGGCAAAGTTGTATTGACAAAGTGTCAGTGTAGACCCTGCACTTGGTTATGTTGCTGTAAATGGCCTCCAGGAGGTGTCCCACAATGCCCATCCTGACCGCTGTTTGCATGCCACTGCCCTGCACCCAGGTACATAGATATCAGTTCCCCTCACCCCCCATTTAAAGGCCCGCAAATTTTTAAAATGCCACTTCCTGTTTGCTCAGCATGGACAATTCACATCGCAT
This sequence comes from Lepidochelys kempii, assembly GCF_965140285.1. Classification (NCBI taxonomy): domain Eukaryota; kingdom Metazoa; phylum Chordata; order Testudines; family Cheloniidae; genus Lepidochelys; species Lepidochelys kempii. Next base: position 128,638,085 of record NC_136385.1, on the reverse strand, counting down.
CTTCCCAGCTGACCAGGGCGGCTCCACGCAGTAAATGCTCTCCCGTGTAGAGCATCCCTGAGTTGTTGGATCTGCTGGCAGTGTGGGGAGAGGAGGCTGCACAGACCCAGCTCTGCTCCAGCCATAGGGACTTTGATACCTATGGTCAGATTTCTCATGACATGTTGGAGAAGGGCTACGAACAGGACATGCAGCAGGGCGATGTGAGGATAAAGGAGCTGAGGCCGGTCTACCAGAAGGCAAGGGAGTCAAACTGTCGCTCTGGTGCTGTGCCGAAGACCTGCTGCTTCTATAAGGAGCTGGATGCCATCCTTGGTGGCGACCCTGCTCCCACTGCCAAGAGCCCTGTGGATACTTTGGTGGGGCTGGAGATGGCGGAGAGCGGACTCAACCCCGAGGACAAAGTTGTGGACGAGGAGGTCGAGTTGGAGGACGATGTGGCACACATAGCAGGGTCGTCTGGTGGCATGGCGAGCCAGGACCTCTTTTCCGTTCCAGAGGGGTCTAGCCAGTCCTAGCAGCCCATCTCTGGTGTGCATGATGGAGGAGAGGAGAGCTGTGGTAATTGATCTTTTTGAGTTGATGATGCTCAGTTATGAGGTAGAGCTGTCCTTTGCTTTGTATATTCTGGAAGTGGTGAAGGGATAGAAATGTACAAGACTAGCTATGTTTGCGTGTGCTTCACGTCCTCCTGTGCAGCTAAGCAGTGCAGTGGAACTGTGTGTTAATGCACACCAAGATTTCACGGGAGTCCTCCAGAGAGAGCTCTAGGAAACTTTCCTGCAGGTACCAGCCAATCCTCTACCGAAGGGTCCTTGGCAGAGCTGCTTTGTTCCTTCCCCAGTTGTAGGAAACTTTCCTGCACCAATTGGCAATCACTTGTGCAGCGACCAATCTGGCACACAGGCGAGCCACATAGGGACCTGGTCTGAATCCACACGCATACAGGAGATGCACCCGTGCCTCCTTGCTTATCCTTAGGAGTGAGATATCGACTTCAATGATCCCCGCCTGTGGAAAATGGTGGTAGAATTTAAAATATTGTCCCTAATCGCCTGCAGTGATCCCCTTTAAAAAAAAACAACAACCCACCAAGACTCTTTGCCCCATCTTGAGCGCTCTCTTCCCCCCCCACCCCCTCCCGGCTGAACTCACCATGTTTAGGGCGTTCATCGAGCTGTGTGCTTGCCAAGGGACAGTGAGAAACTGATTTGTATTTTTAAAAAGGGTGCATTTTATTATAATGATTCGATGCTGTGTATGCACTAACCATCATGCTTCTCTTTGTTTCTTGTGCTTCTGCAGATGTGGCCTTCAGGGGAACCCCATACACACCGGCGGAGTGTCTCCGCCATATAAGGAAGTGATCAAGGAGGACATGTTTCGAGAGGTGCTCCAATCCTCAGAGGCTGAAAAACAAGAATGCAAGGTGTGGAGAGAGACTTTAAAAGAAAATTCTAAAATTGAGAGGCGGGACAGATGGCTACCTACAGTGTGCTGCTCTCTGTCAATGTTAAAGCACCAATTGTGGACCTGCTCTGCTGACAGAAGGAACATTGTGTGAACATGCACAAACCATGTCACTATACCGGTGTTCAATTGTCGTTGTAACTTGCGTTGACAAAACTCTGTGTAGACAAGGCCTTAGTCTTCAATGCTGCTAGCCCAGCACTTCCTATGAGCAATGAAATTCATACTGTTACTTAAAAATTGACAACAGGGCTGCAGATGTGCTTGTCGTCTTGCCCAAGACAACAAACAGAGAAAAACAGAACTGAATGACATAAGGGAATCTGAGCTAGCTTTAACTCCTGCAGGAAAAAGAGGCTCCTGACAGCTAAGCCATATCTGCTCATTGTGCTGCAATAGTTGAAGCAAATAAGATGTAAACTTTATTAGTATAAAGTATCAAATGCAACGAATGGTTGTTTAGAAGGGCATGGTACATCCCTCATTGGTTCCAGGTTTGGCATTCTAATAATAGCTTTTCCTTTGTATTAATGGAAGATAAAGGGAGTGAGTAAGTGAGGTCTGGACTTCTGGCAAAAGACACATCTATCAATCCTGCCTTTTGATCATTCTTCAGGGAGAATTATTTTGTGTTGTAGATTTAAAGGGGAGAGACTTAGAAGGGAGGGGGTGGAGATCTTGCTCAAATGTAACATTATCCCTTTGCTTTTTTGTCCCTAACTCTTCTGGTATATGTACACTTATCTTGATTTTGTTTAATTTCACGGTTTCTCAAACAAAATTTATCTTTACTTCAGTTTTTCCTGGAAAACTATTGGTGGTCTCTTGACTATTAAGCTTGTTGTTGTGAAGTTTTTCTACTTCCTCCCCCCCACCCCTTTTCACCGGTGAAGTCATCTTGTCTCTTCAGTTTTGGTTACGTATCCAAAGTATGCATGTACAGATACAGTAATGGAAGGTGTCTGGAATAAGTTAAATACCAGTCTTGATATTGATGTGAAGAGCAGCTGAGTCCGAACTTGGTCTGTCATCAATTAAATATGTTCTTTCTTATGAAGACTTGTTTCTTTTGCATTTCAAAGCAGGAGAAATACTTTAGTAGATGGTGCAGATGTTCTTATTGTGATACAATTACTGCCTTCCAAAGGGGAGAGCTCATTTTAATTTCCTGTATCAAGAGCCCCACTTCCATCATTCTCATGCTCTGTTCTCTTGCTCCCTTCTAAGTTGGCAATTCTTTTGAGTAGACAAAAGAGACCTCTAAAATGCTAAGTTGCAAACCTAGTGCCTCATGAGCAAGAAAAGAATACATAGTTGCAGGGGTGATTCATCAAGCAAAAGTTTTGCTGAATATGAATTTGTAAGATTCCAGTGGGGTGGGGAGTACGTGGCTACTAATGAAAAAAATAATTAACGTCATACTTGGTTTCCTCCCGAAGATCCTAAGCAATTGAAGCTACAGATGTTTTGGCAGAGAAATCACACAAACTAAAACCAAAGGGAAAAAAGAGGGATTTAAAATGGAATAGTTCTTTCCTCTATCCGTTTAGGGTACTTCTGATTCACTCCCGTTGGCAGAGAAATAGGGAAGTCTGCAGCTCAGATTTCTCAGGGGCTTAAAAGGATTCTGCATCTCTGTTAATGTGACTTAGCGCATGTCTCTACGTACAGCGCTGCAGTGGGTGCAGCTGGAGCACGTCTGGTGAAAACTCTCTGTGCCGACAGGAGAGAGCTCTCCCACTGCATAACAAAACCCCATCTCCACGAGCAGCGTAAGCTAGGTCGGCAGGAGAAGTTCTCCCACCAGCATAGCACTGTGCACACTACATTCTATGTCGGTGGAATTTATGTCGCTGGGGGGGGGGGGGGGGGCGGGATGTGGAATATTCACACCCCTGAGCAAAAACAGTTTGCTCACATAGGCTATAGGGTAGACATAGCCGAGCTCTCGATTTACAACTATATAGTTTTCTTTCTCTGCAGCCTTGCAAAAGGCTATTGAAGCTTTTAAAAAATAAAATGTTCTAATCAATTAATAGGAGACTTAAACTCTAATCTACTGACATGAGATTTCCTATAAACAACCATGCTCTGTGTGTGTATGTGGTGAGCTTAGGAAGCAATGGTAACTATTTGGATGTTTTCCTATATCTTAAATGAGTTTTAAATTAGTATTGGGGAAAGTCTTTCCCTGTAAACCTCTCCCCTTAGAACTGTATTAGAACTCTTGCTATGATGAATTTTGTGCAATTGGGGCTACAGATGTCCTGGCAGAGAAATCACACAGCAAAGGGAAAGAATAGGGGTTTAGAATGGAATAGTTTATAGTGACGAATTTTGCCACGTAATGGCATTGTAAGAATATTGCTATGAAATCTCATAGCTATTATGGAAGTGTTAGTATTATAGAAATACGCTTAACCAATGAGCCAAAATAAGACATGCTTTACTTGAGCACTGGTGCACATGTTGGGGGTGTGCTAAGACATCAGCTCAAATGCAGAATACCTTAACATCTGAAGCTTCTGCCCAAATAAATGTGTTAGTCTCTAAGGTGCCACAAGGGCTGCTTGGGTTTTTTTTTTTTAAACCTGAAGAGTACACTAGGAATAAAATAATGCACATCCTTGTACATCTGAGTATAGTTCAATAAACTGGTTAACTTACAGCAGTTTGGAACCCTTAATTTTTCCAAGATGAGTTACATTTTCTGCTTATTGCTGTTACTGGAAAAATGGGTTATAAGTGTCTAAAATGCAGAAACACTGTAAGTTGCAACTAACTATGGATACAGAAGGGTAGGGTGGGAGGAGGACTGGGGCTTATCCAGGCTGGAAATAGTAAGGAGAGGTAGATTTCAAACATAAATTGCTTGGTGTGGATTCTAACAGCATCTCAGAAGCTGCTTCTCTCAACAGGGAGTGTAATCTGAGGAGTACAAAGGTTAAAGTCAAGGTCAGGGATTGAGCTTTTCACTCTTTCAATGGCCTCTTGAAAGTTGAAATAATTAGGTAAATTTTTAAAGGATAAGGCCACCCTTTATCTGTCCAATAAGGAATATTAGCACATTCTTTCCTGCTCTTACTGGACAGATAAAGGAAAGGGATGATGAGTGTGTGTAGGGAGGCAGAACCATTCTTGCTAACCATTCTTGTTTTTGTGCAGGGAGAGTTTGTGTGTTTTAGCTAAGCTGTTACTAATGGGCGGAATTGTTCAAGGGGCGATCTCAGCAGCTCCCTGGGTAGATTGGACCCCACTGGTGTTCCTAAAATAACTACTTAGCTTTTCTTGTCCATAAATCTCCAGTGCCTGACAAAGCAAGCATCATTCTTCCCACGCTAGAGATGAGAAAGCTGAGGCCGGGGTGGACTTGCCCAGCGTCACACAGCAGGGCAGTGGCAGGTAATGATTGCAGTATAAGAACCTATAGAATTTATTTTTGCATGTGAGAGGGAGAAAAGCTGAGAGGGCTTCAGATGAGGTTGCCTGATTCAACAGAGCTTTATAAAGACCCCTTGCCCTTCTTTCTTTTTCCGGCCAGTAAACTCTGTCTGAGAGTTCTCACCGTCTCTAGTGTTCTTAGATGCATATGCTAGCAGCCCCTAGCTCTGAGCTAAAAATCCCAGTTGCTCAGTGATAAAACTGGGAATCATGTCGGTTTTCAGCAGGACTGTGCAATCAGCAACTCCTATTCTGAGGGACGCCAGATACTAAACAGCATAGTTTAGAATGAAATGAAAGTCTGAAACGTAACTGCAAAGATGGCACTGCTTTATCTTAACGGCTCCGTTACCTGGGTGTTCTCAATCATATCTGCTCCCTTTAGTGATAAGATTCTGATTCTTGTGGGCCTGCAGAGAGTTCATGCTGCTCCATGAGGGGAAGCTAGATATTGCTCAGCCTCAAACAGGGCAGAAGTGTTCGTGGTGCAACGGAGGGTGGAATTTGGAACACAAGTGCAAGTCTTCCTGCTCCGTGAGTTTGCCCAGTCATGACTGATAATTTTTGTTTCTGGTGGTAGCCTGGAATCTCTCTCAGATAAGTTTGCAGGACTGGCAGTTAAAGCAACCATTTTTACTCTTACATTGGTTTCAGAGTAGCAGCCGTGTTAGTCTGTATTCGCAAAAAGAAAAGGAGGACTTGTGGCACCTTAGAGACTAACCAATTTATCTGAGCATAAGCTTTTGTGAGCTACAGCTCTTACACTGAGAGAGTTTGATTTGAAAATCACTTGGGGGAGGCATTTTCAGTCACTTTTCAGCAATCACTTTTTTTTTTTTAAATGTTCACATTCATTTCATACTCTGAGCCAATTAGTACTTATCAGTAATAAAATGAGAATGTCAAGGCCACAAAACAATTGGTCTTTTATTCTTACATGTAATCAGTGAAAACTGCAAACCATTTTAAGGCTAACTTTTTATAGTCTGTTACAGAAATGGATATTTGTGTTAGAACTCTAAATACCCAAGTTGAGTCTCTCAGCAACTTTGACTTGCCCATAAAGCGCACAGTTTTGCCTGCAGATAGACATGTGTATCTGCCATTGAAATCAATAGACATACGTGCATACAGACTGGATTAACCCTGTTTAAACTCAGCAAAGTTATGGATTCAGAATAGACTGTACAAGGTGGTGTGAACTAACACTGCTATAAAAAACAACTTTTGCAGTTTGTTCAGATGTAGGGTTTTACCTGAGGGCCATCACTTAAATATCAGCATGTAGGAGCCTGGTTCTCATTTAGACAAAGGTCCCTTTCCACTGCCACAGTAGGGTCTTCTTGTTAAGGTCTGCTTCCCAGGCTTGCACACTTGTGCTAGCCACATGCTCATCTACTCAGCATGGTGTATGAAGTTCCTGCACAAAGTGCTATTCTTGTCTTTAAAGTAACTTAAACAATTTAACTGCCCTGTGAAATTCTGTGGCTGTCGGATACTGCTGTACCAGGTATGGTCTAGGACATACACTCTGTTTGTGGTACTGTACTACTGTTACCGAAACTGTGGAAGTATTCCCCCAAAAACCCTGTGGTGGTAAATACAGCCTTTGGTGGGAATGTGGAGTTCACAAAGGCATGTTTTTACAGGGTCACCTGCAGTCCTTCCCTGTGTCTAACACTTCTTTTAAAACTAACCTAGCTGTGAGAAGTTTAGCTGTATCCGCCATGTCCAGCTATAAAATAAAAATAAATTTCTTGAAGTGTGCTGCATGGCTGATATCAATGATTCAAAGTTAAAAAATAAAAGTTCTGGCTTTGTTTTGCACAATGACTTTTTGAAATGATTGTAAAAGCTACAATGAAGGGCAAACGATACTGTGGCACTGTTTGAAGTGTTCTGGTAAATTGAAATGAGCACCCAGGGAGTTCTAGAGTGAGGACAAGAGCTTTTTTTTTTTATGATATTGCTTCCAACATGTCCTGTACTGGTGGAATATTCTTCCAGAATTTCCAGTACAAATTTTCTGCATGAAAGTACAGGCACCCTTGGAATAAGCCCCACCCTAGAGGGAGATAACAAAATAAATAACCCCCTGTGTACAGTTCAGTACGAATACAGTGTAATTTGGCTTTCAAAATCACAGCACTACAAAAAGATACAGTTAACATCTGCAATCATCATCCCTTTACTGTTCAATAAATCAAAGGCATGTGACACCACAGGGTACATATTAACAAGAAAGTAAATATTAATGTAAGTTCTGCACATATAGCTCTCAGCAGCTTTCCTGTGCTGTGTGGGGTTTTTTGTTTTTGGTTTTGTTTTGTTTTTAATCATTAAGCAGCATTTGAAAACACTTGTGGGCAGGAAACACTCATTAAAATCTCTTGGTCTGGACCGGCCTGCAGTCATATTTGGCATTGCTCTTGGGAGTGTTAGCAGCCAGTCCAGCTGTGAATGGACAGGGAGAACTGTGTAGTCCCTCCAGCACGGGGGTTAAGCACACTCCGGGGCTGCTGTGAAGGGAAGCGGTCAGGGTAGCCATCTGTTCTGTGAATGAGCAGACCACAAATCTCCAGGGAGATCAATTCAGCAGCTTTCATGAGCCACTAAAATTGACTTAATTGTTTTTGTCTAACAGCTAATCTAAAATAAATACAGGGCCACCTTAGTGCTGCTTTGAAACATGGGAACGGGGAAAATCAGTCCTCCTGCACAAGCAGAATACATCCAGTAAGAATACCTAACCAATTGTGCAAGTGTGTCTCACACCCATTTTATATATACTCCATTTGAAACAGCTGTCTAGCCATCCACGTGCACAGTTAAGGCATAACTAATAAGCTTCTTCAAAGTAGAGAAGTTAGATAAAAATTTTTGGCACCAGTATGTACCCCCAAAGTGCCTTTTAGTGCACTTTATATAATATAAGTCCTAGAATGACCACCTTTGAAAGGCAATAGGCTAGCCCTCATGCTGTGCAATTCTACAGGAACATTCAGAAAGTGCTACATCTTACAATAACGGTCCTGCGATGGTTCAGGCTGCTGTGGAATCTTGAGACAATGTTATTGGGGGGGAGAACTAAATATCTTGGTAGCATTGCAAAAGCTTAGCACTAAAAGCCTTTCTGTTCTGCCCAAATGTTCTGAAATGGTTCAGTCCATCTCTACAAGATTGTTAAATTTTGGTAAAACTGACTGAAGTATAACTCTGTTGACTTAAGAAAAGATCAGTGTTATGTAAATTGCTTTAAACTCATCGCCTTTATAAACCAGATCTCTCTATATTAAACTCCATTTCCTTTTTAAAGTTGCTGCTATTTTTGCTGGAGGGCTGGTAGGCAGTTTGTTAGTATGCACTAAAGCAAAAATGTGCAAACCTGGCTACCTAAAATTAGGTCCTAAATATATTTAAGAACTGAAAAAAGTGCCCTGATTTGCAAAGCTGTCACTGCTCAGCAGTTTCCACTCGTTTCAAACTAATGGAAGCTGTGGGTGTTCAGAACCTTTGAGAAATTGGGCAACTTTAATGTAGGCTTCTCTCTATATATATTTAGGAGCTTAATTCTAGGCAACCAGGTTTCCAAATTTTGTTTTAAACATATAGTAAACGAGTCAAGTGATCGATCAAATGTCTTTTTGGCTTAGGTTTTTGATTTAAAAAGAAAATGACAATGCTCTGAAGTTTTTCTGCAAAGCAAAGTCTCATCGTCTGCAATGACACTCACCCTTTGAATGATGTGCCTGGCAGTAATAGTCATGTACATTACTGCATAACTGTTCACTGATTAAAGAGCATTTGATGAGGGGGAAGGGAGGGAAGCAGGCCTGCTTAACTCTTTATGGTAGCTGAAAACCATGTCACCATCTGAATCTAACACCCTGAGGCCCTAATTCTCCAAAGACTTACTCATAGTGCAGGAAGTTAAGCATGTGCTTAAGTGGTTCATTGACTTCACTGGGGACTTCTCAGGGTGTGAAGTTAAATGTTCGTATAAGGGAGAGGTGTGTGTGAAATATAAATGTCATTTTGAGGTACTACAGCCTACTGCTGTACTTTTCAAAACACCTCCTCTTTTGCCAGTGTGCCAGCGTGAGGCACAGTGGTCACATTTAGCTTCCGGCCCACACCTTCCTACCAAGTGCTATCTAGCCACTGGGCTGTACATCTGGACAAACACTCCAGCAAATCAGCATAAGGCACCCCATAACATTTCATCTTGGTGACTAAGGCCCATATTCTCAAAAATGTTTAGGTGCCTAACTCTCTGGGGCCAAAGTGACTTGGCAGCAAAACCCCTGTTGACTTTCCACAGGACTTGTGCTTCCTTGTCACTTGGGTGCTCTTGAAAATCCCATCTTTAGACATATTTTAACCAGCAATGGATATCAGCCTCTTCCTGGCAAAACTTTTGATCGTGACCTACTTAAGAACTGAAAACAATATTTAGATTCCATGTAGCATTGACCATTACTTCTGCCTTTACAATGTGAGGACACAAATTGTAGGTAAACTGATCCTTCATATTCTAATTGTAGGCAGTTGTGATAGGCTCGGAGATTCTCTCTGTCACACACAGTTGCAGACATTGGGACAGATGATTAACTTTGTGAATGGAGCCTGTGAACAAACTTGTGTTTATGCTGTGTAAGCTGGGGCCATAAAGTTGTCTGTAATTAACGGCAGGAGCCTGAATATAATTGTGATCTGTAGAAAACCTAAATTTAAGAAAATTATCATTGGCTCCAATTAGAACAGGTAGGAAAATGAGGTGATTTCCCTGCCCCCAAAGAAAATTTTGCTGACAAAATTAAAACACACATTTTCATCAGCTTGTTCCATTATTTTTTTTTTTACTTTGTCTAGAACAAAAACAAAACCCCCACGTCTCCAAACAGAGTTTCTGCTGAGAAAACTGAGACAAAATACATCATGTTGGGTCAGGAGGAACTGCCACTGTGCATTATAGGAGTCTTCTTAATGCCACCCATAATGTACTCCTGCTGGAATTCAGCACCACTGGGCATTGCAAAATTTGCACCAAATTTAATGTTCCCTGCAGAGTTTTATTTTTTTTATGCAGAATTTATTTCCACCAAATTGCTTCCTTTTCTCAGTTTTGCACATTTCAAATGTATTCATTTGTTTACATACACACGTGACATCTTTGTGTGCACAACTCGACTGGCGCTTCCCTGCCTCTTATATTCCCTGCTAGCCTGAACACCCCCCCCCCCAAGGACTCTTGCCCACACCTGACTCTGGGGCATATATACCACCTCTGGAGATGCAGGGGTGTTGCCTGGCGAACCATGTACATGATTCAGGCCACTCAGACAGACACACACACGTGTCCCGACACACACACTACCCTGGGTCTCCCTTCCCCATGCTAAGTACCTGCTATTGCAGGTGGCGGGCAATGAATAAAAATTGATGGGAACCCGTGACCTGTCTGTGACTTCTGCTAAAAATAATGGGGGATGAGGGGGCTGACTGAAGCCCTAGCCCAGTGTGTGTGTGTGTCCAGCCCCTGCGCCCTGATTACTGGTTGCTCCAGGACCCCTGCCGCAGCCCCAGCTGCTCGGAGCTATGGGGCCCTCACTGCACATGGCAGCTGATAGGCCCGAGGTCCCCACCGCACGTGGTGGCTGATGGCCCTGGGTTCCCCCATCGCCTGCAGCAGCTCCGGGTCCACCTGCAACAGGCAGCAGCTGGGAGCTCTGGGTCCCCCACTGCCTGTGGCTACTTGGAGCTCCAGGGCCACACATGCTGACTGTTCCCACCCCAGGGCTGAAGCAGAGAATTTCACAGAGCTCTCTGAAAGTCATGGAATCTGTGACCTCTGTGACATAATCTTATCCTTAATAATTACTTTGTTTAAATGAAATATTTAATTTCACTGAAACAGAAAATACAAAGATACATCAAGTTCTGTATTACTGTGCCTAGTAAGGAATCTCTGTCAAAAAAGTTGCCTGAATCTTTTTTGTTGTTACAGACATACTTGCTGACAGGTGTTTTGAAATAAATTACCAAAATAAAAACGCAATATTATTTTGGCAAATAAAATATGCAGAATTTTAAAATACTGTGTGCAGAATTTTTAAATTTTTGGTGCGGAATTCTCCCAGAAGTAGTAATTGAAGTTGTAGTCCAGCTGCAAAGCCCAGCCTATGGCAGAGAATGGGGACAAAAGGCACCAAACTACAACTCCCATGAGGCACTGCAACAGCTTAGGTGGACTCAGTTCAATGTCTGTCAGAGCCAAAATGAAACATTCTGACATTTACATCACATCTTGAGTCAAAACCTTCTTCTCCACGAAAATTGTTAAAAAACAAGAAGGAGCCAGGTGGCACCTTAAAGACTAACAGATTTATCTGAGGTGTGGTTCATGCGGCTGTGGTGAGTTCTGTAAAGTCAATTATCAAATTTAAATCAGTTCTCAAACATGGAGATTGAACTGCTGTATAGAATGATTAAAGGATTCGAAAATATGCTTTATAACAGGTCGGCAACCTTCGGCAGGGACATGCTGGCCGCGGCTTCCTGCAGCTCCCATTGGCAGGGAACAGTGAACCGCGGCCACTGGGAGCTGCGGGGGGCTGTGTCTGTGAACAGTCAACATAAACAAAATGCCTTGTGGCCCACCAGTGGATTACCTTGATGGGCCCCATGCCAAAGGTTGCCGACCCCTGCTTTATAATGATAGACTCAAGGACCTCAGTCCATTTTTAGTGTAACAAAAGAGGAGGTTAAGGGGTGGCTTGATTACAATCTATAACAGGGGTGGGCAAACTACGGCCCGGGGACCGCATCCAGCCCTCCAGATGTTTTAATCCAGCCCTCAAGCTCCCACTGGGGAGTGCGGTCTGGGGCTTGCCCCACTCTGCGAGGCTCCCAGCGGCAGTGGCATGTCCCCCCTCTGGCTTCTACACATAGGGACAGCCAAGGGGCTCTGCACGCTGCCACCACCCCAAGCGCCGCCCCTGCAGCTCCCATTGGCCAGAAACCGCAGCCAATGGGAGCTGCAGGGGCGGCACGTGCGGACAGGCCAGCGCACAGAGCTGCCTGGCCACGCCTCCGCATAGGAGCCAGAGAGAGGACATGCCGCTGCTTCTGGGAGCTGCCTGAGGTAAGCGCTGCCCAGAGCCTGCACCCTGCCCCCCTCCTGCACCCCTGCCCAAGCCCTGAGCCCCCTCCCACCCTCTGAACCCCTTGGTCTCAGCCCAGAGCACCCTTCTGCACCCCAACCTCTCATCCCCAGCCCCACCCCAGAGCCCGCACCACCAGTCAGAGCCTCACCCCCCCACACACACACCCCAACCCCCTAACACAGCCAGAGTGCCCTCCTGCACCCTGAACTCCTCATTTCTGGCCCCACCCCAGAGCCTGCACCTTCAGCCAGAGCCCTCAGCTCTCCTGCACCCAGCCCCCAATTTTGTGAGCATTCATTGCCCACCATACAATTTACATACCCAGATTTGGCCCTCAGGCCAAAAAGTTTGCCCACCCCTGGTCTATAAGTACCTGCATGAAGAACAAAAATTTGATAATGGGCTCATCAGTCTAGTACAGTGGTTCCCAAACTTGTTCCCCCGCTTGTGCAGGGAAAGCCCCTGGCGGCCTGGGCCCATTTGTTTACCTGCCGCATCCGCAGGTTCAGCCGATTGCGGCTCCCACTGGCCGCAGTTTGCTGCTCCAGGCCAATGGGAGCTGCAGAAAGTGGCGTGGGCCGAGGGACATACTGGCTGACACTTTCTGCAGCTCCCATTGGCCTGGAGCAGCAAACTGCGGCCAGTGGGAGCCGTGATTGGCCGAACCTGCGGATGCAGCAGGTAAACAAACCGGCTCAGCCCGCCAGGAGCTTTCCCTGCACAAGCGGTGGAACAAGTTTGGGAACTACTGGTCTAGTAAACAAAGGTATAACAAGGTCCAATGTCTAGCTTCAGCTTCCAGCCAAATTCAAACTGGAAATAAGGGACAGATTTTTTTTTAACAAAGAGGGTGAATAACTATTGGAACAGTTTAACAGGGGTTGTGGTGGTTTCTCCATCATGAGCAATTTTAAATCTAGATTGGATGTTTTTTTCTGAAATATCTGCTCTGGTTCAAACAGGAATTAGTTCAGGGAAGTCTGTGGTCTGTGTTGCACATGAGGCCAGATGAGATGATCACAGTGGTCCCTTCTGGCTTTATAATCTATGACTCTATAGAGATCTTACATGATTGGGGGTCACCAGCTACCTCATTGTCACCACCTGCTGGTTGCTTTTGGGATTGCTTCCACACTCTTTTTAATGAAGAAAATTTGGAAAAATAGAAACTTCCAAAACGGACTCTGTCAAACTGCAAAAATCCTTCTTTCGAAGCAGGAGTAAGAGCAAGAAATACAGGGAGAGGCTGATGTGGGTTTCACTTGGGTATAAATTAGGAGTGATTTAATAAAAGCTAACAGGGTTACATTGGTGGGAACTGCGATCAGAATTGGGCTCAGACTCAAGGAAGCATTTAGGCTTGATGATGAGTGTATCACATTGAAAAGAACACAAGCTTTTAGAATGTGATGTTCCCGTTCAGTCTCTCTAGATAAATTCCAGAGATTTCCTGCTACATCAAGCTCAATCCTGCATACATACTTTCCCCCTAATCAGCATCCAGCTCATTAATAATATGCTACTGTTTGCCCTTGCTTCCTAAGATCTAGTAAGTATTTCCCATTAGCATCAGTAATTTTTTTCTGCCGTTTTATCTTTTAGTTTCATAATACAAAGTATAAAGTTCAAAAAAAGTGACTCAAATTTCAGTAACTCAGTGTGTGTGCGTGAATTCTATTGTTAACCAGGTCACACTGACTCTGAAGACGAAAACCTGCTCAAATAGTGTATGCAGTTATCTAACTGATGATCTTTGATCGAAAAATATATTCAGCCAAGGAGCTAATCCAAACATTAGTTTAACTATTAAACTTTGAAAACTATTTTTGCATAGTTTAGCTGTATCTAAATATGTGGAAGTAGGAAGAAGTGCATAAATGAAAATAGTGTGGAGTGGGTGGGTGAGAAGGGAGGTTGGAAGCTTGCATAATCTTGTTGCAAATTCCCTTGGAGTTGGTGACCTACTTAGATTAGGGTACTCATCTTAATATGACTTTCATTGTCACTTTTTTCCCCCTGTGGCAACATGCTGTATTAATATGGTCTAGTGACAGGTTTTAAGCATACAAGTAAAGAGGGGGAAAATATAATTTTTAAAAAAGCCGCATAAATTGGATTAGAGAGTTAGGCTGTGGATATGGGGAGATATGTACCTCTCTCCTTGTATTACTTTGCTAGTACTAGTGTGGTGCAGTTTTGTCAACAATTGCCAGTCTTTCCAAACTGCTATGCAAGGGAGTATCTTAACCTTGAACAAACTCCAAGAGCAATCCTGGGCAATATTAAGGGGCTCACTAATATACGGGGTTTTCTAAAACAGTTCAGTTAGACAGGGTGCAGCATACAACTGGGCAGTGTGTAACTAACTTGGCCATTCTTCAAAACCTACCTTTAAATCAAAATTTAACTCAGGACCACAAAGCAAACAGTCGGCTATGAGAACAAGTTCCTTTAAATCTGCAGCAGGAAGCCAGGCAAGATGGGGCTGGGAAGGGGCCTGGGCCGAAGCGCTACAGTGAAACAGTAGCTTGAGAAATAATGCAGCTTTCCTTATTCTAATAAGGTTCCTTGTTCAGTGTTAGAAGAAAGCAACTTTGTGATTCTTTGTCATTGTCACATGACAGGATGAAGAGACATTGCAAGCTTAAAATCAAGAGTTACCATATGATCCAATTGTGTTGCAAGCCTGTGTTAGTCATGCCCTGGTTTGAGAAGGGTGCTGTATCCACTTGGCAATGCCATTTCCTATGGCTGGAGTAGGCCAGCTCTGCACATTGACCTGTCCTCCAGGACCTTTTCTAGTTTGCCTTTGTGGCCATACATCTCTTGTATAAATGACGTTTTTTCAATTTAGTGGACTAAGGGACAAATCCTTGGTCCAGCAGCTGGCACAAGGGTTATGTTGGGTCTGTGCTGTGCAGTCACACAGGGTGCTGGGCTGCAAAGTGCCAGGAGACTCCAGTCAGGGGGAACAAGGTGGAGGAGCCATTCAGCTAAGCCTAGGGAGGGCCCCATGCATGCACCTTGCTTATCAGTCCCACAGACACATTGGAGGGTCAAGTGCTATAATACCCACCATTTATTATCACCATTAATTTTCCTACACAACAAATGGAAGTGGTTGAGCTGCCGTGCTCCCTGAGCTTCCACTTTGCTGGCAGATGAAAGCACTTAACTCCTTACAGGGAGACTGTAAACAGTTGCTAGCGATTGGACTTATGCAGTGCCTTCATTTATAAAATATAGTGTCTAAAAGAGCCATAAACGTCCTAGTGCTGTGGGTTTTGTGTGGGTATTCTCCAGGATGTTCACTTTCCTTTCATTTCCAAATAACTTTTTCTGTCCGGGGTATTTTCTTAAGGGAACACAGGGGAAGCAAAGAAGTGAGTAATGGGACAGACTTCAGCTGTGTATAGTCTGGGCAGGTGTGGGCTTCCCCACAGAGCTCTGCAAATGCATTTCAGCCCTGAACTGTGGCAACATGGGTTCCTACTGTGATAGTTTTTTCTCTTGAACAGATTCCTTGGATTGCGGTCCTCTGTTATGGACCAGGACACTGCTATTCGCAAATAACTCAGCTGCATTGAGGGAAGATCTGATGCTGCCACATCACCTAGTTTCTTTAAAGGTGCGAAACTATCTATAGATTAGACCCTATTAGGAATTAATGTGGCCTCAATAGCAGTGTCAAGCAGTCTGAGCTAGTTACAAAATGCTTCCTTGAAGCTGAATTTCTCTAAAACCAAACAGAGAATCCCAGCAAACTCAGTTAAGTGCTTCCCTCTCCCCAACTCTTTCTAAGGAGGTGGCCATCATTTTGGTCAACATCCTTTTGGCTTACAAAAACGTATCTTCGGTGGAATGTATTTTAATGGAATCTGTTTGATTTGGCATGTAGTGGTGGCGAGAATAACCCTGAGTGTCTTTGTAAAGAGGTGGCTAAAATAATACCCTAGTTTGAAATTAATTAGATGGGTCTGGGGTTACCTCAGTTATCCATATTTCTTCCAGATTTGAAACAACATGTGGTTGTGCTTCTGAAGGAACTTCTGAAACAATCCTACTCCTGGGTTGCCTTGTGAAGCCTTCAGAAACTGCTATGCTGGCACCTTCAAGATTGCTTTGGAAGACTTTATATATACCAGCTTACTGTGTCTGACTTCCCACTATTTAAGGAGACAGTTGCACCTACCCATCTTCTCTCAGAGCCTGATCTAAAGCCCACTGAAGTCAACCAGAAGTCTTTCCATTGCCTGTTCAGTGGCATGGTCTCACTACGTGGACCTGATTGAAGTCAATTGAAAGACTCCCATTGACGTGGGTGGGAGCTGGAGCAAAGCCCATATCCTTCTAAGTAGAGTTGATGGACATTTTTGATGGGAAAATGTTGAATTGTTTTGATTCTTATTTTGATAATGGAAAACATTTTGTTTTTACTTTTGTATTATAATAATTGTATTGTTTTATTTTATATATGTTGCTTTGACTTATCAAAACAATTTGATGTTTCTGAATAGACGTTTTCAGAATTTCTGTTCTGCAAAAAAATGTCAACTTTTCATTCTGATTTGGAGTTGGACAGAAATTCTGTTTTTAGGGTATCCTGACAGAAAATCAGCTGACATTTCCCCAGGGTATTTTTTACATTGAGTTCCATCAGAATATCTGAAAGCTTCGTTTATTGCTACTTCATGCTTGAACAGTGAAGCTGCTTTAATCTCATGGTTTTAAGTATTCTGTGTTCCCAGAGGATGAAACCTCACAAGTTGTTTACATTGTGATACTAAAAATACAGGTACTGGTCAAGACATAGCAATCACTATTTACAGTTTGATTTGCGAGCACTGGTGCTTTGAAGAACTCTGAGGGAGTTATTCATTATGAGCTGAAAAATGAAATACGTTGATTCCTGCTTTAAGTCACACATACACTGATAGAGAACTGTTGTCTTACTCTGAAGTCCCACGTATGAAATGACACACTTTCTCCCTTCCCAGGCAAGTCACCTGGTATTAATACGAGGGCCAGATGAACCTTTTGTGGGCCGAGCGCCAAGCTTATTTGTGGGCCCCCATTGAGGCAATGGAGCATGGCGCGGGGAGGTCAGTCCCCGGAGCGAGGGGCCAGCCAGGGGCAATGGGGCATGGCATGGCAGGGGCCGCCCAGCTCCACCCAGCCCAGTGCGAGGGCACTATTTGCAAACTGGCAGTTGCCAGACACACAGTGGCCCGCCCGGCCCTGTGCTGCCAACATGCCCCTTCCCCTTGGAGGGCAGGCCCATGCCGTGCCACAAAGCCCCCTCATCCAACATCCTCCCCACTCCCTATGGCCAGAGCCCCCCCAGCCCCACTATGTCCAGCACCCCCAACAGCCCCCTCCACACAAATGCCCAGCGCCCTGCACAACAGCACCCTTGCCCAGCACCCCCCTGCCCACAGCCCCACCACAACTGCCCAGCACCCCACACAGAACCCCCACTCCCTAGTGCCCCGACATACACATCTTCCTTGCCCTCTCGCAGCCCAGCACTGCCCCCACAAGAAATCCTCTCCCCCACACCCTGCCTCCCATCCGCACTCACTGGCCCTGTTGGGAGGCAGCTGTGTCTGCCAGGCTGAGCCGGCAGTGCAGCCAGAGCTGGTCCCGGGCCGGGGAATCGCGCCAGGCCCTCAGGAGTGGCGCAATCAGCCAGGCCAGGGTCTGCCCTGGCCGGGCTCCCTCAAGACGCACTTCCCATGGAGGGGCCCAGCCAAGCTCCCCGCGCTGTCCCCTTCGCCCTCCCTCCCCCCAGCTGAGACGGGCCAGGCTTCTGCACCATTCCCAGGCAGCTCAGCTCCGGGGAGACAGGTGGGGCCCCACAGGTGGTGGGAAGCGGAGACTGCCCGGAGCCGGAAGTGCACTGGGGTCCGGCCAGGGGGCAGAGAGGAGCGGGGGGGTGGGGCCGAGGAGGCAGCAGGCAGGCAGGCCAAGACGAGCAAGTGGTGGTGGGGGGAGCAGAGGCGTCTAGGGGCGCAACGCAAGTGGAGCAGGCTGGCTCCATGGAGCCACTGGAGCCATTGTAAACCCAGGACTGATTAATACTGGCCCTGAACTTAAGTATCTACTTAAATGTAACTTATATGAGCCTGATCCAAAGCTCATTGAGGTCAATGGGAGTCTTTCCAGTGACTTCAGTGGAGTTTGGACCAGGGACTAAATGTCTTGTGACCAACTATTCATAAAGTTTTGGAATCAGGCCAGAGTGGTGCCTCATCACTGTCTTCTGTGAGCGACAGCTGTGAGCAAGGGGAGTTGGCTCATGGCTTGTATGTGCTGACTCCGATCTGCCTGCGTGGCTGGCAGAGGGCTAACACAACCTACAAAAACGTACCAAACCTACAAAAGAAAAATCAAACTACTATTTGATGACAAATGCGTCTGAGGCCAGTAGCCTTGCAGGTCTGGTTTGGCTGAGGCTTGCCGGTTTCAGAAGTGCAAAGAGACTTTCTTTCATATCTGGAAAAAATTGCTTTCAGTTCTGATTGCATGTGCCAAATTTCAGACTGAAGGGAATATTTTACAGCTGAGTGCATTCAGTAAAGTTTGGGTAAAACGGCGTTTGGGGTATTTAAAAAGAAAGAAAGTCAACAGGAATTTGACCTCTATTTTGGCTGGACTGCTAGCATTGCCTTTGTCAGATGTTTGCAGTGGCATCCCACGCTGCTTACACTCCCTGGGCAATTTATCACGAGATCAGAAAACCCTGACTGACTCAGTGACTTGTACCTTCTTTCAGTGGTGTGAAGCCCAATGGTGTGGCTTTCCAAGTGCTCTGTGGTTTCATGTGCAATAGCTGGTTGTGTGAGGGGCCAGATTTTGGCTCTCTGGATCTCTAAGAGGTCTTATTCATCCCCAGACTAATAAAGAAAATGTATGAACAGAGGAGCCAAGAATGTTAGAGGCCAGAAGCTTTTCCTGAATTATGAATTTCGGTGTGCAGGCTGACTGGCCTGGCTGTGGGGGGTTCTTCAGGGGCATGGATGGGGAAGCCGGGCAATAGAGTAGCGACCTGCTGTTTTCCATCCCTCAGCATGCAGTAGCGTCCTCTGTTCCTGTACCCTGTGAAAAGTGGGCAATGGCTAGTGAAACCATGTAGCAACAGGACTGCTATCACCATCCCTCCTCCTCCCACTGCTCTGAGGCACCCCCCTTGCATGGGCTCCCCACACATGCTCACTCTGTGCAGCACGACCATACGCATTCCAGTGCAGCTGGGGCCCTGCACAACCATGGAGATAGAGTCAAGATTCCCCCTCCCACCCCCCGATTAGATAGTTTCCAGATTCTCTCTCTTTTTGGAACAGCATTTTCAGGAAACAGTTACAGTATATTAACAACTAGGGCAGACTGTGTGCTCTAACTGCTGTTTATTACACTAATTCTGGTCTCATTCTGACCCTGTGTTCCCACCCTCCCCCCTTTATCTGTCTGTATCTACCTGTATTCTCTCATATTGTAAGCTTGTTGGGGCAGGGACTCTCTTTTTGATATCGAGCCCAATCTTGTCTAGCCCAATTGGGCCCCGAATACTGTGAATAAATAATAACAAGCCAATAATAATCTCTCCAAATGATTGCCCTTGTGTCTCTCAAACACAAGGACTGCTTGGATTTCCAATTCTCGACAGCGGTGACTGGAGCAGTCCAGTGGGACTCCTCGTGCTCTAGTATGGACCATCCCCCTTTGCCCCCTCGAGAACCTTTGTTTGCATGAGTGAGCAAAATATCATTTGTTTTCTCTTGCTGTGGGAAGGGTGGGAGAGAAGATTTTGTGCACGGCCTGGTAAATTATCATGACAGTTCTGCATGGCTGATTTACCATCCAATTAAAAACATTTTCATTTCCCCTTGCAATTAGCATGAAGACAACTAATTAATGCGGGTAGTGTATATTCTGAGGACCTCACAGTTACATAGAAATACCGGTTGTTGTAATAAAATTATGGTTAGTGCAGAAAGTAAATGCAGCATTTACATACTGTAAATAACTGGCTTGAGAAATATAACTGTAAACTTAAAAAAAAAACAACCGTGTTACCTCTTAACAATAATGCTACATTATCTCTTGTACTGACTACTGCCCACATCCTGCAAAAGTTCATGCTTGTGCTTAGCCTTACACAGGTTCTTGTCCCTGCTCTTGATTTCAGTAGGTCTACTCACTTGTGGAAAACTAAATGTGGATAAGTGTTCTGGGGATTAGGGCATGTCGGTGGCTGTGTCCCCCTCCCACCCTTTGTCTGCCTAGTCTAGGCTGTAGATTCTTCTCTGTGTGTGTGTATCTGTCCATTCATACGTACAGTAGCCAGTGCAATGGAATCCCAACTGGGAGACTCTGTGCACTATTGGAATACAAATAAAGTCTCACTGAGACCCTGGGTTGGCCCTTTATACCACTAACATTGCATTGGTTTTAAAAAGTGTGATGTAGTAGAGTTTCTCTGAGCATGTATTTCTGATCTGGATTTATTTTTTATGGTTCTTCAGATTTTGCTGAGTGTGTCGTTGTGAAAAGAGTTGTTCTGGGACATTTGCCTGGCGGGGAATCAAAATTATTATTGTATCTAGACTCCAAGTGGGAATAGATACTCTCTGTTTGACTCATTCATCCCCATCACAGAAGCTAGCAGTGTGTGAGTGGGTGAATTCAAATGCAGCCCATCTATGCAAGGAAAAATACAAAGAAACACCTATTTCGCTACAGCCGATGTATTGAAGTTTGAGGTAGTGGTCATCTGCTGCAGAAACTAACCTGATAATTAAAGTACATGTAGATTCGGTTTATGCTATAGCTCTGTGAAGTGGCGCCGGTCATTGGAATCCAGATGACCAGTGGCCAAATTCTCCTCTGACCAGCGATAGCTTCTGGTGGTCTAGTGCCATTGGTGGGTGAAGGGCAGTTGAATCAGAGCCCAGACTAATTGTAGATGTGAGTTTTAAAGGTGAATTTTGCCAAACAAAAATTGCAGCCCTAGAAGACTGTAATGGGTAGACCAGGTTTGGATACATTTTAACCAAGGGGTTTGATGAGACTTTTATGTGAAAAAATATTGTAGTTATCAAGCAGAATATCCTTAAGGCCAATATTTGCATAACTGTGTACTGAGATAGCGTAGATCAATGCAAATTGCACTTCCACTTCCCTTTACATGACCTTTTTAGCTTCCGCTCCTATTTTCATAGCTATAACAAACGTTTTATTAGCCCCCAAATTTACACTTTTATTATCATGCCAGGGTGCATATCTGGTGTAGTTTCACCCGTAATGCTGTTAATTAGACATATCAAGTATCACCTACCTTCTGCACTGCCCACCCCCTTGCACTCCTTAGCCATAGCTGCAGTGGATTTGACTGGCTCAGGTCTATATAACTGATCGAAACTCCCCTTCCTCTTTCCCAAAGGCCACCAATAGAAACAGCACCTTCATGCCTGGGAATTAAAAGCTGGAATCCCATTGCTAATTAATGTGATTGTAGTTCTTAGTCCAGCTGGCATGGAATGCTTCTCTCACAAATGAACTAAGATTCCACAATCCAACTTCTTGCTGAACCAGTACTCCAGCTGCTTCTTTTAATAGTATCATCTTATTACCACAAGCTTTATGACCTTGAATAGTGGGACATCTTAGGTGAACTCTCTCCTGTAGGCAGAGGAGAACAGATCTGTCGCTCTTTGTTCATTAAAAATAAACAAACACTGAAATCCTAAACCATGACAAGCAATACAATCAGCTTGAGAAACGTATTATACATATAACCGAATAGTTGAACATCAAGCTTCACTTTCTCTCGCTTTGGCCACAGACATTCTGTAATACTTTGGGAATATATGAATCTTGCTGTTGGTTTAGGCAATGAGTCATTAAAAGCAACTGGAGCCTTTATTTTCATTGCAAACTTTTTTTAAGGCCCTAAAAGTTTTCAAACCAAATGTAAAGTTAAATTTAGTTCATAGATACTTAAATATTCGTTTTATGGGCGGGGCAAAATTCTTTCCCCCAATATTCACTCGCTACTCGAAAAGAATTTGCTTTAGCAGTGTTCATGTCTCTTGTGCTCCTTTCTGCAGGCATTTGTCTGAAGCGAGTTTCACGGGCAGGGATTCACAGAAAGAGACTTGCAAAGGTGTCTGTCTGAGCTTGTACAGACACTAAATTTTAGTTTCTCACATGCAAATGTTTCAGCAGGAAGAGCTTGCACACTTAGCCAATCTGACAGAAAGGCCCGTTTACGTGAACGTTTGGACAGTGCTTCGAACGCCCAAAGGGCTATTACCGCTGAGAATCATTTGAAAGTTCTCAGCTCTTTGAATTTCCAGCATTTCATGTATTGCTGTAGCTCTGGGACAGAAAGGATGTGGAAACTAATAGCACTTCAGAAGCATTCCTATATGTGGTGCTCTCTATTCAAAATATTTGAGTGACACCTGTGTGAGACGCATGCCTTTTTGTACAAGAAATAGCTAAGTCACTGCGTGACTGGCTGGCATCGTTACAGGTCATTTTAACATCAGCGTTTTATGATGCTCATCGTTGTGGTATTAGCCATCAGTAGAGAGCTCTAGTGTGCTTATAAATACACAGGAAACAATAGTCACTTCCCCAAACAGCGCACAGTTTAACAAGCAGGACAAAGCATGTGTGCCACTTCCACTTCACTCATTAAAAATCTTTCCTCAGTATCCCAGGAAAATGCGGGGCCCTGCCGGAGAGCTGGGGCGTGGGGAGGGACAGCGGGGCCCTGCCGGAGAGCTGGGGCGTGGGGAGGGACAGCGGGGCCGTGCCGGAGAGCTGGGGCGTGGGGGCGGGACAGCGGGGCCCTGCCGGAGAGCTGGGGCGTGGGGGCGGGACAGCGGGGCCGTGCCGGAGAGCTGGGGCGTGGGGGCGGGACAGCGGGGCCGTGCCGGAGAGCTGGGGCGTGGGGAGGGACAGCGGGGTCGTGCCGGAGAGCTGGGGCGTGGGGGCGGGACAGCGGGGCCGTGCCGGAGAGCTGGGGCGTGGGGGCGGGACAGCGGGGCCGTGCCGGAGAGCTGGGGCGTGGGGGCGGGACAGCGGGGCCCTGCCGGAGAGCTGGGGCGTGGGGGCGGGACAGCGGGACCCTGCCGGAGAGCTGGGGCGTGGGGGCGGGACAGCAGGGCCGTGCCGGAGAGCTGGGGCGTGGGGGTGGGACAGCGGGGCCGTGCCGGAGAGCTGGGGCGTGGGAGGGACACTGGGGCTCTACTCGATGTACTGTCTGGACTATGGTTGTTGTGGGACTTGGCGTTGGGACTTGGTGCACGTGCCCAGGGCTCTCTCATTTAATAATAACCCAACAGGGGCCTTTGTGCTCAGAAACCTGCTTGGATTCTTTCTGGGGACTGTGAAGGGTGGAAACCTGGGCCGTAAGCTGCTCCAGGTGGGGCTGCCTGTATCCCATCGCTTAAAAGGAGAAGTCTTATTCTGTGGCCTGGCTCTGAATCCACCGTGGGGTATGACTCAGGGGCTGTGACGTGGATCCATAAGTGTAGCTAAAGGACAGGCCCCCATGACACGAGCTGATGCTGTGGGGGCAGAGGAGGGGTGAGTCTGTGGCTGTTACTCCACTGGGTGCCATGCGAAGTCGGGTGACCGCAGTCTCTTCTAGGCTTGTCAACCAGGTGTGGCTTCCTGAAGAAACAGAGCATGACTCATCAGGAAGTTGCTTAAGGAGCTGATGTGCACGCTAGAACTGGCCTGTACAATCTGCCCATCTTGGCCTGTACCGTCCAGCATTACAGCAACCCAGCTTCACGCATTCTGTTTCCTCTTCGCGGTGGGCAGCAAAGGCTTTACACCTCCTGTCTCTGTCTGTGCGGCAAAGATGCGCTCAAGGAGCCGCTCTGACAAGCGAGATCTTCTCTTGCATCAGCAGCCGCCCATTCCAGTTGGTGCTGCTCTCTCTCCTCGTTGTGACTTGCTAGGGGCGTGACCCTGCCGCAAACACATGTTGAAATGACGCCCTGCTTCATTTTAGCAAGCTCCTCCCCCTCCCTTTTTCCAGGGCAAGAGTCCCTGGAGAGCTAACTCTAAGACTCTTCTTTCAGTGCCTGCTTACAGTGCTTAAAGCTGGTGTCAAAAGCAGTTCACGGCCTGGAGAGAAATTACTGAGTGTAATTCCAGAGTGCTGATGAGGCATTCCTCTGGTTCCTAGCCACGTGGGCAGACCTGCTGCTGCTGCTGCGGAGTTCAAGTAATCAAAGTACAAACACATGAGAACGGCCAGACTGGGTCAGACCAAAGGTCCATCTAGCCCAGTGTCCTGTCTTCCAGTAGCGGCCAGTGCCAGGTGCCCCAGAGGGAATGAACAGAGCAGGTCATCCTCAAGTGATCCAAGTCAGTCAGATGGAGCCAGGGAATTAGCAGTGACACACAGAGAGGAAAAGTGCCAGGTCAGATAATGGTGAGCAATTCCTGTGGCACTCAGACCTCAAACCTTCCTGCTTCCAGGCCAGTTCCCACCACCTCATTAGAAAAAGTCGTCCCCGACCTAATTTGAGCCTATGATGCAGTATAGCCAGTACGCAGGTCTAAGGAACAATCATTTCAAGGTGCGTCATATATATCTCTGCTTATGAACTGTTAATAGCGGGACAGTTACCTTGGAGGGAGCCGAGACACTGAAAAGTCAAGTGACTTCCCTGAGGTCACACTGAATGGCGGTGGCAGAGTCAGGAATCCAGATTTCCAGCCTCCTGCTTTACCTGCTCAATCAGCCTGGATAAAACCTTTTCACCTCCCCACTCCCTGCAAAAAAATACCCTTCTGTCAATGTTCATCTGTTACCTTGCACGTAGACACTCGAATCCGCTCCTTGGCGCCCCCTCTCTGTGCTTCAGTTCCAAGTCCCTGTACAGCCCTGCTCTGGCTTTTTGAACTATGCCCTTATTTCCTCATAGGCTTCTTCCAACCTCCTTCTATGTAACTCTTCATACCAGCGCCTGCAGCTGGAGCTGCCTCCCACTCAAGAGTAATCAAGTGGTTAGAAGGGACTGGGAGTTAATAAAGCTGGTAGTATCCCCTTGACTATTTACCAGCTGTGTGACTTCAGGCACATTCGACAACCTCTCTCCCTCAGTTTCTCTGTAAAATGGGTATAATACTTCAGCACCTTCCATAAAGCACATGGTGCTCCTCTGATGGAAAGTGCTGGGTAAGCCTGAATTTTTTATTTGATTACTCCTCCATCGAGCCCCTCCTGAAACACACATTTCCATCTGCAGAGCTTCCCAGGGCCCTTCTGCTCACCAGCAAGGACTGCACCGCGGGTTAGAGTTTGGGTTGCTGGGTTCAGTGTGCAGGCCCTGGGTGGTCTGTGCTATGCAGGAGGTCAGCCCAGGTGAGCTGGTACTTCCTTTCTGGCCTTGAACTCTATGATGCTGTTGTGTGCATCTCAGCTACTGTAAGCACTGAGGAAACCATTTTGAAAAGCACCTAAGTCACTTGGGAGCCTTCATCCCATTTTCCAAAGTGACTTCTACACTTATGGCCCCGGTCCTCGGAGACAGGTTCCTAACTCCCATTGAAATCAATGGGAGTTAGTCAGCTAAATACCTTTGACAACATGGGCCTAAGTGCCTACGTCACTTTTGGAAAATGGGGCTGTAGGTCCTTTTCAACCCCGTTCCCTTGCCATGTGTGTGTAGAAAGCACTATGTCAAGTAACAGGTAATCGCCCCACACCCATTCCTTGAGCGGCTTCAAAATGAGCTTTTCCTGGGTTTGCCCAGAATCTTTTGTGACGAAGCATATCCCCGGGGTACAGGCACCACCGGTCAGCCACCTCGGTTAGCACGATTGAGGTTTCCCCACTGAAAGGCGACATCAGTGTGTGTGTATCACAGTGGGGCAGGGAAAGAGGGAGACAATGTTACCAAAATCTGTCTCCCCATTGGCCTTACCAGAATGGCTCAGGGCTGTCAGACCTGCTCTCACTGTTCAGATGTTCTTTGTCAGCCTTGTTCTGCTGCCTCGGCGAAATACTCCTGTCATATGTTACAATAGGCTGTGTAACTCACTGATACATAGTTCCCCAGGCTGTTTTATCTCCTCCTGTGTCTAATGCAGAACAAAAGCTGCTGTACACAAAAGTTTTCTTAGCATTTGCTCGAGAGGACATGAAACAATGGCCTTTTTATGGGGTATATAAATTCTCTTCCGAGTTGTGGGCCAACAGGCTGCCAGTGGATCCATTTCTCTCTCAGGGAGAAATAAAAATTGCACTTCTGAGGGTCATATATAATAAATGGCCAGTCCTTCATTACTAGAATCATTGCTAGAGGAATAAGCCTGCTTGGTGACTTACAGACACACCACTGAATCCTACCTTTGAATCCGAGCCACCGCGAAGATAAAAGGCCAAGACAGCTGATGCATATTAGTGTTCTTTTAATTTAAATACAACATCTGCTGCATAGTAGAGATAGATCTTTATATGAAGGTTGAAAAAAATCAGAGCTACTTTTAAAGTTGCCCCTTAAGACCGAGGGCTCCCCATTATGGGGGGCAAAGGGGGGGGCTATTCTGGAGCAGCTTTCACTGAAAATAAATGATCATGTCACATGCTTTATAAGCTGAAACTAGAGTTTGTTAAGAGCATGCCTGAAGGCAGGATGGCCTGGTGCTTGGCGCATTGAACTGGGATTTGGGTTCATTTCCTGGTCCTGCCATTGGCTCCTTGGGCAAGTCATCAGGCTGCATCTCAGTTCTCTTTCTGCGCCATGGGCTGGTCACACTCGCAGTGTGAGGCTTGCGCAGATGAGACAGTGGTAAAAAGGGAGAAGCTATAACCACACTTGAACTGAAGCAGGCCATGCTGGTGCTGTCCCACTGGGAAGGCGCACCTTTCCGTAATGATGCTGCTTAAGGCATCTCAGTAGGGCAGGTAGCCAATGATTGCACCGGTGTCGCAAAGGCAGAGGTTCCCTTTCAATGTAATAGGTTAAAATGACCCTCTTGGGGAGGCAGGAAATCCCAGGTGGATGCGAACCTGTGTGGAGAGGTGCTGTTGACTGGCGCCGAGCTGTGGCTGTCCCAGAAAACCTCAGCACCAGATGTTAGTGAGCGTAGCGTATGGTTAAGCGAGGCAGACGCCAGAGGTTGAGGCAAGCTGTATGCCACGCCAGCACCTAAAGCAATCTGAGCTACAGACAGTCCGTAGCCTCTTCAGGCTTAACTAATGAGGGATTCAGGGAGAAAACTAATTACCCGGGAGGCTCGGCTCCTAATCTTTTCCTCCATAGTTAGTGGCTGGATCATTGAGGGTTTGATTTTGCCTGGAGCTGGCTTGGTGTGGGGGCACTGGTCAGACCAAGGCCATGATTTTCTGAGGCCACTCAATCCAGTACCCTGCCCGTCTTCACAGCCATTGGCTACCAGTAGCCTGTGGCTGCATTAAGCCTTTGTGTAATTGTTTCACAAAGCCACTGTCTGCTCTCAGCTTTGCCTGGAGTGGGTTATACAGATATAAAACCTTTGGAAGCTAGCAGACTGCTATGCGGCTGTGTCAATCTCAGGAACGTATGTCTGCACGCTGCTTTGAAACTATAAAGGAAAACCCTTGGGTTGCTTTCACTATGTCAGCCCCTAGTTGGGCTGTCAGCAAGGGCATGGTCCCATCACTTCCTGATGGACTTCAGGTGCATTCTCTTTGGATGAAGGAGCGTGGCTGATGGCTGGGGCTCACCACTCTGGGCATAGGTGAGAGTGTACCAGACACGTGCGTGAGAGATGCTTAGGGCGTGGGTAGAATTGTTTATGTGCAGGCAGGAGAGTCTGGTTCTGTTGTGCTTGGAATGGAAGGGGATCCCAAGGCAGGAGACAGTGCATGGGTTAAGTGTGGGCGGGACTTTTTGATTGTTCACCACTGGAAGGGGATGTTTGTGCTTTGAGGGACCTCAGCAATAACATGTGATAACTGTCATGAGAGTTGTACGCGTCATGCTGAGATATAACTGAAGCTGCAGTCATTCCTCCCAGTACTGCTACAGGGCTGGGTGCAGTTTGAAAGGAACTCACCTGCCCTGGGTAAGAGCGTGTGAACTCAACTAGAAATGGGTACATGTTTGGGTTAAAATGCCTGCCACTCACATACAGCTGCTGAATAATCTCAGAGTGGCTTACACAGAGCCAGCCATCAGCTACTGCAGCTGCTGTCACTAAAACATTCCAAAACCTGGAGTCATTCTAATTCACACCTGACTAGGGCCTCGGTGAGTCAGCCAGTGAGTGACTGCACTGGCCTGAATTCAGATGTGCCTTTTAGGTCACAAACAGGGAGGAGGTTGCTGTTCTAATTTGAGACTAAAGAGATGCTTGGGCAAATCACAACCCCGCCTCCCCCAACCAATTTATCACCTCTAGC
This sequence comes from Lepidochelys kempii, assembly GCF_965140285.1. Classification (NCBI taxonomy): domain Eukaryota; kingdom Metazoa; phylum Chordata; order Testudines; family Cheloniidae; genus Lepidochelys; species Lepidochelys kempii. The sequence goes on along the minus strand of NC_136385.1, from coordinate 128,609,591 downwards.
AGCTTCTGCTCAGAAGTATTTCAGGTCAGGAGAGCTAGCACAGTGTCCCAAAGCTTAGCTCACAGAGCTGCTGTCTGCAATGCACCTGCCTCTTGTGAAAATGGACTCCAAAACACACCACCAAGCTGCGTTTTCCCCCCTCCCTCTGAACTTATTAAACTATGGTCTGATGAAACGTGTAACTAGAAAACCCGTGGGCGTGCTACCCCGCCATTAGCGATGCCTGCTGTATATGTTGGATGAGCAGCATTGTCTCACCTTTGCACTATGCTCTGAGCCAAGGGATCATCTTACCAGGCCAACGGGGGCTGCTATAGACCAATGTTTCTCAACGACTGGTCCATGGACTGGCGCCGGTCCCTGAGATCTCCCTGACACCGTTTAGGAAGGCAGCAAGCCAGTCCCAGGCATCAGAAAGGTTGAGAAACACTGCTATGGACAACAGTAGCATTTTCATTCCTCTTCTCTGTGGTGACCTGCTTGGAGAGAGCCATGTTCTCATGAATCAGTGCTCGTCATCAAAAATGTTTAAAGAACTCATCTAAAACATATGGTGGAGTGGGAAAAAGAATCTCAGCTATCTCCGACAGGCCAGCTCCATTGTCCTGGTGGAGTAAGCGGGAGCTGTGGTGCAGCCAGCAATCACCGACCATGGAAGGGCCCAGCGGTGTGAATTGTAGTAGGGCTGAAATTTCCAAAGCCCCCTTGAGGATTCAAAGGCCCAAGTCCCATGATTTTTATGAGCCTAAATCCCTTAGATAGCATTGAAACTACACTTTTAAATGGAGATTTCCGCAAGAGTCCTGTGGCTCACGCTCTTCTGCCTCCCAGGAGCTGGGACTTTCAGTCCATAAAAAGATACATTTACTTGCTGGGGGCTGGGGTTGGGAATGGAGTGGATTACGATCCTCTGACCTGGGGAAGCTCTCGTACTCATGACATGCAGGCTACAGCAGTTTGTCAGAGCAAGGAGACTCTTCCCCTCTCACCCCATGTGGCTGACAAGAGACTTGGGGGCCTCTTTAAAGGGAAGTCCCAGGGATTGCTTTAGTTATTTTGAGGGGCTCTTTTCGGTAGAGGGCTGCAGTCGTTGAGAAGCAGTTGTCGGGGGGAGGCGCAGGAGGAGGCCAAAGGCTCTGCATTGCTTGGGAGGAGGGATAGTGGCAGAAAAGTTGGAGTAAATGCAGCGGAACCGGCAAATATTTCCATTTTTCCAAGCCAACCCCCTTGAACCTACCTATAGTTCATGTTAGCCTCTGCTGATCCTTCAGCCTGGCTAATCCCCCAGTCAAAGCCTGAGTAATAGCACACAAGCAAGGGCACATTTTGCAGAAATTTCCCTGTGCAGCAGACGCAAGGCTAAGATTGCGAGTTGTTCCTCCTCTCGTGCTCCTCCCAAGAATGCAAGGGCCCAGAACCTCCCCATCGCAGAGAACGAAAATGTGCCACCAGGTTGTGATGGCAGCAGGGTTTTTGCCGATTGAAACTGTAGAAGTTGAGCATATCCTGTAAGTCTGTGGGTGGAGTTCACAAAGCTTTTCTAGCCTTTTCTTCTCGGCAAAGAGAACATGACGTTTCTCTGACTAGATCTAATCTGAGCCTGCCTGCACTATGTGAAAACAGCTCGTGCTAAAGGCTGTTCTTTATAGGCAAGGAACGAATGTAATGGTGTCTATACTCTTATTTTGAAAGACACACATTCATATCAGAGAGACAGCCTGGCCTAGAGGGGAGGGCACTAGACTGGGACATGGGATAGCTGGGTTCTCTTTCCAATTCTGCTGATGACCTTGGGGAAGTTGCTTCCATGCTCTGTTTCCCCTCCCTCTGTTCCTCTCGTCTATTTAGAGTGAACATGAGAATGGCCCTACTGGGTCAGACCAAGGTCCAGCTAACCCAGTATCCTGTCTTCTGACAGTGGCCAGTGCCAGGTGCCCCAGAGGGAATGATCAGAATAGGTAATCATCAAGTGATCCAAGTGGAAGCTCCTTAGGGCGGGAACTGTCTCTTATTATGTATAAGTACAGTGGGACCCTGATCTCCCCTGTGGACACTAGACATGACTGTGATACAAATAATAATAAAAGCCAGCCCAGCAGAGCACTACGTTATGGGACCTAATGCTGAAATGGCGTCCACAATCTCCGCGAGATGATCTCAGGGTAGCTTTCTACAGTAGCCCAGAAAGCACCATACCACCACCTGATAATAGCTGGGAATGCTGATGGAGACTTTGATGTACAGAACTTGGTTTGCACTTGTTTAAAATTAGTTTCTGTTCCTCGCTTGTTCGACGGGGCAGCCGGCCGTTGCTGAACGGGATAATGAAGCCACCCAGCAGCTGGGAGCTTCAGCTCCACTCATGATAAGGGAGCCCTGCCCAGGTTGCCAGAGTCACCACTTATGCTAAAGGGCTGGTGTCCGACTCCAGGCTCTGCTATAGGCAATGGTGGTGGAGGAAGATGTGGCTAGCCTGCTTCCCTGCCCCAGAAGACAGAGGGACCGTGGTGGGAGAGGGTCACTTGGAGAGCTGCCTCCTCTGTAAAGTAACGTCCCTCTTGCTCCCCCTTCTCAAGTGCTGTCCACTGCAGGGACATGGACCCACTGTCTGCACTCCTCTCCCCTCTCGGTGCATTCCTCACTAGGCCACACTCTCCATGCAGCTACAGGACCCTCTTCTGGGACCCCCCTGCCCCTCAATGCACGCCATCCAATGCACTGGGCAGGGAGACTATGTTAGCTCCAGTGCTTCGAGGGAAGCTCTCCCGGCATCAGCCAAGGATGAGGGGGGTGTATGTGTGTGTGTGGAAGTGCTCCCAGGCCAGGCAGAGACGAGGAACTGTGCTCCCCCGGCACTGGCTTTGACCCTGGACTAGCACTGGGCTAGCCAAACCCACGTCTACCCTCATGTAGTTCTCAGGATTGTGTAGTGTGGCGGGGGCCATTGTGGCCCAAGGATGTCTGTGTATAGGCAAGAGAGGAAGGGTACTTCCGGGGTTGAGGTGATGACTGGTTCAATTCCTGCACCACTGCAGTGTTCCTGGACAAGTTACTTCCCAGAGCCAGCTCCTCAAAGGTATGTGGTCTCCTAACGTCCATGGAAGTTAAAAATCTAAATACCTTTAAGGATCTGGGTCTTCACTACTCTGTGCCTCAATTCCCCATCTGGAACATGGAGATAGTAGCAATGCCCTACTCACCAGGGGGTTGTGCGGATAAATACACTACAGATTGTGAGGTGCGCAGCTGCTGCCTATGTACCTGAGATAGCTACAGCCTCACTTCACTCAGGGCTCGTCTACACAAACATTTAGCTCATGGCAAGCTGGGGTATAAATCAACTCTGTGTTAGCTTGCTGCACACTAACTGTCTGTGTAGACCCCGCTGCCATGCACTTACAGTTCCTAGTCAAGTGCACTTTGATCTACTCCTGATTCAGAGTGGACAGATCACCACCAAACTGTTAGTTCGTGTCAGCAGGGTCCACAGAAACAGTTAGTCCACGGGAGGCCGGTGTGGGGGAGATTCACACCCCAGCCTGCTCTGACGAAATGTTTGTGTAGACAAGCCCTCAGTATGGCTACCTGAGAAACCTAGAAGCAGAGCCAAAGTATTACTGAACCAAACTGAAGCCGGAGTGAGCATTCCTGGGCCCCAAGTGTGTTTCAGGAACAGGAACAATTTTCCCACTCATTGGAATAAACCTAAACATACAAGATTTCACTAATTTTGAGCTCAGAGGAGCATTAGCATTCCCAGAATGACTAAGGGGGAAAGCAATCCCCATTAAAACTTAATCCAGAAGAAGCACTGTATGCCCTGAAATGATCTTGAGAAAATGTGAGTAAGCAATCAAAAATGTCTGGGAGGGAAGCAGTGCATTTCTGGGAGATTACAGCTGGCTGTGTGGCTGTATTGTATAATAGGGACAAAGGTGAAATGTCTGGAACCACTAGAGAAGTATATTCAGTTCTTTACTAGAAACTGGAACTGTGAGAAAGTTAGGAGAAAGAGAGGGGAAGAGAGAGAGGGAGTGAACATTTTTGTCATTTGATTTTTTGTTCTATTAAAAAATAACCCAGAACTTTTGTTTTTCAGGCCATCTCAGCAAGACTGGCCATTTCCCCATCACATTTCACAGTTTCATAGGTTTTCAATACAAATCAATTTCTATGGAATGGCTCCCATCTGAAATTACAGAATTGCCATTGTTTTCCTTGAAGACAGGGCCATTTTGAGTGAAATGAGGCATGTAAACCCTCTGCAGACTGTCACAGTGTTCTCGTGAAAATTGACCACTTTTTCCTATTCCAAACACAATATAAAACCTTTCATTTTCAAGGATTTTTAACTTAACCCCCTCCCCCAAAACCCACGCATCTCTACTAGAACTGCATTGCCTGGAATGCTTAGTGCTGGCATCAGATAGAATTAGTAAATGCAGATTAGAAACACCCTGTGTGTATATTTAAGGTGGTATTGAAGTGGATATATGTAAGCACAAAACCCAGTGATAAAGCCATTTCAGTCCAGGATCCTAATGTCATTCCTGTTGCAAGAATTGAGCCTACAAGTGTAAAAAGTGAGTGAACTCACAACGTTTTACACAACAACCTTGTTTTAAAAAAAAAATTGTAAGAAAGAGACAGACTAAATTAGCCCAGAAGAAAAAAGACCTAATGATATAATTCAAGCACTGTGTTAAGATCATGCCTGGTAAACAAGAACAGCGTGAGATTGGAAATCAATGAACCAAAATTGGTGTGTTCGAAATTAGGCCTAATTCGTGGACAAATAATGAGGGGATGGGCTATTCCACTCATTGCTGCTTTTTGGGTCCTTAAGGAAAGAGACTTTAGGAGAAAAATTGGCTCCTAAAGCAAGCTTCACCATCCTGGCTGCCATCCCCACTGTCTCATGGGACCCTGGACTGTCTGTATTCTAATCCTACGTGATGTCCTGAACAGACCAGGCCAGGGAGAGGGAGCCACTTCCAACAGCTTTGGCTAAATCCCAGCGACCACCTGGGATGTGAGTTCTTTTCCTCCCCGCCCTTAGGTTATCTCTTTCCCATTCCTTTCCTTTTCCCCTCTGTCTCATGAGAGTCTGGCTGAGCCAGCCAAAACTGTGCCTTTTGCAACACAGCAAAACCATCTCAGCTAACTTCTCTTTTCCCCAAAAGGACTGTTACCATCTTTGATGCCGTGTAAGAGACTTTTAAACAAGGGGATTTTTTTCCCCCTGAAAGTCTCTCCAGCTAAAGAGAGATGGAACAAGGGATGTTAAAATAAAAGCCTTACTTAGTTCTTTACATTTCAAATGCTTTACCTGCTTTTCTGTATCTTTAATTCAAGGTAAACAGGGTTTTTTACGGTGTGTTTGCCATGGTGCTAAGCAGGCTGAGGTTTCTGTGTGCCAAACCCTGAAACTTGTGTCATGTGGGGCAGTTTGACACTTTGGGCTCTTTTATTCTACATTTGTCATCCTATCCCTCTATTCTGACCCATAGTCTGCGTGTTTGCTTAAACCCTCCTGGGGCTGATTGCGTGGGTCACTTCCATGAATGAGAAATGAAACCTCTTGGCTCATGGACTGCTATGTAATGCCAACCGGTTTTTTTTCTCTTACATTCCTGCAAGCTTTGGGTCACACTTTACAGAAGGTGATGGAGGAAAGGTTTTGTTTCCATTTAGAGGAAGAATGGTCTTGTGACTAAGACCTGAGTCCTGTACCTGTCTCTGCCACAAACTTTCCATGTGATCTTGGGCATATCCATCAACTCCCTCAGTAAAATGGAACAAATATTTCCCTACCTAGCTGACATGTTTGTGAGGAGCTTGGATACTCCAGTAGCTGAAATAGAGAAATATCTGAAAATAAAATGTATGAACAATTGTACTGAATATTCAGTAAGTGCCAACGGGGTGCTTAAAGTTAAGCTCCTAAAGCTATATTTAGTGGGAGACTTTCATGGGCATAATGGTCTCTGAATGAGAGTTTAGCACACAAATACCCCTTCGTGCCTTTGAAATCTCCCACTTAAGATCCTACATAAGTTTGGCACCAACTGTCTTCAGTGGAAGCTACTGGGAGCTCAGAATGTTTGCAAATCAGGCCACTTATTTAAATGCCTAAAAATGGACTTAGGCTTTTATTTTTGAAAATCTTGGCTTCATTGAATAGCTCCCAATTGTGTCACAATGAGAACAACACTCAAGTACTTGCAGGTGACAAGTGCTGATTGTGTGAATAGCTGTACTTTTCCCTGCCATTCTCAGCTGCAGAAATAAATAGAACTTTTGCGTAGTTAGCAAGTCAGTGACAGGGAAGTTATATCTGAAAGACCATTAGATTGTACAACTTTGCTTGCTTGGGTCCTTATTCCCAGGGCAAGAGAGTCTCTTGTAAAAGCTTTTCTAAAGGTCGTACCATGTTGCAAAAATTTCTGCCTTCAATTTAACTGCAGCACATTTCTGCAAACTTGATCTAATTGTAGTAATACTTAGCTCTGAAACAGCACCGTGCAGTTTCGTTATGCTGCATTACAGGCCCTAATTCATTTTTATGAGCATTTACTCACAGGAGTATTTCCAATGGAGTACATGGGACTACTTGCATGAGTAAATGCCAGGCAGACCAAATGAGCATTCATTTTAACTGAGGCCCTCACTAAATTAATACATGTCATATGATGCTAGTTTTGTGGAAGGGTTAGTTCCTTAGAGGCTGTGAATTGGATTTCAAAGTCTCAAGATGTTTGTTAAAATAATATTCTGTGTGAGGCGGAGGAGAGGGGTGCAGTGTGTGGAAAGCCAAAGGCCCAACTTTCAGAAAGATCCTCTAATTTGGGGTGTTTCCGTTTTTGGGCATCCAATGTGAGACATTCAGGGGCTGATTTGCAAGGGCACCCCAGAACTCCATAAAGTTAGTGGGTCTTGCAAGGACTCATTGCCTCTGAAACCAGACCCTAGATGGCTCAAACTGGGCACCCAAAGAGGGAAACATCCAGTATATTGATTGCTTTTTACAACGGCAGCCTAAGCAAATCTGTTGATCAACATGAAAACTTTCCCCAAGGCCTTAAAAGACATGTCCACCACCAAAAAATTAAGACTTATCTTCCAGACCCATCGAAAGTGTGTAGTGTCTGGACAATAAAGTTATCAGTTTATTTTGTTTGGCACCAATCTTCAATGCTGCATAAAGGAGCCTAAGTTTAGAATTACATTTGTGATTATATCCTTTACTTACCCAGGAAGGAAAATCTATCTGAGACAAGAGCCTTGTTCCAGGTTCCAGCCAAGAGAGTGGTTGAATACATTTTACCCTACACATTTTTACAATGCACCACGTGGGTCTGTAGGTCAACAAAAACAATAGAACATAACATTAAGTTTCAGCAACAGATTAAACCAAACACTGGAAATGACATAAAATCTCTGTAATGCCCAAGAACAATCTTCAGCAACAAAAGAGTCCAAGGTCGATGTCAAGCTTCTATCAGTAATTCCTTTCAAACTCTCTAATCTCAAATCCTCGTGTTGCAAATTCTAAATCCAATTATTCCCCTCCCCGCTAAATTCTAGCCTAAGTCTGTGAATGTGAAAATGGAATACAACTGGGAGCTGAAAGCACACCTGTAAATCCTCCAGGTCAGATCCTGAACCCCATACACCACTGAACAGTGACTCACACTGAAGTAAATGGGATGGCTCAGGTGCATAGCTGTTCTCCAATGTGAGTAAGGGTACAAGTGGACATGGCTGCTGGGAATCTGCTCTCTGCACGGAGCTTTGGTTGAACCCCCTTGGCATTCATTGCATGTGGATGTAGCAGGATTTCACAGTCAAGCTCCACTGTGAGTTCAGAGAGGGGAATTTTGCCCTATTATGTACAGCAGGGGCACTGGAATGGGGGTGGGGGCAGAGGGCATGGCCCCATCACTTTTACCAGTCATAATGGCGAGCAGGAGGCGGGGGATGGAGAGGAGCAAGTGGGCAGGCGAGGTCTTGAGGGGAAGGGGCGGGGCAGGGGCGGGGCAATGTGGGGAGCAGGGTCATGGTTCAGGCACCAGTGGGGCCCCCCACACACACTTTTAGGGAACTTCCACCGTTCCTGTGTTTCAAAATGAGGACTTTCAGCTAACACATCTCTGACAATAAATGGCCTGTGATGTCACCCAAAGATAGGTGATCCTTCAAAGGTTCACAGGCATTTCTTGGTTTTGGCTATCTCTGTGAGGGATGCCCCAAATTCACTGTCCATTTTCATGCCACAGACTTTCCATAGACTTGACCTGAGAAGAGCTCTGTGTAGCTCATAAGTGTGTCCACCAGTCACTGACAGAAGTTGGTCCAATAAAAGATATTACCTCACCCACCGTGTCTCTCATCTTTATAATGTCATTATAGATGTTCACCGTACAAATTCAAAGCAATACAGAGACCTCAAATCATCCAGAAAGGTCTCAGGGGATATTAGACACCTTTGGACAGCTAGGCCAGGATTTTCAAAAATGGATGCATGAATTTTGGCTCCCAAGTTGAGTGCCAGGCACTTAGATGACCTGATTTTCCAAAGTGCAGCGCATCCAGCAGAGCTCATTGGCTTTAGTAGGAGTTGGTGAGTTGAGAAGAGAGAATGATTCATTTTTTTGGTTTGGAGCGTAACAATTGGTCCCCCCAAAATGGAAATTCTAAATTCTTAGTCCCCAAAACAAAAAATAATCAAAATCTTTTTGTTTCACATTGAACAAAACATTTTGTTGTACCTGAAACAATCCATTTTCAGCTTTTCGTTTTTGGATGTTTGGGTGTTTTTGACCCTTTTTTGTTTTGTTTTTCTAATTAAAGCGAGCTAAATTTTCAAACAAAACATCATTGCAAAGTGAAAGATCAAAACATTTCATTTTGAATTTCTCATTCTTTCATCTGAAACTATTGTCCAGATTTGAACCAAATTCATGAATGATTTTGGTCAGCTCAAAACTGATTTTTTCAGCAAATAAACTACTCATCTGAAAATATTCACTCAGTTCTGCTGGTGAGTGCTCAGCACTTTTGAAATCCATGTCATTTCAGTGCCTAAAGACAGACTTTAGGAGTCTAACTTCATTGACAGAATAACTAGCCTAACAGGCTATACTCTTATACACTGATGTAGCTGAAGATTTATGCATTGACAACAAACCTAGGAGATTTATTCAGCTATCCAATAACCTGGAATTTTGGTTAACCAGCCTTTGGGTAATTAAGGTTTGAATGCATTTGTGACAGTCTGTACCCGGATCTTCACCACATTTATGAGACTATGATAAATTCTGTACAAAGTATGCCTTTTGAGGTATCATTTGAAAACTTATAATTCGCTGATCATTATTGTCCTGGTAAAATATGTGCGGCAACATTGTATGTAAAGTTGTAAGAGTCTACTGTTTGATGTTACTGAGGCATATCCCAAATCTGGGGAAGCAGCCCAAGCCAGTTCCTCAGAGACAAAAGGCAAACTGACTCCTCAGCCAGGTGTCAACAAAATCAAATAAACTATCAAATGGTAGGAAAATGGGTGAGAGCAAGAAATTTACATCTTGGCAATGAAACAGCTTGAAATTCCCATGCAAACAGACTCTCTGTCTCCTGAACTCAGCTGGAGATGATTTTCAAAGAGGAAAATGACTATAAGAAATAAGAACAGAGGACACAAATGATCTCTCCCTTCATCTCGACTCACGGCACCGACAATGCTTGAAAGACAAAGGAAACATCATTGAACTGGGGAATGATCCTGGCTGAAAGATTCATCCAGTAAGACTGCTAGAACATGTGGTGAGAGAGATCCTTTACTTTGAATTCATTTTAGTGTGTTAAGTTAGGTATTAGTTTACACTTTGCCTTTTATTTCCTTGTAGCCAATTCTGACTTTTATGCCTCATTACTTGTAATCACTTAAAATCTATCTTTCTGTACATAATAAACTTGTTTTAGCACAACCAACGGGTGTTAGGATTGAAGAGTCTGGGAAACTCCATTTGAGAAAACAGGGTTTGTGCATATCATTTTCGATTAATGAAATGACGGACTTTATGTGAGCTTGTATTGTCCAGGAGGGTGCTGGGCAGTACAAGATGCACATTTCTGGGGAGAATCTGGGACTGGGAGTTTGCTGGTGTTACTCTGCAGTATAATTCAAGGATGGCAGGCTGGCTGATGCACTCTTGCAGTATAATAGGGGGTAATTTACATGCTGAAAGCTGTGTGAGCTGGCCAGAAGTGGATGCGCTCATATCGAAGGATTGTAAAAGGCCCCCCAGGTTGAACAGGTTGGTCCATCAGTCCATTACATTGTGCCCTGGGTAATGTCACAGCATTGCACCTGTAAAAGTAAAACATAAGTGGTTCAAACATGACTACAGACGTGTCTGACTGACTGTGGTCACATTGCTTACCTCTGGATATCACATCATCTTGGCTAAATCATGGAAATAACATGGGTCACCCCCATTTAAAATTAATAGTGACCTGACTCAGACACATTCCTGACATTGTAATGAATGAGTGCAGGGAGATCCAGTTAATTTTATAAAGGTCTAAGACTGTGCAATTAATGTAATATTTAACACAAATCTTCCTGCAGAAAATTATATTGGATTCTGGTTTTTAGCGACACTCATACGCAGGTGGGTGTGTCCTCATTGCCAGCTGGCATTATGACAAATTTGTTCATTTCACAATGCCTCTGCAGAGGAAATTCCATCTATATCTATGTGCAGTCATCAGTCATCATTTACGCTGATCTATCGTGATCGGATAATTCAATGTGACTTTCCAAAATTTATGTAGGGCTTCATCTTGCTTGATGCTGGGGATAGGGGGAAGATCCATATGGGGGAGGAGGCACTGCCGACTGACAGGCCCCACCCCTGCCCAACTCCAGGCCATGCCCCCTGCCCCCAGTCCCCGAGCACTTAGCCAGTGGCAGGTTGTGAATGGAAGGGATTGCCTGCTCCTGACTCCAGCGGCCCCTCCAAAACTTTTCAATGGCAATACAGGACTGTGGGACTACTGTAAAAATCGGGTCCAGCTTTGGGATGTCCCACACAATGCAGCACCCGTGAGAGAAATCAATGGGAGGAGCCCTCACTACTAACAATCCCCCATTCACTGTACTTATTATTTATTAATGTATTTGTATTGCGGCAGCACCTAGGATCCCGATCATGGACCACTGCACTAGGCACTGTACAAACACAAGCTGTATTAATATTCACTCTTTCTGTTGGAACAGGTTTATGGTGGTTTTTCCTCTGCCCAATCAGAGAAAAATTCAGCCCCGCTCAACAATGTTTTCAATGTTAAAAAAAAAAGGGGGGGGGAAATGTTTATTTTTCACGTATCTAATAAAAAAATTAAATATCTATAAAAGGCCCATTTTTGGTGAAACATGAAAAAGATGTGCCAATGTAGACAAATATTCTATGAAAAAACTCAGTTTTGAAAGCAAAGGTCATTTTTTATTTTAAAAAAATTTAGTTGAAAAAAATCTGGGCCAGCTCTTGCCAACACAAGGCCGCATTTAACTCCCACTTCCACTCTGTTCTGAGGGCTTCAGTGGTGACTATGAGTATGTCTACACTGCAATTAGAAACCCGTGGCTGGCCCATGCCAGTTGACTCGGGCTGGAGCCTGGGATTTAGGACTGTGAGAGGAGGGAGGGATCCAGAACTGGGGCTGCAGCTCAAGCCTGAACGCAGCGCCCCACATGCCCAGGCCAAGTGCAGGTGTATAATTTCAGCGTAGATGTACCCTTAGTTTTGTGCTGACTCTCTGCACAGGGGCAAATTTCCACCCACAGCAAATGATATAATTTTCTTCTGTTAAGAACCCCAGTTAATAATGAACTTAATATAGAGTTTTATGAAATCCTGGTCCTTATTACTGTATTATCAGATAATAGACCCATCCTTTCACTTCCATTTTGAGACTGATCTATGTAGTTTGGACTTTAATTCAGCAAAGCACTTAAGTACATGCTTAAAGTTAAATTGAATATGTTTAAGTGCATTATTGAACTAGGGCCTTAGCTGCCAAGCTAATAAATAACATTTGCATAATCAAACTGTTCTATCGATAATTCATAGTGAGCTGTGGCTAGATAAACATTTCACACATATAGTAATAATTGTATTAAATGCAGGATTTAACTCAGAAACCATAGGAGTTAATGTTCCACATCTAAATAATACTTTAACCGTTCATTCATCCACTGATTCAACTAAAATTTTGCAGAGAAGAGAGTGATTCGGAAGTGGAGGATTGTTGTTCACATCTGTTAGAATCATAGAATATCAGGGTTGGAAGGGACCTCAGGAGGTCATCTAGTCCAACCCCCTGCTCAAAGCAGGACCAATCCCCAACTAAATCATCCCAGCCAGGGCTTTCTCAAGCCTGACCTTAAAAACTTCTAAGGAAGGAGATTCCACCACCTCCCTAGGTAACGCATTCCAGTGCTTCGCCACCCTCCTAGTGAAATAGTGTTTCCTAATATACAACCTAAACCTCCCCCACTGCAACTGTTGGATGATCTGATTTAAATAAATACAGAAACAGGGACAACGGAATTAAATTTCCAACAGAAATCAAATTGAAACTATTACTTGACAGAGAAGTTGCTAATGCAGCCAACAGTGCAAACTACTGTCGTTCCAGTGGGTTTTGCAGAAACATGGGGATCTAGCAAAGTATTTATTATTATTAATCATAATTAATTAATTAATGTTCTCTTTCCTTAGAGGTGTTCTAGAGGCTCTGCAGGGGCTTTGCCTGCTCTGGTGGGGAGGAGATTACACTGCACAATGGCTTATGTTAGCAACTGTGTAGATTAGTGCAAAAGGAGTTGGGCATGTAGTGTATTTGCATTCAGTAGTTTTTATTGGAATTCAGCAGAAATACTCCCAGGCTGAAAGTTAGGCATGTGCTCTAGTGCTTTGCTAAATCAGAGCCTCTGTGGTCTCCAGTTAGAGCGCAGGTGGCAATGTATTTAAATACAAATATTTGGCAGGGGATGGGGCACTCTGACTTGTTACCATTACCCCCTTTCAACCCAAATGGCTGGTTGGAGTTTGGGGCTTTGCAGGTGTGCCCCTGGGGATAGAAATTGACGACGGAGTCTGGCCTGTATTTTCTTTGACACAATCTTGTTTATTCATAAGGACTGTACGTCTCTGAATGCAGGGGGACTCAAAATCAGGGAATGGCTTGTTTGTGCACAGCCCCAAGACTCTTTGCCAGCACATGACCCAGAAGGCCTTTCTCTAGCTTCTTGCAGGGTCATGCGCTTGTCCAGGCTGTCCCTCAGCCGGCCTTCCTCTGGCTTGTCCCGTCTCCCTCCCTCAGGCTCACCCCCGCCCCACCCAAACAGTTCCACCAATCAATACCCCAGCACCACCCTTTTAAACCCCGGCAGTTACACGACTCACGTTCAACTCAGGGCTTCCAGGTGCCTGTGTTTTTGGATGCTGTTGCCATTTTTTCATGCACCTGATTACAATGGCTTCTTGACATTTATGCTGAATGGAAGGCAGCAGGGGCATTTCACCCATAACAATGTTCACCCATAATATTATGGATCCCCTGTCAGGTGTATTGTTGTACGTTTTCAGTGCCACATCGCACGCAACCTGAGTCCAACAACGAAACAATCAAAAATCTCCAGGAAGCCTGAGCAAGGTGCTGCAGAACTGACAGTATTTGCTGTAGATTCATTTTTTGCTGTACATGCTGATTGGAAGTTGGTAAAAATGAATTGACGGTGATTGTTTCTAGCAAGCGGCATCGCTGCACAGCAGAGGCGGTCCAGGGGCAAATAAATAAATAAATATTGACTTCAAATACAGAATGTGCCGGCCTCCTTTTGCACTAAAACAAACAGGGGCTAAAATGAACAGTTCTGCAGCCAAGCACATACGTAGACCTACTAAAGCTAAGTTAATAATAAATTAGTAAATGCTTAATACCTTGAATCAGGGCCATAATCCTTATAGGATAGTAATAATAACTAGCATGGAACTAACAATCCACACTGGGGGCATGAGCCTGGTTCCACTGATGTCAATAGGAGATCTGGCCCCTGGCTTGCATGTTACATTCTTTTCCCTTTTCCTGCATTTGTCTCACTTATGTAGCCCCCAGTCCTGCAATGCAATGCTTGTGAGCAGACCCCTGGACCTGCGCAGAGCCCTATTGCCTACACACATCACATTGCAGGGTCAGCGTCTTAGACTATAAGCAACCTGGGACAGGGACTGTCTTTTACTATAGTCTTGTACAACATCTGCCACAATAGGGCCCAGATCCTGACTGGCATCATTCAGAGCTACTCTAACACAAACACCACCACCAACAATAATAGTGTGTTTTGGATGCAGACTCTCCTGCCCATACGGGCACCTTGCAAAACAAAATTCACAGCGGCAAGGTGTTCAAACATGCATGTGTACTATCAGCCAAAACAGCGGGAATGAAGTCCTGACTGGGACAGTAAATAAAGCATTCAAATTCTCTCTAGTGACTTAAGGCAAATTTTAAATGCCACTCAGTTAATTGTGAGGTCTGAAGTGCTTTGGATCACAAGCATTGTGCAACAATTGCCCAAGAACCAGAATACTGTTGTCTGTATCTGCTGTGAAAAAAATGTACCGAATAAAAATTGGTTTGGTTTTCTCTTTGATAAGCTAAGTAGATTGAGCTCTTTCAGTCTCTCCCTGTAAGGAATTTTCCCTAGCCGCCAATCAGTTTTGTCGATCTGTTTGCCAATTTTTCAACATCCTGTTTAAAATGTGGACTTTAGCACTGGACTCAGTATTCAGTATCAGGCTCATCAATGCCACACACACAGAAGTTCAATTACCTTTCAACTCCCTACTCCCCTGTTTATGCATCCAAGGGTCGCATTAGCACTTTTTACCAAAGCATCCCACTGGGAGCTCATGTTGACTTGTTTGTCCGCCATGACCCCTAAATCCATTTCAGAGTCCCTGCTTGCCAGGATACAGCCCCCCCATTCTGTAGGCATGGCCGGCATTCTTTGTTCCTAAATGTATGATTTTGCATTTGGCTGCATAAAACTTAGCTTGTTTGAACGAGCCCAGCTCACCACGTGCTCCAGCTGGCTGTGACTATCGACCCTGTCCTCATCACGAGTCACCATTCCACCAGTCATTGTGTCATCTGCACG
The DNA here is from genome assembly GCF_965140285.1 of Lepidochelys kempii. Classification (NCBI taxonomy): domain Eukaryota; kingdom Metazoa; phylum Chordata; order Testudines; family Cheloniidae; genus Lepidochelys; species Lepidochelys kempii. The sequence continues at coordinate 128,594,359 of NC_136385.1, read as the reverse complement.
TTTTAGCAGCAGTGCTTGTCTATTGACTTTCTGATAGAAATGTTGAATAGCCTCAGGCCTACTACAGGGCCCTGCGGACGCTCCAGTCGATGGGGATTCCCATTTTACAACTACTTTGTGAGCTCTGTCAGCTGGCCAGCTCTTCATCCCGATCGTAGTTGCTCTATTGATGTTGTATAGTGCTACAGAGTGTTGTGTGACACCATGTCAAATGCCTTACCAACGTCTACGTCTATGACATCCAGGCCGCTACCTTTATCAACCAAACTTGTAACCTCATCAAAGAATGAAACCAGGTTTGACTGACAAGACCTATTTTCTATAAAACTGCATTGACTGGGGCGAATTATATTCCCATCCTTGAATTGTTTAGCACTTGAATCCCAGATCCGCTTTTCCCTTATGTTGGCTGGGATTGATGTCAGGCTAAATGGCCTGTAATCATTCAGGTCACCTGTTAGCCTGATACCAGGCTCCTGAAATACCCCTCTCTCCCCTAGAAGATAGTGTCTGTCAACAGGGCGGAAAGGAGAACTCGGGTGCAGTTGTGTGTCCTACGCCTCTTGACTATGCCATGTTTATGCCTTCCTGAATCTGGGCAGTTCTGGGGAGGAGAGGGTTAGGAGAGCCCAGGGTTAGGGTTAGGAGAGCCCATTTCTGGCTGCCTATGGGTGGCAGAGCTGCCCAGAATCTCCACGGGGTAATGTTCTCTGGCCCTGCCCCACCTGTTCTGGCTCCACCCTGCCACAGCCCCTACACCAGGCTGGTGAGGGGTTCCCACATAAGGCACTTCCTGTGCTGGGACAATTCTCCCCAGGCCAGCTCATGGGCTTTTCCACTTCCTTTACATTGCCACAGCCTCAGCTTGCGAAAAAAGCTGCCATCATTCTGGGGTGTGTGAACAGGCATGCCGTATGTAAGACCCGGGAGGTAACTGTTCTGCTGGCCTCAGCACTGGTCCAGTTCTGGGGGCCACACTTTTGGAAAGATGTGGACAAACTGGAGCGAGTCCAGAGGAGAGCAACAAAACGGATTAAAGGGTTAGAAACCCTGACCTGTGAGGAAAGGTTAAAGAACCTGGGGATGTTGCATCCTGAGAAAAGAAGGATGAGGGGGGACCTGAGAACGGTCTTCCAATACATGAAGCGCTGTTATAAAGAGGACAGTGACCAATTCTTCTCCATGTCCACTGAAGGTAGGACAAGAAGTAATGGGCTTAATCTGCAGTAAGGGTGACTCAGGTTAGATATTAGGAAAAACTTTCTAAGTTTATGTCTTCACTAGAAAGGCTGCCACAGCACCGCTGGAGTGCTATCTACCTACGCCGACAGGAAGGGTTCCCCCCATCAGTGTAGGCCAGTGGTTCTCAAACTTCATTGCACTGCGACCCCCTTCTGACAACAAAAATTACTACATGATCCCAGGAGGAGAGACTGAAGCCTGAGCCCGCCCAAGTCCCGCAGCCCCAGGCATGAGGGCCAAAGCCAAAGCCTGAGCTCTACCTCCCCGGGCAGGGGGGCCAAAGCAGAAGCCCAAGGGATTCAGTCCCAGGTCGGGGGGGGGCCTGTAAGCTGAGTCCTGCCACCTAGGGCTGAAGTCCTCAGGCTTCAGCTTTGGCCCCAGGCGGTGGGGCTCGGGGCCCCAGCAAGTCTAACGCCAGCCCTGGTGACCCCATTAAAAAGGGGTCCCAACCCAGTTTGAGAACCGCTGGTGTAGGTAATCCACCTCCCCAAGAGGTGGTAGTTAGGTTGATGGAAGAAAACTTCCATTGACTTAGCGCTGTCTACACAGGGGGTTAGGTCACCTTAACTACCCTGTTCAGGGGTGTGGATTCAATTTTCTTGTGTAGACCAGGCCTAAGTGTAGTTAAGCTCTGAAATAGGCTTCAGAGAAAGGCTGTGGATTCCCCTTTAAAGATCAAGGGGACAAACAGCTGACAGAGCTGGTCTCGGCTTACTTGGTCCTGTCTCCGTGCAGGGGGCTGGACTAGATAATCTCTCAAGGCCCCATCCAGCCCTACAGTTCTATGATTCTCCTGCCCAGGTAGGAGAATCCCTCTCCTAGTGCTTTAGGGGATCCTGCCTATGGATGCTGGGTGAGCCTGCACACAGCCAATTGCAAAGTTAGAGCTGTAGCAGGGGAATCACTTATTCAGGAGAGCAGTTGCTGCCTTTATACTTTAGGCCTCAATCCTGCAAGAATCTCCAGTCAGGTGACCCTCTGCCCCTGCATGGAGCCCATTGGCCTAGTCTGTGATCCCCTCACAAAAGAGCGTGTTGGCCTTTGGATACAGACCACTGACCTGAACATGGCCCCCAAATGGAGAGGGCTCTTGATAACATCAGGAGCTGGCAGCAGCCCTGGGCAGGAGCTGCTGTTGGACTATATACTCCAAGGACCAGAGGTTTCTTAATTATTTTCAGTTTTTTACAGATCCATTATTCTTCCCTCAAACACTAAGGAACAAGGGCCCCCAGCTCAGATAACTCGTACTGACACGCTACTTGTTTATAGCTAAAAATCTCTCTCCTGGAGCCTTATTAACAGCAAACACATTAAATTACTTTGCGTCACACAATCATTTCTTGTTCTATTTTCATGGTTAATTTTGGCAGACGCTTTAGGTCAAGTGGTCCCAGCGATGATGGCTCTATTAACCTCGCCACTGAAAAGCAAATTACATAGCTCTCGCCAAACGCTCCCATGACACTTAATGCAGACGGCGGCTGTTCGGCTGCATCAATAAACAGCCAATTTGGAAAGCGCTGGGCAACTGCCGCGTTAAATGTCAAGCTCCTGAGCTGGCTTTGCATGAACGGGCCTCTAATCTCCCAGACCCTTCGCTGCTCACGTACAGAAGATAGGCAAGGGCTGGGATGGAACTGATGTGCCACAGAAAGGGGCAGAATACCATTCTAAGGAGAGCAAGCGATGTTGCTAGATTGTGAGGACTTGAATGAGCATATCACTATGCTGACATCAATCGGACTACCTGGGTGAGTAAAAGCTCATATTTGTGCATAAGGATTTGGTTGCACAACCTATCCCTGAAGGTGTGAACCATAGTTAGAGCATGGTGCACAAGTGAAGTAGAACACAAGGTAGTTATTACAGTCCAGCCTTACCACCATTGAAGTCATAGACTTCAGAAGCAGCAGGACTTGACCCCCTGCACTGACAATGATTTCTGATACACACTCTATATGGAACAGGCGTGGAAACAACATAAGGGCAGTGTGGGAATTTGATCGGAACTCAGCCTGGAAAGCCTTGGTTTGACAGCATGGAGAATGACTGACAGAATAGAAGAGTCCTAAATCCCAGTGCTGCCCTGGCAGACCCCTGTGCTCCAAGGAACGGAACTTGAGTGACTCTAAGGGACTCTGGGTGGAGTGAGGTTCATTGTGAATAAGGGTATTGGCATCTGGCGCCAGATCTGTAAATTATAATTCAGTGATGTAGTTAAACACAACTAAACTGCAATCGCAAGCACAATGGTCACGATTACATTGTATATTTTCTTAGCAAACGTTATATAATGGGCTGGGTTTTAAGTGGGCATGTGTGTGAGAGAGAGAGCGAGTGCACACTTCCTGTGCTGGTGTAAATATCCTAGGGTGGACGTTACATTTACAATGGTGATTCCAAGTTTCCTTCTCTGGGTCAGAGCCCCTTATCACTGCTGTAAAGTTGCCTGGCACACAGGATACACCTGCCCTGGGTCAAATGGAAAGATTCAGGAGCCCAACAATGCTGGGTTGGATGCTCAGAGCAGAATGCCCTGCATACCTGGTTTGATTTCAGACTGTGAAACAGAGGGATTTTGCCAAGAGCTCTGCAAAGCGAGCCTTCTTAACCCTCCTTCTGCTGGAACCTAGCGCTCCAATGGCCTTTCTCACCTCACTCCAAAGAGCTCATTGTCAGTTAATCACCCTGACTAGCAAACTGGAAACTGAAGGCAAAAGGGAACCCTAAGCCCTCTCGCTCCAGGATGTGTTCTGGAGGCCACACCACCAGGCTGTGCTCTTTGTGACAGTCAGCGATGACGAGCCTGCGACACGAACAGATTGGGCCTACCACGCACACGGGGGCATGGGATAGGGGGCCAAGGTCATGGCTTACCATTACAAAGCAGCATCTGCACTCGCTCTCTCGGCGTTTCTCCAGCGTCACACACCCGCCAGTGACATCAATCCCTGCAGCCAATATGCTGCATTTTAATTTGACACCCGCTCCCCCACATGTGCCTTGACAGAGAACTCCTGAGTTCTAATCCCAGCTCTGAGAGTGGCTTGAGCAAATCAGAGAACTCTGCCTTTGTTTTCTCAGTCGGAAAAAGGGGGGAAAATAATCCCTACCTGCCTTGTGAGGGGTGGGGGAAGGGTTAAATAATTATTGCTTTTCAGTGTTTTGATGCTGCAATGTCCTCATTCTCATGACTACTCCTCTGGTCGGGGAGTAACCATACAAGGACCCCTCAAGTAGCTGTGCTGGTCCTTTGCATCCTGACTGAAAAGTTGGAGGTTTTCTAGTGCCCTTAGAGATGGATGCTTGGGGCTTGGCTGAAGAGGCAGGAGGGGCTTTTCGTTAAGGCAACGGACTAGGGTCTGGAATCAGTTCTTCTTTCTGCCACCGACTTCTTCTGTGCCCTTGGGTACGTCACCTCATCACTCTGGGCCTCAGCGCCACATCTGTAACATGGGGATAACAATGCTTCCGTTGCATTTAGCCTGTAAGTGCCTCAGGGCAGGGACAGCCTCCTCCTGCGGGTATGTTCAGCACAATGGCACTTATATTATATAGCCCTAATTTGGGCTGGGGGGGCGTGTCTAGATGCTACCATAATATAAATAGTGCACTAGATCCTGCTAGCCTCTGTGCTCTTCAATCTGTACTGCGCCCTAGAAGTTTTAGTAAGCCCTTTTCTCTGCCCGGCTGGGGAGCGTCTCACGGGTGCCCTCAGAGAGCCCGGGCATTCTGAGCACGTGCCAATGTTTACCTGAAACCTAGGAAGCAGTGTCCTGAAGGCTGAATACTAAAAAGATGGCCATTCCCCAGGAAGAAGCAATATCCGCCCCCCCCCCCCCCCCCGCTGAGCACAGTGCAGCCATTCAGCTTGCTGCCGCATTGTTTTAATTAAACCCTGCAGTTATCGTAACCCGCTGAGCAGCGTTTACAGAAGCAATAACCGCCACAGAATGGGTCTTGCCACGGCAGTTAATGGTGGGCTTGCCTTCGCTGAAAGCAGTTATCAACAGCTGGCAGCAGTGGCTTTCCCAGAGCGGTTTGCATAAGATCGCATCATTGAAACGCTACTGGACGGCTGCATGATAGGTTTCGTTTTCAACTTGACTTTTTAACACTGATCCCTGAGCTTTAAAAAGGTAGCGAGTGTTTGCAGCGGTAGAAGTCACGCCGCTAACGTGGCAGCTTTTACTGAGCGCACGGATCCCTTTTAATCCGGGGGATTTGGGCCCATGGAACGTCCCCTCTTCCGGCTGAAGAAGAGACGTTTCCTTTGTGGTGGACAGTTTGTGCAGCAAAACTTTAAACTGCTGTTTCAGCCAAAGATTAGTGTTAGTATGCCCCAGCCACCCTGGGCTGGGGTCTCGTTGTGACGTGCACTGTACAAACCCAGACAGACACAGTGCCTACCCTGGGGCAGCTAACAGGTAAGAAGCTATTTCATTATTCTGCCTTATCCAGCTTTAAACAATCTTGAGCAAGATAGCTGCTGGAGCCCAAGCCTGGGCGGTGCTGGCAGAGAGTGTAGCTGGAAAACATTACCCCTCCGTTTTCTGTGCAGGACCCATTTAAATGTCTCGGCACTCTTGTGCCAGATCCACAAAGGGATTTTAAGGCACCTAACTCAGTGCCTATAGCCCTTTGAGGACCGGGACCTTTGTCTGCAGAGACCACAGCCATTTTGGCCACACAGTTGCTGCAGCACGTTACACAGGAAATGTGTTCACACACGTGCACACACAGACACATCCTTTCTTTCTGTCGTTCTACTTCATCTACAATACAAGTCATTTATTGCACAGGCTGTTTGCGCTGTCTATGGAAACAGAACCGTGCTGACCATCCGAACGCACAACTGACTTCAGTGGGAGCAGAGCAGACAGAGTCCTTCGGACCTAGTGCTGAGCGACGTCAAGCACCTGCAATTCCCAGTTACAGCTGGCTGTTCAGCGTCTCTATGGAGATGGATCTCAGGCCATCGAATTTGGGAAGGCTGCAAAACTGGGCCGGCACTATCCTGAGTTGAACAGGCTCTTGTGTGAGATTTCCTGCTTCCCCAGTAGTGGCATGAGATAAGCCTGTCTCTACTACTTCAGCCCTTCTGCTCCAAGTGCCGACTGAGGAAACAACAACTAAAAATGTTTCATGCCTCCAAAGAGACAGATTATTGCTTATTTTATCCTCCCTGATGTGTCCACCCCATTGGTGAATCAGCATGCTGCAGGGTCACACAGAGATCATAGAATCATAGAATATCAGGGTTGGAAGGGACCCCAGAAGGTCATCTAGTCCAACCCCCTGCTCAAAGCAGGACCAATTCCCAGTTAAATCATCCCAGCCAGGGCTTTCTCTGAAAGATGGGGCAATCTCCCCTTTTGATTCAAATAGCAGAGCGCTGTACTATTCTCTGCTGCTCAGCCCATGGCTAGACATTAGAGCCAGCCCTAACATCTTTGGGGTAGGGCTGCAAAACCATGTGTATGCCTCATCCATCCCAAATATAACATATCCCTTCCCACCATGGCCCTAACAGTCGGCCGGCCTGAGGGTTTTGGTGAGGGTGAGTGAGAAGAGCCTTTGGAACACACACCAAATGGAACTAACTACGTACGTACATATGTATGTACGTGTGTGTGTGTGTGAGTGTGAGTGTGAGAGAGAGAGATCTCTAAGCCCCGCTTCTACGCTCCCTGAGCCCCACCTCTCTGATCTATGAGCCCCAACCTGGTTCTTTAACACCTTGCATTCTGTTTTCAGTGGTTGACAATTTCCAGGCTGTCTCCTCAAGGGAAAGGCCTAGAAACTTTTGAACAGAAAGAAAGTTGGGAGTATCTTTCAAATTCCTAGAGGGAGGAGCGGAGCAGGACCGCAGGATTCATAAAACCCCAGCGCTGCGGCCCGTGATTACTTCCCATGGGCCCTCCACTGAGTTCTGCGTGTCTGGAAGCGAAAGCAGAGCTTGGCTGGGGGGACTGTGATCTCAGTCATGCACTTGCTGGCTTTAATTTGTTCTTTAAAGCAGGAAATGCACTTGACGCTCCTGGCAGGCGCTGCTGACGGCACTCAGCCCATCATTCTTGTTTCGGTTGTGGCTAACACAGGGAATAGGTGCTTGAAGACAGGAAACAGCAAACCTGTATGATTCACACGCTGCACTTTAGTTTGCTGGGGGAGGAGAGGCGGAAACACTTATTTCTCTCTTAAATGTTTCTCTCTCTTGGGGCCCGATGCCTTTTTTTATGGCCCTGAAATAGATGCTGGGCAAGCAGATCAGGGCCCTGACACCACCCGTTCCTTTGTTGGATGTATGAGCAGTATAACATGGCATCCAGTCCATCTCTGCCCCAGAGACAGAACTGGGAGTTGGGCCATGTATGGGTGAAGCATGCCTGATCTGCATACTCAGCATTCCCCATTGGCCACATCCACTTTCTGCTGCTTCCCCCAGAGACAGAGAGCGCAGGTCTAGCAGTCCCATGGCTGTTTCATAGCTTGCAGGCTAATTGTCTAGTACGACAGTTACGATCGCTTTAGGCTGCTGGCAAAAGAACATGGTAGAAAAAGAGATGGGGAATGTACAGGAGAGACCAAGTCCTTGTCCTGCCTCTGACGATGAGTGAGTGTGAAGCCTTGGACAAATCATGGACACACTGTAAGCTCTGTTTTCCATCTATAAAATAATAACCCTTCCCCCCTTCGAGATCCGTGAGACGAGTGACATGCAGGGCTGTCTACACTCGCACTTTTGTCGGTACAGTGTATGCTGCTCAGGGATGTGACAAAAATACCCCTCTGAGCGGCATAAGTTACACTCAGAGATGTGCCGATGTGGACAGCGCTGTGTCAGTGGGAGACGCTCGTTTCGGTGGTTAATTATGCTGACGGGAGAGCAGCTCCACGAGCGATCCTACAGCGACTCAGAGGCATCAGTTTTGCTGTGCCGCTATGAGCTCGCTAGTGTAGACATGGCCTAAGTCTAGCGGCTCGTCTACACTTGAAACCCTCTGGTGGCATAGCTGCTGCACGGCCGTGCCTCCGTGTAGACACTACCTAGGCCATTCTAGGGGACGTGGCCAGTTCCTGCTTCTCCAGGCGTAGGAGTGAAGGCGAAAGTAAGAGCTCGGGGAGGGGGTTCGTGGGTTATAGCTTATTGTAATAAGCCATAAATCTAGCATCTCTATGAAGACCATGATTTTTAGTGTCGATCAAAGTTATGAATTTAAGTGCCCAGGCTCAGCTTCCGAAAGCCACGTTCAGGTCTCCTTTAAGGGTGGGGACCGAGGCCAGTTATGAAAAGTGTTTGGCCGCCGGGCATTTGGTGGTTTTGTCTTTCATCATTTTCCTGTGCAAGTTCATCTGAGTGTAGTGCTCGTCTGGCTTCACCCACATGTTGCGGTAGCCACGTGTCGGATCCATGGGTCTCAAAAGGTCTGTCAGGGGTGGTTTTGATCATCAGAGCAGTGGAGAAATGTCCAGAGGTTTTGCATCTGTTGTTCTGGCAGGGGCTGGTGCTGCTTTGAGTTGGTGTGCCCTGGTCTGTGGAGAGCTTGCCTCTGATGATGCGTATAGAGAGGTTGGGGGATTGTTTGAAGGCCAGAAGTAGGGGTTCAGGAAAGATCGCTTTTAGGATGTGGTCCCCATTGAATATGGGCTGTAATTGTTTAATGATACACCATATGGATTCCACTTGTGGGGTGATAAACAACGTCCACTCTAATTTTTTACATCCATGTGTGGAATGAATTTTGTTATGTGCACCAATATGGAGGTGATATGTGGTGGGGTGAGGGGTTTGGAGTGTGGGAGGGGGCTCAGGGCTGGGGCAGAGGGTTGTGGGCTCTGGCTGGTAGTGCGGGCTCTGGGGTGGGGCTGAGGGGTTTGGGGTGCGGGAGGGGGCTCAGGGCTAGGGCAGAGGGTTGGGATGCAGGGGGGTACAGGCTCTGGGGTGGGGGATGAGGGGCTTGGGGTGCAGGCTGCCCTGGGGCTGCAGTGGGACTCCCCCCAGCCTTCTCTCACCGCAGCAGCCCGAGGGAGAGGTGCCTCTCCCCACTGCACTCTTGTGCAGCCCTTGATAGCTTGCTGCACAGCCATGCAGCTTAGAGGGAACTTAGGTGGTAGGTGACAAGTAGGGGTGTGTAGTCAGGGGGTTTTATTTCCATATTGAAGCAGGTTCTCTCAGTGTATTTGAGTGGCCTGTTCCATGATGCAATCTACTTCTCTGGTGGAGTCTCCTCGTTTGGTGAAAGTGGTTTTAAGTGTGTTAAGGTGTATAGCCCGCAATTCCTCCTCACAGGTATTCCGGGGTATCTGAGCGCTTGGCTGGAGGGAACAGATTTCATAGTGGATTTGGGGTTGTTACCGGATCTGTGAAGGTAGGTGGGGTGGTCCGTGGGTTTCTTGTATATAGTTGACTATAGGGTTCTGCTGGGTGGATGCTTTGCACAAAGTGACCACTCTATATCTGACCTATCAGTCCTCATCCTCAAAGGAAACCTGCACAACACCTTCAAAAGATGAGTTTGGGAGCTTAAATTCATACCTTTGCTCGACACTAAAAATCACAGACTGACCAGAGTCACTCGATTTTTGGTTTATTACAGCAATCTAGAACCCCTTACCCTGCTCCCCCCCCATTTTTTCCTCACCCTCACCTTTCCCCCCTATGTCTGGAGAGGTGTTAATTGGCCACTTCACCTTGAATAGTCCCTTAAAACGTGTGTTAACTTCTTCTACTGAACAATCTGTTCCAACTTGTACTAAGCTGTGACACTGAGTACATTTCCCCGACCTGAAGAAGAGCTCTGTGTAAGTTCAAAAGCTCATCTCTTCCACCAATAGAAGTTGGTCCAATAAAAGATATTACCTCGTCCACCTTGTCTCTCTCCAATATTCTGGGACCAGCACGGCTACAACCCCACTGCATCCAATCATCAGCATTTCTAAATGCTGCACTAGAGGAGAATCTGATACATGGCTGAGCATCAACGTGAAATCACTTCGAAGTAGGACTAAAGTCCCTTTCCTTATTCTAATCCCAAGTCTTTTACACAAACATGACTTCACGCCCCTTCCACTCCATTATTTAGGGGAGACTCAGGAAGAGATGAACGTTGATAGGAAAGGGCAGGAATAAATGGTAAATTTTCAGAATGGAGAGGGGTAACTACCGGTGTTCCCCAAGGGTCAGTCCTAGGACCAATCCTATTCAACTTATTCAGAAATGATCTGGAGAAAGGGGTAAACACTGAGGTGGCAAAGCTTGCAGACGATACTCAACTGCTCAAGATAGTTAAGACCAAAGCAGACTGTGAAGAACTTCAAAAAGATCTCACCAAACTAAGTGATTGGGCAACAAAATGGCAAATGAAACTTAATGTGGCTAAATGTATAGTAATGTACATTAGAAAAAATAACCCCAACTATACATACAATATGATGGGGGCTAATTTAGCTACAACTAATCAGGAGAAAGATCTTGGAGCCATCGTGAATAGTTCTCTGAAGATGTCCATGCAGTGTGCAGCAGCAGTCAAAAAAGCAAACAGGATGTTAGGAATCTTTAAAAAAGGGATAGAGAATAAGACGGAGAATATCTTATTGCCCTTCTATAAATCCATGATACGCCCACATCTTGAATACTGCGTGCAGATGTGGTCCCCTCATCTCAAAAAAGATAGACTGGCATTAGAAAAGGTTCAGAGAAGGGTAACTAAAATGATGAGGGGTTTGGAACGGGTCCCATATGAGGAGAGATTAAAGAGACTAGGACTTTTCAGCTTGGAAAAGAGGAGACTAAGGGGGGGGATGCAACAGAGGTCTATAAAATCATGAGTGAGAAGAAAGTGAATAAGGAAAAGTTATTTACTTGTTCCCATAATATGGGAACTAGGGGCCACCAAATGGAATTAATGGGCAGCAGGTTTAAAACAAATAAAAGGAAGTTCTTCACACAGCGCACAGTCAACCTGTGGAACTCCCTGCCTGAGGAGGTTGTGAAGGCTAGGACTATAACAGGGTTTAAAAGAGAACTGGATAAATTCATGGAGGTTAAGTCCATTAATGGCTATTAGCCAGGATGGGTAAGGAATGGTGTCCCTACCCTCTATTTGTCAGAGGGTGGAGATGGATGGCAGGAGAGGGATGACTTGATCATTACCTGTTAAGTTCATTCCCTCTGGGGCACCTGGCATTGGCCACTGTCGGGAGACAGGATACTGGGCTGGATGGACCTTTGGTCTGACCCAGTATGGCCATTCTTATGTTGATTATTCTCTGACCATGGCAAGATCAGCCAGATCCTCTGCTGAGACAGCTTCAAAACTTGGGGCCCAGAGTTGAAGAACCTGCCCCTTGACCCTGGATTCTGTAACAGTAATGGCAGGAGCTAGCGGATGCTGACCCCTGCCATGTGACGGGGGCTACATAACTTTCTGTAACCCTAGCAGGCTTCAGGTATCTGGAGCCAGGAACTAAAGTTGAGTCTCTCAGTCCCACTGCTGTGTGTCACACCTTTATTATAGACCCCGTGGGCTGCAGTGTGCCAGTCAGAGCTTCCACAGCATGACACACAATATAGTCACCAGCCTAAAAATAGCCCTGCAGGCTCACACTAGCTTATCGTCTCACATGGTACTGCCCCCGTGATGTGTATTCATGCCCCCCAGGATTCCACCTGAAAAGGCTACTGCTATCCACTGGGGTTCTCTCCATCCATTCACTGGGGTTCTCTCCATCCATTCTCCAGGAGCCATTGGCTACTCTCTCCCCCGTCCCATACAACACCCAGTGTCACAGCTACAATCTCCACAGTCAAGAACCATCTCTGGAGTCTACCTACACCACTGCTGGGCCAGAGAAGACATCCTCTTGCTAGAGAGCACCTGTGCCCAGCCCTGGTGGCCCATTCCATGTGGCCCCACACCAGGCTTCTCCTACACCATCCTTCCCATTCTGTGTCCTCCTCCTGTGTCCTTTATTTCTCCTGCCTGTCAGGTTGCTCCTCTCATATTGTGCTCCCATTCTTTGTTGTGCTCTGCCCAGGTCTGTTTCTATTTCCCTGGCTCCCTCTTCTCCTCTCGTCCTGGGGGTCCCAATGCTGCTTTCCTCTCTTCCTCCCATTCTACGTCACCTACACCTCCGGTCAGACTGACCCAGGTTAGGTGGGCAGTGAGTAGCAAAGGGAAACTTACGGGATTCCCAGCCCTTGAGAGTTTTGCCACCAGCAGAGGGAGGAGAAGGCTGATGGTTTCCTTGCTTCCTGTCAAATAGGCCTTATTCCAGGCACAGTAATGGTCATGGATCAAAATGTGAGCCAAGAAATGATCGACCTAGCTCTTATTTTCCCTGATCTCTCATTCTGACTGCAGGTGGGGAACAGGCAGAACAGCTACTAAGCACTAAAGATCCTGTTTACAGGCAAAAGTCCTTGGTACCAAACAGAGGAGACACACAGAGCATGTTGATATAGCCGCTGAGTTGTCTGTAAATAGAAGGTTTCTCTAAGTTTTCCATGACTTGTCAGTTGCTCCGTGCCATCCTCTCCAAGCCTGCCATTAAAAGCCGGTGTGGCCATGTGAGGCAGTGCCGTTACAAGCAAAGAAACGCTGCCTTGGTGTGTAAAACAAAAGCCTTTCAAAACACTTGGCAGCCTTGACCTTCAAGGAGAGCAAAAGAGGACAGTTGGTTTTATCATGTAGTGGGGATGAAGAAAATTATTCTGCTCAGCGTGCCCTACCAGTGTCAATGCAGTACGGCAGCGAGCCTGTAAGATTTGTTAGCCGAGGCGAGAGGCCTTTTACATGAAAATATGCTGAGAAAAGTGGGTGTGTAAATTGCAGAAGGAAATGCGGCAGTTTCTTTGCTAGCCCTTTCGAGCCCTGGTCCTGCTGCTCCCTCCAGCACTAGCCAACTGCTAATGAATAATACTTGACACTTCTCTAGAGCCTTCCATCTAAGGATCTCAAAGCTCTTTACAAACATGAATTAATGGCGCCTCACAGGTGGTAGACAGGTATTATTACGCCTCTTTTACAGATGGTAAGTAAAGTTTACAACTGCCCAAGTCAGGATTCGTGACTCCAGGTCATCTGCTCTGGCCACTGGGCTGCACTGCCGTACAATCCAATGATGCCTCCAGGCTTTAGAAGGTCTTACAGTATTTGGTGTTGTACGTAGGGCACCAGTCGAAATGCATTTTGCCCATCATATTATGCCAGAAGGCAACAGGTAACTAAACTAGACTTTGCATGTCATTGCCTTCTTCACTTGCACCTAATAGTGGGAAGGCTGCCTGCTCTGGGGAAGGTCGCTATCCATCAGTATCTGTAGGATGTGGGGATGTAGAGAGGGGAAAGCACTCCCCAGCAGCCAAATGGTCCTTTATGGCTGCTCTGAGTTGCACCAGGAGCCAGATTGTGCCCTGGCTGGCCATGAGATTTAAGAAGAGCAAAGATGGCTCAAAGACACTTTTGTGCCCTCTCCAACCCATTTGGCTGCGCTGATCAGAAATCCCGCAGAGCTGAGGATCAGGCTGTCCGTACAGACAGATCATTGGCAAATTCTTGGTCTGTTTTCTAGGATTGTACAACTCGACAAGCATATACTCAAGTAGCAGAGCACATTCATTTTCATCGGCTGACTTGCTGACCTCCAGCCGGTAACTCCACTGTCACGGTGCAGCTAGGCTGCTTTCATAGTTGGATATGGAAACTGGGAGCCAGGAGCCTAGCTACTGGTCCTGGCTCAGACTTTGGACACATCACTTAGTCTTCCCGTACCTCAGTTTCCCCTTCAGACATAACTTTGAGGAAGAGAAGAGAGGGAGGATGGGTCAGCCACTAACACCACCTTCAATTCCCTGCTTTGCCTCAGACTTCCTATGTCATCTTGGGCTAGTCCCTTAGGGTTTGTCTACACTGCAATTAAAAACCCATGACTGGCTCTTGCCAGCTGACTCAGTGCCGCGGGGCTCGGGCTAAGGGGCTGTTTAATTGTGGTGTAGATGTTCGGGCATGGGCAGGAGCCCGAGCCCTAGGACCCTGCAAGGTGGGAGGGTCCCAGAGCTTGGACTGCAGCCAAACCCCAACAGCTACACTGCTATTAAACAGCCCCTTAGCCTGAGCCAGCTGGCAGGGGCATCTAATATCAGGGTAGATGTACCCTTAGTCTCTGCACCTCAACTCCCTCACCTATAAAATACAGATAGTAGTACTGCCCTATCTCTGGGGTGAGGTGGGGGTCATTGGATGGATGAAGATATTAAAGATTGTGAGATATTCAGGTACTACGGCCTTATAAACAGCTTTGAGATTGTTGGTTGGAAAGGCATTGCTCATGTGCAAAGTATTTGTGTATAACACTGCCTAATTAAATCACTACCGGCCAATCGATGCAGCGCAAAGTGCAACAATATAAACACAAGCTACTCCTCTGAGGTTACAAATACCTGGACAAATATCTGTAACCAATCTATTTGATACAGAGGGTCTGTCAGGTCTGAGACAAGAGCTGTTTGCAAAGAATGGGGGACACTTTGCCAAGTGGCCTTGCCTCACAGTTCCCCACTCACATTTCCAGGCATACTTCATTTTGCAGACATGTAATTAACGAGCAGATTTTGCAGGAGGCAGGCTGGGCCTTAGCCCTTCTGAAAATTCAGACTCTGCAGTATGATCACTGCCCACACACAACAGGTAGTTGCATGCCCAAGCAGACTATTGCTCATGCAACGCAGGCTGTTACCCATCTGCCTGCTTGATATGGGTTTTGCACACAGGAACAAAACTTGTGGGCCCAATTCTAGTGACTAGCATTAAAAAGTTTAGCCTTTATTGTTGTATTTTATAAAATATTAGCAGCAAAGTGTTTAGGAGCAAAGCTCATTCTGTTCCATGAGTCAGCATACGAGCATGAAAAAGTGCTTCCTTTCCTCCCCTGGGCTACTGCCTCAAATGGATCTTTCCCTAGAGGAGTATCAGTTTAACATGACTTGTTGCCATGAGTGACGTAGGTTCAAACCCACCAGTTTTATCTCCCTATGAAGCAATGCACGCCACACCAATTCAGCCTGAAAAGAAAACTGTCAATCCAGCCATTAATCCTTGGCCAGCTATCTCAGTATCTCTCCCTCCCAAACCACCAGGCTTCTACTGGCATCCTGTCATGAGACGTGTCCAGGAAAGAATCCTTTCAGACAGGGCAGGGAGCTGCGCTGAACACTGCAAGCACAGGTTTGAGCCACGAGCAACAGGTGCCTTGCTAGACTGGTTTCTTTGCGAGGATCCCTTGGGAACAATCCCAGTGATTCCCACTCCCTGCCTCCTTCACTGCTAAAATCCTCCTTTAATTTCTGGAGTTTGCCAAATTCCAGCACATCAATCATGTAGATCTAGTGTAAAAGCCGCCACGTTACTCCAGACTCAAGCCAACTGGGCTGTTTACATTGGCACAATGACAGGGGGCTAATCTTGCGAGTCTGAGGCAATTTCATCTGATACCATTACGTGGCTTGGCTGCTGGTGCTGCAGTCATTACATTGCTCTGCCATGGAGAAAGGGGTATACTTGGGCTGGAGACAGACTCTGAAGGAACAGACTGCAGGGATGACCACAGCGTGCTTGGGTGGGGGCGGAGTGGAAATAAGATGACAGCTGCGGCCTTCTCCAAACATACCCTCCCCAGCCAACCCATTGGCACTGGGGGTTAGTAGAATTCCATTCTCCAGCGGGAGCCAAAGGAAAGATGCATTTTCCCTTCTTTTGCTGCTCACTGCACTATTGAGTGCAAGGAAGAGCAGAGGGGATGGGTGTGGGGAGCATTCTAGTTGTAGTGAAGCTGGGTTTAATGGGAACATTTACAATCTCCACTTTCCATGCAAAAGACTCATCAGCTACCTGTTGCCTCAAAACAGAAAACAACCTCCCCTAGCAACTGGCCAGGGCTCACAAGGCTGCAGACTGCTTCTAAGACACACAAGGAGTGTTTTCCTTCAACAATTTGTCATTGGGATAATGCTGGCTTGGAACCCAAAGACATCATTGCACCGAGATCATTCCGCTTTCCAACCCACGCCCGAGCTTTGTAGATTTCATGCAATGGCCATTTATCTTGATCCCAAGAGCAGTCCTATCGACTTCAATTATTATTTATCTTCTAATACCCAGAAATGAGCTCGGCATTTCACAGGGGGCCAACAGTCCCTACTTGAAAGAGTTCACCGTGTGCATCCTGGCACCAGACATTATAGCAACTCCCATGACTAAGGATCGCAGTACTGAGCTATACCACCCTCCCCTATTTTCCACCCCAACTACAGTAGACGCCAGCCATTCCTGAGCCCTGCACCATTGTTAGGGCAGCTCATTCCAGAGAGACGGTAAGAAACCAAGACTTCTCTTTGACTTTACGTCCATCTCCACACTATTTACTGTACCAGAGTATCTTGAAAAAAGCAAACCGTAGGGACAGCTCTTGATGACGTGTCTGCTTTATCCCATGTTGCAGAGGCCTTAAGGTCCTGCCAAGAATAACTGAAGGGCTCCCGCAAGACAGAGCACAGTGGCAGGTGCGAATGATCTCATCTGTGAGTCGCACGTCCGGGCAGGATTGAGCTGCAGCTGCCAACACGGCTTGAAGAGTTTCATTGAGCAGGACATCAGTGAGTAGAGAGAAGTAATGTGACTAGAATGAAGTGGAGTGAATAAGCAGATTGGACATTTGTGCACATTGTTAACCTCAGCAAAGAGAAAAAACAGGGGAGGTAAAATGAAAACGACCCCACCGTGATGTAACAGCACACAAATTATTTACCACTAAGTCATTCAAGTGTTTAAATGAAAGTGAAACAAACTGCAGTGAGACCTTCATTTAGGTGTGAAGCGCCGCCTCTTGACAGAGACTGTGCCCATCTCGGGAAACGAAGGCTCCGGCTAGTTAATTTCCTGTCTCATTGCTACAATAAGCTGACCCCATGCCAAAGCATATGTCCGCCTCCTGGTCTGATCAGTCCTCATCTCACCCTGTTTTGCTACTGGGCACGTGGGGTATTTGGAAAGAGCTCTGCATTGAGCACTTTGGGCCAAGAAACAGTCAGTCAATCTAGGCATAGTCAGTGAGAAAGAGAAACAGGATACATTCCTCCAGACATCCTTCCAAGGGGAATCAGGCTTTGCCGAGTCCATTAAGCTGGGGCTCCTCTGTCTTTTGTGTGAGTCTCTATATTGCATAAATCTGAGTGCCAAGTCTTGACACGATTGGAACTGGGGAGGAAGGTCTTCTGTCCCCTTTGATGCTGCATTTTCCGAGTCCCGTTTCAAGCAGCCTTCAGTTAAACTGTCCGAGATGCAAGAGCAAAGTCCTGTACATTAAGGAGGCGGCACTTGCTCTGTTGCCAATTGTCAGTAATGCTTCAAGTTCATTGCACTGGAGGAACATTCGAGAGAGCTAGAGGCATTGATCTAAGGCCTCAGGCATTTCCAAGGCCCTCAGAAATATTCATGGGAGACAGTAACATTCTCTTAGCTCATTAATGTAAAGAGCAGACAGGTTTGCAAATACCTTGGTGAAAAGGAGGAAAAAACCCTTTGCCAGCATGTCAGGAAATAGAGGCTGTACGCTGCCATTAATCTTCTGAGAGACAATAGAGAGGAGCTGAGAGGAAATAGAAGCATTTGACTTGGAAACAATCCGGCCTATATTGTCCCCTCTTCCTTCCTTCCTTCCGACAGTATGGGCAATCACATGTCAGTATGGTTTTGTTTCAGGGCTTATCTACCCCTCCCCTGCTATCCCAATTCTCTGCTTACAGCTTCTTAAATGAGATTCACTTTCATTTTGCAGCAGCTCCCTCCAAGGGAATCAGGGCCATTTCTTGGAATAATGCTACTCTGAGGTCCAGAGCAACAGGCTGTTTTCTCTCTCCTCAATTGAGACACAAAAAAGAGTGAAATGTAAAGCTGTGACCATCATCCCAGGGCTCTCTGGTAGCCCCTGAGCTAAAGGAAACATTTCCTTTCCAGTCCCTCTCTAGCTGTGAAGATTCAGAAGGGTTCTAGTTGCTCTTGGGTGAAGGCCACACCAGAGGTCTGTGTGAGGCTGGTGTCATTCCATGGGCGTTCATCTACTGTCCTCAAATTCCAGACTACAGTATTCAGCACCCCAAGAGACTCAGGTATTTGGGCTGTAACATACAGTGTAATGAAAATAACTCACTGATACTGGGACATTTAGGCTAGATAACTGAAGGGCACAAAATGATTGCAGGTTCATTTCCAAACATGAGACCAATGCAGAGGATACACGTGTGGGATGCCAGGGCATAGCTCATACCAGCAGAGAGGAATGATGGGTTCACGGCTAAGGCATTGCACTAGGTTCAATTCCCCGCCACGCTTTTCTTCTGTGACCTTGGATAAGTCATTTAATCTTAGTGTCAGGTTTCAGAGTAGCAGCCGTGTTAGTCTGTATTCGCAAAAAGAAAAGGAGTACTTGTGGCACCTTAGAGACTAACAAATTTATTTGAGCAGAAGCTTTTGTGAGCTACAGCTCACTTCATTGGATGCATTCAGTGGAAAATGCAGTGGGGAGATTTATATACACAGAACAGGAAACAATGGGTGTTACCATACACACTATAAGGAGAGTGATCACTTAATGGATGTAGAAGCCCTCTACACTGACATTCCACACAAAGATAGACTACAAGCCGTCAGGAACAGTATCCCCGATAATGTCACGGCTAACCTGGTGGCCAAACTTTGTGACTTTGTCCTCACCCACAACTATTTCACATTTGGGGACAATGTATACGTTCAAACCAGCAGCACTGCTATGGGTACCCGCATGGCCCCCACAGTATGCCAACATTTTTATGGCTGACTTAGAGCAACGTTTCCTCAGCTTTCGTCCCCTAATGCCCCTACTATACTTGAACTATATTGATGACATCTTCATCATCTGGACCCATCGAAAAGACGACCTTGAGGAATTCCACCATGATTTCAACAATTTCCATCCCACCATCAACCTCAGCCTGGACCAGTCCACACAAGAGATCCACTCCTGGACACTACGGTGCTAATAAGCAATGGTCACATAAACACCACCCTATACCGGGAACCTACTGGACCGCTATTCCTACCTACATGCCTCCAGCTTTCACCCTGACCACACCACACGATCCATTGTCTACAGCCAAGCTCTATGATACAACCGCATTTGCTCCAACCCCTCAGACTGAGACGAACACCTACAAGATCTCTATCAAGCATTCTTACAACTACAATACCCACCTGCCGAAATGAAGAAACAGACTGACAGAGCCAGAAGAGTACCCAGAAGTCACCTACTACAGGACAGGCCCAAAAAAGAAAATAACAGAACACCACTAGTCATCACATTCAGCCCCCAACTAAAACCTCTCCAACGCATCATCAAGGATCTACAACCTATCCTGAAGGACGACCCATCACTCTCACAGATCTTGGGAGACAGGCCAGTCCTTGCTTATAGACAGCCCCCCAAGTTGAAGCAAATACTCACCAGCAACCACACAACAAAAACACTAACCCAGGAACCTATCCTTGCAACAAAGCCCGTTGCCAACTGTGTCCACATATCTAGTCAGGGGACACCATCACAGGGCCTAATCACATCAGCCACACTATCAGAGGCTCGTTCACCTGCACATCTACCAATGTGATATATGCCATCATGTGCCAGCAATGCCCCTCTGCCACGTACATTGGTCAAACTGGACAGTCTCTACGTAAAAAAATAAATGGACACAAAACAGATGTCAAGAATTAGAACATTCATAAACCAGTCGGAGAACACTTCAATCTCTCTGGTCACTCGATTACAGACCTAAAAGTTGCAATATTACAACAAAAAGACTTCAAAAACAGACTCCAACGAGAGACTGCTGAACGGGAATTCATTTGCAAACTGGATACAATTAACTTAGGCTTGAATAGAGACTGCGAGTGGATGGGTCATTACACAAAGTTAAACTATTTCCCCATGTTTATTCCCCCCCCTCCACCCCCATTGTTCCTCAGACGTTCTTGTCAACTGCTGGAAATGGCCCACCTTGATTTTCTCCCCTCTCCCCCGCTCTCCTGCTGGTATTAGCTCATCTGAAGTGATCACTCTCCTTACAGTGTGTATGGTAACACCCATTGTTTCATGTTCTCTGTGTATACAAATCTCCCCACTGTATTTTCCACTGAATGCATCCAATGAAGTGAGCTGTAGCTCACAAAAACTTACGCTCAAATAAATTTGTTAGTCTCTAAGGTGCCACAAGTCCTCCTTTTCTTTTTTTAATCTTAGTGTGCCTCAGTTGTTTACCTGTAATGTGGAGATAACGATGCTTCCTTTCTCCCACACGCTAGATTGTAAGCGCATCAGGGCAGGGACTCTGTGCAGCACCCAGCACAATGGGGCCCTGCTCTTGGCTTGAACTTTAAATACTACTATAACACAAATAACATAGCCTCTGATCCTACTGAAATCAGTGGGGATTTTGCTATTGATTCCAATAGGGGTGAACAGGATCTGGCTCACATACTTAAGAGAAGCGGTCTGTCTTCTACATAGCCAGCCAAGTGGGCTGCTCAAGGGAAGACAGGCTAGTATTAATTTCCTGTCTCACTGCTCAGGAGGGACCCGTGTTGCTGAACCCTGGCCAAGGAATGAGAGGCACTGATGGATTCCAGAGGGTCTTTTCTAACCTCCTTGGCTTTGAGAATGGGGACTGCAGCAGGCAGGCCAGGTGGTGGAGGACTGAAACAGGCAAAAAAGGGTTAATTGTCAGAAAGCCAGCAACAATCCACAAAAATTAGAACACAGCTCTAGACAGGAAGCCGCTCCTTACACTCTCTAGCTTAACATACATAAGCAGCTAATTGGGCCACTGTAAGAGGCTATTTTAGGGCTGAATTTTCAAGTCGCACTCCCCAGACCTAACATTTATATGCAATAGATAGTCAGATTCAGATTCCAAGGCCACAGTGATGCAAGAATAGGATTTGTGCACACAAATATGGGGAGTTGCCAGCGTAACAGAATTGCGCACAAGTGTGCGGATGCTCCCACCATATCATGCTATGGAATCTGGGCCTGAATAGACACATGGTCAATAAGGGGGAAACTGCCTGGATTCACCCTTCCTCCGAAGCCTAGACATTATAGGATAAAGTACTGTAGAGGAGACAGATTCTGCCAGAGTTCCAGCTGGCAGGGATAATACATAGGATTGCAACTAAAAGTTTCTCCACTGCCTGATCGCAGGTGGAAGGTTTAGATAACCGTCCTCTGCCTTCACATCAAAATCCTCCAGTTGCTACAGACTTGCTGAAGAATTGATTCCCTGCTTTGTGTTTGAAAAGCCTCATGTGAAATCCAAGAAGTGCTAAGTGCTGACTAGGTTGGAGCTGCTTGGGTGACCTGCAAGACACAGCCGGATTTCTACCATTAATTAGTTCTTGCATCTGTTTATCCTGAAGCCATTAATAATCCCAGCTTCATAACAAAAACAGCAAAGCTGAGAAGTATCCAAAGGGCAGCTCATGACTTGAGGAACATCTCGTGACCTTTGAAAATAAACAGCCAGGCTAACTTCTGACAGGTTTCAGAGTAGCAGCCGTGTTAGTCTGTATCTGCAAAAAGAAAAGGAGGACTTGTGGCACCTTAGAGACTAACCAATTTATTTGAGCAGAAGCTTTTGCGAGCTGCAGCTCACTCGTTAGTCTCTAAGGTGCCACAAGTACTCCTTTTCTTTTTGCTGACTTCTGAGTTACTCGAGTACTAACGATCGTGCCAAGATATTTGATGCAGAGGCCTAACCCATGCCCCTGTCGAGGTTCTTGGAACTTGTGTGCAACAGCTGGAAGCTTCGGGGATCCTATGCAGGGATCAGCAGCACCTGAATGTGCCTTGCAGCTCCACCCTGTGAGCCGCTCTGCAGAGCTGTTGGAGGCAGGACCGTCCTTAGGATTTATGGGGCCCTATGCAGTATTATTATTAAACGGGTGCCCCTATGCCCAACAGCACCCCGGGCTCGCAGCTGGGCGGGTGGGGGAGGGACAAGGCAGCAAAGACACCAAGCCGCCCGGCCCATCTCACGGTGGCAGAGTATCACAGTTCCCTGCAGAGAGCCCCGGACCCTCTCCCTCCCACAGAGCATGCAGCACCAGCTCATTCGGCTCTGCAAATACGGCCCCTGCCTGAGGACACTGCAGTGCGCGCTAGGTGTGCGGGAGCCAACTCGCTCTTACCTGCTGTCATGGGCGGTGGGTGAAGCTGCCGCTTGGGGAGACGAGCTCCCCAGCCCACCTCTTCTGCCTGTGGCCCCGCCTATCCTCCACCCCTGCTCTGCCCGAGGCCCCACCCCCACTCTGCCCAGGCCCCGCCCCTCCCCACTGTCTCCCTCCTCTCTTCCATCCCC
Source organism: Lepidochelys kempii (assembly GCF_965140285.1). NCBI lineage: Eukaryota > Metazoa > Chordata > Testudines > Cheloniidae > Lepidochelys > Lepidochelys kempii. Next base: position 128,571,669 of record NC_136385.1, on the reverse strand, counting down.
CTCCCTGCTCACCCCCTTCCAGCCAAATCCCCGAACCAAAATGAAGCAAATGACATTAGAAAGAAATTGCAGAAGGGTAGTTTTTGCAAAAGAAAATGGAGCATGTTTTCCACTGTGTGCCAGAAGGTGCAGACTAGATATGCAGAAGGTATCTAATTAAAAGCACTAAATTTAGGAATAAAAAATGTCAGTCACAGGTATTTTGATATACCCTGAAGTTTGTCAGAGATTTATTTGCAAAAAAAACTCTGTAGTAAGGGCAAGTCAGCTGTCCTGCTGAATACAACGTTAAATATTATGGACTACATGATGCAGTTCTTCTCTGTTTTACATTTTTTTAATCAGTATTTCTAAGCTGATTTTATATTTTAAAATGTACTCTTAAGCCTTCATAAAGTACCCATTCCAGATTACTACATATTTAACTCACTGAAACAAAGACATTATTTTAAATTCTCAGTCACAGAGGTTTAGTGTGTTCATAACAATGTTCATAGCTTTTAGAAAAAGGGAACACTAATTTTCTGTGTGTGATTTCCATAACAGACATATTTATGACATTTCACCAACTTTAAAAAAATATTTTTCCAAAGATTTTAGGCATAACAAAGGATTTTATGTCTTACTAAGGTACTGATTTTGCTGGAGGGTTCTCTTAAAACTAGTTCATCAAATAGTCAGAAGTAAAGAAAGGGAAACTCGTTTGTCCAGCTATCTGGAAGGAAAGTGGTGTTGTCCCTTTCAGGGCTGGCCTCTCTTCAACAGGGGGGTGAAAGGAGAAAGGGATGGACAGGGATGGACAGAAAGGAGAGGAAGACTTTGGAAGCAAGATTTTTGTACTATCATAATTAAAATCTGTATTTTAGATAAGAGTGGTCTTTTGAAGGATTTATTTTAAAAAACTGCACGTCCAAGCATTTAAGGCTAAAGATGAATACTTTGATTGTGGATCTAAAAATCAATGCAAGGGTTTAAGAGATGTGATTTTATAATCTTCAGCCATCTTCTAATGAAATATTTTTAAAGCAAATTTTAAACTAAGGTCCTGTAGACTAACATGTTCTGAGTAAATATTACAGTAATGCACAACTGTTTTCATCAGTAAATTCAGAAACTGACAGTATGTACCTGGGGGTTGGCAAATGCCTGTTAAATGGCTTCATTAGCCTTTGAAGGAGTACTTGTGGCACCTTAGAGACTAACAAATTTATTTGAGCATAAGCTTTCGGGAGCTACAGCTCACTTCATCGGATGCATGTAGTAGAAAATACAGTGGGAAGATTTTATATACACAGAGAACATGAAACAATGGGTGTTACCATACAGACTGTAACAAGAGTGATCAGCTAAGGTGAGCTATTACCAGCAGGAGGGGGGGGGGGGGGCAAGGAGGAGAACCTTTTGTAATGATAATCAAGGTGGGCCATTTCCAGCAGTTGACAAGAACATGTGAGGAACAGTTTGGTGGGGGTGGAGGAAATAAACATGGGGAAATAGTTTTACTTTGTGTAATGACCCATCTACTCCCAGTCTTTATTCAAGCCTAGGTTAATTGTATCCAGTTTGCAAATGAATTCCAGTTCAGCAGTCTCTCATTGGATTCTGTTTTTGAAGTTTTTTGTTGAAGAATTGCCACTTTTAGGTCTGTAATCGAGTGACCAGAGAGATTGAAGTGTTCTCCGACTGGTTTATGAATGTTCTAATTCTTGACGTCTGATTTGTGTCCATTTATTCTTTTATGTAGAAACTGTCCAGTTTGGCCAATGTAAATGGCAAAGGGGCATTGCTGGCACATGATGGCATATATCACATTGGTAGATGTGCAAGTGAACGAGCCTCTGATAGTGTGGCTGATGTGATTAGGCCCTATGATGGTGTCCCCTGAATAGATATATGGACACAGTTGGCAATGGGCTTTGTTACAAGGATAGGTTCCTGGGTTGGTGTTTTTGGTGTGTAGTTGCTGGTGAATATTTTCCACTACATGCATCTGATGAAGTAAGCTGTAGCTCACGAAAGCTTATGCTGAAATAAATTTGTTAGTCTCTAAGATGCCACAAGTCCTCCTTTTCTTTTTGCGGATGCAGACTAACACGGCTGCTACTCTGAAACCTGTCATTAGTACTTGAATGCCTCTTTAACTGTTTCAATGTTGTGCTAATCAGTCTGGCAGGCAGGAACGCTTTTTCACTTTTAAGTTACTAGATCCCTTCTGGAGTAATAGTCATCAGGCTGCAGCAGCTAGCTGTGGGAGCCTGCAGGAAGGGTCAGAACAGGGATAGGAAGAGGCAGAAGGGTGGACACTAAGACCCAAGGGTGCCCCAAAATTTTCTGGTGCCCTACTCAGCTGCGTATGCTGCATATGCCTAAGGATGGCCCTGGTTGGAGGTAGGACAGGGGCTGCAGCATCAAGCTTGGTTAGTCGGGCTTGTTGCATGGGAATGGACTCCATGTTTAAGCATTGTAAATAAGTGACATATGCAGAGAGAGCAGCTACTGTGGAACAAAGGGCCACCAGAGAAACGTCACACTGCTGATTCCCAAGACATTGGGAAAGGCACAGATCCAAATCAAATAGCGATGACTGATTTACACCTTCGTGGAGGTAGTATAAATGACTACAAGGTACAGCCTCATGGAGAATCAGCCCCGGATGTGGAAAGGCTACCATGTTCTCCTGAGATACTGATGTATAGTATCTCTGACTTCTGGTGTAGAACAGTCCTCTGATGGATAGTATAGCACAGAGTACAGGGCTCAGACAGGGGAGGAACCGATGGCTTGATATAGACCCACTGCTCCCCATTGCTGATAAAAGACAAGAAAGTAAAGAAACTGGAGGAAAAGTTAGAACCAGCCAAGGGGCCGAAAGCAATGCTACTGCGAGGGGAGGGGGGGGGTTGTTGTATATTTGGGTTTTGCTTTGAGGAGCTGACTTATCCCATCATTTCCCAGCCCACTCCCATGCAGGCCTGCGGCATGTCAGGGGAGAGAAAGATGAGAGAAAAGGTTTGCAGATTCTGCCATTGCGGAGAAATTCCCCACTGCAGCCATTAGCCGTTTAAGAGATGGAAAGAGATCAAATACCCATCTGCCTCCCTGGCTATGTCCCTGCTCAGTTTCTTGGGGTGAAATGAATCAGCAGTCACAGTTGGGACAAAATACAGTGGTATTTCTTTGACATCTCAGCACAAAAGGTATTCAAGGGTGTTTGCTTGTTCGTAGGGGCTATGGAATAAATATCTGGAGTGGAGGTTTTCTACTAAACCAGAGAGCATACAGGGAGGGAGGTAAAATCATCAGTTCCCCATGGGACAATCGCTGTGTATGAGCCACATTCTGATCCCAATACTTCAGTGAGAACCTGGAGTAAGATCGTTGATCTCAGTAGAGTTATTGATCTCCAGGTTGTTTTGTGGGCTGGGTCCTTTGCCCCGATACAGCTCAGGCAGCAGAGAATCCCCCTGCCATAAGGAAAGCCCCAGGGGGTGAAGAACTGGGGTAACAGGCTCTCTGCCGCCCTGTCTCACACCCCTGGTGCAGGGGGCATGGTGGGGGAGGGATTGGTTAGTGCTTGTTGGAACAGAGTAGAGAGTGTTGTAACTTATGCTGTGGGGTCATGCTGCCCCTTTGCCAGACTCAGGCTAGCGGGGCCTACAGGCAGGTATTACGAGGGTCCCGTTTCCTGCGCAGCTCAGACTCAGCCGTGGATCAGGGCCAGCAACTTCAGTGGCGTTGCTCTGGATTTACACCTGGATGAGGATCGTGTGATTTGCAGGACACCAAGGGGATGCCACCTGCTGGGACAGTCAGAGTCAAACCAGGAAGGATGGTCTGTGCAGGACTCAGGAGCATGGACCCCCCCAGGGCACATGGCATTTGTGCTGAGTTCTCCCTGCCATAGACACCGACTCCATGGGTGCTGCATGGCTCAAGCACCCATCAAAAAAATAGGGGGGGGCTTAGCACCCGCAGGGCCAGATTAATCTTTTGTGGGCCCCAGCACCTGGACTGCGGCCCCGCCCCACGCTCTGCCCCGAGGCCTCACCCCCAATCCCGCTCAGCATCTTCCCCACCCCCCACTGCTCTGCCCCGAGGCTCCACCCCCACTCAGCCTCTTCCCCCAAGGCCCCGCCCACTGCTCACAGGGGGGAAGAGCGGGCAGAGAGGAGCACCCCCTGGCAAAAACAAAAGTCAGCCCCTGTGCTCCCCACGCCAGGCCTTTCACCATCTGGGTGGGAGAACACCGGCCACTGAGCTCTCATCTCACTCAGCAAACACAGCGGGAGCCCGTCGGAGGCCTAGCCTCATGGCTGGCCTTGGAGTTTGCTGCACCCCAGAGTCCTGCCCTGGCTGCGCTGTGTGTGCTGGCCATGGGCTCAGATATGTGGGATTGTTTAATGATGCAGGCCCAGCCCTTCCTCCTCTTCTCCCCCCTGCCCTAGTATTTGTCTCTGAGCTCCTGGGGGGCGGGGAGGCACCTTGCTACCACCCGCCCTTTGCATTGCCTGTGCCTGCCGCGAGGCAGTTCCCCAACTCCACCAGCCTGTGGCAATACAAGCCGTGCCTTGCTACTCTGTGGGCCCTGCTCTCTGTATCTGTCAGTGACAGGCACACTCACCTCCCCACCCCGAGCCCTCCAAGCATCTCCCGGGGGCACCCAGCCCTGCACACTCAGACTTCTCAGATCCTGCTCCCAAAGGCAGCACAGCCCAGCTTGCCAGTTACACAGTAGATCACAGCTCCCCTTAACGCACTGTGCTTATCCCCAATTACTCTAGTAACACATCTAAGTTTACTTAACAGAGATTCAAGTGGTAGCAAGCAGAAATATTAGAATCAAAATAAAATCATAACATGCTGTAACAGGGTGGGACTCACCACGCTGGCACCTCCTGCTGGTCATCTTGCAGATCAGCTCCACAGGTCAGTCCGCCGACTCTCGGTGGTGTCTCGCCCACCGACACTTCTGCTCCTGGACCCATGTTGTTCCAAGGACCACGGCGTCCTCTGCAGGACACAGCCCTCCAGCTGTGCCACCCTCCGTGCTCCCTCATTCCGGGGGACTGTACCACAGTCAAATGGTCCAGACATTTCCTCAGTGGCGCATGGGGGTGGGGGACCCAGGCCCACCCACTACTCCGTGTCCCAGCCCAGGGACCCTGTATGTGGCAGTCACGCACTGTGTCCCCTCCAACCTCTCAGTCTATTTCCCTGGGCCACTTCTTCGCAGCCCCAGCACCTTCTTCACCCTTGCCTCAAGGCCTCAGCTGGCAACTCCCAACCACCAGCCAGGAGCTCTTCCCTAGCTCCCCTGGTCCCTGCTAGCAGCATGGCTCTATCCAGAGTGCTGGCTTTCTTCTGCCTGCAAGGAGGCTAGTCCTTCCTTCTTGAGCTCCAGAGAGCAACTGAACCTGCTCTGTCCTGCAGCTCTTCTTATATGGGCCTGCCCGGCCCTGATTGGCTGCTCCTTGCAGCTCCTCTCATATTGGCTGCTTTCCATGCAGCCTCCCTAGGGCTCCGTTAACCCCTTTCAGGCCAGTGTGGGGCGGATGCCCCATCACACATGCCTACTAGATCCTAAGCTTAACTCCCAAAACATAGTCATGTCATATAGAGCAAAAGCTCAGCCCAAATTCTTCCAGCGTATTACAGCCCGGGTTGGCTGTGGTCCTCTGTTCATGAAGCAGCTATGCTGTCCTCTTGCACCCTCCGGGGAAAGAGGCAGAGTTGGTCTCTGTCTCTACGGAGATAGTCTACAAATCCTGTGTCTTCGTATGCAAACAGGAGAACCCTCACAGCTTCCGCTGTCCTGTCTCTAGTCTCCCTGAAGGCTTTGCAATCACTTGATTAGCATTTGGCTCAGGCGTTCACTGTGAAGTATACAGTACTCAGTTTACATGTAGCTAGACCAACAGGTGAACATCTTCTGCCTGCAAGGAGCTTGTTTATTCTCTTCTGGGGACTGGCCCCAGCTCAGACCTTAAAACATGATGTGCAGTATCTGTACACACAGTCCCTTACATATTATCCGTACGGACATTTCACAATGATTATGACAAGTGTGACACAGGCTTTTGTAGAGACCTTACATGCTAGTTTGCCAAAAAGTCATGTAGATACCAGACCAGGGGATCCGTGTGGCCCTTATTGACCTCTGTGCCCTCTGCCAGTGGGCACCAGGAGCTCCCTGATCACAGCTCCCTCTCCTAAAGCGCATGTTGCAGCTTTGCTATTGCAGTCCTGCCAGCCCAACCCAGACACACACATGCACCCCTTCACCCCTCTAGCACGCCTTCCTTCCCTAGGAGTAAGGGGAGCAGAAGGGAGAGGTGCAATGTGGATCCATGCCCTAATCTCACGGTCAGCCTGTCGTGTTCACAAAGTTATAGACAAGCCCTGTGGCTTCTAGTGGCAGCAGACTGTGCTGAAACGCAGGGGATTGGAGCTTAGGTCCCATATATCCCAGGCTGGCAGGATCCAGGACTGCTGCAGAGACACTGTCTAGGCCTCATTCCTCTCTCTCGTCCACCACCATAAAGCAGGAGTAATTCCAGTGAAACCACAGGAGTTACAGCAGCGTAAAAGCCAGAGGAGTATCAGGCCCCATGTGCCCAGCTCCTTGGAGGGTGATGAAGCACCGTATGTCCTCACTGGTGGGGATGGGCTGCCTTCCCAGGATCAGGAAGAGCTGCAGCCACATGGCCTAGGGAGGCCGTAAGGGCAATTCAAAGGGATGAAAGGTGGGGAATATTCCTCTTCCCCCAAAAGAAAATACAAGGCCATTTATTTGGTCAGATCTCTAAGCGACTCCTTTAATAAAGGGAGACCCAGCTGGGACAGTCCAACAGAGCAAGGGTAATTTTAGACACCTGGGACATGACTTCTGAGCACCGTCTGCCTGAGTGATGGTGAGATAAGGGCAGTGCAGGGCTCCCTGCCTGCAGACTCACCTCCTCAAACACGTTCATGCTGTAGCCAACACCACGAGCAGCCTCCAACCTTCCAGCTCAGGCAGCCTGTAATGATTTACCGAGCCCTTCCCCTCTTTGGGGCTGGGTCAGTTACGTTATCCCCCCATCAGAACTGTCTGGTAGCCTATGACAGAGGTTCTCAAACTGTGGTCCACGGACCACTGGTGGTCCACGGATAGTTCCCTCTACGGTGCATGCCTGGGGGGCCGCACACAAGAAAATGGAGGGCCACCCATCTAACTAGTGGAGCCGTGCAGGTGTGGTTCCACTAATTAGGTGCCTGGAGAAGACGCACATATAATGTGAGGTGGTGGCCTTGGGGGGGGAAATAGGGGGTAGGTGGGAGGAAGCAGTGGAGTGAGAAGAGGGGATGGGGGGAATTTGGGACGTGCAGGGCTGCAGCAGCCAGAGGAAGAGGAGACTTTCCCCAGCTCCAGGGCTGCAGCTGCCGGAGAGAGACAGCCCTCCTTCCCAGCCCCAGCTCTGTGGCTGTTGTGGTGGGGGAGAGACCCCCCTCCTTCCCAGCCCCAGCTCGGGGGCTGCTGTGTTGGGGGAAAGAGGGCACATCCATTGCATTAGACAGGTAAGACGACTGATATTAAAATATGAGTTGTGTGCTTTTATTTGTAGAACAAAAAACATTAATTATTATTAAGTTTTTTAATATAGCGCTTTTATCCAAAGCACTTTACAATAGTTAGCTAACGGTACAAACAACATTTGGAAAGATCATTAAGTGGTCCGCCAAGACCCTCAGCAATTTTCAAGTGAAAAAAAGTTTGAGAACCACTTGCCTAGGAGATATGCAGGTGATCCTAGGCTGGTCCCAAGAGGACAAGTCTCCATCTCCCAGACACTGCCACTACAATTGACACAATGGAGAGGAAGAGTGGCTTGTGGGTTGTACATCGGACTGGCACTCAGGAGGTCTGCTCTGGGTTCAATTCCCAGTTCTGCCCCAGATTCCCTGTGTGACCGGGGTCAAATCAATTAGTTTCTCTGGGCCTCATTTCCCAACTGTACAATAGGAATAATAATCCTGCCCTCGCTGAGCCCCAGGGGGGCTGGAGGATAAATCCATTAGTATTTGCGAGGTTCCTGGATACTAGGGTGGGCAGTCTAAAGCAGACTGTGAAAAGTTCCAAGTAGTAACTCACAAAATTGTGAGACTGGGCAACATGGCAGATGAAATTCAACATAAATTTTAAGTAATGCACACTGGAAAAAATAATCGCACATATAACAATGGGGTCTAAATTAGCTGTTACCACTCAAAAAAGAAGATCTTGAAGTCACCATGGAACAGTCTCTGAAAACTTCAGCTCCATGAACAGCAGTGGTCAAAAAGGCTAACAGAAAGTTAGGAACTAAGAGAAAGTTAGAAAATAAGAGAAAGTATCTTAAAGCCACTATATAAATCCATGGTGCGCCCACACCTTGAATACTGCGTGCAGTTCTGGTTGCCACATTTCAAAAAGGATACAGTGTAACTGGTGATTGATCATCTTTGTTGCCTATCTTGTGACTTTGGGGGTGGGGGGGAGGCTGGACTCTTGAGGGTCAATTCTTGGGGTTGGCCATGTTGCGTACCAGAAAGCCGCTGACTGATTTGCTATTCATGGGTGCCAGACTGAAGTAAGAAGCTCCAGTCACAGAAAAAAAATTTAAAAATCCAAAATTTTAAATTAACTTAAAAAAAAAAAATCCAACAACAAAGATCTTCCATAAAGTACCTCCCACAGATCCCAGTCTGCCCAGGTGACTCTTCCTCCTGTAACTCTGATTCCTGGCTGGAAGCAAAGGACATTTATAGAGGGCTTCCCGAACCAGAACCCTTTGCAGGAAAGGGAAGTCCCGCCTCTGTCTCTCTGGATGATTGACAACCCAACCAGCCAATCAGCTCTCTTTCCCTCACTCCTTGTTCTTTAAGAGCTTCATCTCATTACAGCCAGCAACATGCTAGTCTCTGTACAAATGCAAACAGGCAAAGGAGATACAGTTCCTATCCAAAGAGTTTACAATCTAAGGGCCTGATTCTGATCTCACACCACACCACTGTGATATTGGCATGACTTCAGTGATTTCAGCTGAGTTATTCTTGATTCCCTAAGCACCTCCCTGGCATGTTAGGAATGTGTGGCTTTGTCACAGTGAATACTATCCCCTCAATACAGGAAATACCATCCTAATCCAGTGCTGTGCTCAGTGCAAGACTCTAGGAGGCGGGGGGGAAGGGGATTTTATCACGAGACTGGTGCAGTCCCCCCTAGGTGAAATCCTCAGGTGGCCAGTCAAGCCAGTTTCCATCCTTTTGTACCCTGGCAATGATGGGACCAAAGACCGGGCACAAACACCCATGTCCTAAGAAAGTTCAGATGAAGCAGTTAAAAACAGCAGCATAAGAATGGATCTAAAAGCCCCGGCAGTGATTCCAAGTTCACCCTGCTGTACCAGGGGTTACAGAGCTTGAAAACCATGGCTCCCTGAGTGCTATTATACCCTGGCACGCCAGGCTGAGGTGAGAGCAGAAAGAGATTCTTCATTTGGAATCGACTCCCTTCGATTTATGTGTGTCTCACCAGTAACACCAGTTTAACAGGAGCGTTTATACTCACCTGCCCAGCCCTTCCACCCCCTAACCTGCACGGCGAGGATGGGAGGCTTGTGGGAGCAGAGGAAGGTCTGGCCATGAGACCTCCATGCCCTCTCAGTGAGGGTTTGTCTACAGTGCAACAGAAGACCCGGGTCAGTTGACAGGGGTTCAGACAGGGCAGTGTAGACATTCAGGCTCAGATTGGAGCCAGAGCTCTGGGACCCTCCCTTCTTACAGGGCCCAGGAGCCCAAGTCTAGCCCTGCTGCAGCCCCAGCCTGAGTCAGCTGACAGGGGGCAGCTGCAGATGGTTTCTTGCAGCGCCAACATGTCCAACCATCCTCAGACGGTGAATTCTCTGAGTTTGCTGGGTCTGTGTGTGATGGAGGATGGCAGCCCCGCTGAGCAGGTGTCATCTCTCCTCTCTTTTTTTCTGTCCAGCACCTCTCAACCAGCCAGTCCTACCACATCAGACAGCGGGCCTTGAGCTACAAACCTTCAGCAGCCTAGCTTCTGGGAGTCGCTCTCTAGATCCACAGCGCCCAGAAAAGAAAGTGGATTTTACTGTTTACATGGCCAGTGACTCCAGCCATTCCCCTGGGTTGGTCCTCAGTGTTGCAAAGGCAGCGTGGACACCTGTGACTCTGCTGGGTGTTCGAAAGGAAACGGCACAAACCACAAAGGCAGGGAGCTCTCACCCTCCAGGCTATGCTGGAAACACCACCGTTGCATGGGGGGGGTGTGTGTGATGACCCAACCCCGTGACCCAACCCCGGCCAAGCCCACCTCGCCAAAGCAATGCCACAAATCCCCAGAAAACCTAAACAAGACTAAAACAAAACAGCCTTGCTCTGACCTCTGCAATAGGATTTCTCTCACTGTGACATGCCAGAGTATTGCAGCTCTCAGTTCTCTGCGATACCCAGCGACAGCAGGGCAGGGCAGGGCTAATGTGGAAGTAGCTGTGCGTGCAGTGGCAGGGGATCTTAGGTCTTCTTCTGATGGTGCAGTTTTTAATTGTTACATCAGAAATTTCTTGGAGTAAGACAGTGTGGGCTGGATCCTCAGCCCAGTCATTCCTCTGGTGGAAAGAGGATGGAAAGCTGGCTTGACTGGCTACCCGGAGTTTCCTATCGGGGGGGGATGGAAATCCCTGGGAGGTATAGAATTGTAATGATTCTAAGCTCTCCCATCACACCCCTGGAGTAGGGGGCATGTTTGAGGCAAAGGAAGAAGGAGCAGAGCCTGGCTGCACTCCAGCGATCTCCACCTGGCCCAGTAAAGGGAGTGTGCAGGAGCATGGATCTTTGGGGAGAGGGGGGACTCTTACTCACTGCTTATCCAAATTGCACTGAATCAGCACCTGCTGCTGACCCCAGGATTGGAGATCACAACCTTTGCCGCATTAGCTCCTGGGCTAAACATAGTTTGGCTGCACCCATGGAGTGGGACTTCTTTTTTCCCCCCTAACTGGCAGCCTTATAAACTCAGCCTGCAATCTGAGCACCCAGGGGTTCTTCCCTTCTGTTCTCTCTCCTTTCTTCACTTCCCTTGGGCTCAGAAAAACTGACCTTTTCACTTCAGTGGTACCCAACAATATCCCCTCACGCAACCCACAATGATACCAATCATCATGAGAAAGGGAATTTGTCATAAGACAGAGATTCTCAACATGACTAGTGCCTGCATATTAGATAGATAAAGGGGTGTGTGTGTGTGTGTATATATGGAGAGAGAAGGATAATGGTTGACCAGACAACTCAGTTCAATGTATATTGAACATCAATAGCAGATAGAGGGTGGGACCAATCGAGATTGCAGTCTAGGGGACGTATGCGGATCCATACAGACATCAATGAACTTTTATGAAGTCTGGCACCGAATGGGAAATGACTAAAACTCACAAACAAACAAACGTGTTTGTCTCTAGGTCTACACATGGGACTCCAGGCATACTTTGCTTCTCTGCTGTAATGAGCAGAGATGGATGCCTGCACCTAATGAGGCTCCTGTATTATAACGAACGTTGTCAAGCTCTCCCCAGTGATCGATGGAACTTGGATCGACTTTCTCAAGCTGCTGCTACTGGATTGATTTCCTTGCGGGAAAGCTGAAGCAGGCATACAGAATGCTGGCAGCTCACGCACGACTGCAGATCAGGCCTTTGGGCTGCTGGAGGGGGGAGAATCACTATGCTCTATCCCCCCCCGCACAAGGGCACAAGGTTTGTATAATTTTTGGTGGTGTCCAGAATGCGTCCAAGCAGAGTCATTCCGACCATAGGACGGACCTCGGCAACCTCCCTGAGCCCTGCGCTTTGGGGGGCCCCACGCTTCAGGGGGATGCAGGGTCCAAGGTGGCCTGGAGGGTTAGCGGGGGGCCTGGGTCCGGCAGCAGTGAGGGACCCTACCCCACCAGCTCCCGGCATCGCTCGGGGGAGGGGACGGAAGCCTTGGCCTTGGAATCTATGAAATTTATTGAAGTCTACATCACAGCCATTGACAGGCATGTCGATCGGGGAAAGTTGCACAGGGTGAAGAGTTAAGAGCTACGTCACAGAACCTAAAGGCCAAAGCTTCTAAGGGGCCCCAGCACAGCTTTTAAACTTGCACCCCTCAATTTTGCACACTCAGACCCCTGCATATGCACGCTCATAGCAAATGGTGCAGTAGCAGAACCCCTCACTAGTTTACCTGCATCCACAACTACTCTCCACAGCTTCAAAATAGCAAAGATGGGGCTGAAGCATGGGACGCTCCCATGCTATCTAGTTAATGGTAGAAATTACAGTGCATGGTGCTTGCAGAGAAAAAGTCAAGGGGGGGAATGCAAAACTGCAGGGGATGCTCGGATTTGTTAAGCATTTCCCAAAGGTTTTGCAGGATGCACGTGCAAAACTGTGTGGTCACAAGTCTATTCTCACTGTCCAGCAGAGATACCTGCATTCTGATTGGCAGATGAACTGTCCCTGCAAGTCAGCTGGGAGATGAATTTGCCATCTCTTTTGTGGACTCTTCTTTTCCCTTGGGATCCACATCCATGCAACTTAAATTAGGATGGAGTGTTCCCAAGTGCTCAGTGCACTTCATTGGGGAGCAGAGATAGGCCAACACTGTGTGATTTGGAAAATCCCAACTTAGTTCTACAAATGTTTCACTTTTTGAATTCTCTGATGAAATGGGAGGAAGGAGCAGGAGCCCCATCACTTGGGCCAATAAAACTAGACTGGACAAAGCATGTGAAAATGTTCTATAAGAAACAAATCAGCTCTGGCTGAGGGATGGCCTAGGAGACCAAGTAGGTCTCCTCAATCTCCTATGATAGCAAACGTAGGAATCCACTTGTTCTTTTTCCTCTATGCTCGTCCAGGATAACTATTTAAAGATGGGGAGTTTGATTTCCGAAGGCCTTGGGGAAGCGGGAACAGAGTCCCACATTAAAGCATTCCACACAGCATTCTTACACTGAGCTGTCAGGGCACGGCCAAAAGGAAATATCTAGCGCATGACTTAGCGCCTGGGGTGAGATCTGACTCTTCATTTCCTCAAGGCCAGCTTGGCAGACAGTGCTGCTGACATTCGGAGTGAGGCAGACAATGGTTAGTCAGAGAGTGGGGAGGAGAGAAAGGAATCCTTAGTTTAATGTGAACACCTGAAACATTATAAACCTCAGGGATCTGGACAAAGCTTCCTATTTAAAGCGGTTGGTTTCACACCAGCCTCAGAGTTAAACTGCTTGCATGGAGCAGGGCAGTAAGATCGTGTCAGTCTCTTGTTTCCAGGCCCCGATGCTGCACCTGGGTCTGATCTCATGCTCACGAGTGGCAGAAGCAGCTGAAGCCCAGTCCCAAGGTCCTCAGAGATGTGCATCAGCAGTGTGTGAAAATTACTGTTTGCTCTGCAGCCACGTGACCCCCCTCTCCCCCACACTGATAGATCTGTAGCCAGTGCACATTATTCCGAGACAGCTGGGGTAAGTCTGAGCCTGACTGGGCTGTGCCAAGGGGAAAGCAGTTTGGCTGGATTTCCACTCATAAGAGAGCAATTGCTACAGAGGCCCCTGCAGGTCTCCTCTGGGTAAAGGTGTCTGCGTCTCTGCCCATAGGAAAACAGAAGCACCAGGCTTTCCAGGGATTCCCCTGGGCTGGAGTCTGTGAACACCGTATGGCAAATTGAGTGCAGACTGCATATGGCTCACGTGTACATTTACATGAGCTAGCTTGCCTGTAGTCACTCCCATTCTGTGCATTGGGCTAGTAAATAGACCATTATATTCAATCCACGTGTTAGCCCAAACTCAGGGTGGTTGGGTTCTGCTCAAGTCAGGCAAACTGCTGTTTTTGAATCCACAAAAACAAGCCTTCAAATCAGGGCCAGTGCCAGGCCGCGCCAGCTCCTTACTGCAGCCTTTGGAAAGTCCCGGTTTCTGCAAAGCTGCTAACGTCCCAGGCATGGGGCAACAGGAGGGTGAGGGTCTGGCTCAGGCCCACTGATTAAAAATGAGTTTCTAGGAAGATTCGGCAGGTGTCGTTCACAGACCTGTCGGGCAGCCCCTCCACCATGCAGGAATGTATTCATGGGGAGTTGCTGCAAGCACTGGACCGGTGCTGAAGTATCCTTGCCCAGCTGAGTTCACGGCGAACCAGGGAGCAGCTCCAGAATACTCATTCACATACCAGCTTCTGGCTGGACGTAGCTCACTGAGTCACTGTCACGGAGTCCCCGGGCGATGCTCTGGAACTGCTCCCCATGAAGCCAGGCAGGACTCTGGGGAAGTCTCCTTTCTGTGAGCAGCCTGTCTGCAGGACACACAGCTCACACGGCTTCCACCTTCCTGGGTCTGACCTTGGAGCATTCAGCATCCTCTGCCCCTCCGTGCGCGTCCCACAGCGAGTCCGCCCAGGCGGGGTCCTGGGGAAGCCAGAGGGTCCTGCACCCCAACTCCGCAGTCAGACGTGACTCTCAGCCAGCCAGTAAAACAGAGGTTTATTAGACGACAGGAACACAGTCTAAAACAGAGCTTGTAGGTGCAGAGAACAGGACCCCTCAGCTGGGGCTGGGTCCATTTTGGGGGGCAGTGAGCCAGACAACCATGTCTGCACTTCACTCCATGTCCCCAGCCAGCCCCAAACTGAAACCCTCTCCAGCCTCTCCTCCTCTGGGCTTTGTCCCTTTCCCGGGCCAGGAGGTCACCTGATTCCTTTGTTCTCCAACCCTTTAGCTCTCACCTTGCAGGGGGGAAGGGCCCAGGCCATCAGCTGCCAGGAAACAGGGCATTGGCCATTCTCTGTGTCCAGACCCCTGCACACACCTGCCCTCTAGGGCTCTGCAATGATCATAGACCCTTATCCCACCACCTAGATACTTAAGAACTGCATAGGGGAAACTGAGGCACCCCCCCCACACTATTCTGAGGAAACATTAAGAACAGTCCCACTTCGTCACAGTAACTCAGCGAGTATTTTCCACATGGGCAAAGAAAAGCCCTTCTTTCATCCATTAGGGCAAGCAGGAGCAGCAGAAACGTCCTAAAAGTGAGGGGGTCACCAGCACCTGAACCATGCCCCCCCCCGTGCCACCCCTTCCTCTGAGGCCCTGCCCCACTCGCTCCTCTCTGTCCCCTCCCTCCCTCGCTTGCCCTTACAGCTGGTGAAAAGTGGGAGGGCCCTGGCCCTCCCTGATCCGGCACCCCTGAGGGCAAGCGTCATAGTCTTCAGATGCACTCACTACTTTCAGTGGCCCAGATCCTCCAGACATTTAGGCACATGCATAACTTTGCACATAGAGGTTAATCGGTTCCCTAAAAGGACCATTATGACCATCTAGTCTGACCTCCTGCATAGCACAAGCCAGAGAATCCATCCCGTGGTTTATGACTAGTTCCCTGAGACTTCAGTGGGGTTGCTTACATGTTTATAGCTACGCATGCTCCCAAGTGCTTGCAGAATTGGGACAGATATAGAGAAATACATAGCAGCTTCCATTAGTGCCCAGTAGATAGGCAGATGTTGGGCAGCAGAGAACACAGTCTGCCTGCTCCAATCTTTCCGGTACTGCTGCTCCCTGGCTTGTACATTCTCTTCAGCTGGCATATCTGCAGATTCTCCAGCAAGGCAGCAGGTGGCCCCGGAAGAGGAGGAAGACCTGAGAGGTACATTTGCTAAGACGTTGCAGATCAATTCAAATCCTCAGGAGAGAGAGAGAGCTACCCGTGCAGAAGTGAAGTCATCCAGCTAAAGGAGGTTGTATGAAAAGGACAGCGTGGTGGAACGAGATCCCCGCTTTAATAATTAACACCATTACACATATTTCACAGGTGCCCCTTTCTGTACCAACCGGATGTCACGGCATCCATTCATAGGTCCGTCAATTGTGTCAAAGCAAAGAAACAAAGCTACCCTGCCTTTTCCCACATGCTACTTACTTTAGAGGAATCAAATCTAGTTGATTTATTTCCGCCCTCATGGAAAAGTCCTTAGAATTTAGTAGAAAACGATCTTTTCTCTACAGGACCACCCTGCAGAATGGAGGGAAGAAGGAGATCCTTGCTATAGAAAGCTCCCCTCAATCTCTACTCAATTCCATGGGTTTGGAAAATAATTTGTATAAAACCATGTTAAATTTCAATACAATCCTCATGGCTTAGGGCCTGAGCCAAAGTCCATTGAAGCCAACAGAAAGATGACCATTGGCTCCAGTGGTGTTTGGATCAGGCCCTGAAGGACTTCTGCATAAGAACTAGAATGGAGCCATTTCCCAGCACCATCCTTAGGAGAAGCTGTGCTGAAAAGGACGAGTCTTGCATTGCTGTCTAAAGGGAGAAAGCCCTGAGGAGGCTTAGCAGGAGCGTGATATCATTGCAATACAATTCAGCAACCCGCACTGATGTCCACTGGTTAGCACAGAATTCTGGTGGGAATCGGCTTCTTGAACACCCCACCGTTAACCAGTCGGCTCAAGGGGGAACAACAGGCTTGGTAAAGATGTGCCTGATATGGAAGAAAAGCTTGGTTGTGCTCCCTATAGCTCGAGAAAGAAAAAGCTCAAGCTCGGTTGGGCCATCTGAAAAGTAGCCCCCTATCCTTTCTTGAAGGTCAGCCCAAGGGGAGGGTATCGGTTCGGTGAACACCACTTGGGCGACTTAAACCTGCCATGGGCCTCATCCCATTTGCCACCAGTCTTGGCAAGAGGCCTGCTACGTTTTCTCAAGCCGGATTCGAGCATCTCTGCGAGGTGGAGCTGGTTCAGGGCCTTTTCCTTCCATTTAGGAAGCACCCTGGGGAACAGCGGCAAGAGACTTCCGGCAATGCAAAGTACATGAGAGGAGCCATTCCGCGGGGCATGACTCAGTCATTAACAGCAGCTTCAGCGTTATCACTCAAAACTATCAGGTCAGAAGCCTGCACTTCTCTTGCCCCCAATGACTCTAGCTAGTCCCTGAAGTGCCCCAGATGGATGGCACATAGTCTGTGAAAGGTCAGCTGCGTGGGCCTATGAAGGTACCTTGAGTGTCCCAATGCGCCATGGAAAGAATTGCCCTGCTGTTACAGGATGTGACCCTGGGTGAGCTGCCTGGAGGCATGACACATATGGGGGAATTTATAGCTTTGCTGGGTCATGTTTGTATGTACTGATTACACAGACAGCATGAGCAAATCCTTCCAACCTGGGAGGTCTGGGGCCTCTGACCTCTTCCCTGACAGATTAGCCAGAGAAACCTCAGGCAGTGATGATAAAGCTTTCATTATAGAAGCCAATTTATTAGTTGCTGAGGGTTCTCAGTACTGCAGAGAAGATAGAGGAGACAGTCTTGACTCCAAGAAGCTTGCAGTCTAAATAGACAAGCAACTGACTGGTGATATGTAAGGCACCAAAGCTCTGTATTTAGTAGCCTTATTCCCATTGAAATCCATGGGAGTTAGGTACAAAAAATACCTTTGAGGATCTGGGCCAAGGTGACCAGAAGATGGATCTGGTGCCTCCTCTTGGTGGACCTTACAGAAGAGGTGTGCCCGTGAGCATCTCAAGTCTATCCTCACAAATGGGACACAGACTGGATCAGCCACACACTTACCATAGGGCCTGTTTTGTTTGAAAGAGGCCTTAAACCAGCCTCGTTTTGTGCATCTGCAAAACAACTGTAGGTGCAATAATTATTTGTGGGTGCAAACGAGGATATGCCAGAGGTGTCTCTACCTGATTTGGGGGGGCAGTCGGGTAGTGAGGTCTGTGTCCCCTCACTTGCTTCCTCAAACAATTGCTCCCCAAAATTGTGCCCGCCCCAGTTATTGGCAAGCACAACAGGGAGGCTGAGCTTTAAAAAATAAATAAATAAATAAAAACCCCTTCAAGGGGACATATGGCATTAGCAGTGCTGTGGAAACGTGCCATGCTCAAGAAATCAGATTCTAAGACAAAGATACCTCAGACCACGAATGGGATGAATGGGGACACAGAGGGCTCACACTTGACACTGCTTGGGTGATGGGCTCCCATGACAGGGGACCTTGGGTGTAGGACTGCATCGCTGCTGTCTGTACGCCCCACACCCCTTCTCACTCCTCTACTTTCTCTTCCCCACCCGCTTCACTTGTCATTCTCTCCCACTTGCAGGTTCCCCATTCTCCCCATCACCTCATGCCATGGGAGCAGCCTCCTGGTTCCAATGCATCAAGTCTTTCTTCCTTCAAAACCTTCCTTAAAAGGTATTTTACTCCATGAAGTTTCCTTGTGCCAAGCTACTCTGAGACTCCGATGTTTTGGTCTGCTCTCCACTTTGCTGTATTTGCATGAAGTACTTTGGGGCTAGCAATTTGTACTTTATCTGTTCTGCACTGCGTCACGTTCAATTATGGAGCTATAGCAAATAGGAGACTCCTTACATTTAAAATGCAAATTCGTTAGGAGAGGGACTGTGAGACAATGGAGAAAGCCCACTGCAAGAAAGCGTAGTGCACTAATCCTTTGGACCAGACACTGCAAGGGGTAGAATCATAGAATATCAGGGTTGGAAGGGACCTCAGGAGGTCATCTAGTCCAACCCCCTGCTCAAAGCAGGACCAATCCCCAACTAAATCATCCCAGCCAGGGCTTTCTCAAGCCTGACCTTAAAAACTTCTAAGGAAGGAGATTCCATCACCTCCCTAGGTAACGCATTCCAGTGTTTCACCACCCTCCTAGTGAAAAAGTTTTTCCTAATATCCATGGTAGACCCCTGTAGTAGCGTGGTTGGTATGGAAGCAAGGTTCATTCTTATAAAGATCACCACCATCCTTATCACGGCAAATCCCAAAGGGACATAGTCTCCTTGCAGATGGCGCATCACCTGGATCAATATTTAGCTAGGTCCTTAAGGTGGTCTGGCTGAATATTCAGTTTTTGTCCATCACTGGTGATCTTATCTCACCACTGAAGCTTTTGGCGTCCATGATCACCATCCAGGAAGCATCACGCCTTGGTACACGCACTTTGGAATTTGTTGGTCTTCTATTCTAATAACTTGCCGTACTAAGAAAGCCACCGAAACTGAACCAGGGATGACAGAGGTGGCTGCTGGGTTTGTCTATGAATATTCTCATTCTTGAGCTTGTCCTGCCACTTCATATGGCTCCGTTGATGAAGATGATATAATTAAAAATGTTAGTCTGGGGCTCTTCAGCCTTCCTCAGCGCCCATGTAGTCAAGTCAGTATAAGTGCAGTTCTGCAGCTTCCTAGCAAGCCTGGTGTCGTGACGTCCACACAGAGGCATTTCTGTAAAGTCATTTTAATTAATATTTAACCACTAATTTGTGTGTTATGTAAAGAGCAGAAGACAAACTAGCAGAATCTAGTTTCCTGGGAACTGGAGATTTTCCCATCACAAACCGTAGAGGTTAATTCCAGCTTCATTTTATCCAAAACATAACCCCAGGACCCTACCATGTCAAAAGAGCCAAGCTTTCTCAAGACACACAACTACCCAACCAGATTAGCTTTCACCAGAAGAATGTCAGTGTCATAGAAGAGGCGTATACTAAGCATGAGACACAACAATCATCCTAGGTCCTAAAAAAACGGTGTTTTTGAACGTAATGTTCTTCAGGATTTCCTTAGAATGCCGACTGATCGTAGAACTCTCCTCTAATGCTTTGCGAGTGCTAAGCCTGGATTAGTACGAAAGGCTGCAGCTACTGGGCTCCTTTGCTACGGCACGCTTATTTCAGTGCTGCGTCACGACGTGCCTGCCCTGGGGAATATTAAAGAAAGCATGTATGTTCCTGGCGGTTCATTAGAACCCTCCTACTTCAGCCTCACAATGAAGTAACATGCCCCAGAGTTCTGAATCTTCCAGTAGCTCAGGGCTCAGATTCCAACTCCGCCCCCTAAAACAAATCTGAGATCATTCTCCAACTTCTTGAGACATGGGCATTTCCTCATTAAGGGCTGGTATTTTAATAAGTAGGCCATTCTGCTTATCTGCCCCCTTTTTACACATCCTGTCAACTGTCAAATCACCTGAATTTCCAGCTAAAAAGAGGCAAGATGACTGTGAAGGAAACCACCGTGCCGTAAGTGCAAATTTCCAGGAACTGAAATGCACAGAAACTATGGCCAGCAACACTGCAACATGAGCAAAGTGAAGGGCACTGAGAACTCGTTTCAAAGTGTGCACTCCCTGGTAGGACAGCGGCCGCGCTCAAGCATCAACCTTCTCTTCGTAAATTTCATCAAGACTGTAGAAGCCCCCTGATAATTGGCATCCTGGCTGCCAGTCTTGGGCAAGGGGGAAAGGCCTCAGGTCTGATCTGCATTGGTGTCACTGGGATCTGAGGGTGCTCAGCACGTCGCAAAGAGAAGCCCCGGAGTGAAGGTTGAATCACCCGCGCTCCCCTTAGCCGCTCTTCGCTGAGTCAAGCCGCATGCTGTCTGCTCTTTACATAACATACATCACAGGAAGGAACCACATGCGCACAGCGGGGGCCAAATCATTTACTAACGAAATACAACCTGCCAGGCCAAGAGACACACACACACCACTTCTCTGCCAGAGACTTATGGGTCACTGGAGGACTCACAAACGATTTCAAAGGGATACTTCCCAGTCCTTATCCACTACACTCCCCATGGTTTTCATGGGCCTAATGGCAGTACTGTTCCTTCTCCTCCTGAGTTCCCAGTGACTGTCTGCCATGTGACTGACCCAGGACATATACATATAACATATAAATGCACATATACATATACCATATACATGCTGCCCATTAGGAGTCAGATTCTGGGCCCAATACAGCCTCTTCCAGCTGCCCTGGCAATGCAAAAGGGCCATGAAGTTGCCCTAAGGAGACAGCTGCAGATTTCCCCTGCTTAGAACCAGCGCTCTGCCAGCCCCACAGAGGCAGCATGCCAGGGGGAGAGATGGGCCTGGAGTGCTTCTGTGCTGCAGTAATTTCTAGCTGGTATAACTGAGACTGCTCTAGAGTCCACCGGGGGTCAGTCTGGCAGTCCCAGGGATCTGAGGAGAACAACCGTGGCATAAATGCATCTTAGCCTCCTCCCCTCTCAAGTCGCACACTGAGTGCAGCTCGGCTGGGCTGCGGGATCAGGACCTGAGTCTCTGTCGTGAAGGTGCTCGGTCATTGCCAGTCCTGCCAGAGTGGTTTGACAGGACAGATCTGCCTGCTGTTGAAGCGGGTACGGTGTCACTCTGAGCATGCCCCAGCGCAGGGAGGGAAGGGCTTGCGAGCAGCAGGAATGAAAAGGCCTCCACGAGGAGCCAGTTGATGAGTGTGATGGACTCATTCGCTCTAGACCCACCAGCTCAGCTCATTCGCACCCAGGTTCTGATGTCAGGATCAATTCCCCCCTGAAGTTCATCTGCTGAGCAGGAGAATAAGACACTTGGTGACCTCTCTGATCAGCAGGCGGCTGCCGGCCACATGTGACCTCAAACAGAGTTTTATATACACATTCTCCCACCCCCCTCTAGTGCTCCACAGCACCATGAAATCCCCTTGGGATGCAGATGAGCAAAAATCACCTCCAGGAAAACAATGGAGATGGTGAAGTTTGGGCACCTGGCACGCAAGTGCCCATTTACGAAGGCCACGAGGGCTGCGGCAATCCCGCCAGGCAGCTCACATTCAGAGGGTAATGGAAGGCAGGAGATAAGCAGCCTGGGCTTGATGGGACACTAGGAGGATTTATTCATTTAATTTGCTTTATCTCCCTGTCAGTAAGATGAGTATCGAGAGCCTGGGATTGCTTTAGGACAGCAGCCCTGCACGGGCAGGAGGTAACTGAAGCCTGGACCAAAGACATTCACAAGGAAAGAAATCTAAGCTTTTTATGATATGGTGAAGTTAACAGGGACTACAGAGATCCCTTTTCCCCCACCCCCCCATTTCCTCCTTATCATCTCTTCTACCAAACAGTGGAGGTTTAAAAAGTAATGAGTAAGGACAGGGTTTGTTTGCTTTAATCAAACATCCTTTCCAGTTAAAGTCATGCCAGAAAGAAGAAATTTCCATGCAAATGCTCCAACAAGCAACTCCCCCCCCCCCCCCGCCGCCTTCTATACATTCCCCCCCGCAAATTGCATTTGCTTTTTAGTATGGATTGTTTGTATGGGGAAAGTGACGAGAGTAGCATCCCACCGCCTTGTGTTGGATGCTGTGCATACACAATCAAGTACCAGCCCCCCAGAGCTTACAGTCTAAAGAGATGAGGCACCCAAAAGAAGCATCATTAGTCCCACTTTCCGGACAGGGAATTGAGGCACACAGAGATTACAGGAGATTCTCAGGGTCTCACAGGTAGTCTGCAGCAGCGTCAGGAACTGAATTGTAGTGCCATAATCACATGACCATCCCTTCTCCCAGCAGGTTCCCAGAATTCGGCAGGCAGAATATAGTTAGCAAAGGCTTTAAAAATGCAGAAGTATTCTGTTTGATTCATTATCTCCATGGAGTACGCTATCCAGATTGGACATAATGCCAGAAACCCAGGACAGCCAGTGATTGTGTCTGATTCTACCAGGTGCATAGTTATAGAGAAAACCCCCTCTTGCCCCCTCTTCCTCCTTTACCACTGCACAGCTTGATGGAAAGCTTTTACTAAGGTCCAACAGCTCCTGGAGGGTTTCTTGACTATTAACAATTTGTTGAAAGCTGAAACAAATCAGACTGCAGCCCTGTCCTTGAGAGAAGCAGGCAGGCAATTGAACTGCCTTGCATTATTCTTAGGAAAGGCTAGATTAACAGAATGCCTAGTGTCTGGGTGGGAGGAGGCCCATTGGGGCAGATAGAGAGCGAGGTGTTTACAATCAAGAACTAACAGTGTGCATTTATCCTCACAATGAATCTCCAAAATGGAGATTCGTCTTTCTCTGCATGGGGCTCTAATTCTAAAGGTTGTTCCATTAAGTGAATTTAGTGGTGGTGGAAAGCTTGTTGTTATATTAGGATTACCGTGGCGGTATTTACAGGCCACAACTGGGATCGGGACCTCAGTGTACCGTGCAAAGAGTGGGCTGGAGGTGCAATTCCCAGCTGGGGTTGACATACTCAGGCTAGCTCTGCTCGAGCGGGCACACTAAAAATAGAAGTGTTGCCAAGAGAGCGCGGGCAGGGCTAGGCGCCCAAGCACATCCCTGTGATCTCAGGCAGGACGGTAGTGGGACAGCGAGCCCGTCCCGCTGCTCGCACCACCACAGCGACACGTGTATTTTTAGCATACCAGTTCGCTCAGAGCTAGCACCTTCCAGCTCCAGGGCAGACGAGAGACGGGCCCTGTCCTGAAGAGACTGGCCTTGCCTGAATAGCCCTGGAGACTGCAGCTCTGCCACACAAGTACAGCCATGGCTGTGCAAGCTTCCCCACCCCCCTGAGACGAAGGCAGGGTATGAGGCAGACATGCACTATACCGAGTCACCCATATCCATTCACCTCTTTCTCTTTGCCGCAGCGAGTTGGATGCCCCAGGAAAGAAGGTGGTGACCCACTGGGATTTCGAAGGGACTGTGGAGCTCAAGCTCTTTAAATGCATCCTCCTGAGGAGAAGCCAATCACCCTCCATTTCTAGACACCCTTCAGCCAGAGGCCTGGGGAACATGCAAGGAGTTACAGGAACAATGGGATTGGGGGAATGTCGTTCTAGCCAAGGACATGGCTCGTTCTATATCTGTCACATGGGCTAGGCTAACTTCTCAAAGGCTGAAGCAAGAGTTGCTCTTTTAAAGGAGTGTAACAATTGAAGCAAGGCAGGTCTTGGTTTTGTACAGCCTCCCCATCCCTCGAGGCTCCATGGTGTGGCCAGGACAGGAGTCCCAGCACAGCCCAAAGAGTCGCTGTGGGAGGGAGGACAGACTGGGAATCAAACCCAGTTTCTGTGTGGCAAGGCAGATCCCGTCCAAGAGACCACAGGGGCAGCCCACCAGAGAGGGATGTACAGTGAGACAGCGTTTGCTTACAGCTTGTCTGCTTGCTCTCTCTTCTTTCCCATACACATTTGTAAAACACATCTGTGATAGAGAAACCACATATATCAGCCCCACCAAGTGGAAGCAATCACAGGCTGTCATATTTGCATTAGTGTTTAATAGCCCAGATTTCTCTGACTCATGTGAGGAATCTTGGCAGCTCGGGTTGTTTTCTCAGATCTGGTTTGAATTCACACAAATGTGTTTAAGCCCCACATTGTCTATACAATCAAACTGCACATGTCCCCCATCTCCCACAGTCGTACAGGTGCTAGAGCCTGGAGCTAGTCTGTGTGCCCAGCCCAGCACTGCTCAGGAGTGGAATCACACTCGAGCCTGGCTTTCTGGAAATGCAAAGCAAGGGCCGCTCCTGTGTGCTGAGTGTAAACACATGCGAGGTGAGTGTGGGTCCTCGTTTCCCCCTAGCCACTGGCCCACTGTTACGGGGTTCACTACTCACTGCTGAGGAACCTCCTTGTGGCTGGGTTTGGGGATTAGCTCCACTCAGGTCTGACGCCCCCTTCCGACAGATTGTTCACGCCACTCTCCAGGACTCACAGAGCAGTGCTTCCTCTTCGCGGCGCAGCCCCCCAGCCAGGTCAGCCAGTATAGGCTACCCCTTTCGGGGTATCACTGAGTCAGCTGTCCACATGCCACTTCAGCCAGTCCAAGACCACGTCCTGCACCTCTTCCCCAGCAGGTGGTAGGGGAATCCTGGTCCACCCACGACTGTGGGTTCCAGCCCATGTCCAGCAACCCCAGTGTGCAATAACCCTGTCATTATTTCCCTGGGCTCCTTCCTACTTCCTTTTTCTGTCTTCTAGCCCCCTCCCCTGGGTTTACTGGCCCAAACTCCTCCTTCCCAGGGAGTGACTGCAGACCACTTCCCCAGCAGCCCCCTTCTGGGCTCAGCTTACTGGCTTTATACAAGCTCAGCCTCCCCCTTCCCAGATGGACTTTGTCAGCCATTAGCTTTTCAGGCCCTGGCTCTCCCACAGGTGCAGCCTAGCAGGTTAATTGTCCTAACACCCTGCTCTTCCTGCCACCCCACAGAAGAGGGTGAGAGTCCAGCATGGGTGGAAGAGGTACACCTTCAGCTTGAGTCGCAGAGGCTTGTACTTTTAGCATGGACAGTCCCAGGTTCGGACGTGCCGTGGGCCCAAGTCAGGGTGTTGTGTGAACACCTCCTGGGAGATGATAAGGATCCAGCCTTGAGTCGTTCACTGGTCTCATGTTTCAATAGGACCTGAGGCCTCCAAGCATCATTCCCCTTCGCCAAGTCACAGAACTGCGTTGTTTACCTTCCCTGCTATTCAGGACTTGTGGTTTCTCTGTTTTCTTTTCTACCACCTACCAGCTAGGTGCTATGGCACGTCTGCAGCTCCTGGAGAATGGGGCAACTAACCATCCCCATCAGGAGTGTCTGGTATGCAGTTGTTCCGTGAATTCTCTGGCATGAAAGGCTGAGACTATCAAATTCACCCTCTCTTACCTCTGCAAGTTGCCCTAGATTTTGGCATCTGATCAGATACTGGGGACCGGGAGATGCTCTCCCACTACAAACGTTTTATTTTATGGGATCTCTCAGCATCTCTCCCCTTTATCTTCCTATGTCGGGCTCTCCAGGCTTGGGGTCCTTGGTCACAGCCCCCCTCCTCATGGGTGAGGAGAAGTGGATGGAAATTACCATCTATGCTGCTCCTTAGTTGGCAGGGAGGGTCGCTGCTGTGTGGTGGGTCATGGCACCAGAGACAGCCTTGGGTTTTGTCGTGCTCTGTGCACAATAACACATTCTGGGCTCCAACCAGCTCCATCCCCACATCCCTCTGGGTCTCCCCCCACCTACATCCCTGACTGCCTCCTGACCGGGACTCTACACTGCCTATAGTTACACCTGTCCCGTCCTGTCCCCCCTCCACCCGGGCCGGGAAGTGGAGACACAGTACAACTTTGCAAGTGGGATGTGGGAAAGAGCAGTTTGGGAGCTGACTCTTCTGGGCCCTGCTGACGCTGGGGGCAGAGGGTAGAGGAGATGGGGGCAGGCAATGGCATTGTGGATGGTGACTTGGGTGCGTGCATGTGGTCTGGGCCTATACCCGTTCTTGCCCCAGTTCTGAGTGCCCGTGTGTCCTGGGAGCAGACCTTCCCACCATGTCTAATTAACAAACCTAACTTGCCTAACACCTGCCATGGGGGCAGCAGTTCTAGCTGGGAACTTCCTATCGTTGTCCTGCTTCTAAGGCCGAGTCCCACAAGGAGCTGTCCCGGCCTGTGGGTGTGTTCTGGAGCAGGAACCAAGGAGGAACCGCCAAAAATAAATCCTGAGGGGGAAAATAACTCAAAGCTTCAACAAGGCGCTCTCCCTGACAGATTCTTCCATTGTACCTGTCATCAGCTATTTCACTCTCATTACATCACATACATAAGCTGCCCTTCCACATTCCTTACGTGTGAATCCTCCCAGAGAGATCTCGCTCCGTTCAGACCTCCACCCCGGGTAACTGGCTATTTTATAAGACAAAGGCCAGGGCAGCCCCCTGAAGGCTCTGTCCCTTCGTCCTGATGGGGGCAAAACTCCCACTGGCTCACATGGCATTTGTGCACGGACAAAGCTAGCAGATGATTATGGCGGACTCTGATCATTCCCTAGGGGGTGACCCCAAGTGACGGGACGCGCTGCACACAGCCCTCCCTGATGGTGTGGGGAATGAAGCAATTTGAGGAGGTGACAGAGGCAGGAGAGAGTCAGTCTTAGGGAGTGGTCTGTGCATCGCAAAGCCTGGAGAAGCACTCACCTCGCTCAGCTGCTCTAGCTTGATCATCTGACCCATTTGAACCCCGGTAGCAGTACGTGTAAGCTCAAAAGCTGGTCTCTCTGCCTGGCAGAAGTTGGTCCAATAGAAGCTATGACCTCACCCACCTTGTCTCTTTAAGATCCTGGGGCCACACAGCTCCAGCAACACTGCAGATCACTATAGAGGGTCAGACGCCATATAACAGGGTCTACAACCAGTCTGTTGGATCACAGACAGGTGGGTGGGGAATGGCTGCGCCTCGTATGAATTCCCGCATTCAACCCTGTACAAGGGTATCTGTGCCCAGGCCATTTCTCCCCTGTTTGGAGATTTCCTCTTATCTAATCAGGGAGCAGAAACAAGTACCAGGTGACGTAGCCTCTGAGATGCTGCTGCAAAGACGACACTATCCCCCTTGCTCATTCCCAGCAGGACTGAGCAGGGGAGGAACACTCAGAGCGGCCCAGCATAGGTCTGCAAGTGTGAGTGGGGAGCTCCGTCTCTGCAGCGTGCCCTGCCTTCCCCTTCTGAAAGAGCTCGCAGGGTCCCAGCTCCAGGGAGATAGATGGGGTGGGAGAGCTGGCTGGGCTGCTCCGGATTCCACCCTCCGAAACCAAGCTCCGTGCCATTGCCTCTGCCTGTAAGGGCTCGGGGGCAGCAACCCCTGGGGGAGCCCCTGGAAGCCTCCAGGAAAGCTGGGGGAGCCCTGTGCAGAGGGCCAACAGAGGCCAGCTGTGTGAATGGCCCCATGGGGGTCATAGGGAAGCTGTGGACTGAGAAGAGGAACCCCTGGCCTCTATCTTGGGATGGGACAAACCACCCCCCGGCAGGATTCCTAGCAAACTCCATGGGTTGTGACTGGCTGTTTCCACTCCTCTCTGTGAGTGATTGCCACGCCAGGGAGAACAGGGCCATAGACAGGTGCCCAGAGCCAGTGATGGGGAGCGGGGTTCACATGTCACGTGCCCGCACACTGGATCCTTCCAAGCCTGTGCTGAGACCCCTGCTAGAGCGAGGACAGCAGCTCACATCAGAGATGCATTCACCAGGAAGGCAGCAGAGCTGGTGGCTCGGGCGTAGGCGCCCCTGGGGGGAGAAGGCCCTGGTGGGATACGCTCCCTCAGAGGAGTTCACCCATATGCTCCTAGGCCCTAGACCCCCCCATCAGATCATGCCCTCATTCCATTTTGTGGTGGAGTCCGGTGCTGTTCTTCAGTACGTGGGATGCTGCTCAGCGAGTTAAGGAGCTCACAGCGAGGTCCTTACAAAACCGGCTGCCTAGCCAGGGGAATGACACGAAGCCTTCCCCACGTCCCGGCTAGGCTCCGCCAGGAACGTCGCTGTCAATGGAAGCGAGGCTAGTAAGACCCGGAAAGCGTTCTCTGCTTCTCTAGCACTATCCCCGCGGCTGTGAGGGTGCCTGGCAGCCAGCGGCTGGTGAAACACCTCAGACAACTCTTCTCGGAGAAGAGTTGTTTTCTCCAAAGACGACCCTACTGTGAATAAAAAACTCCCAGTCGTCAGAGGCACACTCCCACCGGGGCTGAGATTTGCACGTGGCAAGGCACGGGAGACAAGACGTCCTTTTCGCAGCGATTCACCAGACACCGGCAGCTTCTTCCAATCCTGCAGTTGCTTCATTACAGCTGACTTGCACTCTGTATTTTCATACAAAACCGATGCTTCTGGGAACCCAACTCATCTCACTGTATCACTGGTCAAAATGGAGCAAACTTGCACCAGGGTATTTGTAAAACCGCCAGTGTTAAGAGCACCCACAAGTAATTAAAGTTCAGCAGTTTAGCCCTCTGTGTATCAAGCACTTGGTCACAATTTTCCTTGGGCTGAGGTTGACTCAGAGGGCTTGTCTACATGGGGAAACTGACAGGCAGAACTATAGCTGGTATAACTCTGCATGTGTGCGCTCCAGTCTGGAAGAGAAGTGACTTTATTCTGAGATAATTCTCTGCTTCTGATGTATGCCCATGCAAGCAAGTCCTAAAAGGGCATTAATGGGCAATTAATGAGAAGTTGGGGACTGGCATTTGTACCTTGTGGTATGGAACCCTTCCGAGGTCTCCAATGCCAACTGCACTGTCTTCTCTCTCCACTGTGTAATAACAGAGCTAATTTTGATTCTATTAGGAGTCTAGTTACAGATTGCAGAGCTTTTTGGGGGGGGAAGGGATAGCTCAGTGGTTTGAGCATTGGCCTGCTAAACCCAGGGTTGTAAGCTCAATCCTTGAGGGGGCATTTAGGGATCTGGGGCAAAAATTGGGGATTGGTCCTGCTTTGAGCAGGGGGTTGGACTAGATGCCCTCCTGAGGTCCCTTCTGACCCTGAGAGTCTATGATTGGCTTTGCTTTTTGTTCTTGCAGCTCAGCAGTGGACTAGGCCCAGCAGCTGGCTATCAGTGCTGGGTGAATGTCAGCATGGAAGGAGAATTTTAGGAACAACTGAGGATGAAGTTTTCCCCTCGCTTCTCATGAGTGAATAGACTCATGTCCTTTCTCCTCAGTTTCAAGGGGAATGCGGAATGACCTGCATTTTCGGGATTTTTCTTTCTGGAAAACTCCAGTGTTTAGTCAATAAATAAATACAATGGAATATAACTTATATAATGAATCATTTGTTTAGCTGACTAAAGTATTTACTACTGGGTATTTGATACTACTGTATTAGATATTATGGTGAGGGCTTATCGTGAGTGATTAAAAAACAAAAGGAGATTAAAAATATTTACGACATAAAAATGTACTCTCCCACCAAAACGTTATTCTGGCAGAGTTATGACGGCAGGCACTCAGCAGTACCTTGGGCTCTTCCTGAATGCACACACTGAATTCCCATAACTCGGAGCAATGAGAAACCAGAAGATGCAGAATTAGAGCCCCTTCCCCTCCCCGCCCCGCCCCCCAAGCATGCCTATTACAAAAGTATTACGGTCACAGTTGGAAAAAAGAGACACCGGACCATGCAAGGTGAAGGTGACTCTTTCCACATGCACAGCTGCTCAACCCAAACTCTGCCCCCTGTGGTACAACTGCACCTTAATGGCGAAGCTCCCGTTGGACTGGTGGGTGTTAAAAGCTGCATCTAGAGCAGGTACACTGTACAAGCCAACAACAAGAAGTTTTAGTGGTCCTGTAAAACCCAGGAACAGTGATGCATATTCTTGAGCACCATCTACTGGCATTTGATGTATTACCTAGCTCTTTACCTAGGTGCAGGCCTCTCTCTTTTACAGAGCACTCCTGTGACAGTGGATACAGAGAAAATGGCAGCTGTTTTGTTAGGGAGGGGAAGATATTGTGCTGTTCCTAGTTCCTTTGGGCAGAGTTAAGGTTACACGGGAAGTGTCATCTTAACTTTGCATTCCTGTTGTTTCAGCCCTGTCACCTTAGGGTTCAGCTACTTAAGCTCCTGTTTAAGAGCAAACCTGCTTCCCCTCTTATAAACATCCAGGGGGATAGTAACAGCTGATGGGCCTTTCTCGCCAAACTACTGAGAAGCAGTCTGCCTCTGGAGGCTCTCTCTGCAAGAACATCTCCCAAATGTACTGTGCTGAGCCATCATAACTATAGAATGGATGTGCTCGAGAATCCACTACTCACCATGTGGGCAATTATTGTTATACAAACCAATCAATAAAGCACTTAAGCCAGAAAATGCCACAATAAATCCTAAAACAATATTCTGTGGAACTAAATTGCTCACAAGTGCAACTTAACTTAATCACCAAGCCATAGCAGCGTTGTGTAGGAAATGGACTGAACTGCCCAGCAGGGATGAATAGCAGAGCCAGGCACAGGGAAGATTTAGCCACCTGAGCAAAAACAAACCAGAGGGGTTCAAAGGTAAATGGGAATGATATTTTTTCTGCTCGGATACCATCTCACATTCCAGCACCTTCGCTGTGAGTGCACCGTGGGCCTGCTGTCGCGAGATAGCTGAGAAGCACCTTGTTGGACAGATTTTGCCTGCAGCAAAACACGACATGTGCACGTGGATTAGCTGTCATCAGGGCTAGAAGAACTAGGGACCACGAAAGGTGGAAGCATCGTCGCCTCCAGCTTGAGCTAAAGACCCAGGCTTTGCAACAGGTTCACATCCTTTGTGAGCGGACACAGGATGACATAGCTCCACGTACACACACGAAAAGCATCCTTTGGTGCTACCTTTTCCCCCGTGAGCCTTTGGTCAGACACCTGGCTGGTACACGGAGCAGCCCTAGAGGCTCCAGGCGGAACTGCATTCTGGGGGGGACGGATGCAGATTGGTTGGGTTTCTTTTATAACCCCGGTTTCTCTGGGAGGGCATATGCATGCTTTGGGGAGGAGGGGGCCTAAACTTGGCATGCGTGGAGGGAGGGTGTTTTGCCACAACAGGCATGAGAAAGACAAGCCTGTGCTGTCAGAGACAAGTCGCAGTTGAGGGTGAGAGCCGGGTTCACAATCTGACCCTAAGAGAGCCAGATTTACCCTCAGCTGGACAGCAAGCTGCCCCATCGCTGAGATCCCGTTCCTTCAGGTGCCCCAGCGCTGCCTCACAGAGACAGCTTTAGCCTGTGTCTGGAACAGCCCGGTATGGGAGCTGAGCACTGCTGGGAACACTCGTCACTTGAGTTTCATGCCCTACAAGGTGAGGGCTTGATCACACGGGGGACGACGACACAGTCCCCTCCAAGCAGCAGCCACCCAGCTCGGGAGTCTGGGGTCTCTCAATTCATTCTGTGGAGCAGGGACTGATACCAACTTTTTGCTTCATTGCCAGCATTCAAAGCAGCAGCTGCCGCTTTCCCCTTCACAAAGGCGTTTGCTTCAGCCCACGGGTGTGGCAGCAGGAAGGGCTCAATTAGCTCATGCCGTAAGCGTCGCCTCCACAGGAAGGCTCAGCTTCATTCATGGGACGGTGCCACCCCACTACTATCTCTGACAAGGCTTGCTATTCTCAGCCACATCGGGCCCTTGCCACCACAGCTGAGGGGCGAACAAGGCAAAGGATTATAGCAGGCATGTAATCTGACAGACGGCCGGGAGACGGCCAGGAGCAGACCAGCAAGCAAACTGATCACTGCGCGTATTGCATCAACAGACTTCACTGCAAGGTGGTTACAGCAAAGCTGCCATTACCTGTTGTCTAATGCAAACAATTCCTGTATACGAGCTGGTCAAAGGCGCTTGCTTCACCAGTCTGATTTTCAGCCTGGTTTTCATTGAGCCTCTGTTTTCATTCCTACAATTACACAGGTGCAAACAGTCGCGGGTGGCATTGAGAATATTTAAAGGTCTGGGGCCATGGCTTATGCTACAGGTACGGCACTGCAACCATGCAGCTGGAGGATAGACGCTTCCTACAGCAACGGGATGGGTTTTTCCATCAACATAGTTCATCCAACTCTCTGAGAAGCAGTAGCTAGGCCATAGAAGGATTCTTCCGTTGACCAGGCTGCATCTACAGTGGGGGTAAGCTCGGCCTAACTACGTAATGCAGGGCATGGCATTTTTCACAGTCCTGCTAGGCTGATTTCATTTTTGGGTGCAGACTAGGCTTAAGTATCTGAGCACAGTCACATAAAAGCTGAAATTAACTAAATGTCTTGTGCCTGTCCTAGATATGGACGGGCTACAGACCTTCTGCCTTAGGCTGGTGCACACCAGATGTGTTCATCACAAGATCCTTTAGTGCTCTGCTATGTCTGGCTGAGCTTAGCTTCAATAAGGTATTTTACACACAGTGCCACCTCGTGGCTGATCTATATAATGCCGATTAACATTCCATTACATCTCCCCCTTTAAGTTCCACATTCCTACCATTTACAATGTCACGCTGTCTTTGAAGATCAGTATGCGTCAGTCTGGTAAGTGTTTCTGAATCACACTGGTTTTCTAATTACACGACCCTAACACATAACAACTAGCTGCCCATTAGTTGCAACAACTGGCTGTAGCTGGTCGACAATCCTTGAGTCGTCATCATCTTGTTCTGCATCTGCCAGCTCTAGTATTTGCTCTGATGGTTGTTCTTTCTGAGGGATAAACTGTAGGTGTGGATGGATTCTGTTGAACTCTCCACTGTCGGTCTCACTCACATACAGCCAGAGCACTGAATTTTTGTCCCTCTGAAGCTGGAGTTCTCCATCCTTTTTCTCTATCCAATTTGACACAAACACGGTCACCAGGTTCTAGACCCGGCAGGTCTGAGTGATGTCTGTTGTAAAAGTGTTCACATGCTCTTTTAGCCTTTTTACCCTATTTAGTTACTCTCTTCGTGTCTGGAAATAAGTTCTTTTCAAAAGTTGGCACAGTAGTTCTCAGTTGATTTCCCATCAGGAGTTGTGCTGGACTATATCCAGTGGCTGCTGTTGGTGTCAATCTGTAACTCAGAAGAGCAAGGAATGCATCTTCTTGCAGCAGGATTCTCTTGGCAGTCTGTACTGCTCTCTCAGCCTCTCCATTCACTTGTGGGTAATGTCGGCTGATAGCAGAGGTAAAGTAAGCCGGTACTGTCCGGTACGCTTTCCCAGGTGGCAATTTAAAGGGCCTGGGGCTCCCAGCAGTGCCTGGAGCCCCAGGCCCTTTAAATCTCTGCTGGAGCCCCGGAGGTCCTGGCCACCTCCACTACCTGGGGGCTCTGGCAGTGATTTAAAGGGCCCGGGGCTTCGCTGCGGTAGCAGCAGCCGGGGGCCCGGGCCCTTTAAATGGCCCCTGAGTCCCGGGGCTCCCAGCCACCTCCGCAGCTGGTAGCTCCGGTGGTGATTTAAAGGGCCCAGGGCTCTAAAGGCCCCGCCTCTTCTGGTTGATGCCCCGCCCCTTCCAGTTGAGGCCCCACCCCCCTGCTCAGGACTCCGGCATACCGGTAAGTCCTTTAAGTTACTTTCACCCCTGGCTGTTAGTAATATGATCAAAATCATATTTTGTTCAGAAATACTTACATTCTGCTGCAGTAAATTGTGGTCTGTTGTCCATCACTAGTGGTTCTGGAACACCGAAGTGGACAAAAGTGTTGTCATAAATATAAAGGGAAGAGTAACCACCTTTCTGTGCACAGTGCTATAAAATTCCTCCTGGCCAGAGCCAAATCCTTTCACCTGTAAAGGGTTAAGAAGCTAAGGTAACCTCACTGGCACCTGACCCAAAATGACCAATGAGGGGACAAGATACTTTCAAATCTGGAGGGGGGGGCGGGAAGGCTTTTGTCTGTCTGTGTGATACCTTTGCCGGGAACAGATCAAGGAGGCAAGCCCTTCAACTCCTGTAAAGTTAGTAAGTAATCTAGCTAGAAACTGCATTAGGTTTTCTTTGTTTTGGCTTGTGAATTCGCTGTGCTGGAGGGAATGTGTATTCCTGTTTTTGTGTCTTTTTGTAACTTAAGGTTTTGCCTAGAGGGATTCTCTATGTTTTGAATCTGATTACCCTGTAAGGTATTTACCATCCTGATTTTACAGAGGTGATTCTTTTACCTTTTCTTTAAATAAAATTCTTCTTTTAAGAACCTGATTGATTTTTCATTGTTCTTAAGATCCAAGGGTTTGGGTCTGTGTTCACCTGTACCAATTGGTGAGGATATTATTATCAAGCCTTCACCAGGAAAGGGGGTGTAGGGCTTGGGGGAATATTTTGGGGGGAATAGGACTCCAAGTGGTCCTTTCCCTGTTGTCTAAATCACTTGGTGGTGGCAGCATACTGTTCAAGGACAAGGCAAAGTTTGTACCTTGGGGAAGTTTTTAACCCAAGCTGGTAAAAATAAGCTTAGGGGGTTTTTCATGCGGGTCCCCACATCTGTACCCTAGAGTTCAAAGTGGGGAGGGAACCTTGACAAGTGTGCTTCAGTTTCTTGATAACATTGCAACAAGTTATGTCATTCAAGTACATTATTTCTATATACCTGGAAAAATAGTTCACAATGACCAGGTAATGATGTCCTCTGAATTCACATAAATCTGCAGCTCTCTCTTCCAAGGTCTCTCTGGTACGGGTGTTTGTACACTGTATGGCTCAGCATTGTCTCTTAGGTTGATTTGTACTGGATCTCCTCTCAAAAGTCAAATATCATCAAATCCTCCACTGAGTTCTTCCCCCTTTCTCACTAGATCCATCCTGGTTCCCACACTGCAGCTTAAAAGGTTGTTGGTCTTTGATCCTTTGATCACATGCACTCCAAATACAAAACTTTTGTCTTGGTAAGTTGTTTCTGTGGTGACCTGGCCCACGCAGTTCAGAATACCTCCAGGGGAAGTCGCAGCTGTGTCAAGTGACTTCAGCTCTGGGTAGGGGTTGAAGGATGGTAAATCCCATCAGAGATGACTGTGACATCAGCTCCTGAACCAATTTTAAAGTCAGCAGCCTTGCCACGAATATTCAGTTTCACTCTCCAAGCTCTGTGTGGTCACAGTGACAGGCCCCAGAAACAATGGTTCTTGATTGTCTTTAATATGAGTCAACTCCCTGACTGCTTTGGTGCAGCAAACAGCTGCAAAATGTGCTGTGTGTGTCAGCCCCTGAACAGGGGGATGGGTGTCCGTCCTGGCAGGGAGTCAGAATCTACTGCCCTGGGCTACTTCCTACCAGTCTCTTCAGTTTGGGGCATGGCCCCTCTAGTTCAGTCTACTGGGCGGTTTGCTTCCTGCAGGAATCCCTCTGGGATCCAGACCAGGACCGGCTCTAGGCACCAGCAAAGCAAGCACGTGCTTAGGGTGGCACCCCCTTTCTTTTTTTTTGCTTGGGCAGTTGCGCTCTCAGAGCTTGGGGCAGCTAAAAACCTAGAGCCGGCCCTGATCCAGACCGCGCCTTGCCGCAGTCCCAGGCTTCTTTGGGTAAGGCAGCCACCAGCTGGTGAGGTCGAGTCCCACAATGTCTCTGGAGTTTGCTCAGTCATTTACTTCCGTGCTGGGGGTTGTTCTGCAGCCTCCCTTGGCTGGGAAACGCATGCTTACTTCCGGGTGGCTGCCCTGGCTGGCAGGGCGGTGCTCCATCCTTCAGGCAGGCAGACAACTAGCCTCTACTTCTTCACCAGTCAGCCCTAAACTCAGGCTCCCTTCTTTTATCCCCACTCCAGGCCTGGCATTGGCCGCAGGTATAGTGGGCTGGGACTAGCTGGGTTCAAAGTCTTTCTTTAACCCCTGCTGTGCTGGCTGGCAGTTTCTCTGTTTCATCACAGGGACTTTACATATGCTTAAGCACTGTCCTGGAAAAGGATGGATTTAAGCACATGCTTAAGTGCTTTCTTGAACTAGGGCAATGATCAGACCCTTTAAGATTATACACCGGACCCTTGCTAGAACGTTGGATTTGGGATCCACATGCAGGACCGTGTTAACATGGGGACCGCGTTATAGTGGGGACTGTGTTAAAATGAATTCCAATTAAAGTAATTAAATTTGGGATCCATGGCCGCGACTGCGTTATATGTGAATTCGCGCTATATAGATGCATGTTCTAGCGAGGGTCCGGTGCAGTAACATTGAGCACTATGTAGTCATAGTGGGTAGAGACCCAGAAACTGGTCCAAGGGAGAATGAGAAAAAGATCAATACAATTAGAATTCTTATTTGCAGCTGCCAAAGGAAACTGGCTAATCCTGAAGGAGGAGGAGGAGGAGATCAAAACAAAGCAAAACCACAAGGAAAGTCAGAAAACTACGGAACCTTCCTGTTGCTTTGGTAACACTGTAGTTTTAAAAGATGAAGAGGTACAGGGAGTTTTCACGTAGTCACGTGTAGTGTTCATTTGATAAGAACTCGCTTTAAATTATTCAGTGCCAAAATTGAGGAGACTTTATGGTAATAAACAAAATTCCCCTTACACAAGTGGGTCCTGATTTGTGTATCAATTGGTTTTTTTATGTTCTTTGTTTCATTTTTGCTTTGTAGCACTTTGTCTAATAAAGTCTGGATTGACAGATTAATTGCCCCTGGACTGTAAATTGCAATTGGAAGTATACTGAGTGCAAACTGTTTCAGGCCTTTGTTTTGAAGTTTAGAACCTCCCCTATTTCCTAGGTGGGTGGCGGTGGTTATGTTATAAGGGCGAGATTCATCCCAGGGCAGAGGATTTGCCCACAGCCCTTAAATCCCAGGCTATGGGCTCAAGAGGTCCACTGGGTCTTGAGTAGCTGTGCATTGAGATGAATCCCTCGCCCCCCACCTCCTATAGCAACCTTTCTCAAAAGCAAATGACAGGAAACCCATTGAATCACTCGCAAAGAATGATACTGCAGTTTTCTAACTTCAAAACTCTGTTAATTGGGCACTGCAATTAAAACATGCTGATCAGGAATGAGATGTCTGAAAAGGCCCATCTGAGATGCTTCTTCATGTGCAGCTTCTTTGGACTTTGCTTGCAAGCTGGGTCTTTGATCCTCCTCCCGACTCTCAGCTCTTTCTACCATCCGGTTTGCCTTTCCAGGCAGACGGGATCAAAGCGTGGTGGCGATCCAGCGCCACCAATCCCCAGGCAGACTCCGAAGGCGTCTGAAACAATGGGACGGGCAAACAATTCGGCTGATCTTGTCAAAAATTAAACCACAGCACTAAACACTATTCCTCAGAGATGCGCCAGGCAGGAGGGGAGCTGGTTTTATTCAAGGAGAGCCAGCGGAGTTATTTTGAAGAGCAAGGGTACAATTTAACCAGAGCTTAGTTTAAACATTTCTGAAATGGACGGGGGGGACACAAAGACCCCAAGTGACACCTGCTCTTTAACCCTTCGGCTGCTGATTTCCCGAGCCCTGATTCAGCAGAGCACTCAAGCACGTCAAATCAGTGGGTCTCTAGCACGTGTTTAAGCACTTTGCTGAATAGGCGTGGTTTGCTTTAGATTTGAGGCAATGCAGTCCTCACCACCAGCACCACCAGTAGCCTCATGCTGCCCACTAGCCTCTCTCTGTTGCTAGCCCTCCCCAATCTCTTCTGCTCCATGCCAGTTCCTCACACACCCCTACCATGACTTCCCAACATGACTTCTCTCCCTACTCTGCTGGCTCCCAGACTAGGGGCAGTTCAGGAAACAGCAGCAAGGAGAAAAAAGGTCACATCAGAAGGGAAGGTGCAGGGAAAAGAGAGGGGCTTCCCAGCAAAGAGAGACGGTGAATAGAATCAGGATTGGGTCCTCCAAAACCCCCCTAGCCACCATAAATCCACCTCTCCTCCTCTGGCACAATGCCCTCCGATGATTCATAAAGTGACATAGGCCAAGGAATTACCCAGCCCTCAAGGGTTAAAGCGATTCCTGTAGCCAGCCCCAGAGAAATGTTCCTTTAACAGTGGGAAAAGTTTACCAGGCAGTGCCTTGGCTAGAAAGGCCTGAAACAATCTCTTCAAACTCCTGCTGCCATTCTGAAATGGTCCCGCTCTCCCCCTCGATTGTATCTGGGGGCCAGCCACCCCCAGAAACCGGAGCCTGCAGCTGTGAGTTCCAAGCACAAGGACAAACCTTCACCCCCCATCCTCTTCCTGCAGCTTCTTGCTAGGCCTCCTCATTGGCATTTCTGAAGGGCAGATTTCTACCCAAGAGCTATCAAAGGAGCCGCCTAGAACCCCAGGCACAGTGAAACAACTCGTGCCGCGGGTCTCAGCACCCGGGAAACGGGCGCAGCAAGCCAGCAATCAAACGGCCGTCTCTGCTTGCCAGCTTTTCTCAGGATGTTCCCTAACTGGCCCAGCTGAATAATCTCACAGGCCGCTGCACCAATGGCTCAGCCAGAGCGATTATCTCGGCTGTAATTGCTGATCATGAGACTGCGGAGTTTAGTATCTAAAGCCCAAGGAGCAGGAGCCAATAGGGTCTGTTGACTAACAAAGTGACCTTAGGGAAGCCACTCATGGGGGTCCAGGGCTTGATTGTCTACACTGCAATTCGCAGCCCCGCAGCCCAAGCCAGCTTACTCAGGCCAGCCACCAGCCATGGGTCTTTTACTGCAGTGTCTAGTGGTCTCCTTGCACTTCAGTCAATCCCACTGTACAGATGGGCAAAGGCAAGCCTCTCCCTGGAAGACAGATGCTGCCTCCGAGCTGAGCTTTCGTGGGAAAAGAAACAACAAACCTATAAACATGCCTCCCTGTGGCAGCTTTTTAGTCACTTCGATCACACTCAGGCCAACGGCATCAGTGTGATCCTATGATTTTAGGGCTCACATAGCAAAATCTGATTATGTGGTGAGCTAGTCTGGCCAGACTCCTGTTACGTTGTTCTCTGGGTACCAGGCAAATCATTAAAACCAGAGAGGGCCAAGCACGGTGGTTATTTGCGATCACAATAATCCAGGCTGCCTGAAGCATGGAAAAGTCCACATGTCCCTCTGTTCTGGCCTCAGATTTTGGGACTCGCTCATCTCCATTCAGTGAGCACTCTCTTCTTCTGCTGCACTGAGCACTAAGGAAAAATGCCTTCTCCACACCGACTCACAAAGGAGCTGCATACCCATTTTACTTTGGCTCCTCTGGGACCCCTTCTCCATCATCAGATTTTAATTTGATCTCGGCTAGTATGTATCCAAAACGAGCTTTTATAAATCAAAGTGCAACGCTCTATCACATTTACAACCCCTGGGCCTCCCTGCTCGCAGAGGCAAGTTTGGATGAAGCTGTGTGATCACAGAAGGCACGAGTTTATTAGTAACATAAAATGTATTCTTCTGGGATCCAGTGGCATAATCCTGGGCCTGATCCTGCTTCTGTGAAGCCAGTGGCTAAACTCCTGCAAAGGGACCGGGGGCAGGGCCCATTTAACCCTGCCCTGCATAGTCAGCTGCAGTAAAAATAAAGATCTCAAAACCTGAGTGGGTGGTCTCTGCACAGGATTTACATGGCAAAAGTAGGGGATGTGGCCTTGGCTTGCTGCTAAGAAATGTGAGTTGTTTACCTCACGGTAACGACTACTTGCGATGAGCCATCCTGAGTTAAAAACACAGCACGGACAAGTTTGTGTTTTACCTCAGGTCAACAGCCCTACACCCAGTGTCAGCTTAACGCATAAGCTAAAAAAGCTAAAGTTTAGGGCCTCGCAATATGAGGGGCCTCTAAAAAAGAAAAAAAAATGACTTCATTAAAATTTTATCAAAATCGGTTGATAAATAAAGGAGATATGGGAAAAAAGATTCTCTCTAAATATAGACATTTTCGTTCAAATATGTCAAAAATATACACATCTGGCTACACAAATACCCTTACCCTACCCTTACCTTTCACTAATTATTCATTATTGACAGGCAGGAGGCCAGGGCTCAGAAAAAAAAGGATAATTGCACTTGTAAAATTAGTATTTCCATGGCAAAGTCTGCTATCAGTCTTCTAAGGCAGCGTTTTGTTGGCCAGCTGCTACTGATAAAATTCTGACCATGCCTTCAGGACATTTAAATAAATCAATCAATCAAATCAATCAATCATCTCACGGCCGATGAAATCAGGAAAAACGCGAGGTCGGAGACGGCAGTGTTGTGAAGCCATCCTGCCAAGCTCATACTCATATGGGACTCGTCCTTGGAGTGACATCATGTATAGCACCCCCCTTGGCTGATAATAGCCAGAAGGCCGCCATCTTTTGTTTACGGTCTAGCACGCTCAGTCTTTTAGTGCCTTTGCTCCTGTTTTTCTTCATTTTCTTAAGTGTCCATGTGTTCTTTCTTCTTTTGATCTGTACATACGGACAATTGTGTATTTTAGTGCCCACTCCGCTTTCTGTTTCATGCACTATCCATGCTTCACATGACTGAGTTTGCAGGTGATCGTCTTACGGACTTCGGTCGAGTGGCTCTTGAGGAGGATAAATTTGTGTTAGCTTCCCTCTGTCAGTTTGTTGTCTCTCTGTGTGCCCAAGATGTTTACTCGAGATTAATTAGTGGTCCTAGGGGAGACAGAGGATAGAGAAGTGAACACAAAGAGAGATGTCTGCCTAGAAAGAAGACTGAGATTTTCTGCTCAGCGGGTTTGGAGCACACAAGATAATATTTTATTATAGGTAATATGCTATGTACAAATTCTTATATATCCTTATAAATCACATATCATATGCATAATACATTGTATTTTTATAGTATGGCAAAAGAAAAATCCCAACAATTCATTGTTCCAAAGCAACAATTAAATAGGAATAAACATTTGTAAATATATTTTATATATAGTCTGGATAAACTTTGTATTTCCCGAACAAAATTAATCAAACAGTTTTTCATTTATTCATATGAAAAGAAGGATAGTTTTCCTTATTCATGGTGTAAAAAAACATAATATATCCTCTCTTGTTTTCCTAGACAAAATAGCATTAACTTGCACAGAAGTATCCTGGTAACATAACACAGGGTTTCGGCATATTATAGTATTTGTTGTTGTATAGAAATATAAATCTCAATATTTATAATATAAAATTATTTTTTTTGTTGTTTTGTAAAAGCA
This sequence comes from Lepidochelys kempii, assembly GCF_965140285.1. NCBI lineage: Eukaryota > Metazoa > Chordata > Testudines > Cheloniidae > Lepidochelys > Lepidochelys kempii. Next base: position 128,530,465 of record NC_136385.1, on the reverse strand, counting down.
ATTTTGCAGCTTTTTTTTTATCTAATGGTAACAAACTGCTCAGGAGAAAGGTCATTTTCGCCACTGAAATATATCAAGAATGAACTGCGGACAACAATGCTGCCAGAAAAGCTATCTGTCCTAAGCATTCTGTGCATCAAAAGTGACAAACTCCAGAGCTTATCATTTGAGGACATCATCAATGCCTTTGCTCTCCAAAAATCACAAAAGAAAATGTTTTAAATTTCAGTATTAACATTAACGTGATGGGCAAACAGACATACTGCAGGTTGTACTGCTTCCATTAAAGTAAGCTTGTCTGTGTAACAGTAACTGCTTTTGTGTCGCTGTCGAGATAAAGTTTTCGTATTTACGAATTAAGAAATCAGATGAAAATCTGTTAATTTGAAGCTATTTTATAATGCAAACAGGCATATTGCAAGATGTGTTTTAGTTAGATTATTATTCTGTTTTTACAGCTTTACCTTTGTATATAGGCAAATATAAAGCTTTCGAGTTTATATATTCAGTGTCCTTTCTGTGAAAATAATAAATTCTATTTTTAAAGATATGGGGCCTCTTACACTTGACATAGGACCTCAGAATGTCATCATCCAGCCCTGTCTACACCACCTGCTGGGGTTGACCCCAGGGAGTTTACCTCTCAGTCAAAGCCTGCTTGTTCTTCACTGGGTGTTTACCTCAGGATAGCTCACTCCAAGGTGACAAGTACAACTTTTTTTAGCAGGGATGACAAGGCCTTAGTGAATCTCACACGCACACTCCCCCCCCCCCCCCCACCGCCCCGGGCTTCCTGTTTCCTGCCAAACCACAGCAAGCGATTCTGTCAAACTGATCTCAAGTCAGCAGGGCCCAAAGCAGCATTTGGCTCAGCTGCAAACACTGGAGCAAAGTGCCATGCACATTCCAAGTGTAAAGACATGCTCGTCTTCATAGGCAGAAAGGCATTGCCCAAAGCCTATGTACAGGCACATACTGCCCAGAGGGTCACACTTATCTTAGCCCAGGCTAAATCCTTGCTCATGATCTACCCAGTGCTCTCAGGGAGGGTTTTGAGAAGAGAGTTTAGTGGTTAAGGTACTAGATTGGGACTCAGGAGATCTCAGTGCAGTGCCTGGCTCTGCCAGACTCCCTGTGTGACCGTAAGCAAGTCGCTACATCTCTCTGTGCCTCAGTTTCCCATCTGTAAAAAAGAGAATGATTCTACCTGCATGGATTGTACACTCTTTAGGGCCGGGCCTGTCTCTTACAATACTTAGTACAATGGGGCCATGACCCTGAGCACAATAATACAAATACATTTGAATTAATTTTATAATTAAGCTTTTGCCCAATCTGCTGTCATGAACTATCCTGCTTGTGGCCCTTGGCAGTCTCTGGAGATTCAGCTCTCTGGGGACATCTGTTCCTAGGAGGAGGCAGAGGTTGAACGGCGGGCCTGAATCACTGCTGATGTCAGTCGTTATTGTCTGTGATTAACTTATGCTGGAAGAGAAACGAACTTGAATCATGAGTAAGAAATGGTAACGCTCTGAAGAGCTGGCTAGTTCTCCGTGCTCATGGGCTTATTGGGAGCGGTTCCTCACAGCAGGGGAGTGGGGAGAAGGCAGCAGAGAGAAGTCAAAGGCAACGAATGACTAAAGTATTCCCAAAAGGTGCGGAGCTGGATGCCAAAAATGGATTTCTTCCACACGGCGATGATGAACTCCCTCCTCGGGAGGGGATTTAAAAAACGCCCTGTGTGATGTAACACTGCCCTGGACTTTGAGCTCCCCCCATGCAATTAGAGTTATATTCTTGTAATGTCTGGAGTAGTCTTTGCTCTGTGTTTGTACAGCACCTGGCACATGGGACCCTGGTCCATCATGAGGCACTAGTGTAATAACAATAAAGAACGCTACAGTACAAGTGAAAGCCCCAATCCTGCTCCAGATGGTGCACCCGCGCCGAGCCCCACTGCTGTCCCTGGGGACTCCCTGCAGGACTAAGGCCCCGATTCCAACCCCAATCTCAGAACTCCTCAGCCCCATGTGTTTACAGCAGAAATGTGGGCCCTAGCATTTATTTCTTGCTTGGTTATGGCTCAGGTCAGACGTCACCCTTGGACCCAGATTGCCTTTTAAAATACATTACCACTTAAATATGGCAGGTTCCAACAGAACTTCTCGTACTGCAGGGGGCTGCTTTTCTGGAGGCCTGCGAGTCACGACAGCAGTGCAATCCTGCCAGCCAGCTCACCTCCATGGCCTGCCCCCAACAAACAGGGCAGAGGCTCCTTTGGGCATGACCATGCAGCCCTCTCGGGGGGAAGGTCCTGCTTACAACACACAGCAGGTTAGAACTCAGCCACATGCAGGGGGACACGCCTCGGCTGCTTTCAGAGCTGCCCGGGATTTCTCCCAGCACAGCACACTTGTCTGTTTTCAGAGCCTGCACCATAAACAGCACGGCTGTTCAGCAGCCTGTCTGAACTCTGCAGGCTGCTCGCCTACGCCCCTTCCCACAGCTACAGTTCTGTCTCAGGTGCAATTTAACGTTTGCTGTTGGAGACTGCAGAACGTGCCAAGAACAGGAGCTCTGAGCAGAAGATCCAAGGGACTAGAGGCCTGGAGGGGACACGGATCTTCAGGACATTTGCCTTTGTGATGTGAATCAGTTTTCAAATCTTCAAAGGGCAGTGCTGCTCAGCCTCTGGGTCTGCTTGTGTCTCCACGGCTATGTTCACAGCACACAAACAGAGAAGTTAGATGAAAAAAAAACATCAAACACTTTTGCTGGGAGGCTGCAATGTAACACAACTTATTCTCAGAATCCAGAACGATATCACACAGGAATCAAAAAGAGAGAGAGACAAAGCAGGCTGCTCCCTAAGGCAGAGGCACAATTCACTCCACCTTGCTTGAGGCTGGCTCTTTGCAGACTGCTGAAGAAAGACGCAGATCACATGATTGCCTCTAGCCTGCAAGCAGGAACAGGAAACACCCCCCATCACACACACACACACACACACACACTTTTAAAATAATATCTTGTAATTCCATCAGAGTCCTCAGTACGCAACAAGCCACAGGGAAGGCTCTCTCATTTTCAAAGCCCTGACACTCCCTGCTATCTGTAAATCAGCATTAGAAGCTTTTTGGATCCATTTAACCTCCAAAGCAAGTGTTTTTCCGAGTCTTTTGTGGCCGATCCAGGCCTTTCTTAGCTGGCTTTTGTGTTTCTTTAGTGTTCCTTGTATAAGGAAATTATAAGGGAAGTTTAAACTAATAAGAGACAAGGATTTTTCATGGGAATATTTACTTGGAACTGTCTTTAGAGAAAGAGAACATCGGGCCAGGAGTTGCTCTAGTCTGCAGCCCAGGGAGGAGACAGGCATGCATTCTCTGTGCTGGAAGCAGCTGGCATCAACAATTTAAGCATCCAATACATCCCGCACTAGGGCAGAAAATACTAACTGGGAACAAACTCAGAAAAGTGCATCCTAATGCAGCAGGGGCGCAATGATCCTAGACAAACAGAGCTCGGGGACACAGCCCTGGGATGGAGCAACGCTGCAGGACAGCTGGGGGCAAGGGTAGGCAGAGAAATAGACTAGAGTTTGCAATGCAATATGGCTGCCATGAAAAAAAGCCATCATGCTGCAGGGTCATAGTCCTTCTCTACACAGCTGTGAGGGGGACTGCACCTGGAATAGCGCACGCAGCCTGGGGCACCAGGACCTTGGTCCTTGGCTGTGACCCTAAAGCTGGTTTAATTGGACCTGGGGAATCACCCTATTGTACGTGCTCCTCCGGGAGCCCAGAGCTGGTGCGGTCACTCCCATACCAGCCCTATCCCTGGAGCTGCTATGGCGAGACAAAGGTGGATGTGACTAGGGTTTCTTTCCACCCACCAATCAGCTGCTGTCCAGGGTCAATTAGAACAGCCTGCAGGTGGCTCTGAGTCTTGCCAGGGGCCCAGCCCAGGATCAAGGGAGCACACCAGCGGTATGAAGCTGCATCACCCCCCGTCTGAACTGTGGTGTGTGGTGCACTCCTGGGCCACAGCCAAGGAGCAGGGGGCCACGCGGCTGGAAACAGGCTGTCAGGCTTGGGAAGGGTGAGGGGGTTCAGCGAAGAGCAGCAAGAGCAATCAGGGGTTGGGAGCGTTAAAGGAGCGGGGGATGAGTAGATGATGACTGGGCCTGGGGGAAGCGAGGGGGTGACAACCCACAAACCCCTGGAGGGCATCAAGCCCAAGGAGAGAGGAGTTGTCGGGGGCACTACAAGGAGGTGCGTTACTAAGGTGCGAGGACAGAGTTCGGAAAGGGAAACCTAAAGCTGGATATTAAAAGCAGCTTCCTGATGGGAACCAGATGGGGTCCGCCAGGAATCATCCCCCAAGGAAAGGGGGCTGGGAGTCAAGTAAATGTCCTGTAGGGAACATTCCTGTATTGGTCAGAAAGGGGCTTGACGCTCTAAGAGACTTTTCCCTCTGTCTTGTTGGGTTTCTAAGGAAGTTGTTCCGGGGAATCCACCACTGAGATTAACACTGGACGGCCCAATCCTGCCACAGCTCCAGGCCCCATTCACTGTGATAAAGCAATTGCTGTGCAAATGTCTGCAGTCACTCTCATTCATGACTGACCTTTCAGCTCCCAGGGCAAATATGCCTTGTAAACAGCTTAGTGTATACCCCAGCCTTGCACATGAGCTCAGTTAGCAGAACTCCTGGGCTAGAAAGCAGCCACAGGAGTCAGGTGGTCTTGTCGTCCATTCGTCTCCTTTCCGATTGCTGGGACGGGGAATCTGAACGAGAAGCATAGCTCTCAGGCAGCAGCGAGGACACAAAGAAAGTGACTGAGGGTAACTTGTTCTCTCTTGGGTCCACAGCCAGTCCATCCCGCCTCACAGCGATAGTGTGCCTGTGGGAGGATTTTCTAAAGCAATAAAGTAAAGAAGCAGCCACATCTCTCTGTGCCAAGCAAGCCAGGGAGGAGCTCTCCGTGCCCTGACAACGGCAGGAGTTATTAGGCACTCAAAGAATGCATCTTCTTTCTGCAACGTTGTATAAACCTGTTTCTGCCTGAGGAAGCACAAGCGAACTGCCCTTTGTGCAAGAAACAGCAGATGGTGAGGGCAGGGGAAGATGTAACAGTCATTTCCTGCTTACCCGGTGGGGTATTGTTAGAGAGCTTATTCCTTCACTCTCCCACTTCCCTGGTCCTTCTTGCATGAACAGAGAGCAACAATACCCGAAGTCCGAAGGTGCAAACAATTCGATGTTTATTGGGGTGAACTTCCAGCAAGCTTAAATACAAGTTCCTTTTTCCTTATTTTCGAATCCCAACTTACTTCCTGTTTGCCCTTAATTTATATAGTAATATTCTTAGCTATACCTTAACCAATCATTCTACTGAAATTTAACTAACCAATCCTAACATATTGCAATATGATTAGCTAACCAATTATATCCCACCACAATAATTAGATTACACCCAGCAAAATTAATTATACAGCAGACAGAAACAATCACAGAACCAGACAGAGATTATACAGACAAACAATAGCAAAGTGGGAACTATAATGACAAAACAATACAGAAGTGAGGATTTCACATCCCAGCTATTGATAAGTGAGTTCTTGCCAGACAGGATGCTATCAAACTAAGTTTCCTTTTACATTTTTTAGGCACTTCCCTTTCTCTGGAGGTGATAGGAATACAATCCTGTCCTGACAGTGCCTGACAGCCCAATAGCACCTTATTTCAATGTGACTAGTTTGGAATGCGAGGATGTGACCAGTCGCTTCCTAGCTTATGGCTGCCTCTGCTGCTTAGCCAAAGGCCTTAGCCTAAGAACAGGGCCTCAGACTGTCACAGTAAGAGCAGGACCTTACACTGGCAGACAGTGATTTTGATTCTTTCTTTTATACCTCTAGAACTAGCCAAGTGATAAGAATAACCCTAAATTCTTAAAGTACAGGCCTTTGCAGACAGGCCTGAATATCTATATCCTAACAGGTATTAATTTCTGTTAGCACTGAGGACTAGGGCTATGGGTACGAGACATCCTACGATGCACATGAAAGCTATTTGCAAAACTGTGTATTAAGACGAGCTCCCAGATCTGTCGGTTACTTTCATTGTCTAGGCGACTTCTCCCATATGCATCACAAGTCAACAATCTAGATACCATCTGACCACTGCATCATCAAGGGTAGTAAGACGTCACAGTCCACCCTCTAATCTTCTAATTGTGCACTCCTCCACCACACATCTGACTGGCTGCCTCTCTACCCCGCAGTCATGCTGCAAAGATTGAGCTAAGCCAGTGGTTCCGAAACTGGGGTTCATGAACCCCTGGGGTTCATGAAATGTTACAGGGGGTTCTTGGGAAAAAATTCCCTAATGGCGGACAGAGCTGTCCCTAGGGACCCCAGCACAGGGCCAGCAGCCCAGAGCCCCTGGACTTCCAAGAGCTCAGCAGATCAAAACAGGCACATCTATCACGCTGAGGAGATTTAACTTCAAGACTCAAAAGAAATGGAAAGGGAGGTGGATATTTTTTGCTGTTTTTAAAATTAAACAGGCAGCTGGTATTGTTTTAAAATTATTATGAAGAACAAGTTTAAGCTTTGTTGTAACGTGCGTGGTTTGCCTGGACTGCTCAAGACCTGAATGCGTGTGTAGGAGGAACGATTTGAGTTGGCTTCTTAAATCCCTTCATGCTGTCTCACATCTGATACTCCTTGATGAAACCTAGGAGCCTTGTCTTATAACAGGCTTATTCCAAGTGATACAAGCTACAAAAGTGAGATCTTGGAAGAGTGTTGCCATTTTCATAATGTAATAAAAATACTGTAATGACAAATAATAATTAATAATAAATAGTGTGTAATAAGCATGTCATAAACAAATTTTGTATTTCCAAGATCACTGTTTTTATAATTTATACTCAGGTAAAGGAGAAAATCCATGGAAATATTCATTTTTAGGAGGGGGTTTGCGAGACTTGACATTTTAGTGAAAGGGGTTCACAGGTTGTTAAAGTTTGGGAACCATGGGGCTAAGCCAAACTTCCACACTGGGATGGGCTGGGTCTAGACTCATGGACAGAGACATACTGGGGCAGCACTGAAGGCAAAAGTCACCCTGCAGTCACAGGTGCCTCTTGGCTTTGGAGAGAAGAGACAGTGAAAGACTTTGGGGTGTGGAGCGGTATCTAAAAAGTGACTGGGTTTGCTGACATGCGTCCCAGCTTTGCCATTTTCCTAACAAACTAACAGCTGCACAAATAAATAGAAACTGGCAACATTCTGTCCTGACAATAGCTACATTTCACCTACATCAGAGATTGCCCATTTAGTCCAGGGTGGAAGTTCACCAGTGTTCCCAATGGAAACCTGCCTTTTGGCACTTCACAAGTGTGTCCTAAATGGGTGAATTGTCTTGAAAATTTCCACTTTTGCTTTCAACGTTTCTTGATTGAAAAAAAATCTTTTTTCACCCAAGTGTCTATTCATCTCATGCTTGGGAAGAAAAGGCAATGGGGCTGCCGTCAGATTCTCTGTCTTTCCTGACGGTCATTCCTAGATGGGTTTGGCGGAGGAGCCAGGATATGCTTTCAGACAGCGTAAAATTAAAATCATTTCATGAGCCATGCTGAATACCTTACCACATCCTCATTCTTTGCTACAGTTTGTCAATGCACTTTTGTTGCAGAGGCTAAAATGCATTAACAGCTTTGCATTGGTAACTACTTAGCTAGCTATCACCAGTAGCAAACTGCTCACCATCAATCTTTCAGTGGTGGTTGGATAGTTTCCCATCAGGAATTCCATACACAGACACAGGCATATCAGCTCAGCTTTGGCATTCAACGTTCTCCCTTTCAAGCGAGGCACATAAGCAGTATAGGATGCCGTCCTCATTGGAGAAGCCTGGCTGTAACAGAGCTTTAGACTGCACACAAGCAGCTTGCGATTTCAGTGTCTCTCACTTCATCATTTTGCAAGTTCCATGCTATTCTTCTGCTTCAATTTATTAGGGCTCCCCTCCCTGTTGAAAAACAAACCGTGGGATCTTCAGTCAAGTGGCCTGGATTTCGTTTGTATTGATTTGTCAAATTTTTCTTGCCCTCCCCCACCCCCCGGCCCTTAAAAAACACCATAAAGATCAAGTAGTTATGGCAGTGACCTGGGAACTCGGGAAATGTGGGGTCAGTTCCCATCTCTGTCAGACTCTCTGGGTCACTTTGGGCTAGCCACTCAACCTATTCTGTGCTTCAGTTCTGCATTTGTAAAGTGGGGATAATACTTCCTTCCTCCCACCCTTTGTCTGGTTAGATTGGAAGCTCCTTGGGGAAGTGACTGTCTGACAAAAGGAAGAAAGGAGAGCAGCAGAATATGGATCCAGGACTTCAGAAAAGCAGACTTTGACTCCCTCAGGGAACTGATGGGCAGGATCCCCTGGGAGGGGGAAAGGAGTCCAGGAGAGCTGTCTGTATTTTAAAGAAGCCTTATTGAGGGCGCAGGAACAAACCATCCCGATGTGCAGAAAGAACAGCAAATATGGCAGGTGACCAGCTTGGCTTAACAGAGAAATCTTCAGTGAGCTTAAACACAAAAAGGAAGCTTACAAGAAGTGGAAACTTGGACAGATGACTAGACAGGAGTATAAAAATATTGCTTGAGCATGCAGGGGTGTCATTAGGAAGGCCAAGGCACAATTGGAGTTGCAGCTAGCAAGGGATGTGAAGGGTCACAAGAAGGGTTTCTACAGGTATGTTAGCAACAAGAAGATGATCAGGGAAAGTGTGGGACCCTTACTGAATGGGGGAGGCAACTTAATGACAAATGATATTGAAAAAGCTGAAGTACTCAATGCTTTTTTTGCCTCGGTCTTCACAGACAAGGTCAGCTCCCAGACTGCTGCACTGGGCAGCACAGTATGGGGAGGAAGTGAGCAGCCCTCAGTGTTGAAAGAACAGGTTAAGGACTCTTTAGAAAAGCTGGACATGCACAAGTCCATGGGGCCAGATCGAATGCATCCGAGGGTGCTGAGGGAGTTGGCTGATGTGATTGCAGAGCCATTGGCCATTACCTTTGAAAACTTATGGAGATCGGGGAAAGTCCCGGACAATTGAAGAAAGGCAAATATAGTGCCCATCTTTAAAAAAGGAAAGAAGGAGAATCCAGGGAACTACAGCCCGGTCAGCCTCACTTCAGTCCCCAGAAAAATCATGGAGCAGGTCCTCAAGGAATCCATTCTGAAGCACTTGGAGGAGAGGAAGGTGATCAGGAACAGTCAACATGGATTCACCAAGGACAAGTCATGCCTGACAAACCTGATTGCCTTCTCTGATGAGATAACTGGCTCTGTGGATATGGGGATGTGATATACCTTGACTTTAGCAAAGCTTTTGATACAGTCTCCCACAGTATTTCTGCCAGCAAGTTAAAGAAGTAGGCTGGATGAATGGACTATAAAGTGGATAGAAAGCTGGCTAGATCATTGGGCTCAACAGGTAGTGATCAATGGCTCCATGTCTAGTTGGCAGCCGGTATCAACCGGAGCGCCCCAGGGGCCGGTTTTGTTCAACATCTTCATTAATGATCTGGAGGATGGTGTGGATTTCACCCTCAGCAAGTTTGCATATGACAGTAAACTGGGGGGAGAGGTAGATACGCTGGAAGGTAGGGAAAGGGTCCTGAGTGACCTAGACAAATTAGAGGATTGGGCCAAAAGAAATCTGATGAGGTTCAGCAAGGACAAGTGCAGAGTCCTGCACTTAGGACGGAAGAATCCCACGCACCGCTACAGACTGGGGACTGACTGGCTAAGCAGCAGTTCTGCAGAAAAGGACCTGGGGATTACAGTGGACGAGAAGCTGGATAGGAGTCAGCAGTGTGCCCTTGTTGCCAAGAAGGCTAATGGCATATCAGGCTCCATTAGTAGGAGCATTGCCAGCAGATGGAGGGAAGTGATTATTCCCCTCTATTCGGCACTGGTGAGGCCACAGCTGGAGTATTGCATCCAGTTTTGGGTCCCCCACTACAGGAGGTTGTGGACAAATTGGAGAGAGTCCAGTGGAGGCAATGAAAATGATTAGGGGGCTGGGGCACATGACTTACGAAGAGAGACTGAGGGAACTGCGCTTATTTAGTCTGCAGAAGAGAAGTGCGAGAGGGGATTTGATAGCAGCCTTCAACTACCTGAAGGGGGGTTCGAAAGAGGATGGAGCTCGGCTGTTCTCAGTGGTGGCAGATGACAGAACAAGGAGCAATGGTCTCAAGTTGCAGTGGGGGAGGTTTAGGTTGGATATTAGGAAACACTATTTCACTAGGAGGGTGGTGAAGCACTGGAATGGGTTACCTAGGGAGATGGTGGTGGAATCTCCATCCTTAATGGTTTTTAAGGCCTGGCTTGACAAAGCCCTGGCTGGGATGATTTAGTTGGGGATGGGTCCTGCTTTGAGCAGAGGGTGGACTAGATGGCCTCCTGAGGTCTCTTCCAACCCTGATCTTCTATGATTCCATGATTCTTGCTATGTCTTAGTACAGCACCTCGCACAATGGGGCTCTGGCTGGGCTGGAGCTTGTGGGTGGTACCACAACACAAGTTGTGTCAATAGTAACCAGTATCTTCACCACATGGTGCTAAACCACCTAGCTGATGAGACGCTATGCTAGCACCCTGCCACGGATATGTATCCCAGCCCTGCCATCGAGGTCACAATCAGAATTCACAGCACTAGATCCTCATTTGTGGGTGCTCAGGCAAGGCTGTGTCTGCTGAAAGTAAACCATAAAAACAACTAGCAGGCTCAGTTCATGGTGTGGAACTAAAAGAGCCATTTCTCAGATGACCAAAGTGAAGCCCACACGTTGAATGAACTTGTCAATGATGGCCGAGACCATCCACTTCCCACACAGAGACATGGCATGACCTTCATTTTAATTACACACATTTATAAAGTTCCCGTCACCACAGCACAAAGATGCCCGTTACATGATTTAGTATGAAAGCAAATAGCATGTTCCAATCAAGACAGCAAACACGACTGCAATCTGTAGCCTCTCTGGGGCACGCCCCTTTATTAAAAGATAAGCCTGGCTGTATTCGGCTCCATATCATTCGTTATGGCCCTCAGGCTACTGGCAAGTTGTCAGTAAAATTGTCAGATGAACACAGCTCCAAACCCCCTGCTGTGCTGATCTAGCCAAGACAGCCTGACCTAGCGTCACCAATCAGCGGCAGTCACAAATCAGGTCAGGTTAGCACCTCCCAATTCTATACTTAGTTCTGATCTTTACACAGTGAAGTAAATTGATTTTTAGGAAGCTGATCAAAGATAAGAGACCGGTAAGGAAAAACAAGAGAGATCAGGATTGAGACAGTAACTGACGACTTTCTTCTACTGGAGGGGGAAATCTATGCCCTGGGAAAATGGCTGCAGATACTGTGGTGCAAGCATGAAAGTCACTCCAGTGTTTAATTAATTAGGCTAAGTATATATGAGCAGCAGAGACTCAGAATTCATATTCCAACGAGTGAAGTTAATGGGCAGGGCCGGTGCTCCAACTATCTGAAACGTGATTATTTGCATTTGTATCCAAGCACCATCACAGCACATTACATTGTGTACTATGCACTTTGTCAGCCTGCTTCAAGCCAGATGAGTCAGAGATTTAATACAACAATTAGAACCACAAGCTCAGCAGGCCCCGCCATGGCGAGGGGCCACTTCCCTGCTTACCTCCTGGGAAAGCTCCCTTTCCTTGCCTGGCACTTTCTATTATTTACTGTTTGCTTTGTGGCAGAACCTAGAGGCCCCAGTGTCCCCCGTGTTCTGGGCACTGGACAAACATGACAAAGAGACGGTCCCTGCCCCAAAGAGCTTGCCGCCTAAGTAGTGCTAATATACATCCCCGCGACTAAAGCATTCTCTGAACACGGCGTGGGAGTGTTAGAGCAGGTGTAGAGCACCTCAGTTCACAACCAGAGGCAGCCTCCTCCCCCACAGAGAAGAGGTGGGCGAGGGGAGAGAGGCCAGGAATGCCCAGGCCTGGCCAGGAGGTGAGACAGAGAGAGGTGATGGTCCCGAGGCAGGGCGAGAGAGGGACAGTCACTCAGGAAGGGGGTGGCCACCTTCTGTGTTCTCTCATTTCAGGGAGCACAGCCTAGCCTCATGCATCTCATCGCCTACTGATGAATCAGTGACATCTGTCTTTCTAGATCGGGGTGGCCAAGCTGAGCCTGAGAAGGAGCCAGAATTGACCAATGTACGTGGCCAAAGAGCCCCAGTAATACATCAGCAGCCCCCCCCATCAACTCCCCCACCCCACACCTCCCACCCACCGACAGCCACGCCAATCAGCACCTCCCCCTCCCTCCCTGCACCAACTGATCAGCTGTTGAGGCGTGCAGGAGGCTCTGTGGGGGAGGAGCACGGCAGGCTCAGGGGAGGGGGGGAGAAGGGGTGGAGTGGAGGCAGAGCCAGGGGTGAAGCACTCAGCGCCCCCCGGCACATTGGAAAGCTGGCGCCTGTCGCTCCAGCCCCGGAGTCGGTGCCTAGACGAGGAGCCGCCTAGTAACTTCTGAAGAGCCGCACGTGGCTCCGGAGACACAGGTTGGCCACCCCGATCTAGATTCTTACCCTGGTGATAGACACGAAGACTTAAATGAGGCAATGCATCCCAGTGGGGGCTGTCCAAGACTCACTTGACTGGAGTGCCCTAGATCATCACGTGGTGCGGTGCCTAGAACACATCTGGGCTTTTAGAAGAGAACAGCTGGAGAACGAGCACCGGTGGCTGTAGTACCATGGCTAGGAGGCACACGCATTATGAAGCCAGCTGGCCGAGGGCATGAGCAGGGGACATCAGCGAATGGCATTAGGTGCACTCCGTCACGGCCTGGCTCGCATGTTCAGTGGCCCCAGGGTTATGAGCTGTAACAAATTACAGCCTGGTCCGAGCTAGTATTGGGCAGCAATTTAATTCAGTCTGTGACAGCACATCAACGCCAGCCTATCCACCGCCAGAGCTCTCTTTCAAATCTTAAGATGGACAGCGATGCTCTGGGGGAGTTTACGCAAGGCCAGCACCCCGCTTACCTCAGTTTGTGCCTGCATCATCTCCAGGTTCACTCTAGAGCGCCGTGAAATTCAGATCACTTGTACGATCATGCAGCCGGCCTTCCTTCAAACTCTGATTGCCCGGGAATGCCGTGTCCAATTATCTACCACGCAGCCTGCCCACCGGTCACATGGCACAGTTAGACGTGTGGTCAGGGCCTGGGAACCAGGAACTCCTGTGTTTTAGTTCTGGCTCTGCCACTCAAGTCTCAACCTCTCAGGGGCTCAGGGAACATCTACACCGTAAAATAAAACAAACAAAAAAACCCCACCGCAGCAAGTCTCAGAGCCTCTCCCCTTGCAGGGTCCTAGAGCCCAGGCTGCAGCCCGAGCATCGACACCGCAATTGAACAGCCCAGCTGGCCTGCGCCCCGAAAGCCCGAGTCCACTGGCACAGGCCAGCTGCAGGTTTTTACCTTCAGTGTAGACAGACGCTGTGTCCCCATTGATAAGCTAGGGCTATGGGCACATGGGCCTCCTGCATTTGGGGAGGCTGGCCCGAGTGCGGGAAGCTCCCCCAGCACCCAGACAGTGGCTCCACCCTGAGGCCCCCACCCCCACTCAGCCTCCTCCCCCAAAGGCACCGCCTTCTCCCATAGGCTCCCCCGCCCGCCGAGTCCCGCCTCTCCTCCACACCCCTCCCCGGTGAGGCCCCCACCACTCGCATCCCTCCTCTTCTCCACGCCATCTTCTCCCAAGACTCCCGCCACTCACCCTCTCCACCCCTCCCCTGAGCCAAGCACTCCCCCCGCCCAACTTGAACAAGTGCAAAAACTTCGGGGGAGCATTCACTGGGGGAAGGGGCACAGCAGGGACAGGAAGAGGCGGAGCATAGGCGGGGGCACCATGCCCAGGTGTCCACACTGAAAGGCGGTGGGTCGGCAGCTGTGTCACAGGGGAGGCTTAGCCTCCCCGGCCTATTATACCCGCTGCCTAGGGTAGGACAAGAATACTCACGTCCCTCACAGGGCCCCTGTGGGTTTAACTGATGTACAGAGAACACTGGGAGATTAAAGAGTGGTCAGGGTGCTAGGTATTATTATTTACATCTGGCTATTTGTAACAGGCAGGGCTCTCTCTAGCCAAGGCCAGAAGAAATGCATGAGATCAGCACCCTTCCCAAGAACATGGGCATTCTTGGATCTCCTCTCCATTGTGCAAAGAGCATTCGCACACATCTCTCTTTGCACACAGAGTGGTGAAGCGAGCACTGGTGCTGACATTGTGGTTTATTCACACAACAGTTACGCAGCTCAGGTTCATAAGGTCACAAACACATGCTCTCATGACAATCAGGAGCCAGCAGGTCCCGGAGTTTCATGCCTCCTGCTGAACTGGGCTACCTCTGGGGGTGCAGCTGAACTGCACTCTGGGCCGCCTGTTGGCCCTCTGCCCTCCCCGCTGCCAGGCCTAGTCTAGGGGCTTGGAAGTGCTCAACGCCCATTGAAAGCCATTCAGAGACTGAGGAGTTGGCCATCCATACGATATCAATCCCGATTCCATCAGGAAGGTAGTCGCAGATGAGAATCAGGATCACAGCAAGGTAAATGGAGAAGAGCGTCGGAGCAATGACACAGCCCTGTTGGACACCCGTGGAATGGTGAATGGTTCTGTCTCTGAGCTGTTGCACAGCATGGTGGCCGTCATCCCACCATGGAGTAGTCTGATGATGGAAATGACTTTCTGGGGACAGCGAAACCTACACAGCACCTTCCATAGGGCAGCACGATTGATAGAGTCAAAGGCCTTGGTTAGGTCGATGAATGTCATGAATGAGGTTTAGGTAGCGCCACAAGGCAAGCAATAAATTGCGAGCTTTTAAGGATGTCCACTGCATGTAAATTAAACAAGCACATACATACTAACCCATTTTTCTGTTCACAAAGGGCCTGATCTTCTAAGTAAATCACTGAGCGTTTTACCACTGCCTTCAATGGAGCACAATCAAGCCCTTCATGACAAATGGTCTATATTTCTACAACCTTGATGCCCCAGGTAAAAAGCCCTCACTCCTAACATAAAACTGTATCCATCCAAAAGGACATGCCACAGAAAAAAATTAAGCGACAGAAGACAAACCCCCAAATATACAATTATCCCCTGGAGCTGCCTCTTTACTAATGTCTATAAAGCACAGTCCTGCCATGTTAGTATTTTTGATACATTCACACATGGTTCTGAACTGTTAAGTCATGGAATTTGCAAGTTAATTTATCACAGGCAGTCATATGAGCAGAGTCCAAATTCCAGCCCTTAGCATATGGGAAAGACACCTCTCTCCATCCATCCTGGCACTAAGTAAAGCAATTGTCACCTATTTTTGTACTCTCCCTGTGTTTCAGCAATGGAAAAAAAAATCACACAGCATGATGAAATGTGGCTTTCCTCATATTTTGTAGTCTAAGCTCCTGAAATTCTTCCCCAAAAGACATATTCCAACCTAACCTGTCACATTTCTGGCATTCACACTTCACTTAAGCCACAGCCATAGTGACAGAAAAGCATCTGGTAAATTCTACAGAATAGTTTGGACTGCATGAGTTTTAGTCTGGATTCCTGAGCTGCCACGTGTAGGGAAATTAAAAGCTCCATTGTGGGCTAAACTGAAAGTCTATGATCTCTTTTCTTTGCTTTAACTGACTGAAAGTGAAAGGGTACATTAACCGTAACAGCAGAGATTAACTGCTATGGCAAAGGATCAGAAATATGACATGACAAAGCCATTCAAATTAGCGTCACTAGGAGACAATGCTGCTGTTGCTTGAAGGGAATGTATGTGAATGAGCCACCTGCCAGCGTAGACTTTGATCTGAGTCCAAATGTAACATATTTGCCATTCCTGAAACATTCGCAATAGGTCTCTCAAATACTGTTTGCTCAGTCTTAACACCTGCATCCCACTAAACTAGTTTTTCTTTCATTTTTAATTTCAACTTATACCAAACAAGTGAAGAACGAGAGAGTTCTGGAAGAATTTAAACCAACGTACTGCAGTGAGTTGGGCCACATTTCTCCAATAAGGGCTTGTCAACACTACAAAATTAAGGTTTCAGAGTAACAGCCGTGTTAGTCTGTATTCGCAAAAAGAAAAGGAGTACTTGTGGCACCTTAGAGACTAACCAATTTATTAGAGCATGAGCTTTCGTGAGCTACAGCTCACTTCATCAGATGCATCTGATGAAGTGAGCTGTAGCTCACGAAAGCTTATGCTCTAATAAATTGGTTAGTCTCTAAGGTGCCACAAGTACTCCTTTTCTTACTACAAAATTAAGTTAACTTCAGTCAACCTACAGCCCCAGCAGTAATTAAAGCAACTTTTCACGTCCACACTATGCTCCTTCTGTCAGTGGTGCATGTCCTCACCAGAAGCGCTTCCACGAACAGAAGTGGAGCACTGACAGCTGGAGCCCTCCCCACCCTGGGGCTGACAGCCGGACCTGTCAGCCTGGCATGGGGCTCATAGCCGGAGTGTGGGGCTGGCAGGTTACCTGCAACATAGCAGCCAACCTGCAAGTGCCCAGCTGGAGGCAGGATTCTGAGGGCTGACAGGCTCTCCACACCGCAGCAACAGCCCTAAGAGCCCCATCTGCAGGGGCTGCTAGGTTCCCAGCACCAGGACAGGGAGCCTACAAGCAATGAAATTGACATTCTTGTCAGTTTCATGGTTGCTACTATTCCTTCTCCAGCTCTGGCTGTCAGCCCTGGGGCAGTGGGGCTCCAGCTATGAGCCCCACATGGACTGACAGCCAACAGGCAATATAAGTAATTCCGTGTCTACAGGGACACTGCGTTGCCCTAACTACATCGACATAAATGCTACACCGCTCGCGGAGGTGGAGTTAAGTCGATGTAGTGGGTGACTTACAATCAGTGGGAGCTACATTTTAGTGTAGACATTTACAGAGTTAGGTCGATGTAAGCTGCCTTACGTCAGCCGAACTCTGCTGTGTAGATCAGGCCTGAAACTTTTAGTAACCCATCCACAAGCTATTTGTCTAGCCCAACAGAGTTGGTGTACAAACAGGTACCAAGACTCGTTTGTCTTGCCCAACAGGTTATTATTTATATCTTTGTTGAGCTCATAGTGTATAGTCATTAAATGATCAACAATCATGCAAAAACCACCCTAAGCTAGAACCATGTATTAATGATAGTATTACTTTCTAATAAAGCCAAAGCACGCGGGACAGGGCCACTTGTTGCCCACAGATAAATATCCAGGCAGTTAGAACCTGCTGCAGCTTCCACTGAAATCAGACACTACGTTCACATTGACATCAGTGATGCGGATCAGGGCCTTAAAGATGGGAAGTCAGTTTTAGTTTCTTTGGAGAAATGATTCATTCATCAATGCGTTTGGAGCTAAGTTGTCAGTAAAGAGCAAACTGACAAAACATTCAAAATAAATATGAATCAGACTGTGTTCAAATTCAACCAAATAACTCTCTCAGCATTAAAAGCTAACACCATTTTAAAAATATCCATGCAACAGCCATTTTTGAAGGACAAACACTCTGGCCTCTAAGTCCTTCACCCACCTGCACTACAAATTTTTTCTACATTTTAAAAATAAATTGCAACAATGTTGAAAAGTCATAGTGCCATGTCTTTGCATTGGTGTGCACACCCATATATACATAGAGACACAGTGTTTTTCACTTATATGCATCCTGTTTTATAAATCGTTTTCCAGGAAATCATAGAAATGTAGGAGTGGAAGGGACCTCAAGAGATCACCTAAAAATGCTATAATTGATTTACGTATAGGGAACAGACGAATGTGAAATCTGCGTTCATTATTAGTGCCTGGTGTAAAGACTATTTTTTATAAAATTCATGACAGTGTAAATGGCAAAGTACTGAACATCATAGAGTTTGCACAGAATGAATTTTACAATTAAGTTTAGTCAATTTAAAAGGGAGGGGGTAAATTTTACAAGTAAATTTAGTCAATATTAACATTACTTGTAAAATTCATTCCCTCCTTGAACTTGACTAACTAAAGTAAACTTTGCTATTAAAGGTTTTGTTGTGGCCTTTTTCCTTTTTAAAATAAAATATTTAGAAGAGCGTGGTTTGTGGGCATTCTCAGGATTTCCCCGCCCTCTGTGAAATCATGATTTACACAGCACCCTATTCATTATAGCTCCCCTTTGTTTCAACACACCAGACCCGAAGACATAGATACAAAGACCAGGTCCACACCCACAAGAGTTTACAATCTCCAAATTAGCCAATACTTGATTAAAGAATCTTGTTTTTCATTTGTGTTTTAGTGGGTCCCTGGGGTCTAAATCAGGGGTCAGCACCCCATTGTGCTAGAGACTGTACAAACATGTAATTAAAATAATGTCCCTGCCCCCCAAAAACTTACCATTGAATATGAGAGGGAACAAACAGATGCAACTGTCAGCTGTGGGAAGCACTAAGGTAACAATGAGACAGATTTCTCTGCATAGCATCCTGCTGCGAGATTTTTATTATGAAGTTGTTGAGCAACTAGTAACAGCAGGCCCCAGCATGGTAAGGAACCATTAAGCCTAAGGAGGACCAGAAGACCCCCTTCCAGGGATGTCGGTGTAAGCACAGGCTTAGAAAGCAGCAGAAAGGGGAAGAAGTGGTGGTAGTCCCAGGAAGTTAGCAGTGGGATGGGATGATCCCAGGATACTGTCACTTTAAGGGCCCAGGATCAGGAGCCTTGTAGTATAGTATAGGGTACGGCAGGGTTCCTAATCCCGGACCCTTAAAGTGAGTGTCCTGGGATCTTCCCATCCCACTGCTAATTCCCAGGGACAACCTCCTTTCTTCCTGGTTCGTCCAGTTTCTGAGCCAACCTGGCCACCCAGCCAATCAGGATCGGCTTTCACAAGGAGGGTAATCTGTACGTCACTTTGCCTCTCAAAACAGGGAGCAGGCTGAAGAGGTAGGAAGCCTAAGCTAAAACTCAGCTAACCTGCTGAGCAGAATAAGGTCTGGGGGGATGACACTATTGGAGTTAGATATGAACTATGGGCTTAGTATGATGGACCTTGTCTTTGGGATACTGGAGTGTATTTTGAATGACTTTGGGCTACTGACCCAGTTTCAGGGGAGGGCTGAGGATAGCCTACAAGGGATTCCCAAGGGTCCCTGAGGAGAGGGAGTAGAGGGAGCTCTTTGGAAATTCCTCAGGCCCTAAGCAGGTGCCTGGCAAATGGCAACTCCACTATGGCAGTAAAATGTGAAAAATATAAAACCTACCTACTTTAAACACTGCTGGAAATCTACAGAAGAAGGTATTTGATATATTCTATTTTTACATTTTACTTCAAGATTTCACAGTGGGGATTTCATAATGACACTTGAAGCATTGACACCCCCTTCTACCCAACCCACCAGAATAGAAATAAAAGTTACCCTGTGATAATCAACCTTTAAAAAAAAAAATTCCTTTTGAAAGATCAGAACCAAAATCCACTCCTGGCAGATCAAGAAAAGAAGGGACTAGAGCAGAGTGGAGGTAGGGTGGGTGGAGTTCCAGCTGGGGTATATGTGACATTGCACTCCATATAAACATATTTTTATAAAGCATAAGTGTGAATATGATGTAACTGGAATATGCTTCATGCAAAAAGTCTCCTGTAAGGTATCATTACAAAGCTTATGATCCCCTGAGTGTGGTCATCCTATTTGTATGAATGTATCATTCTTGACACTAAAACTAGAAATATGAAGTATTACTCTGAAGTCCTATTGTAATTATGCAAAGTGTGGGCCATTAATGGTGGCTTGGAATCTTGAGGCTCCCATTAACTAGGATAATTGGTTGTGAATGGCTCTGTTTACTTGCAAAACTTCCTGGGTACGGGCCAGCCTTGGAAGAATGGAGACTAGGGGTCTCACAGGACATGTGACCATGTCACCTGATACTGGAGTCCATCTTTGTGCTGGAAATGGCCCAATTTGATTATCATACACATTGTAAGGAGAGTGATCACTTTAGATAAGCTATTGCCAGCAGGAGGGTGGGGTGGGGGGAGGTATTTTTTCATGCTTTATGTGTATAAAAGATCTTCTACACTTTCCACAGTATGCATCCGATGAAGTGAGCTGTAGCTCACGAAAGCTTATGCTCAAATAAATTGGTTAGTCTCTAAGGTGCCACAAGTACTCCTTTTCTTTTTGCGAATACAGACTAACACGGCTGTTACTCTGAAACCCATCTTAAACCTGGTGCTTTTCCATGTAGGAGGGGTGAGAACCCAGAAAGAGACAAAGGATTCCCGCCTTGTGCCAAAGCTATAAAAGGGGATGGAACAGAACAAAGGGGTCCCTGTCATATGGAATCCCCTGCTTTTTACCTAAGATGCCTGCTGAAATTAACAAGGTCTGTACCAGGGGAAAGGATTGGGCCCAGACTAAGGAGGAGTCTAGTCTGTGAAAGAAATTTATTGGAACATCTGAGTGAGATTTGCCTGTATTCAGTTTCCTGATGTATTAGGCTTAGACTTGCGTGTTTTGTTTTATTTTGCTTGGTAACTTACTTTGTTCTGTCTGTTATTACTTTTTGAACCACTTAAATCCTACTTTTTATACTTTATAAAATCACTTTTGTTTATTAATTAACCCAGAGTAAGTGATTAATACCTGGCGGAGCAAACAGCTGTATATCTCTCTCCATCAGTGTTATAGAGGGCAGACAATTTATGAATTTACCCCACATAAGCTTTATACAGAGTAAAACGGATTTATTTGGGGTTTGGATTTCATTGGGAGCTGGGTGTCTGGGTGCTGGAGACAGGAGTATTTGCTAAGCCATTTTCAGTTTAGTCTGCAGCTTTGGGGAGTGGTTCAGACCCTGGGTCTGTGTTGCAGCTGGCTAATGTGTCTGGCTGAACAAGGCAGGGTTCTGGAAGCCCAAACTGGCAGAGAAAACGGGCTCAGAGGTAGTCTCAGTACATCAGGTGACAGTCCCAAGGGGTCTCTGTGACTGAACCCGTCACAGTTATATTGACTGTTGGTTGTAAAAACACTCATGAAAGTTTGAGACTGCTGGTTGAGGAACAGCGGGGATGTCTGCCTGCTCTGTCATCAGGGCATCTTGGTCTTCATAGTTCTTGGCATTATTTCCAACCTGACAGACAACGTACACAAATGGTTCATGGTACTAACTCCCAGTAAGCCCAATCCTGTGAGGTGCTGAATACTGGAAACTGAGGGTACCTGGCACCTCATATGATTGGCCCCACAACCAACCCCAGGTCAGCAGAGCACTGAAGCACATGTTTAGTTTTAAGCATGTCTTAAGTGCTTTGTTGACTTAAGCACACACACAAGCGCTTTAATGAATCAGTGCCTGTCAATAAAAATGTTGTCAGATTGAATTCATTGTGTGATCCAGAATTGGACCAAGGCTTCCAAAAAACAAAACAAAAACGCAACCCAAAAACAAAAGCAGGTCCACCATTTTAATTCCTTCCTCTGCTCTCAGTGTAATTCTTCATTAAACTAAAGTTCAGAAAGTAATCTTGCTAAGCAGACATATTCTTATTGCTTTCACAAGTCACATTGTGTCTTAAGCTTTGCATTTTCTCCAATACCTATTACCAAGATGGCATAAAACCAACAGCATCACCTACTGCACAAAATAAGGGTATTGAAATGAAAGTGAGGGCATTCTCAGTGAGGGCACCCGCCAACTGGAAGTTTATGAAAAGCAACTACAAGCAAGGGCCTTGTACGTTCAATTAAACATTGCCATCATGGTTTAGCATTGGAACGAGAAGTTACAAGAACAAGATCATATCCTTTAAAAATAGACACTGCTGTAATTGGATTGGCTGGATTTTAATTTCTTCACTAATCTGGCTGTTGTTGGACTGGACACAGGCACTTAATGGGCAGAAGGCTTCATTAAATGCTAATCGTTTAAAAAGGGAGCCAGAAAAAACAGCAGGGACAACACTCTAAGGCTTGGGGTGGGAAATGGGATTATTCTGGGTGGCAGAATCATGTATGTATTAATTACCATTGGCTGGCGGAAATACTGAGAGTTTTTTAAACATTGTTAATCTTTAGCTGTGACTTCACCTTATAAAGTAAAAACAGCTGATGATCCCAAGTCATTAACAGACCACTTGTATATTTCAGTTACAAATATATTTTAAAGCTGCCCTACAAGTTATTGTGTCTGTTTTGTTTTGTAAAGATTTACCACGACCTAAATTCAGTTGTGCATTTGTTCAGCTACTTGTAGCATCAAACGTTGTAGAGGAGCTGCATTGCTGTGTGCTCATGAGGTCATCAGGTGTAGTAAGGGAAATAAAGCCAGAAGGGTCCTGGTAGGTAAATGAAAAAGGAACTAATTTAAAGTAAGCTTAAACATTAAAATGTGTGTTTGTGTTTAAACCTACACAAATACAGTCTGCTGTTAATGATGTGGATTGTTAGGAATTGATTGTAAATTTTTAATATTTCACCTCACCTTTAAATGTAAAGTTTGAACCTGTTTCGAGAGTAGAGTTGTTAAAGCGATATGAACGGATTATAAAATCAAAGAAAAGCAATGCCATCTACAGGAGAAGCATTGTCTTACAGAAAATCACTATCCAATCAGTGGCCCAGTCTCAAAGAAGAGGTGCAGTGCATGTAAAAGGACTGTATTTTGGGTTTACACTTTGTTGAAATGCACAGTACCATTCTGAGGGTAAACAAATCAGTCTCTCTCTCCATGACTCAAACATTTACAATCCGATGCACATTATCTTGTTGCAAAGGATGTTGATAGCTACGCTAAAGCTATTGCTTTTACACTGTAAAATTATGCATCCAGCCACTGCTTTAGATCTAAGTATATTAAAGATTTGCCCATCAACAGTAGCTAGAGGCACAATTTTAGGCCATCCCAGTTGTTTGGCAAGATGCTGAGCGGATGGACACTTGAGTTTGAGCTGTGGGATTTCAGATTAGAGGAAATACTGTACTGGCTCCTATCTGCTGTGGAGCAGACTCTCAGCCTCATGGTGAGTAAAGGATGGAGGTGAGTGTTCACGTTGTCTGCGTTCTTTCATAGGCAGCATAGACGAATGTCTTGCCATCAGTTCAAAAACTAGAGACCAAACTTGACTACTTCACACCCAATAAAACATGCAATGGAATGGAGGGGTCAGTAGTAAGCAAGCTCCATGTCAGCAACAATTATAAACTCTGCCGCTTCCCACAAAGGTTTAATGTCCTTTCAACCATGTGGAGCAGGGGCCAACTTAGACTCTTGATTATGATCATCTACCTTTTTATCCTCTTGGTGTAGGGAAGAATCCATATTTACAAGCACTGTGGGAATCATCCAATAGGCACCTTCCTCTCATCTTACCTAAGAAATCACACTTGTTTCCAGCAGATTGAACTGACACTGCACTAGTAAAAATGGGTCCAGCCACTGCAGTCCTGCCTACAGCTGAACTGGTAGACGAGACCTAGAATATACAAGGTGCCCTTGCCAACAGTGAGACACGTTTTTACCATTGTGTCAATTAAACCTGCTGAAAGTGAGTTTCAAGAAAGGGAATGCAGCACAAATGAGTCTGCCTTTCTGGGAAACCAGAAGCAAGAGCCAGCCAACAACAGCAGAGTTACCAGTCTCCCATGCCACAGTTGCCGAAACAAGGCAACAACCAGCTGCCTTTTAGGGGGTATACTTTTCCGCCCCCTCTTGAGAGGTGCCTTTCTGAAAGCATCACCCCCAACTCATCTCTCCAGGAGGCAGGAGTTGGGAATAAAACAGCATTACATCTAAGACTGGTCATTGACTCCAGAAAGGTTAAAAAGTTTCCTCTACACAAAACTGAAGGAGTGTCAAGAAGCCATACAAAGTAGCTGAGTTTTAACATCTCCACCTCTTCCTGGGTGGAATCAGCTGTAGGTTACTATTTAAATAGCGTGGGGAGTATGAAAGGGCTTTCCCGCTCTCCTTAAAGGAGCACAACTCAGATATTAGAAACACACAGCTAAAAGAGTCCTGGTAGTGAAAAGAAGGTAAGTGGACAGGTGGATTATAATTTACAGTAGCCACCGTAGTTCCTCCTAATAAAATTTTTAAAAAGCTGAACTCTTGTGATAAGAAAAATATTGAAAGTTTAAATCTCAAAGTCAAGAAGTTTGGTTACTTTACATAGATACCCATGGTTGTTGGAAATCCCGCTCCAAGGCCTACATTAGCAATGGAAACTCATTGGCCTGACAAATTACAGGGTGGCTGTGATGACTGAATACTTCTATGGGAGGCAAGGACACGGAAGAAGCAACTATCCTTCCCCCAACAATCGCTTCCCTGTTAGCCTAGCCAGAGTAGGGAGGATTTTCACAGTGACTTAATTCTGCCCCCACTCAGCTCAATGGGAGCTTAAGGGTTTGTCTACACAAGAAAAATTTCCAGCATAGTGATAGGAAAAAAACCCAGAAAGCGACCCTATAATCATGTAAAGCTACGCTGCTGTCTTTTTTCTATGCTTATCTGTCCTTTCTACTTTGTTTATGGATAGAAAGAATGCGAACTGTGTGTAACCTGCACTCCCTGCTTTTGGGGAGAGAATTCCTTATACAGATAAGCCTCCATGCTCTTACCTACCCCAGAACTTCAAACAGACTGGGTTAACCGGTTCGAACTGGAAGAGATATCACAATGTATGTTGAACCAAGCTATAAAAGCTCATCCCTGTTCTTTGTTCGGGGCTTCACCATTTTCCTCTGAAAAGGAATTGGTGAGCCCTTCAGCTGTCGTATTCGCTAGCAATAAAGTGCCTCACTTTATCAAAGAGCCAAGACTCTGTGTTTTGTTTGGCTAATACAGAAGTCCAGGGAAGGCTACCCTCCTAACCCTAGACGGGAGGGGAACCCTTTTTCCCTAACAATTTGGGGGCTCGTCCGGGATCACCTCTTCTCCGGACCGGTGGACGGTCGGGACTCTGAATCCTTCTTGCCGGCACCCGGGTTGCTTTAACCCTGAAGGCTTCCCGTCTCGCTTCCACCCGCCGCTTCGGCGAAATAAGGCATCCCGAAGGCACTAGGGTCCGGACCTATTGGTGAACACCGGCCGGTGGGAACTTGGTGAGTTCTGAATTTTTCCTTTGTGATTGTCTAGACAACAGCCGGGGGTCCCGTCTTTGGGAAAAGATGGGGGGGGGGGTCCAGTAGAACTGTTGATCCTTCTACGCCTCTGGGCTATATGTTAAAACATTATGATAGGGATATCAAGGCCTTACAATCGGATGGCAACAAAGCTTTGTATAAGTTTATATTTTTGTGTCAAGGTCCCTGGGTGGGAATGACGCAAGACGACCCGGAACCAGGAAATCGCTGGCCGGGGGAAGGAACATTTGAGTTACATAACATTGTTCAATTACGAAAAGTATTGTATGATTTACAACCGCGGCAACTTAAGTATTCTGATGTATGGATAAGGGAGGCCGAACGGCGCAAAAGTGCCAGTGTAACTACTAGTTTACGTGCTGAGGTAGAAAAACTTAAAGCCATGCGGCCCCCACCATACAATCCAGAATCTAGTCATGCTGACCAGAAGCTAAAAACGTCAAAGTCTATTTATCCCCAACTCCCATTGAAAGAAGCGGGGGATCCTATACCATTGGAAGAATGTAGCTGGCTATGGGGTGGGGTACCGCAGCCTGACCCTGATGCACCCACTCCCCCAACCGGGGAAAGGAGCGGTCCCACTCTCCCACTAGCTACCAATACCCCCACAATTAACGCAGAGCGGGGGGGCGATCCGGAGGCTGGCACCTCTACCAGGGGGTTGACACGTCCTGATCCGCGACACCCCAGTGATGCAACCCCTGCAAAGACCCGGTCTCACGGTTCTCTAGGCACCCCTAAGGCAAAAGTTCTTGGAGCTGCAATAGCTAGTGCAGTCCAAATGCCTATGCGACAACTGCCGAGCGGTAGGGGGGGGACACAGATGGTGTATGTCCCTTTTACCAGCACGGATCTAATGAATTGGTCATCTACTTTTCCCTCATTTCGACAGTGTCCGGAAGAATTTATTAAAAAGTTAAAGGGTATTTTCACAATGTATAATTGTAATTATGACGATGTGGAAATGATTTTAAATCAAGTGCTAAGCGAGGGTGAGAAGGAAACGGTGTATAAGAAAGCTAGAGAGACGGTGCAAGGCAGGGCGGCTTATCCGCAAGAGAAACCTGAAATGGATTGGGATGTTCCAGAGACCGTTCAAGAGTGGGATAAAATGAGAAAGCGAATCTTAGAAGCATTAGAGGATATGTCTAAGCCTGTGTATGATTGGGGAAAAGTAGATGCATGTGTTCAAAAGCACGATGAGCACCCAGGGGAATTCTTCCACCGCCTTTGTAAGGTTTTGAAAAACCACGGCGGCTTAGATCCAACCTCCCCTGTAGCGAAAACACAAGTGATCGGCCAGTATGTAAAAAATGTATTACCATTCGCTCGGAAGTATGTGTGTAGTCAACCAGCTTATGAAAACAAAACGCTGGAGGAGGTGGTGGGGTTAGCAGCCCATGCCTGGAGGAATAGGAAGGAATTAGACACTAGGAGGTCCGAAAAGCTCCTTAATCTGCAGTTGCAAGGTTTCCAAGACGGCTCTCGGGGACGGGATGCAAGCCGCAGGAGGGGAGGCTTTCGGGGACGAGGCGGAAGAGGAGGCAGCTCTACCCAGGGATGGGGATCACAAGGTCAGAGCTTCCAGCCACGGCCCGGGAGGGCAGGGCCAGATGAGTGCCGGCGGTGCCGACAAAAAGGACACTGGGCTGCCCAGTGCCCAAATTACCCCCTCCAGCCAGCTGACCCTCTTATGCAAGCATACCAGAGGGTACAGGAAAGGGGGGGAGAAAAAGGAAGTACTGATTGAAAGCTAGCCACCCACAATGCTTCGTCCCCCTCGCCAGGAACCCCCTCCGCTTCTTGGACAGTGCAGTTGGATGCAAACCACCCGGAGCTTCCAGTTGTGGTGGGAGGAAAAACTTATTCAATGTTAATCGACACCGGGGCAGATAGAAGTACTCTACAGGACCCCACCCTTCCTACCACTTCTGCAACCGTAAAAGCTATAGGCGTTGGTGGCACCGTGTGCGCCCTTCCTCTAACTGCGGAGCAAACGGTCCAGCTTGGCCCGTTATCAGAGGATCATAGCTTTTTAATTGCAACTTCCTGTCCTGCAAATTTATTAGGTAGAGATCTGTTATGTAAACTACGAGCAACTATAACTTGCAGCCCGGAGGGGCTATATCTCTCAGTCCCTACTTCGGTCCCTGAAGCTACGGTAATGGCATTGTTAGCCACTACACCCACCGCCCCCTTTGTCCCTGCTGAGTTATCTGATATTCCTGAAGCATTGTGGGCCTCGGCGTCCACTGAAACTGGACTTTTAAAGTCAGCAGAACCGGTGTATATCAATTACCGTACAGATGTCCCTCTGCCCCGAAAAATGCAATATCCATTGCCTAAAGAGGCCATAGAGGGCATTCAGCCAGTCCTACAACAGCTTTTAACTCAAGGAATCATTAAGGAGGCTACCAGCCCTTGCAATACACCTATTCTTCCTGTTAAGAAACCCAAGCCTGGCCCCGATGGCAAACCGGTTTACCGTTTCGTGCATGACCTCCGACTGATTAATGCTATTGTGATCCCGAGAGCTCCGGTTGTTCCCAATCCAGCAACTATTTTAACTGCTATTCCCCCAGGGGCTACTTATTTTACTGTGATTGATCTGTCTTCAGCATTTTTCAGCATCCCTGTGCACCCAGACTCACAGTTCCTATTTGCCTTTACCTTTGACGGATGTCAATACGTATGGACCCGCCTCCCTCAGGGCTACAGGGAGAGCCCTACCATCTTCAGCCAGTATTTAAAGCGAGATCTGGACTCTATTTCGTTGACTATGGGTTCTTCTTTGATTCAATACGTTGATGATCTGTTATTGTGCTCTACAGCCAAGGCTGCCTGTGTACAGGACACTCGAATCCTTCTTTTTGCATTGGCCGAAAAAGGTCACAAGGTGGCACTCTCCAAGCTACAGTTTGCCCAACCCGAGGTGGAATATTTGGGGCATCGTATTTCATATGCTTCTACTGCACTTACTCAGGACAGGATTGAAAGCGTTCTGAGTATGCCAAGGCCTACCACTAAAAAGCAACTCCGCCAGTTACTGGGAGCAAGTGGCTATTGTAGAGCCTGGATTCCGGCTTATGCGGAGTTAGTGCACCCCCTCACCGATTTGCTGCTGGATTCCATTCCCGAACCCTTACCATGGACGACTCTACACAATAACGCCCTTACCGCCCTCAAACAAGCATTAACTTCTGCACCAGCCCTGGGCAGACCGGATTACGCAAAGCCTTTCACCTTATTTTGCCATGAACAATCTGGCACGGCGTCTGGTGTGCTAACTCAGCCCTTTGGGCCTGGCCAGCGACCGGTGGCTTATTTTTCGGTCCTTCTTGACCCAGTGGCTCAGGGTCTTCCGCCCTGTCTCCGCGCTGTTGCGGCTGCCGCCGTGTTGGTCGAGAAAGCTTCGGGGCTTACCTTGGGCCACCCTCTTCTAGTTCAAGTGCCTCATGCCGTTGCAGCACTTCTTAATCGTGGATCCACGCAGCACCTCACAGCAGCCAGACTGACCAGGTACGAATTGGCCTTGCTCGCCAATCAGGCTGTTACCCTACGCCACTGCGAAGTCCTGAATCCTGCAACCCTTTTGCCTCTGCCTGAGGATGGGGAACCCCATAATTGCCTCCACGTGGTGGATTTGATCTCCACGCCTCGTCCTGACCTCTCTGATATTCCATTGCAGAATCCTGACCTCCAATTATTTTGTGATGGTTCCGCCTGTCGGGACGAGTTTGGGGCCTTGCGAGTTGGCTATGCAATTGTTACCCTGATGGCAACGCTTGAAGCGCATGCCTTACCTACACAAAAGTCAGCGCAAGCAGCAGAACTTGTGGCGCTTGTTAGGGCCTGTCAATTAGCTGAAAACAAAACTGTGGCCATCTATACTGACTCCAAATATGCCTTTTCGGTATGCCACTCTACTGGACAACTTTGGAAGCATCGTGGGTTCCTTACCTCCAGCGGCTCTCAGATCTCCCATGTTGCCTTGATTTCTGCCTTGTTAGAGGCTATTCAACTTCCTGCAGCTGTTTCGGTTACACACTGTAAGGGCCACTCCCGCGCCTCGGACGAGGTTTCCAAGGGAAATGCTGCAGCCGATTCGGCGGCCCGTCATGCTGCCCTCTGTGGGGCTCCAGCCCCTTTTCCTTTTTTGGCACCCCTGCTACTGCAACCAGTGACGCCAGCCGTTTTGCTCTCTGCCCAGCAGACGACGCCCCCGGCCGAAGTTAGCCGTTGGAAATCCATTGGATGCCACCTAAATGAGGACAACCTCTACGTCAGCCCGGACGGTCGTCCGGTTCTCCCAAGACAACTCCTCCCTCAGGTTTCCCAGGCACTCCACCTGGCCTCGCACCTGGGAAAGGGGGGATTAGTGGCTCAAATGGAGAAGTTGTTTTTTGCTCCGGGGGTCCATGCAGCTGCGAAGACCGTCACTGCACAGTGTGAATTGTGTCAACGGTACAATCACCAAGGAGCAGTCAAACCACAAGCTATGGGACATTGCAAACTGCCTGAGTACCCATTTGCTGTGGTCCAGATGGACTTCATGGACTTACCACCAGTGACAGGACTAAAACACTTGCTTGTCCTGGCTGATCTTTTTTCAGGGTGGGTTGAGGCTTTCCCCACTCGAAGGGCAGATGCAGTATCCGTAGCGAAGTGTCTCCTCAAGGAGATAGTGCCCCGCTTCGGGATAATGACTCGTTTGGAAAGTGACCAAGGCCCCCATTTCACTTCCCAAATTATTCAACACTTAGCAAAGGCCCTCGGCATAAAACAAGCCTTGCATACCCCCTATCATCCACAAAGTTCAGGAAAAGTAGAAAGGGTGAATGGGCTGATAAAAACCCAATTGGCAAAGCTATGCGAGCAGACTGGATTAAAGTGGCCTGAAGTGTTACCCATAGTGTTAACCAATCTTCGTAATACACCCCATAGAAAGCATTCGTTGACACCGTTCGAAATTCTATTTGGCCGACCCTTGCCGATTCCTCTAACCAGTGTAGACGGGTTTGCCCCAGCAAAAACTTCATTAATGGCTGGGCAAGATAAGTTGGCGGGTTATTGTCGCATGTTGCAAGATGCCTTGAGTGATGCATGGGCCAGAGTAAAAGATGCCCAACCTTTACCGCTTGATACTTGTGCGCACTCTCTTTTTCCAGGAGACTTTGTCTGTGTTAAAATCCATCGAAGGAAGCATTGCCTGGAACCAAGGTGGTCGGCCCCGGCCCAAGTCCTTCTGACTACTCCAACTGCAGTGAAGGTCGAGGGCATCGATAGATGGGTGCACTGCAGCCACTGTAAAAAGGTTCCTGCTCCAACATCCCCAACGACTCCCATCACGACCGCCGCTTCTACATGAACTGGGTACCGGTCAATCAGCGGAATCAGAAGCAGTTACAGAACTCTGGAGTATTAGTATACTGTTACAAATATTGTATTAATATTATTTTTTTTTAGAGTTGTTAGTAGCTGGTAGTGTTTATAATGTATGTATGGCTATGGGCGTTAACCTGGACCTCTGCCCTGGGGGGTTGGGATAAAAATACGTTTCTACAATTAGCCCAAAATTTAACCAACGCATGGAATGTTAGTGACTGTTGGGTGTGTTCCCACTTCTCTTCCCATTCACTGCAAGGGTTCCCCATTTTGCCGGTTCCAGCGCTCCTCAATTCTTGGCAAAATGATTTGGCGTGGTACGGCCAAAAGGGAAAAAGGGGAAGGGGACCCATAGATTTTAGGACCTGGATCCCGAACCATCGCCCAGACTTGCTCGTTAAGGCCCCCTTGTGCGTAGAAAAGAGGTCGCTACGCACCGGAGGCAAAACTACTCTGGGAAAATACCCGAAAACCCACTGTGAGAAAATTCTAATTTTGGGAAACAATGCAAGTACTACTCTTTTGCTGTATCCCAATGGTACTGAGGTAGCCAACCATGCCCGTGCTGGAGGCTATGTGGGGTACATTCTCAGAGAAAATGCGACTCAATTTGCCGGCCTTACATTATGGAAATGGGGGGGAATAGGACCCAATCCTGATGATGCTGCATCCCTGGTGGGACGATTGCAGGAAGTATCTCAGAACTCAGGGGGCAATAAAGGCAACTATAGCATAGTATTAGGAGATCATCACTTATGGTGGGTATGTGGCACTTGGGCAGGAAAGACCTTGCCCCCAAGGTGGTTGGGAAGATGCACGGTGGCCTTTGCCTGGCCAGGAGGGATGCATCGTAGAGACTTAATAGAAATCAGAGACACAACCCGACGAACCCGTCGAGATACCAGTTATAATCCTATTGTCGAGGAAGGCAGTACAGGTATGCGCGCCTTCCGTATTCTGTTTCCGTGGGTGGGGGTGGGCCAACTTGAATACGCGCTAAAAAATATGTCAGCCGAAATGGAAATATTTACTAACGCCACTCGAGATGCAATCCAAGCTTTGCAAGAAGAAATAAGCTCACTAGCTCGCTACAGTATGCAAAACAGGTTGGCCCTGGATCAGCTTTTAAGTGCACAGGGAGGGGTGTGCACATTTCTCAATGCCACATGCTGCCTTTATGTAAATCAAAGCGGACGCATAGTCACAGATACTAACATAATTGCAAACGTGTCAGCCTTCTTTCATAAGCAGGCCTCTATTTCTCCCAGTGTGGGCTTTGACTTGTGGGGCTGGCTCACCAGCTGGTTGCCTAACTTTGGATGGCTAAAAACCTTGTTTGTGTATGGAGTGGGATTCCTTATGATTGTGGGTCTGCTGTTTTGCTGTGCGTCCAGTTGTTGTGCTCTCTTCCACCGGGTATGTACCAAAACCATGAGCCCAGCAAAGATACTATATGTAAAGAAGGGTGGTGTTAACCAAGATGAGAAACACATGAACATGTTAAACAATGAATAATGAGCCATGTAAGATAATTATCTTCAGGCTCAAAGGGGGGAACTGATAGGAAAAAAACCCAGAAAGCGACCCTATAATCATGTAAAGCTACGCTGCTGTCTTTTTTCTATGCTTATCTGTCCTTTCTACTTTGTTTATGGATAGAAAGAATGCGAACTGTGTGTAACCTGCACTCCCTGCTTTTGGGGAGAGAATTCCTTATACAGATAAGCCTCCATGCTCTTACCTACCCCAGAACTTCAAACAGACTGGGTTAACCGGTTCGAACTGGAAGAGATATCACAATGTATGTTGAACCAAGCTATAAAAGCTCATCCCTGTTCTTTGTTCAGGGCTTCACCATTTTCCTCTGAAAAGGAATTGGTGAGCCCTTCAGCTGTCGTATTCGCTAGCAATAAAGTGCCTCACTTTATCAAAGAGCCAAGACTCTGTGTTTTGTTTGGCTAATACAGAAGTCCAGGGAAGGCTACCCTCCTAACCCTAGACGGGAGGGGAACCCTTTTTCCCTAACAATAGTTATTTATACTATAAAACTGCCCATGTCAATGCTTATTCTAGAAAAAGAGCGTTCACACAGAAAGTTATCAGTATAACTATAGTGGTATAATTATGTTGGTAGATTTCCCCATGTAGGTAAAACTGAAAAGTTACGAAATTCCTTGCACTATAGGTTAACACAACAATTACATCTCAAGGGCAAACTCACAATTGCCTACTAAAACAAGAGTACAATCCATGTGGGCCATGCTTCAGAGCCAAAGACAACAAAGCCACAGTGAAGTGCAAGGTTTACAAGGAATGCTATGAAGGAGCATTAAACAGAAGCCACAGTGCCAGAATTTAACAAACTGACTCAATAAATGCCTTGCCCTGTATTGTTAAACCTTAATCCCTACAAAGTAATCCATGGCTGGGGTTTAAGTAATGTTCACTGGCACCAAACATATAAGCTTTTGAAGTTTGAAATATTGCCACATTTTGTAATATGTAACCAATATAAAATTATGGGACACACTCTGTACCTTATTCAAGTAGTCCCGTTGATCTCAAAGCAACCCCTCATAGATACAAGATGACACAATCTCGCCATATCTGATTAAATTATGGCACAGACGCAAGAAAAGGTTTTCTACCAAAATTAAATTTCATTAAATATTCATTTAGATGGACTGTAGCAATCAAAGCTGACCTGACTAGGGTATTACAAGGATTATTTTAAACTCACCAGAAAGTCAGATTTTGACATTTCAATTACTAACATTAGAAATAAATATACATACGGAGTTAAGGAGAACAATCTAGCATAGGTCAGGGGCCATCTTGTTGTTTGGGGTTTGCATCGTGCCTAGCACAATGGGGTGCTGGTGTATCACTGGGACACTCGGAGACACCACTGCCATACAAATAATAATGTACAAACTGTAGCCAAGGATAAAAGGTATCCGGTATATTTAGTATACAGAAGTGAAATAAGTACTAATTAATATTGTAACACAAGGCCTACATGCCTCAGGCCTGTAAAATATTTAGCTTAGCCAAATTAGGCCTTAGGATAAGTTAATAATAAACATGCTGAGCTTGTGTCTAGGTTTGTGATATGCTGATGTTTTGAAAATAACTGCTGAGTGATAAGGTGAGGTAAATGCTAATGAGTAGGAGAGGAATTTACAAGTTAGCCTCTGCAAAGCAGGGAACCCCAAACACAGTGAGATGTGGAAGTGCAAATAAGGAAAAGGGGTTAAAATCTTCATAAATACATCTGAACGCTAGTGAACATCAGCCTATCACGTCAGAAAAGCTGTCTCCTGGCTCATGCGCCTTGGTGGGGGAAGACAACAAAATGATGACCACTAGTGGTGGTGATGATAGCGAGGATGAAGACTAACACTTCAGACTTTTCCGCAAGGCCTAATGTGGGTAATGCAAATACCATCATTCTGGATTGGCTGGTCTCTCCTTTACCAGACAGCAGTGTGTGTATTGTTTCGTTAGCTAATAGAAGTAATTAGTATAGAAAAATCACTGTTGCATCTCTGTTGTGCACTATGGGGCAGGCTCTCTTCTACTGATAACCACTCTACTATAGTCAATCTTGGGGGCTCAACTATCCAAGGTTAAAGTAGGTGTAAACATCCACCTTGAGGTGGGTAATTAGTTAAAGTAACCCATAACTATAGATAAGGCTTCAAAACTACGTGCAG
The DNA here is from genome assembly GCF_965140285.1 of Lepidochelys kempii. Taxonomy (NCBI): domain Eukaryota; kingdom Metazoa; phylum Chordata; order Testudines; family Cheloniidae; genus Lepidochelys; species Lepidochelys kempii. The sequence continues at coordinate 128,496,121 of NC_136385.1, read as the reverse complement.
AACAAAAGCTAACCAAGAACCATCTCAAGTACAAACTCTTTATGAAATATACATAGACATCTGCTCTTAAATTAAGGCGAAATTCAAGGCGAAATAAGGAGTTTCCTCTTCGGGAAAAGTGGGTGACCTTCAGCTTCCTGCATGCCCTTCTGTTCAGACGGGCTTTGTTATGGAACGCTCGGATCTGATTTATTTGACGCTGTGACACTGATTCACCAGTGTGGCCCTCCCATCTATACAGGTGGCCCATGCAGATGAATGGAACATGACATCAATCTAGGTTACATTTCAGTCCCATTTTTAGCTCTCTCTTGGTGAGGCTGCTTTGTCAATATTAAAAAATCGAGTTTGTCCTCTAAGGCGGATACTGATTGTGATTCTATAGTGACTGACCCACTTTCTTCTTATGTCTCATCCCCAATCCGCCATCTAGAAGAATTCTGTAGATGAGCCATGAACAGCTTTGGAGACAGGCTCTTTGAGTTAATTGATACTCTCTCTCTTCTCTCCAGAGGATCAGTTAACATGGTCAAAGATCTCACGATGGGAAATTCTGTTAAAAAAAGATTTAAAACCTCAAACACAGGCTTTTAAATGGCCCACTTGTATTTAAACACTAGCTCTGGATATGTTCTGTCACTACACTCTGCACAATATATTCTCCATATTACATCATATAGAAAGAACGTGATCTAGCTAACATGAACAAAGTCTCCAAGGACCTGATCCATAGACCAGTGTCAGTGCTAGGCTGTGCATTAGAATGTTTGTCACTGCAACAAGTTTAACATAAAACTGTATTGAGTTCCTTCCCGACTCCTATGCTTCGCAAATGTCAGACAAATGCAGATGGTCTTAAGCATTATTCCTAAAGGGAACATCATGAAACTCATGGTAATGACTAGCTCTAATAGGTAATTCCAAGTTAGAAACCACGAATCCTTAAAGTTTCAAGTACAATGTTGTTACACCTAAGATATCCAACAGTAACTCAATTGTACCATTGAGCAAAACAACATCCCCACATCAACTATTCGTTTTTCTGTAGTGCTTTTTGGAGATGCACCCTTTTTTGAAGAGTTTAAGCAGTTTGCCCTTTTCCAATCTCCACTTTAAATGCTGGACCTATTGGTGTAAGTGTACAAAAGGCCTAATTTCACACAGCCTTGTGACACTTTTCTGTTTCCAGCACTGAAGAAAGAGTAGGCGGCTAGGGCTCTGTTTCTGTAGGATACTTTTATCAAGTTGGAATTTGCTAGGTTTTGCAGTAAGAGATTACAAGATAGCATTTCAGAGGACAGACATTTTCAGGAGCTATAATGAAACTAGACTGTCTTATAGTTCACCATAAAAGCATCTGTACTATGCTTTTCAAGGTAAGTGAAATGTGGAAGATATTAACTAAAGCATTTTATTCCATGAGCGAACAACTCGGGGCTTGCCAGCTATTTTTTTCTTCCAAATAATAAAGAGACATCTTTACCATAAATCATAGGACTGGAAGGGACCTCTAGAGGCCATCTAGTCAAGTCCCCGGCACTTACGGCTGGACTAAGTATCATCCAGAAGACCATCCCTGACAGGTGTTTGTCTAACCTGCTGCTCTTAAAAATCTCCAGAGGTTAAGAAGAACAATTTTTCTCCCTCTTCTTTGTAACAACCTTGTATGTACTTGAAAAGATATCATGTCCCCTCTCAGTCTTCTCTTCTCCAGACTAAACAAACCCAATTTTTTCAATCTTCCCCCAGAGGTCATGTTTTCTAGACCTTTAATCATTTTTGTTGCTCTTCTCTGGACTTTCTCCAATTTGTCCACATCCTTCCTGAAATGTGGTGCCTAGAACTGGACACAATACTCCAGCTGAGGCCTAATCAGCGCAGAGTAGAGCGGAAGAATTACTTCTTGTGTCTTGCTTATAACACACCTGCTAATACATCCCAGAATGACGTTCGCTTATTTTGCAAGTGTAACACTTTTGACTCATATTTAGCTTGTGGTCCACTGTGACCCCCCAGATCCCTTTCCGCAGTACTCCTTCCTACGCAGTCATTTCCCATTTTGTGTATGTGCAACTGACTGTTCCTTCCTAAATGGAATACTCTGCATTTGTCCTTATTGAATTTCATCCTATTTACTTCAGACCATTTCTCCAGTTTATCCAGATCATTTTGAATTTTAATCCTATCCTCCAAAGCACCTGTAACCCCTACCAGCTTGGTATCATCCACAAATTTTGTAAGATGAAGATATTGAACAGAACCGGACCCAGGACAAATCCCTGCAGGACCCCACTGATAAGCCCTTCCAACTTGATTGTGAACCACTGATCAACTACTCTCTGGGAACAGTTTTCCAACCAGTTATGCCTATCATCTTATAGTAGCTCCATCTAGGTTGTATTTCCCTAGTTTGTTTATGAGAAAGTCATGGGAGACAGTATCAAAAGTCAAGCTATAACACATCTATCGTTTCCTCCCATCCACAAGGCTTATTACCCTGTCAAAGAAACCTACTAGGTTGGTTTGACATGATTTGTGCTTGACAAATCCATGCTGTTACTTATCACCTTATTATCTTTTAGGTGTCTGCAAACTGATTGCTTAATTATTTGCTCATTATCTTTCCAGCTGAAGTTAAACTGACTGGCCTGTAATTCCCGGGGCTGTCTTTATTTCCTTTTTATAGAATGGCACTATAACTTCCCTTTTCCAGTCCTCTGGAATCTCTCCTGTCTTCCGTGACTTTTCAAAGATAAAACGCTAATGGCTCAGATATCTCCTCAGTCAGTTCCTTCAGTATTCTAGGATGTATTTCATCAGGCTCTGGTGACTTGAAGACATTTAACTTGTCTAAGTCATTTTTAACTTGTCCTTTCCCTATTTTAACCTCTGATCCTACCTCATTTTCCCCAGCATTCACTGTTAGACATCCAATTGCCACTAATTTGTTTGTTTTTTTTTTAAAAGGACTAAATCTGCAATTCTTTTTCTTCATAAATATTTCAACATCCAAGCTTCCTTTTAAAGCTGGTGTTGTTCAAGTGTATTTGCAAACTTGGGGCCTTATTTGATATCTATTTTTAAAACTTTTTATTTCACATTTAAGCTTAATGTTTTGGAAAGTTAAAGTCCCCGTATCTGGCACAATTAAAACAGCCCATTCAGACCCACCCTACACTACAAAATACAACACCAGGGAACCTGGTTCCAGTTAGCTTGTCCCCAGCCCATTTACAAATGTAGGTCCAGTTTAGTTTGCAATGTGGATTGGATGTTAACCTTGTTTCCTAACCAGTCTAAAGTCTTGCTCATGGAATGTATAAATATACTAGTATGTATCTGTAACTGCTGCATACTGTAACGTTGGGAATGGTGGCTGAATATTTCTTCTGTCTCCTCACACTCACCCACCAGCTCAAATTATGCTAGGTAAACCACAGTTTTGTGAATTATTGACAATCTCCAATATGCCAATAAAAAATACCCTGCCATTTTTTTCCTTCGGATGTTCAAGATGTGAATGTCTTCACTCCGATACTCCTCATCATGTTTCTCTAGGGGAACCTTTTCCAACTCAAAGTCCATCTGGAGCAGCTGTTATTAAAATATAAAAGGTAGTAAGCAAAATACTTCTAGCAATGTTGACATTTTAACATACCTTTAAGTGCATTCGTTTCACTGACGGTCCTAAAATATTCTGCATAAAGCAGCTATGCTTCAGGAGGTAAGATAGCCCAAGGGATCCCTCTCTCCCACAAAAGTTTGTTGATTTAGGTAATTAACAATTTTATCTTTAATAACACCACGCAGCACAGTTATTTTAATTTTAACTTATCTGGTGCTAATCCAGAGTCATACACCCGTCCCAGAATTTAAGAACCAACAGGAAAAACCAAAATCAATCAAAATAGTGTTTCAATTCCTCAAATCTCCAGTTGCTAAATTCCAGTTAAAAAGCTCTTCCACAAAAACTAAAGTACTAGGCCAAAGCACATCATATCACCACCCATCCTTCCCCCTACCTCCCTAAATACCAGTGAAAAAAGATGGGCTTTGCAGTGTGCTTGGGAAGTTAACAAATCTGGATTCTGGCAAGCCAAAGAAGGAACCTCATGCGACCACCTGACCCACTCTTGTTTATATTGTGGGAGCACTGGCTCCAGCACCAGCACTGATCTCAACTCTGGCAACACGACAGTATTCCTCAGGTAACCAGGTTCCAAAGCATTCAAGATATTGTTAGGGCCACTAGCACGATATATACCCCAAAGCCAATGCAATTCTCAGAGTATTGGTAATGCTGGCACACACAGGCATTATTCAGAAGTCCTTGCCCTCTTCCCCAGCCCATATTAGGGCATTCTGTAGGTCCCAGTGTTCACGTGGAACGGCTGCGCTTTGCAGATGCAGGGCCAAATTTTGGACTGACTAGCACCTCCACAACTTCAGACTATTTGGCCTGCAGTACCTCAGGAGAATCCAGCTGTTACCCATGATTTGTTTTTTCCACCGGCAAAGAAGTACTATGCTGTGACAATGAAGTTCCCAGACCAAGATATAATTCCTCTATGCCACCTACTCATGCTCTAATATTGACATACGGGGGAAAATTTTGAATGTCTACACAGCAATTAAACACCCACTGCTGGCCCGTGTCAGCTGACTCGGGCTCACAGGGCTCAAGCTGCAAGTCTGTAAAATTACAGTGTAGATTTTCAGGCTTGGGCTAGAGCCCAAGCTCGGGGACCCTCCCACATTGCAGGGTCCCAGAGCTCGGACTCCAGCCCAAGCCCAAACATCTACACTGCCGTTTTACAGCCCCACAGCCCAAGCCCTGTGAGCCCAAGTCAGCTGACACGGGCCAGCCGTGGGTGTTTAACTGCTGTGTAGACATACCCTGAGTGACTTAACAACTTAAACCCAAATTTCTAAGCTCATTTAGGCACTTCAGCTCCTAAATCCCACTGAATTTCAATGAGACTTATGCTCCTAAACCATTTGTGAAAATGGAGTTTAGGCTCCTAAGTCCCACTGACACTTCTGAAAATTGTACTTATATTCTGAATATACCAAAAGTCTATACTTTCAAAAGATCATTTTGAAGAGATTTCTTTAAAAAAACTGAAAGGACTAATTTTGGATCTCTGAGACCCTGTTTGGGAACATCAAGCCAGCTGCAGGGGTGGGGGGGAATCAAAACGCTAATGGACTCATGTCTACAAAAGTGACTGCATTATTCTTTTTGCAGATAGTGACCTATACATGTGGTGTTCTTTCATTAATTTGTAAGATCTTTCAAGCAGCACAGACAACTATTTGCCTTTCTTTGTGAGTCTGGTTTACTATGCTCACAATGAATGTGAATTATCAAAAGCATCAATGCAGAACTAAGGTGTTAAAAAAAAATTATTGTCCCCAAAAAGGAGATTATTAAATAAATCAGAAAACACAATTTAAGCAACTGGTGATCAACTCCTTCCCTGCATCTGAAAAAGTGTTCTCATCCAAAGTCACATGGAATTTTCCCACAACAAACATACTTGACTTGTACTATGCATTGTACTTGTACAGCGACACAGAAGGGAACTGACCCGAGGATTTCAAGTGAACCATTACACAGTCCTCATATACACAAAGCATGCGCGACGGCAAAGGACACTTACCTCAAAGTATTTTCTCTCTATTTCCGGGTTTTTACCCATAGTCCTTTGTTCGTAACAGCATATGATACAGGTATCAGGACTTGAAAGTTCTTTCAGGGTCTTCAGTAATGGCTCTAGTGACTGCCCAAAAGAGATCAAGTATTCGCCACTGAGACTTCAACGTTCACTTTACTACTACTACATTCCGTAACTAGAGACAGGGTTCACTGAACTGGACACTTTCTTATTTTACTTTTCAGACAGCGAGTTATATTTAGTACAGTGACTCGGACAAGTGACTTGTAGTTAGCAGAAAGGATAAATGGAAAAAAGTTACAATATGAGATTGCTCAGAAAAAATGGCCTTTTACACATTTTCCATGTATAGGTCAGTTTTATCTATAAGCCTCTATGTCTATATCATCCAAGCCAAGGATATACTACACTGCTAAAGTAGCCGTTTCCTTGAAATATGCCAGATTACTACTTCTTCACAGCAATACATTGGACTTACAGACATCTGTTTTCAAAAATTAAAAAATATTTAACCAGACTTAATTTTAAGATGTGACTTAGGGCTAGAGATTGTCCTTTAGGAAAAAAGGGCTCTGAGTTGTAGGGCCGTGGCTCTGGAGGCTGGTGAGAAAACTAAAAGGAGGGTCAGGAGGACTAGTTCCTAGAGATTGCTTCCCCCAACCCAGATCTTCTACTAGCCTTAGCTCAGGTGTACCACAAGGAGAGAGTTCTGCAGAGGGGGATGGACCAGAAGGGCCACTTTCTGAAGCATGGTTTCTCCTCCCAACAGACCCACGGGGAATCCCTGAGGGAGATAATGCTGAGTCTTTCAGCATCATCTAATACAATGTCCACCGATACACAGTGAAACTCTCCAGTATCAGCTAGCAGTATTTTATTTCCCTACAACTCCAAGGAAAAAAAAAAATTGGGCACAATTCTGAACTACTGCTCTCAAAAGACCCGATTCAGGCCTCATACCACATGACCCTAAATGTCAGGTTTCAGAGTAACAGCCGTGTTAGTCTGTATTCGTAAAAGGAAAAGGAGTACTTGTGGCACCTTAGAGACTAACCAATTTATTTGAGCATAGGCTTTCATGAGCTGCAGCTCACTTCAAAGCGTATGCTCAAATAAACTGGTTAGTCTCTAAGGTGCCACAAGTACTCCTGTTCTTTTTTTGACCCTAAATGTGTTATTTGTTCATTTTTAAAACAACAGCTTTTAAAATTCATCATTCAATACTCAGCCATCAAGTAATGTTCTTCCGAGCCACATAGATTGAAAACTAGTGGCAATATTTATTTAAAGATTTTAATACAAATTGCAGAGTCTCTCACACCAAATCCAAAATTCCCAGGTTCTTTCCAATCAAACTCATTATTTCTACAAAAAGAAAAGGAGTACTTGTGGCACCTTAGAGACTAACAAATTTATTTGAGCTTAAGCTTTCGTGAGCTACAGCTCACTCACAAAAGCTTATGCTCAAATAAATTTGTTAGTCTCTAAGGTTCCACAAGTCCTCCTTTTCTTTTTGCAAATACAGACTAACACGGCTGCTACTCTGAAACCTGTCATTATTTCTACAGTTCTCAAATAGTTACCTCCTCATAGTAAATGCAGTCTGCCATAAGTATATAATCTGGTGCAGGCAGAAATTCTTTTACATCTTCACCCCTAGAAAAAGTGAACAGGTAAATATAAAATGCAAACTTAAATTATACCAAAAAAAAAAAAAAAGTATGTTTTAAAAGTGTAACATTTAGTGCAAAATCTATATGACTTTGGGCTAAGTCCTCCACTACTTATTTCACTGTATATTTTAGGGGAATTTCCATTTTTACAAGTAATCTATCATACCACAATTTCCAAACATATTTGGCAGTTTAGCATCTGTTATCTCTTGCGTTGAATTTAGACTGTAAGCTCCCTGGGGTAAGGCTCTCCTTTTGTTGTGTTTGTACAGTACCCAGCCCAATGGGGTTCTGGTCTGTGATTAGGGCTCACAGGTGCTCTGATAAAACAAATATTTATTAACATTCTACAGCAATTGCGTATAAGTTAAATATCAAGATTAAAAGATTATACAAACCATTTCAGTACCTTGGCTTGAACTGAGCCTGTGACTAGATGCTTGTTCTTTTCAATATTAACATTCAGCAAATCCTGAAGTTCCTCAAGGTCAGTGACCGTAACATCTGCCCTACAAAAGAAATATTTTTAATTCATACAAAGGAAGCCCCAGAAACACAAATTTAAGACTCCTTATTAATGTTTGAAAATAGACATATCTGTAACCTCTTTCATTCCTTTTGGAAAGCTACTGCAGACTAAAGTCATGACTAAATACGTGCCGAGTTACTTCAGCAATTCTCGCTCCTGTTCTGATGGAAAGACGACTTGGCTCACAAAATGCAACTTGCCATAAGAATTTAAGAGGGTTAGACCAGGAAACAGGATTCTACTACAACTCCTACAAAGTGGGATCCTTGTATAAAAACAGAGCGATATTTCCCCTGAAGGCCCAACCCATACTTTAAACTAAAGCACCCCCAGGTGAGTTCCAGTGTAAATCTGCATAACTTCAGTTAAAGGCCCATCTTTAGAAATTGGCTGGGTTTTTGTTACTCTCTTTGCTGGTGGTCACTCAGCATAGTTTACACTGCCAAAAAAAAAAACAAAAAAAAAACAACAACCCTACAGCATGGCCACGACCAGCCCAAGTCAGCTAACATGGGCTCACGGGGCTCGGGTGCAGGGCTAAAAATTGTACGGGCTTGGGCTGGCACCCAGGCTCTGAGCCCCATGCCCCTTGCTAGATTTCAGAGCCCAAGCAGGAACGTCTACACTGCAATTTTTAGGCTCAAGTCAGCTGACCCAGGCTCTGAGACTTGCTGCCATGGGTTGGGATTTTTACAGCACAGATCTACCTTTTGGGTATGTCTACACTGAACACTGAGCCCAAGTGGGTGGGACCCAGGCTTGCGACTAGGTGTTCCCAGGCCTGTGCTTGAGCCTCCGCACTGCGTGGTAAACCTGGGTTGACAATACTGGACCTGGGTCTCACAGCCGTGCTTCGCACCTCCCCACCGCACGACACACAGACCTTCTGACTCGGGTCTGCAGCTTGAGCTGCGTCCACACTCCAGAACGACAGGGCACAGACCCTAGCCACAGCAGGGCCCAGGGGATCCTAGCCCTGGCGGGGGGATACCCCCTGCCCCGAGACTGACTCCTGCACAGACGGAAGGGCGGGCTCGGGCTCAAACCCGACTCACAGCCCCCAGCTGGGTGTGCGGCCTGGACATACCCTGAGGGCAGCCCCGACCTCGCGGATCAGCAGCGGGCACCCCTCCCCCTCAATTTTTTTTTTGGGGGGGGTTAAGATCTAGCTCCCAGCGTTACAAGTGACCCCCCCTTTAAAGGGGCGAGCTAACGCCCCAGATCCGACCCCCAGGACTCGGGGCTCGCTTGAGCTCGGATCCACCGCGGCAGCCCCAAAGCCCGGCCCGCCCCATCTCCCGCCCAGCCGGGCGAGCCCTACCCCAGCGTGGCCGCCATGATGCCCACGGCGCCGGTGCCCGCGCCCAGCTCCAGCACGGCGCGGCGGCGCAGGGCCCGGGCCCCGCTCTCCAGGAACTTGGCCAGCACCAGGGCGGCGTCCCACACCACGCAGCCCACCCCGCCCGCGCCGCGCTGCTGCAGCCGCAGCGCCGAGCCGTCCCGCTTCTCCAGCGTCCGCACGAAGCCCGGCCCCGCCATGGCCCCGGCCCGGCTCCTCGCGGCGCAGGCCGCGGCCCGGCCCGGCGAAGCACCGCCCCCCGGGGCCGAGCCGAGCCGAGCCGCCTCCCGCGGGCCGACGGCGCCTCCCGCCACAGGGACGGTGCCCCCGGCCCCCGCCCACCCCCTTTTCCCCCACCACAGGGACGGTGCCCCCGGCCCCCTGCCCATCCCCTTCTCCCTCAGCACAGGGACGGTGCCCCCGGCCCCCGCCCATCCCCCGCCCACCCCCTTTTCCCCCGCCACAGGGACGGTGCCCCCGGCCCCCGCCCATCCCCCTTCTCCCCCGCCACAGGGACGGTGCCCCCGGCCCCCTGCCCACCCCCTTCTCCCCCGCCACAGGGACGGTGCCCCCGGCGCCCTGCCCCCCCTTCTCCCCCACCACAGGGACGGTGCCCCCGGCCCCCCGCCCATCCCCTTCTCCCCCGCCACAGGGACGGTGCCCCCGGCCCCCGCCCCCCCTTCTCCCCCGCCACAGGGACGGTGCCCCCGGCCCCCGCCCATCCCCCTTCTCCCCCAGCACAGGGACGGTGCCCCCGGCCCCCGCCCATCCCCCTTCTCCCCCGCCACAGGGACGGTGCCCCCGGCCCCCGCCCATCCCCCTTCTCCCCCGCCACAGGGACGGTGCCCCCGGCCCCCGCCCACCCCCTTCTCCCTCAGCACAGGGACGGTGCCCCCGGCCCCCTGCCCACCCCCTTCTCCCCCGCCACAGGGACGGTGCCCCCGGCCCCCGCCCATCCCCCTTCTCCCTCAGCACAGGGACGGTGCCCCCGGCCCCCTGCCCACCCCCTTTTCCCCCGCCACAGGGACGGTGCCCCCGGCCCCCTGCCCACCCCCACCACAGGGACGGTGCCCCCGGCCCCCTGCCCACCCCCCTTTTCCCCCACCACAGGGACGGTGCCCCCGGCCCCCTGCCCACCCCCTTCTCCCCCGCCACAGGGACGGTGCCCCCGGCCCCCTGCCCACCCCCTTCTCCCCCGCCACAGGGACGGTGCCCCCGGCCCCTTGCCCACCCCCCTTCTCCCCCGCCACAGGGACGGTGCCCCCGGCCCCCGCCCATCCCCCTTCTCCCTCAGCACAGGGACGGTGCCCCCGGACCCCTGCCCACCCCCCTTCTCCCCCGCCACAGGGACGGTGCCCCCGGCCCCCTGCCCACCCCCTTCTCCCCCGCCACAGGGACGGTGCCCCCGGCCCCCTGCCCACCCCCTTCTCCCCCGCCACAGGGACGGTGCCCCCGGCCCCCTGCCCACCCCCTTCTCCCCCGCCACAGGGACGGTGCCCCCGGCCCCCCTGCCCACCCCTTTCTCCCCCGCCACAGGGACGGTGCCCCCGGCCCCCTGCCCACCCCTTTCTCCCCCGCCACAGGGACGGTGCCCCCGGCCCCCTGCCCACCCCCTTCTCCCCCGCCACAGGGACGGTGCCCCCGGCCCCTTGCCCACCCCCCTTCTCCCCTGCCACAGGGACGGTGCCCCCGGCCCCCGCCCATCCCCCTTCTCCCTCAGCACAGGGACGGTGCCCCCGGCCCCCGCCCACCCCCTTCTCCCCCGCCACAGGGACGGTGCCCCCGGCCCCCTGCCCACCCCCTTCTCCCCCGCCACAGGGACGGTGCCCCCGGCCCCCGCCCATCCCCCTTCTCCCTCAGCACAGGGACGGTGCCCCCGGCCCCCCGCCCATCCCCCTTTTCCCCCGCCACAGGGACGGTGCCCCCGGCCCCCTGCCCACCCCCTTCTCCCTCAGCACAGGGACGGTGCCCCCGGCCCCCGCCCATCCCCCTTCTCCCCCGCCACAGGGACGGTGCCCCCGGCCCCCGCCCATCCCCCTTCTCCCCCGCCACAGGGACGGTGCCCCCGGCCCCCGCCCATCCCCCTTTTCCCCCGCCACAGGGACGGTGCCCCCGGCCCCCGCCCATCCCCCTTTTCCCCCGCCACAGGGACGGTGCCCCCGGCCCCCTGCCCACCCCCTTCTCCCCCGCCACAGGGACGGTGCCCCCGGCCCCCGCCCATCCCCCTTCTCCCCCGCCACAGGGACGGTGCCCCTGGACCCCGCCCATCCCCCTTCTCCCCCGCCACAGGGACGGTGCCCCCGGCCCCCGCCCACCCCCTTTTCCCCCACCACAGGGACGGTGCCCCCGGACCCCGCCCATCCCCCTTCTCCCTCAGCACAGGGACGGTGCCCCCGGCCCCCGCCCATCCCCCTTTTCCCCCGCCACAGGGACGGTGCCCCCGGCCCCCTGCCCACCCCCTTCTCCCCCGCCACAGGGACGGTGCCCCCGGCCCCCTGCCCACCCCCTTCTCCCCCGCCACAGGGACGGTGCCCCCGGCCCCCTGCCCACCCCCTTCTCCCCCGCCACAGGGACGGTGCCCCCGGCCCCCTGCCCACCCCCTTCTCCCCCGCCACAGGGACGGTGCCCCCGGCCCCCTGCCCACCCCCTTCTCCCCCGCCACAGGGACGGTGCCCCCGGAACCCGCCCATCCCCCTTCTCCCTCAGCACAGGGACGGTGCCCCCGGCCCCCTGCCCATCCCCCTTCTCCCCCGCCACAGGGACGGTGCCCCCGGCCCCCGCCCATCCCCCTTTTCCCCCGCCACAGGGACGGTGCCCCCGGCCCCTTGCCCACCCCCTTCTCCCCCGCCACAGGGACGGTGCCCCCGGCCCCTTGCCCACCCCCTTCTCCCCCGCCACAGGGACGGTGCCCCCGGCCCCTTGCCCACCCCCTTCTCCCCCGCCACAGGGACGGTGCCCCCGGCCCCCCGCCCACCCCCTTCTCCCCCGCCACAGGGACGGTGCCCCCGGAACCCGCCCATCCCCCTTCTCCCTCAGCACAGGGACGGTGCCCCCGGCCCCCTGCCCACCCCCTTTTCCCTCAGCACAGGGACGGTGCCCCCGGCCCCCGCCCATCCCCTTCTCCCCCGCCACAGGGACGGTGCCCCCGGCCCCCGCCCATCCCCCTTTTCCCCCGCCACAGGGACGGTGCCCCCGGCCCCCGCCCATCCCCTTCTCCCCCGCCACTGGGACGGTGCCCCCGGACCCCGCCCATCCCCCTTCTCCCCCGCCACAGGGACGGTGCCCCCGGCCCCCCGCCCACCCCCACCACAGGGACGGTGCCCCCGGCCCCCTGCCCACCCCCTTCTCCCCCGCCACAGGGACGGTGCCCCCGGCCCCCGACCATCCCCCTTCTCCCCCGCCACAGGGACGGTGCCCCCGGCCCCCGACCATCCCCCTTCTCCCCCGCCACAGGGACGGTGCCCCCGGCCCCCTGCCCACCCCCTTCTCCCCCGCCACAGGGACGGTGCCCCCGGCCCCCTGCCCACCCCCTTCTCCCCCGCCACAGGGACGGTGCCCCCGGCCCCCCGCCCACCCCCTTCTCCCCCGCCACAGGGATGGTGCCCCCGGCCCCCCATCTTCTCCCCCACCACCGCCTCCCACGGTGCCCCCGGCCCCCTGCCCCCTGCCCACCCCCTTCTCCCACGGTGCCCCCGGCCCCCTGCCCACCCCCTTCTCCCCCACCACAGGGACGGTGCCCCTGGCCCCCCGCCCACCCCCTTCTCCCTCAGCACAGGGACGGTGCCCCCGGCCCCCCATCTTCTCCCCTGCCACCGCCTCCCACGGTGCCCCTGGCCCCCCGCCCACCCCCTTCTCCCTCAGCACAGGGACAGTGCCCCTGGCCCCCTGCCCACCCCCTTCTCCCTCAGCACAGGGACGGTGCCCCTGGCCCCCCGCCCACCCCCACCACAGGGACGGTGCCCCTGGCCCTCCACCTTCTCCCCCACCACAGGGACGGTGCCCCCGGCCCCCCGCCCACCCCCTTCTCCCTCAGCACAGGGACGGTGCCCCCGGCCCACCCCCTTCTCCTTTTCCTCCACCACAGGGACGGTGCCCCCGGCCCCCGACTGTATCCCGAGGTCGTTCTCTGACAGTCCCCCTGACTGTGCCCATCCTTGATGCCCACATCCCCTCCCCCTTGCTGTACCCCCAGCTGGTGCCCACCTGCCTCCCCCCCCCCCGCACCTACCCTCCCTGAGCATCCTGTCACCTCCCTGCCCGAGACAGGGTCTCCACCAGTTCCCGCCTCCTCCCCCAACATCAGCCGGCATCCCCACCTCCCCTGCCAGATGGTGCCCAACATCCATCTCCCTCACCCCAGTGGCATCTCTATCCCTGCCAAACCATGCTCCTGTCCCCCCAGCGAATACCATGCCCCAGCCCCTTTACCCCACCGCCCTGCCCTGCACAGCAGCAGAGGCACAGCTGGAGGGGGAGGGAGGGAGGAGGCTGTCGCACCCAGTTTTGAAACCATGTGCCCCCAGAAGACTTGGGAACGCACAGCAGCGCTAGCCCACACCTGTCATGGATTTGGGCATCTCACAACCCACTTGGTATTTTTCCTTGTACCCTTCACCGTGTGTCCGTCACACTGTGAGGCTTTGCTAGGCTGAAGCTCCTTCCCCTCCATCTTTCCAATTCTCTCCTCCCCTCCAATCTGCTAGCACTTGTTCTGCATGTGAGCATAAAAAGAGAGAGCGGCAAGACCATGCAACATTCAGACTTTATTCCAGTGGTTCTCAACCTGCGGCCCATGGGCCACTTGCAGCCCAGTCAGCACACAGCTGCCGCTCTTTTGACATCAGAGCCATACAGGTAGTATTTACCCACACTGGTAAAAAGGTTGAGAACCATTGCTTTTGCTGCATATACTGTCCACAATCATCAAATGCTTCCTGAAAGTAGAGTTCTCTGAGGCAGGGGTTCCCAAATTGGTTCCTGAGTTTGATGTTCTATCAATTCTCATGGCACAACAGCTTTTTAAGAAGGTGATAACTGAGGCTCCTATGCATGACCCCGTGCATAACTGTACTAGAAGGCCTCCTTTGGGAAGCTGTGTATCAGAACCTTTTCTCGGCTGACAGCCAAAGATCCAGAGCAGCTGTTACCTGGGGAAGGAGACCCCTGATTGAACCCGGGAGTAACATGACAGCTGGAGCAGAACTGCACCAAGTTAATTGCTATTTCTGGTTCTCCCAATTTGATAGAACTATGTATTGAGCACCGATAGTCTGCTCAGCCCTGTGCAATACAGAACCTACAGTAAACAGGCAAGCCACACAATTCAGGAAAGGAAATGCCAAAGGAGGTGCTGACCGTATTGTTTATTTACAATCCCACCAACAATGCCACAGTAGTCTACTCATCAGATTGATAGGTTTCAGAGTAGCAGCTGTGTTAGTCTGTATCCGCAAAAAGAAAAGGAAGACTTGTGGCACCTTAGAGACTAACCAATTTCTTTGAGCATAAGCTTTTGTGATTTACAGATTGATGTGGATTTTAAAGACTGACTTGAATGAGGAGTGGGTGGATGCTTGGCAGTGCAGGCTTTATAATGATAGCTTACGTCTGTCACCGTAACACACTGCAGTAGTGAAAACAAAATTTCCAAAGGCAATTCTGTGCTGTTACACAGAATTCTGTGCTGTTACTCAGTTACAAGTGACCATTTAATTAAAACATAGGAGTGTCCATCAGAATCTCTTGTTTACTGCAGCAGGTTTACATACTGCATCAAACATGGAATTGGTACCAGTAGTTGGACTCCATAGAACCACGGGAGTGTCGTCCTGCCCCCTCTGAAGTGCAAGGGAGTTTTGCCATTGTCCTCAGTGGAAATAGGTTTGAGCCACAGGCAGTCCACCACTGAGAGGTGTGGAAGGGAAATATATTTATCATCCAGACAAGATAAGCTAGAAATGTGACTGCAGCTTTGTTCTGTATTTTTAGACAGTTTCACATGCATCCTGGAGAAACATAGACAAGCTCACCTTATCACGCAATTCATGCATTTATAGTTACAGTTTGTTAGACAAACCAAGATCAAAAAAAAAAAAAAGGAGGACTTGTGGCACCTTAGAGACTAACCAATTTATTTGAGCATAAGCTTTCGTGAGCTACAGCTCACTTCATCGGATGCATTCAGTGGAAAATACAGTGAGGAGATTTATATACACCCAGAACATGAAAAAATGGGTGTTATCGTACACACCGTAAGGAGAGTGATCACTTAAGATGCGCTATAACCAGCAGGAGGTGGGGGGGGGGGGAAGAAAACCTTTTGTAGTGATAATCAAGGTGGGCCATTTCCAGCAGTTAACAAGAACGTCTGAAGAACAATGGGGAGGGGAATAAACATGGGGAAATAGTTTTACTTTGTGTAATGACCCATCCACCCCCAGTCTCTATTCAAGCCTGAGTTAATTGTATCCAGTTTGCAAATTAATTCCAATTCAGCAGTCTCTTGTTGGAGTCTGTTTTTGAAGTCTTTTTGTTGTAATATTGCGACCTTTAGGTCTGAAATCAAGTGACCAGAGAGATTGAAGTGTTCTCCGACTGGTTTATGAATGTTCTAATTCTTGACATCTGATTTGTGTCCATTTATTCTTTTACGTAGAGACTGTCCAGTTTGGCCAATGTACATGGCAGAGGGGAATTGCTGGCACATGATGGCATATATCACATTGGTGGATGTGCAGGTGAACGAGCCTCTGATAGTGTGGCTGATGTGATTAGGCCTTATGATGGTGTCCCCTGAATAGATATGTGGGCACAGTTGGCAACGGGCTTTGTTGCAAGGATAGGTTCCTGGGTTAGTGGTTCTGTTGTGTGGTATGTGGTTGTTGGTGAGTATTTGCTTCAGGTTGGGGGGCTGTCTGTAGGCAAGGACTGGCCTGTCTCCCAAGATTTGTGAGAGTGATGGGTCATTCTTCAGGATAGGTTGTAGATCCAAAGCTTATGCTCCAATAAATTGGTTAGTCTCTAAGGTGCCACAAGTACTCCTTTTCTTTTTGCGAATACAGACTAACAGGCTGCTACTCTGAAACCAAGATCAGTAAATAATACATATTTACTTTCTCACCAGCAGATGTCACTGTCTCAGAAGGAAAATAGAATTGTTCACTAAACGAACTAGAAATATTTAGGGCTGTCAAGCAATTAAAGAAAGGTGGGGTCTTTTGTGGTGTTTGTCCCTCCTTTTTATAGCTTCAGTCCTCCCGTTTGAAAAACATTTCCAGCTGGCTACCAGGAGACAAAAAGTCTATGTGGAAGGATGTTCCCTACTGCATTTTTCTCACCTGTCTGAGCTTCCCTTGTTCCCCCTTCCTGGTTGATTACTCTGTTTACTACTTAAATGCAAAGTAAGCTGTGCACACATTGCTTTGTGTAAGACAGACCTGTTTGCCAGCCACAGTTTGGAACATGTGTTAATAACACCATACAGTGGAATTTGTTGCCACACATATTTTATCAGGACACTATTGACCAGCAAATTATGAGTTTTCAGATGATACCTTACAAGATATACTTTGTACAAAGTAGGACTGTCAAGCGACTAAAAAAATTAATCACACAATTTAAAAAATTAATTGTGATGAATCGCACTGTTAATAATAGAATACCATTTATGTAAATATTTTTGGATGTTTTCTACATTTTCAAATATATTGATTTCAATTACAACATAGAATACAAAAAGAAAAGGAGTACTTGTGGCTCCAAGTTTGTTAGTCTCTAAGGTGCCACAAGTACTTCTTTTCTTTTTGTGAATACAGACTAACATAGCTGCTACTCTGAAACAGAATACAAAGTGTACAGTGCTCACTTTATTTTTGATTACAAGTATTTGCACTGTAAAAAACCAAAACAAATAGTATTTTCCAACTCACCTAATACAAGTACTGTAGTGCAAGCTCTTTATCATGGAAGTTGAACTTACAAATGTAGAATTATGTACAAAAAAACTGCATTCAAAAATAAAACAATGTAAAATTGTAGAGCCTTCAAGTCCACTCAGTCCTACTTCTTGTGCAGCCAATCGCTCAGACAAACAAGTTTGTTTACATTTGCAGGAGATAATGTTGACTGCTTCTTGTTTACAATGTCACCTGAAAGTGAGAACAGGCGTCCTCATAGCACTGTTATAGCCGGCATTGCAAGATATTTTCGTGCCAGATGCGCTAAAGATTCGTATGTCCCTTCATACTTCAACCACCATTCCAGGGGACACGCGTCCATGCTGATGACAGGTTCTGCTCAATAACAATTCAAAGCAGTGCGGACTGATGCATGTTCATTTACCTAGGGAGCTGGTAGAATCTCCTTCCTTAGAGGTTTTTAAGGTCAGGCTTGACAAAGCCCTGGCTGGAATGATTTAACTGGGAATTGGTCCTGCTTCGAGCAGGGGGTTGGACTAGATGACCTTCTGGGGTCCCTTCCAACCCTGATATTCTATGATTCATTTTCATTATCTGAGTCAGATGCCATCAGGAGTAGGTTGATTTTCTTTTTTGGTGGTTCGGGTTCTGTAGTTTCCGCATCAGAGTGTTGCTCTTTTAAGACTTCTGGAAGCATGCACCACACCTCGTCCTTCTCAGATTTTGGAAGGCACTTCAGATTCTTAAACCTTGGGTCGAGTGCTGTAGCTGTCTTTAGACATCTCACATTGGTACCTTCTTTGCATTTTGCCAAATCTTCAGTGAAAGTGTTCTTAAAATGAACAATGTGCTGGGTCATCATCCAAGACTGCTACAACATGAAATATATGGCAGAATGCAGGTAAAACAGAGCAGGAGACATGCAATTCTCCCCCAAGGAGTTCAGTCACAAATTTAATTCACTCATTTTTTTAATGAGCATCATCAGCATGGTCCGCATGGAAGGATGTCCTCTGGAATGGTGGCCAAAGCATGAAGGGGCATACAAAAGTTTAGCATATCTGGCACTTGAATACTTGCAATTTTGGCTACAAAATTGCCATTTAAACACTTGTTCTCACTTTCTGGTGACACTGTGAATAAGAAGAGAGAAGCATTATCTCCTGTAAATGTAAACAAACTTGTTTGTCTGAGCGATTGGCTGAACAAGAAGTAGGACTGAGGGGACTTACAGGCTCTAAAACTTTACATTGTTTTAATTTTTAATGCAGTTATGTAACACACACAAAAATCTACATTTGTAAATTGCACTTTCTCAACAAAGAGATTGCACTACAGTACTTGTATGAGGTGAATTGAAAAATACTATTTCTTTTGTTTATCCTTTTTACAGTGCAAATATTTGTAATCAAAAACAACATACACTTTGATTTCAATTACAACACAGAATTCAATATATATGAAAATGTAGAAAAACAAGTGAAATATTTAATAAATCTCAATTGGTATTCTATTGTTTAACAGTGCGATTAAAACCGCAATTAATTGCGACTAATTTTTTTAATCCTGATTAATTTTTTTGAGCTAATTGCGTGAGTTAACTGCAATTAATTGACAGCCCTAGTACAAAGATGATTAAAATAGTGTGTAAGGTGTGGACACAGGTACATTCTGTCACAGAGTGGTACACAATATACAGAGGTAGCGTTATTTGCTTTTTATTTCACTGTAGGGGTCGGCTGTGAAAGGCATGCAGTGTAGTTTGTTTATGTCCATAGGGATGTCCCTTGCATCCTACTGGGAGATCTTGATGAAACTTGCAGGGAGGTACTCTGCAATCCTCTGCTGAAGGTTTCTAGGAATGACTGCCTGACTTATTTCTTTCTCTGTGGTGTGACACTTTCCCATACCACTCTGCAATGACTTTGGCAGGCACCATTGCACTAAACAGGCTAGCGGCATATGGGCCCGGGCAGCTTTGGGATGCCAGTAGAAGCTGTGTTGTCTGTGCCTTTGTGACTCTCAGGAGTGAGATATCACCTAAAATCACCACCGCCAGTGGAAAATAGTGCCAGTATTCAATGCCATTGCCCTGTGCTCAGACCCATGGAAACGGGCTGAAACGTTATTGTTTTATGCAACCAATTTCCTGCTTATTTCCTCACCCTCACTCACCCATGGAGGACAATACTCACCACAGCTGCAGCTGGAGAGCAGTACTGTGCAGAAGCACGCCGAAGCTGAAGTGTCAGGAACAATGTTCCCTCTAATTTTAGACAGGCAGTGTGCACAAAAAAAAAAAATTCTGTGCAAATTTTTGACAGGCTGTATGCGCAAAAAAATTTCTTCTGTGCAAATTGTTGTACTTCTGTGTAAATTTTTATGCGCGCGGTGTTTTGCCGTGTGCATGGGGTTTAGGATCTGTGTGCACGCACACAGCTCAGAGGGAACAGTGGTCAGGAAGCATGTCTTATTTACAACTCTTTTGGGAATAAGGGAAGGGAGTTCTGAAACGTATCTTTTGCTTTCCTTTGTGACTGTAAATGCAATGAAACATCTGTCTGTTTTATCTGGAGCTGCTGCTGTTGTGGTCTGGAGGGATGCTTCCTCCAACCCATGGAATGCCTGACCCTGATCAGGAGCAGAAAGGAGCACTGTGCAGATTGTACAAGCTTATCAGTTCAGGATGCTTTTGCCTACTTTGTTTACTATAAACACACTCACACTAGTTAGTTTCTTCCTCCCTTGTTTACAAGAAACATTCACATTATTTAGTTCTTTAAGCAATTACTTATTCAGGCTGTCTTGTCTTACCATGAGCCTGCTCATGTCAGCTAACCCAGGCCGACAGGGAGCAGCACAAACCAAGGTGGCAAGCGTCAATGCAGTGGAAAGGAGGCAGACATTGCTGAAATCCCGTGACTCTGGTTTCGGCATAAGCTTGGCCAAAGTGCTTGACTCTCTGGGCTGATACTGAAACAGAAAGCTAGTCAGACTGCAGCAGAGCTGGGGAAGGAGTTCAACCCTTCAGATGGTTGTCAGTCACTGGAAAGGCCCACACAGCGTCAGTCAGTGTAAGGGGAGCATGGTAAGAAACAAACACTGATCTTCTGGCAGGTGCTGAATGGTGTGCAAACACCCTACCAAATATTCTCGAGCAGTTCCAGCAGCGTGACATCTTTAAAGACTGGTCCTCTTTTACTGGGGCTTTCCTGACCGAAGCCTTGGCATGCTGAAAGAAAGGTTTGTATTTGGGAAAAAAGCTATGGACTGCATCACTTTGCTGTATTGTACAAACATGGATGGGGCAGAGAAATAGCCTTTTATGGTGATCGGAAAGAGCAAGTTTCCCTAAGGACCACTTAAAGCTGCCCGTGATCTGCAGAAATTCAGCCAATGCATGGATGACAAGTTCACTGTTCGAAGAATGGCTTAAGTATTGGAACAGGGAGCTATGGCTACAAGACCAACACGTGTGCCTGGTGACTGACAATTACCCAGCTCATTCAGCTAACGTAGAGCTGTCGCACATCGTGTTAAAATTCTTACCTCTGAACACCACCCCAGTCATGCAGCCAATGAACACTCGTGTCATGAGAAACTTCAAAGGTCAGTACTGTGCTTTTCTTCACATGCACGCCATCACCTCTCTGGATGCTGATCCACATCGACGAGCAGTTAACAACAGAAAATATTGGCCTGGTGGACACTAATGTGCTGGACAATTTTGTGTGCCTGAAATGTAACAGCAGAGGAATTGGAGGCCATTGTTGACAGACAGTCATTTGGAGACAGAAGGTGAGCTTTCTAATGTTGGACTTCTGGAGACAGTATTGTCTGTAAAGCACCAGCAGGCTCGTGAGGCACAAGAGGATAGTGCATTGATTGGATGACGAACCTGAAGATTCTTTGCTCACAGAGCAACTACATGGGGTGGACATTTCTCGCAGGATATGCTGGAGTCATGGATTTAAGAACAGTTACAAGGCTGCACGCAAACCTGAGAAGGATTTACAGGTGGAGATGGCAAACCGTAGAAAACAGACAACACTGGACAAATTGTGTTATTTAAAATATTATTTATTTATTGATAAAATCTTGTGCTGCTTTAATTTGTGTGACACATAAGGAACATTAACAGTAAATACGGTACTGGTCAGCATACTGACACATTATACTGAAAGTGTTTTATAAGTTTTCTTTGGTACTTTTAAAATGCTTTTTCTTTGTAGAATTGTGTGCTGCTGTAATCCTTTTGACACATAGAATCATAGAAGATTAGGGTTGGAAGAGACCTCAGGAGGTCATCTAGTGCAACCCCCTGCTCAAAGCAGGACCAACACCAACTAAATCATCCCCGCCAGGGCTTTGTCAAGCCAGGCCTTAAAAACCTCTAAGGATGGAGATTCCACCACCTCCCTAGGTAACCCGTTCCAGTGCTTCACCACCCTCCTAGTGAAATAGTGTTTGCTAATATCCAACCTAGACCTCCCGCACTGCAATTTGAGACCATTGCTCCTTGTTCTGTCATCTGCCACCACTGAGAATAGCCGAGCTCCATCGTCTTTGGAACCCCCTTCAGGTAGTTGAAGGCTGCTATCAAATCCCCCCCTCATCCTTCTCTTCTGCACACTAAATAAGCCAAGTTCCCTCAGCCTCTCCTCGTAAATCATGTGCCCCAGGCCCCTAATAATTTTCTTTGCCCTCCGCTGAACTCTCTCTAATTTGTCCACATCCCTACTGTAATGGAGGGACCAAAACTGGACACAATACTCCAGGTGTGGCCTCACCAGTTTTGAATAGAGGGGAATAATCACTTCCCTCAATCTGCTGGCAGTGCTCCTACTAATACAGACCAATATGCCTTTGGCCTTCTCGGCAACAAGGGCACACTGCTGACTCCTATCCAGTTTCTCGTCCATTGTAACCCCCAGGTCCTTTTCTGCAGAACTGCTGCTTAGCCAGCTGAGACACATAGCAAGCTGAGATTTCCTAAATTTGCTCCAAGGATTGTGGTACACTATACATTGTATCCATTACCATGTAACATGTTCAGTTCTCTTCCCTAGTTCTGAAAGTTATTAAACAGCTTCACAACTGCCGTTCTGTACAATGAATAGTTGTTCCACTCCGTTTCCTATCCCCTGTGAAAACAGTGCCTTCCTCTTATTGGCATCTTCTGGATAGTAGCAACTATCTTCAGGGACCTGAGAGGCTCCTAGTAAGTGGAATCTACTGTAAATTCGTCTTTATTACTTCATAGCTTATACTTCAGAATGACTAGCGCTGCTCAAAACCCACGAACAGGACCACAGAACTCAGGTTCAATGAGAAACATAGTGTAAGAATTATAAATATACAGTAAGCACCACATAATTCATAGATCCATTAAAAGACAGGGTGATATTCATAAAAGTCCACCAAGCACTACAAAATTCCTAATCGCCCCAAAACGTCAGGGCCAGACAGAGCACAATCCAGCACAGCACATTACTGTGGCTGACCATTGCATGCTCTTTCATCCTCTGCCACATAGCTACGCGTTGAGGTCTTCTTCACGTCTGGCTGCGAAAGGTCAGACAGACGCACCACTTCTGCCCTCCACCCTGGTGGCAACTTTTCCTCCTTTGTCTCACAGATATTATGCAGTACACTATATAACCTTTGGGATATAACCTTTGGGATATTTTCTCACTCGTATCTAAAATAGTGAGTAAACAGTGCCTGTGCCCCTTCAATCTACAGAGAGCACATCCAACTGGCATTCTGCACCAGCTAAATAAAGGTGTAACAATTCTGGAATAAGGATGCCATTACAGGATGGAGAAAGTTGCATGATGGGAACTTGACCCCTTGCTCCCAGCCCCCACCAACTCGTGTGTGTCCCACAACACATTGTGAAAATTCCCCAAAAGGCATTGTGCCAGAGTGTGGGTGCATGGCACACTGGTATATCTGCCCCAGGTGCACCGCACTTTGCGGTGACACGAGTACTTCTAGTGAGTACACGAAGCACCGACACAAGCAGCCAAGTGTGCATGTGTACAAATGGAATGCTAATTGCAGTGGCCATACACCAATGTAACTTGTGTTGACCAACTTGTACTGTAGACCTGGCCCATCAGAACTACCCTTCAGAACTATCGCTAAGCGTTGGAGTTGTAAGTGGCTTCACCGCCCGCTCTTCCAGTTCTCTATCCCAAACACTTTGTGGTCGGGATAAACCTGGCTAATGACCGACTGCATGTGTTGTTAACAATTGTGCGTGAAACTTGAAACTTTACCAGGCTTCCCTATAGCTTTCACAATTCACTCATACTGGGTTTAGTGCTGTGGGAGCCCTACTGTAGTCAGGCCATGGCAGTTCTATCATCATGCCAATATCATCTGCTCTGAACAGGTCTCCTTTATTTTACTAGAGACTGGTTGGAGTTATCAATCAGTAATTGCCAGGATTGCTTGACTTTTTTTTTTTTTTTTTTTAAATTAGGACCCTACCACTCATTCTTCTGGGTAAATCCCCACTTTCCAGCTTTTTGGGTACAACTAGGAGTTCAATAAGTGTGTTCATTAATCCCAGGATGCACACCACGCAGACCATGGATTTGAATAAATATATTCACATTTTCAAGCAACTATTTACCAATTATTCATTATGAACTAAGGCTGCTATCCTATGAGTATTTATGCACATACACATTTCCATTGAATGTAGTAGGACTACTCATACGTGTAAAGTTACTAACATGCATAAGCAGCCCTAATCCAGCAGTGTTCAAACTTCCAAAGAGGTTTTTTTAAAAGCAGCTCAGTATCAATCGAGCCTTGTCAATTCTCCCTTACTAGACTTCTTTTGCTGGTATTTTTCCTTGGACATTTGTAAAAAGCCATCCTTATTTCCTTTCACCTCTCTGTCTGGTGTTAATGCCTCTCTTTTGCAGTAAGCAAGAGCTACCGCATTTATGAAAGATTATGACACTCAAACTGTGGTGGTATCTTCTTGAAAAATAGAAGTGATTTGGAAACCTTTTAAAGAACTGTAGTAAAGACTGAAGGGGAAAAGTCCAGATGCCAGAAACTATTCCAGGTCAGTCATAGCCAAGTCACAGCCTCAGGAAATCGTTCAGGTTTCAGGAATAACAGGAAAAGCTCAAATCTGTTGATCCAAAATGGGAGCACCGAAGAAGACAGGGATAGATCCTACACTTCTTTTGCTAGTAAAATGCTTTTATCACATTCCATCTGTTTTTCTAACCTTTTCTGGAGGAGGAACTGCCTTTGACCTCAATTTCTCCCACAGAAACCTAGATGTGGGCTTCAAAGCCAGCAGATTCACATTCTTCCTATGGCATCCTTGCTGCTTCTACTCTCCCCTCTAATTATGAGCAATTTGAAATGCTAATTTATTGCTATCTTGGCTTTCCCTTGATCCCTTCTGGCTGAAGCCTAAGCTGCCTTCAACCACATCCATAGCTAAACGGAGCTGCTTTGGGTAACAGCCGCTTCCGTACTCTAACCATCACAATTTCAATCTGTAGACGTCATTGGTGTTACCCTATTTTGGAATGTTTCTTTGTTTTCTAAACGTTCCCTCTCACCTTGTGCTTTGAAAAGAGTTTAATTGTGTAAAGAGTCCTCCAAAAATGAGAGATTTTCTCTTCAATCAGGCTGCAATTTACACACTACATGCGAACACTGGGCCCAATCCTGCAAACATAAACGTAAGTAATTTGTAATTCACGGGTAGTCCCATGTGGGCTTCCCAATGGGACCACAGCACAAGACAGAGCAACCTCAAGGCTACTTGAATCAGTTGCTAGTAGATAAGCAACTGTCAAGGAGCTGCTCACTCAGCCAGAATCATTCCCTTGTGCTCTAGAAAAGCAGTTCTTAATCAGGGGTCCGATGCCCCCTGCGGAGGCTGTGAGCCGGTTTCAGGGGGTCCATCAAGCAGGGCCAGTGTTAGACTCACTGGAGCCCAGGGCAGAAAGCCAAAGCCCCTCTGTGCAGAGCTGAAGCCTGGGGCCCTGAACTCTGCCACCTGGGGCTGAAGTTGAAGCCCTGAGCTAAGTAGCTTTGTGGGGCCGAGGGAATTGCCCTGCTTGCTACCCCCTAATGTTGGCCCTGGCTTTTATATGCAGACAATTAGCTGTGGTGGCACAGGTGGGCCATGGAGTTTTTACAGCATTTGGGGGGGGGGAGGTTCTCAGAAAGAAAAAGTTTGAGAACCCCCGCTTTAGAACATCCTATTATGGGAATCCTTAATTGCTGCAATGGTGACTTACCAAGGGCTAATGATCTCGCTCTTTATTGTATCAGGATTTCCACCAAAGGTTTTATCTATTTAATTTCCTTTGGGGGGAAGCTCAGCATGATACATTTCAGTCCAAGAGCAGTTTCTTTTTCACAAACAAGCCTAAAAAAATAAATGAAAAATCCCCTCCCTCCACTCCAAGAATTTCCTCCCATATTTTTGCAGGTTGCCAGTACATCATCTGTAGTTGGCATTTCAAATGTATTTTCTCAACCTGTCCAAAAAAACAAAACAAACCAAAAAAACCCCACAAGAAGTCCCAAGTCTATAATTTGAAAGTTAGCTACTATGCATGCACTAAAAAGAAAAGGAGTACTTGTGGCACCTTAGAAACAAATTTATTAGCTGTTTTGTGAACTCTGCTTATTGCACAGATTTGTGTTCTTTATGAGTATTGAAAAAGGAGAGTTTACTAAGGCCTTGACTGAACAAAGCATTTAAACATAGGCATGAGTCCATTCCTAGCCAGCAAACCACTTGAGCACCAGCTTAGCTTAAATCCCACTGATTTAAAATTAATACTCAAGTGCTTCACTGAATCAGGGGCTAAACAAAGATGTATGCAGTAGATCATCAAAACTTTAAATGTTGTAAAGTATTCTAAAAACATATTTCCAGGAAAGTCCATAATCCCAAATTTACATATGAACATAAAAATGGCCACTCTGGGTCAGACCAGTGGTCCATCTAGCCCAGTATCCTGTCTTCCAACAGTGGCTGGTGCCAGATGCTTCAGAGGGAATGAACAGAACAGGGCAATTAGCAAGTGATCCATCCCTTGTCATCCTCTCCCAGCTTCTGGCAGTGAGAGGTTTAGGGACACCCAAAGCATGGGGTTGCATCCCTGATCATCTTGGCTAATAGCCATGGATGGACCCATCCTCCCTGAATTTACCTAATTCTTCTTTGAAACCAGTTATATGTTTTGCCTCACAACATCCGCTGGCAATGAGTTCCACAGGTTGACTGTGCATTGCGTGAGGTAGTATACCTTTTTATTTGCTTTAAACCTGCTGCCTATCTATTTCATTGGGTGACCCCTGTTTCTTGTGTTATGTGAAGGTGGTAAATATAAATTCCTTATTCACTTTCTCCATACCATTCATGATTTTAAAGACAGCTATAATATCCTCCCATCCCCAATCATCTCTTTTCCAAGCTGAAAACAGCTTTTTTAATCTCTCCTCATGTGGAGGTTGCTCCATACCCTTAATCATTTTTGTTGCCTTTCTCTGTACCTTTCCCATTTCTAATACATCTTTTTCTAGATGGGGCAACAAGAACTGCATTCAATATTTAATGTTATTTATATTGTGACATTATGATATCGTGTGTCTTGGTATCTCTCCCTTTGCTAACAGTCCTAACATTTGGTTAGATCTTTTGACTGTTGATGCACATTAAGCGGATGTTTTCAGAGAACAATCCACGATGTCTCCACGATGTCTTTCTTGAGTGGTAACAGCTAATTTAAACTATCATTTTGTATGTATAGTTGGGATTGTGTTTTCTAATGTACATTACTTTGTATTTATCAACATCAAAATTCATCTGCTATTTTGTTACCCAGTCCCCCAGTTTTGTGAGATCCCTTTGTAACTCCTCGCAGTCTGCTTTGGATTTAACTAACTTGAGTAATTTTGTATTGGCTGCAAATTTTGCCACCTCACTGTTTACCCATTTTTGCAAATCTTTTATGAATATGTTGAACAGCACTCATCCCAGTACAGACCCTTAGGGGACCCAGCTATATAACTCTTTCCACTGTGAAAACTGACCATTCTCACCCTTTGCTTCCTGTCTTTTAACAAGTTACTGATCCAAGAGAGAACCTTCCCTCTTATCCCACTGCTGCTACTTTGGGCAAGAGCCTTTGGTGAGGAACCTTGTCAAAGGCTTTCTTAAAGTCTAAGCACACTCTATCAATTGGATTACCCTTGTCCACGTGTCACAAATATAAAGGGAAGGGTAACCACTTTTCTGTATACTGAACTATAAAATCCCTCCTGGCCAGAGGCAAAACCCTTTCCCCTGTAAAGGGTTAAGAAGCAAAGATAACCTCTCTGGCACCTGACCAAAATGACCAATGAGGAGACAAGATACTTTCAAAGCTGGAGGGGGCGGAGGGGGAAACACAAAGGGTCTGTCTGTGTGATGCTTTTGCTGGGAACAGATCAGGAATGCTCTTCAGAACTCCTTAAGTTAGTAAGTAATCTAGCTAGAAATGCGTTAGATTTCCTTTTGTTTAATGGCTGATAAAATAGCTGTGCTGAATGGAATGTATATTCCTGTTTCTGTGTCTTTTTTGTAATTTAAGGTTTTGCCTAGAGGGATTCTCTCTGTTTTCAATCTGATTACCCTGTAAGGTATTTACCATCCTGATTTTACAGAGGTGATTCTTTTACTTTTTCTTTAATTAAAATTCTTCTTTTAGGAACCTGATTGCTTTTTCATTGTTCTTAAGATCCAAGCATTTGGGTCTGTGTTCACCTATGCAAATTGGTGAGGATTTTTATCAAGCCTTCCCCAGAAAAGGGGGTGTAGGACTTAGGGGAATATTTTGGGGGGGGGGGAAGACGTCTCCAAGTGGGCTCTTTCCCTGTTCTTTGTTTAACACGCTTGGTGGGTGGCAGCATAGTGTTCAAGGACAAGGCAAAGTTTATACCTTGGGGAAGTTTTTAACCTAAGCCGGTAAGAATAAGCTTAGGGGGTCTTTCATGGAGGTCCCCACATCTGTACCCTACAGTTCGGAGTGGGGAAGGAACCTTGACACCACATTTGTTGACCCCCCTCAATGAATTCTGATAGACTGCTGAGGCATGATTTCCGTTTACAAAAGCGGTGTTGACTCTTCCTCAACAAACTGTGGGTATCTGATAATTCTATTCTTTACCATAGTTTCTACCAATTTGCCTTACTGGCCTGTAATTGCCATGATCACCCCATTAGACTTCTTAAAAAATAGGCTTTACATTAATTATCCACCAGTCATCTGGTACAGAGCATGCTTTACATGATAGGTTACATACCAAAATTAGCAATTCTGCAATTTCATGTTTGAATTCTTTCAGAACTCTTGGCTAAATACCCTCTGGTCCTGGTGATTTATTAGTGTTTAATTTATCGATCCGTTTCAAAACCTCCCCTATGAACATCTCAATCTGGGACAGTTCCTCAGATTTGTCACTTAAAAAGAATGGCTCAGATGTGGGAATCTCCCTCACATCTTCTGCAGTGAAGACCAATGCAAAGAATGCATTCAGCTTCTCTGAAATGGCCTTGTCTTCCTTGAGTACTCCTTTAGCACCTCAATCATCCAGTGGCCCCTCTGATTGATTGGCAGGCTTCCTGCCTCTGATGTACTTAAAAAAAAAATTGCTCTTAGTTTTTGTGACTTCTGCTAGTTGATCTTCAATTTTTGCGGGGCCTAATTATACTTTTACACTTGACTTGCCAGAGTTTATGCTCCTTTCTATTTTCCTCAGTCGGATTTGACTTCCAATTTTTGAAAAAGATGTCTTTTTGTCCCTGCCTCTTTTATTCCTTTGTTTAGCCATGGTGGCATTTTTTTTGACCCTCTTGCTGTTTTTGTTTTATTTGGGGCATACATATAATTTGAGCCTCTATAGTGATGTTTTTAAAAAGTTTCCATGCAGCTTGCAGTCGTTTCACTCTTGTGATGTTCCTTTTCATTTCTGTGTAACTTCCTCCCTCATTTTTGTGTGGTTCCCCTTTTTGAAGTTAAATGCTACTGTGGTGGGTTTCTTTGGTATCCCCCTCCTTCCCCCCATCATGTTAAATTTAATTACATTATCGTTACTATTACTAAGCACTTCAGCTATATTCACCTCTTGGACCGGATCCTGTGCGACACACAGGACTCAAGAATTGCCTCTCCCCTTGCAGGTTCCAGGACCGGGTGATCAAAGCAGCAGTCATTAATGGCATCTATAAATTTTATCTCTGCCTCCCATCCTGAGGTGACAGGTTACCAGTCAATATGGGATAGTTGAAATCCACCATTATTGGGGCTCTCTGTTTTTGTAGCCTTTCTAATCTCCCTGAGCATTTCAATTTACAGAACATAGGATGAATAAAGGATTCCAAAATCTGGAAGGATTGTTTAAAAAACGAATATTGTAAATAAACCTGAATAAATGCCTTGAAAACACCACTGGTAATGAGTGGTCTGATGTCGTAACTGCTCAAAGCTCTTTAAATCTGGATTAGTAAAGTGAATTTGACTAGCCATTCTTGTAGAATATTATAATCCTTTTCTCCTTTTATGCACCCAAGATCTCTTTAATCTATTCATAAAATAGCAGACTTTGGGATTCAGATGCATTGATAAATCCATAAACTGCTTGTACTTTTGCTTTATTTTCTGAACCTTTAAGCAGTTATATAGCCTATGAGAACCTCAGATTGTTGCTGTAATTATGAAGAGTATATAAGCAGCAACCACTATCAACGTTAATTTACGATTAGTGGTGCTTTATAATGATTAAAAACAAAGGCAGCAAAGAAAATGGAAAATTGTATTACCTGATAATTTTATTTTCCAGATTGCTGGGTTTGCTAATCCTGCCAAAAGGGCTGTCTTCTCTGCAGACAGACCATGGACAATTTAACACTATGAGTGACAGACTCATTTAGGTAAAATTCACCGACCTACCAACCGATAAACTCACCAGAAAAGTTTTTTTCAAGAGTTCAGAAAAGAGCTATTAGAATTATTTGAGTTCAGGAAAACATGACTTACAGTGCAAAGCTAAAGAAATACAATCTATTTAGTTTATCCAAGAGAAGGTTAAGAGACCACTTGATCATGGTCTACAAGTACCAAATAGGGCAGGTTTCTGATAATAGATGGCTCTTTAATCCAGCAGGAAAAAAATCACATAACTAGATCCAGTGGTTGGAATCTGAAGCGAGACAAATCTTGAAATAAATCTTTCCCGAACTCTCTCTTCTGGCCTTCAGCCCTCCAACCTCAAACTTGCCAGCTCCCCGCACCCAGGAACAACTCAAAGTGGCACCAGACCCTGCCATAACAACAGATGCAAAACCTGCAGACATATCTCAGCTGCTCTGATGATCAAAACCCGCCCAACATCTTTCAGGATCCATGGGACCTACACATGCCTATCACATGTGGTGTACCTTATCCAGTGCACTGAGAATATGTCTACACAGCAATTAAACACACACAACCGGCCTGGGTCAGCTGACTCGGGCTCATGGGGTAGTAAAGTTGCTGTGTAGACATTCATGCTTGGTCTGGAGTCTGGGCTCTGGGACCCTGTGAGGGGCGAAGAGTCCCAGAGCCCAGACTCCAGCCTGAGTCCAAATGTCTACACAGCAATTTATAGCTCCACAGCCAGAGCCCCACGAGCCCAAGTCAGCAGACCCAGGCCAGCCGTAGCCATGAGTCTTTTATTCCAGTGTAAACATATCCTAAATGCCCCAACTACTACTATGTGGGGAAAACCAAACAATCACTACGCTCCTGAATGAACGGTGACAGAAAAATGATAGAAGACAAAAGACACTATCACCTGTGGGCAAACAGTTTTCACAAAATGATCACTCCACATCTGACCTCTCAGCCCTCATCCTCAAAGGAAACTTGCACAACACCCTCAAAAGACAAGCATATATTCATATCTTTGGTAGACATTAAAAATCATGGTCTTAATAAAGACTCTAGATTTATGGCTTATTACAACAATCTGTAACCCACTGCGAGACGGTCTGTACCCTATGTTCACTCCTTTTTCAAGGCTATAACTTTTGTACCAACTTTGCCTTGTAAGGTATCATCTGAAAACTCATGATCTGCTGATCACTACTGTTCTGGTAAAATATATGTGGCAACACTGTATGTAAAGCTAGAAGATTCTACTGTATAACGTTAAGACATATTCCAAATCTGGGGAAGTCATGTTTTCCTGAACTCAAATAATTCTAATAGCCACAAACCAGTTCCTCAATGACAAAACGCAAACTGACACCTCAGCCAGGTGTCAACAAAATCAAACGGGCTATCACCTCTGTAAGTGGCTATTCTTTGGCTGGAAAAAGGGCGAGAGTGAGAAATTTACGTCTTGGCAAAGAAACAGCTGGAGTTCCACATTCCCACAGACTTTGTCCCCTGCAGATGATTCTCAAAGAAAAGGAAAAAGTATAAAGAATGGAGAACAGACACCCCAAATCACCTCTCCCTTCATCTCTATTCACGGCATCAACAACACTTGACGGACAAGGAAGCATTACTGGGCTGGGGAGGGATCCTGACAGAAAGGAATTCAGCCAGTAAGACTGCTAGAACATGGGAGAGAACTTTTGCTTTGAATTCACTTAGCTTGTTAAGTTAGGCGTGAGTAGCGCTTAACCTTTTATTTCTTTGTAACCAATGCTGACTTTTATGCCTCATTACTTGTAATCACTTAAATCTTTCTGTAGTTAAACTTATTTTGTTTTATCTAAACCAGTGTGCTTGGGAAACTCCACTTGAGAACAGGTTTTGTGCATATCATTTTCTATTAATAAAATGGACTTTCTATGAGCTTATGTTGCCTGAGAGGGCTGGGTAGTACAAGAGACATATTTGAGGGAAAACTCTGGGACTGGGAATTTGCTGGTGGTGCTCTGTAGTGTAATTCAAGAGTGGCTGGCTATAGCACTTGTATAGCTGGAGTGATTTACATGCTGGAGGCTGAGAAAGCAGGCGAGGAACTGGTTGCTCTCACAGCAAAGCAGTGTAAAAGGTACTTCGGGTTGGAGCTGTTCAACAGTCCAGATTGTACCCTTGGTATGTCACAGCCACTAACTCCCTTTTTTTGTTCTATGGCTGCAGAGGTGTTAACTTGCTACTTCTCCTTGAATGGTCTTTTACAATGTGTTAACTACTTATGCTAAACAACCTGTTCCACCTTGTATTTCACTGTGACTCTGAGGGCTAGTCTACAGTGGCTTGTGTAGTCACGGCAGAGCACTGGGAGAGAGCTCTCCTAGTGCTCTAAAAAAACCCACCTCCACAAGGGGCGTAGCTCCCAGCACTGGTGCACTGTCTACACTGGCATGTTACAGCATAGACACTTGCTGTGCTCAGGGGGCTGTTATTTCACACCCTGAGCGAGAAAGTTGCAGCGCTGTAAAGTGCCAGTGTAGACAAGCCCTGAGTACTGTGGTGGAAAATTAACCACGCATTGTGTTTGGTTCAGAACAAGCCTGAGGACAGCTTTATTCAAGCATTTGCCTACAGGGAGAGTCAG
Organism: Lepidochelys kempii; assembly: GCF_965140285.1. Classification (NCBI taxonomy): domain Eukaryota; kingdom Metazoa; phylum Chordata; order Testudines; family Cheloniidae; genus Lepidochelys; species Lepidochelys kempii. Next base: position 128,463,395 of record NC_136385.1, on the reverse strand, counting down.
CCGGAGCTGCTCTGGCATAAACAGAAATACAGGAGCCTATATAGCTGAAAACCACTATTTGTCAAGCCCACTTCCTTCAACAACATTTTCCTTATTTAGTATATAGTGCAAGCTTCAACAGTAGCTTTGCCTTACTTGGAGTTTAGCAAAACAAGCTTTACCTGTTATTGACAGGTGTTTCCTTTGCGGTTAACGGTCTTTTCTAACTTCTAGCGGTTATGGTTACATTTCTTAAGCTGTGCTGTTGCAATTGCCCCTCAATGGAATTTTCCCCACTCTCTTCTTATGCTTCATATACACAGGTAGCTTGACCAAAGTTTTAGGCCTATTAGTTTAGGCCTACTAGATTTTTCCTTCACAATACCTTCCCCTGCCCGAAGAAGAGCTCTGTGTAGCTTGAAAGCTTGTCTCTCTCACTGAAAGAGGATGACGACTGGGAAGTAGCAAGCCATCACACAAAACATAAGGAGGGAAAGAGATGTGGCATTAGGCAGCAAGGTGACAGACAGTTCACTCATGGAGTTCTGACTACCCTTTAAACTATTAGGGACTATTTGTATCAATCTGCTTTTAGGTCTGTTTTCCCCTCCCTTTTACATTATTTATTCAAAATTAGTAACAATGCTGGATTAATATCTATGCAGGATATTTATCACATTAATTTAACCATAAATGCCTTTATTAAATCCAAAGGCCTAATGGTATTTATATAATTTCTCTAAACTTGCCTAAATAATAAGGAATTTACTATATCCAGACAGTAACAAAACCTTTATAAGCTTTTGATCAAGCTACTTGTGAATGGAATAAACCCAGGGGTTTTAAGACACATATTGGTCAGCTCCAGCACGGTCAGGCAGGTATTAGCAATGAACCTTTTAAGAGTTTACTTTTTTATAACCTTTAACAAACAAGTGATGCCATTGCTGATTACAGACTTCAGCTAGAACCAATTGGAGACATTTCACCCTTATTTCCAGTCTTCATCCAGATAAGATTTACAACCTCCTATCCCCCAAGGCTTTTCCTCTCTGTCTCTTTCCCCCTCCTTCTTGCTGACCAAGTTTTTCCTTTCCACCTGGGTTCACAAAGGCTCTAATTTTTGACACAACACTGGTAATATGGGGTGGGAAGGGCCATGTTGACTCTTTTGGAGACAGATTCTCTGTCTTATTTAAAACCATCTGCAGTCATCCCTGTTGGTCAGAGGCCTTCTTTTCAGAAACTTCCCGATTTCATTAGTTATTCTTTAACCCAGACATCCTCTACTTCATTTCTTCTAGCTTTATAAGTCACTACTTTCAAAGCCTCTCTTTTACTCGCTAGGGCCTTTTACAACATGTATTTCTTTAACCTAACTTAAGCTAACTTTAATTATCTGATTTTATATTTAGTCTACAATCAGCTTTATGCCTGTCCAAGAGACAAAGCTTCTGAGTGTAATTTGGTGGTACTCATGCCTCCCACCTCACTTTTACATTATATAAGACACTGTCATAGAACACCATCTTACTGATAATATGATCCTTAACATGGTGGTGAAAGTACAAAAGGGCTAATCTTGCTGCTCTGAACTCTAATAGGATTATGTTTTCTTTTTCTCCTTTTTGGGACAACAAAGATCATTGGGATGTGAGGTGATCCATGTGAGCTCCACATTGCAAGCCATCAACCATTATAATTATTTAGTAGGTAAGATTGAGACTGGTCAACGCAGTATGAACCAGGAATTTGGATTCCTTAAATCGCCAACTGAAGACCACTGGTTTCGAACCTGAGTTTTTTGGTTCCTTGTTTTGAGAGTGCGGTTCATGTTCTCAGTAAGAACCAATGGAGATCTCTCTTATATGCAGCTGCTTTATTAGCCAATGATTTTACATCTATCCCACGAAGAAGCCATTTTCCTTTGAATCTGGAGGAACACAGGATCTGTACTGGACACATATCTGCCATTTAGGGATGAGCTAGCTGAGCTGAATGTCAATCTGCGCAGCAAATCTCATGAGATCCAGGGATTAATCTATTACAAAAGCTGTAGTCTCACGATTGTTAAAATGAATTACTCTCTGCTTGTAAGGTCCAATGACTTGCGAGCATCACATCAAGTAAAACAAATTGTGAAACAGGAAGTTGCTGAAGCTTCAAAATCTATTCTTAGAGTGGCCTCTACTTTTTAAGCCACTGGGTGCTTAAAAGGAAGATCTTCTCCTTCTCTGATGGGATGCATAACCTTCGTGTCTAGAGACACTACTTGGACACCTCTTTTAGGTACACAAAGCAAGGAATTTTGGGGTTCTCATAGCTTGTAGAATTTGAGAGGACTGATTGCCTCTTCAAATTGTCTAGGTAGTCGTACTTCTAGTAAGATCCTTGAAAGAAAAATGGACTGGCAAACTTGAACTGGAATTGACCTGAGAGGGTAGGGATTTTGCCAGGAGATTTGGAGCCCAGCTTTTCAACAGTATTGACGGCACATCTAGATATGGTGATGAAACAATCCAGAGGGAAAATCTTTTCTAATGTCTCTTTGTCAGAGTATTCAGCCCCAGAAGTTGATAAATGTGCTCTAATTCAGTGGGAAGCTATGGTTTGATTATTGCATGAAATCCTATGGCTTCTATTATGCATGTCAGAATAAATCATAATGATCTCTTCTGACCCTAATATTTATCCACATCCTTCCTCAGAGGAAGAGTTGGACTAAGAGATAGGAAAGGGAGAGTGTTTTGGGGTTTTTTAAAAGATGTTCTGTCTTCAGTTTGTTTCATTCTTCTTGAACTTAATTTTTTACAGAAACCTTTGATGTAAGGTTCTCCCCACAAATGTTGTGACTCCTCTGCTGGAAGGGTTTAAAAACTCCTGGTGGATTGCCAGATGGGTAGGACGTTTCTGCCCGGGGCCCTCTCACAGCATTGAAATGGGCCAGTTAACTGCAGACAGGAACGCAAACCACTTGTCAGGCTTAGCAGAAGTGGCATGAAAGAATATAGGAAGATCTGGCAGATACTGGCAGATACTGTATTCCCCTCCCCTCATCCTTACAAGGAACACACGCTGATCAATCTCTTAAAAATTAAGACTGGGGTGATTTATTAATCTTGTTAAGAACTCTGATACAAAGCACAGTAAAAGGCCACAGACCAGTAAATAAAATGTGGCTTTTGGCCACTTTACAAATTCTGCTACAGTACTACCAGTAAAACAGACTCACTCTCACACCAGTTCAAACAACAAGTAGTTCAACTGGCAAAGAAAAGTTCCATTCACTTTTCAGTTTAAAAAGTTTAATAAAGCTTTAAGTGTTTGCTGGTTTAAATGCTACCAATTTCCAAAAGGGAATCTGTAATTAAATGAAGTTAGAGCTAAAGAACGTTATTAGGTTTGGAAGCCAAGACTTCGTTCCTAAGCCATAGGAAATGCTTCTGAATGTATAAGATTGCAAGAGTAGCAGACTGTATTACAGGCCTCAAGTCACTTAAATTTATACAGGTTATTAGCATTATCTGTAAATATACAATATAAACAACTGTACATACATGGCATATAGCTTTGTTCTCCGAAACAGTAGGCAACTCTTTAGCTTAAGACACCTTTGCCTGCCAAAACAAAAAGGCACATCTGAACAAGATGCATGCTAAATACTATGGATTCTTTCCAATAACTGGGTTAGGTAGTCCTAGGTTATACTTTGTCAAAATAATCAAAACTAATAGTGCATTCTGATATCTTCATTTAGATTTTCAACCCATTTTTCTTTTTCATCTTCAGCAGCAAATGACTGGACATTAAGACATGGCATTAAAAATTTGAGAACAGTAGTTGTCATTCACAAACTTCCTAGATTTACATAAAATTAGAAGGCAAGTAGCCAGAGGTTTAAAATCAGTAACACTATCCATCCTCATGCTTGTATAGTAATTCCACTGTTCTGTTTGTTTGTTTTTTCTTTTAAAAGGCCACTAGTGCTCAAATTTGAAAAATTCCACAAACGCACCTTTTTTGGCTCAGTGCAATGAACTGATAGTTTAAATTCATGTAGTGTCGTTTACAGTGCAAAATATATAATCTTTATACTGGCATAGCTGTCGGCACTGAGGGTCTGAGACAAGGCAATGCTACTGATCACCTGAGGGTAATGCTGCGGGAGTAGACAAAGAGTAGAGGGTGTGTATTCTTATTTTTCTAATTTTTAACTTTTTTTTTGATCAGCAGCACTTTTGTAAGAGCATTATTTGTGAAAGTACTAAAATACACTGCCTTTTTTTGAATAAATAAAAAGGAACTTTACAAATACTATTCCAGTGTCAATGACTAATATGGCTAAGGTCATGGAGGAATTTCTGCGTTTTCTAGCAAAGACTGTCTGTCCAAAGGAGGATGGGAAAGCTCCCTTTTGTAAGTCTTTGGTGGCAGTTTTGGTAACTGAGGGCTAGAATTTTGCCTTGGTGGGACAGGGGGAGCTGGAGGATGGGCAAGGTTGTTGTGACTCGAGCTGAGCACACAGCAGCGACGCAGGACCCTTGGAGAGGGTGTGCTTGGAGGAGTGTTTGGTGAGCTTGGGCATGTGCTGGCTTCCCTGAACCGATCTGGATCTCTGTGAAAGCGTCCCACTGGCGGTGGCTGGAGGTTAAATGGACAGTTTATGAAGTGTTCTGGAGGCCGAAGTGGTACTGGTGGAGGGGTATCAGGAAGAGGGTCTCTTGGAGGGGGTGGTGGTGGACTATGCAGCAGTTGATCAAATGGATTATTGTAAGCAGGAACTCTAGGTTGTATCTTTGGAGGAGGAGGTTGCCTGGGTGGAATAGCAGGAGGATCATCATCAGATTTTAAACTTCCCTGAAATACAGAAAAAGAAATCATCCAAAGAACCTTACATTTCTTATAAAGTATTATATTTCCTGACATGCACTGAATGAAGGTGTAGAGTGAAGCTTTTGCTAGTTGAAAAAGTGACAAAGTGTAGCCTTTAACGAGCAAAACATCAGGTTGAGAGCACTGACTACGAGAAAATAATGGTTACAAACCTGGTGGTAAGAGTTTTCCCCTAAGATTAAAATCATTCTAATATGTATACACACCCACACAATAAAGAGTAATGCATCATAGTGTATTGTGTTCATATAGTTTATTTGCAGTATAATTATGCTACTTCATCGTGTATTATGACTAGTATTGCCAAGTATTTTGTAACACTAATGAAGTCTTATTAATATGAAACCGCATTTCAGCTCTCTGCTATTAAGTTTTTACTAAGAAGTGGGGAAAACAGAGTAAGGGTGCTGGCTGTTCTGTGAGATTTATTAGGTTTGAAGATTAATAATGTGTACATGTCAAAGACCAATGTTTCATAAAGCTTATCAAATCCATCAACACATTTACTAACAAGATGATTTAACTAACATGAGCACAATCACCTTAGAGTTAGCAGCATCCTGATCAAACTTTTTGCGTGGAGGAAGTGGAGGAGGAACCAGAGGCTCTTCACTTAGTTTATGTATACTCCCACATGAACTGAAGAAAGATTCTAAAAAGAGATAAGGAGAGTTTCAGGTGGTGCACAATACAGTAAAGTCAAACATTCTGAAATTTTTTTAGACAAAACTAGAAGTAAACTAACAAACAGATTCTTACGGACACAAGGTGGGCGAAGTAATATCTTTTATTGAACCAACTTCTGTTGGTGAGAGAAGTTGATCCAAAAAGATATGACCTCACCCACCCTGTCTCTCCAATATCCTGGGACCAACATGGCTACAACAACGCTGCATAAAACAGATTCTTGTATTCAGTGGCATCCCTAATTGTTCAGCCCAGCTGAAGGAAGTTACTTTACCAGTCATTTTTGTAATTATACACTGCATTTCACAAAGCAGACTTCTGTATGAAGTACAATATATACTCGTACGGTAGGTAATAAGCAACATTAAATGCCTCAATTTGACAGTCTTCCTATGCTCTCTGTATTTAGAAGATGAAAAAATGAAGGCCTGATAAGAAAAGACAGAAGACAATGAAACCGTTTCAGTTCGAGGCTTTTTCATGAGGAAGAATTCATTGTCTTTAACTGGAAGCATACAGTGCTGTATGTGGTTTTGGCATATGTTTAAATCAAAAACTGGCATGGAAGACATCCTTCTTCTCTCCAAAGAGTGATTACACGTGCACACTGGGAGTTTACAGGGCTACTTATGGAATGTAACAGCAGTTCTGTTGCAATCCCACAGCAGAAAAAATGGCAGAGCAGACAAAAATAGTACATAAGACCCCAACTGTTACAACTTCTTTCATCCCCTTCAAAAGTTTCCAACCTTTTTCCCTTTGGAGGAAAAAAAAGGGATATTTAAGACTTGTTCAGAAAAATATTAAATGTTAGGCATTTAAATAAAAAAAAACACTGGCTCTTGCTATAGCTTGTTTCTTTTCCATTTATGTGCATGATGCAGATCAGAATATTAAGTGGATTTGTTTTCCCAATTTCTTACTGTATTCTACAATTCTGGATTTTCATAAAATCAAATGGCAAATAAAAACGCCTGCTTTTATTCAAGAGGATAGGCCCAGGTGGCAGCACTGTTCTCAGGTGTATATCAGATGTACTAAGAGTGGGGTGGGAGGAGGTATTGTTTCATGGTCTTTGTGTATATAATGTCTTCTGCAGTTTCCACAGTATGCATCCGATGAAGTGAGCTGTAGCTCACGAAAGCTTATGCTCAAACAAATTGGTTAGTCTCTAAGATGCCACAAGTCCTCCTTTTCTTTTTGCGAATACAGACTAACACGGCCGTTACTCTGAAACCTGTCATTATGCAAGGCACTGCATTTAGCCATATGGAGTGGAAATCTATCAACTGCATGAAAAAACTTGTACAGATACAGACAGACATCATCTTCCTTTCCAAATGCAAACAGATGGACATCGTACCAAAAGGACTGAAGGTAAAAAATCCATTACAATCTACATACCACACAGACTATGCTGACAGCTTGTGCCACACGCTCTCAAAGAAACTGCGGAACCACCTGATCAACATCCTCTACAGCAAACAGGGAAAGATTAAGAACGAGCTCTCAAAAATGGATACTCATAAAAAACCAACCTTCCACACAAACTTCCTCGTGGCTGGACTTTACTAAAACTAGACAAGCGATTTACAACGCACACTTTGCTTCTCTACAAAAGAAAAAGGACACTAAACTTTCTAAACTACTACATGCTACAAGGGGCCACAGCAATGGTTCCCTCAACCCACCTAGCAATATTGTTAACCTATCCAACTATACTCTCAGCCCAGCAGTAGCAGCTGTCCTATCTCGGGGCCTCTCCTTCTGCCCCTCCACCCTCACGAACATGATACAGTTCTGTGGTGACCCAGAATCCTATTTTCGACGTCTCCGACTCAAGGAATATTTCCAAAATACCTCTGAACAACATACTAATCCACAGAGGCCTCCCTACCAACACCACAAAAAGAAGGATTCAAGGTGGACTCCTCCTGAAGGTCGAAACAGCAGACTGGACTTCTACACAGAGTGCTTCCGCCGACGTGCACGGGCTGAAATTGTGGAAAAGCAGCATCACTTGCCCCATAACCTCAGCCGTGCAGAACACAATGCCATCCACAGCCTCAGAAACAACTCTGACATCATAATCAAAAAGGCTGACAAAGGAGGTGCTGTTGTCATCATGAATAGGTCGGAATATGAACAAGAGGCTGCTCGGCAGCTCTCCAACACCACTTTCTACAAGCCATTACCCTCTGATCCCACTGAGAGTTACCAAAAGCAACTACAGCATTTGCTCAAGAAACTTCCTGAAAAAGCACAAGATCAAATCTGCACAGACACACCCCTGGAACCCCGACCTGGGATATTCTATCTACTACCCAAGATCCATAAACCTGGAAATCCTGGGCGCACCATCATCTCAGGTATTGGCACCCTGACAGCAGGATTGTCTGGTTATGTAGACTCCCTCCTCAGGCCCTACGCTACCAGCACTCCCAGCTATCTTCGAGACACCACTGACTTCCTGAGGAAACTACAATCCATCGGTGATCTTCCTGATAACACCATCCTGGCCACTATGGATGTAGAAGCCCTCTACACCAACATTCCACACAAAGATGGACTACAAGCCATCAAGAACACTATTCCCGATAATGTCATGGCTAACCTGGTGGCTGAACTTTGTGACTTTGTCCTTACCCATAACTATTTTACATTTGGGGACAATGTATACCTTCAGATCAGCGGCACTGCTATGGGTACCCGCATGGCCCCACAGTATGCCAACATTTTTATGGCTGACTTAGAACAACGCTTCCTCAGCTCTCGTCCCCTAACGCCCCTACTCTACTTGCGCTATATTGATGACATCTTCATCATCTGGACCCATGGAAAAGAAGCCCTTGAGGAATTCCACCATGATTTCAACAATTTCCATCCCACCATCAACCTCAGCCTGGTCCAGTCCACACAAGAGATCCACTTCCTGGACACTACAGTGCTAATAAACAATGGTCACATAAACACCACCCTATACCGGAAACCTACTGACCGCTATTCCAACCTACATGCCTCCAGCTTTCACCCTGACCACACCACATGATCCATCGTCTACAGCCAAGCTCTGCGATACAACCGCATTTGCTCCAACCCCTCAGACAGAGACAAACACCTACAAGATCTCTATCAAGCATTCTTACAACTACAATACCCACCTGCGGAAGTGAAGAAACAGATTGACAGAGCCAGAAGAGTACCCAGAAGTCACCTACTACAGGACAGGCCCAACAAAGATAATAACAGAACGCCACTAGCCATCACCTTCAGCCCCCAACTAAAACCCCTCCAACGCATTATTAAGGATCTACAATCTATCCTGAAGGACGACCCAACACTCTCACAAATCTTGGGAGACAGGCCAGTCCTTGCCTACAGACAGCCCCGCAACCTGAAGCAAATACTCACCAACAACCACATACCACACAACAGAACCACTAACCCAGGAACCTATCCTTGCAACAAAGCCCGTTGCCAACTGTGCCCACATATCTATTCAGGGGATACCATCACAAGGCCTAATAACATCAGCCACACTATCAGAGGCTCGTTCACCTGCACATCCACCAATGTGATATATGCCATCATGTGCCAGCAATGCCCCTCTGCCATGTACATTGGTCAAACTGGACAGTCTCTACGTAAAAGAATAAATGGACACAAATCAGATGTCAAGAATTATAACATTCATAAACCAGTCAGAGAACACTTCAATCTCTCTGGTCACGCAATTCCAGACATGAAGGTCACTATCTTACAACAAAAAACTTCAAATCCAGACTCCAGCGAGAAACTGCTGAATTGGAATTCATTTGCAAATTGGATACTATTAATTTAGGCTTAAATAGAGACTGGGAGTGGCTAAGTCATTATGTAAGGTAGCTTATTTCCCCTTGTTTTTTCCTACCCCCACCCCCACCCCGACGTTCTGGTTAAACTTGGATTTATGCTGGAAATGGCCCACCTTGATTATCGTGCACATTGTGGGGAGAGTGGTTGCTTTGGATGGGCTGTTACCAGCAGGAGAGTGAGTTTGTGTGTGTGTGTTGGGTGGGGGGGTGAGAAAACCTGGATTTGCGCTGGAAATGGCCCACCTTGATCATCATGCACATTGTAGGGAGAAAGAAAAGGAGTACTTGTGGCACCTTAGAGACTAACCAATTTATTTGAGCATGAGCTTTCGTGAGCTACAGCTCACTTCATCAGATGTTTACCGTGGAAACTGCAGCAGACTTTATATACACACAGAAATCATGAAACAATACCTCCTCCCACCCCACTGTCCTGCTGGTAATAGCTTATCTAAAGTGATCAACAGGTGGGCCATTTCCAGCACAAATCCAGGTTTTCTCACCCTCCACCCCCCCACACAAATTCACTCTCCTGCTGGTGCTAGCCCATCCAAAGTGACAACTCTTTACATAATCAAGTCGGGCTATTTCCTGCATAGATCAAGGTTCTCTCACATCCCCCCCACCCCCATACACACACAAACTCACTCTCCTGCTGGTAATAGCTCATCTAAACTGACCATTCTCCAGGTTTAAATCCAAGTTAAACCAGAACATCTGGGGGGGGGGGTAGGAAAAAGCAAGAGGAAACAGGCTACCTTGCATAATGACTTAGCCACTCCCAGTCTCTATTTAAGCCTAAATTAATAGTATCCAATTTGCAAATGAATTCCAATTCAGCAGTTTCTCGCTGGAGTCTGGATTTGAAGTTTTTTTGTTTTAAGATAGCGACCTTCATGTCTGTGATTGCGTGACCAGAGAGATTGAAGTGTTCTCCGACTGGTTTATGAATGTTATAATTCTTGACATCTGATTTGTGTCCATTTATTCTTTTACGTAGAGACTGTCCAGTTTGACCAATGTACATGGCAGAGGGGCATTGCTGGCACATGATGGCATAGATCACATTGGTGGATGTGCAGGTGAACGAGCCTCTGATAGTGTGGCTGATGTTATTAGGCCCTGTGATGGTGTCCCCTGAATAGATATGTGGGCACAATTGGCAACGGGCTTTGTTGCAAGGATAAGTTCCTGGGTTAGTGGTTCTGTTGTGTGGTATGTGGTTGTTGGTGAGTATTTGCTTCAGGTTGCGGGGCTGTCTGTAGGCAAGGACTGGCCTGTCTCCCAAGACTTGTGAGAGTGTTGGGTCATCCTTTAGGATAGGTTGTAGATCCTTAATAATGCGTTGGAGGGGTTTTAGTTGGGGGCTGAAGGTGACGGCTAGTGGCGTTCTGTTATTTTCTTTGTTAGGCCTGTCCTGTAGTAGGTAACTTCTGGGAACTCTTCTGGCTCTATCAATCTGTTTCTTTACTTCTGCAGGTGGGTATTGTAGTTGTAAGAAAGCTTGACAGAGATCTTGTAGGTGTTTGTCTCTGTCTGAGGGGTTGGAGCAAATGCGGTTGTATCGCAGAGCTTGGCTGTAGACGATGGATCGTGTGGTGTGGTCAGGGTGAAAGCTGGAGGCATGCAGGTAGGAATAGCGGTCAGTAGGTTTACGGTATAGGGTGGTGTTTATGTGGCCATTGTTTATTAGCACTGTAGTGTCCAGGAAGTGGATCTCTTGTGTGGACTGGACCAGGCTGAGGTTGGTGGTGGGATGGAAATTGTTGAAATCATGGTGGAATTCCTCAAGGGCTTCTTTTCCATGGGTCCAGATGATGAAGATGTCATCAATATAGCGCAAGTAGAGTAGGGGCTTTAGGGGACGAGAGCTGAGGAAGCGTTGTTCTAAATCAGCCATAAAAATGTTGGCATACTGTGGGGCCATGCGGGTACCCATAGCAGTGCCGCTGATCTGAAGGTATACATTGTCCCCAAATGTGAAATAGTTATGGGTAAGGACAAAGTCACAAAGTTCAGCCACCAGGTTAGCCGTGACATTATCGGGGATAGTGTTCTTGACGGCTTGTAGTCCATCTTTGTGTGGAATGTTGGTGTAGAGGGCTTCTACATCCATAGTAGCCAGGATGGTGTTATCAGGAAGATCACCGATGGATTGAAGTTTCCTCAGGAAGTCAGTGGTGTCTCGAAGGTAGCTGGGAGTGCTGGTAGCGTAGGGCCTGAGGAGGGAGTCTACATAGCCAGACAATCCTGCTGTCAGGGTGCCAATGCCTGAGATGATGGGGCGCCCAGGATTTCCAGGTTTATGGATCTTGGGTAGTAGATAGAATATCCCAGGTCGGGGTTCCAGGGGTGTGTCTGTGCGGATTTGATCTTGTGCTTTTTCAGGAAGTTTCTTGAGCAAATGCTGTAGTTGCTTTTGGTAACTCTCAGTGGGATCATAGGGTAATGGCTTGTAGAAACTCGTGTTGGAGAGCTGCCGAGCAGCCTCTTGTTCATATTCCGACCTATTCATGATGACAACAGCACCTCCTTTGTCAGCCTTTTTGATTATGATGTCAGAGTTGTTTCATTTGTGCTGGAAATGGCCCACCTGTTGATCACTTTAGATAAGCTATTACCAGCAGGACAGTGGGGTGGGAGGAGGTATTGTTTCATGATTTCTGTGTGTATATAAAGTCTGCTGCAGTTTCCACGGTAAACATCTGATGAAGTGAGCTGTAGCTCACGAAAGCTCATGCTCAAATAAATTGGTTAGTCTCTAAGGTGCCACAAGTACTCCTTTTCTTTTTGCGAATACAGACTAACACGGCTGTTCCTCTGAAACCTGTCATTGTAGGGAGAGTGGTCACTTTGGATAAGCTATTACCAGCAAGAGAGTGAGTTTGTGTGTGTGTGTTTTTGGGGAGAGGGGGTGAGAAAACCTGGATTTGTGCTGGAAATGGCCCAACTTGATTATCATACACATTGTAAGGAGAGTGATCACTTTAGATAAGCTATTACCAGCACGAGAGTGGGGTGGGAGGAGGTATTGTTTCATGGTCTCTGTGTATGTAATGTCTTCTGCAGTTTCCACAGTATGCATCCGATGAAGTGATCTGTAGCTCACGAAAGCTTATGCTCAAATAAATTGGTTAGTCTCTAACGTGCCACAAGTACTCCTTTTCTTTTTGCGAATACAGACTAACACGGCTGTTACTCTGAAACACGTGAATACAGTGTCAGATCGCCACACACGGCATGGAAAGCACCTTTTCTCTCCCTAATAGTAGAGCAAATACTTGCATGAGATTTTAATGCCAACCACCATAGTATCTAGTTACTTTATCTGTGCAGTTAGCCAGTCTGTAGGCTCAAACCCAAGCAGTCCTTAGATTTTATGTCTATGCTCTACTTAACGTGAAAAAAACCCTTGCGTTTTTTTTAATTAGCTAGTCTAACATTTTATACTTTTATTATGAGAGTTTCATTATTCTTTGTCTCATATGGTACACAAGTACATTTAGAAAACGGAAAGAATTTATTGACAAACTGCAGGAGTCAGGGTACTCACTTGACTGAGGCAAATGGACAGGAGCAAAGATGGTATTGTTACCTAATAAAATGAAAAAATCAGAAAAGAAATTTTGCCACCAAAACAGTGTTCCCCCCTCCCTTTATCTAGTTATAAAACATCCCAAAGACCAGTATGTACTGGGCTGTATCTTTAAAATACCTCTGATGTACTATCAAATGTAGTGTTGAAACAAGGTACATTCTACTATGTAAATATTTTTTGGCCAAAAACTTTGAAAGTTATTTTGAAGAATATATGGCTTTTTAAACAATATTAATAAAATGTTATAGTTAAGAACATACTGCATAGTAGAAACTTAGGAAATTACAACTGAATTTTGACACCAACATCAACCACCCTGAGTCACCTTTTACCTACAGGCTGGAGAGCCTCACTATTTTCCACATGAAACACAAGTTTGTCATGTAATCCCCTTTCTCGTGTTTAGCTTTATGGTGATATGTGAACATAACTCTTAACCTTCCATCCCAGTCCATGCAATATGTACTGAGAGGGTATCACAGGGTAGTTGTTGTATCCTTTGGATCCTAGCACCCAAATCTGTTGACAGGTGAACAACCGTGAATGGTCAACTGGCCACTGACAGCGCAACACAGAGCAACCAGATTGAGAGGGGAGGGGAAGCACCAGGGCGGACTTCACTCCAGCGCAGATGACAAACACACAATCTATGCACTACTTAAAAGTCCTACTTTAACCCTCAAAATAAGGCCTAAGTGGTGCATAGGACATGTGCTGACCTTCTGTATAGGAGTTAATTTCACCCGAATGCTCTTCACCCTCATCAGGCAGTCATAGGACTGAACTGAATGGGCAAGTAGCATTCTCCCAGAGACAACCACTTCCGTGGCTGTGCCTGAGACAGCTGGTTTAAGAGGGGGGAGGAAAAGGCAGAGAGTTTACGTTCTTTTGTGAACAACACTAGATGTTGACTTCCATTATGTACTTGGTGCATAGCTTCTACAGGCGAGGAATGCGGTAGAAACACAGTTCATTCAATAGTGCTGATGAAGAAGGTACAAGCTCTGCTGGCTGAGCTCGTAACTTCCATGAACACTCACATGTCCTTTTGTGGGAGAAAGGGAAAACATTACAGGCCTGTGTTTGGAACAAGTTTCCCCAAGTGTAACCTCAGCAGCTGGCAACCACAGTATACCATTTTAGGCCTCTCTGAAGTTTTAAGGACCCATCTTCCTGTGCCACTCCCAGCAGTAACAGACTCTGCTGAAAAGGTGCTCGTGGGTTGCAACTTTTTAATGGAATTCAGGGTTGCTCTATTTTCTCAATTGCCCCCATCCCCTCTCTTAAGAAAGCCTTCCATTTTATTTCCAAAGCAAAAAATATATATATATCCCATCACTATCAAAATCCAGTAGAGTTTCTTCTATAAATGAGACTTGCTTTGGCATTATAATAAAGATGATTGGCCATCTTAAAGAGCAGCACATTCTTGTTGGTGCCCCTTCTTTCAACACCAGCATCCCTCGTGACACCAGTGTCGCCCCTTTGCCAGACAGTACTAGATACCTGGCTATGTCTAAGCAGAAGCAATCAGTGACACAGAGTCTGGATATAACTTGATTTACACACACACACACTCTCTCTCTCACTCTCCTGGAACAGAAAGACAACACCTTCTTTCAGGAATTACAGCCCAACATCCTTGCTTGGCTCCCAAGAAGCAACTATGCCTCAAGAATTGACCCTATCAAGCCCAAGGCAAAAAGCAAACTCTCCTGTTACTTGTACAGCTCTATACAGGACCTTGTAAAAACCAAGAACTAACACCACCAAGTGCATTTCTTCCAAGACTAAAGGACTGCATGCAACTAGAAAAAGAACACAGAAAGAAGACTCCGTTTAACAGCACCACCTGGTGTCACCTGCCATAGCAAAACATTTTTTAAGGAACAAGAGCCGAGGCAGAGGTGGAGGTGAAATATCAAATGAAAAAACCCCAAGTAAATATAAAATATATTATATACATACCATAAGAACTGTTGAGATCAATATCTAAAAATACACTAAGTTCTGAAGAGGCAGACACGGGTGGAGTAGATGGCGTATTCGGAGAAGTCGGGGCCGATACTGCTGACTCATGCTCTGCTTCAGTAATTCTACTGAAACTTATTTTACATGGTTCCCTTTCCAGTGGCGTTGGGTGACCACGCAAGGTGCCAGAGGTGGAACCATGTCTGCCAGTATTGGGCCTTATTCCAGGAGATTTTAGAGGGTAAGTTGTTTTCCTAGGCTAAAGGAAGTAATCATGATTAATATTACAAGTATTTAGTACAGTAAACTGATAGTAAAAATGCCAACCCACTAACCGATATTTGAGGGGGAAAAAAAGGAATTGAGTATAATACTCCGAACAAAAATCATAATTTTGTTTAATGGTAGATGATTTTTCTAACAGGTCTAAGTTTATAACAGGTCTCTCACTGTTTTTTTAAAAGTTACTCTTTATGGGTTTTTAATAAAATTGTGAAAACTGGCTCTGCTCAAGAAATCTTCCTTTCAATAATTCCAAAGAATTGTTAGTCTGGAGTTTCAGATGTGTGTCAATCAGGACAAACCATGGGAGTCAGCAAGTGGTTTCCTAAGGGAGCTCTTTTGCAGACTCTAGTCAGAAGGAGCCAGAGTACAGGGGCAGTCAAATCACCTCACAGTAAGGGTGACGTGACATTCCTATTGCTTATACTGTAGAAATTCACCAGGCCCTTACCCACATGCATAGATCCAAGAGTCAGAATCCCATGAGATGGGAATCTTTAAAGAAAAAACTATTCTTATTCATTTTTATATACTCTGGTGTCTGATTCTGTCTCTGGTATATGATTTAGTCCATATACAATTCTTACGCATAAGAGTGACAGGTGCGGCTGATATGACATTGCAGTCAAAAGAAGCATGAATTAATCTGAATTGCACTTAATTCTAATAAAACACAGATAAACATTGATTATCTGAAAGGTACCTAATGTTCTTATATCACATCCACCAGGGTGGTATCAGAGTGCCTCCAGAACACGTGGCTAACTGGAATTTCAGATAAACAAAACTCAATTCTACAAGAAATGGAGGTTACTGACTTGTAACTGAAGGTTCTTCAAGATGCGTGGTTCCAGTGTGCCTGAGATCAGAGATTGCTAGCAAGTAGTGTCCATTGGTCCGCACCAAACACAGATGTTCTCCTTGTGCTCCAACTGAAGGTATAAGAGGCGGGACGGACAGATGCTTCTTCAGTTCCTCTCTTATCACCAATCAGAAGAATTTGAAGAAGATGGGTAGGGTAGGGTAATGGAACAGAGACAGGGACTCCACATCTCAGAGCATCACCAGTAACAGGTCAATATACTTTAGTCTTCGAGTGCTGGTCCCTATGTGTATTCCACATGTGAGTGATTGATAAGCAATAGTTAAACAGGAGGGGTCGGGATGCAGTAGGTATAGATGGCTGTAATCCTGCAGTTCCACCACCTACATCTGCAGAGGAGGCTTGAACTAATGCATAATGTTTCGTGAACGTATAGCCACTCTACAGATGTTCCATATAGATACACCTCTCAAAGGGATGTGGCTGTGGTTGCTTGTGCTCTAGTGAAATGGGCTGTCACCTCATCTGGAGGAGGAATAGAATGTTGCAGCCGGAGATTCATTCAGTCTCTGAGCAGATAATGTCTGCCCTCATGACTGTTCTGCTACAGCAACAAATAAGCTTGATGATTTTCTAATCGATTTCATCCTTTGCAGGTAGAACGCCAGCGCTCATCTGATGTCCAGAGAGTGAAGTCTTCTCTCCTCACTGGAAGCATAAGCTTTGGGTAACAATACCGTTAAGTGGATAGGTTGATTTATGTGAAACTCAAATTACTTTTGGGACAAATTTTGGGTGAAGGTGAAGGAAAATGAAGTGTCCTACTGGAGGATGGAAGGCACTGATTGCTGCTAGATGAACTGCAGGAGAACTATGAAAAGCCCTGAAGTTTTCAGGGACAGGATAACCCTCCTGTTTTGGACTATCTGCAGATTCTGGAGGACCGATTACATTGTGCCCAGGAAGAGAAGCTTCCATTTATCCAGATAACATGTTCTGCTGTACTCTTTCCTTCTTTGGTTGAGAATAAAGAACAATCTCCAAGCATGAACATTCTAGATCTGATGCCCATCCAAACACCAGGCTGTAAGGTGAAGGGGCCCTGGGTTGGAATACTTGTTGCTGTTCTTCCAAGGTAGTAGATACATGAAGAGTTGGATGCTGATGAGAGGATGGGCCGACATTCACAGAATGACCAGAAATGTCCAGAGCCACCAAACTTCTCCAAAGAGAGTGCCAGTTCTTGTTCAACTACCAGACCTATCGGAACCAATGGGTGAAAGCTCCTGCCTATGGACTGAGGAGGGGAACGTTCCTGTCTCCTCGAGGTAGTTTCCTCCTATGTTATCTCATTTTTCATGTTCAAAAAAGAACAGACTATGAATAAGAAAAGGTGAAGATATCCTCCCATGAAGTGTAAGTTTAGGTTCGTCTCAAGAGTCTGGGGCAATCCAGTAATTGGGACCAATGAATCCAGCGCAACCACAGTCGTCATGGATAGCAGGTCAGGGACAGGTTGGTAGCACCAACGTGTCTACTCAGTAGCTCTTAAATGGGGTTGGCAGGTGCCAATCCATATGCTTAAGAATTGGCATTGATGTCAGTACCAGCAGATCCTCTCTCTTTTGTGCCTTGCCCTCATGGTCAGAAAGTTTAAGTGAGCTTAAATCTTTAGGAACTGTTTGTGAGGACTCACTGGACTTGGACAGCCAGGGAAGGATCCCTTCTCTCAGAAAAACACCTGGAAGAAAAATCTGTCCTTATGCTTTGAGTGCCCCTGACTCTCATGAGAAGCCCGGTATGGCAACTCTTTGGGCTCAGCAGTTCTGGCTTCCTCTCCTGTGCTTGTTGGGACACTGCTTGTTGGTTGAGGCCAATGTACAGTTGGGTCTCCCTGGCCTGGATCAGATGGCGATCTCATAACATCTTACAGAAAAGTCTCTCTCAGAGCTCTAATGTCTCACAGTTTTGAAGGAAAACGAGCAACAAATACTGCATTTAGCTGAGACATGTGCCTCTCCCATATAACAGAGGCAGTGTTGGTGCTCGTTGCTCACAGAGAAGGAACACGGGGGGGAAGGGGGGGGCAGGAGATGCAGTTCTTAAATCTAGGACTCTGGGCATAATCTCTGTCCATGAGAAGAGACTCCCTGAGGTGGGGAGAAAGTATATTATCAAATACACTAAGATTAAAACTCTAACTACACTAAAATACTAAAAACTATTTATAATATATTTACAGGTTTGAAGAAGAATGAAGCATGAAGAAAATCTGTGGACAATGAGAATTCAGACTCAGGCCATGTGACGGTAAGAAGGAACTGGAGTGGTGGTAGTTTGCACTGCCCTTTATATCCTCATTTGGAGCGCACGGAGAACCACCGATCAAAACTCTCCAATCTCTGGCACATGGTGCACATGTGTACACACATGTGGAATACCCACAGGGAACATGTTTTTAAGGTGGCATTACTTTAGCAGCACTTCACCTGATTCTCTTGGTGGATGAGAAGTATAACCTTAATCACCCTTAAGACACAAAAACTGTTAACTGCTTTATGGTTCTCTTACCCCAAGAAGAAGAAAAAGGCACTCCTGATTTGCCAAGAGTTACAGCAAAGATAATGACATAATAGTAAGTTTTCTATGAGGCAAAATATCATTGTGAAAAATCACTTCATGCTTCAGCAGCTGTTATTTTAAAAATAAAATGTTAATTAAAATGACAAACTAATCAACACTATCTGGCTTTACAAGAAGATTGTACCTCATTTTAAATTGCATAGTATATTTCAGTTCAGCACTAAAGTGAAGAGTATTTCCATTTAGCTCTGAAAGTGAACTTTATTTTTGAAAATATTCCTCTGAATGTCAGAGAAAAATATACCAATTAGCATTTTGAAATAAATGTTCTTACAAAGGTCTCTCCCTTTTATTTTATGCACGTTTTCCCACATTCTGAAATTAAAAGTGTCTCATAATGCTATCAAGCCATTTTACAAGTTCTAAAGAGAAGAACTACACAGCATAAAATCAAACTTTTAAAGCTATTCTTTCCAATATTTTATTGTAAAAACACAATTTGCCTATAAAGCCAAAAGATGTGTATTTTTAGGAACTAAAATTATCTCTAAAACAAAAAAATCTAACAGTTTCAGAATAAAAAGTCTTGTGACAAACACGCAAGAAACATCTATAATTTCAAAGGAAGTAAACATACATCATTAATAGTAATATTCATATTCCTTTATTAGTAGATTTAAAATACTTTAAAAAATTACAAGAAAAAGACTTACAAATCTAGGTGGCTGCTTGCAGTTTCGAGGTTCAATTTCTAATGATTTGTTGAACAAGTAGTCTGTAAACTCTTTTTCTGGTGAATTTCCCATAGGATTGAGATTTTCAAAGAACCGCTAAAATGAGGTAAACAAGTTTCAATAAATAATTTTATATGATCTTAACATATGCATATATAGAAAATACAAAACTGTTCAATGAAATCTTAACATTTCACTGGCTGCATGCAGCGTTTATACTACTGTTAACTCATTCCTGGAAAAATACACCAACAAGTCCTGACGCAAATGACAGTAAAAAACATACAAGTTAATGATAATTAGGCTTGGAAGGATTAGAATTTTACCAGTAAATGTCAATTTCAGCACACACACACACACACACACACAAACCAACACAAAATATTTCCATTGATGATAATCAAAATTTACATACAGGCAGAGTAGGAAAAACGCTGCTTGCAAACTTAAAGAGTTTGATTTGAGGATATTTATTTTGTATATTTTGACATGTAATGTTGACAATTTGTGTTTTAAGGGTTATAAACTTAACTTTTTGAATCTCAGCAGCTTTCATGACATAATTTTTGTCTGACCTCACCTATTCTGACACTCCACCCATATTTTCCTGCAACTGTGAAAATTTAAAAAGATAAAAGTCTAAAAAAGGCTTAAAATAAACATCAATATTATCTGTCAAAATTATAAAAATTGAATCCTGCCTAGTCTAATGATAAAATTTACTGACTAAAGGAATTATTTTAAATCACACGAACTGCGTTATTTTAAATGTAACAATATTCTGTAAAATGCTTGTAGTTATGTAGATGATTTACCAAGTATCTCAATGCAGTCACCAAGATCTCCCAGTTCCTTCATTTTCAAACACATTCTTTTTTTTTTTTTTTACCATCATCAGTACTTATAACCTATAACTTACGATTACTATATTTCTGTCTTTTCTTGATTTGTTTTCAAAATATTCCAATGCTCCTCTTCATAATTTTAAAATCACTTAACCATTTTCCAGAATTGTTCTCAATAATGAACAGCACAATACAAAGAATGCTGTCACTCAGCTGCAGCTTTTGGAGTGACCAGAACTGCACACATTATTTCAGGTGAGAGCATATTGTTGATTTAAATAATGGCATTTTGATATTTTCAGTATTGTTCTCATTCCTTATGCAGCCTAACACTGTGTTGCTTCTTTGACTGGTGCTGTAAACTGAGCAGACATATTTATTGAATTGCCCACAAAAGAGCTGAGGAGGTTACAATTAATTAACTGAGTGGTTACAGTTACTTAACAACCCATCACTGAGTATAAGTAGTTTAAATTATTCCTTCCAACAAGCATTGCCTTACATATGACAACAATAATTTAATCTGGTATCACATTGCCCATTCACCTTGCTTTAAGTCTTTCTGGTGTTCTTCAATATTATCGATTGTGAGGCTAATCTAATTGTGTGTCATCTGCAAATCGTGCCACTTAACTGTTCACCCCCTTTACAATTCATGAATATATTACAGACTGCTCGTAGTGAAGAGCCTAGAGAAAACTGTTGTTCACCTTTTGCCAGGTGAAAGATGACCATTTATTCCTACTTATTGTTTTCCTTCATTTACTTTCAAATCCATAACTACTTGCCCTATGACTATTTAACTTTCTTAGTAGCCTCTTGTCAGAAACCTTGTCAAATGAGTTTTGGATTAATTGGATACATACAAAGGATTCTAATATCTCACACCAGCACACTTTATCTTCACAGAAACGGTTAGTTTCTCATCATATATTCATATTGTTTTATAACTCTTTTCTTCCTCTTGCTCTAATCCTATTCACCCCCTCCAGCTAGAGAAGTATAGCAATAGCAAAAACAAGGAGTATCTGTTGTATAGTAGTGAGCAGATGAGATATATGTGATGAACTACATTAAGGATTTGGAATTGACGTATGCTTTGGTGCACCCTCTTTTCTTTGCCAATTATGGTTATTGTGATATTAAGGCAATCACCCCCACATCTACCACTACCCCAGCAAGAATATCAGTAGAGTATCTGCCACGCATCTTTTTTTTTTTAAATGTATACACATACATGCACGCACATACATAAAGTATACGCCTACTGTATTTGTTTTGATTACCCGTATTTCTGGTTCTATCCGTAAACAGTAAGGTTGGTTTTGATACTGCTGAATTTCGCCTGTAATTTCAGCCACTTTTCTCCTCTTACTGAAGTTGATTAACTCTTTCCCTTGTCTTTTAAGAAAGTCTGGATTCCCTTCTTCTGTCTTCAGAATATTTGTTAGATAGATTCCTAGTATATATATATACATAAAAAAAGAATTTTGATTTTCACATTTCATCCCAACTCCTGTTTTCATTTTTTCTGATAAATGCCAGCAAAGAAATCCTCACCATAAAAAGAGAGCAAATCATTTCCTTCAATGCACCAATACTGAATTAATCAGAAAGAGGAAATGAGCTATGCATTCTCTCTGAAAACTAAATATATTATAGAAGGAACAAGTTTTATCTGCTTATACTGAGGTCATGGTCCGTAGGTCACATGCCAGCATGCTTAGGTCACCCAGAAAGGAACAGTGTCAAGAATGTGAGATAAAATTAAAGTTGAAGAGAAACCCTATTTTATTTTCATTGGAACTTGAGTCTGCATACAAGCTATATCCATGAAAACCAAATTTATAGAAAATATATTGCAAAGGAATACTAAAGCTTCTGAGGCAAATAACTAGCAAAAAAAGCAGTAATCACAGCCTCTACAAAATTGTTCTTGAAAACACACGAATTTTATAGTGTACCAAGAGAACAACAAACATTTAATATTTACACAAAATGCAAACACTGTGTAACTGAGGTTACTGACTTTAACTATTCACAAACACTAATGTTAAAAATCTAATAAATCAAAAGTTATGCATATCACAAAGGCAATTCTTCAGAGTACAGAATGTAATACCTTAAAAAAAACTCAAAGCATTTGCGACATCTTAATTTGCTGCTCATTTTAACGTTAAAAGAAAGCCAACATCAAGAACTTTATCTCCAACCCCGTAGTGTAACTTACCAAAGAAAGGCACGCAGGGTGGGTTGATTGACTTGAGTTTAGCTAGGTATTTCTTAAAGTGATCTTGACTTAGCTCTACTGCTTCATCCAAAACTTTCTTTTTTCTCTCCTGTAATGCCTAATTTATTGAAGAGGAAACAAAGCAACAATGTGTCTTTTGCATGGTTTGGTTAGTGAAAATATGGTACCTTCATACTTGTATTATCTATCTATAAATTAACAAAACCTTGTTTCTCACAATATTTGAATTTAAGTGTTTTTAAATGGTTTCCAATGTACTACTACATCAACTGTCCCTGACTCTATGGCTTAAAACTTGCCGATGAAACCCCTAGTGGAGACGCAGCTATGCTGACAAAAGGGGGCTTCTGCCAACATAGCTAATGTTGTCTACCAGCAAAAAAAAAAGTTTGTCAGCATATGCTGCTTCTGTACCAGGGGACTATTCCAGCATAAACTCTGTAGTGTATACATAGCCCTAAGAGGCATCACGTGGAAGTGTCAAACTACTGTAAATACAGACAGTTATTTTCACTTCACTTCCATCAATTTACAAAAATAATCCCAACTGTTTTAAGTATGACTTATTTCAAATCTAAACAAATCAAATTTAGTTATGAGCATCTAGCACTGATACTAGTAAAAATATTTTTCTACATACAACACAGACTCCATCCTTACTGTGCAAAACTGTCTTCTGAACTTCAATAGTCTATTTCGGTGGAATTTATTAGTTTACTGAACACTCATTTTCAGTGAAAAAGTAACCATTTACACTTTTTCCTCCTAAACCCACCAATGTTCCCCAATGTTTAAACTTTTCTCCAGAATCTGCTAAAACTGGCCTCCGATTCTTGTACACTTACTCTGACCAAAATACAGGAAAGCATCCCCATTTGGGAAAGCAAAGCTTAAAAACTGCGTTCCTTGATAGCAATGTTCTTAAGTACGTGCTTAAGTTCTTTCCTGAGCATTAAACTCTCTGTAAATGTTCAAACCTATGCATGGATCATCCTTGGTCAGCAAAAGAAGAAAGGGGTCACCCACACCTCTGACAGTTTCTCTTCCCTGCCCGCTAGCTGGAATTCTGCAGCTCCCAGACAGCATTCAAGGTACAGTAAAAGTTTATAACCGGTATGCCAGGGAAACGGGGTGCTGGTAAATAAAAAATGCCGGTTCATTCAGAGGGAGAGCTTTGAAGTGCAGGGTGGGGTGGGGTAGTGGAGTGCAGGGCAGGGGTGTGAGGTGCTGCAGGGCAGGGACTCTGGGAGGGAGTTTGGGCATGTGAGGGGGCGCTCATCTCCGGTGGCTCCCTGTCCCTTCTGCTCCTGGATGAGGTGCAGCCAGGTGGCTCTGCAAGCACACGCTGCCTCTGTTTACAGGCGCCGCCTCCCATAGCTCCCATCGGCCATAGTTCCCAAGCTCCTAGTAGGGACCCCCCAGCTCCCTGCCTCCTGGGACAGCGGGGGAAACCCCCAGCTCGTGGCGGGAGGCAGCAGCAAACCCCCAGCTCCCTACCACCACGGGCAGCGGTGGGGGAAACCCCCGAGTTCTCTGCCACCCGGGGCAGCAGGGGACTCCTCCAGCTCCCTGCCACCGGGGATGGCACTGTGGGGAACCCTGAGCTCCCAGCAGGAGGCAGCGGGGGAACTCCTGAGCTCCCTGCTGCTGTGGCAGCTCCTGGTCCCCGTGGGTGGTGGGGAACCCCGAGCTCCCAGCCCAAGCAGGCAGTGGGGGATGCCTGGAGCTGCAGGTGGTACCCCGCAGCCACCAGCTGCTACAGACAGCACCTAGTTCCTGCAGCTGCCCCGCATGAAGTAGTATGGGGATCCGCTGATCCCCATTTTGTCTGGGATATTTTTAGTAAAAGTTAGGGACAGGCCACGGCTTCCATGAATTTTTCTGTTTTGCCCATGACCTGTCCGTGACTTTTACTAAAGTATCCGTGACAAAATCTTAGCCTTAGTTATGACATTCAATCATTACTGTGCTGGATTTAAGCTGGCAAGCTACAGGTGAAAGACTCCAGATGCCATTACAAATCCCCTGTGGCACCCAGGACCCTTAATATGCTACTTATGATAACATTCCTCACGAGTGTTTCACATTACACTTATAAAGTAAGTAACTGTAAAATAACAGTGTTTATTTAAAAAAAATGGTATAGGATTTGTTTTTCTTGATTCTGGTTAGTCTCTTAAGAAGGATGCACAAGTCACTCAGAAGACTTACCTCAAATGTATGATCTAGTCTGTACACTGACACAGAATTCATCGCACTGACTATCTCCAACACACCATTGAAATTATTCAACTCTTGAAAAACCTGCAGGATTTCGATTATCCTACTTAACACAGCCACTCGCTCCTCAAAATTCTCTGTTTCCACAATGCACCTAGTCAAGAAACGTGGTATTAGGAAACATTGGAATTAAAAAATTCACGTTGCTAGGCACTGAAATCTACTGTTTAGTCATCATAAAGAACAGGAGTTCAAAATGAAGACCATTACCCTACGCTTCTCAGTGTTTTCACCGAAATAGGCAGTTTAAAACTTAAAAGGAGGAGGCTGCCTTGCAGATTTTTGGTTTTGTCCTGTACTGTGCCAAGCACAAAATCAACGCTTAACTAAGGTAGTGATTACTGGAATACACAACAACTATTTTATAATTCAAAATAAAGGAATCTCCTTTAAACTGTAAGAAAACCTGAGCGATCCCTGAACTTCAACTTGATTCCATGGCAGTACGTTAACATCCCCAGTACTTACTTTTCAAACCAAAGAGTAAGATTTGTAGTGTGCCGAATCATTTTTAATAGATTTGGGGAGTTAATTTCCTTATCTTCTTTAGTCCACACACTCCCAACAAGTTCAGACGGCTGCACTGCCCTATTGAAAGAAAATGTTAAGTATGAGGCAAAGGAATGTTTGATACTTAATGTTCATATGTTCCATGTTTGCAGTAGAAGACTTATTTCATATTTCTTCCCCTTACTTGTGACATGACATTTGGTACAGATTATTCAATATAATCCATTATGGAACAGTCATTCAAAATAATCACTGGACTGGTATTTCAACACGCACACTAATGGACTCTAGAAAACGCCAGTCTCTGTTAAAAGAACATCAGTGGAGTATTTTCAGATTAGAAAATTACTAAGGACTCAGTTTTGTCTTCTGAAGGAAGAAATAAGCATCCTGAACAAAGAAAACTTCTCGTTATCTAATGGGTAAACATGAGTAATGTGTTGCTGAAATGGGGATCAACAAACCCTATAAAAGCCTGATGTGCAAAAAGAAATATTTTATTAGAAATCCTTCTGCCATTGTAGCATGCAAACCTTTCAAAAATCCCAGTTTAAATACCTTAGTTTTTATGAGGGCCCCTAGAGAATAAAGTTATTTTTAGAATGCTACAAGCATTTTTTATAAGATACCCCCAAACTTTTATTTTGAGAATTCACATATTATGTCCCAGTTATGTTTTAGTGTTGTCTACTCACTACAGCATTTTAGTGTCCTAATTATTTACTGTACAAGTCTGGTTATGTTGACACAAGTCTAATATGTTGAGGGATAAACACTTTGGTATAGGACAGAAGGTGAGCAAACCTTACTTTGCATATCATAAAAGAGAAGAATATACTTCAGGCTGATTCTACAAATTAAAGATTTTTTTCTTGCTAAAGCTGAATGCAATTTGATTAACTCAACATTTCAATTACAAATGAAAGTCAAATATAGGGGAGGTATTAAAAGTGACTGCAGAGAGCATTATCATTTCCCATTACAAACCCGTAAAATGGGATTACATATGGCAATGAGCCCTTTTTTTATTTTTACAAATAAAAGGAACATACTTTTAGATTTCCATATTAATCCTGCTAGTTTTCTCCTGTCAGAAAAGGAAATTCATGCTTCTGACTAGTGCAAACAGTGTGACTTATGGAGCTAACAAAAAGCTAACTAACTAAGGAACACACACATTTTTTGAATAACTACCTGTAGAGATCAGATTCTAGAAGTGTTAGCTGACGAGCAATTTCTATTGGGTGTAGTGTCATCAGGTCCATCTCAAACTGTCCAAGATGGCAAATATGCCATTCAATTGGGGGAGGCTGGCTCTCAAAGGTAATGTTATGACTAATTCCATTTGCTTGACATTGTTTTTTTCTTTTGATAATTTTAGCAATGGATTCTACCCACTTCTTCATGGATTTGCCTGTAAAAAACAACATTAAAAACGTTCATATTAATGGTTTAACAGCTTTTTCAAATGATAATTTTGTTAGATGTACACTTCTGCTTGTTAACTAGTAGAATGATGTGAAATAAGGATAGCATTCAGTACCTAAAGAAAAGATTAACAAATTTGTTTACATTTTATAGAATGGGATAGAAAAAATTCAGGTTCATGGGCCAAATTATTTTCTTTAACAAACAATTTGTGCACCCACCAAAGGCTACATTTGTGTATGCAAATCAGGAAACTGCATGTGCAAAGAAGTTAGGTGCGCAGTTACCCATTTCCGTATGCAAATACGGGCACAAAGACTGCACATTTTTGGGTGCATCTGTTTTGTGTTGAATTTTGAGAGTCTGGCCCTACTTGTTCAACTTTACAGTTTTTAGTTGTATGATGACTTTCCAATATATTGTGTTAGTTCATTATAGAGACATGGTGGGTGAGGTAAAATCTTTTATTGGGTCAACTTCTGCTGGTGACAGAGACAAGCTTTTGAGCTACACAGAGCTCCTCTTCAGGTCTGGGAAAGGTACTCAGGTCTGGTCTACACTAGGAAATTAGATCAGTACAACCAGGGTGTGAAAAATCCAGATTCCTGAAAGATGCATTTAAACTGACCTAATTTCCTAATCTAGACAGCAGTAGGTTGATGGGAGAATAGCTACCGCCTCTTGGAGAGATGGATTACCTATGCCAATAGGAGAATCCCTCCTGTCGGTGTAAGTAGCATCTTCACTGAACCGTTACAGAGGTGTCACTGCAGCATTTTAAGTGTAGACAGATTCTCAGGGCAGGTCTACACTACGGAGGAAAGTCGATCTAAGCTATGCAATTTGAGTTACATTAGTAGCGTAACTCAAGTCGACGTAGCTTAGATCTACTTACCACGGTGTCCACACTACGCTATGTCAACAGAAGACACTCTCCTGTCAACTCCCCTTAAGAAGTATGGGCTGGATGAATGCACTATAAGGTGAGTAGAAAGTTGGCTAGATTGTCGGGCTCAACGGGTAGTGATCAATGGCTCCATGTCTAGTTGGCAGCCGGTGGCAAGTGGAGTGCCCCAGGGGTCGGTTTTGTTCAATATCTTCATAAATGATCTGGAGGATGGTGTGGATTGCATTCTCAGCAAATTTGCAGATGATACTAAACTGGGAGGAGTGGTAGATACGCTGGAGGGCAGGGACAGAATACCGAGGGACCTAGACAAATTGGAGGATTGGGCCAAAAGAAATCTGATGAGGTTCAATAAGGATAAGTGCAGGGTCCTGCACTTAGGACGGAAGAACCCAATGCACAGCTACAGACTAGGGATCGAATGGCTAGGCAGCAGTTCTGCGGAAAAGGACCTAGGGGTGACAGTGGACGAGAAGCTGGATATGAGTCAGCAGTGTGCCCTTGTTGCCAAGAAGGCCAATGGCATTTTGGGATGTATAAGTAGGGGCATAGCGAGCAGATTGAGGGACGTGATCGTTCCCCTCTATTCGACATTGGTGAGGCCTCATCTGGAGTACTGTGTCCAGTTTTGCGCCCCACATTACAAGACGGATGTGGATAAATTGGAGAGAGTCCAGCAAAGGGCAACAAAAATGATTAGGGGTCTGGAACACATGACTTATGAGGAGAGGCTGAGGGAACTGGGATTGTTTAGTCTGCAGAAGAGAAGAATGAGGGGGGATTTGATAGCTGCTTTCAACTACCTGAGAGATGGTTCCAGAGAGGATGGTTCTAGACTATTCTCAGTGGTAGAAGAGGACAGGACAAGGAGTAATGGTCTCAAGTTGCAGTGGGGGAGGTTTAGGTTGGATATTAGGAAAAACTTTTTCACTAGGAGGGTGGTGAAACACTGGAATGCGTTACCTAGGGAGGTGGTAGAATCTCCTTCCTTAGAAGTTTTTAAGGTCAGGCTTGACAAAGCCCTGGCTGGGATGATTTAATTGGGGATTGGTCCTGCTTTGAGCAGGGGGTTGGACTAGATAACCTCCTGAGGTCCCTTCCAACCCTGATATTCTATGATTCTTCTCATTCCGGTGGAGTAACGGAATCAATGGCAGAGTGATCTGCGGTCGATTTAGCAGGTCTTCACTAGACCTACGAAATCAACTCCCAGCGGATCCATTGCCGCAGCGTGGATCCACTGGTAAGTGGAGACAAGCCCTCAGTCTGGCAGCTAACTACAAGACTGTTTAGCATAAGTATTTAACACCTATTATAAGAGACCACTCAAGGTGAAGTGGCCTGTTAACAACTCTGCAGCATAAAGACTTGAAAAAATAAACTTTTATAAATGTTTACTTTTGAACACTAAGATTGTTTCATAAATGTAGAGTACATAAAACACGTCCTGAGGCCCAGTGAGTCTCTAGACCAGGGATTTCAAACCAAAATCCCTTCAAGGAACTGGCCAAAAATAGTCTATCAGGAAAATCTTACATAGTGACTATCAACCCAGCAGGAGATCAACAACTGTTTTTTAAATTTATAACTCAAAATTGTATTACAGGATGGCTAATTTGGTAACCTAAAAGTGACATCCAGGCATTGCCAAGAAGTCATCTAGATTCAGCTGACATCAATGTTACTCTCCAAGTGGACTGCAAAGGGAGTTTGCTCATGTCTTTAGGGCAGTGGTTCTCAACCATGGATACATACGCCCCTGGGGATTTGCAGAGGTCTTCCTGGGGATACATCAACTCATCTAGATATTTGCCTAGTTTTACAACAGGTTACATAAAAAGCACTAGCAAAGTCAGTACAAACTAGGGCTGTTGATTAATTGCAGTTAACTCACGCGATTAACTCAAAAAAATTAAAAGCGATTAACAGCAGTTTTAGCTGAACTGATAAAACAATAGAATACCAACTGAAATTTATTAAACATTTTTGAATGTTTTTCTACCTTTTCAAATATATTGATTTCAATTACAACACAATATACAAAGTAGACAATGCTCACTTTATATTGTTATTACAAATATTTGCACTGTAAAAGTGGCAAACAAAAGAAATAGTATTTTTCAATTCATCTGATACAAGTACCACAGTGCAATCTCTTTATCGTGAAAGTGCAACTTACAAATGTAGATTTTTTTGTTATATAACTGCACTCAAAACAAAACAATGTAAAACTTTAGAGCCTACAGGTCCCCTCCGTCCTACTTCTTGTTCAGCCAATCGCTCAGACAAATGAGTTTTTTTACATTTACAGTAGATAATGCTGCCCGCTTCCTATTTACAATGTTGCCAGAAAGTGAGAACAGGTATTGGCATGGCACTTTTGTAGCCAGCACTGCAAGGTCTTTACATGCCAGATATGCTAAACAATCGTATGCCCCTTCATGCTTTGGCCACCATTCCAGAGGACATGCTTCCGTGCTGATGATGCTCATTAAAAAAATAGTGCATTAATTAAATTTGTGACAAAACTCCTTAGTGGAGAATTGTATGTCTCCCACTCTGATTTACCAGCATTCTGCCATATATTTCATGCTATAGCAGTCTTGGATCATGACCCAGCACATTGTTCGTTTTAAGAACACTTTCACGGCAGATTTGACGAAACACAAAGAAGGTACCAGTGTGAGATTTCTAAAGATAGCTACAGCACTCGACCCAAGGTTTAAGAATCTGAAGTGCCTTCCAAAATCTGAGAAGGACGAGGTGTGGCGCATGCTTCCAGAAGTCTTAAAAGAGCAACACACTGATGTGGAAACTACAGAACCCGAATCACCAAAAAAAGAAAATCAACCTGCTGCTGGTGGCATCTGACTCAGATAATGAAAATGAACATGCGTCGGTCCACACTGCTTTGAACTGTTATTGAGCAGAACCTGTCATCAGCATGGATGCGTGTCCCCTGGAATGATGGTTGAAGTATGTAGGGACATATGAATCTTTAGTGCATCTGGCACGAAAATATCTTACAACGCCGGCTATAACAGTGCCATGAGAACGCCTGTTCTCACTTTCAGGTGACACTGGAAACAAGAAGCGGTCAGCATTATCTCCTGCAAATGTAAACAAACTTGTTTGTCTTAGCAATTGCCTGAACAAGAAGTAGGACTGAGTGAACTTGCAGGCACTAAAGTTTTACATTGTTTTATTTTTGAATGCAGGTTTTTTGGGTACATAATTCTACATTTGTAAGTTCATATTTCATGATAAAGAGATTGCACTACTGTGCTTGTATTAGGTGGATTGAAAAATACTATTTCTTTTGTTTTTTACAGTGAAAATATTTGTAATAAAAAATAAAGTGAGCACCGTACACTTTGTATTCTGTATTGTAAGTGAAATCAATGTTTGAAAATGTAAAAAAATCCAAAACTATTTAAATAAATGGTATCCTATTATTATTTAACAGAGCAATTAATCGTGCAATGAATTGCGATTAATTTTTTTAAATGCTTGACAGCCCTAGTACAAACTAAAATTTCATACAATTACTTGTTCATACTGCTCTATACATGATATACTGAAATTTAAGTACATTTATATTTCAATCAATTTATTTTATAATTATAAGGTAAAAATGAGAAAGTAAGCAATTTCTCAGTAATAGCGTGCTGTGACGCTTTTGTATTTTTATGTCTGATTTTGTAAGCAAGTAGTTTTTAAATGAAATGAAACTTGGGGGTACACAAGACAAATTGGACTCCTGAAAGGGGTACAGTAGTCTGGAAAGGTTGAGGGCCACTGCTTTAGGGAATGTTATCACAGTGTTCAACTATAAGTAAGGTTATATTTTAGTCACGGGTATTTTTTGTAAAAGTCATGGACAGGTCATGGGCTGTAAAGAAAAATTCACGGCCCGTGACCTGTCCAAGACTTGTACTTTATACCCCTCACTAAATCTTGGGTGTTCTGGGGGGGTGGCCCAGGGGTGCCTCTGGGGAGGGGGAAGGTTGGTGGCGCGTAGCCTGGGACCCCCCCACTGCTGCTGGCGTGTGTGTTTGACAGGGCTAGCAGGCTCCTTACCTGGCTCTGCGCAGCGACATGTCCCTCAGCTTCTAGGCGGAGGCGCGGCCTGAGGGCTCCACGCATTGCCTCTGCCTCAAGCTGTGGATGCAATGCCTGTGGGAGGAGGCAGCGTACCGAGCCGCCTGGCCACACCTCTGCCTAAGATGCGAGGGAGGGACATGTCGCCACTTCTGGGGAACCCCCTGAGGTTAGCACTGCCGGAGCCCTCACCCCCGCAGCCCTGAGCCCCCTCCCACACCGAAACTCCTGCTGCTGCTAGGGTGGGGGAAGGGGCACCACAGTGGCCCAAGATTGCCCCAGCAGTGGCCGGTGCAGCCCGTCCAGAGGCTGCCTGAGCTGCTCAAGTGGCCCCTGGGCCAGTCGCACTAGCTGCTGCAGAAGTCATGGAGGTCCCAGAAAGTTACGGCATCTGTGGCCTTAGTGACAGACTTGCAGCCTTAACTACAAGACCTACAGGAAGTAACACTAACTGAAGCTAAAAGGTTTTTATATTGTTCAGCTCTCCTCTTCTGGAAGAGTAATGGTTGTTGTTCAGGGTCTTCAGGACAAGGATAGTAAAATGGGAAAGGATCAGTGTTCCAACAGGGAAGAAATTTTCTCCTCTCCCTGAGGAAAGATTTTCTCTAGGAACTTAAAGTGGGGAAGAGGCAGAATTCAATTTTAAAAATTAGACAGATTATACCGGTTTATTTTTATTTATTTAAATTAGTATCACTGTGCAAAATTATGGGTGTTAAGTCTTTTTCCAATTTTTATCAATTCAAATGTTTACAGTTTCAGGAAATTAGGGGGGAGTCAGACAATTGATCGCAATAGACACACATTCAAAGAGTTTGTTTTATAACCATTAAAACACAAATTGTCAATATCTTGTCAAAATATATAAAGTAAAGATACTTAAATCAAACTCTAATATAATCTCAAGTACCATTTTTCTTGCCTATCTGTAAATTTCGATCATCATCAATGGAAATATTTTTTCGTTGGTTTGTATGTCTGAGGAAATTGATATCTGCCAATAAAAAAAACGAATTCTTCCAAGCCTAAAGTTGTTTTGAATTCAAGAAAGACCATACTGGTTTCAGACAAGGACAACCTTAAATATTTACTGCTAAATAAGCTTTAATAGAACAACATAGTAATGTCTGAAATTATTTAGGTTTCTGACTTAATCTTGCAATGTCTATGCACGTGAGATTTGACTTCAACTGGAGTAAAAAGAACTGTTCATGTGAGTAAAGTTACTCATGTATGTAAGAGATAGCAGGATTAGACCCCCAGAATGTATTAGAAAGTAAAAAGAACAAATGGATTGTAACAGTTACTGTACCTCTTACACTTGAAATAAATGTCTCCAGTCTGTCGAGCAACTCCAAATCTCTTTCAAAATCATAAAAATGATGTTCTACCCAGTGTCGAAAAACATTTAATATCCTAAAAAATAAGGGGGGGAGGAGAGGGAGGAAAAAAATAATCTTTTTAATTTTTATGAACCCTCAAGTCCAGCCAACCTGCACATTGATGAAGCATGGGTTCTGCAGAAGTTACAGTATGCAAAAATGTAATTAAGGACCATCGCAATGCATCTGCACAACAGGTTGGAGTCAGAACTGAGTGTGAAACCTTAACTTTGGTAATCCTGGAATTTTGAGAATGTAACTTTGCAGCCTTAACAATCAGTTTTATTTAAAAAGACGAGGGATTAACGTAAGTGTATCCAAAAGAGTAAACCATAAGAACGGCCATACTGAGTCAGACCAAAGGTCCATCTAGCCCACTTCCGATAGTGGCCAATGCAAGGTGCCCCAGAGGGAACAAACAGAACAGGTAATCATCAAGTGCTCCATCCCCTGTCGCCCATTCCCAGCTTCTGGCAAACAGATGCTAGGGACACCATCCCTGCCCATCCTGGCCAATAGCCATTGATAGACCTGTGCTCCATGAATTCATCTAGTTCTTTTTTGAACCCTGTTATAGTCTTGGCATGCACAACATCCTCTGGCAAGGAGTTCCACAGGTTGACTGTATGTTGTGTGAAAAAATACTTCCGTTTATTTTAAACCTGCTGCCTATTAATTTCATTTGGTGACTCCTAATTCTTGTGTTATGAAAAGGAGTAAATAATACATCTTTATTTACTTTCTCCACACCAGTCATGATTTTACAGACCTCTATCATATCCTCCTTTAGTCGTCTTTTTTCCAAGCTCAAAAGTCCCAGTCTTATTCATCTCTCCTCATATGGCAGATGCTCCATACCCCTAATAATTTTTTTTTTGCCCTTTTCTGAAACTTTTCCAATTCCAATATATCTTTTTTGAGATGGGACAATGATATCTGCACACAGTATTCAAGATGTGGGCGTACCATGGATTTATATAGAGACAGTATGATATTTTCTGTCTTCTTAACTATCCCTTTCTTAATGATTCCCAACATTCTGTTCCCTCTTTTGACTGCCACTGTACATTGAGTGGATGTTTTCAGAGAACTATCCACAATGACTCCAAGACCTTTTTCTTGAGCAGTAACAGCTAATTTAGACCCCATCATTTTATATGTATAGTTGGGATTATGTTTTCCAATGTGCATCACTTTGCATTTATAAACATTGAATTTCAGCTGCCATTTTGTTGTCCAGTCACCCAGTTTTGTGACATCCTTTTGTAGCTCTTCGCAGTCTGCCTGGGACTTAACTATTTTGAGTAGTTTTGTATCATCTGCAAATTTTGCCACCTCACTGTTTACCCCCTTTTCCAGATCATTTATGAATATGCTGAATTAGACCGGATCCAGTACAGACCACTGGGGGACACCTCTATTTACCTCTCTCCATTCTGAAAACTGACCATTTAGTCCTACCCCCTGTTTCCTATCTTTTAACCAGTTACCAATCCATGAGAGGACCTTCCCCCTTATCCCATGACTACCTACTTTGCTTAATAGCCTTTGGTGAGGGATCCTGTCAAAGGCTTTCTGAACATCTAAATACACTATATCCACTGGATCCCCCTTGTTCACATGCTTGCTGACCCCCCTCAAAGAATTGGTGAGGCATGATTGGTGAGGCATGATTTCCCTTTACAAAAACCATGTTGACTATTCCCCAACAAATTATGTTCATCTATGTGTCTGACAATTTTGTTCTTTACTATAGTTTCAATCAGTTTGCCCGGTACTGAAGTCAGGCTTACTGGCCTGTAACTGCCGGGGTCACCTCTGGAGCCCTTTTTAAAAATTGGTGTCACATTAGCTATCCTCCAGTCATTTGGTACAGAAGCTGATTTAAATGATAGGTTACAGACTACAGTTAGTAGTCCTGCATAACAAAAGAATAAAGTAAAATCCAACATTCTTATATCATTAGCAAATTTCTCAAGTGAAAAAGCTAGTTAACATTTACCATTTATAAAAAGGCATAGGTTTTCTAATGGTTTCTCTTTCCTATTTACATTTTTCATTTTAAAAGCTGATATATCAAAAGTCAGTGTTGTAAAAATAGTAATAGAAATTTTTTATACCCTTTTATTCACATGAAAGGAAAGGAACAGTACAAGATCCACTTTTTTCTCTTAAGATCAGGAAATACAAGTTTTCACCTGCCTTCTCTCTACTTTCTTAAACATTAAGCATCAAATTAACCTTTAGAACCAAAATACGATTACACTTGTCCTTTGAACTCTTAGGATGAGAAACTTTGCTTTTCTCGCCTCTCCTTCACACACACAAAAAAAAACAACCCCTGAGCTGATGGCTCAAACTATTTGATTTATTTGGGCCTACTGCTTTGTTATCTAGATGCATAACAAATTAAAACTGTCCATATCAACCCACACAAACAAATCTCTCTCCATACCACTCTATAAGACCATAACTTGTAGTGGCCCAGATTAAAGGTGCACTTCACACCATTCTCTGAAAGCCAATAAACTCAAGCGCTGCTAAGGGACCAGAAAAAGCAGGTGCCGTAGCTGAGGACCCTCCACCAAAATCAACTTACCTCCATTTAAGAGTTTCAGGTAGACTTTGTCAACAAAACACCTCAGCTGATTCCAGCAGTTATCAGTTTGCATACAGAAAACATGCACTCCCTAAAACTACCAAATTCAGCACCATAAAGGGATGGATGTATTAGAACTAAAACCTTGAACTACACCCAAAGCAGACCACACCTCACACACAGCATGGATGTAATCTCCTCATGCTGGTCCATTCCAATTAATAGGAAAGCCAGGCATTCCGTGCTACCTGAAGCTACCACTTCAAGTAAAGTCCCAAGCAGAAGAGTGAAATAGTTCAACCTGAAGGTGACAAAGACACTGATGACTTAGGAGAGTTCAATGTAATTTTTTTTTTAAATTAGTCCGCTAACTACAGATGGGGAAAAAAGTGACATTAACTGCTGAGTAGAGCAATTTGTTTGTTTATCAAAGAGGTTAAGGACAGCTTTACTACAGCTTAGGCAGTGTTGTTGTAGCCATACTGGTCCGAGATGTGAAGAAGAGCTCTGTGTAAGCTTGAAAGCTTCTCTCTTTCACAAAAATAAGTTGGTCCATAAAATATATTACCTCATCCAACTGGTTTCTCTTTTGAATCCCAGTAGACAATTCAGTTTCAAGCTATTAGAAGCCACAGACAATTCTAATTTCTCCCAAGAACAAAATTTTAACAATAAGCCACAAAAGAGTAAATGGTTGTTTTAAACTGCCCCTCCCCACAAAGCCTAAATGCTGTTTATGTGACAGTCTAGGGCCCTTGGATCACTTTCTGTTAAAACCACTCTTAAGGGTATTTCATATCCCCAATGTGGCTTGTACAAGAAGCAGACAAAAGTAGCCATTCAGGCAACTAAGTACTGCTGAAAGGTAAGGCACCAGAAATTCTTTCAATAAAAACTGGATTTCTATCTGAACAGATAGAAATCCGGGCTCATAAAGAAGGACGACAAACTAACTCCAAACAGTTCATCAAGCCATAAAAGAAAGCAATGAGTCACAAAAATGATTTTACAGAAGTCAGTAGCAAGAAACTGCTTATAAATTTCCCACACTATTTCATTTTCTATTACAAATGATTTATCAAAGTAGAAAAATAAATTGCATGAACTCTTGACAAACAAATGTAAAAAGGTTATTTTAATAGCAAACAAAGTTATGGATCCACACTCTAAAAGCACTATGCCTAATCAGGGTGTACATTGGTAAGCTGCTTACCACCAGACGGGCAAGATGAACAAGGCATTCACCAACCGGATAAATCTTAAATGCAGCTTTAGTTCTTTAAAGTGTTAACCTTAAAAGGCTGAATTAAGAGCCTTAAAGTAGCTCCCAATTCAATTTATTATTGTTAAATAGCCTGGCAGACTCCACAGCACTTGAGTGACTGGAAGTACTAATGGAGAAACAGCAACTTCTCTCTGAAGTATTACCGTAAACATTCCTACAGATTAGACTTCAGAGGGAAACCGATTCTTCTCAGGCCAGTTACGGTGATCAATAGTGCTGCAGAGAACTACGCAGCTATGAGAAGCTACCTGTGTACAAATACATCAGCTGGGCTGGAACAGGGAGTGAAAAAAACAATGGAACTGAAGAATGAAAGGAAAGAGGATTACCAGCTTAGGCGGCCTTTGTGGTTATAACCTATAAGAACAGTCATTCAATAGAAAAGGAGTAATTTTAATTGCACATACCTCACCTGCACCCACTTTAACACAATGAGCAACAGGCTTTCTGTAGGGCATTCAGTTTTCACGTGTGAGCAGCATGGAACAGACATAAGATTGTAACAACCAACAAAACCCTAAATGACTAAATCATAACGTGTCTTTGGATTATCATTGTCCATAGCCTCGCCACACTAACAACTTAACACTTGATAACACTCTTCACCGTAAATTGTGTCGTCAGAAACAGGATACACACACTGAACTAAAATTTGGATCTAATGCAGGAAATATAAAGGCACCCAAACCTGAGTTGTACTGGCTGGACATATTCCTTGCGAAATCTTTTCAGGTCTGCACTGATTGGCTGCTCTCCTTTCTCTATTGCCAACCTATCTGCTTCAGTAGGCTCAGGCTCTGGGATTTCAAACCTATGAACAAAAGCACAAAGCTGGTTATTGAACAAAACCTTTTTAAATAAAATCAACTAAGTAAAAACATAATTAAAATGGTTTAAGTAAGGTGAAAACTCCTGAGCAACGCATGAGTGGGTATATGCTGCTCTAATTCCAGTTTTGATTTACTTCAAGACTATCTTAAAAGCCACACCTTTGGTGCATTGATGAAAAGTTAAGGAATGCAGTAATGATCTTTTCAAAGCTTATAATTTCATTGCCCTTCATTTGTGTCCTGACACTAGCCAACAAATTAAAGATCTTTATCTTCAAGGTCCTACAAAATACAATCCACATCTACATCTCAATTCATCTCTTAGCCTCCCTCTCTCCACTATTCCCTTTTGGTCTTGTCAAGCTGTATCATTCATTTTAATTGGTCATTTCATTTCATCCATGAATCCCTCCTAAATTATTGTCACCCTACTGATTTCTCTGCACACTGTGTTACCTGAGCAGTTCCATACCCTGTGTTAGACTGCAAGCTCCTTTTGGTAGGGATCATATCCTCTATATAGCTTTAAAAGCCCAGTGTATGTTTATGGGGCTATACAGTTCATAACAGTAATTTTTATCATCGTTGTTTGGTAGCAGGGTAGCGCCCAGAAGCCTTGCTCAGGATGGGACCATTATCGTACTGCAAACACATTGGCCCATGATCCAAAAAAGCTTATATTAGAAATGCAAAAAGACAAAGGGAGGAGGAGGAGGAGAATACAAGCACATGCCTTGTTTTTTTACCATCTTTATTTTTAATTCTTGTGCCCCGGAAGACAGGCAATGTACTTCAAAAATAACCAAATGGATCAAACTTTCAAAAATGTAATCTCAGCACAAACAGGCATGAAATTTCAGTTTAAAACTGTGGCTGAAAATAAGTGTTAATAACGGCAGTGCTGTTTCAAGCACAAGCATTGTGCTGCCAGTACTATGATGATTTATTTGTATCCCCCCAGCACCGAGGAGCCCTCAGTCATGGACCAGGACCCATTGTGCTAGGTGTTGTACAAACACAGACCAAAAAGACAGTGCAGTTATATTATTGTAGTGAAACTATGTAGCATCTTTCATTTCAAAGGATCCCAATAAAGCTTCACAGACACAGCTTCACCACGGGGACAGAGGTAAGCAACCACAGCACAGCACACTGCATAACACTGAGGGTGGAGGAACTGTTGTACCAAGGAGGCACAGACCTGCGCTTGGGGCCCCATTTCTCAGAGTCACACAACAGAGGACAGTAGACATCCGCTTTCATTTTTTAGAAAATCATGCAAGTTTTTAGTCTACATGGCTGCAAGCAAAGAGAAGCTTGAAAAGGTGACCCAAGTATAATCTATGCTGTGATGTCTGCAAACAATTTAAAACAACAGCTTTGAAAGGTGTGACATCTACACAGATGTTAATGCCAAGATCCACTATCACCACTCTAGCAGAGGACTATGTATGGCAGATGGAAAAAATTGCAGCAGGCCCCACCCTCTCATGTGTATACCTTCCTTGTGCTGGATTAAGAATCGGGCTGCCCTATTACCATCCTGGCCTCTCCATGAAAAAAGGGACCCCTGCTGTTGCTCCTACGGGAAAGAAGAGAATGACAGGACAGGACCAGTGCTTCTGTTTGGCAGAAGAATGATGCCCCCTGCCTCTGGCACTCCAAGATGGGGGAGTTGTTGAGGTGAAGCCACGGTGGCCCCATGTCATGGCGCACCTAGAACCCTGGATGGTCTTAATCCAGCCCTGCACGTGCCTAATTTTAATAATGTGCTTTACGTATTTACAGGATCAGGGTCTAAAGCTTAGACATCAAAGACATGGTTTGAGCATTGGCCTGCAAATGCCAGGGTTGTGAGTTCAATCCTTGAGGGGACCATTTAGAGATCTGGGGCAAAAATTGTAGATTGGTCCTGCTTTGAGCAGGGGGGTTGGACTAGATGACCTCCTGAGGTCCCTTCCAACCCTGATACTCTATGATTGTACTGCAATCATCAGAAGAGAAGGAGCAAGTAATCTAAACTGAAACACCCCAGTGTCTTCAAAAGAAATGTTTGTTGTTTACCTTTCAATCAACAAGCTCAGCAATTCCTGTGGTTTACAAAAGGAGCGGTAGGTAGTAAGGAACGTGCGAACAAAATTAGGATCTGTGAAGGGAAAACAAGAAAATTAAAACAAGAAATTTCAACTTTCACTGATAAAAAATGGTTGAATTTTTTTTTTTTTAAATTGCAGCAAAAAAAGTTAGCCAGAGGCACTCAGCACAGAACATTCCTGCTTAACATTTCAACCAAATGCTTAAAGTTGGGCAAAATTATAAGCAACTGAAAATAGGGTCTTATATAATGGGAAGTATCATGCAGCCTTAACTATAGGCATTGCTACTTGTGCCACCTATATTACAAGATATAGCAACTTAAGTTATTTTTACTATTTCAGCTTAACCATAAAGGTTTGGGTTTTTTTTTAAACTTATTAGTTGTAATTTTTGTATGCATAAAGATCTTCTAATATGCCTACTATTTTGTGTAAGGCTGCAGCATTGTTTCATCATTCCAAATCATACAAGTCAGACACTTGCAGGATTGCTCCATACAGTATATTTTCTGAGCAGCAGCTTCTAAACTTTATTGCTTCATGTTTCACCTTCTTATCCCTGGTCTACACTAGGAGTTGAGGTCGAATTT
Source organism: Lepidochelys kempii (assembly GCF_965140285.1). Lineage (NCBI taxonomy): Eukaryota > Metazoa > Chordata > Testudines > Cheloniidae > Lepidochelys > Lepidochelys kempii. Next base: position 128,422,887 of record NC_136385.1, on the reverse strand, counting down.
AGCAGCGTTAAATCGATTTAACCCTGCACCCATCCACACGACGAAGCCCTTTTTTTCAACTGAAAGGGCTCTTAAAATCGATTTCCTTACTCCACCCCCGACAAGGGGATTAGCGCTGAAATCGGCCTTGCCGGGTCGAATTTGGGGTACTGTGGACGCAATTAGACGGTATTGGCCTCTGGGAACTATCCCAGAGTGCTTCATTGTGACCACTCTGGACAGCGCTCTCAACTCAGATGCACTGGCCAGGTAGACAGGAAAAGGCCCGCAAACTTTTGAATTTCAGTTTCCTGTTTGGTTTCAGAGTAACAGCCATGTTAGTCTGTCTTCGCAAAAAGAAAAGGAATACTTGTGGCACTTTAGAGACTAACCAATTTATTTGAGCATGAGCTTTCGTGAGCTACAGCTCACTTCATCGGATGCATACCGTGGAAACTGCAGAAGACATTATATACACACAGAGACCATGAAACAATACCTCCTCCCACCCCACTCTCCTGCTGGTAATAGCTTATCTAAAGTGATCATCAAGTTGGGCCATTTCCAGCACAAATCCAGGTTCTCTCACCCTCCGCCCCCCCACAAACAAACTCACTCTCCTGCTGGTAATAGCCCATCCAAAGTGACCACTCTCTTCACAATGTGTATGATAATCAAGGTGGGCCATTTCCTGCACAAATCCAGGTTCTCTCACTCCCTCACCCCCCTCCAAAAACCACACACACAAACTCACTCTCCTGCTGGTAATAGCTCATCCAAAGTGACCACTCTCCCTACAATGTGCATGGTAATCAAGGTGGGCCATTTCAGCACAAATCCAGGCTCTCTCACCCCCCCCCCCCGGGGAACACACACACACACAAACTCACTCTCCTGCTGGCAATAGCTCATCCAAACTGACCACTCTCCAAGTTTAAATTCAAGTTTAACCAGAACGTCGGGGGGGGGGGGGGGGGCGTAGGAAAAAACAAGGGGAATTAGGCTACCTTGCATAATGACTTAGCCACTCCCAGTCTCTATTTAAGCCCTGGCAAGCTGCAGGTGAGTGCAGAGCTCATCAGCAGAGGTGACCACAATGGAGTCCCAGAATCGCAAAAGAGCTCCAGCATGGACCGAACGGGAGGTACGGGATCTGATCGCTGTATGGGGAGAGGGATCCGTGCTATCAGAACTCCATTCCAGTTTTCAAAATGCCAAAACATTTGTCAAAATCTCCCAGGGCATGAAGGATAGAGGCCATAACAGGGACCCGAAGCAGTGCCGCGTGAAACTTAAGGAGCTGAGGCAAGCCTATCAGAAAACCAGAGAGGCGAACGGCCGCTCCAAGTTTGAGCCCAAAACATAGAATCATAGAATCTCAGGGTTGGAAGGGACCCCAGAAGGTCATCTAGTCCAACCCCCTGCTCAAAGCAGGACCAATTCCCAGTTAAATCATCCCAGCCAGGGCTTTGTCAAGCCTGACCTTAAAAACCTCTAAGGAAGGAGATTCTACCACCTCCCTAGGTAACGCATTCCAGTGTTTCACCACCCTCTTAGTGAAAAAGTTTTTCCTAATATCCAATCTAAACCTCCCCCACTGCAACTTGAGACCATTACTCCTCGTTCTGTCATCTGCTACCATTGAGAACAGTCTAGAGCCATCCTCTTTGGAACCCCCTTTCAGGTAGTTGAAAGCAGCTATCAAATCCCCCCTCATTCTTCTCTTCTGCAGGCTAAACAATCCCAGCTCCCTCAGCCTCTCCTCATAACTCATGTGTTCCAGTCCCCTAATCATTTTTGTTGCCCTTCGCTGGACTCTCTCCAATTTATCCACATCCTTCTTGAAGTGTGGGGCCCAAAACTGGACACAGTACTCCAGATGAGGCCTCACCAATGTCGAATAGAGGGGAACGATCACGACCCTCGATCTGCTCGCTATGCCCCTACTTATACATCCCAAAATGCCATTGGCCTTCTTGGCAACAAGGGCACACTGCTGACTCATATCCAGCTTCTCGTCCACTGTCACCCCTAGGTCCTTTTCTGCAGAACTGCTGCCTAGCCATTCGGTCCCTAGTCTGTAGCTGTGCATTGGGTTCTTCCGTCCTAAGTGCAGGACCCTGCACTTATCCTTATTGAACCTCATCAGATTCCTTTTGGCCCAATCTTCCAATTGGTCTAGGTCCTTCTGTATCCTATCCCTCCCCTCCAGCGTATCTACCTCTCCTCCCAGTTTAGTATCATCCGCAAATTTGCTGAGAGTGCAATCCACACCATCCTCCAGATCATTTATGAAGATATTGAATAAAACCGGCCCCAGGACCAACCCTTGGGGCACTCCACTTGATACCGGCTGCCAACTAGACATGGAGCCATTGATCACTACCCGTTGAGCCCGACAATTTAGCCAGCTTTCTACCCACCTTATGGTGCATTCATCCAGCCCATACTTCCTTAACTTGCTGACAAGAATACTATGGGAGACCGTGTCAAAAGCTTTGCTAAAGTCAAGAAACAATACATCCACTGCTTTCCCTTCATCCACAGAACCAGTAATCTCATCATAAAAGGCGATTAGATTAGTCAGGCATGACCTTCCCTTGGTGAATCCATGCTGGCTGTTCCTGATCACTTTCCTCTCATGCAAGTGCTTCAGGATTGATTCTTTGAGGACCTGCTCCATGATTTTTCCAGGGACTGAGGTGAGGCTGACTGGCCTGTAGTTCCCAGGATCTTCCTTCTTCCCTTTTTTAAAGATTGGCACTACATTAGCCTTTTTCCAGTCATCCGGGACTTCCCCGGTTCGCCACGAGTTTTCAAAGATAATGGCCAGTGGCTCTGCAATCACAGCCGCCAATTCCTTCAGCACTCTCGGATGCAACTCGTCCGGCCCCATGGACTTGTGCACGTCCAGCTTTTCTAAATAGTCCCTAACCGCCTCTATCTCCACAGAGGGCTGGCCATCTCTTCCGCATTTTGTGATGCCCAGCGCAGCAGTCTGGGAGCTGACCTTGTTAGTGAAAACAGAGGCAAAAAAAGCATTGAGTACATTAGCTTTTTCCACATCCTCTGTCACTAGGTTGCCTCCCTCATTCAGTAAGGGGCCCACACATTCCTTGGCTTTCTTCTTGTTGCCAACATACCTGAAGAAACCCTTCTTGTTACTCTTGACATCTCTGGCTAGCTGCAGCTCCAGGTGCGATTTGGCCCTCCTGATAACATTCCTACATGCCCGAGCAATATTTTTATACTCTTCCCTGGTCATATGTCCAACCTTCCACTTCTTGTAAGCTTCTTTTTTATGTTTAAGATCCGCTAGGATTTCACCATTAAGCCAAGTTGGTCGCCTGCCATATTTACTATTCTTTCGACTCATCGGGATGGTTTGTCCCTGTAACCTCAACAGGGATTCCTTGAAATACAGCCAGCTCTCCTGGACTCCTTTCCCCTTCAAGTTAGTCCCCCAGGGGATCCTGGCCATCCGTTCCCTGAGGGAGTCGAAGTCTGCTTTCCTGAAGTCCAGGGTCCGTATCCTGCTGCTTACCTTTGTTCCCTGCGTCAGGATCCTGAACTCAACCAACTCATGGTCACTGCCTCCCAGATTCCCATCCACTTTTGCTTCCCCCACTAATTCTACCCGGTTTGTGAGCAGCAGGTCAAGAAAAGCACCCCCCCTAGTTGGCTCCTCTAGCACTTGCGCCAGGAAATTGTCCCCTACGCTTTCCAAAAACTTCCTGGATTGTCTATGCACCGCTGTATTGCTCTCCCAGCAGATATCAGGAAAATTAAAGTCACCCATGAGAATCAGGGCATGCGATCTAGTAGCTTCCGTGAGCTGCCGGAAGAAAGCCTCATCCACCTCATCCCCCTGGTCCGGTGGTCTATAGCAGACTCCCACCACTACATCACTCTTGTTGCACACACTTCTAAACTTAATCCAGAGACACTCAGGTTTTTCTGCAGTTTCGTACCGGAGCTCTGAGCAGTCATACTGCTCCCTTACATACAGTGCTACTCCCCCACCTTTTCTGCCCTGCCTGTCCTTCCTGAACAGTTTATAACCATCCATGACAGTACTCCAGTCATATGAGTTATCCCACCAAGTCTCTGTTATTCCGATCATGTCATAGTTCCTTGACATCACCAGGACCTCCAGTTCTCCCTGCTTGTTTCCAAGGCTTTGTGCATTTGTATATAAGCACTTGAGATAACCTGTTGATCGCCCCTCATTGCCAGTATGAGGCAGGAGCCCTCCCCTCACAGACATTCCTGCCTGTGCTTCCTCCCGGTATCCCGCTTTCCCACTTACCTCAGGGCTTTGGTCTCCTTCCCCCGGTGAACCTAGTTTAAAGCCCTCCTCACTAGGTTAGCCAGCCTGCTGGCAAAGATGCTCTTCCCTCTCTTCGTAAGATGGAGCCCGTCTCTACCCAGCACTCCTCCTTCATGGAACACCATCCCATGGTCAAAGAAACCAAAGCCTTCTCTCCGACACCATCTGCGTAGCCATTCGTTGACTTCCACGATTCGACGCTCCCTACCTAGGCCTTTTCCTTCCACGGGGAGGATGGACGAGAACACCACTTGCGCCTCCAACTCCTTTATTCTTCTTCCTAGAGCCACATAGTCCGCAGTGATCCGCTCAAGGTCATTCTTGGCAGTATCATTGGTGCCCACGTGGAGAAGCAGGAAGGGGTAGCGATCCGAGGGCTTGATGAGTCTCGGCAGTCTCTCCGTCACATCACGAATCTTAGCCCCTGGCAAGCAGCAGACTTCTCGGTTTAAACATGCCGCTTCTATAATGAGCTACATGCCATTTTAGGGGGTTCAGCCACCACTACCCCAGCCATGTTGTTTGACTCCTTCAATGGAGATGGAGGCAACACGGAAGCAGCTTTTGGGGACGAGGAAGACGATGATGAGGAGGTTGTAGATAGCTCACAGCAGGCAAGCGGAGAAACCGGTTTCCCCGACAGCCAGGAACTGTTTCTCACCCCGGACCTGTAGATAGTACCCTCTGAACCCACCCAAGGCTGTCTCCCAAAGCCGCCAGGCGGAGAAGGGACCTCTGGTGAGTGTACCTTTTAAAACACTATGCATGGTTTAAAAGCAAGCATGTTTAATGATTAATTTGCCCTGGCATTCGCGGCTCTCCTGGATGTACTCCCAAAGCCTTTGCCCAAGGTTTCTGGGGAGGGCAGCCTAATTCTGTCCACCATGGTAGGACACTTTACCACTCCAGGCCAGTAGCACGTACGCGGGAATCATTGTAGAACAAAGCATTGCAGCGTATGTTTGCTGGTGTTCAAACAACATCCATTCTTTATCTCTCTGTGTTATCCTCAGGAGAGTGATATCATTCATGGTCACCTGGTTGAAATAGGGTGCTTTTCTTAAGGGGACATTCAGAGGTGCCCGTTCCTGCTGGGCTGTTTCCCTGTGGCTGAACAGAAATGTTCCCTGCTGTTAGCCACGGGGAGAGAGGAGGGGCTAGCCACGTGGTGGGGGGAGGCAAAATGCGACCTTGGAACGAAAGCACATGTGCTATGCATGTAATGTTAACAGCAAGGTTTACCATGAAAGAGTGTACCCATTGTTCTATAAAATGGGTCTTTTTAAATACCACTGTCCCTTTTTTTATCTCCACCAGCTGCATGTGTTTCAAGAATCACAGGATCTTCTCCTTCCCAGAGGCTAGCGAAGATTAGAAGGTGAAAAAAAACGCACTCGTGATGAAATGTTCTCTGAGCTCATGCTGTCCTCCCACACTGACAGAGCACAGACGAATGCGTGGAGGCAGACAATGTCAGAGTGCAGGAAAGCACAAAATGACCGGGAGGAGAGGCGGCGGGCTGAAGAGAGTAAGTGGCGGGCTGAAGAGAGGCTGAAGCTGAAATGTGGCAGCAGCGTGGTGAGAGGAGGCAGGATTCAATGCTGAGGCTGCTGGAGGATCAAACTAATATGCTCCAGCATATGGATGAGTTGCAGGAAAGGCAGCTGGAGCACAGACCGCCACTACAGCCCCTGTGTAACCAACTGCCCTCCTCCCCAAGTTCCATAGCCTCCAGCCACCCAGCCACTCCACCCCAGAGAATTGCCCAAGCAACAGAAGGCTGGCATTCAATAAGTTTTAAAGTGCTGTGTGGCCTTGTCCTTCCCTCCTCCACCACCCCACCCAGTGCGTCTCTCCTCCACCACCCCTCCCGGGCTACCTTGGCAGTTATCCCCCTATTTCTGTGATGAATAAATAAAGAATGCATAAATGTGAAGCAACAATAACTTTATTGCCTCTGCAAGTGGTGACTGAAGGGAGGAGGGGAGGGTGGTTAGCTTACAGGGAAGTAGAGTGAACCAAGGGGCGGGCGGTTTCATCAAGGAGAAACAAACAGAATTTTCACACCATAGCCTGGCCAATCATTAAACTGGTTTTCAAAGCTTCTCTGATGCGCACCACACCCTCCTGTGCTCTAACCGCCCTGGTGTCTGGCTGCGCGTAACCAGCGGCCAGGCGATTTGCCTCAACCTCCCACCCCGCCATAAACGTCTCCCCCTTACTCTCACAGATATTGTGGAGCACACAGCAAGCAGTAATAACAGTCGGAATATTGGTTTCGCTGAGGTCTAACCGAGTCAGTAAACTGCGCCAACACGCTTTTAAACGTCCAAATGCACATTCTACCACCATTCTGCACTTGCTCAGCCTCTAGTTGAACAGCTCCTGACTACTGTCCAGGCTGCCTGTGTATGGCTTCATGAGCCATGGCATTAAGGGGTAGGCTGGGTCCCCAAGGATAACTACAGGCATTTCAACATCCCTGACTGTTTTTTTTTGGTCTGGGAATAAAGTCCCTTCCTGCAGCTTTTGAAACAGACCAGAGTTCCTGAAGATGCGAGTGTCATGTACCTTTCACGGCCATCCCATTGATGTTGGTGAAACGTCCCCCGTGATCCACCAGTGCTTGCAGCACTATTGAAAAGTACCCCTTGTGGTTTATGTACTTGCCCGCTTGGTGCTCCGGTGCCAAGATAGGGATATGGGTTCCATCTATGGCCCCACCACAGTTAGGGAATCCCATTGCAGCAAAGCCATCCACTATGACCAGCACATTTCCCAGGGTCACTACCCTTGATATCAGCAGATCTTTGATTGCATTGGCTACTTGTATCACAGCAGCCCCCACAGGAGATTTGCCCACTCCAAATTGATTCCCGACTGACCGGTAGCTATCTGGCATTGCAAGCTTCCACAGGGCTATTGCCACTCGCTTCTCAACTGTGAGGGCTGCTCTCATCTTGGTATTCATGTGTCCCATGGCAGGGGAAAGCAAGTCACAAAGTTCCATGAAAGTGCCCTTATGCACGCGAAAGTTTTGCAGCCACTGGGAATCGTCCCAGACCTGCAACACTATGAGGTCCCACCAGTCTGTGCTTGTTTCCCAGTCCCAGAATTGGCATTCCACGGCATGAACCTGCCCCATTAGCACCACGATGCCCACATTGCCAGGGCCCGTGCTTTGAGAGAAGTCTGTGTCCATGTCCTCATCACACTCGTCACCGCACTGACGTCGCCTACTCACCTGGTTTCGCTTTGCCAGGTTCTGATGCTGCATATACTGCTGGATAATGTGCGTGGTGTTTAATGTGCTCCTAATTGCCAAAGTGATCTGAGCGGGCTCCATGCTTGCCGTGGTATGGCGTCTGCACAGAAAAAAGGCGCGGAACGATTGTCTGCCGTTGCTCTGACGGAGGGAGGGGCAACTGACGACATGGCTTACAGGGAATTAAAATCAACAAAGGGGGTGGCTTTACATCAAGGAGAAACAAAAACAACTGCCACACAGAATGGCCCCCTCAAGGACTGAACTCAAAATCCTGGGTTTAGCAGGCCCATGCTCAACCCACTAAGCTATCCCTCCCTCTGATATTTCAGGCAGGACTGAATCTCCATTAAAGTTTTCAAGGTGCCCCTGACAGACCTCACCAAAACGATTGTCAGCCACTGATTTCACGGAGGGAGGGAGGGAGGGGGGGAGAAAATGAATACAAAACAAATCTGGTTTATTTCTTGTTTTGATCCACTCCATCTATCTTTTACATCTTTGGCTGGCAGCAGACGGTGCAGCAGGACTACAAGCTATCCACATCTCCTGGTTGCTCAGCAGAAGATGGTGCAATAGGACTGCCTGCAGGACTAAAGAGAATGACTTGGTCGAGTCACTGCTAATTTAGTCCCTGCACCCATCTGCCCAGGCGCTCCTGACCGACGTTACCGAAGCGGCCAGGAGCACCTCGGACATGATGAGGATGGTTTTCAGGCCTATTGCACCATCTGCTGCCAAAAGGCAATGGGTTGCTGCTGCTGTGTAGCAATGCAGTACCGCGTCTGCCAGCACCCATGAGACATACGGTGACAGTGAGCTGAGCGGGCTCCATGCTTGCCGTGGTATGGCGTCTGAACAGTTAACTCAGGAAAAAAGGCGCGAAACGATTGTCTGCCATTGCTTTCACGGAGGGAGGGCGGGCCTGACGACATGTACCCAGAAACACCCGCGACAATGTGTTTTTGCCCCATCAAGCATTGGGATCTCAACCCAGAATTCCAATGGGTGGCAGAGACTGCAGGAACTGTGGGATAGCTACCCACAGTGCAACACTCCGGAAGTCGACGCTAGCCTCGGTACTGTGGAAGCACTCCGCCGAGTTAATGCACTTAATGCACTTAGAGCATTTTGTGTGGGGACACACACAATTGACTACATAAAAACAATTTCTAAAAAACCGACTTCTATAAATTCAACCTAATTTCGTAGTGTAGACATACCCTTAAAAAAAGCACTGTGAAATCATAGAAGATTAGGGTTGGAAGAGATCTCAGGAGGTCATCTAGTCAAACTCCCTGCTCAAAACAGGACCAACCCCAAGCCGGCCTTAAAAACCTCTAAGGAAGGAGATTCCACCATCTCCCTAGGCAACCCATTCCAGTGCTTCACCACCTTCCTAGTGAAATAGTGTTTCCTAATATGTTCCAGTAGTTCCAGTGACTTCTGGAGGACTCTGAGTGGGCAGTCTGGTAATGAGCTACATATTGCAGGATGCATTGCTTTAGTGTTTACACCCTTCATGCATCTATAGATACATGCTCCAACTTTGTGATTTCTTAGCCAAGGTATACACATCACTTAGTTCTTTCAGTTTCTCATAAATCAGTTCCCTGATTTTTTCCCCCTCTTCTCTAAATGGCTTTGAATTTGTCAGCATCTTCCAAGCATCAGTAACATGGTGCTTAGGACGGAAAGCAATGTTCTAGGTGCAGTTACCCAGAGCTAGAGAGAGCCTACTGTCTTCCAACACTTTGACCCAATGCCTCTGAGTATGCAGCCCAGTATCACATAAGCCTCTTTTGTTGCCACATTATAATATGGAGATACCTATCTCAGAACTGGAAGGGACCTTGAAAGGTCATCGAGTCCAGTCCCCTGCCTTCAGAGCAGGACCAAGTACCGTCCCTTATTTTTGCCCCAGTTCCCTAAATGGCCCCCTCAAGGATTGAACTCACATTTAGCAGGCCAAAGAACAAACCACTGAGCTATCCCTCCCCTCATTGCATTGTGAATGTTTCTAATTTCTCTGTTTGCAGAGTTGCAGTAGCCATGTTATGTACTTGAAAACTTATCACATCCCCTCTGTCTTCTCTTTTCCAGACTAAATAAACCCAATTTTTTCAATCTTCCTTCATAGGTCGTTTTCTAGACCTCTGATCCTTTTTGTTGCTCTTCTTGTGGGCGAACATTTTTCACAAAATGATCACTCCATATCTGACCTCTCAGTTCTCATTCTCAAAGGAAACCTGCACAACACCTTCAATGTTTCACCTTGTATTTAGATGTGACATTGAGCTCCTTTCTCAGACCCGAAAAGGTCAGTGTAAACTCAAAATCTTGTCTCTTTCACCAATAGAAGCTAGTCCAATATATTACATCTCACCCAACTCGTTTCTAATTCACTCTTACCTAACACTTTTAAAATGACTGCTTTTGAGGTTCCCCCTGCCCCACTGAGCATGTGAGTACTATTCACTGGGTACTATTGCCCTTATTTCTAATCCACGTATCTTTGTAATTACTTTTGTCCTGAAGGACAATCCCAATTCTTCCCAATTTAGTGGAGTATACAAATTTTAATGCGCTCTATCATTTCTTACAGCTCAGTGAAGAGGTTAATTAAACCTGGACCTACCAATCACCTCCTTTTGTACCCCATGAGACCAGTGTCATTTTGAAAGTTCTTTGGTACCCAGGACTCTGGAATTGAATCCAGAGCCAGTCTGAGAATCTGAACTGCACACTGGAACAAAGCCTACCTAAAACTAATGTAAAACCACAATATCTGTAACAACCTAACCCATAATCTGGCCAACATTCCCAAGATAGAGTACTCTGGGCATCCACAGGTTTCAGAGTAACAGCCGTGTTAGTCTGTATTCGTAAAAAGAAAAGGATTACTTGTAGGTGTTTGTCTCTGTCTGAGGGGTTGGAGCAAATGCGGTTGTATCGCAGAGCTTGGCTGTAGACGATGGATCATGTGGTGTGGTCAGGGTGAAAGCTGGAGGCATGTAGGTAGGAATAGCGGTCAGTAGGTTTCCGGTATAGGGTGCTGTGTATGTGACCATCGTTTATTAGCACTGTAGTGTCCAGGAAGTGGATCTCGTGTGTGGACTGGACCAGGCTGAGGTTGATGGTGGGATGGAAATTGTTGAAATCATGGTGGAATTCCTCAAGGGCTTCTTTTCCATGGGTCCAGATGATGAAGATGTCATCAATATAGCGCAAGTAGAGTAGGGGCGTTAGGGGACGAGAGCTGAGGAAGCGTTGTTCTAAGTCAGCCATAAAAATGTTGGCATACTGTGGGGCCATGCGGGTACCCATAGCAGTGCCGCTGATCTGAAGGTATACATTGTCCCCAAATGTAAAATAGTTATGGGTAAGGACAAAGTCACAAAGTTCAGCCACCAGGTTAGCCGTGACATTATCAGATTCCTGACGGCTTGTAGTCCATCTTTGTGTGGAATGTTGGTGTAGAGGGCTTCTACATCCATTGTGGCCAGTATGGTGTTATCAGGAAGATCACCGATGGATTGTAGTTTTCTCAGGAAGTCAGTGGTGTCTCGAAGGTAGCTGGGAGTGCTGGTAGAGTAGGGCCTGAGGAGGGAGTCTACATAGCCAGACAATCCTGCTGTCAGGGTGCTAATGCCTGAGATGATGGGGCGCCCAGGATTTCCAGATTTATGGATCTTGGGTAGTAGACAGAATATCCCAGGTCGGGGTTCCAGGGGTGTGTCTGTGCAGATTTGATCTTGTGCTTTTTCAGGAAGTTTCTTGAGCAAATGCTGTAGTTGATTTTGGTAACTCTCAGTGGGATCAGAGGGTAATGGCTTGTAGAAAGTGGTGTTGGAGAGCTGCAGAGCAGCCTCTTGTTCATATTCCGACCTATTCATGATGACAACAGCACCTCCTTTGTCAGCCTTTTTGATTATGATGTCAGAGTTGTTTCTGAGGCTGTGGATGGCATTGTGTTCTGCACGGCTGAGGTTATGGGGCAAGTGATGCTGCTTTTCCACAATTTCAGCCCGTGCACGTCGGCGGAAGCACTCTGTGTAGAAGTCCAGTCTGCTGTTTCGACCTTCAGTATTTCCAACACACCTCTGAACAACATACTAATCCACAGAGACCTCCCTACCAACACTACAAAAAGAAGGATTCTAGGTGGACTCCTCCTGAAGGTCGAGACAGCAGACTGGACTTCTGCATAGAGTGCTTCCGCCAACGTGCATGGGCTGAAATTGTGGAAAAGCAGCATCACTTGCCCCACAACCTCAGCCATGCAGAACACAATGCCATCCACAGCCTCAGAAACAACTCTGACATCATAATCAAAAAGGCTGACAAAGGAGGTGCTGTTGTCATCATGAATAGATCGGAATATGAACAAGAGGCTGCTCGGCAGCTCTCCAACACCACTTTCTACAAGCCATTACCCTCTGATCCCACTGAGAGTTACCAAAAGAAACTACAGCATTTGCCCCCACCCCTCAGACAGAGACAAACACCTACAAGATCTCTATCAAGCATTCTTACAACTACAATACCCACCTGTGGAAGTGAAGAAACAGACTGATAGAGCCAGAAGAGTTCCCAGAAGTCACCTACTACAGGACAGGCCTAACAAAGAAAATAACAGAACGCCACTAGCCGTCACCTTCAGTCCCCAACTAAAACCCCTCCAATGCATTATTAAGGATCTACAACCTATCCTGAAGGATGACCCAACACTCTCACAAATCTTGGGAGACAGGCCAGTCCTTGCCTACAGACAGCCCCGCAACCTGAAGCAAATACTCACCTGCAACCACATACCACACAACAGAACCACTAACCCAGGAACCTATTCTTGCAACAAAGCCCGTTGCCAACTGTGCCCACATATCTATTCAGGGGACACCATCACAGGACCTAATAACATCAGCCACACTATCAGAGGCTCGTTCACCTGCACATCCACCAATGTGATATATGCCATCATGTGCCAGCAATGCCCCTCTGCCATGTACATTGGTCAAACTGGACAGTCTCTACGTAAAAGAATAAATGGACACAAATCAGATGTCAAGAATTAGAACATTCATAAACCAGTCGGAGAACACTTCAATCTCTCTGGTCACGCAATTACAGACATGAAGGTTGCAATATTACAACAAAACAACTTCAAATCCAGACTCCAGCGAGAAACTGCTGAATTGGAATTCATTTGCAAATTGGATACAATTAACTTAGGCTTGAATAGAGACTAGGAGTGGCTAAGTCATTATGCAAGGTAACCTATTTCCCCTTGTTTTTTTCCTACCCCCTCTCCCCCCCTCAGACATTCTTGTTAAACCCTGGATTTGTGCTAGAAATGGCCCACCTTGATTATCATACACATTGTAAGGAGAATGATCACTTTAGATAAGCTATTACCAGCAGGAGAGTGGGGTGGGGGGAGAGAAAACCTTTTGTACTGGTAAACACCCATTTTTTTCATGCTTTGTGTATATAAAAAGATCTTCTGTACTTTCCACAGTATGCATCCGATGAAGTGAGCTGTAGCTCACGAAAGCTTATGCTCAAATAAATTGGTTAGTCTCTAAGGTGCCACAAGTCTTCCTTTTCTTTCTGGGCATCCAGTGAAGGTCCTCCACCCGAGCTAATCACTGCAAGGTCCTGTGGCTCCATACACACAGTGTTGTGAAAGGCTGTTTGAGTAGTTCCATGGACATTGCTATTCTTGAAGATTCCTGAAGCTCACTGGCATTGGAAGATGCATTACGCAAATTGGAATATGCAGAGGCCACCTCAAACAACAATTGCCTTAGTATGTCAACAAGACAGTAATTGTAAGGTTTGATTTACTAAACAGCTACTAGCTGAAGGACTAGGTTTACTAGCTATGGTGATAAATGACTGTGCTGCCACAACTCCCACAGCTACCCTGTAAGAACTACTATTAATGCACACCAATCAATTCAGAAAGATGAGTATTTTTGTGAGTCACAGAAACACCACCATATTTTAAAAGCGGGGGTCACTTTGCACTCACACAAATGATACAACGACTAAAGAAAATATGTTTGCCACAGGGTGGTAACTGCCCTTTGGAAGGAAACGGCCAGCGCACCTGTGACTCATTGGTTGCCTCCTCAAATTGGGGTTAAAAGAAGGCACCTGGGCTACATAAAGGGGGAGAGACAGAGAGAGGGGAAGAGTCAGTCAGGAAAAGGGCAGGTGACAGCTGCCAGAGACCAGGAGACTTGTAAGAGGTCCTTGAAGGAAGCTGTAGGTGGTTCCTGGTGGAAGGCTGAAGGCAGGAGAGCAACAGAAGGATTTGCTGGCTGATCTCCCCAAGCCAGAGAGCAGCAAAGGGAGCTGTCTGCTGACTTCTAAGCCAGAGAGCCAGAGCCAAAGGCTGGGGAGGGCTGAAGGCAAGCCAGCAGCAAAGGTGCTTATCCACTGATGTCTCCACCTACAGAACTGAAGCCAGTGGAACAGTGAAAGGCCCACCTGCTTGCCTGTTTGGGACATGAGAGGTTAGTAGTATAGAAGAAGTGATGGATCAACTTCCAGCAGAGAGGCTTTGGGGGAAACAGGGGTGGAAATTGCACCAGCTGAAAGGGCTGGTGTGGCTGTCCTGGAAGAAGGAGAGGACTGATGAAGAACCCAGGTGTGACAGAAGATACCAGAGTGGGATATGTGGGGCATCAGGGACTGGATGTCTTGAGATTTTAAGACACATGCACTGGGGTGATAGATGGACTATATTTCGGGACTTTTGTCACAGACCATTTGGACTATTTTTTTTTTTTTTTTTAACAAGAACAAAAAGGTCCAAAGGAGGGGTATTATCGAGGCAAGAAAGCTGACATTGAGTTACTGGAGACTTTGAAGAAGGGAAACTGAGGTAGAGGCATACCATTCTGCTGCAACCTGCTGCTGGAAGATGTGCCAGGCAGCACCGCCTTATGACAAGATTCAGGCAGATTAAAGACATTAGAATTTTAATATATCAACATTAAATACTGCTTTACTTGTCCACTTCTAAGATGTGTCATTCAACAAGATCCGATTCACAGTTAATTCTAGCTGTAAAAAATAGGGGTGAGTTTTGAAGGCTTACTATTTGAATTTTGTACCAATCGTTGCTGGAAAAATCTGAGTATTCAGTAATATTTTAAAAGCTGCTAGAATGTGAACACCTAATCGGAACCTACAATCCAAGCTGACCGTCTTATAAAACAGAAAACTTCGTATAAGTATTTGAAAAATGTTACAAAAATGCCACTAGCATTAAGTTTAACTTCCATTGCATTTCCTATTAATTTCTTTCATTCTTATCCCTTAACTGAAGTGTCACTAAAGTTAACCTAATAAGCTAACTGGTGCTCTTTTTCTGCATGCATTCCAGGAGGGTTTTTTAACATCTCCTTCCTCTGAAACATCAGGGATGGCCACAGCTGGAGCTGGGACATGGGGTGGGCCAGGGTTCTGAGATGCCATCAACCATTCTCTCTCTCAGGTGCGTGGCTGGCTGGTTCTTGCTCAGTCAGGAAGGATAGACAAGTCAGTCTGGAAGTGTTTCTGGGGGTTTGTCATATTCCTCTGCAGCATGTGGGTGTGGGTTGCTTGCAAGGATTATTGGGGTATATCTGACTATCATTTCCCTGCCATCACTATCATTTCTCGAGCACTAATGCACCTCAGTCCCTCCTATTCTCTGCCTCTGGCACTTAACAATCCACTCTCCTGTGAGCTGTAATACTTGGGTCTCATTTTGGTTGTTGGGTTTAGTGTGTGCGTGCTGGTGGCCTGTGATACACAGTAAGTCAGACTATATGATCTAGTGATCCCTTCTGGCCCTATTCTATCACACACATCTTGACTTTAAATAGCTATTCAGTGGGAAAGCAAGCACGAGACAAAGATTAATGTTATTGGCTATACAAACATTACCTAAAGAATTAATAAGATATTACAAAATGTGCCAAATACAGAAAAATAAATAAAGCATACCTGCATACATATGGTATGTTAGCCTTTCAATTAGTTTCACTACAGTTCCTCCTTTGATGATCGGGATTCCATTCCTACTTTGCAGATTGTCCTCAAAAACAATATTTTCCTCAGAGTCTTCCACTACAAAACGATACACATTTGGGCTGGGCAGCCTCAGTGGCTGTTCATTTTCTTCTTGCAGTAACACTGAGTCAAGCATTCGATCCAGTGTACTGCGATACTGAAGGGAAATCAGAGCTGCCATCCAATTGTTCTTCTCTTCAGCAGACTTGGCAGCAAACACTATGCTGTTTTCGTCTTTAGATGCTAGCTCAAAAGCATGTTTGTATTCACAAGTGTCATCTTTGTCAATGATCTGCATTTTCCTCATGATAATTTTTTCCTTAAGTCTGTACTCTGTATTGCTGTAACCTGGAAGCCGCGATTGTCCATGATTAGTTTTACAGCTGATCAGTAAACCATCAAAGAGAAATATGTGGCGTTCATGTTTGGCTCCTATCCTTGTCAGCACACCTTCCATTATGAATTCATTGCAGCACTGGCCAATATCTTTGCCTTCCCAACCATCAATATTTTTCTGAATCTCATTCATTTTTTTGATGGCCAAGTGCTTGCTTCTTACTTGGCGGTTGTAGAAACGACAAACTGTCTCCCTAGAAACAAACAATTTTATCTGGTTAGCTTCTTCCATATTAATTGCCAGAGACTGAAAAACACACCACTGAATTTAACACTGTATGCTATTTTTTTCCCCAACCTAAATATGCCCTAATCATGCTGAACCACAAATGTAGAAAGGACAGTGAACTGCCAGGGAAAGACTAAGGGTATGTCTTCTCTGGCAACATTAACGTAGCCGTGTAGTCGTGGCACCAGCACTGGGAGGGCTCTCTGATAGCACTGTAAAAAACCCACCCCCACGAGGAGAGCAGTCACCAGCGCTGGGAGCACGGCTCCCGGTGCTGGTCCACTGTCCACACTGCCACTTTACAGCGCTGAAACGTGCGGCGCTCAGGGGGGTCTTTTTTCATATCCCTGAGCAAGAAAGTTGCAGCGCTGTAAAGTGGAGGTGTAGACAAGGCTTTAGACTATTCAAGAAGGGGGTACAGAGGGTTGTAAGTGAATACTCTTGGAACAGCAACAGATTGAAGTCTGCTAGCTTTGATGTTTGGCATGTGCAAGTGTCGAACAAAAACATGCTGCTTTTTTACATCAGTCAACGAAGGGGGAAATAGGGAAACACTGCCACCCCTAGAGATCTTCCTTCTAACTTGCTTTGGGGTACAAGAGGCTTCCTTGATTGTATTCTTACCCAGGCCGCCGTCTAGGTGAATGTTTATTGTAAATGCGCTCCATGCTGCATTGGAGATTTAAAAGAGCGGTAATGGCTTGTTTCAAGCACTCCCTGTCTTCTTCATCTTCACTGCATTCCTGCAATTGCTACAATGACAAAACAAATCAATTTCTGTCCAACTTAATCGTTTCTTTAGAGATATATACAGACAAAAACAAATATATTCATATGTAGGGTCTTTTTCAAAAGCACTCAGTGTTCGCCTGACTTTGATCCCACTGAAGTCAATAACCAATGCTGAGTGATTTTGCAATCCTCACCCATAAGACCACCAATGCCTGTCAAAGTAGTTACTGAAATGAAAACACAGCTGTCAGATATCCTGAAAGATAAATAGCTAGAGAGTTAGCTTGTGTGTGAAGGGGAGAGATTCTGAGATAAAAGATTCCCCCATTCTATACTGGATAGCCTGACTGTGAGTTGTCAAAAAACCCTACAGGATATTATTCTTGAAATCCTGTCACTTAAAAATTGTTCTGTTTCATAATGATCATTGGCTTTGAAGTTGGCTGTGCTCACTAGTCTAGAGGCTTGGAACAGTCCTGAAGCTGTATGTCAGTACTACATCAACTGCACCCTTTTTTAGTACTTTAATAGTGTTTCAACTAACTATGCAGCGTAGTTGTAGCCATGCTGGTTCCAGGATATTAGAGAGACAAGGTCGGTAAGGTAATATTGGGCCAACTTCTGTTGGCGAGAGAGAAGCTTTTGAGCAGCACAGAGCTCTTCTTCAGGGTTGGGAAAGGTACTTGGAGCCACGACTAAATGCAAGGTGGAATAGACTGTTTAGCATAAGTAGTTAGCACATAGTCTAAGGAATCATTTGATCACTTTAGATAAGCTATTACCAGCAGGACAGTGGGGTGGGAGGAGGTATTGTTTCATATTCTCTGTGTATATATAAAGTCTGCTGCAGTTTCCACGATATGCATCTGAGGAAGTGAGCTGTAGCTCACGAAAGCTTATGCTCTAATAAATTGGTTAGTCTCTAAGGTGCCACAAGTACTCCTTTTCTTATTCCAGGTAAAGTGGCCCATTAACACCTCTGCAGTCAGAGGGAGGAAAGAAAGGGGGGAAGAAAGCAGCCGAGGAAGGGTTATTAGGCTATGTCTACACTACAGCCTAGGTCGGCAAAACTTATGTCGCTCAGGGGTGTGAATATTCTGCTCCCTGAGCAACACAGGTGACACCAACATCGGCTGTAGTGTGCACAGTGCTATGCTGGGGAGACAGCTTCTCCTGCTACATAGCTTCTGCTGCTCGCAGAGGTGGTTTTTTTATGCCAACGCAACGGGAGAGCTCTCTCCTGTCAGCATAGAGTGTCTTCACCACACGAACTACAGCTGCACCACTGTACGCATAGACATGCCCTTAGTGGGTTATAGATTACTGTAATAACTTCAACCAAGTCTAGCAGACGGATAAGAGCAAATGTCAACTTCATATACCATTCTCTCTATTAGCAAAGACAAAGTTTGAAATCCAGATTTAATACTAGCAACAAATGATCAAGTCCAGTGATCATGTTTGCTTCACTTACTAGGGAAAACAAGATTTTTCCTTCTCCACTACTCAGAAGGCACTGATTTACAAAAGTCTAATTAGCTTTCATAGTCAATATTCATCTCAACACTCACTTGTAAGAAAAAAGGGGTTACAGAAAACTTCACATTCTTTAAGGTAAATGGTTCACAAAATATCAACAGCATAAGAATATTATGATGAGTGAGTAACTGAAGAGTCTATACAATTTTACCTGTTAATTCCTCTTGTAAGTTAAGATTGCATGAAAAACTTAGTAGACAAGAAAATTCAGGTAGACTGGTCTATTGGGCAAAATCAAGCCAATTTGCCCCCCCCACTATGGGCTAACTCGTGTTTGCCCTGTATATTTTAAGATTAATCTTACCCACAATCACTCAGTATGGCAGTAGCCTTCTTTTTCTTTCCCAGTATGCTCTCTCAGCAAGGATATTTAGCTGGCTCTAAAAGTAACTGAGACAATAGGATTGACCAGATGGGCCCTCTCCCTTTATGTAATTCAAAGTACTATCACTTATATTTTCCAGATGGCCAAACATTCTCCAGTCTGTATATCATGGAAATCAAAGAATTTTTAAATCTGAGAATTTGAGAGGATTATGCATGCTGAGAAGAGTATAGGGAAGAGAAAATAAGGCACTTGCCATGGTGAGTATCCCCTCTTTTCCACCTCATCGGCAGAGACTCTAAAACAGCAAAGGGAAAAGGAGGGAGAGCATAAGACTGGGTCTGAAAAAAATGACATGAGGTTTATGAAGTCCTAAAACATGCATATAGCTAAGGATTGCGACAATATACTGGTTCTGCTCCTCAGATTCCCTGGGAGGATTTCTTCCAAACTCTTCCCAAAATGAGAGATCATCTTTGGCATCATCATTGCTGACAAAAAGGTTGTATTTAGCTTAGTGAAACAGCTCCAGAAAATAGTCTAAAGCTGTAGCTAGTAGACATTACATAGCATCTATTTTAATTTTGTGTAAAGATATAGGGAATCGCTTCCATTTCTGGTTTCCAACATATTGAGTTTTCAGAATCCACTTCAGGCAACTTATTCTGGCAAACTTTACTCTCTCAAGTTCTTGCCCTTTACAGCCAAGCTTTCAGACTAAATCAACACAGGAGTGCAATTTATTTGCTATTCACAGGATAAGAAAAAAGGAACATGTTTTTGCCAAAGATGTGACAGAATATTAATACTGGTAAATTGACAATCACAACAGTTTTGTCAACTTTTTTATTCTTTTCTGAAGAAAATGACCAACAATAGAAATGAAGGGCGTTAGAGTTCTTCTGACCACTGATAAACACAACTATTGCTTGTTAAGAACTGAATTGTGGTATTTAGTTCCTTCCTTCCCTCTGGCATTCTAAAAAGGATGATCTTGTGTGGATCTAATCTCTTGGAACATCCTCTAAAACTGTGCAGAAGTCCCCATGCAATTGTAGAATGAGTTCAATGAATTGTCTTTCTGCTTTTGGTCTCATGTCTTGGCACCTGAACATGCTCTGACGGCAATGTTTGCAGAGTACAGTTTCTGTAGTTCTTGACAAATGTTAAAACACTTTTCCTTACTGATGTAATAGAATGCCAAAAGACAGTACTTCAATAATATTATCTTATTGTGTTGAAGCACTTTTCTGTTGTCTTATGTTTTAGACGAGCTAATCTGCTGGGTACAGATTTACTTAAGGAGCCAATCAACCTGTGGTGGTGAAGGACGAGACTACATTTATCTCCAAAGGTTGTCCCATCACAAGATTAGTATTCTGCTCAGAACAGGTCAGAGACTGGATTAGCAGTGGCGTTTTGTGATTATACCCTCCAACTATGGAGCACGAAAACACACCACGCTCAACGTAAGAAAAATGTTGTGTGATGTGGTGAGGAACTATATTTTTGTTCATATGTATTTCTCACTGGTGACTACAAAAGATAAGGTGCTGAGAGTCTGTAAAATGCTGCTGTTCGTTCTCTGTATCTACTGCTAATGATTAAACAATAGTGAAAGGGATAAAAGACAGAATTTAATATCTTTTGGGTTCTTTGGCAACTGTGTAACATGCCATTCTATGCAAGAGATCTCTGAAGTGAGTGGATTTGAAGGTAAATATCAACAAAAGGATAATTCATAGTCTGTCCCTCAGTCACAGTTTAAAAGGGTGGAAAATATGCTACTCCATCAATAAAGGAAAGTCTTCATGGACTCGACGCTGAGGTCACATTCCTTCCTTACTTGAATGGCTCTCAACCGTCTGAATCTGGCTGGCAGCTTGTCCAGGATTTAGATAAATTCTTTGACCCTGAGTTCCCTGAAATAGATCTAGCTGGTCTGGAAATCTGATAAACAGTATATTTATAGTAGATGTCTTTGAAGCAAGAGAAAGGTTATGATCCTCTTGAATTTGTTATCAAGGAAATCAATCTAATGTGCATCTGATAGTAGAGTTTTTCAATAATTACAAAAGTTAATCACATTATTTTGAAACACAGAATATTCTAAGATTGATAACTAGTTGCAGAATTCATATGCAGACTATACTTGGCTACCTGTGTTTCTCAGCATTACTGCAAGATCAAACACCTTTATTATTATCATCATTCCTTCTCTTAGAACCTCTATGACAAGCCTGTAGTATCTTTTGAGGGGGGTCCTGAGTGGAATGGCTGTATGGGTGGGCTTGTGCACAACAGTGCAGGGGGTTCTGCAGCTTAAAGAATGCAGCAGCCCAAAACCTCTGCATGAAAATGGAGTACACGGAAATACAAACATTGCTATTCTAGTCCACAGGCTGAAACATCAACCACAGACAGGCTGCCCTGCAGTCTTTAGATCTGCCAGGGAACATGGGTAGATTTATATCCCACTGCAGAGTTCACAGCACACGGATCACACCAAAACAGAAACACAGCAATGGCTTATCTAGTACAATGGTCAGTACCAGATACGTTAGAATAAGATGTAAAATTCCTATTACAGGAAATTATGTACAAATATGCCACAGGGGAAGTTCTCTCCTCACCTCAGTCAGTTAAATGGTTGCCTTATATCCTGAAGCATAAGGCTTAACATCCCTTATATTTTATCTTCATGGAACTGTGGATATGCTTGTTGTTCATAGAAGTGCCCATTCCTTTTCTCAAAAAGAAAAGGAGTACTTGTGGCACCTTAGAGACTAACCAATTTATTTGAGCATGAGCTTTCGTGAGCTACAGCTCACTTCATCAACATCTGATGAAGTGAGCTGTAGCTCACGAAAGCTCATGCTCAAATAAATTGGTTAGTCTCTAAGGTGCCACAAGTACTCCTTTTCTTTTTGCGAATACAGACTAACACGGCTGTTCCTCTGAAACCTGTCATTCCTTTTCTGAATCCTAATAAGCTCTTTGACTCACAAACACCTTACGATAGTGAATTTCACAGGGTAATTAGACAATTATGTTAGAAGGGATTTCCTTTTAGCACTTTTGAATTTATCACCTACTTATTTTGTTGTTGTCTCCTAGCTCTCGTATTATATAAGCATAAGAACGGCCACATTGGGTCAGAGCAATGATCCATCTAGCCCAGTATCCCGTCTTCCAACAGTGGCCAATGCCAGGTGCTTCAGAGGGAATGAACAGAACAGGTAATCATCAAGTGATCAATCCCTTCGCCCATTCCCAGCTTCTGACAAACAGAAGATATAGACACTTCAGAGCATGGCTTTGCATCCCTGGCTAATAGCCAGTGACGGACCTATCCTCCATGAACTTATCCAGTTTTTTTTTAACCCTGTTATAGTCTTGGCAAAGAGTTCCACAGATTGACTGTGTTGT
This sequence comes from Lepidochelys kempii, assembly GCF_965140285.1. Taxonomy (NCBI): domain Eukaryota; kingdom Metazoa; phylum Chordata; order Testudines; family Cheloniidae; genus Lepidochelys; species Lepidochelys kempii. The sequence goes on along the minus strand of NC_136385.1, from coordinate 128,400,596 downwards.
GTGAAGAAATACTTCCTCTTGTTTGTTTTAAACCTGCTGCCTATTAATTTCAGTTGGTGACCTAGTTCTTGTGTTATGAGTAAACAACACTTCCTTATTTACCTTCTCCCCACCAGTCATGATTTTACAGACCTCTATCATATCCCCCCTTAGTCTTTTTTCCAAGCTGAAAAGTCCCAGTCTTATTAATCTCTCCTCACATGGCAGCTGGTCCATACCCCTAACCATTTTTGTTGCCCTTTTCTGAACCTTTTCCAATTCCAATATGTCTTTTTTGAGATGGGGTGACCAGATCTGCACGCAGATGAAAGGATAAAGAGGAGTGTCTGACTGACCTTCTCTGGAGCATTTGTTGTTTTATATACCATTATTCAGTTGCTTTTATCTTCTCCTCTCGAGGTTAAGTAGTCCTACTCTTTTTAACCTCTCTTCATGCCTTCAGAAACATGAAACCTCTCTTTCATGCCTCTAAGTGTTTTGCTGTACTTGTCTAGACTGTTTCCATTTCACCTACATTCTTTCTGAGATGAAGTTACTACAGCTGAACATAGCATTCAAGGAGAAGGAATACCAACAACTTATGCAATGGCATTAACATATTGTAAGTATTGTTCTCTGTACCTTTCTTAATACACACCAACACTGGGGATTTTTTTTAAAACCACTGAGCAGAAGTTTTCACAATGTAATATGAAGTTCAAATTTTAACCTGAAATTATTCATTGTCACCATTAAAAACACATTTCCCAGAAGAACAGCCATACTGGGTCAGACCAAAGGTCCATCTAGCCCAGTATCCTGTCTTCCGACAGTGCCAATGCCAGGTGCTTCACAGAGAATGAACAGAACAGGCAATCAAGTGATCCATCATAGACTATCAGGGTTGGAAGGGACCTCAGGAGGTCATATAGTCCAATTCCCTGCTCAAAGCAGAACCAATCCCCAATTTTTGCCTCAGATCCCTAAATGGCCCCCTCAAGGATTGAACTCACAACCCTGGGTTTAGCAGACCAATGCTCAAACCACTGAGCTATCCCTCCCCCCATCGCTCAGTCCCAGCTTCTGGCAAACAGAGGTGAGGGACACCATCCCTGCCAATCTTGGCTAATAGCCATTGATGGACCTATCCTCCATGAATTTATCTAGGGTTTTTTTGAACATTTACTATACAATGGTATTCAAGATTTCAGTGTTTCCCTACCTATACTTACAAGGACAAATAACTGGGTAATTGCTGATTTTTTTTTGAGGCAATCACTGTAGCTGAGCTAGAACTCTGCCCCAAAGCCTTGTACTCTGTTCATCTTTGCATGTAAATCAACATACATCACACTTAGTAAATAAGCTTTGGATTTTTCCTATAATCAAGAACAAATTTGCCAAAGTATTGCCAAGGTATCATCTTGCGGCTTCATCCATTTTAAAGTTATAAATTAAACAAGATCATTTTATGTAAACTTAAGAAAAAACACAGCAAAATATTTCTGCAGTTATTTACAAGCTTCTACACTTAAAGGTAAAAGACAGTTAATGATACCCAACAGTCTGTTCTTCCATTCATGAGAGGATGTGCGTATGTAGTTCCCACTAGCATTAACAGGAGTTATTGGTGTGTTGAAAGTCTCTACAGACAAAAAGTCTCTTATGAGATTAGAAAGACAAGACTGAGCGTATCTAAAAAGATTTAAGTACCTTCTCTGTTTTGCATTTTGGAATATAAATAGCAACAAGTCTTCTAGAATCATGAAACAAATAAGATCTAGCAAGTTTGTAAATAAAGCATGTAATCCTCAAATGCACAGAACACCAAAGTGAAAACAACACACTAAATTAAACACTAGATCCTGCAGCTGAAAACTGTCTAAACACTGTAAGGCCCTACTCTTGCAGAGATTTATGTTTGTACTTAGCCTTAAGCACTGTGAGTACTTCCACTGACTTCAAGAGAACATTCAGATAATCAGTTTTACCTCCTGCATCACACAGGCCACTAAATTGGTTAAGATATTCACACTTTAAATAAAAGTACTACAAAAAACGTCAGAGAATTGTCACATTTAAAAAAATGTATTTTGCTGTGAGGGAAAGAACAGCGGTCAATGATTAAGTTCTCCCTATGGTTATTTTTCTTTGAAACAAATGCTGTATTTATACATCTGTTAGCGCTGACCCCATACCAAGGGCTGGCAAAAGAACTGCAAAAGTAGAGCCGAATGAGGCTACTGGTATGAAGACTTAAGTCTTCTGAACTAACAACTAAAGTAAGTCAGGCTACTCCAAGAATCAAGAATGATCTGTATTTTGTTTACCTTTTAAGTCTCACTCAATAAAATTATAAACTTCATGAAGGCATCCAAAGTGTAAATCACCTTAATTACAGTACATCTTCTAACCACAACAAAGCCCAGGTGTTTGGAATCAAAATTTAGGTGGTTAAAAATGTTGTTTCAAAACTTAGTAACAGCAGAAATATTTTCACAGATTAAAAATACAAGGAAACCACTTGGATTTAAACATTACTCGAGGCTGTTGGCAACCCAAACATTATAGCCCTGTGCTAAAACATGAGACTAAGTAAAACCAATTATGTTTTTGTTATACAAGTTGACTGAACTGCAAAAAGTACACAGCATAAAGAGTGAAAATTAAACTAGCGTTTGCAAATGTTAACATTAACAGAATTAAAGACGTGAAAAACCCAATATTGTTAACCTGAGTCTCCATTCAGTTTTTTCACTGTTAAGTAGATTTTAACTTGTCTGAGTGCTACAATGCGATACACATTTTAGGTTGCAAAGTTTGTTATTTCTTCCCACACATATTAAGTACATCCTTGGAACTGTACACAACGAGCAGCTAGCAATATAGAACTTAAAGGCTGTACTAGTTGCATGACAATACAAACTGACCGTACGCTGAGGTAAGCCCCATACCACTGCAATATGCACACAATACATTTAGGTAATGTAATTTTTTTTATTGTGCGTTGAATTAAAAAATTCTTAGCAGTCATACAATAATAAAATTTAAGAAATAACCCAATGTCACTTCATTCATTTAAATGAAATATTTATAGTTTAATCAATTATCCACTTGTTCATGTATGTGTTACAAATCTATTTCTTAGCACCACATCCGCTACCCCAAATATGGGCAAACATTTTTGGCACACGGTCTGCAATCATTAAAAGTCTCTGAGGCTACAAGTGTCCCAAGATCACTCCCTGTAGCCAAGATAGCGCATTGTCCTTAGTTACATTTCTGTTCTTTAAAAGGAGTACTAGTGGCACCTTAGAGACTAACCAATTTATTTAGTCTCTAAGGTGCCACTAGTACTCCTTTTCTTTTTGCGAATACAGACTAACACGGCTGTTACTCTGATTTCTGTTCTTTTTTACACATTTATGCTTATCTCATACTCACAACAAGAGTTGTATTTCTGCTTTTTGATGGACCGTCTATCCCGCCTGGGTCCCGTCCCTGTCTCCATTAACTCAACTCAGAGCAAACAAATACAGACAAACGGAGGTATGCACAACTATTATTATGCTATTTATCAGGTGCGATGAACAGGGCTACCTACAAAAACATATGCTGCTGTGTGGACTACCTTGCCAAGGCATAAAAGCAGCACTAGACACACAGGTAATCTTTGGTCATACCTGCAGATTGCTTATTGTATAGTTTGTTTCTCTTGATTTCCCAATACGTAGAATTATTTATAAATCCACATCAGTTCTCAGCCTACGCAATCTTGCTCTTGGTAACAAAACTATTGAAAACAAAATGCTACAGGAATATAATTTAACAACCTACTAAATCAGGATTCCACAAATCCTTGCAAATGCCCTCACTTTTTAAGATACAAACTATTAGAGCCTCTCCAAATTTACTTATTTTTTTTTAAAGGAGTGCTGTGGATGTTTTCTTCTATCCTCATTATGGAGAAAATGTGCCAGGCTTTCAAAGATTCTACTTTATTTCTTGGTCTTGTCCACTTGGAACCCAAAGCAACTACTGAATAGTCAAAATAGATGATTCTGATTTTGCTGAGTGTGAAATACAAGTTTTCCAAAAATTATAAGATGGATTTGCTTGCCTTGAGCTGAGAGGCCCGGATATTGAGTTGAACCATCTATTACTGATTAGGAAAATGTATGAAATAGAAGTAAACAAAGAATTAAAAGCAATGCACACTGTCAAATTGATGTAAATTTCACTTAAATGCCAGTTCAATTTAATAAAAAAACAGACCTACTATAAAGGTTTAACATGCCACAGCACACAAGCAATAATCAAAGATTTATGGAGGCTTTGAGGCCTGGAATAGTTTGAATTTTGCATGATTTAATATTGATAATAGATTGTTACAATCTGTTTACTTTCTAACCATGCAATCACTGCTGTAAAATTTATGCTTAACTATATTCACATCCTATCTTCATGCACAGTAAATAAAAATTAATTCCCTAGTTAAACTAAAATTACTCAAGCTTTAAATGAAACTGCACTAGTGTCTTACCTGCAATAATTCAAAATAGTGCAAACAATGATAAACTGGGATCAGCATAAGTCGTGGAAGGACATATTGTATAGCTTCTTTAAAACCTTCAGCAATAGACTGAAAAGAAAAAAAGCGGCATTATTACCACATATAAGTCAAAAAAAAGAGGGAAGAAGTTGAGAGGTTTTTCAAGAGTTTTATTAATTTGTTTGTGAGAAATATAGATATAGTGAATCTTTAGAAGGGCTTGAATGAGTACGGTGTGGTGGGATGGTGAGCCAGGAGGCAGAGGGCATTGCAAATACTGGAAGCACGCTTTTTTAAAAGCGGGACATATCAGAGGGTAGTGCACACATACTCCCAGTTTGCTACTAAAAATTCACCCATGGCTTGCAAGATACACCATCCTCAACTCCCTCGGTGAGAATCTGCAGTGGCAACCTCATTAAAATAGACAACTTATCAGTTTCACTGTGATTACCTCTATTTTCACCAGAAACAACAAATCAACAAACAATGTGCTGGAACAAGTTCACTACAAAACAATTTACAAACAGCTCTCAGGTCACACAAAGCCATGTGGACCTTTATCCTTAACAGACCTCATACTTCTGCAATGTCTTCAGTACTAGCCACAAAACTTAAGTTTTTCCTCAATCAAGATTTCCATTGCATTAACAAAATATTCCTCAGGAAAGCCTGTGTCACCTGGTTTTAATATCTACACAAAAGACTAGTTATGCATTTCCTTTTCTTATTAATTAGCACTAGCTCAAAGAGCCAAAAATTAAGAACATGCAGAATTCTACAGTGAACCCGTATTCATGACTAAGCAGACATAATCCTAAATCACACAGTCATGTCTGGGAAGTTAGAGTATTAAAGCATAAAGCTTGAAAAACATTATGATCAGTCAGATACGCTCAAACCCACTTCTTTAATGGATATTTTACTAGGAGTAACAAAAGAAATTTCAATTTCCTGCAGAATTTGGTGCTGGAATGCAACGGAAGCTTAAAAAGACTACCTGGGACCCAGAGACAATCTGACCAAAGTGCACCCCACAAGAAATTCTAGTACCCCACCTCCTACCACCCCGCAAGAGGGTTTGTGGCACTCACATCTCTCTTCTGTTAATGCTACCTCCTGCTCTCCAGATCTCAAAGTGCACTGTGTCTTTCCCTCCAGATCCTTGGCAGATCCATAGGCCCAGATATTTAGATTCTGCCTTAATCTACCCCTCCGACGCGCCAAAGAAATTAGGAGATCTTATTAAATACACGGGATAATACTATTAGTAATAACTTTGGGATTCACATTTATTTAGTCAACCAAAATGATTCTAAAACTGTTTCACTTTTTGATCAGTTAACTAACGCAGTAACTCAGAAGGCAAGAAGAGGAGAAAGAATTTCCAAGGGATCCTGGGAAAGGAACATGACTTCTTGAAGCATGGATCAGAAAGAAAGCAGAGAGAAATCATGGACACACTTAAAATGAAGTAACTGTGGAATGGAAACTTATTTATCCAGTGTTTTACTTTCTGGAAATAATCTGTCAGTCTAAGACATCTAGACTGGACCTCTCTTTCTGTAATTGCCAGAGGCAGCTCATGGTTGTCCATGGGACTTCAAGGCTTGGCCATACCTCTTCTGCCTTCACTCCAATTTGCTCGGAGACAAAATGCTAAGGAACATCCCAAACACAGTCCAACTCTTCCTATTGGGAGGGAGCGTCAAGAGAGGATGCCAGCTTCCTTCCCAAGTGACTCAGTATCCACCTGAGTATCTGGGATAAGACTCCAGAGCTTTTCCCTACAGAAGTGGACCGGCCATGGGTTTGTTTTGTTTTGGTTTTGGGGATTTTTTGATGGGGGGAGGAAGGGCGGGGAAGGGGTTTACTGCACTGACCAAGGAATCAGGTGCAGGATGATGGTCTTGTTTATTGAGTCCCAAAAGGTGAAGAGGACTGACTCACCCTTGAAGAGATGTCTCGGGAGGAGTCTCAGCTGGCACGATGGGACATAAAGACCCTATCAAGCTGTCCAAACTGAGTCCTTGCCCAAGCAGGGTCTGTGGGATAGGAGCAACTGTGGCAGAGCTCTCCTTCTGTGGCTCCTTTGAGTCTCCTTCCAGATGAAGAACTCTTAGCCATTTGTAGGCACTGTTTAGCAGGATCTGCCATGCTGGGAGGGGAAGGGGAAAATAAACAAGGGAAGGAGCTCAGTGGGTGGTCCTGTTAAGAAATGAATCCCTGAAAAAAGTCAACCATTGGATGAAGGACAAGGTGTAGGTGGGGAAGGAGAGAGAGAGAGAACATTGTTCATTGGCTTGGTATTAAAAACGGGGATGGCAATGGAAAGGGCAGGAATGCCAAGTCACCGCTTTGCTGGAGGCAAAGAATCTAGTACGAGGGCTGAAGGGAAGTGACCAAGACCCACGGACATGTCTGAGCTGCCTCCATTATTTGCAAGAAGAGAGGCACAGCCCAAATACTTTAATCTGAGGAGGAATCATGATCCAGGATACCACTAGGATTTCCCTCAACCCCAAAGAGTGATTGGGAACAGGAATATAGAATGGATCTTATAAAAGAAATGTGGTATTTCTTGAGTGAGATTTCATACTTACCTGAAAATGTAGCGCAACAGCTGGTTTAGCCATCAAGTTATTAAAATGCTCATGAAACCGTGGAGAAAGAATATCCTGGGACAAAGTTTCATATGGATCAAAGGCTTGTTCCTAAAGGAAGGAGGAAATAATTATGTATATACAGAAAAAGGATGTAGGACATCTTTTGTGCTCAGCTGTACCATTTGTTTATTGAGATCTGATGTGTTAATGTGATTTTTCAATAAACTTTCAGTTTACTCAAAAATAATATAACTCAGCATATCCCATAATTCATTAATGTATATTTTAATACATGCACAAATCTTTTGTGAGCATTGCTCGGCATCACCATATTTGTCATTCACACAAATTTTAATGAAATGGTGGCAGTCAAGAGGCAAATTCTTATTTACAGTCCAGTAGTGATCCCACCACCAAGTCATGTTTTGAAAAGGCTTCTCTAACATGTATGAAAACAATGATTACTTACCCTCACAGTAACTTTGGTTCTCTGAGCTGATGTCGGCGTGGATCCCACTGTAGGTGCTCATGTGCCTCACACGTTGCAAGACCTGATTCCCTATGAAATCTCATGTAAGGAAGATCAGCCCTAAGTGTTTGGGGCTCACTCACTCTCCTGGCCAAAGTGCTTGCAGCTAGGAAAACGGTCTTCAGAAAGAGCTCTCTTTTGAGTCCGAGTCTCGACAGGATGACACGGAGTTCTGAGGTAGGAGTCATCTCTTTGACCAGTGGGTAAATATACATCACATCCTTGAGGAGCTTCAATACTGCTCGGTGAGAGAAGATGGAGCACAAACATACAGGCAGATGGCAAACTGAGATCAGAACTGGATGGACCTCAGTGGAGCTGAACAAAAGACCAGAGTGTTTCAGATGCAGCAGTATTCAAAAATCTATGGTACTTGCATAGAAGCCAAGCCTTGTCAGGCCACCAAGATCAAGAACCTTTTCCAAGTTGACAATTAAGTCCTCCTGGTTGTTGGGTTTCTACTCCGTAACCGCATCTCCTGGAGTTATTTAGGGCAGTCCCTGACCGCGGTACTTAGCCAGCCAACATCCAGGCTGTCAGGTGCAGAGACTTACGGTCCAGATGAACTATCTGGCCATGGTGCTGCAAAATCAGGTCCAGGAACTATGGGAGCCGGTTCAGTGGCTGAATGGACACCTATAGCAGATCTGTCATTCAAAACTGTTGCAGCCAATATGGTGCTATGAGAAGCATCGTGGCTGTGACTCTTGGATTTGGAAATTACCTTGGAAGATGTGGGAACAGGTGGAAAGACATAAAGGAGGCCTTGGGTTCCACTGCGGTAGGAAGGTGCTGGGCAATGAGCCTGGAACAGAGATGAGAGTGGGCACTGCCCTTGGTGGTGAACAGGTCTAATACAGGAACCCCCCAATGATGGAATACTGGTACTACAACATCTCTCTGCAGTGACCATTCATGACTGGCATGGTTATTTTCTTATAAAGTCTCTAGGTCAATGCTGACTCCTGGGAAGTGAAGAGCCACTGGGGTTACTCGTTGCTAGCACCATATCTAGAATTTGATGGCCTCCAGGCAGAGTGGTGAGAAGCATACATTTCCTTGTTTCTGCAGTGAATCACAGATGTGGCATCCATCAGGTTCTACACTGTGAAATTTCAGAGGACAGGCCAGAACACCACCCAGGCCAGCCTTATGGCCCTGAGTTCCAGGATGTTTATGGGAACTCCCATGTTCTCCAGGAACCAGATCCCTTGCATTTGCAGGTAGTCCAGGTGGGCTCCACAACATTTGCCTGATGCATCTGCGACAGAAGTCTTTGTTGAGTAGGAGGAACAAAAACGGTACCCCCACTGCTTAATTTTTTGGAGTCTAGCACCATGTCAACTCTGCAACAATATGAGGTGGCCCCAAGACCTTACTGTCCATCCGATGTCTTGGAGGGGAATAGATGAACTTGACCCAAAGTAGCAGCAGCCTCAGGTGAAGTCTGGAAGCACCATCACATACATGCCATGCTGGCATATGGTTGAACAATCCAAGGCAAGTCTGTAACCACTGTAGTCTGATCTTATCTCAAGTAATAGTAATTGCAATGACAGGAACTTGAACTCTGATAAGTATGCCCACTCTGACCTGGAGTCTGTTGTAACTTCAATGGACTCTATCCTCTGCATCACAGTTCACTAGGAGGACCCCCGGGCAAACAGGAAGGGAGAATATTCTAGGTTCATTGCAGTCTCTTGCTGGGATCTGCCTTTGACCAGCCAGTTATCCAGGTAAGCGAAGACATGGATGCCCTGCCTCCTCAGGTACACTGCAACCTCAGCTAGCCAGGTGGTAAAGACTCTCAGTGCTGTGGAGCGTTTGAATAATAGTACCTTGTGCTGGCAGTGATTTGGTCTCACTGCGAATCTCAAGTACTTCCTATGAGCTGGGTGGATCTTTGACAAGAAGGGAGAGACCCTCTCTCAGGTAAGGAAATTATATTTCAAGAATAAGGTGTGAGAGTTTGCCACCCAGTGGGGCATCTCAGTTTGGTCGCGGATATCGATATGGGTTCTGAGTTGGTGCCAAGGTCCTTCACCATGTGCCATTCCCACCTTGGCAGACTTGGGGGCTCTCTCCTTGGAATTAAGTTTCACAGTCTCCTTGTGGGATGATCCCATGTGTTGCTTGGAGTGCACACTCTATGCAGGATTGTCTCAGTGTTGTCCTTCTGTTCCTGGGGCACAGGTTCCGATGTTGAAGCTGTCAGCACTGAGGTCGCTGGTGTTGAGGGCATCAAAGCTGATGGTGCCAGTTTTGACAGTGTCCCCTTAGTTGCCTTTTTCACTAACTGCTCTTGGAGTGTGGTGGCTAATGCTGACTCTTTCAGTTCCACTTTGGTAGCTGTCACTTCCTCTGGGTCTGAGGTGACCCACATGGATCACTCAAGCAGATGTAACTTGACCCATGAGTCCCTACAGTTACAGATTCTAGAGGAAAACAACTGGTATGCCAAGGACCTTGGGATATGGCTCTCTCCCAGGGAGAACAGGCAAGAACTAGGTCAATCTTCTGTCAGTAGGGAGGATGAGACCATCATATGATGGGCAGGGTTTGAACCCTGATGGTTTAGAGCAGTGGTTTTCTATCCTTTTTCATTTGTGAGCCACTAAAAAATTTCAAATTGGGGGTGCAGATCCCTTTGGAAATCTTAGTCTGTAGACCCCCAGGAGTCCATGGATCATTGGTTGAAAACAACTGGTTTAGAGTCTGTCATGTGGGTGCAAAATACCTTCCCCCGCTTCTAGAGGTACACCAGGGTCTCCTCTCTATTTTTTTTTATTGGAATGTCCAAATTAAAGGAAACAAGGGGGAAGAGTGATGAAGACCTTTCTCTTCACTACACTATCCAAGAAAGGGTGAGTTTGAAGCCTTGTAGAAGTAGCTGGTCAGAAAGTGGCTGGGTTCCATCTCACTGTCATGGGTGGTAAAAGCCAACTGAAGGAGGGCCGTGGTTGCTCTGCCCTTTCTGCCATTGCACAAGGCCCAGACAGACACTGCTATTCAAAAGAATCCAGTCTCACGTGCAGGAGGCATACGAGCACCTACGACAGTGGGATCCACACAAACATATTGGAAGATGTGTTTCTATACTTACTGTCTGGTTATGACTGCTCTAGTTAAGGCTGCATTAGGACATTCTGTGTTGATATGCTCATAATTTTCTGAAATTTTCACTGAGGCATTTTCCACTCATGGTCTCTGCCCAAAAGTTTTTTTTTTTAAAAGGTTTGGGCAAAATTCCTTCAACTGTTTTCTGCTAAGAAAACAATCAACATAACTAACTGTTTTACCTCACAATAAAACAACAAAGAACTATATACAAGCGAATGAAAGTGCTCTCGTAACGAAACCACAACTGGGAGGAACAGGGATTCCAACTCTGACCATGTGGCAGTAAGAGGGAACTGAAGAGACGTTGACCCACACAAACTAATATAGCCTCACCTGAGACATGAGGCTATGTACAACGGACATGTGGGTCAACGGACACCACTACAAAAATCGTCTGGCTCTAGCACACATGAAAACCCACGTTTGGAATACATATAGGGAACACCACTTGAACAAGAATCATAAAATGCAAGTGTAAAAAAGCTGCAGGCACTTTTGGAGCCAGGCTACTACAAAACTAATTGATATCTGAAAGCTGCATTCAGCATTACAATGGTCATGGTTATTTTGGAAAAACTGGTTTTGATTTGACATAGTTATGAGAATTTGCAGCTTGTGTACCGAGAATACGCAGCAGAGTTTTACACCATTACATACATGCTCTGAAGGCGTGTTTTATTCAATATCCACGAGACAGAAATGACCAATTTAAGTTCCACACTCATGCATGCATATTTCAGCCCTTTTTTGCTTTAGACTATTTGAAAATATTACATGTACTGTAATTATTTTAAAATTATGTGGCCAAAAATCAAAAAGAGGTTTTCACCAGGATACTAAAATGCCACCTGTCTAGAAACTTTCCATACCAAACCACCAAGATATTAGATCCACAGAAAAAAGACAAACTTTAAATGGAAAGGTTTCAGAGTAACGTCCGTGTTACTCTGTATTCGCAAAAAGAAAAGGAGTACTTGTGGCACCTTAGAGACTAACCAATTTATTAGAGCATAAGCTTTCGTGCATCCAATGAAGTGAGCTGTAGCTCATGAAAGCTTATGCTCAAATAAATTGGTTAGTCTCTAAGGTGACACAAGTACTCCTTTTCTTTTTAAATGGAAAAGCTTGTTTCCTCTCTATTCCCTTCATCTCAAAAATGTTACCCCATTTTTGCAGAAGAAAATTTACCTTTGAAAACAGACCAGCCCAAAACGTGATTTAACTTTATGAGCAAATTATAGGGCTTTTATAATGGAAATACTTAAGATAACCTCCTGTTTAAAATTTTGACAACAGAACTGGATGCAGTATTCTAGTATCCATCTCCTCAATGCTGTATATACAGGTAAAATCACCTCCTTACTCCTACTCACTTGTTTACACATCCAAGGATTGCATTAGCCCTTTTTGTCACATCATTACACTTGGAGCTCATGGTGAGCTGCTTGTCCACTATGACCCTTAAATCATTTTCAGATTCACAGCTTTCCAAGACACAGCCCTCCATTATATACACATGGCCTGCATTCTTTGTTTCTGGATGCATGACCTTGTATCTGTTGGTCTTAAAAAGGCTTGTTTGAATGGGCCCATCTTACCAAGCAATCTAGATTGCTCTGTGTGACTGCCCTATCATCATTCTCTGTTCAGAACCTCATAAAAGCTTTTTTTTTTGGAGGAGCAGAACATGCCCTCTATTGTCCATTCCACAGAGATACAGAATCATGGACACTAGCTTAATATGAAAATACAAAATATTCCTATGAAGTGATTTTAGAAACTCACCTCTGCCAGATCTTCAAAGCAGCTGCCAGCCAAAGGATGAGGACTACTTTCATCTGTCATTTCAACAGTATCCTCAATCAACCCCAAGAGCTTCACAGTCAATTCATGAATATCTGAAATGTTGCTAAAGATCATGTCGATATCCTGAGAAAACAAAAACTATGCTTTAGTAATATTTGTTACCATTTCCTTTACTCTTTTGCAGACCTCCAAGTGTTTCAAATAAAGTTTGAGCTATCTAAGCCCTGTCTACACTGGCAGCAGGGTGTAGGGCACACGTAGCTTACATGTTGCAGTGAAAACAGGCTGCATCCACCCTGGCAGAGCCTCTCCCCACTGCTGGAGCATTTTTGTGCTGCCTCCATCATGCCAGAGCCTCTCCCTGCAGCAGGGAAAAGCTCCAGCAGCATGGATGCAGCATGACACTGCACTGTAGACGGAGGAGGTACTGCTTGGGCGTATCGAGAGTCATGTAGGGTATACCCACAGGATTCGGGTCTGTCATTACTCGCCTAAGCAGTGCCTCACTGTCTACACGTCTATGCGGTGCTTTGCTCTGCACGCTGCCATAAGGAGTGTGCAGTGTAGACATACCCTAAATAGGGACGAGACAACAGAAAGAGGGGAAAGGCAGGAAAGTTCTAGGCATCAATTCAGGCTGAGCGATCATGCTTGGGTATATTCACTTTGATCCAACATGGCACAATTTTTACTTTTAAATGTCCGAGAGCATGGTGCAGTATCCAATCCAGCATTCGAGAGCAGTGTTTCTTGTGAGAGAAGCTATGGGTTATTCACTGGGTAGGATAATAGGGTCTAACGTTTTTAGCCTGTACACTAACAGGCCACAATCAGCAGGGGAGGAGCAGTTTAAAGCTGTCATTATTTCCCCTCCATCTCCTTGCTCTTTTCTGTCTCTGAACTTAACCTGAAGTGAAAATTTAAAAACGACCCCCAGCTCAGGTCTCAATAACAAAACTGTATGATCAAAGCTATGCAGTCACTTTTTCAGAGTACCAGCTGGGCTTAGAGAGGGAAGTGGCAGCTTCCTTTTTCAAGTCCTGCTTTTAGTGTCCCTTATCTCAGAAACACACCCATCTGGGCAGTCTTCCCCAACCCATCATCTGGAAAGCACCCTTCCCTTGACTCCAACCTATGAATGACATCCATTTCTTCTCCACTTACCTCCAGACTTGCCCCACTCCATCCTATGCTCAGGAATTCATCCCATCTCTCCCTGCCCACACCCTAGCCCCCAAATGTCTCTCCTCCCCCTAATCAATTTTCCCCTTTCCCTGTCAATCAAGGTAAATTACCAAGGTTTCACATCTTCCTCTTTTTGAGGGACATCTGCAGCCCCTCTTCCTAGCACTCTCTTTCCTAGGAACCCCAGCTCCTCCATCTGCTGCTATGCTGCTTGCCTGGTAAAGTGCAGGTGTGTAATTGCATAAGGATCAGGCTTTCTACCCACATGACCATCTGGCACTATAACTATTGTTTGCATCCAAAAAAATCCCTTGCTTTTTAAACAATGGTCTGAGAATATTCATCTAAGACTGCTATCTGCAGTGCCTCCCTCTTATTTCAGGCACCAATCACCACTTCTGTTATACACTAGGATACTTCAAACCAAATTTCACCTACTCTGCTACAGTCAATGTAAATTTGCTAAGTTATGGTTGAAAACGGATATGCAAGTATTTAAGCATTAAAACAGTAATTAAAAAGGGACTTACATAAGGTGTGAACAACTTTCTGTTAGACAGGAAAGCTTCCCGAAACACTTTTATTATCAGATTCAACTCCCGCAGATACTGTCTTTCTTCTGCAATTTCAGTTCTCACTAGCTCATAGTAATTGAGTTCACCTGAAGAAGAGGGCTCATCTTCACACAGCGAAACCAAACCAATAACATCCTGATCAAACATATCCATCAAAACCTAGCAAAGAGTGAAAGTCAAGTTTTTATACAAGTCTGATTTCTATCCCTCATTCAAACTCAATGGTCTCGATTTGTTCAAAAACTAGTGAACTGTATTTAACACAACACTTTCTGTAACAATCACAAGGTAGTAAACTTGAATCTTTGGCAGGATCAATTGCCAATACTGTGGTTTTTATAATTTAGTGCAGCAGGAAAACAAGTTAGGATTTGAGGAAGAGGGATTCAGAAGAACACAAGGCATCTTGCAAAAGCTTTTGCCTGATAATGAAGATAACTGAAATTCAACAAAAAAGGTTTCTGAACAATTTAATAAAGATGAAACTAGAAAGACAGAGTGGAGAACCTACCATTACAAAGAGGTGTCATAATAATGATAATCATAACAGCATGATGCAGTTGGGAACTAAAGCACAAGGTTTTTAAATAAAGCGATAAGCCATTTAAACATCAGTATAGCAAATCAACTATTTCTTACCTTATCAGCACACATAGACACTTTAATGTCTTGCTGGGAGATTTCAAAGTGTCGTATATTGAAAACATAATTTCCAGCCAGTTTCAAAATGTCAGCTGAGATATATTCCAAAACAGCCACAATATAAAGAGAGACATGATAATCTACTTTATAGCCTAGAACCTCCTGCAAATTAAAAAGAAAACACAGTAAAACTATAGTCATGCCTGAAAGTTATTGACGTTGAGCACCATATTTGAAAACTAAGATATTAGCATTTTTACCAAAAGGATTTTTGCTTTGAGTTACCAGCTCACACACAGCTGCAATAGCCAGAGCACAGAACAGAAAAAGGGAGTCTGTGGCCAGCAATATTTACTAAGGAAGAGCTTAGAAACACGCCACTGTCACATTTTGCCTGCTACAGAAACATGGCTTTTCAAATCCCATTAAAATTAAAGGACTTGAATGGGACCATTCATGTGCTTAAAATTAAGCAAGCCTAAGTCCTTGCAGGATGAAAGTCTACACATGGAAATTGGAGAAAAAAGGATTCTTCCTTTTACATTTTTAATGCAAAATGTGTTTGCACCTTTTGCAGAATCAAAAATTGTCTGCTCTTAATCTCTTGCAAGCTGTAATTCACATTGGCCTGTCCATTATCCTGGAACATTTGACCACTGTCGAAAGACAGGCTACTGGGCTTGATGGACCATTGGTCTGACCCAGTGTGGCCATTTTATATAATCTTAAATAGGAATTAAGTGAAGTGTTCACACAAAAGGTGTGCAACTGAAGAAATCACATACTTATACTCAAATTAATATGAAGGGGTTAATTAAGCTTTGGGAGAAAAGAAAGTGGAGTAGAAGAGAAAAACAGAGAAGACATTGTTCCACTTTCAAAAACATTTCAAACAGGATGATATTTTTCATATTCTGCTGAGGGTTTACTTCACCCCACACCTTTTGCCTGTTAAATATTTGTGATAGGACCATAATGAATAAATACAGATAGGCTTGTGCATTTTAGTAATATTAACCTTGTATCATGCCATCATCTATTTTGGGATGCATCATTTAAAACCAGCTACTATGGTCCTATATACTTGCCCACTAGCGGATTTTACTGGTGTAACGAGTAAGACTATGATTTAGTCATGAAGGTCGCAGAAGTCACAGAATCCGTGACTTCCAGCGACCTCCGTGACTTCAGCCTGTGGTGGGCAGGAGCTGTAGGGTCCACCACTGCCCGCAGGGGCAGGGAGCTGCAGGGTACCCGTGGCACCTCTGGCAGCCCCTAGAGCTCCAAGCCGCCACGGGCAGTGGGCAACCCCCCGCTGACACAGGAGGCAGGGGACCCCCGGAGCTGCAGGTGGCAGGGGTACCCTGCAGCCCCCAGCTGCTGCAAATGGCTCCTAGCCCCTGCACAGCTGCCCTGCTTCAGGTGATGTGGGGACCTGCAGATCCCCATTTTGTCAAGTATATTTTTAATAAGTCACAGACAGGTCACGGCTTATGTGAATTTTTCTTTTTTGCCTGTGACCTGTCCATGACTTTTACTAAAAATATCCATGAAAAAATCTTAGCCTTAGTAATGAGTAATCTCTAGAAAGAAAAGCATTATTCAGAACTGCTAGGTTTTTCTTCTCAACAGCCACCCCCAACCACTGTCGTAAACTACGATATTATACTCAATAGATAGGAGTCTGATTATTATTCCAGAAAGAGATACTGAAAAGGCCTCAAGTCTGCCTGGTATCGAATACATATCTGCTGTTTGTCTTCTTTTTTTATGCTAGTTGCTAACTTTATTCCGCAATGCTACCATCTGACAGAAGGAATTTCCTTTTACATTTTGGAAATATGAAGCATGGATAGAAACAGACCCACATTATACCTTAATAGGAAGAAACTTTTGCATTTTTAAAGATTGACTTAAAGATGAAAAATCAGTGGATATTGTAAAACGAATTCAGGATAAACCTATGCTTTAAAAAAATCCCATTTCAAAAATCAACAGTATGCCCAAGAAACTGAACTTCCAGGCTTTCATGGTTTCTTCAAATTTAACCAGTGGCACTCACTACTAGTTAAGAAGTGAAAGCCAAACAAGAATTTTTCCTGCCATTAAGTTTGATGTGAGGATATGTTAGACCAGGGGTTCTCAACAAATTTTTTGGTGGCCACGGTGACAATTTTTCCTAAAATTCTTAATTAACTTTAGGAAAAACAAATATACATGTCCAAATCATTGTAATTTATTGAATCTTTTTGAAGACTCAATAATAAAAATAATGTACAGTTGTCTCTATTCTTTACTGGACCAGAACAGAAACACAAATAAGGTGCTCTGAAGGTTCTTGTCTTTTTTGTTGTTGTTCCTTTTGCTTTTTTAAAAAGATTTGCTAGCTAGTAAGTCTGCTGCTGTGAAAAGTGATATTAACAAACATACAAATATCACTTTTCACAGTAGTAGACTTACTCAGTCCTAGCAAGCCCAGGGACAAATTAAGCCTTGGATGGGGCGGTCGATAGGGGGGAACTGGGAGACGGGGGGAAATGCACGATGGGCTGGTGGAGGCCAGAGGCGATGGGCGGAGGGGAGCCCCACAGCTGGGGGTTGGAGCTCCATGGCCAGAGCCTGCTGTCTGCCACCCCAGGAAGGTGGGGAACTCAGTAGCTGCCTGTTCCTCCAGCATGTGTCTCGGGGGTGGGGAGGGGCAGGTCTAACCCCTGCTGTTGGCCCTGGGGGTGGGACCACTGCTTTGCCGCCACCCCGATCACTGCCCGGAGGCTGTGGCCACAAGAAAAGCCCCTGATGGCCGTATGTGGCCACACTGGCCGTATTTGAGAAATGCTACGTAAGACAAACCATAAGAACTTTACTGTTAATTCTTTCTTAGAACTGTACATATTATAGCACAACAGTCTTAATATTTTTAAAAACCCTTTGAAGTAATTTGCAGTGCTATAAAAGAATGTCACCACACCTTTTTTTAAAGAACGCATCTTCACATGCTGGTACATAATTTTGTATTTAAATAATATTTCCAAGCAGAGATTTCTAACATACATTTCTAAATAAAGGAAAAGGAGAAGCAACTTTAAGACCCATACCTAGAAACTGAGCCAAACCTAGTTCCCTTCAAAGCAAATGAGCACTTTGACACAAATTACAAAAAATAAAAAATAAATTGTTTACTGTGACCTTAAAGAAGCGAACTTACTAAACTGAAGACTAAGCATGTCAATGTTGCAGTACCAGTTATTTCTTTACTTAGAAAAATATGGCCCTTATTCAGGCTAATAACAAAATAACTTAACTAAAGCTACATTTCACTGTATAAATAATATCTTATTATATGTACAGATCAGAAATGCTTCCCAGACCTTGCTGATCTTTAATAGCTCCCTTCTAAAGTACATTTGTAAATTACTCATAATGTAAGCCATCCATAAACTACAATGTTCCAAAAGCAACAGGCTTTTATTCCCTCACTGTTTCTGTGGTCTCTTTATTTAGAGCTTCCTGGTCACTTACTGACACTTGGTCACATGGAACAAGTATGAATGAGTAAAGGAATAGCAACTTACTTTCCTTTTCCTAAGGCTATGGGGAGGAAGGTTGAGTAAGGGATAGCTATCCCTCTTCCATTTACACATGCAATGAAGTGAACTTAATTCAGCTATTGCTACAGCTACACTGATCTGAACGTTGGAAATGCTGTTCTGCTAAGAAAAATGACACTAAAAATAGCATCAGGGGATTAAATGTTTGTGACTCAACGATTTCCATATCAAACTTGCGTAGTTTGAAAGTAAAATTTATCTGCTAGCTCTATACATCTGAGTGTCAAGTTGGCTAGTTTCCTTCTCAACCCCCGCCCCCCATAATAAATGTTTTGTAGTTCAAATTAGGGCTTCTGTTTTGTCTTGGAAAACTCACTATTGTCAAATTATGCCTCAGTGACACCTTCTGACTCCAACAGGTCTGCACAAATATAATTGATTGGAATTCAGTAAACATTTCTGTTGTTAATGTACGAGGAATAGTATCCAGCTCTATCCCTCTCAGCTGTTTTGCCTCCACAGTGCCAATAGAGCAGTAAATGCAGATACTAAAGGCTAAAGGTGACCAGGTAGAACTCTGAATACATAAAGGGAGTAGATATGGGGGGTAAGGTGCCACCATTTTTTACATAGCTAACTTTTCAGAGTAGAACTAAACTTTAATAAATGAAGTCTACAACAAGAGAGATTCAAAAGTTTGGTTTAGTGCTACATTTACATAAATACAGTATACTAAAATGGCTACTTTTACTCTTCCAACCAACATCAGAAACGGATCTGGATTTGTCTTTTCTTTTCTACAATAGTTTACACACAAATTAAAAAAGAAATATTTAAAGATACTATGCTAAACAAGCAAAACATAGCATAAAGTAAAAATTAACTCTGAGACTTATCTAAAATACCTTTAATAGGGGATGTATCTTGTCCACAGGTAGTAGGAGAGGGTTTCTTCGTTTTCGTTTCTCTATAGCAGACTGTGCATCAGCTATAGCCCACTTGTCGATTGGATGAGGAAATGTCTTTTGAACTCGCTCCTGCCCAAACATAAGAAATGCAGTTTAACCAGTCAGCATACATAAGCTTGCAAAATAGTCACTCACCTAATTTCCCTATTGATGTTTGTACCCCATCGCTTCCTCACTTCTAACTGCTCCATTGCTCTCTCTCTTAGGCTTTTCTCCTTTCATGCAGCCCCACCTCTAAGGCTGGAACAATCTTCTACTCCCCACAGAACAAGCATCCTTTCAAATCTCGCCTCAAAACAGTCCTTCCTGCCCTTTGTTATTTGCATTATGACAGCACTTAGAGGTTCCAGCTGAGATGGGGCCCAATCATACTGAGCACTGTACAAACACAGGAAGAGGGGACACTAAAGAGCTCTCTGTCTAACTGGAAAAGACAAAGGGATATTGTTCCCATTTTACAGATGGGGAATTAAGGGTCTGTCTACAAAGCAAAGTAAAACCTGTGGCTGGCCCATGCCAGTCGACTCAGGTTCATGGGGCTTGGGCTGCAGGGGTGTTTCATTGTGGTGTCAATGTTCAGGCCTGGGCTGCGGGACCCTCCCACCCTGTGGGGTCCTAGAGCCCAGGCTACAGCCCAAGCCCAGAAGTCTATACAGCAATGAAACATCCCTGCAGCATGGGCCCCATGAGCCCAAGTCAGCTAGCACACACCAGCCACAGATGACTAGTTACTGTGTAGACATACCCTACTAATGGCTGATTCATTAGCGTTTTGTCATCACGTTTACATCATTTTAGTTTACACAAGGAAGTATGCAGAAGCTGTTTGGCCCACACAAGCTTGTGCTTAGGTCAGTGATGCCCAAACTTTTCAGGGTCATTGCCCCCCCCGCTTACCCCTGTCCATGCCCCCACCGCCCGAGCCGGGGCTGGGAGCAAGGGGGCGGGGAGGGGGCAGGCGGGGTAAGGAGGCCGAGGCTGGGGCTGTATCTGGGAGTGGGTCTGGGAACGGAGCCATAGCCAGGGACGGATGCTGGGGCCAGGGTGTGGAGCCACAGCAGGGGTAGGAGATGCTCCCTCCCAATCCCTATGGGAGCTGGCCCAGGTCCCACTGCGCCCCCCACAAACATTCCTCTGCTCCCCTCAATTTGGGGACCTCTGGATTAGGTTTATGTGGCCCTCCTGTGTAATAAGATTGGGCACCACTATCCTAAAGCACAGAGAGAAGATGTAATTTGCCCACAGTCACTGAGAGTCTGTGACAGAAGTAGGAACTGAACCCAGATGAAAAGCTCTGTTCCTTTCTCCGTGGGCCCAGAAGGTAGTCATGGGCAATTGCTCTTTTTCCTCAAAGGCATTCAAGTGGGGTGCTACAAGGTTCTATTCTCATCTCCCTCAACATCAGATGTGACACATGGTTTGGGTGGTGCCATCATACAACTCTACTTTACAACCGTCACCAGAGCTGAATAGTTCAGTTTTCCCAGGGTATAGTCAAGACTGACATCTAGATGAGGGCTAGATGGCTGAAGCTCAATTCAGACAAGACAGAGATTTTACTCATTAGCTGCAGGAATCATCCAGGAGATGACTGAGTTGATGTGTCCCCTCAATAAAGGGCTTTTGCCCACGTTTTGACAGGAAGGTGTATAATCTGGCGGTCTTGCTAGATTCAGAGTTCTTTTAAATGATCACATGGCAATACTAGCTAACAGTCCTTTTTGTTATCCTACACCAAATAAACAGATTGCAACCTTTCCTCTTGGATGCAAGCCTTGCCGCAATTATTCACTGCTTCA
Source organism: Lepidochelys kempii (assembly GCF_965140285.1). Classification (NCBI taxonomy): domain Eukaryota; kingdom Metazoa; phylum Chordata; order Testudines; family Cheloniidae; genus Lepidochelys; species Lepidochelys kempii. Next base: position 128,379,287 of record NC_136385.1, on the reverse strand, counting down.
TGACCTTTACACTGGATTACTGCAATCAACTTCACTTGGGACTGCACCTGAAAGTCACCCAGAAACAAGGTAATGTGGAACATAGCTGTCCACTGACTTATCAGTTCATCTCACAGAGTGCATATGACACTTGGGCTTAAGACTGCACTGGCTTCCTGTTTATAGTTGGAAACAATTCAAAGTGTTGTTTCTAACCTATTAAGCCCTTTATGGTTTGGGTCTTGGGTACCTTAGGCTTGCTCCTGTTCACACTTACGCACCTACTTAACTTTACATGCAAATAGTCCATTTACTCCAATGGGAGCTACTGGCATGTGTAGGTATTTGCATGAACAGGATCTTAGATCACTGATCTCCTTGTGTTCTATCATGACAACTGAGAACAGCTGAGGTGTACAGCAAACAAACAATCTCCAGATTTAAGCTTCAGGGGTCTGGTGGCAGAGTGATCTCCATGAATAGACTTTGACTCATTCCTACATTCATCTGGTAGAGTTTAAGTCTGTTGACCTTCAAGGTGTACTACTGTTTTTGGGAACTTGCAGTTACTCTTTAAACATACTTCCTCATTTTTAATGAAATAATCAAGTCTAGTTAGGTTATATTACTAAGTGCTTTTATCAATATTGTTTCACTACCGAAAAAAAGCAATTTTTTTAAAAGATACAACTAAAACTAAATCCTGTGTATAGCTAAAATCTTATGTGCTGAGATATCTCTTTGCTCAGATAAAGTATTGGCAGTTTTATAAAAGGTTAGCACCTCTCTTTTCTCTAAGAAACAATGTGTGAGGACTTGGGAATCTTACAGACAAAGTTTCTTACATAAATCAGTACCGGTGTAATTGTTTAATAAAATACATACCTAAAATCTTTAGCTCATACATGTGGAGTATAATTACACCCAATAGGAAATTAATGTGCACATAAACTTATTTTAGCATTCCTTTTGTATTAGAAGACAGAAATTACAGAGCTGGCGAGCAGGTGACAGTCTCTGACATGGCAAAGCATTGCTCTATATTCTAGAGGACTGGATAGCTTGGGGACTGGAGATAGAACATACAGCTTTTCACCTCTGCATATAAAGTTTAAATCCAGACTCCGCTGGTGGTAGCTAAAAGTAATAAAGGCTATTAAGGGACATCTACAAAATAAGCTTATTTAGCTTTATACAAATCTTTGAACAACAACAATCATAAACCAATATTAAGAATTAATCAATTGACTCAATGTCAAGTAATGTATTTAAAAACACTATACACACTAAGAATCTCAAACCCTCCAGGAGATCAGTTTTGTAAATAAACATATTTTACATTTTATAAGTACTCACAAATTATTCATTTCCATAACAAATCTGTAGAATATTAGATGAGATCATCAGCTTGTAGTGGACTGAAAGTGCCTTACATACAAAGCTGTAATTTGTCTAATATGCTACAAAACCAGTCAGGCTGGTTTTTTAATGCCGCCCCCCCCCGCCCCTTTTTTCTTTAGGCAGTCAATTTTTCTAATGTGAAAGATAACAGCTATTTAAAACTACGACATAACTCTGGATGTGTCTGTTAAAAAGTGCAGCCCATTAAGGCCCCAATTCTATAACTGACAGTGCATAGACAGACAGCTGCAAGAATACAGAGCCTCACTGAGTTCAATATATTTCCATACGCTTAACAGCAACCTGCCCACTCTCTATCAGTTGCAAGATCATGACCTAAATCGGTAGTTTAAATTCATTACATTAAAATGTTTACGTTTTGCTTTTGGGGATTAACTAAAAAGGAAGATTAAATCCCTGCAAGCTTTGAATTCTAAAGTTCAAGGTCTATTTTAACTAAAGCAATACAAAACATTCGCAGCTAGCTATGCTTTTCTGCACTTTTTAAATACAGAATAGATTTTGTTTTAAACATGACCAGACAGTTATGAGACTTCTGAACAGAAACTAATTGCAGCTCAAATATAACTCCTTTTCTGAAAGCAGAACACTGACTAATCTTTTAGAAAAATGCCCTATTTATATTCTACCTTGTTATAAATTAACATTAGATCACTTACAATAGTTGAGTACAGTCATTTTGTAAGCAAGCACCCGTTTTCCGGTATTAGATAAGACAGCTTTGCCATTCTCACCTCAACATCTTGGACAGTCCGTGGCTGTGCAATGCACAGTTTGTTCAGCAGCTGAAGTATCAGCTCTTCAATATAATAGAGGGAATCTTCTTTTGCTGAAAAACTGGGGTGAACCTGTTGCTGAACCTGCACAGTAGAATTATTTTCTTCAGTCAGAAGCTGCAGTGAAGGATGTGTGGAGGAGCATATGGTAGCACAAACAGATTAAAAATACTACATATTTTATCGTCTTGCAAATTCCCATGCACATGGGCTTTCCTATGTAGTACATATAACGGCGTCAACCCATGCCATTATAATGCTTTCGTTTAATGATCAAACGAAATACAGCTGCAAAGATGACTTTAAAAATGTGAATCAAAAGCAGACTAATGGCACAGCTGCCTGGACAGTGAGAAAGCAACTGTAGAGGTAAGCTCCCCATACCCTACCACGGGTTCAGCAGCAGAATGAGTGAAGGAATGGCCTCCATTAAAAATAGCAGTATTGATAAGTTTAGCGGGGGGGGGAGGGGGGAGAGGGTGGAGATAGAATTAACAGACTGGAGAAAGAGACCCGAGGAGCTGGGATGGTGAGAAAAGAGAACTGATGAATTTGACAGGGAACAGAATTAATTGCTTGGAGAAAAGGCCAGGGGTGAATGGATGTGAGAATGGGGTGAAGTAGCTCGTGAATTGCTGTCTAGTATGTGAGAAAAACAAATGTGAAGTGTATATTTGTGAGAGAAGGAAAGATCAGAGTGAAGTGTGCATGGATGAGCAAGAGAATAAATGAGTAAGTGTCACTGCACTTGTCTAGATTAGGCACAAATTGAGGGTAGCTAACCCCAACCTTTTGCCTAGCATAGTCAAAAATTAACACCACCTTTTACCTCAATTTAGCTCGGTGAGATCAACTGTAGGCTTCCTCTCCCAAAGGTCAACCTCAACCAGCTACACTGAGGTAAAATACACTAAACTGTGTCTAAACTAATGGAAAGGTTGTGGTTAGCTAACACGGTTTAGCAACTCTGATTTATCCTGGATCTCTTTTCTCAAATTTCACAAACACTGAGGGCATGGCTACACTTGTAGATGTAGAGCACTTTGAGTTAAACCAGCCTTCGTAGAGCGCAGTAGGGAAAGCGCTGCAATCTGTCCACACTGACAGCTACAAGTGCACTGGCATGGCCACATTTGCAGCGGCATTGGGAGCGGTGCATTATGGGCAGCTATCCCAGCATGCAATTAACTGCAACCGGTGCTTTTCAAATGGGGGACGTGGAGTGTGACAGGAAGTGTGTTGTGTGTATGTGGGGGGAGAGAGTATGTTTTTGGAGGGCTGAAAACATGTCAGCGTGCTGTCTTGTAAGTTCAGACAGCAGCAGATCTCCCCCTCCCTCTCTCTCTCTCTCCCACACAGCATTCCACAGTAACGGCTTGCTTTGTCTTGGAACAGCTGTCAGAAACGGAGCTTTCAAAGGGCATATCCGCATTCCTAGGTGAGTTCAAAACAATGAGAAGAGCGGCCACTTGACTTAAGGGGATTATGGGACGTTTCCGGAGGCTGATCAGAGCGCAGTAATGCAACACCTCGTTCACACTGACGCCGGGCATTTCAGCCACTACGCAACAAGCATTAATCTTCTTGCCGAGGTGGAGTACCAGGATTGCTCTAGCTGTGGAGTCAGAGCGCTCTACGTGCCTTGCCAGTGTGGACGGGAGTGAGCTAAGGCACCTGGGGCTGCTTTAATGTGCTCTAACTCGCAAGTGTAGCCAAGCCCTGAGAGACCATCCAGATTCCCCATTCATCTCAGCAGGATACGAATCCGGAAAAAGCAATACTTAGATTTAAATTATAGCCTCCCCATAAAAAAGCCACACAGTACACAATCAACAAGGGAAATTCCCCATTTTCCCATGCAAATTATAGATTAAGTCAACTCAATAAGTGACTTTACATGGTTATTTATTGATGGCAATAGTCACTAGGTGCTTTCTAGACACAAAAGACAGATAGTCCTTGATCTCAAGAGCTCACAGTCTAAAGATTACATCCGTGAGGTCAAGTTCTGTTCCTCTGATCCATGCAGGTTTCTCCTTCTGAAGACAAAGGGAGCTCCCTGTTCACATTGAAAGATTCTGACCTTCAAAAGGGTTTCTTTCAAACAATATCTTCTAAGATGGATCACTAATACTTAATCATTCCATATTAACATGGACTTTTCAGAGGAGGGATAGTAACGAAAGATGTACTCCATGGCCTGGGCCCAGGATATCTAAAATACCATCAAGCTCCAGGACAAAGACCATGGTTAGAGAGACAAGGTGGGTGAGGTAATATATTTTATCGGACCAACTTCTGTTGGTGAGAAAGACAAGCTTTTGAGCTACACAGATCTCTTCCTTTGGGGACAGTTCGAGACTAGGGAATGAATTCTCCCAAGAACTAAGGAAAATCAGAAACCTCACCACTTTCCACTCCAAGTGCAAGGTGCATTTCTTTGACCTGGACTTCTCTAGTATAAACACATTACAATAAAAGAACATTTATAAAAATCCTGCCAAAACAAGATACTCCACTGCGCATGGGAGTTGAGAGAACCTTTGAGAAGTTGAGAGAACAAACGTCACCTGACAGATTGGCGGTCACATTGCTTAGTGCAGGACTTGAAGTCGCTCAGATCACAGGTGCAGACTTTTCAAACTGCCGAAGGGTGCTCAACCCCCGGCTTTGGCCCAGGCCCCGCCTCTTCCCACCCACCCCTCCACATTGCCCCGCCCCTTCCCACCCAGCTCCGCCCTTTCCCCCGAGCACACCGCATCCTCGCTCCTCCCTGCACCCCGTGAAACTTCTGTTTGTGGCAGGGGGGAGGTGCTGAGCACTCATCTCACTACGGTAGAACTCTATTATCACCGTGAAAAGGTATCTCAGTTGAGACTACATTATCCTTATCAAATTTAGTATAAAGGTGCACCAGTCCCTAGTGTTAAGATCTCTTCCTTTATGAACTGAATGCATAGCTCAAACAGAGCTTTCACCTGCTTTGTCAAGACCACACGGATATCCCATGACACAGAAGACTAAGGCAGAGGATCTCTGAATGCATCATGCTCCCCATTAACCTGATCACATAGGGCTGCAGGCACTGATACTTTTGACAGCTCAGAATAAACGTGAAAGTAATCAGTTTGGGGGCGAAGTAAAAGGGCTCCCATGGCCTTGTTTCCATTATGACACAACCCTTTTCAATTTACAATTTGAAGTCTATTCAGTGGATGGTTCTCAAGAGGCCAGGACACAAACCATCTGTTCAGATACACCATACTACAGAGCTCTCGCCTGTCAGGAGCCAAGCTGTCAGAGAGAGGAACCTGGGCTGGGATAGAGCAAGCTACCCTAGTTATGGGTGAGTAGCTAATGCCAGATACTCAGCTTGATGGATAAGATGTGGTTCTCAACTGTTGCAGATGGCAAAACTTGATGGGACTAGGAGAGTCACTGAACCTTTGGTCTCTCCTGACTTGGAGTCCAAGCAGCATTTTTAGTCAAGAGATCCTCTCCCTGCCAATATAGGATAAGAGAAATGACCTGAAACTGGTACTGTGAGGCTACCAGGAGGCCTACAGAGGACTAGAGGAGAACAAACAAGGTTGCTACATGAGTCCAGTATGGAAAAACCCAGCTCAGATTCTGAACTGCCTGTATAGTAGGAAGCTTTGACAGAGACAAATCATGGAGCCAGCCTGCCCAAGCACCTCCTGTCCCAATCCTTTGTAACAGGGGCTCCCCCCGCCCACCATATCCCATGAGCCTGAGCTCAAGACTTCAAGGCACTTGGGACTCCAGCGCTTGGAGCAAACGACTTAGTGGAGACCTCAGGTTCATTGCTCATGGGGCAAGGACTCTGGTGCAGCAGGAGCCCTGCTGGGGTACATGGGGCGGGGCTGGGTTTGCACCAACGAGCACTGCTGGCACTGAGGCCTACCACTCAGTCTTGAACAACTCAGACTTCGCTTCCAGGGTTTACCTTCCCTTCAAAGCCCTCCCCAGGCCAGCCTCCTACTGGAGTTCTGGAAGTCAGCCTGTGATGTCTCAAGGAGGGCTCTGAGGGGTTGCCAGACCAACAAAAGAGCCAAGGTGAGACGGTACTGATGCACTGAGAACAGTGAACAATGCCAAGGCACGGGCACAAACAAAAACCGGACTAAAGCCGACTGAAGGCTAGCAATGCCTGAGCATCAAAGCAGCAAACAAAATTAGATGCGGAGGCATTATAAAAGTACGCACAAGCACCAAAGACCAAGATCTCAACATTTTAAATAACCAGTTAGGTTTGACTGAAAGGCAGGGTATAAATAAGGAAAGGATAGTGACGAGGCTCTGTAGGAAAGTGGAGTGATGGTTGAAGGTAAATTTTTTTCCTGTGCAAAGCTCCTTCACTGACGTCAGTCAAAAAGGAACTGACTGGATTGCTTGGAGGGCAGCATTTCTGATCAGCAGGGGATAGCATGCGCTGGTCAAGAGGAGGCTAGACTCGTGTTCTAGCCCACTACTGCTGCCATTAAGGGTCAGAAATATTTTAAAACCAGGGGGAGTTGTCAGTCTTGCACTAGCAAGCTACCACGTTATAAGACAGGACATACCTGGCGGTTTTTCGCCTTCCTCTGTAGTGTGGGGCACGGGTCACTTGCTGGAGCATTCTCTGCACCTTTAAGTCTTTAAACCATGATTTGAGGACTTCAATAGCTCAGACATAGGTGAGAGGTTTATTGCAGGAGTGGGTGGGTGAGATTCTGTGGCCTGCATTGTGCAGGAGGTCAGATGATCATGATGGTCCCTTCTGACCTTAATATCTATGAATACAAACCATGCATTGGGCAAGAGGGGGTTGAAGAGCTTTATGCTTATGCAGTCAAGCATAAACATAAGTCAAGCTGAAAAAACAGATATACCTTGAACCTGGCCTGAAGTCCTTCCTTGGGCTGGAAGGCCATGCTTTTCTTTTTCATAGGGTGTTTTTGAACAGCTCTTTTTCCCCTTCTAATGCCTCCTCAGGAGTTTATCACTTGCAAATTTGAGTGAGTCCAGTACCCCCTTCACATGGATAGTTCCTTTCAAGGGAGTAGTCTTTAGTTAACTACAGGCTGCCTCATAGATTGCGAGGGTTCTGGTTAAGATTTTCACTGCATCCATGGAAGCACTAGCTAGGAAAGGATTGCTATAGAGCTTAGAGATGAATGTAGACATTTTATCCCTAACTCTGCCTGATAGGTCACTACACCATGCAAGGATTACTCTGGAGAAGTAAATCAAGGAAATGGGCAGCTGCCTAGATGAAGCAAAGCTTCAGAATTCCTTCTTGATGACACTAACATTTCTGCTGCTAAATGCTTGGAAAAGAAGTCACCTCAGAGAAAATCACGGTGCACCTATTCCAAGGATGAAACTGATGGTATCAAGTTTGGGGACAAATTGGGTTTCTCTTTTGGGATTATGTCCAATTAAATCCTGAATATAGAACAAGAGACAACAATTGCCTCTAAAACAACAACAAAATTTAAGTAACAACTACTAAGAGTAAAAGAAGAACTGAAAATAATTTTCTTTTTAGCCTGGATTATTAAAATGAGCCTGTATTTTGTTTGCACTGCATAGATATATTTCACATCACAACAAGGTCTGGCAAGACAAGGTCCATAACCACTTGCTACAAGGGACCCTTTCCAAAACTAACATATCACTGACAAAAAAAACTAGCCTTGTAATGAGAACAAACAAACAAAACAGGAGTTTATTGTTTATAACAAACTAAAAAATGCTATCCAAAGATCCAATATTAAACACAAGTGTTTTATAAAGAAATTATGCTAAAAACATGAATTTATTTTCTTGGAAGGTTAGACTGAAATATCCCACTTCTCTATTTGCATTCAAACCATCACTTGCTTTTTCAGAAAATTGCGTCCCTCTGTTCATCTGAGATACTGGAGAATTATTTTCCTGTTTCAAAGGAAAACGAATGCCTACCACAAACCTGTTAGTACAATGGCAAAAAGTTCACACACCTGTTTATGGAAAAATATTTAAATAAAACACCTTTGTTAAATTTTACAGCCTTGCAAGATTGTCACAAAAGTTTACCAGACCAGGCACAGGAATTCTACTCGCCCACCTTTTCCAATACGGACTGATTATAATTGAGAAATGAATGATATTTTACTTCTTTCACAAAGAAGTTACTCGCCCTAAATAAGTGGGTGAATAAAATTTTGCAGTGCTACTTTAATGCTTTTTGATTAACTTCAAGAACCGACTTTATAAATTTGGGAGCCAGCAAAGTGATTAAAATATTCAAGTTACATATTTACTAGTTCAAGCAGCGTAAGGTCTTGCCAACACTCGTCAGTATTTCCATGCACTGTGTACGAGTCAAAAATAAATAAATCACTGCCAATAAAAGAAGCTCTTGACCTGCCTGATACCAAAATGTTAAAACCCAGGAAACAGAGCTCTAAAGCAGATTCATTCTCTCTCTCTCATTTTAGAGAGTGTTTTCCCATCTCTTCATAAGGAAAAGAAAGATAATGGTGCCCTTTAATGTACAGGAAACTCTACCTCCCAACCCATAATGTCTCTCTCTCTCTCCACGTGATTTAAACTTACACTTTGGGAGGGAAGGTGGGGGGAAATAAAGCAGTCAGGTGCTGCCATATTAGTGACTGTCTTTCACTGAACAAGGGTCTAACAAGTCTGCACTGCACCAGTTGCCCAGTTTAGCTGGAAAATGGTCACGCCTAATAGCCAACGAAAAAGGGGATTTGGACAGTTAAGGAGTTAGGTATATAAACGAGTTAAAGACATTGTCAACTTGATTTTTTTTTTTTAACGTGACAATGCTAATTTTTAAATGCAGTTTCTAACACAGCATCTTTTAAAGAAAATGTCCCTTTACAAAATTTAACTATTTTGCTGCTCCCCTGTTAGCATGTGTAAGGGGCTTTTCAGCAAAAAAAATTTAAGTAACAGATGATCTGCCTATACAACAATTTTTTAAATTTATTTTTAAATGTCTTTAAATGGCTTGAGACAAGGTTAGCTAAAAACAGTTAATATCCACAAAACACATGGTTAGTCAGTTAACAGGAGAATCTTAACAGTATGCCAAACCTCCTACCTGCCTGGTCTGACACAGTTTGATTCCTGCAAGTAGCTATGCATAGTGGTATTATGCTGCACGAACAGGAACCCTTAACCATACTAACTGTACCCCATAGGTAAGTCTACTCCTCCTTCAGCTCATAACTGTGCAGGCAGACACCCAAGACACACGGTGGGTGAGATAATATCTTGTACTGGACCAACTTCTGCTGGTGAGAGAGACAAGCTTTTGAGCCACATGAGCTCTTTTTCAAATCTCTACAACTACACTGCATTCAGGCAGACATCCCACGTTTTGCATTGTAGAGATTTTTTAAAATATCCATAGAATGTGGTGCAGAGACCCTGAGGCCTGGTCTACACTACAGGGTCAGGTCAAATTTATCTGCATTAGGTCCATTTAAAAATGACTGCATCCACACAACCAACCCCGTTCTGTTGACCTAAAGGGCTCTTAAAATCGACTTCTGTACTCCTCCTTGACGAGGGGAGTAGCGCTAAAATCGACCTTGCTGGGTCAAATTTGGGATAGTGCGGCTGCAAATCGATGGTATTGGCCTCCGGGAGCTATCCCAGAGTGCTCCATTGTGACCGCTCTAGACAGCGCTTTGAACTTTGATGCACTAGCCAGGTACACAGGAAAAGCCCCACGAACTTTTGAATTTCATTTCCTGTTTGGTCAGTGTGGCGAACTCAGCAGCACTGGTGACCATGCAGTCCCCCCAGAATTGCAAACGAGCTCCAGCATGGACCGAAAGGAAGACACTGGATCCGACTGCTGTATGGGGAGAAGCATATGTGCAGGCCAAACTCCGATCAAAAAGAAGAAATGCAAATATATTTGCCAAAATCTCACAGGGCATGTTGGACAGAGGCTACAACAGGGACACACAGCAGTGCCGCATAAAAGTTAAGGAGCTCAGGCAAGCCTACCAAAAGACAAAGGAGGCAAACGGTCGCTCCGGGTCAGAGCCCCATACATGCTGCTTCTATGATCAGCTGCATGGCATTCTAGGGGGGAACCCTACCACTATCCCACCACTGTGTGGACACCTGCAAGGGGGGAGTCTCACAGAACATGGAGAAGGAAGAGGAGGAGGAGAATGCGCAGCAGGCAAGCAGTGAATCTGTTCTCCCCGGCAGCCAGGACCTTTTCATCATCCTGGAGCCAATACCCTCCCAAGGCAGGATCCCCGCCCCTGAAGCTGGAGAAGGCACCTCTGGTGAATGCACATTTGTAACGACAGTACAGGGTTTAAGGGAACGGAAAAAGGACCCTGTTCATGCTGGGCTGTTTGCACTTGGCTAAAAGGGGTCACCCCAGAGAACAGCCACGTGGCGGGGAGGGAGGGGTGAAGGGATCATCCTGGAGAATAGTCATGCAGCAGGGAGGGGGTAGGTGTATGCTGCACATCCACCCGAAAACCGCAGCCCCTCCTTTTAAATGTGAAACCCAAACCATTGCTTGCTCTGGGAAAGGAGGGCACTGCAGTTTGAAAACATTCCTACATGTTATGAAGGCGTAAGAAGCCAACCCCACGTACCAAAAGGCTTACCATGGCTGCCTGGAAACCGAATTCTGTTGCCCAGCCGTGTGTGATGTGTCAACATACCGGCAGGCGCTCATTATAAAAGGCAAAATGTGACCTTGTACCTAAAGCACATGTGCTGTCTGCTGTGAATTGCTTGATTCACTGTGAAAGAGTCTCCCTTTTGTTCTCAGAAATGTATCATCTTAAATTTTACTCTCCCTTTCCATCTCCCCCCAGGTGCAAATGTTTCTACACTCTCCCTATCATCTCCGTCCCTGAGGTTATTGCAGATTAGAAGGCGAAAAAAAAATGTACTCGCGATGACATGTTTTCTGAGCTCATGCAGTCCTCCCGCACTGATAGGGCGCAGCTTAACGCATGGAGGCATTCAGTGGCAGAGGCCAGGAAAGAATTAAGTGAGCGTGAAGAGCGGAGAAAGGACACGATGCTGAGGCTAATGGGGGAGCAAACTGACATGATGAAGCGTCCGATGGAGCTGCAGGAAAGCCAACAAGAGCACAGACCCCCCGCTGCATACACTGTATAACCGCCTACCCTCCTCCCCATGTTCCATAGCCTCCTCACCCAGACGCCCAAGAACGCCGGGAGGAGGGGAGGGCGCACGGGGAGAAGAGAGGCTCCGGGCACCCAGCCACTCCATTCCAGAGGATGGCCCAAGCAACAGAAGACTGTCATTCAAATCAGAAGTTTGATTTTTAGTGTGGCTACAATAAACAATGTGGCCTTGTCCTTCCCTCCTCCCCCACCCCACCCAGGCTACCTTGTCCACTATCTCTCTCTCTTTTTTTTTTTAATTAATAAAGAAAGAATGCATGGTTTCAAAACAATAGTTACTTTATTTCGAAGGGGGGAGGGTGGTTGGCTTACGGGGAATTAAAATCAACAAAGGGGGCAGGTTTGCATCAAGGAGAAACACACACAACGGTCACACCGAACCCTGGCCAGTCATGAAACTGGCTTTCAAAGCCTCTCTGACGCGCAGTGCGTCTTGCTGTGTTCTTCTAATCGCCCTGGTGTCTGGCTGCTCAAAATCGGTCGCCAGGCGATTTGCCTCAACCTCCCACTCCGCCCGAAACGTCTCCCCCTTACTCTCACAGATATTATGGAGCACACAGCAAGCAGCAATAACAATGGGAATGTTGGTTGCGCTGAGGTCTGACCTAGTTAGCAAACAGCACCAGCATGCTTTTAGAAGTCCAAAGGCACATTCTACCACCAGTCTGCACTTGCTCAGCCTATAGCTGAACTGCTCCTTACCACTCTCCAGGCTGCCTGTGTAAGGCTTCATGAGCCATGGCATTAAGGGGTAGGCTGGATCCCAAAGGATAACTATTGGCATTTCAACATCCCCAATGATAATTTTCTAGTCTGGGAAGTAAGTCCCTTCTTGCAGCTGCTAGAACAGCCTGGAGTTCTTAAATATGCGAGCGTCTTGCACCTTTCCCGGCCATCCCAAGTTGATGTCGGTGAAACGTTCCTTGTGATCCACCAGTGCTTGTAGCACCATTCAGAAGTACCCCTTGCGGTTCATGTACTGGTTGGCAAGGTGGTCCAGTGCCAAGATGGGGATATGTGTTCCATCCATTGCCCCACAACAGTCAGGGCCGGTGCAACAATATTTTGCACCCTAAGCAAAACTTCCACCTTGCGCTCCACCCCCCTCCCCTCCCCCAACAACCTCCAAAAACTAGTAAACTTAGCATTATAAACAGCCTGTCAGAACAGGTAACGGCTGTTGTAATGTTTCTTTTTTTACCTTTAAGGCATTTCAATTGTTTGCCATTGCCTCTGATGTGTCCCATTCAAAGTCTTACTATTGTGCAAAGCTAAATAATTGAGCCTTGCATTGCATCACCATCCAGGTTAGGCAGGGTGACAAATCCTCCTTGCCCCAAAGGGCCATTACCCCCTGGTGACTAATTTCTACTCCAAGTCTATAAAGCAGACTTTTAGGGTAAATATATGATTCCTTCAATATTACCCATGCACACATCTCACAAGGATTCTCACTCTTGACAAGTTACCAGCCTTGGGTAGATCCCTTCCATGTTCCTCTTTGTGGGTAAGTGCCCTGTAAGACATGTGGGGTGCAGCGAGTTTGTCAGGCCTGCGGTGACAGCTGTTTGTGAAGATCGGGGGCCCTTTGCCAAGGGGAGCTGGTGTCACAGTGAGCTTGGGGTGGCTGACAGTATGGGGCAGGGCACTGAGGCTGGTGGGGCAGGTAACAGGAGAGGCCGCGCGGCAGGGCCGGGAAACAGCAGCAACAGCACGGCCTCTCCCGCCCCATGGCGGGCTACGCTCCCCGCCTGCCCCTGCTGCTTCGGAGGCTGCCGCCACCAAGCGGGGCTCGGGCCACCCGGCTCCCCCCGAGCAGCACCCGGTTCCTGCTGCTCTCAGCCGGCAGGTGCAGGGCCCCAGCCGAGCCCGGCCCCTTGCATCTCCTCTGCAATGGTGCCCCCTCCCCCCCCCGCATCCTCCTGGGCAGCCACGGTCGGGGAGCCTGAGAGGAGGAGTAGCCCCCGGGCAAGCAGGGGAGACTCCGAGGTGAAGAGGCTGCTGGCCCTTGCACAGCCCGAGCGCTGGAGACTGACAGGTACCTGCCCCTAAGCAATAGTGTAAAAAAAAAAATCAGGGGGCACCGCTTTTCAGCGCCCCCAAATCTTGGCACCCTAGGCAGCCACCTAGTTCGCCTAGTGGTTACACCGGCCCTGAGCACAGTTAGGGAACCCCATTGCAGCAAAGCCATCCACTATGACCTGCACATTTCCAAGAGTCACTACCCTCGATAACAGAACGCCAATGATTGTATTGGCTACTTGCATCACAGCAGCCCCCATAGTAGACTTGCTCACTCCAAAATGATTCCCGACTGACCTGGAGCAGTCAGGCGTTGCAAGCTTCCACAGGGCTATCGCCACTCGCTTCTCAGCTGCCAGGGCAGCTCTCATCTTGGTATTCCTGCGCTTCAGGGTGGGGAAAAGCAACTCACAGAGTTCCAGGAAAGTGGCCTTACGCATGTGAAAGTTTCACAATCACTGTGAATCATCCCATACCTGCAACACTATGCGGTACCCCCAGTCTGTGCTTGTTTGCCTGGCCCAGAATCGGCGTTCCACTGTATCAACCAGCCCCACTGCATCAACCAGCCCCACTGCCACCATGATGTCCCAATTGCCACAGCCTATGCTTTCAGGAACGTCTGTGTCCATGTCCTCATCAAAACCCTCCTCGTGCTGGCATCTTTTAGCCCAGTTCTGTATATAATCCAGGATAATGTGCGAGGTGTTTACAATGCTCACAACAGACTGGACTTCTACACAGAGTGCTTCCGCCGACGTGCACGGGCTGAAATTGTGGAAAAGCAGCATCACTTGCCCCATAACCTCAGCCGTGCAGAACACAATGCCATCCACAGCCTCAGAAACAACTCTGACATCATAATCAAAAAGGCTGACAAAGGAGGTGCTGTTGTCATCATGAATAGGTCGGAATATGAACAAGAGGCTGCTCGGCAGCTCTCCAACACCACTTTCTACAAGCCATTACCCTCTGATGCCACTGAGAGTTACCAAAAGAAACTACAGCATTTGCTCAAGAAACTCCCTGAAAAAGCACAAGTTCAAATCTGCACAGACACACCCCTGGAGCCCCGACCTGAGGTATTCTATCTGCTACCCACGATCCATAAACCTGGAAATCCTGGACACCCCATCATCTCAGGCATTGGCACCCTGACAGCAGGATTGTCTGACTATGTAGACTCCCTCCTCAGGCCCTACGCTACCAGCACTCCCAGCTATCTTCGAGACACCACTGACTTCCTGAAGACACTACAATCCATCGGTGATCTTCCTGATAACACCATCCTGGCCACTATGGATGTAGAAGCCCTCTACACCAACATTCCACACAAAGATGGACTACAAGCCATCAGGAACAGTATCCCCAATAATGTCACGGCAAACCTGGTGGCTGAACTTTGTGACTTTGTCCTCACCCATGACTATTTCACATTTGGGGACAATGTATACCTTCAAATCAGCGGCACTGCTATGGGTACCCACATGGCCCCACAGTATGCCAACATTTTTATGGCTGACTTAGAACAACACTTCCTCAGCTCCACACAAGAGATCCACTTCCTGGACACTACCAGGCAAATAAGTGATGGACACAAACACCACTCTTCACCAGAAACCTACTGACCGCTATACTTACCTATATGCCTCCAGCTTTCATCCAGAACACACCACACAATCCATTGTCTAAAACCAACAATTTCCATCCCACCATCAACCTCAGCCTTGTCCAGTCCACACAAGAGATCCACTTCCTGGACACTACAGTGCTAATAAGCGATGGTCACATAACCACCACCCTATACCGGAAACCTACTGACCGCTATTCCTACCTACATGCCTCCCGCTGTCACCAGACCACACCACATGATCCATCGTCTACAGCCAAGCTCTACGATACAACTGCATTTGCTCCAACCCCTCAGACAGAGACAAACACCTACAAGATCTCTATCAAGCACTCTTACAACTACAATACCTACCTGTGGAAGTGAAGAAACAGATTGACAGAGCCAGAAGAGTACCCAGAAGCCACCTACTACAGGACAGGCCCAACAAAGATAATAACAGAATGCCACTATCCATCACCTTCAGCCCCCAACTAAAACCTCTCCAACGCATCATCAAAGATTTAGAACCTATCCTGAAGGACGACCCATCACTCTCACAAATCTTGGGAGACAAGCCAGTCCTTGCTTACAGACAGCCCCCCAACCTGAATCAAATACTCACCAGCAACAACACACAACACCACAGAACCACTAACCCAGGAACCTATTCTTGCAACAAAGCCCGTTGCCAACTGTGCCCACATATCTATTCAGGGGACACCATCATAGGGCCTAATCACATCAGCCACACTATCGGAGGCTTGTTCACCTGCACATCTACCAATGTGATATATGCCATCATGTGCCAGCAATGCCCCTCTGCCATGTACATTGGTCAAACTGGACAGTCTCTACGTAAAAGAATAAATGGACACAAATCAGATGTCAAGAATTAGAACATTCATAAACCAGTCGGAGAACACTTCAATCTCTCTGGTCACTCGATTACAGACCTAAAGGTCGCAATATTACAACAAAAAGACTTCAAAAACAGACTCCAACGAGAGACTGCTGAATTGGAATTAATTTGCAAACTGGATACAATTAACTTAGGCTTGAACAGAGACTGGGAGTGGATGTGTCATTAGACAAAGTAAAACTATTTCCCCATGTTTATTCCCCCCCCACCGCTCCTCGGACGTTCCTGTTAACTGCTGGAAATGGCCCACCTTGATTATCACTACAAAAGGTTTTCTCCCCCCAGCTCTCCTGCTGGTAATAGCTCATCTTAAGTGATCACGCTCCTTACAGGGTGTATGATAACACCCATTTTTTCAGGTTTCAGAGTAACAGCCGTGTTAGTCTGTATTCGCAAAAAGAAAAGGAGTACTTGTGGCACCTTAGAGACTAACCAATTTATTTGAGCATGAGCTTTCGTGAGCTACAGCTCACTTCATATTCTGTGTGTATATAAATCTCCTCCCTGTATTTTCCACTTTATGCATCAGATTAAGTGAGCTGTAGCTCACGAAAGCTTATGCTCAAATAAATTGGTTAGTCTCTAAGGTGCCACTAGTACTCCTTTTCTTCTAACAGCAGTGGTGACGGTAACCTGAGCGGGCTCCATGCTTGCCGTACTATGGCGTCTGCACGTATAACCCAGGAAAAAAGGTGCAAAACAATTGTCTGCCGTTGCTTTCACGGAGGGAGGGGCGACTGACTACATATACCCAAACCACCCACGACAATGTTTTTGCCCCATCAGGCATTGGGAGCTTAACCCAGAATTCCAATGGACAGCGGAGACTGCGGGAATTGTGGGATAGCTACCCACAGTGCACCGCTCTGTAAGTCGATGCTAGCCATGGTAGTGAGGATGTACTCCGCCGACTTAATGCTCTTAGTGGGGACATACGCAATCGACTGTATAAAATCAATTTCTAAAAACCGACTTCTATAAAATTGACCTAATTTCGTAGTGTAGACATACCTTGAGTCACCATGGGACAGAGTCCCAGAAATCATTCCTACAAATACAATTAGGCAGAGGGCTAGGTGTGAATGTAAACGTGAGGACAGAAAATCTACTATATGGACACAAGCCAAGCTGTATAACTTGTTACCATTTAGGTTGACTGTGCTTCTAACTAGTGATAAAATCCTGTGTAGCTGTAGCATGAATGCTAGCTGGCTCTGCAGGGTTTAAGGAAACTGACTCCCTAGACTATTGGTATTGCAGCTCTGGAGGAACTAGGGCACCAGGGATGACCACTCCTCCCTCATTGGGATTCACCTTCTCCCAGACTGTTCCCCAAGACTTTCATGGGCTCGTTTCCCCAAATAGTGGCATGCCTCTTTCCCTCATGCACATGCCACTTTCCCTTTACCCACTCATCTTCCTCCCCGTGTTTTGTAATCCATCATTCACCAACACCCCTCCTGGCTTCTCCCCTGCCACAGTCCCAAGCACACTTATACCCACTACTCACATTTACAAAACAAAAAATAGCTTCTTTTAAAAAGAAGGAGGGAAAAAACACTTAAAAGTGCTGGAACCATATAGTTGCGCAGTTACTTAGGCTATGTACATAATCTTATTACTGTTGCCCTTGTCTGCCCTCCAATTGTTTTTCATACTCACTTGTTTATGCCACATCTTAAATTAAGCCTCAAGCCTGCAAACTGGATCCACATGTACAGCATTTTATGAGCCCACAAAATCCTACTGTACTCAACTGTGCTTCATATAAGCACAGAGGTCCACCTGAACTTATCAGCTTGAGGGATCAGAACCTCTGATTTTAAGATCTATATGACAAGCAATGTGCTTCCCTATACATTTGTAACACTGGATTCTGACTGGGGATTTGGGCCCTACTGCAATTAAATGATGATGGACAAAGTTCTGTCAAATGCAAACAGAAGATACAGGAAAAAAAATCCACCAAATTCTTTCAGTTATAGCAATCTTAGGTGTTATCTGTAAATACAGTAGTCAAATCTGTAAATACAGTAGTCAAACATAACTGTGATTTTTCAGCTAATTGTATTGCATTAAACAGGAGATCCAGAAGACACTCAACAAAAGCCAGGCACCTTAAGAGTGGCTAGAAAAGTAAACATCCAGAAATGTTAAAAGAATTTATATAACGTCTTATAACCTATGGTAGTGCCAAACTGTTCTAGGCACAGACCCTGCTCCAATGTAAAAATAAACAGAAGGGTGAGAAACAACATACAAGCAAAAAGAACAGGAGTACTTGTGGCACCTTAGAGACTAACAAATTTATTTGAGCATAAGCTTTCGTGGGCTACAGCCCATTTCATTGGATGCATGGATACAAGAACAGCGAGCATAATGATAGGCACACACCTTAACTGCTTTTTAGAAAAACATAGCAAGTTCCTCCCGCCACTTCATCCCACTCTGCTTCCCCAACAGCAATCCTTAACTCCAAATTCAGCATATTCAAACTCCTCCCTCCCAATATCTGACTCCCTTCCTGCCACATAAATGAACAATTCACTCAGAAAATAAATTAAATAAATAACTAGTCAGGTAGTTTTTTGTGGATGCTGTAGAAGAAATGGGTCTTAAATAAGAGTAGGGCTTTGCAAACCAGCTTAGAAAGGACATTCCATGCATAAAGTATGGAAGGTAGCAGAGAGCTATGAGACAAGCACGCAAAACAGGCTGGAGATTATAATGACTGATAGAGCAAAGGGCACAGAGGCGGGGGATGTAATAAGAAACAATAGTGGATAAGCAGGGAAAAGCAGAGTTACATACAGCCTTAAATACAACCACAAAAAATCTGAACTTGATGCAGTGAAGAAAGGGAAGCCAGTGAAGGGTTACAAAGAAGTGAGTGCTGTGGCTGGAAAGGTAACAGTGTCAAACACTACTGGGAGAATGAGGAGGCTAAGGATGAAGTAGAGGCTCTGAGATATGCCAAGGACGAGGTCATTAGTTATTTTGATGAATGTGGTATTAATGGAGTGGAGGGTGAAGCCAGGGTGGAAGCCAGGCCGGAAGGGCAGAACTCAAGGCAATGACTTGATGTATCTGGAGACAAAGGAAGTTAGGGTGGTAGTTACAACGGCAAACAGTGGGGAATCAAGGGACACCGTTTCCAAAATGGGGGAGACTACAGAATGCTTGTACTATGAGGGAGACAGAGAGATGTAAGATTAAGGAGAATGAAGGAGAGGGTGAGACAGGGAGAAAAAGAAGCCAGGAGGGAATTTGGGGTACTTTGGCAGGTGACACGGTAGGAAACCTGTGAGAATGACAAGAAAGGAGGGTGATTACCACAGATCCTGCCAATTTTCATTGTGAAATCAGCAAGATCCTACAAAGTGAAGAATAAGGGAAGAGAATGCACTGTAGTGAGGGAAGCTGTAGAGATGGCCAGCCCTCTGTGGAGACAGAGGCGGTTAGGGACTATTTAGAAAAGCTGGACGTGCACAAGTCCATGGGGCCGGACGAGTTGCATCCGAGAGTGCTGAAGGAATTGGCGGCTGTGATTGCAGAGCCACTGGCCATTATCTTTGAAAACTCGTGGCAAACCGGGGAAGTCCCGGATGACTGGAAAAAGGCTAATGTAGTGCCAATCTTTAAAAAAGGGAAGAAGGAAGATCCTGGGAACTACAGGCCAGTCAGCCTCACCTCAGTCCCTGGAAAAATCATGGAGCAGGTCCTCAAAGAATCAATCCTGAAGCACTTGCATGAGAGGAAAGTGATCAGGAACAGCCAGCATGGATTCACCAAGGGAAGGTCATGCCTGACTAATCTAATCGCCTTTTATGATGAGATTACTGGTTCTGTGGATGAAGGGAAAGCAGTGGATGTATTGTTTCTTGACTTTAGCAAAGCTTTTGACACGGTCTCCCATAGTATTCTTGTCAGCAAGTTAAGGAAGTATGGGCTGGATGAATGCACTATAAGGTGGGTAGAAAGCTGGCTAAATTGTCGGGCTCAACGGGTAGTGATCAATGGCTCCATGTCTAGTTGGCAGCCGGTATCAAGTGGAGTGCCCCAAGGGTCGGTCCTGGGGCCGGTTTTATTCAATATCTTCATAAATGATCTGGAGGATGGTGTGGATTGCACTCTCAGCAAATTTGCGGATGATACTAAACTGGGAGGAGAGGTAGATACGCTGGAGGGGAGGGATAGGATACAGAAGGACCTAGACCAATTGGAAGATTGGGCCAAAAGGAATCTGATGAGGTTCAATAAGGATAAGTGCAGGGTCCTGCACTTAGGACGGAAGAACCCAATGCACAGCTACAGACTAGGGACCGAATGGCTAGGCAGCAGTTCTGCAGAAAAGGACCTAGGGGTGACAGTGGACGAGAAGCTGGATATGAGTCAGCAGTGTGCCCTTGTTGCCAAGAAGGCCAATGGCATTTTGGGATGTATAAGTAGGGGCATAGCGAGCAGATCGAGGGACGTGATCGTTCCCCTCTATTCGACATTGGTGAGGCCTCATCTGGAGTACTGTGTCCAGTTTTGGGCCCCACACTTCAAGAAGGATGTGGATAAATTGGAGAGAGTCCAGCGAAGGGCAACAAAAATGATTAGGGGACTGGAACACATGAGTTATGAGGAGAGGCTGAGGGAGCTGGGATTGTTTAGCCTGCAGAAGAGAAGAATGAGGGGGGATTTGATAGCTGCTTTCAACTACCTGAAAGGGGGTTCCAAAGAGGATGGCTCTAGACTGTTCTCAATGGTAGCAGATGACAGAACGAGGAGTAATGGTCTCAAGTTGCAGTGGGGGAGGTTTAGATTGGATATTAGGAAAAACTTTTTCACTAAGAGGGTGGTGAAACACTGGAATGCGTTACCTAGGGAGGTGGTAGAATCTCCTTCCTTAGAGGTTTTTAAGGTCAGGCTTGACAAAGCCCTGGCTGGGATGATTTAACTGGGAATTGGTCCTGCTTTGAGCAGGGGGTTGGACTAGATGACCTTCTGGGGTCCCTTCCAACCCTGAGATTCTATGATTCTATGATTCTAAGCTGGTGTGGTTATGGGACTTCTTTCCCCAAGACATTCAGTGGTTCAGGAGGAGAAGAATCAGATGTGGGGAGGTGAAAAAAGTTTGGGGTTAGTAATGTGGATTACACGGTGTGACAGAAGCAAAAGGATCAAGAGGGGAGGAAACAGACAAAACAGCGGAGAAGAGAGGACAGAAAGTGGCAGGAAAGTCATGGAAGAATCAAGTGAAGGGGCATTTTTGTTTCACTGTCAATAACTATAACTCTACAAATTTGACCTGGCACTTCTCTACAGAAATTAACATTCATGTATGCGTATTTTAACAAAACAAATAGGAAATGTTTCTTGTACTCACACTGCCAAGTATTCAAAATAACTTCTTCCTACCATTTCCAAATACCTCAAATCCAAGTATAGTCTTAGTTTCGTGTTAATGATTGAAGATAAAATAGTCAATCAAGTAAAAAATTATGCTTTCATTACCAAGTTATTTGCCCATCTGAGCAACAGTTTGAGTTAAATAAACTATTACTAACACAAAGCACAACAGCTTAAACACAATGAAAACTGGCAGATGAAAAAACACTGAGACTAATCCCTTAGTAAATATTAATAATAGTATATAGTAAATATTAATCAGCAGATAAATGATTTTTATGCCCCAAAAAGTAAATTTCAGGAAGGTTATAAGTAAAGCAGAAAACTACTTGCAAAGATAACTTAATACCAGTGTGGGAAAGAGGAAATGTAGAAAAATTACTTAACAGTTTAAAGGGGACAATCTTCACATTAATTTACAAAAGCCTAGTGTTTCCCATCACACCTCTGTCCAGAGACTTCACACTTTCACTATGGGTGCAGAAAAAACTATGTTGTAGTGCAACACCTGAAGCTTTGCTAAGAACTTCCTTGTAAATTTATTAGCAATACATTTCTTGGGTAATTTCAAGTTAAAGTATTCTGATCACTTTCCATGTTCTATGCATCATTAAGGGCAGGTCTACACGACGGCAGGGATCAACACTCTGAGATTGATCCACTGGTTGATTTAGCGGGTCCACTAAAGACTCGCCAAATCGACTGCAGTTCGCTCTTCAGTCGATCCCTGTACTCTACCCACAATGAGAAGAGTAAGGTAAGTTGACGGGAGATTTTCTCCCATCGACCCCCCGCGATGACTCGACCTATGGTACATCAACTCCAGCTATGTTATTCACGTAGCTGGAGTTGCGTAGCGTAGGTCGACTTACCGCGGTAGTGTAGGCATAGCTTTAGGCTCCTCCCGCCGACATAGCTACTGCTGCTTGTAGGGGCTGAAGTAATTATGTTGATGTGAGAGCTCTCTCCCACTGGCTTAGAGCATCCGCACTAACAGCACGACAGGCGTGCTACTGTAAACTCTGCAGTGTGGCTATAGCCTAAACAGCATCCAGTAGTTTTGTTGCAAGAGCACCAGTTTATTTATCTTCATGCTTCAAATTTGTAAAGATTTAGAGGTTTCAGATTTGTTTGTAGCCAAGGATGCCTCAGAACTTATTCAAAACACAAGAACTGCAGAATTATCATTTTAAAATTTTGTGAAACAATTCCAACTGTTAAATATTTGTTCACCATAATGCTCTCAAACCCATAAAATTAACCACAGGCCCTGATCCTGAAAACGCCCTGACCCACCACCGAGCCCACAATGCAGTTACTGGGGTTTCACCTGCACCCATCCCATTGCAGATTTAGGGCCATGGTTAATATCCTTAAACAAAGTATCTGCTACATAGTTTTTCCCTTGGTATGTTTTTTCTTACATGAAGTAGCATTAATATATGAACTTTCAATACTTCTTCAAATTTGCCATTTATACTTCTGAATGGAGTAGAAGAGTCTCCAAGAATAAGCCCTTTAGGCATACTCTAGAAATCTGATGAGTCAGCCAGAGCCACAGTGGACTTGTTTTGGAAAATGCAATTCAAATATTGTGCAGTACTATGTATTGCTTATACTGCATGGGTCTCCTACCTGCTGACACACCAGTACCAATAGTTTAAAGATAATGGCAATCCTCATAAGTGAAAAGACTAAAACATCTACAATTATATAAAATGCTTTTCATTTTGAAAAACTTGTCACCAGAGGAAAGTTCAAAGCTTTTGATTACAGATATGCATTTAAATACATCTTTATAGTTAGCCAATGAACTCTGCAAACTTGATATCTGCTAGGTGAACATTTAAATGCATGAGAGATTTGTTTTTTTTAGATGAAGAAATCAAATATGTATGGCCAACTGCACACTGTTTCCTCTTCCAATGTTTATTTCTCCTACATAAGAACATAAAAATGGCTATATCAGGTCAGACCAAAGGTCCATTTAGCCCAGTATCCTGTCTTCTGACAGTGGCCAATACCAAGTGCCCCAGAGGCAATGAACAGAACAGGTAACCATCAAGTGATTCATCCTGTCGCCCATTTCCAGCTTCTGGCAAACACCATCCCTGCCCATCCTGGCTAACAGCCACTGATCGACCTATCCTCCCCTACATTTACCTAGGTCTTTTTTGAACCCTCTTATAGTCTTGGCCTTCACAACATCCTCTGGCAAAGAGTTCCACAGGTTGACTGTGTGTTGTGTGAAGAAATACTTCCTTTTGTTTGTTTTAAACCTGCTGCCTGTTAATTTCATTTGGTAAGCCCTAGTCCTTGTGTTATGAGCAGTAATTAGCATTTCCTTATTTACTTTCTCCAAACCAGTCATGATGTTATAGACCTCTATCATATCCTGCCTTAGTCATCTCTTTCCAAGCTGAAAAGTCCCAGTCTTATAAATCACTCCTCATACAGAAGCCATTCCATACCCCTAATCTTTTTTTTTTTTTTTTTGCCCTTTTCTGAACCTTTTCTAAATCTATCTTTTTTGAGATGGGGCGACCACATCAGCATGCAGTGTTCAAGATGTGGGTGTACCATGGATTTATATAGAGGCAATACAATATTTTCTTTCTTAATGATTCCCAACATTCTGTTTGCTTTTTTGACAGCCGCTGCACATTGAGTGGCTGTTGTCAGAGAACTATCCACAGTGACTCCAAGATCTCCTTCTTGAGTGATAACAGCTCATTTAGACCCCTTCATTTTATACATATAGTTGGGATTATGTTTTCCAATGTGCATCACTTTGCATTTATCAATACTGAATTTCATCTGCCATTTTGTTGCCCGGTCACGCAGTTTTGTAACATCCTTTTGTAGCTCTTCACAGTCTGCCTGGGACTAAACTATCTTGAGTAGTTGTGTATCCTCTGCAAATTTTGCCACCTCACTGTTTACCCCCTTTTCCAGATCATTTATGAATATGTTGAATAGGACTGGTCTCAGTACAGACCTTTGGGGAACACCACTATTTACCCCTCTCCATTCTGAAAACTGACCATTTATTCTTACTCTTTGTTTCCTATCTTTTAACCAGTTACCAATCCATCAGAGGACCTTCCCTCTTATCCCATGACAGTTTACTTTAAGAACCTTTGGCGAGGGACCTTGTCAAAGGTTTTCTGAAAGTCCAAGTGCACTATATCCACTGGATCCCCCTTGTCCTCATGATTGTTGACCCCCTCAAAGAATTCTAGTAGATTGGTGAGGCATGATTTCCCTTTACAAAAACCATGTTGACTATTCCTCAACAAATTATGTTCATCTATGTGTCTGACAATTTTGTTCTTTACTATAGTTTCAACCAGTTTGCCCAGTACTGAAGTCAGGCTTACCGGCCTGTAATTGCTGGAATCACCCCTGGAGCCCTTTTTAAAAGTTGGCATCACATTAGTTATCCTCCAGTCATTTGGTACAGAAGCTGATTTAAATGATGGTTACAAACTACAGTTAGTAGTTCTTCAATTTCACATTTGAGTTCTTTCAGAACTCTGGGGTGAATACCATCTGGTCCTGGTGACTTATTACTGTTTAGTTTATCAATTTGTTCCAAAACCTCCTCTACTGACACCTCAATCTGGGACAGTTCCTCAGATCTATCACCTGAAAAGAATGGCTCAGGTTTAGGAATCTCCCTCACATCCTCAGTCGTGAAGACCAATGCAAAGAATTTGTTTAGTTTCTCCACAATGGCCTTATCCTCCTTGAGTGCTCCTTTAGCATCTCGATCATCCAGTGGCCCCACTGGTAGTTGAGCAGGCTTCCTGCTTCTGATATACTTTTAAAAAAAAACTATTACTTTTTGGGTCTTTGTCTAGCTGTTCAAAACATTTTTTGGCCTTCCTAATTATATTTTTACACTTCATTTGCCAGAGTTTATGCTACTTTCTATTTTCCACACTAGGATTTAACTTCCACTTTTTAAAGGATGCCTTTTTGTCTCGTACTGCTTCTTTTACTTTGTTGTTTAGCCATGGTGGCACTTTTTTGGTTCTCTTATGATGTTTTTTTAATAATGGGTGTACATGTAAGTTGAGGCTCTATTATGAGTGTCTTTAAAAAGTTTCCATGCAGCTTGCAGGGATTTCATTTTTGGCACTGTACCTTTTAATTTGTTTAACTAACTTCCTCATTTTTGTGTAGTTCCCCTTTCTGAAATTAAATGCTACAGTGTTGGGCTGCTGCGGTGTTTTCCGCACCACAGGGATGTTCAATTTAATTATATTATGGTCACTATTACCAAGTGGTGCAGCAATATTCACCTCTTGGACCAGATCCTGTACTGATCTTAGGACTAAATCAAGAATTGCCTCTCCTCTTGTGGGTTCCAGGACAAGCTGCTCAAGAAGCAGTCATTTAAGCTGCCAGGAAACTTTATATCTACATTTTGGGGGGAGGGATAGCTCAGTGGTTTGAGCATTGGCCTGCTAAACCCAGGGTTGTGGGTTTAATCCTTGAGGGGGCCATTTAGGCATGTGGGGCAAAAATTGAGGATTGGTCCTGCTTTGAGCAGGGGTTTGGGCTAGATGACCTCCTGAGGTCCCTTCCAATCCTGATATTCTATGATTCTATGATCTCCATCCTGAGATGACATGTACCCAGTCAATATAAGGATAGTTGAAATCCCCCATTATTACTGAGTTTTTTATTTTTATAGCCACTCTAATCTCCCTAAGCATTTCACAGTCACTATCGCCATCCTGGTCACGTGGTCGGTAGTACATCCCGACTGCAATATTCTTACTATTAGAGCATGGAATTACTATCCACAGAGATTCTATGGTACAGTTTGGTTCATTTAAGATTTTTACTTCATTTGATTCTACACTCTTTCACATATAGTGCCACATCCCCACCAGCACAACCTGTTCTGTCCTTCCCGATATATTTTATACCCCTGGTATTACTGTGTCCCATTGTTTTATCTTCATTCCACCAAGTTTGTGTGATGCCTATTGTATCGATATCCTAACTTAATACAAGGCACTCTAGTTCACCCATCTTATCATTTAGACTTTCAGCATTTGTAATATAAGCACTTTAAATACTATTTACTTTTTAGGTGTCTGCCATTACATGATGTAATTGAATGGGACACTTTTTGATTTGTTTCTCATCAGACCCTACCCATATTTTATCATCTTCCATCCTCTCCTCTTTACTAGGACATAGAGAATCTCCTTAATAGATCCTCCCCTAAGGGATGTCTCTGTCCAAACCACATGCCCCTCCGCACCTGTCAGTTTTCCCCCAGCGCTTAGTTTAAAAACCACTCTATGATCTTTTTAAGTGCCAGCAATCTGGTTCCATTTTGGTTGCAGTTAAATGCTCTAGTTAGGAAGCTTTCTGTGAATATCAGAAAAGAAATAGATTCCTGATAACATTTAAAAATAAATTCAGTATCAATGGGAGTTTTCAACTACAGCTCCAAACAGCTGTATACTACAACGCATTTATTATGAATGCATTAATAATGGGATTTGTGGAGGGGCCTGACTGAGCTAGGCCCCCAACTGTCACTGAAAATCAATGAGATTTAGGTACCTAACTCCCACAGTCTCCTTTGAAAATCAGGGCCTAAAACGTTAAATTGATGTTATATTAAAGCACTGATAACTTGGAAAATAATCTCAGTACTGCAAGATTTTATTCCAGAAAGGGGTGACTATCAGTAGGAATGGGAGCTCTGCAGTCATAATGATGCACACCAGCAAATTCTCTTAGAGGACTTGGACCTTAGTTTTAGAGTGTGCTTCTTAACAAGACACCTTCCTTACAAAGGTCAGAGGGGAGACTTTGAAATACACAGGATCATTCATAGAATCCAAGGCCTGAAGGGACCATAGTGATCAACAGGTCTGACCTCTTATATAACACCTGCCATAGCACTTCCCCAAAATAATTCCTAGAGCAGATCTTTTAGAAAAACATCCAATCTCGATTTAAAAATTGTCAGGGATGGAGAATCTACCACAACCCTTGGTAAGCTGTTCCAACGGTTAATTACTCTCACTTATTTATGCCTTATTTTCAGTCTGAATTTGTGTAGCTTCAACTTCCAGCCATTGGATCCTTTTTCTGCTAGACTGAAAAGCCCATTATTAAATATTGTTCCCCATGTAAGAACTTACAGACTGTACTCAAGTCACCCTTTAATCTTCACTTTGTTAGGCTAAATAGACTCAAGCACTATAAAACATGTTTTCTAATCCTTTCATCATTTTCATGGCCCTTTTCTGAATCCTCTCCAATTTATCAACATCCTTCTTGAATTGTGGGCACCAGAACGGGACACAACATTCCAGCAACAATTGCACCAGTGCCAAATACAGCAGTAACATAACCTCTCTACTTCTACTGGAGAGTCCCGTATATACGGGCAAGAACTACATTAGCCCAACTGTGGATACAGACTAACATGGCTACACCTCTGATCCTTGGTAATTAGCCCTTTTGCTACAGCATCACACTGGGAGTGCTGATTGTTCACAACAATCCCCAAATCTTTTTCAGTCACTGCTTCCCAGGATAGAGTCCCCCAGCCTATAAGTATGGACTATATTCTTTGTTCCAAGATATATACATTTAGCCATATTAAAACACATACTGTATACTTGCACCCAGTTTATCAAGTGATCCAGCTCACTCTGTATCAGTGACCAGTCCTCTTCGTTATTTACCACTCTCCCAATTTTTCTGTCATGTGCAAACTTTATCAGTGATGATTTTATGTCCAGGTCATTAATAAAATTAAATGTTAAATAGCATAGAGTCAAGAAGCGATCCCTGCAGAATCTCCCCACTAGAAACACATCCATTTCATGATGATTCCCCATTTACAATTATATTTTGAGATCCATCAGCCAACTTTAAATCCATTTAAAAAATATAAAATTAAGATGGCTCACATTAATTTTTAATCAAAATGTCATGCAGTAACAAGCCAAATGCCTTACAGAAGTCTAAGTATACTACATTAACTCTATTACCTTTACCAACCAAACTTGTAATCTTATAAAAGAAATTACTTATCTATTTTCCATAAAGTCCCATTGATTGGCATTATTTATATTATCCTCCTTTTATTCTTTATTAATCAAGTCCTATCAAGCCACTCCTTTGTCTTGCCTAATAGAACTGCTAGTGAAGGAGCTTCAAAAACTGTTTAAAAAGTGATATTGTGGTCAAATTTAGCTCTAGATTTAGCGGGAGGTGGGGTTTAAAGAATCTTTTACTAAACATAAAGAGCCTTGTCAATTTAAAAGAACACACTTCTCTTTGAAATGTTTTACTTATTAAAAGTAACACTTAAGATTGTTATAACTGAAATCAGCATGCTGGAAACCTTTATTTAAATCTTCTATTTTAATCTTGTTTTGCATTTGTACTTCAATTATTTTCCTAAAGAAAGGTGGATACTCATTGGTAGATATAATTTTGTATTGTTTGCTAACCAGAAGGATACACTGCCTCTCTATTCATTTAAACAATTATATAGTTTAACACACATTTATTCAAATTCTTGATTTTTAACATTTGTTTATGTTAGAAAATGGTGAACATTTATTCCTAGATAATTTATTTATGATTCGTATCAAGCTGCATGTGGATGGAATTCAAATAAAACGCACAAAATATTTAAAATTGTTTAAATAAAATTACCTTAAGTGTGCTGATATGTAAGAAAAATGTTTATCAAAACATATGTTGCATTTAAAACTAACTGATATATTAAGCAAAGGAAATATCTTTTGTTAGTGAATTTTACTGATTGTTTCTGGTCACGATGTCCTGCTAGCTCTAAAAGATCTAAGATCTCTTTCTCTCACAGCTTATTTTTATTCAACAACAGGAAGAGAAAAACAAGCTTTCCTGCTTTTTCAGCTTTGAATGAACTAGTAATAGATATGAACTTGATCAATAAACTGAAATGAAGAAAATATTCTCTTTACACCTGCCAAAGTGGCTATTGCTGTCAAAAGTTGGCTTAGCACTTCAGTAAACTCTGGTTCCATGCGATTAGCCAGGGACTTCCACCAGTTCAGTGGTTTGACTGTCTTTAAAACGCCAACAGCAAATATGTACTGTTGATTTTTTTTATTTAAATTATTTATTAATAGATTTAGGCCTTAAAGTCAGAATTTTAAATTTTAAACAGAATTATTTAAGAAAAATGTATTTACATAAAAAAATCCAGGTTTTAATTTTTATCCATTTTTTTCAATTATCATTTTTATCCCCCTTGACAGCTTCTTTTGGGACCAACAAAGTTTTAATGCATTTGCATTTAGTTTCAGTGGAAGCTTTTAAAAAAAAAACCAAACACTCTGCTTTAAGTATTTGGAACCCAAGCCTGGCAGAATTCCAAAAGCTGTCTGTTTTCATAGTTTAAAGTGAAATAAGTTCAATATGTAAACAGCACAGTGAAACATTACAGTTTTAAAATGTTCTGTTTTAAACACCTTCATTGCTATGGTTTTAAACCTGACATTGCCCCTTAATATCTTGTCTGGGATTACAATAATTGGAACACTGATACAATTTTACTTTGACTCATTGACATTTCATGCTTATTAAACAAATGCACAACACAATAGAATTGCTTCATATTAAGGGTGAGTACTCCAGACCAGGAACTTTCCCCGGAGGGGCTGGGGGGGGAATCCTTTACAAAAATTCACACATTCTCTCTCGTTTAGAGAAATTCAAATACCAGTTCTGTTTCCTCATAACAAAACCAAGTCTATAGCAGTAAATTGGCAACAACAGCATTAACCGACTACAGACTGTATCAATATTTTTTGTTTTAGGATCCCAAGAAGAAAATTTCAACTTAACGAAATTTGAAATTAAAATACATCCTATCCTTCTGGATCAAGCTGGTAAAGCTGCACCATATATGTCATTTTCATCCAGGGGGAGGGGACAGAGGTTTATCATCTTTAAGTGTAATCCTGAAACTGGAGAGATACAGAAAGAACAACATGCATGGAGAGATGCTGCATGCTTTAAACCCCTGGCAAGCATCTGGGGGTGGAAGCTGGGCAGCGTGGCACACTCCAAACTTCTGACTGACCCAAAGAGGAAATTCAGGGGCAAAGAGCAAAGCACCCAGGATTCTTACTACAGACAAGAGGTCAGCCACAGGAGCATTTATCTGAGTTTGGTGGCCTTTGATAATGAGAAACACCACCCCAGATATACACAAGAGGCGAAGGATGTGTATCCCACATTTACATAGTCTACTGATCTGATGCCACTCTTAAAACTGCTTTTGGAAAAAAGAAACAGTCTCCCCTTCCTTCCTTAAAACACACACAAGCATCTCTCTAATTACGATGATTCATTATTTGTATGGTAGTATCTACGGATGCCAATCCTAGACCAGAACCCCATTGTGCTAGGCACTACACAAACTCCTATCCAAATGACAGACCCCTCCCCAAGAAAGTTACAATTAAAGCAGTTTCCCATATACAGCTTCTTTCCCATTTATGCACTGGGGCAATTGTGGGAGTACATAGTGGATAGGTAGATGCATATGTGGTGGAGAGTATATAGGAGATGGGTAGACCTGTAGAGCAGGGTAGATGGGGGGTGTAAAGCAGCTGGCTGGCTGGTGTGCACGTAATGGATGGGTAGGTGTGGATATGGTGGTGGGGTGTACAGGGATGTCTGGATGTATTATAAGTGGAGGGCCAGTAGGTGGGGGGTACACTAGGGAGGAGGATGAGGGGACAGGGACATGGTGGGGCTACACCAGGGATTGGGGGAGGGGACATAGTGGGAGGAAGTGCAAAGGCATGTGGATGTGATAGGTGATGTAGAGGGGATTTAGACATGGTGGGGGGGGTGCAGAGGGGATGTGGTGGAGGTGTACAGAGAATGTGTTGAGGGGTGTACCAGGGATGAGGGTGCACAGCAGATATGGTGAGGGGTGTAGCGGGGATGCGGTGGGAGGTGCAGGGGGGATGCAGCTGCACAGGGGACGAGGTGAGGGGTGTAGTGGGGATGAGGTAGGAGGTGCACAGGGGATGCGGTCGGGGCATGCACAGCAGATGTACACAGGATGGGGGCACGCGGGGGTAAGTGCCTGCAGAGGGTAGCGGAGGAGGGAGGTGCACAAGGGATGAGGTGAGGGTTGTAGCAGGGATGAGGTGGGCAGTGCACAGGGGATGTGGCCAGGGGATGTACATGGGGTGGGGGCACGCAGGGGATAGCGGAGGATGAGGGTACACAGGGGTTGCGGTCGGGATAGTGGGGGTGCAGCGGGGATGGAGGTGAGGAGTGTAGTAAGGATGCAGTCAGGGGGTGCACAGCAGATGTACACAGGATGGGGGTGTGCAGGGGGTAAGTGTCTATGGGGGGTAGTGGAGGATAGAGGTGCCCAGGGGATGCAGTTGGGGAGGCGGTAGCGGGGATGTACACAGGATGTGGGTGCGCAGGGGACAGCAGAGAATGGAGGCGAGCGGGGGACAGCAGAGACTGGAGGCGCGCACAGGGGAGGAGGGGAGTAAACAGGGGAGGAGGAGAGGGGGCGCGCACAGGGGAGAAGGGTGCACAGGCGATGACGGGAGTGCACGGGGTGGAGGGGGGCGCACAGAGGATGAGGGGAGAGGGCGCGCACAGAGGAGGAGGGTGCACAGGCGATGAAGAGAGTGCACGGGGGGGAGGGGGGCGCACAGGCGAGGTGGGGGAGGGGGCGTGCACAGGGGAGGGGGGGCGCACAGGCGATGAAGAGAGTGCACGGGGGGGAGGGGGGCGCACAGGCGAGGTGGGGGAGGGGGTGTGCACAGGGGAGGGGGGGCGCACAGGCGATGAAGAGAGTGCACGGGGGGGAGGGGGGCGCACAGGCGAGGTGGGGGAGGGGGCGTGCACAGGGGAGGGGGGCGCACAGGCGATGAAGAGAGTGCACGGGGGGGAGGGGGGCGCACAGGCGAGGTGGGGGAGGGGGCGTGCACAGGGGAGGGGGGGCGCACAGGCGATGAAGAGAGTGCACGGGGGGGAGGGGGGCGCACAGGCGAGGTGGGGGAGGGGGCGTGCACAGGGGAGGGGGGCGCACAGGCGATGAAGAGAGTGCACGGGGGGGAGGGGGGCGCACAGGCGAGGTGGGGGAGGGGGCGTGCACAGGGGAGGGGGGGCGCACAGGCGATGAAGAGAGTGCACGGGGGGAGGGGGGAGTACACAGGGGAGGGGGGAGTACACAGGGGAGGAGAAGGGTAAACGGGGAGGGGGGCGCACAGGCGACGAAGGGGGAGCGAGGTGCAGGGGGCGGAGAGGAGGGGCGCGCACAGGAGGGGCCCGCGGGGGGCAGCGGAGGCCCGAGCCGAGCCCCGCCTCGCCCCGCCAGCCCGCCCCGCAGCCGGCGGCCGGCCTGACCTTGCGCAGCGCGGGCACGAAGAGCCCCCGCCATTTGGGGCCGTTCTCCTCGCTGAAGAACTCGTAGGGCTGCGGCGGCGGCTGCATGGCCCCGGCGGCGGCTGCCCCGCATCGGGGGCGGCGGGGCCCGGACGGCGGCGCGCGGGCGCGGCTAGGGCGCGGGGCGGGGCGGCGCGGCAGGGACAGGCCGGCCCGGGCCCGGAGGCGGCCGCCGCTTGCCCTCGGCTCGGCCCGGCCGGCGCTGGCCGCTCCTCATGCGGGCCGGGCTCCGCGGGCCGCGCTGCGCAGGCAGGGGGCGGCGCTCTGCCCCCGCCCGGCCAGCGATCACATCCGGAGGGGCCGGGGCTGGGCTCCCGGCCGGGTGCGGGGGGGGGCGGGCGGGCGGCTGCCGGCCCCGCTGCCTGGGCCCGGCCACTCGCGCGACCTCGCTCTGCCCGCCGGGGCCGCCTCACGCCGCCCTTCCCTCCCTCCGGCGCGGCACTGCGCAGGCGCCCGCCCCCCAGCCCGCGTGCCCGCGGCGCCCCCTAGCGGCCCGCGCGCCGCCCGCCCGCGGCCCCCAGGCCCGGCTCCTCAGCCGCGAGAGCCGGGCAGGCCGGCGCATCCCGCGGGTGGAGCGTTCCCCGGGCCGGGGGGGTGGAAAGCAAACCTAGCGGTTGCCCCTCCGCGCGTGAGAATGTAGGGCAGCGGTTCCCAAATTTTAAACCGCCTCTGAACCCCTTTCACTAAAATGTCCAGTCTCGCGACCCCCCCCCTCCTAAAAATGAATATTTCCCGGGATGTTCTCCTGTCCCGGAGAATAAATGATAAAAGCAGTGATCTCCGGAAATATAAAATGTGTTTTGTATGACGTGCTTATGACACACTGTTCATTATTATGGATCATTACAGTGTATTTAGTACATTAGGAAAACAGCAACGCTCTTCCAAGAGCTCGCTTTCGCCGCTTGTATCACTTCGAAGAAGCCGGTTATAAGACCAGGCTCCTGTGGGCCATCAAGGAGTATCAGATGTGAGACAGCATGAAGGGATTGAAGAAGCCAGCTCAAATCATTCCTCCTACACACGCATTCAGGGCCTTGAGCAGTCCAGGCAAACCACGCACGTTACAACAAAGCTTAAACTTGTTCTTCATAATAATTTTAAAAACAAGACTAGCTGCCTATTTAATTTTAAAGGCAGCAAAAATATCCACCTCCCTTTCCATTTCTTATAAGGAGTCTTGAAGTTTAAATCTCCTCAGCGTGATAGATATGCTCGGGTTGATCTGCTGAGCTCTTGGAAGTCCAGGGGCTCCGGGCTGCTGGCCCCGTGCTGCCTGGGGTCCCTAGGGACAGCTCTGTCCGCCATTAGGGAATTTTTGTCCCTAAAACCCCCGGTAACATTTTGCAAACCCCAGTTTGGGAACCACTGATTTAGGGTAAGTTGGCCATTAGAAAATACAATCCATCAGGGAAGTATTTCAGTTACTTTCCTGACTGTGCTTCTCATCCGCACTCCAGCTCCTCTCTCCTGGTATAGCTGATGTCCAGTGATGTGTTCTAGGTAGACGTCCCTCAACCACCTGATGGCGTCCAACACCATGAGTTGCCGCATCAGCCGAACGTAGGGTTGACCAATTCCGCATTCCCACAACACTTGCTCGTTACTGGGGTCCCATGCGCCCAGGGCTCCGACGATCAGTTTGTGTCTGAACCCAGTAACCCTTAGCTGGAAAGTCAGTCCCAGTTGTGCCCTACTGCAACGGATCCTGATTCCTGTCCTGTATCAGCTGAGCCCGAGTCTCAGCTAGCAACCCAGGCCAAGACTGACAAGTCAGATTCCCCGGATGGAAAATGGGCATTTAAGTACCTATCCTTACAATTATTTATTATTATTGTGCTACACTGCCGTTATGGCTTCAGTTTTGGGTGCCCCATGGCTGCAGCCTTTGGAGGTGAATGTGAGCTAGGAGCCCTTCCAAGTATCCAGCCCCACCTCTCTCAGCCCACCCTGTTTGTTCGGCCTGTACATGTTTCCAAAATGGCAGCCGCTCTGCCTGTGCAATCGGCCTCTGCGACATGCTAAAGCCATGGCTAGCAACCGCTCAAAGGACCACGGCATGGAGAGCACTTGCCCACATGCCTACTGTCAGTAATGAGCTGCCAAAATCTTAACAACGGGTTCCCTTCTCACCCCACGAGGGGGTCGTTGCCCACCCTTGCCCCCTGGGACTCCTGCCCCATCCAACACCCCCGCGTTCCTTGATGCCCCCCCCGAGGACCCCTGCCCCATCCACCCCCCTCCCATGAAAAAACCATGAAAAAATGGGTGTTTATAGATAAGCTATTACCAACAGGAGAGTGGGTTTGTGTGTGGGGGAGGGAGGGTGGGGAGAAAATCTGGATTTGTGCTGGAAATGGCCCACCTTGATTATCATACACATTGTAAGGAGAGTGATCACTTTACATAAGCTATTACCAGCAGGAGAGTGGGGTGGGGGGAGAGAAAACCTTTTGTAGTGATAAACACCCATTTTTTCATGGTTTGTGTGCATGAAAACATCTTCTGTATTTTCCACAGTATGCATCCAATGAAGTGAGCTGTAGCTCACGAAAGCTTATGCTCAAATCAATTGTTTTGTCTCTAAGGTGCCACAAGTCCTCCTTTTCTTTTTGATTAGCATGTTGCTCAGACTGTAAATAGGTGGTCGCTGTGAAGTGTACAATACTCCCTCTACATATAGCCAGACAGGTAGATAAGCATCTCCTGCCTGAACGAAATCTGCTTATCACCTTCTTACCAGCCCCCAACTCACAGACACTAAGAACATAATTTTCAGTATATGTACGTAACTCCTTACATATTATCCATGCAGACATTTCACAATTATTATGATGACCAGTGTGACACAGGCTTTACATGACACTCTTTGGCAAACTAGTATGTATATACCAGACTGTGGGATCCTTGTAACCCTTATCTAGCCGATGCATGGGGGGAGGCATGCAGGGTCACATCCTCCCCCTGCCAGATTGCTCGGTCACATGAAGTGGCTGGGCCCCTCCCTGCAGAGCAGCTGAGCCACGAGCTGCGCCAGGCAGGGAGAGGCAGAAGCAGAGGAGCAGCTGGGAGCTGCACAGAGAGGCTGCTGCTTTCTGGGAGCGGGGGTTGCTGGAGGGAGGGTATGGCTCGAGCTGTTCCAGGGTTGGGCTCCCGCACCAGCACCAGGCACAGGTCGTCAATGCCCTCAGGCAACAGTTGAAATGTTCCTTCCTTCTGTCCAAGTGGGCTGTGTATGGCTTCGTAGGCCAGGGCGTCAGAGGATAAGCCAGGACTCCCAGAATAAGCAGACCGACGTCCACACCATTAATGTCCACAGTGGTCTTGAGGGCAAACAGTTCTTTGTCCATTATTCTAAAAAGAACTGAGTTCCGAAAGATCCTAGCACTGTAGACCCCTCCCGACCACTCTGCATTTATGTCTGTTAATCTGCCACAGTGGCCGACCAGTCATTGGAGCACCCGGGAGAAATACCCCTTTCTGTTTATGAGTTCTGCACCTGGGTGGGGATGTGAGAATGATAGGCACATGGGGTCCATCAATAGCCCCCAAGTGGTTTGGGAACCCCTGGCATGCAAATCTATCAATAATCTCCTGAGCACTATGCATTTTGACAACTCAGTTGGACAGCACCTTATCAGTGGCATAGCAGACCTGCATGACAGCGGGCCCCCAACGGTTGATGGCCCCACAACAAATTGGTTAGTTATGGACCCGTAGCATTCTGTGGTGACCAGCTTCCAGATGGCAATGGTGACCCTGTTACTCCATCGGTATGGGGCACTGCACGTTGGTACGCTGTCATGGCAGCTCCAGCGTCCGTTCTGCACAGATCTCAAAAAAGGTAACCCTCCCCATCCTAAAGTTCTCTTGCCACTGCTGGTCATCCTATGTCTGCAAAACCGTCCTCTCCCACCACTGCTTTCCTGGGTCCGGAATCGGTGCTGAATGCTGAGCAGGTGATCCTGGAACTGGGCCTCTTGTTCCAACAGCTCAACATCGTCCCCTTCCTTCTGGCTGCCACCGCTTCAGAGTATTCTCCTGCCACCGCAGGAGCTGCAGCTGCTGGCCTAGGACATTTTCCTGCTTCTGCACAATCCACGTCATCTGCTCAGTGGTGTGCCGGATGAAGACCAGCATCAAATTCGTCCAGCTTTGACTACTGTAACATAGCCCAAGCAGCCGGTGCTTATTCACACTCCTCACCATAGCGCTGCGGAGCAGTTGGGTCCATGACGGCCAACAGCCATTCAAAAACGGCACAAGCTCACCCCAAAGGGAAACGTATGGGACAGAGATGGTGGAAATGTTGGATCATATTAAAGAAGTTCTGTATTAAAATCACAAATGAGTTTGATTCCCCATCGTTTAAATTCCAGGGTATTACTAATTAAGAGGTCTCTTGGTTTTTAGTACTGTTTCTCTCCCTCTCTGTGTGAAACTTGCAAGGTACTAATTGTGTTAGTACATTCTAAGACAGAGTCTGTTCTCAAAGCAATACTTCGTAACAACAGAAACAGCACACAGAGACTCCCTGCCCTTTTGTCGTATTTATCTTGCTTTGTTAACAATTGTGATTAAAATAGAGATAGAGGATGTATGTGGATGGATGCTTGGTGCGGATAATAACTGAATGATCAGGGAGGTGCCAGCCTTAGAATCCAGTGTCCATTGGCCGAAGAAGGCGTCAAGTGGAAACAACCAGAAGAACCCCGGAGGGAAGACTGGAATCCACCCAACAGCCTCAAGGATGGGAGAACCGAAAAACAACATGGTGCCGTCAGGAATGTGCCATCTGCTGATTGATTCAGCAACAGCATGATGAAGCAATTCCCATAGACTGGCGTAGGAATAAATTCCTATAAAAATGGACTCTAGAAAGTGAGAACTTTGGGGTCTGATTCTGCAAACCAACTTCCAGGAGTGTCAGATGAGCATCTGACAAGGCCCTGCCCCCTCCTCGTGTCCAGGCCACCTGGCCAGTGGCTTGGCATGAGCAACTCTAAGGCTGGTAACTATGATAACAACCTTGCAGAACCTGTGTGCGTGTTTGTGTGTATGAATGAATGTGTGAATAAATATGAAATTGAACGGAATGTTATAGCGATAACTAACTGCTTACGAGGATTCTTTCTGTATTCACAATAAATGTGGCATTTTGCCTTTTCCCCTTTAATAAGATCCTGCTGGTTTTTATTTTATTGGTATAACAGAAACATGGAATTAAAAAAATCTGCCTGGTTTCCCACAATTCACAGCAAAAACAATCCCAAAATGCACATTGCTCAGCTGTGAAACGAAAGACCCCGGGATACCCACCCCCGCAAGACCACCACAGCCTCTCTCTGCAGCACCGCGGCAGAACGCTCACATGCTGCAAATTGAAAACGCATCAGCTGTTCCGTGTGCATGCTGTTGGAGTGAGTTACCGGACCTGCATCAAACAATTTTGGGTTAAACTCCCCCCACCCCCATAACCACACCCTGAATCAGAAAAAAAACCCACTCGTTGCAGAATCAGAGTGTCCACAGGGGGAAGCTATGGTGGAATAAATAGTCTGGGCAATTTCCATGTATAGACAAGCCCTCACATATGCCGTTTCTTCTGCTCTTTTGGACCCACATAACTTTAGGAGGGCACCCCTGGCAATTGCTACTTCCCTTTCACTGCTGCCAAAACTGGCAAAGTGTCAGTAGTCTACACTGGGAGCAGCTGACCACAGCAGTCTGGATACTTTATCCTGGGCGATGGGCACAGCAGCAGACAATATAGTTTCATCATGTGGTGAGAGTACTCATTCCATTCC
Source organism: Lepidochelys kempii (assembly GCF_965140285.1). Classification (NCBI taxonomy): domain Eukaryota; kingdom Metazoa; phylum Chordata; order Testudines; family Cheloniidae; genus Lepidochelys; species Lepidochelys kempii. The sequence continues at coordinate 128,340,684 of NC_136385.1, read as the reverse complement.
ACTAGTATCTCTAGAGGATGTTAAACAGAAGTTACTAAAGTTAAACATTTTAAAATCAGCAGGTCCATATAACATCCAAGAGTTTTAAAAGAGCTGACTGAGGCACTTGCTGGACTGTTATTGTTGATTTTCAGTAAGTCTTGGAGCACCGGGGAAATTCCAGGAGACTGGAAGAAAGCTAATGTACCAATTTTTAAAAGGTAAACAGCATGATGGGGGTAATTATAGGCCTGTCAGACTGACATCGATCCCAGGCAAGATAATGGAGCAGCTGATACAGGACTGATGAATAAAGAATTTATTAATTTATTAAATTTGATTAATAAAGAATTTAAGGAGAGTAAAGTAATACATGTCAATCAACAGGGGTTTATTCAAACAAGACTCTGTCAGACTAACTTGAGATCTCTTTTTGATGCGATTACAAATGTGGTTGATAAAGGTATTAATGTCGATTTAATCTACGGACCTCTGTATGGCGTCTGACTTGGTGCTGCATGACATTCTGATTAAAAACTGACAATATAAAATTAACATGGTACACATTAAATGTATTAAAAACTGGCTAAATTATAGGTCTTGGAATGTAAGTGTAAGCAGGGAATTATCATCAAGCAGGTGTATTTCCAGTGGACATCAGTTCTTGGCCCTATGTTATTTAACATTTTTAATCAATGACCTGGTAGAAAACCTTAAACCAGCTGTGATAAAACTTGCAGATAACACAAAAATTGGGAGAGTGGTAAATAATGAAAGACAGGTCACTGATTCAGAGCAAGCTTGATTGCTTGGTAAAATGGGTGCAAGCAAGCAAGATGTGTTTTAATACAGCTCAATGTAAATGTATGTATCTAGGAGCAAAGAATGTAGGCCATATTTATAGGCTGGGAGACTATCCTGGGAAGTAGTGACTGAAAAAGTGGGTCATAGTAGCTAATTAGCTGAACATGAGAGCCCAATGTGACTCTGTGGCCAAAAGGGCTAATGCAGTTCTTTACATGCATAAAGAGGGGAATCTCCAGTAGAAGTAGAGAAGTCATTTTGCCTCTGTATTTGGTACTGGTGCGACCACTGCTGGGATAGTGTGTCCAGTTCTGATGCCCACAATTCAAGAAGGATGTTAATAAATTGGAGAGGGTTAAGAGAAGAGCCACAAGAATGATTCAAGGATTAGAAAACCTGCCATATCGAGAGTTTGCTCCTTGAGTCTATCTATTTAGCTTAACAAAGAGACGGTTAAAGGGAGATTTGATTACAGTTTATAAGTATCTACACAGGGAACAAATATTTAATAATGGGCTCGTCAATCTAGCAGAGAAAGGCATGACATGACCCAATGGCTGGAAGTTGAAGCGAGACAAATTCAGTCTAGAAATAAAGCACAATTTTTAATGGCAAGAGTAATTAACTATTAGAACAACTTACCGAGGGTCCTGGTGGGTTCTCCATCACTGAAAATTTTAAAATCAAGATTGGATGTTGTTCTAAAAGATCCACTCTAGGAATTATTCTGGGGGAAGTTCTCTGGCCTGTGTTACACAGGAGGTCAGACGAGCTGATCACAATGGTTCCTTTTGGCCTTGGCATATATGAATCTCTGAACCCTGCCTACAAATGCGAAGCAGGAAATATCCAGGACCTCATGTTTCTAGGATACTTGCCAATTCCAGGTAAATCATGACTTTTTCAAACCCTATTAAAAGGGATTGACAGTTGGTTTGTGTATAGTCTAGCTGATATCAGAGTCATTATGCTGGCCTATTTAAAGGCTTGGAATTTAACTAACAGAGGCACTGCAGAAGGATAAGCAGTTTCCCTTTTGTTGTCCTTGCTGTGCAGTATGTTCTTGGGCTTCAAGCTTCTGGGTGATCCTGAGAGGAAAGTGAGTGCATTTAACCAGAGCCTCCTCAGAAGAGACATTTAGCTCATTCTTATAGGTGGTTCTGGGTAATCCTACTGATCACACACTTTCCTATGTGGGAAAGAAAGAACTCTCTCTTTAAGCAAATTTAGGTATTTCTATGCACAGAGCCACTGACTGCCCGAGGTCGGTGTTTAACGCTACAGGCCATCCACAGGAGCTTTCCTGCAAATCAAGAACAATTTGTATGCCTAGTGGGATGGGGGGAAGGGTTAATGTAATATTTTTAACCACAAAATACAAAAGGACATGATATTGGAACAATACAAGTGAACTGGACATTTTATTCTTTTCACACTTCTTGGACAAAGCTTCACTTACGTGCGAACACCACTATTGTAGCAATTTACAGAATTTTAAAATGTTTCCTTTTAAAAAAAAGTTGTTTACAACTCAACAGAAATAAAGACTATTTTACAGAATTTGATAAAAGATTCAGAGCTAAAAAAAATATCTAATAAGCTTTAGCCTAAACAGTTATCACCCTGAAATTTAATTAAAAGAGAATTCCTTATAAAACTATCATTCAAACATTCAAACATTTGTACATTCAAACTCCCTGATTTAAGAATCAAAGTGCATGACTGGTTTACTTTTTAACATTCTTTATTCTGTTAATACACGTTAGAGCCACACCTCATGTAGGAGGAAGTTACTTTGCAATCTTCTTGTATTTACTGTTGATAGGCAACACTTGGTGAGCGGACGTATTTTAGCTGTGCAGCTATGACTCTTGCTCAACTAGTCTGCGTTAGTGTTTGAAGCACCTGGAATCCCATTCTAGCTTTATTTCGGCTAAAACTAACGTGCATAAAGATTTCTCTTCAAGAGGCGAATTATTTGGGTTTATAAATTGACATATTAAGTTTAGTAGGAGTTCGCAAATATTTTTCTGATAAAGTACATTTCATCAGAAAAGCCAAGTAAGTTTTTAAGCCCCCCTGCATTGAGAACTTCTAGCCTATTGTATACCAGAGATGTAGAATCTGTTTATGTACCCGAACTCCCGTGCTAACACAATGCAGTGTATGTATATAACAGAAATCTATAAGGTAATCCTTTAAAAAAAAAAAAAAAAGGCGGCCAAATTGTCTGGTAGGCAGCTAACCACCCTTAATTATCTACATTTCCCAACATCTCCTGCACACATGCTTTTAAAGTGTACTTTGCAGCACTATGTCCCTGGGGCCATACAATTATCTTTTTTGTAGTAATTATGCTGTACATACTAAGACAGTCATAGTTCAGTTAGGAAAGAGCTTGTTTTAAGTCCCAAGATTTTAATGAACATTCTCTACATTCCAGGGAACGGTTTCACTTCCAGGCACACTTCTGAAAACATTTCATAGTGTTTGAAGCAGCAAGTGTCAGAGGAAATACCAAGTTCACAAGTGTGTCTTTCAGTGATACCAATCAGTAGTCTCGAAGGTCCCCTCCGACCAACAGATGATTGGAAGTGGGAAACTTTCATGACTCACTGCTATTTGGACTCAAAGTGAAAGTAGTGTACAAAATGACTGAACTAAAGACAGATTTCTGTAATTTCCTCCTTTTCACATTGTTTTTACGAAGTAGATTTTCATCCGATTGCTCAATATGCTGCACAAAAGCAAGTTCATTTTGCATTATCTGTCTTTAAGAATAATTATTTGCTCTTCACTGACCCCCATGTTTTGCTTTTATGAACAATGGCATTTATTTCTCTCTGATCTCAGTAGGAAGACAGTGCTATGAATGACTGTGTGCATATGCAAATCAAGTAAGACATCCAAAGGAAATATAAAACCAATTGTTGGGCTTGGGCCTATCTCAGGTACTGTGCATTAATGGAGAAAGCAATGAATGTCAACTAACATTTTCAGCGGCTCCCCAACGATGCAATGACAAAGGGTTGTTTACAGTACTTCCATATTTACATTCCTTAAAGGGTGTTCACCAGTTTTTCTCATTTTGTTCATTAGTGAGGAGGTGAATTCCCCAATCTCTTGAAAGAGGGAGGGACCATCACAGCCTCTCCCTGGCCATGATGCCTCAAGGGGCCACCTTGCTGCATTGGAGATGCTGGGAGGTCCTGTTTAAACCAGAGAACATGGGAAATCAGAGTGCGGGAAGCCCATTTGGCAATAGCTCTTTCTGTTCCTCCTACAGCCCTCTAGTGACCACCGAGCAGCAGTTAGTGCAGCACCATGCACAGAGAGGCAGCTCTTTGGGGGGGGAAGGAGATGTCACTGACTCTGCAGTTGAAGGTGGCTCTTTTCTCTCTTCCAGCTGGGCACTCACTGATTCCTGTCCCCCCCATCAATACAGTATTTTGGGGGTGCTCTCCATTCCCCCAGGACTTATCTGATCTCACAATGCCTGGTTAGTAAGTAGAGAAGTAAAGGCTTATGGAGGCAAACAACCGACATGCTAGTTTTGTATTCTACAGACTAAATGCCACTGTTCATCTGCTGAACAAGACGACTTCCAGTTTATCTTCACTCTGACAAACTGCAGACTTCATTCAGTGCAGTCCCACAGCTAACCAAGAGTGGATACAAACAGTGCGGTGCCGGTTCATTTCACAAGCCAAATCTTCGCTCCGCTTCATCTGCGATCATTTTTGCAATGGCAAGGGAGGAGGTAGCGGCAGGAGATGGGGCATTTCTGACATGAAGAACTCTGCTTCCAATATCGCCAGTGCCTCCATCGAATACGAAGTCATCTACCAAATTTCCATCCCGGTCCAAGGCCTGGGCTCTTACTCCAGCTGGACCCCTGCAAAAACAAAGGAAGACTTGGTAATTAGAAAGAAAACAGCATGGGCTAATGTTATCTAATAAACCACGCCAAGTTGTGAGAGATGCTAAACAAAATACTGGCAATTCCTTTTAGGGCATTTAAAAGTGAAGCAGGACCTAGGAATAAACACCGATCAGTTACAAAACATGCAGGTTTATAACAGTATTAACTTGTGAATCCCCTTGAGGTGAGATGGGGAACCCTAGAAGCTTGTACATCTAGCAGGCCAAAGAAACAAGGAAGCAGACTAGAGCTAGTCTATTTCACCTGAGAGAGATGTGGTCTAAAAATACAGCTACACTAGATCTAATCCAAGCTCTGACACTTACCCACCCCCTGAGATCTGGGCAAGTCATTTAGCATAAACACCACTAAAATACCTCTGCCACAAATATCCATATTTTCTCCAATTTTCTCTTGTCAATAAGGGAGACGGATATTAGCTCACAGCCACCATTATACTTACCCTACATACATACTGTTGTATAGAGATTTTGTTACTGAAGAATATTTGTACCATTTGGGGCACCATGCCCTTCCAAGGGAAACCGAAAGTCAGATGTGACATGGGGGAAATATTCTGCAGCTGTGCAATGTGTGTAGGCTGTAGTCATAGATAGTTATTCCATGCTGACATCCCAGCAGTGAAACATGACTATGAGGTTCAGTTATTGTATTTCCCTCTCAGTGGAGCTTCCTGGAGGGCAGTGCAGGCAGACGCATACCTGCTTACTGGATTGATCACATCTATCACCGGTATTTGTATGGCCTCTTTTACCACTGTATCCAATGTCTCACACTCTTCATGTGTTCACCCTCACAGCACTCCGTGAGATGGGGATAATAGGAGCTTCCCTATTACAGATGGGGAACTGAGGCATGGAAAATCTAAGGGCTTGTCAACATGAAGAATTTTACTGGTATAATTATACTGCTGTAACTCACGGTTATTCCAGAATAAAAGTGCCTTTTCCCAGTTTGGTTTATGTCACTAAATGGGAAAAGGGCACCCTTAGTCCATAAGAAGTGTGTCTACACAGGGAGTAATTCTGGTATGAATACAGCAGTATAATTATACAAGGATGGTTATGTCAGTAAGTTTCCCCATGTAGACGAGCCCTCAGTGACTTGCCCTAGGTCACACAGGCAGAGCAGGGAACTGAACTGGGTCTCCCAAGTCCCAGCCTAGGATCCTAATCATTGCACCACCCTTAGGCTTGCCCTGCAGTTTTCGCACTGGATGCAGATGAGGAAGAATGACTGTAAGCCAGCTATGTTCATTTGAAAACTCTTTGAGCAGGGAGAAGGCTACATGCAAGACTTCCATCTTGAGCTTACCCTGATGATTCTCTGCATGCCAGTAATATTAGCCATTTAAGAATTTTTCACTCAAGCCTTAGGGTTTGTCTATACATAACAGTTAATCTGGAATAAAGTAGGGTGTGAATTTACAGCGGATTAGCTATTCCTGATTAACTCCATGTGTGGACGCTCATACTCCTGAAGAAGAGTGTCTTATTCCAAATTAGCTTAATCCACTGTTATAATCAGCATAGCTATTCCAGAATAATTTGCTTTCGACAGCCCTTAGACTGGGAGTGGACCACACTTTTCTGTAGCTGCCCTTAACGAGGCATACAAACTGTTCTATATCATCATGGTAATTGAAAACCAAGGCAAAGTATTCGTTTAGTTTTTGGGCTGTACGCCTGCATCTAGATTATCTTTAATCTCCTTCCCATTCACTCTGAGTAGTGACTCAACCTAATCCTTCCTTATTCTCTCTTTATTTATATAACTAAAACCCCTCTTATTTATTTTAATTTCCTTGGCAAGAGCTAATTCAGATTGACTTTTAGCAATTCTCACTTTATTCCAACATTTTCTAATCAACCCCTTTTTCCATTCGCTATAGGCTCTCTGCTTACTCCTAATAACCTTTCTGAGGTGGTTATTAATCGAGCTGGGTCTGGAGCTTTTCCCTGCAAGTTTCTTCCTCTTGGGATGCAAATTTCAGATAGTTTTGGTATAGCTGATCTGAAGAAGTTCCAAGCCTCCTCTGTATTTAAGTCCTTGTGCTATTCAAGCCAGCTGACTTTTTAAACTAAATTCCTTTAATTTCCCAAAGTCTGGAATTAAAAATAATAGTTGATGACCTGGTTTTGATTATCCAATCTCCAAAATATACTGGAGTACAGTAGGAGGAGTTCTTGAAAGGTCCTCAAACTCAAAAACCCTCTTGTGGCAAAAAGTAATTACTACATCTTTCCGACTGCAAATCAGCCTAGGAATTGCTTTTGTATTGGACCAACTTCTGTTGGTGAGAAAGACAAGCTTTCGAGCTTACACAGGTTGTCCCCCTCACCAACAGAAGTTGGGCCAATAAAAGATATTACCTCACCCACCTTCTCTCTCTAATATCCTGGATCCTATGGCTACAACAACACTACATATAGGAATTGCTTTGCCTGCCTACCCTTTCAATACAAATCAATAATGATTTGGTTCTCTCTTTTGGAGCTCTCTAAGGATATGTCTACACTGCAGTTAAACCCACAACTAACCCGTGTCAGTTGACTCAGGCTTGTAGGGCTTGGGGCTACGGGGCCTCTTTACCTGCAGTGTAGCTGTTTGGGTTTGGGCTGGAGCCTGGCCTGTGGGACCCGCCCTCCTTGCAGGGTCCCAGAGCCCTGACTCCAAGCAGAGCATCTGCATAGCAATTAAACAGCCCTGTAACCCGAGCCAGAGTCAGCTGACACTGGCCAACCACAGCAGGGGTTCTCACAACAAATTTTTTGGTGGCCTCAGAGTGTGGATGATGGTGTGGGTAGTGAGCCTGGGACCAGAGCCTGCTATCGCGTGGATGGAACCCAAAGCCCCGTAGCCAAAGACTGCCCACCTGCCCTCGGGAAAGTGGGGCATTCACCACCAGCCTGCACCTCCAGCGTTTGTGTCTCCATAGGGGGGCAGGGCTGAACCCCCACTGGTGGCCCTGGGAGAGGGACCACTGTCCCCACCCTCCAAATCACAACCCAGGAGGATGTGGCCACAAGAAAAGCCCCTGGTGGCCGCATTTGAGAAACACTGCATTAGGGTATGTCTACACTACAGTGTAAACCCAGGGTTAGTAGAACTCAAGTTAAAAGACCTTGGGTTTGTTAACCTAGGGCTTGAGTGTCTACACTCATTTGTAACCTCCATGAATTACTGAAACTTTAGGGCTTTGGCATCTGCATTATGCTGGCCCGAGTCCAACCACCTATGTCCCAGACTTCCTAGGGCCCTCCCAAAACATGGCTGCTCTAGCCCTTTGTTCGTGGTGCAGTGTGGGAAAATTTGACTGTCCAAAGGTCAAAGAAAAGTTGGCCCATGGGACTGTGGAATACTTTTGGCAGACTTCGAGAGCACAAGTCCAGTGGGGCTGTATCTACACTGGCAAGCATTAGGGCTTGAATGCCTGACTCAGGCTTGGACCCTGCACCTCTGTGGGATCCTGCGTCCAAGCCCCGAGTTAGTATGATTTGTGTGTAGATGGGAGGGGGTTAGGCTTGAGCCTGAGTTTGAATCCTAGGCTTTCATTGCAGTGTCGTGTACCCTAACATTCTTCCCCGGGGCTACCAGAAAATCAGAAGATTGTTACTGGTTTCGTGTCAGAGACGAGAACCACTAAAGCTGCTTCACTAGGTGAAAACAAGTCTAAGTCACAAAGAGGAGATTTCCTCTTCCATCTTGCACCTCAGGGTTCTTCCTCTAGGATCCTCTGACCCCTCACATTTTCCAACCATCCCCCATTGTCATCTCCCTGCAAAAGCCCCACGTTCCCACAACATTCTTCCCCATACGGAGGGCAGGCTGTTGCTCCCAGACCCCCATCAATGCTGCTCCCAACAGAACAGGTTGTTAAAAGCCAGAGCAGTTCTCCCCAGCAGGGTCTCTTCTGTGCAGTGTCTGCAGCATTCCCGCTACTTGGGATCGTAGACTCTACCAACTGAAGAGACCTGTCAGGGTCTCTAGTCCGTCTCTTGCCAGTTGCCGTGTATGGCTTGCTTCCTGGGGCACGTGCCACTTCCCCTAGAGAAATTATTTCTTGGCCATCCTAACAGACGGCCCTCTGAGGAAGGTTATCATAGAATCATAGAATATCAGGGTTGGAAGGGACCTCAGGAGGTCATCTAGTCCAACCCCCTGCTCACAGCAGGACCAATCCCCAATTTTTGCCCCAGATTCCTAAATGGCCCCCTCAAGGATTGAGCTCACAACCCTGGGTTTAGCAAGCCAATGCTCAAACCACCTGATATTTAACCTCAATTCTCCCCAAACACTTTCACCTCATTACTCCTAGTCAGACCTTGTGACAGAGTACAGAGGCCAACCAGATTTCCAAGCACACTCTGCTCATACCTCACGCAGGTGCTCTGCGGGAGCAAGACTGAGGACGTGAGGCTCAATCAGGTTCTTGAAGGAAAGCAGGAACCTTCAGATCTGCTTGCGAGCCAGAAGGGGAGGACGCTTGGGGAAGGCTGGGTTCCACAGCCAGTGGGGCATGACTGGGGTGATTATCCAGGCAGAGGATTTTCTGTTTTGTTTCTGGTTATATAAGAGTATATTGTTTCATTTTTTCTCCTTATAAGAAAAAACATGGTCCGGAAAAAAAGGAAACTCTGTCACACAGACAACTTTTGGACAGAGTGCTATGGCAGCTATCTATTCCACCAGTTTGGAGCGCTCACTTTTCTTGTGCTAGATTTCTTTCCTTTCCTTCTTGATTTTTACACCCTTCAAATACTGAGAAGCGTATGTCCCCTTCAGCCAAATTGGGCATATTTTAGCTACCTTAATTTTCCTCCTATCAGTCTCTGCTGCTTCCTAATAATTTCTGTTGCTACTCTCTAAGCTCCTCCCAACTTGTCCATCTTTCTCACAATGAAGGACAATGAACTGAACAGGATTTTGTAGATGTGATCAGACTGGTCATACAGAGGGACTATTATCTCCTCCTGTGAAACGAAGCTTTTGAGTATACAGGCCAAATGGCATTGGCCTTTTTCACTTCTCTATCACATTACAAACACTCACCTATAGCCCCTGTCAACCCTAGTTCTCGTCCAACTTTACTACCTCCCAGATTTCTCCCTCTCTGAGTATCAGTGTCAAATTTGCTCCCTCCCCAGGATATATTAGCAGTTTTCCAAGCTAAATCTCAGTTGGGAAGGAGGGAACTAATGTCAGATGTATGAATCTGTACAATAAGGTTTAACAAACAAACAGTGTTTTTACCTGAGTATATCACTGATGGTAACTTCAGGGATGAACTTTTGAAGTTGCTTCACCTGTGCACTAAGGAAACATGCTCTGTACATTTCACTCATTCCGTAAGAGATGTTTCTGAACACCAGTTTCCATAAACCACTAGAGAGTGAGACAAAACAACATCTGCAGATAACAGAATGGCATCCTGTATACTAAGTGCAGATTTACACCTCTGATAACGTACTATATGAAATCATTACAATCTACACACAGTATTAAATATGGATTGTGCAATCAGCTTCCCACCCCCACCATCCAATGACCTTCTCGTATTGGCTAAGAAAATTACCACATGGCTCCTGCTTCTAAGGACATCACCCTTTCCTCCAGTGTAGGATTCCTTCCCTGTAACAGGTTGGACCACAGAAACCCCCTTGGGACTGCCAACTGATGTGCCGAGACTACCTCTGAGCCCGTTTTCCCTGCCAGCCTGGGACTCCGACACCCTGCCTGGCTGTGCCAGACACGCTAGCCTGCTACAAACACAGACCAGGTCTGAACTACGTCCCACAAATTGCAGGCTTAACTGAAAACAGCTTAAGAAGTGTTCCTGTCTCCAGCGCTCAGATGCCCAGCTCCCAATGGGGTCCAACCTCAAATAAATCCGTTTTACCCTGTATAAAGGTTATACAGGGTAAACTCATAAATTGTTCGCCCTCTATAACACTGATAGAGAGAGATGCACAGCTGTTCCTCCCCCCCCCTCCCCCCAGGTATTAATACATACTCTGGGTTAATTAATAAGGAAAAAGTGATTTTATTAAATACAGAAAGTAGGATTTAAGTGAATTACCAAGCAAAATAAAATAAAACACGCAAGTCTAAGCCTAATACAGTAAGAAAACAGAATACAGATAAAATCTCACCCTCAGAGACATTTCAATAAATTTCTTTCACAGACTAGACGCCTTCCTAGTCTGGGCACAACCCTTTCCCCGGTACGATCAGTAGCGTAGCTGGGGGGGAGCGGGGCAGCGGCTGCTCCCCCACCAAGCAGAAGTGCCGTCTTTTTAATTCTTTGGCGCCTTTTAAATTTTTACTCACCTGGCGGCGCTCCGGGTCTTCAGCAGCACTTTGGCATCGGGTCCTCCACTCGCCCCGGACTTCGGAGGCATTGCGATGGCGGGGAAGGGGGGTGGGGGAGAGATCCGGAGCGAGTGACGGACCCGATGCCAAAGTGCTGCTGAACACCCGGAGCGCTGCCGGGTGAGTACCAGGGGTTGATGCCTTTTTTTATCTCCACTCCCCCTTTTTCCACCTGGCTACGCCACTGGGTACAGTTCTTGTTCCAACTCAGGTGGTAGCTTGGGGGTTTCTCATGGGGGGAGGGATAGCTCAGTGGTTTGAACATTGGCCTGCTAAACCCAGGGTTGTGAGTTCAATCCTTGAGGGGGCCATTTAGGGATGTGAGGCAAAAATTGGGGATTGGTCCTGCTTTGAGCAGGGAGTTGGACTAGATGACCTCCTGAGGTCCCTTCCAACCCTGATATTCTATGATTCTATGACTGCCACTCCCTTTGTTCTGTTCCATCCCCTTATATATATCTTTTGCACAAGGCAGGAATCCTTTGTCCTCTCTGGGTTCCCACCCCTCCTTCTCAATGGAAAAGCACCTGGTTAAAGATGGCACCTCAGAGACTAACCAATTTATTAGAGCATAAGCTTTCGTGAGCTACAGCTCACTTCATCAGATGCATATCGTGGAAGTGATGCTGATGAAGTGAGCTGTAGCTCACGAAAGCTTATGCTCTAATAAATTGGTTAGTCTCTAAGGTGCCACAAGTACTCCTTTTCTTTTTGCGAATACAGACTAACACGGCTGTTACTCTGAAACCTGGTTAAAGATGGATTCCAGTTCAGGTGACATGTTCACATGTCACTGTAAGACTCCAAGCCCTCATTCCTCCCAGTCTGACACACAGGAAGGCCTGCAACCAGAGCCATCCACAGTCAACTGTCCTGGCTGATGGGAGCCATCAAGATTCCAAACCACCATTAACAGCCCACACTTTGCATAACTACAATAGGACCTCAGGGTTATATTTCGTATTTCTAGTTTCAGATACAAGAGTGATACATTTATACAAATAGGATGACCACGCTCAGTATTATAAAGATTATAAGCTTTGTAATGATACCTTACAAGAGACCTTTTGCACGAAGCATATTCCAGTTACATTATATTCACACTCATTAGCATATTTTCATAAAATCGCATAGAGTGAAACGTCACAATCACTCTTTCCTCCAGTGAAGGACACCTTCCCTACACTAGTCAGACTGGTTTTTAGAGCTCTGTGATGGGCTTCACAGACCCCACTCCAAGGTCCCAGGAGTGGTGGAACATATTGGGCCAAGAAAGCTCTGCCCCTCAGCAGCTGCCACGCATGCTCCCGGTGGAGGATCTGCTTAAAAGAGAGCTCTGGCCGTCCAGCATGGGGGAAGGTGGAGAAGAGACTGGCTGCAAGAAGACAGGCAGGCTGCAGCTGCTGAGGCAGAGAAGTCTACAGGGGAAGGACTGGGACTGTGAGTAAGGCTCAGCCAGGAACCCCCTTCCCCCGACTAAGTGAGGGGACAACTGGACTCTGAGGGTGACCTAGGAAGCATCCCCTCCCTCAGCTGATGCCCTCAACTACTAAGGCTGTAAGAAGGCGGCTGGGGCCACGTCCCATACTGAAGGGAAACAGGGAAGGTAGGAAATAGCTCAGGGGAGGCTGATCTGGAGTGGCGGCCAGACAGGACTGAGCCACTCCTAGCCTCTCTCCCTTTGGGCCCTGAGCCGGAGCCGGTGGAGAACATGGGCCCGGGTCCCCCTATCCTTCCCTCTTCCCCCAGCCCCCTGGGAGTTCCCAGAGGACTCTGTGAGGGTGATGGACTGTGGCTTGGCTGACAGGCCCCTGGACTGCTGAGAAACTGTCTGCAGGCTTGGAGAAACTGTTTGGCTGAGGCCTGACCGCTAGGGCAGCTGGCCCCTAAGTGAAGCCTGCTACAAGCTCATGTAAGTTTTAAAAATGAAGCTATTTCTGCGGACATTAGGAGGAACTAGCATCCAGAGATAACTTTGGGATTCTTCTTTGGGAGATCAGAGGACAAAGGATCGAAAACCCTACACACATTTAGAGGAGGAGACAGAAACCACTCCAGAGACATCTTCCACAACCATTAGGAAAAGAGCAATGAGCTTCTGAGGAGGGGGAAGGTGCCTATCTTCTGCCTGATTTGTGTGCATGAGAGAGAATTATTAACCATTCCACACAGCTAAAATCCCTCTGGTCACCTATACAGGCATGTTGCAAACTGTATCCTTAAAGAAAGGAAAATTAGTCACATTTGGACTTTCTGCTGAGCTCCCTCAGGGATAATGAATCATAGAATATTAGGATTGGAAGAGACCTCAGGAGATCATCTAGTCCAATCCCTGCTCAAAGCAGGATCAATCCCCAACTGAATCATCCCAGCCAAGGCTTTGTCAAGCCTGACCTTAAAAACTTCAAAGGAAGGAGATTCCACCACCTCCCTAGGTAACGCATTCCAGTGCTTCACCACCCTCCTAGTGAAAAAGTTTTTCCTAATATCCAACCTAAACCTCTCCCACCACAATTTGGGACCATTACTCCTCGTTCTGTCATCTGCTACCACTGAGAACAGTCTAGATCCATCCTCTTTGGAACCCCCTTTCAGGTAGTTGAAGGCTGCTATCAAATCCCCCCATACTCTTCTTTTCTGCAAACTAAATAACCCCAGTTCCCGCAGCCTCTCCTCATAAGTCATGTGCCCCAGCCCCCTAATAATTTTCATTGCCCTCCGCTGGACTCTCTCCAATTTGTTCACATCCCTTCTCTTTAGTGCAAACACAATCAGGTACTGTTTGGGTGTGTGGAATGGAAAACAAGTGCCTTGTGTCACTCAACACTGACCTCCTCTACACAGAGACAGTCTCATTCCTGCCTCCTCCAAAGGAGGCAAATGAGATACAGGGCACTCAGAGTGGGGGTGTGACAAAAGTGGGGAGCTTCTGACAGAGAAGTGGTGGACCCCTTCATTCAGCAAAAAACAACCACCACCCACTGAAATGAAGATATTACCTGTATACAACTGCATCTATAAAGTCTCTGGCACTGAAGTCATACAGTTTATAACCCTCTCGCTTAAAGGCTAGCACTGCATTAGGACCAAGCCAAACATTGCCATCCATCCTCGGTGTGAAATGAACTCCCAGAAAGGGAAACCGAGGATCAGGAACCTGCAGCAGAAAATGAGAACTGTAACCCCGTACAAAACAGATTCAGAGACAACAATGTAATTGTTTGATCCAATAACATTCTCAGGAATGCGAAAGTCAGCTACTTTGCAGGAGACACAGAGAAAACATTTATGATTTACTGTGGACTTAGACGTTGGTCGAAAGATAATAACAGAAGAAAAAAAAATGTTTATTACAGCCTTTCAAGATTATTCTCACACTGGCCAAGTAATTACTATCCTCACACTGGCCAAGATATCACTTTGGTGGGTGATAATAACTATCGTTTGTTGTTTTGTCTTCAGCTATCCTGGTAAAAGTCAAGTGAATATATTGTGTACCTGGGCATCTCTACTGAAAGTTGACTGCCATAATTCTAATTTAAACAATTCAATACTTAATATTTTTTAAAAAAAGACTACCCAAAACCATGAAGTTGTCTCAGCAGCACTTGGTTCACATTGTGAAATGCACAGAATATTACGTACTGGATAAATGTTTCCTTTAACCATATAGCATTTTTCTGGCTTTAACACCAAGTAGTCTCCACGGAAGGGCACAATGCGAGGCTCATGGCTGCATCCACTGATTTCGGACAGGCGGTCTGAGTAAAGTCCTGCACAGGTCACGATATGTTGACAGCGGATTTCCTCTCCCTGCCAAAAAAACAAACCCCACAACTACAAATTCAACACATTAAGAAGAAGAAGAAAAATTAACCTATAAACCACAAAAAACAAGCCAGGATCACAAAGAACAACAATCATGCCTTTGAAAGATCAGGTATTTTGCATGCTGGAAGTGGATAACATTTTTGTAGTTTATTTTTATTTAACTCTTGAAAATATTCTTTCTTCCTTCCCCACATTGAAAGAGAGGGCAGTGCATCTACATCTGGCTTCCTAAAACGGTAATACAGCAAGTAGTTTACAAAAGTTGGAACAATTCTTATAGGAAAAACATAACTAATGTATCAGTTGTTGGATTGCCTTCCTCAAGTGCAATGCATGGAACACAGCGGTTTGCCCTGTAAAATAAATGTGCGTGTGTATAATACACAAAGACCCATCATGCCTAAATCAGAGATTTAGATCCTCCAGGTAATTGAACTTTTCCCCTTGGAATTTTCCTATTTCACTCAAACATCAGGAACACTGGTGCCATTTCAGCATGCAACTCCCTGACAGGTTTTTGTTGCTGGAATCTATTATAGCGGTGGTGTATCTAACTGACCACCAAAGAGTATGCAAAATATTTTAATATCATTACCAAACTACAGTAAAATCTTAACATGATCCTGCCATCTGTGTGCCATGTCAGTTTGCCTTCATAAACAGCTGTTGTATTATCTAGCACAGCACGTCCAATGTTACCAATGTTTTAATGGGTTTTGAATTATAGGATTTGTTTGTCACAGCGTGCTAGTAACTCCCAAGAAGAAAAGCAGCAGAGTTTTCCCTATTAATCAATTCAATATTAGGCTTAGCTCTTACCTTCGAGTTTCTAACAATAACTGGATATTTCATCCCTGCAATAGAATTAGATGTAAAGAGGTTAATAGAATTCATGCTAGAAAAAGAAAACCAATAGTACAGCCAACTTTTCAGGATTGGAGTCCAACTGGGGAACCCCAGACTATGGAGCAAGCATTGTTCTGATGGGATTCATAAATAGAAACCTAACCGTTTTCTGTTTCCTTCATGTATTGTATTACCTCTTTCCACATTCTGAGGGCTTGGCTACACTTGCGAGTTACAGCACAATAAAGGAGCCCCGGGCGCACTAGCTCACTCCCCGTCCACACTGGCAAGGCCCGTAGAGCGCTCTGACCCCGTGGCTACAGCGCTGCTGGTCTCCACCTCGGCAAGTGGAACAATGTTTGCTGCGCCCCCGTTGGAGCGCCACGGCGTCAGTGTGAACGAGGTGTTGCATTACTGTGCTCTGACCAGCCTCCGGAAACGTCCCATAGTCCCCTTAAGTCAAGTGGCCGCTCTTGTCATTGTTTTGGAATAGCTGTAGGAATGCAGATATGCCCTTTGAAAGCTCCGTTTCTGACAGCCGGCTGCTTAGCTGCTCCGAGACAAAGCAACCATTAGTGTGGAATGCTGTGTGAGAGAGAGGCAGGGAGGGAGGAAAGGGGGGGGGTGGGTTCTGCTGCTGTCTGAACTTACAAGACAGCACGCTGATATGCTCTCAGCTCCCCAAAAACCCACTCTCTCTCCCCCCACATACACACAACACACTCCCTGTCACACTCCACTCCACACCCCCCCCATTTGAAAAGCACGTTGCAGTCAACTGCATGCTGGGATAGCTGCCCATAATGCACCGTGCCCAATGCCACTGCAAGTGCCCCAAATGTGGCCATGCCAGTGCGCTTGCAGCTGTCAGTGTGGACAGATTGCAGCGCTTTCCCTACTGCGCTTTACAAACGTGGGTTTACCTCAAAGCGCTCTACATCTGCAAGTGTAGTCATGTCCTGAGATCTGTATCTGAAGTAGACCCAGTTTGCTCTCCAGGACAGAAGCAAAGAGCACTGTTATAAGCATGTGCACCCAATATTCAGCTGCCGGAAACTATCCTGAGAGAATAACTTGTTTCACCTAAGAGAGAGTCCTATTTTACTGGACATTTTTTCTATGTTCACTTGAAAATTATAACTTTTCTTCCTAAAGGTGATCTGCCCTGGGAAAAAGTGGGTTGTTCAGTTTGATGACCTATCCCAGCTGACATAATTTTGTCACTGGGCTAAACAGATCTTTACTAAAAAGAGAGTTTCAAAAATATGCAAGAGAAAAGTAGCTACAGCCCTTTCAAGTACTTTTAGTTACAACAGAGGCCTTAGGGCAAAACTTGTTATGAAAATAGATTGCAATGTTATAAGGAAGAGAGAAGAGGGAGTGCTTACCGTCTTCACTTTCTGAAGGACTTTCTTTAGCCATCTCCATGTCTGTTACTTCAAAGTCAGTCAAGACTGTGCCACCCACTTCCTGGAAATCTTCCGCATAGGACAGGGCCACTTGTCTATAATTCACAATGCCAGTGTGTGGGGAGTCAAGGGCCATCACACCCTGAAATGGTATTCGATGAATTACAGGAAAAAAATACAGTTGGGTGGGTACCTAAGATGTGTGCCTCTAAATGGCTCTGAGTCATAAATCAAGTTATACAACCCTTGCTTTTAGGGTTGTATAATCCTGCACCACAGACAGTGCACTATAATGTGTATATGGCCACCCTGGGCGTTTTCCCTAAAGTGCAGTTGTTTCTAGTGCTTCCTGTCACTAAAAGCCAATTACATCACCTCTGCTGTGAGTTACTCCCTGAACTGGATGTCAGAAATACTAGTCTGTTTCCAAAACTGGTCTTTCCTAAACCAGAGAATAACTAGCCGCTACTCTGTCACGAGCCCAGGCAAGGCGGGTGAAATTCTTATGTCACTCACTGGCACACTTATCTTTGGATCGAAGGGACTCAGTTTCCTGTATGACTGATTTCTTTCAGCGCACTGGTAAGGAACACATCCATGCCTTAGCTCCCCAACTGTAAAATGGGGAGAATAGCACTTCCTACCTCACAGAGCTGTTGGGATAAATATATTAAAAATTGTGAAGTGCTCAGAAACCTCAGATAGATAAATAGAATAAGATTCAAAACCATAATGCAGTTTTAAGTTCCTTTTGATGAATTTTGTTCATATATTTAATACACAGTGCAATGCGCTCTTTATAATGAATGTACTGTGCCAGTTCTCTTCTATTCAGGATATTGGGAATCAGCTCAGGACAATGGAAGTCAATTCAGGTTACCAGGGTGCACTGAATCAGACCCACTTGATTTTAGTTATTTGCAGAGCTAAATGCTTAGCCAGATTATTAATGCACACATATATTTCTATACATTTTACACAATAGCCACAAAAGCTAAATTAAGGTAATACTAAGAGTCCCTTTCAGACAGGTTTTTGTCTGTCTTTTTTTACCACATAAATCTAGATGGCTACAGTAACTTCTAAGCAATCACCCACACAAACCACTTCAACAGCAGAAAACTTTCAGATGAAACTATACAGAGATGTTTCCCTCCCAATTTTCCTTCCAACAAAAGAAACAGTAATAAAAAGTCTTGAAACTAACAGGCTGACCACATTTCTGATCTCCTCCTACAGTAAAGAAATACATGAGAGAGCAAAGTGTTATGTAACGATTCTAGCACAAAAACTGACTACATTCAAACTGGTCTGAATCAGAACTGCGTGCTTCCAGCCGAATAAAGATTTGCACTTGCTACCCAACATTCACTGATATTGCACATGATTAAGGCCCTACTTGAATTGCAGGACGACTGTCAAATAATTGCAGCTGAGTTCTGGACAAGACATGGAAAATCACGGAAAAGTAAAAATGGATCCTTATTATTTGTGGTAATTTGGAAAAGCTGACAGCAGGAGCCCCTGCTGTCAGTCCCAGGGCAGCTGGCACTCCCGCTGTCAAAACTGTGATGGAAGCTAAATATTGCAGGATCTGTAACATCGCAAATTAAGTGGGGCTTTAAACAGGACTATTATATAGAGAAAAGATCCTATCAGCAAAAATTCACACATGGGAGCTCTGAACGGGGGAGAGGAAAGCCTAACTACTGATTGGTAACCATTCCCACTCCCCAGAGAAAGCTTTCTAATCCCCATTGGTGATTAGAATCTGTCCAACCCTGGGTACATCAATATTACAGAAGATTCTATTTTGTCTCAAGTCACTATTTGAGACTCACAATTTTAGGCTCTAGGTGTGTGACCCAGGGATTGCTTGGTGTCAACATGGACAGGGGCAGCTATGCCTTGCTGAGTGAGGATGCAGGGGGACAGGGGAAAGTGGGGGGGCAGTATGGGGACATATGCAGATATGCCTGGCTGAATGGGGAGTGGAGGAGCAGGGACACACGGGGACAGTGGCAGATGTGCCTGACTGAATGGAAGAGGCTAGATATCAGCCACGGTCTGCATGGATGAGGCTCCCTAACAATCCCTTCCCCGCCAAAAGCCTGTTCCATACTTCTCCAACCTACACCCAACAACCCTCCAAGTTCACTCCCAGGCTCCTTCCCAACAATTACTTCCCTCTTCCTCAGCTCTTCTGTTACCCCTGACTCCCGCAAGCCTTTGCACTGCTTCTGAGGGGTGCGGGAAACACGGTTCTGTATTGTAGGTTAAAAGAATTGTTACTCAAAAGTTCTGTATTAATAGGTCTAGTAAGAAATCAATTTGTCAGAAACATTTCCTGAATCTTTTTTGTTTTCTGTATTGTTACAGACATACTTGCTGACAGGTATTTTGAAATAAATTACCAAAATAATTGAAACTGGTGTGATTATATTGTTATTTTGACAAATAAAATATGCAGAATTTTAAAATATTGTGTGCAGAATTTTTAATTTTTTGGTGCAGAATTCCCCCAGGAGCTGAGGCAGGCAACATGCTTTGGACAGATTCTTTCATATGGGGGTAACTGACACCCGGTCTGGCCATATGTGTATTGTCTGCTTCACAATGGAGGCTTATTTGCACACTGAGCTACAAGGTAATTAAGATTGTGAAATCAAAAAGAGACCGCAAACTCTAGGATGGAACAAGGAACAGGAGGGTGTCTGGTTTATGAATAAAGATCAAAGCACTGTGTTGATATATCTGGGGTTGGAAAGAGACACTCAGGATTCTTCACCTAGGAAGCAAGCTGACAGTGTGTTCGCCTTCTGAATGGAAGGTCACAGGCAACCTGGCTGTAAAATGCTGTAAGGATCTTTGGGTGAACAATACTTAGACATGAGAGCACCTTGTTAAATAAGTGTAGGCTCTAGAATGCAGGTTATAATTTTATTTTACACGTAGCCATTTGTTTCTAATAATTATATTTGCTATTATTTGAACCTCTACTCTTTGTTAAAATAAACCTTTTCTTGTTTTCACTAGAGCCATATCTAAATGCTATATATTAATTGGAGTGATGATCTGAGGTAAAACTGGTAGGCTGGGGTGTATTGCCTCCTTGGGAGCAGTGAATATTATGACTGTCCAGTGGAGAAGGGCTCGAAACTCCCGGGGCATGCTCGGAGGTTCTAGTGTGCCCATCGCTAACCTGGAAAGCGGGCCTGCGGATGCCTGGAGGGGGGTGCTTGTGTTCCCCATGGCTGGTGGAGCCTTGAACTGATCCACAGCAGGCACAGCCAAGCCATCCTCCCGCTAAGGACAGGTGGGAGTGAGGTGCCTCACAACCCTGGGTACCCCCGGGAAGCATCACAAGGTGAAATGATACTTGCTTTCTGTAATGTAAAGATATTGTCTGGTGTGACAGAACAGGTCTATCACTTATAATTAGAACAGCAGCAGGTCCATATCATCGCTCAAAATATAGTTGGAAAGAAAGCAGCCTACTAGGTAAGCACCCTAACTTTTTTCATCACTCGCTAGTGGTTTTGGTTTTTTATTGCCCCCTCTCATCCTTGCTTGGCAGATGTGTTTGGAGTCACCGAAGGTAGAGCAGAAAGTCCAGGTTTCCTCACAGGGACAACATGGACCACCAGTTTGGAGCAGCTGGGAGGCACCATGTTGGCAGGACGAATAGAGCGATGATAGGATGTGTGGTAACAGATCATTCAAACTGGAACCCCGGAAATAACTTTCTCAACAGGGATCTAACCCCTTCAAATGTCACCTAAAGAAAGAAATAAAGCGGATCTCTGGACTGAAGAAGGCACCCGGGGAAAGGTTTTGATTTTTTTACCCAAGGAAGAAGGAAATATTATGAGAGGCAGGATAAGAATAGGTATCACAAGGACTGGTGTAGAAGGTGGTGGGAGAAGTCAGGTCCCCTTCTCTACTCCACTCAAATCCATCTATCTTAGGGGTTTATACTACCACCCATCACCACAGTATCTGACATCCTTCACATAAACTCAATAGCCATAGCGAAGTCTAAGAAGACTTCATGGAATTTCTGGCACTTTTCCCTTTTTGGGGCAAAAACTCTACTTAGGGAAGGGTTTTTTTGGGCAGAGTTTTGTAGGGGGGGTTTGGGTGCAAGAAGGTGTCAATGGTGGAGGTTTCAAGGAGGAAGGTTTTGCAGCATCTCCTAAAATTGGGTTAGGAGAACATTTCCTAAAAATACGGCTAGTATCATTTCTTTAAAGAGGTATACATAAGCAGGGTTGGTTTTGTGCTAAATATTTCTGTACTATAAATTAATTCCTTTTTGCTGGCAGTTTTTATACCATTGGGATTTCAGGCAGGCTTTCCTTTGAACATATAACCCATTGAGACTGCCACAGGGGCAGCATCATCTAGGATTTGTGTTTAAAAGAATGTAACAGATCACTTAGATAAACTACCGCTTTTCATTCCATTTAACAATAATAAGCAACTTACCCTGCAAAAGGGCTCCTTTGCTTGTATTTCTTTTGCACTTATCAGTTTCAGATCTCTGACGTTGTTCAGCAGCCCTCTCTCATACAGTGCTCTAAGTCTTGGAATTTCTTCTTGTTCAACAGCTACTATTAGCTTCAGAAGGGATGACAAAGTTCAAGAGAGACATCAACATGGTAATAAATACATTTGCAGTGCACGAAAATGCGAAGGAAAAGCTAGTGTTCATCAATGCACTGAACAGAAGACCTTACTAAACACATACAGTAACTCCTTGCTTAACATTGCAGTTATGTTCCTGAAAAATGCTACTTTAAGTGAAATGATGTTAAGCAAATCCAATTTCCCCATAAGAATTAATGTAAATGGGGGGGTTAGGTTCCAGGGAAATTTTTTTCACCAGAAAAAGACATTATACGTGTATGCGTATATATATGGTGACAGGGTCGGGCCAGATGGCTATAGGAGAGTAATTTTTTTGCAAAAAAAAAAAAAAAGGTGTTTTTTTATTTGCATAACACACTTACAAAACAAAACAACAGCATATGCAATGTGTAACACAGCAACCAATCACAATTGTTTTCTCATTAGCTTCAGGGGAGGGAAGTGTTCAAGCTTGCCTGGGCCCAGAGCGGGGGGCTTCCTCGACTCTCGTGGTCTTCCACCCTTCCGAGTTACCTGGTGGTCCAGAGCGAGGGGGCTTCATCGACTCTCAAGGTCTGCCACCCCATCGAGTTACCCATCAAGTTACCTGGTGCCATGCTTGAGTGTCACCAACAATTCCCTCCTCTGAAAGCACCCAACAAAAGGGGCAGGCTGTGGGGTGGACAACCCGGAGGGGGGAGGGGGCACGTGCACCCATGTGTGAAAGGACCCCTCTAAGGTGGTGGTGTCCGCAGCAGCAATGGCTGGGGCTGGGGTCCCTTACTCTCTCCCCCAATCAAAGGGTCAAAACAAAGGGAGCCGGACAGGGACACCGAGCAGAGAGCCTCGGACAGCGCCCATTGCTCCTCAAAAGCGTCAAGGGAGTCAGTGGACGCCGCCCAGAGGAACTCCGCCCGGATACGTGAATGGACCGAGGATCGGAAAACGGCCCCACAGTCACAGGAAACTCCATCGGCCAATCTCCTCTCTCTGGTTTTATAGATGGCCGTTTTAGCCAGGGCTAGGAGGAGGTTAACTAGGAGATCCCGTGACTTTGTGAGGCCACGGATGGGGAGTACATAAATAAAAAGGTGAGGGGAAAAATGCAACCAAAAACATAATAAAAGATTTGTGAGGAACCGGAACAGGGGCTGCAGCCTGGCGCACTCCAAATATATGTGCGCCAGGGTTTCCCTCACACCGCAAGAGGGACAAGTATCTGGGAAGGGGTTGAACCGTATCAAGTACATGCCCGTGCTCACAGCTCCGTGAAGGAGCCGCCAACTGATGTCCCCAACGGGCCTTGGAACCAAGGTGGAATACAGGCTGGCCCACCGGGGCTGCTCACCCTCCAAAGGTGGCAGAAGGTCTTGCCACTTTGTGTCGGGGTGGGACAATAGGGTGAGGGCGTGAAGGGTGTGGAGCACGAGCGTGTATAGATGTTTCCTTGGTGTGGTTTGGAAGCATACTGGCTGCAGTTCATGCAGCCGGCTCGCCGTAAAGGGGTGAGGGGTTTGATTGGGTCTATGGGGCAGAGGTCCAATTATAAGGTCTGGCAGGCCTGGGGTGGAGGGTGGGTGGGGCGTGCCCTCGAGCAGGACCCGATCGAGGTAAGCTCTAGCAATGGGTGGCAAAGCGGCCTTCACCTCCTGAAGTACGCGCTGGGGGGTACGAGGTCTGGAGAGCCCCATGCGCCGGGCGAGCGTCAGGGGATCCATCCAGTCTCCCCGGTCGTAGTCCAGGAGGTCTCCGACTCTCGTGACTTCTGCCAGGATCAAGCTCTGGTGCACCAAGCGGGACTCCACCACCTGCACACGGAGCTGAGGGTTGTGTAGCAGGGGCTCCGCGAGGAGATCTGCCCCCTCGGTGGCCGCCATGGACCTGGTCGTTAAAAACAGTTTCCAAGTCCGGAGGAGGTCCTGGTAGAAGACCGGCAGCCCGGAGAGGTCTCGCGGAAGACCTCCCGGACAGAGATAAAAAAGCTGCCGGGCATATCGGAGCCCTCGGATGCGGCGCAGGATGGCGTGCGCCAGTATGCTCCACGCCAAACTGCCTGCACCATAAAGGAGCTTCTGTAGGGCCTGGAGGCGGAAGACGCAGACCTGAGTGTGCAGACGCTTCAGGCCCTGCCCTTGTTCCTTCAGGAGTAGATGAAGAACCCCAACAGGGGCCCAGTGCATTCCTGACCAAAAGAACCCCAGAATCGATGTCCGGAGGTTGGTCAGGAAACCCGGGGCTGGGACCAGGGTGTTGAGCCGGTACCAGAGCTTGGACAGGACTAGTTGATTAAGCACCAGCGCTCTCCCACGAAGGGAGAGACATCAGAGTAGTCCCGTCCATTTCTGCAGCCGCTCTATCACCCCACCCTCTAAATTTTCCCAGTTCTCCGGCGGAGAGGGATGTGTGGCAGAAAGATAAACGCCGAGGTAGAGCAGCGAACCCGCGCTCCACCGGATGGTCTGAAGCGCGGGTGGGAGGGAGCTCGCCTGCCGCCAGTCCCCTACCGCCAAGCCAGAGCTCTTGACCCAGTTGACCCAGGCAGAGGAGGCTGCCAAATAGATGGGCTGGCAAGCCTCCACCTGCGCCAAGTCGCCTGGGTCCTGGACCACGAGGAGCATGTCATCAGCGTACGCTGACAGGACCAGCCGCAGCTCTGGCTCCTGCAGCACCAACCCTGTCATCCTCCTGCGGAGGAGACAGAGGAAAGGCTCAATCGCCAGAGCGTACAGCTGGCCCGAGAGGGAGCACCCCTGCCGCACTCCTCGCCCGAAGCTGACCGGTTCGGTCAGGGTCCAGTTGAGCCTAACCAAACACTCCACGGAGGCATACAGCACCGGAGAAAACCCACAAACTGGGGTCTGAAGCCAAACGCCCGCAGAGTGCTCAGGAGGTACCCGTGTTCCACCCTATCGAATGCCTTCTCCTGATCTAGGGACAGGAGGGCGAACGACAGACCGTCTCTACGCCCGAGTTCCAAAAGGTCCCGAACCAGAAATAGGTTATCAAAGATACTGCGGTCCGGGACGGTGTAGGTCTGGTCTGGGTGGATCACGTCCACCAGCACAGACCCTAGCCACAACGAGATTGCTTTCGCTACGATTTTGTAGTCCGTGCTGAGGAGCGAGACGGGACGCCAATTTCGTAAATCGCGGAGGTCCCCCTTCTTTGGCAATAAGGCAAGCACGGCTGGCCTGCACGAAAGAGGGAGGACCCTGCTCTGCAGAGAGACTTGGCCCGGACGGTGACTAGGTCTGGGCCGAGGACGTCCCAAAACACACGTTAGAACTCCACGGTCAGCCCATCCATGCCTGGAGACTTATTAGTGGGCATATGACGGAGAGCTTCAGAGAACTCAGCCAGAGTGAGAGGCAACTCTAGCCGATCTTGGTCGCTCGCTTGCGCTGACCGTAGGGAGCTCCTCCCAGAGCACTCTGCAAGTGCCAGGGTCGGTTGGATCCAGGGAGAAAAGACTTGCATAGAAGGCTCGGGCCCTCCCGCACATCTCCACTGGTTCTGTGAGGGGAGTGCCGTCTTCTGCCAGGAGGCAGGTGACGTGTTTCTTGGCCCCCCTCGTTTTCTCCAGGGCATAAAAGAAGTGGGAGCAGCAATCCATCTCCCGAAGGAGGCAGATGCGGGATCAAACAAAGGCGCCCCGGGCCCGATGGTCCTCGAGGGCCCAGAGCTCCTCCCGCTTCTCCCGGCACGCTCCGCAGAGGAGCGGGTCCTCGGGGCTGGTGGCCAGACGCCTCTCCAGCTCTAAGACCTCCCGTTCCAACTGCTCTATCGCCGCATTTCTCCATTGGCTGGTGCCCCGGGTGTAGTCATGGCAGAAAAGCTGGGCACGCACCTTCCCCAGGTCCCACCATCGCCGTGCCAAGGAAAAGGCATGCCGTTGCCCTCGCCAGGCCAGCCAGAATTCCCGGAAGGATGTCACGAAGCCCTCATCCTCCAGTAGGCTGTTGTTAAAATGCCAGTAGGCCGGCCCCGGCCTCTCCGCACAAAGGGAGGCTGTCATGGTGGCTAGATGATGGTCAGAAAATGGGGCCAGCCGAATGCTGGAGGAGTGGGCTCGTGAGAGATGGAAGCGTGATAAATAAATGCGGTCCAACCGGGAGTGGCTCGACTGATGGGCCTCCACCCAGACAAAGGTGAACGTGGAAGTGTCATCCGGGTGGTGGTCGTGCTAGATGTCCACTAGGGAGTGATGTTCAACAATCTCCTCGAGGGCATCCGTGGCGTCCGGGCTCTACTAGGTCCCCGAGCGGTCCTGCTCCTCGAGGGTGGTATTAAAATCCCCTCCCAGGACCAGGCACTCGTGAGAATCTAAAGTGCCGAGGAAGACAGACGCCTGCTGGTAGAATTGCAGCCGCTCTGGGCCTGATGTCGGGGCATAGACGTTAACGAGGTTAACCACGAGCCTCTCCATACGGACCCGGAGATGCAGCAAGCGACCCAGCACGGCCTCGGCAACCCCTAGCACCTCAGGCCGTAGGTCAGGGGAGAACAGGGTCACCACTCCAGCCTGTCGAACGGTGGCATGCCTAAAGTAGACCCTGTTCCCCCACTCCAGCCGCCAACTGTCTTTGGCGGTCGGATCCGTATGGGTCTCCTGCAGGAAAACCACAGAGTACCCTCCCTCCCGAAGGAAGGAGACCACCTGGGACCTGCGGAGAGCCATCCTACAACCCCGGGTGTTCTAACGTTGCAATGGTGAGAGGTGTCATGGGGAGGGCCGGGGGGATCCTCACTGGCAGGGACACTCGCATCTGCCAGCGGGCCGCGCAGCAGTCCGTGACCCATCCCGTAGGTGAGTAATTGTTCACGGAAGATGCGGACCCGCCAGTAGGCCGTGGCATCCTGCTTCTCTGTCCCTTTACCTTCCCCCATCAGGGCCCTTGTGGCTGGGAGGATTTGAGAAAAGTCCCCCCATTGCTGGAGAGCAAGTTGTACCTTGTTGCGGGAGCCATGGACATCCTCTAAAAACTTCCGCAGCTCTCCTCGCAGCTCATGGGGGGGTGGGGTTACGGTTTCCCGGTTGTTCCCTGGCGGGGCCCTTGGTACAGCCCCGTGGTCCACTAAAACGGACAAGCAGGGTGCGGACCTCTGACGGGGTGCCTGATGGGCTGGAGCTTCTAGGCCCGCCTCAAGCTCTGGGGCGATAGGGGGCGGTGGAGGGAAGATAGCAGCTCCTAATGGGTCGGGGCAGGAGAACACAAAGGCCGCTCCCTGGGGGTCATCAGTTGGGAAGGGGAAGGAGACAGCCCCGGGGGGCGGCAATGACATTGCAGGAGGTAAATTGGATAGGGGTAGGGGCAGGGGCTGAGGCGAGGTTCTGGGTTTCGGGAGGCAAGCAGCTGGATGGTGGCGCCTCCCAATCAGACTCGAGGATTAAGGGGGTGGGGAGGGAGCTCTCAGTGACACTGGGCGCGCACTCTATGGTGGATTTAGCGGCCACAGCATCAGGAGGTGGATTATCTTCTGTAAGGCCCCCACCCAGGAAAGAAGTCGATTGCTCCGCACCAACGGGGGGTGCCCCGGCGACTTGTGCCCCGGCCTCGTGGCGCCGGCTGTCACCTGAGCAGGCTTGGTGGTTGTCAGCGGGGTGCCATCAGCAGCTGGGTCGGTGGAGGAGTCCAGGGGCTCCTCGGAGGTGGGAGCGGAAGCAGCAGTTAAGGGGAGGGAGCATGGGGAAAAGAGGGGTGGAGTGAGGTCACCCAGATCGAGATTTGCTGGCAAAAGGTCGTCCTCCCTCTGGGCAACCGGGGTCAGATCTAAGGCCTCAATCTCCTCGAACATGGAAGAGAGGACACTTTCCGCCGCCCCGGGGTTCTCCCCGCCGGCACCCACCACAACGGTTGCCTCGGGGTTCACGGGGCTTCGGGTAGCATCAGGACAGAAGGGGCTTCCTCGAGGGTCTCGGAGGGGAGGGTCTCCCGTGGAGGGGAGACACTACCCTCCGGTGCTGCCACGTCTTTCCTGGCTGACACCGGTGGATGGGACACACTCGTGGGCAAAGTGGAAGGTTCGGCATCGGTGCCCCCCTTCCTGGTCTTCTGGGGGGCCTCCGCTTCGGGTGGATGAGGCGGAGCTCGAGCCTTCCGCTTACCTCGCTTCCCCTGGACTAGGGCCCAGCCCTCCATGGCAGCATCTGGGGGCTGGTTAGCAGGGGTCGTGTCAAGGGGTAAAGGGGATGGCTCAGGGACTTGGGGGGGAGGGGGGGAAACGGTGGGGCAGCATAAGGGAGGGAGGATTCTCCCTGGGGCAGGCTCTCTCCCATGCCTGGTGGTAACTCTGCCACACCCTCCTCCATAGGCCCCACTAGATTGTCAGCCATGAGGGCGGGGCTGTCCCGCTCGTCTGGGCGTTGTAGGGGAGGTGCCCCTTGGGCCTGAGCGGGAGTAGCGGTGGTCCGAAGAGGACAGGGGGTGGGTTTGGGTACCGGGTGGCCAGGGCCGTCGGCAATGACGGGGCCGATGTCCTGCCAGGTCTCGGGGATCCCAGGTGCCCCTCCTTTCCAGGCTAAGGGGCAGTCCTTCCAGACATGCCCCGACGCCTGGCAGAGGTAGCACCGGGCTTCCCCCGTGGAAAAGTACACCCGGTAACGGGCCACCTGGTGGGGGACTAGGAAGGACCCTTCGAGCACCACTCCATCACGCGCCGCCGCCGGCAGTAAAAGTTGCACTTGCGGGCGGAAGGAAAAAATGTGACTGAGGGTGGGGTCCTTGCAGCCCAACGGGAGAGGGCTGATAACAGAAACAGGTTTTCCCAGGGTGGAAAGGGCGGGTAGCAGGGCAGCACTGGAGAGAAAAGGAGGGAAAGAAGTCAGGACCAGGCGGACGCCCAGGTCCTCTACCGGCTCTAGGGGGACAAACACCCACCCTACCACCAGGCCCCTCTCCACCACTTCCTGGGCGGCAGCCTCCGATGCTAAGAAGAAAACGACCTTTCCGTACATTTTGGAGGCCGCCACAATGGCTGAGGGCCCCACCTCGCCAACGCCGGCACGTAGGTCTCCACATGGGGCGAGGCAGGCACCAGGAGGCATTGGACACCATGCTTCCTTGTCATGGTGGGAAAGGGCACCGGCCACTATTGATGGTGGCAGAGGCGGTGGGCGGGAGAGATGACAAGGCAGCAGGCGGGGGGGCTGCTGCCGCCCAGGCATACATCCTGGGGGCTGAGGGACATCCGCAGAGCTGGTGAAGGGGGAAGCGGGGGAGGACGCTGTGGTCAGTGGCGGGGCTGCAGCAGTGGGTGTGGCCCCTGCCATGGAGGGCCCGGTTGTTTTAGTGGGGCCCTTCCCCTTCTTCTTGCCCTGGCCTTTCCCGCCGGCTGGGGAGGCTTCCCTAGAGTCTGGGGAGGCGATGGGCATGGCAGCAGCGGAGGTCACCCTGGTGCCCTCCATTGCCGATGCCCCAGCGGGGGCGGTGGCAGGTGATTAACAGGAGTTGGGTCAGGTAGAAAGGGACAAGCTGTGGGGTGGACAATTTGGGGGGGGCGGGGAGGGGGGCACATGAACACCGTATGCTTGTCCAGAGAGTCCAGTTTGGTTGGCTGGTGCTTCTGGCCCACACGGTGGAATCAAGGCGAGCAGCTGAGTCCAGAGGCAGATGTTAAACAGCCAGCAAAGACGGTGGAGGGACCAGTGGTGAAGATCGTAGTGTGGGGGTTGGGAGGACACAGATGAATCGGGGGGCAGCTCCGTGCCACACCCCCTGTGTCCCTACAAACACAGTTAAGACACAGTCAAGGCCTCCACCCACACAAGAGCACAGTTTGAAAGTTACTGAGTCTTAGGCCTCCTCCACGGCGATTTGTAGATTCCCCGGGCAGTGTTCCTCCGGTGGACGGCTTTTTCTCTGTCTGTTCCGGGCTTTCTTTTTTACATTCCAGAAATGCCGGAGCAAGGTGATAAGGATCCTCTCGACCGGAGACGGGTCCACAGACAAACAGCAAGCGGCTGGGTCTGGGGGCTGGGTCCTTCCACTCCCCCCCTCTGGGGAAGCGGGCCGGCAGGCCCCCCCTCTCTTGCGGGGGGGGTGTTCAGCTGGAGCGGCAGCTGCATCCGAGGGCGGGCGGCGGGGGGGGCTAACAGCCGGCCAGCACTCTAGCAACAGCAGAGAAAGAAAAAAAAACAACAAAAAGAAAAGAAAGGGGGGGGGGAAAGAGCGTCTGGCCCAGTCAGGGGGGGAAGCCGAAAGCAGGGGCAAAAAGCAAGGAAAGCCCAGGTCAGAGGGCAGCAGCAAGAGAGCAGGCTAAGTAGGTCCCTTTTCCCTGGGTAAGGTAACAAGGAAGGTTTTTTGTTTTTTTTTTTCTGAAACAGAAATGAAGTTTATTTGTAACACTTACAAGAATTACCAAAGGAAACAAAACAAACTATGCAACAAAACAACGCAAACAGAAGGTATAACACAGCAGCTTTCAGGAGGGAGAAGTGTTCAGGCTAGCCTGGGCCCAGAGCAGGGGGGGGCTTCCTCGACACTTGTGGTCTTCCACCCTCCTGAGTTACCTGGTGGCCTAGAGCGGGGGGGCTTCCTCGACACTCGTGGTCTTCCACCCCGTCGAGTTACCTAGTGCCGCGCCCAGTATCACCGATTATCCCTCTCCTGAGAGTGCCCGGGAAGATGGGCACGGCTGCGGGGTGGGCGGTTTAGGGGTCGGGGGGTAGACACCCATGTATTATAGGACCCCTCCTAGATGACAGGAATGATGGTATCCACAGCGGCAACGGCTGGGGCTGGCGTCTCTCGCTCTTCCCCTCAATCAAAGGGTCAGACAGAGGGAACCGGACGGGGTCACCGAGCAGAGAACCCCGGACAGCGCCCACCGTTCCTCGAAGGCGTCAAGGTGGCCCAGAGGAACTCTGCCCGGATACGTGAATGTACTGAGGATCGGAAAAAGGCCCTACAATCGCAGGACGCTTCATGGGCCAACCTCCCCTCTCTGATTTTATAAATGGCTGTTTTAGCCAAGGCTACGAGGAGGTTAACCAGGAGGTCTCGCGATTTTGTGGCCACGGATGGGGAGTGTATAGATAAAAAGGTGAGGGGAGAAATGAAGCCAAAAGCGCAACAGAATATTTGTGAGGAGCCGGAAAAGGGACTGCAATCTGGCACACTCTAAATATACGTGCGCCAGGGTTTCCCTCACATTACAAAAAGGGCAAGTATCCGGGATGGGGATAAACCGTGTCAGAAACACGCCCGTGCTCACAGCTCCGTGAAGGAGCCGCCAACTGATGTGCCCGACGGGCCAAGGGAGCAGGAGGTCCCGCCACTTTGTATCGGGGAGGGACACCAGGGTGTGGGCGTGAAGGGTGTGAAGCGTGAGTGTGTATAAATAATTCCATGGTGCGATTTGAAAACTGACCGGCTGCAGTTCATGCAGCCGGCTTGCAGCGAAAGGGTGAGGGGTTTGTTGGGATCGGCAGGGTAGGGGCCCAATGGAAAGGTCCGGCGGGCCTGGGGTAGAGGATGGGCGGGGTGCGCCCTCACGCAAGGCTCGGTTGACATAAGCCCGAGCAGTGGGGGTCAAGGCGGCCTTCACCTCCTGAAGTACGTGCCGGGGGATACGAGGGCTGGAGAGCCCCATGCGCCGAGCGAGCGTCAGGGGATCCAGCCAGTCTCTCCGGTCGTAGTCCAGGAGGTCTCCGACCCTTGTGACTTCCGCCAGGACCAACCTCTGGCGCACCGAGTGGGACTCCACCACCTGCACACGGAGCTGGGGGTTGTGTAGCAGGGGCTCCGTGAGGAGATCTGCTCCCACGGTGGCCGCCACGGACCTGGTTGTTAGAAACAGTTTCCAGGTCCGGAGGAGGTCCTGGTAGAAGACCGGCAGCCCGGAGAGGTCTCGCGGAAAACCCCTTGGAGAAAGATAAAAGAGCTGCCGGTCGTATCGAAGCCCTTGGAAGCGGTGCAGGAAGGCGTGCGCCAGTATGCTCCACGCCGAACTACGTGCACTATAAAAGAGCCTCTGCAGGGCCTGGAGGCGGAAAACGCGGACCTGAGTGTGCAGACACTTCAGGCCCTGCCCTCCTTCCTTCAGGGGTAGATGAAGAACTCCAACAAGGGCCCAGTGCATTCCTGACCAGAAGAACCCCAGAATCAATCTCCGGAGGTGGGTCAGGAAACCCAGGGCTGGGGCCAGGGTGTTGAGCCGGTACCAGAGGGTGGACAGGACTAGTTGGTTAAGCACCAGTGCTCTCCCTCGGAGGGAGAGACATCGGAGTAGCCTCGTCCATTTCCGGATCCGCTCTATCACCCCGCCCTC
This sequence comes from Lepidochelys kempii, assembly GCF_965140285.1. Classification (NCBI taxonomy): domain Eukaryota; kingdom Metazoa; phylum Chordata; order Testudines; family Cheloniidae; genus Lepidochelys; species Lepidochelys kempii. The sequence continues at coordinate 128,308,602 of NC_136385.1, read as the reverse complement.
TAAATTTTGCCAGTTCTCCGGCGGGGAAGTGTGAGTGGCGGAAAGGTAAACGCCGAGATAGAGCAGTGGATCCGCACTCCACTGGATGGTCTCAAGCGCAGGTGGGAGGGAGCTTACCTGCCGCCAATCCCCCACGCCAGAGCTCTTGACCCAGTTGACTCGGGCGGAGGAGGCTGCCGAATAGATGGCTTGGCATGCCTCCACTCGCGCCAAGTCGCCCGGGTCCTGGACCATGAGGAGTACGTCATCGGCGTACGCCGACAGGACCAGCCACAGCTCCGGCTCCCGCAGCACCAACCCTGTCATCCTCCTGCGGAGGAGACAGAGGAAAGGCTCGATTGCCAGAGCGTACAGCTGGCCCGAGAGGGGGCACCCCTGCTGCACTCCTCGCCCGAAGCTGACCGGTTCGGTCAGGGTCCAGTTGAGCCTAACCAAACACTCCGCGGAGGCATACAGCACCGGAGAAAACTCACAAACTGAGGTCCGAATCCAAACGCCTGCAGAGTGCTCAGGAGGTACCCATGGTCTACTCTATCGAACGCCTTCTCCTGATCAAGAGACAGGAGGGCAAACGACAGACCATCTCTCCGCCCGAGTTCCAAAAGGTCTCGGACTAGAAAGAGGTTGTCAAAAATGCTGCGACCCGGGACAGTATAGGTCTGGTCTGGGTGGATCACATCCGCCATCACGGACCCTAGCCGCAGCGAGATTGCTTTCGCTACGATTTTGTAATCCGTGCTAAGGAGTGAGACGGGACACCAGTTTCGTAGATCGCAGAGGTCCCCCTTCTTCGGCAGCAAAGCGAGCGCCGCTTGCCTGCACGACAGAGGGAGGACCCCGCTCTGCAAGGACTCAGCCCAGACGGTGACTAGGTCTGGGCCGAGAATGTCCCAGAACGTGCGGTAAAACTCCACAGTCAGCCCGTCCATGCCCGGAGATTTATTGGTGGGCATGCGACGGAGGGCTTCCGAGAACTCGGCCAGGGTGAGAGGCAGCTCTAGTCGGTCTCGGTCGCCCACGCTGACCATGGGGAGTTCCTCCCAGAGCACCCCGCAAGCGCCAGGATCGGTCGGATCCGGGGAGAAAAGGCTTGCGTAGAAGTCACGGGCCCTCCCACACATCTCCTCCGGATCCGTGAGGGGGGTGCCGTCTTCTGCAAGAAGGCAGGTGACGTGTTTCTTGGCCCCCCTCGTTTTCTCCAGGGCATAGAAGAAGCGGGAGCCGCGGTCCATCTCCCGAAGGAGGCGGATGCGGGACCGAACGAAGGCACCTCGGGCCCGGTGGTCCTCGAGGGCCCGGAGCTCCTCCCGCTTCTCCCGGCACGCTCCGCAGAGGGACGGGTCCTCGGGACCGGCGGCCAGGCGCCTCTCCATCTCTAAGACCTCCCGTTCCAACTGCTCGATCGCCACATTTCGCCGTCGGCTGGTGCCCCGAGTGTAGTCACGGCAGAAGAGCTTGGCGCGCACCTTCCCGAGATCCCACCATCGCCGCACTGAGGGAAAGGCACGCCACTGCTCTCGCCAGGCCAGCCAGAACTCCCGGAAGGACATCACAAAGCTCTCGTCCTCCAACAGGCTGTTATTAAAGTGCCAATAGGCCGGCCCCGGTCTCTCTGCACGGAGGGAGACCGTTACGGTGATTAAATGATGATCGGAGAATGGGGCCGGCTGAATGGCAGAGGAGTGGGCCTGTGAAAGATGGAAACGGGATAAGCAAATACGGTCCAACCGAGAGTGGTGTGACTGATGGGCCTCCAACCGGACAAAGGTGAACGTGGAGGTGTCATCTGGGTGATGGTCACGCCAGACGTCCACTAGGGAGTGATGTTCAACTATCCCTTGGAGAATATTCGCGGCAGCCGGGCTCGGTTCGGCCCCTGAGCGGTCCCGTTCTTCGAGGGTGGTGTTAAAGTCCCCTCCCAGGACCAGGCACTCGTGCGAATCCAGGGTGCCGAGAAAGTCGGACACCCGCTGATAACATTGTGACCGCCTGGAGCTCATTTGCGGGGCATAGATGTTAACAAGATTAACCACGAGCCCCTCCATACGGACTCGAAGGTGCAGCAGGTGGCCCGGCACGGCCTCATTGACCCCTAGCACCTCAGGCCGTAGGTTGGGGGAGAACAGGGTCGCCACTCCAGCTTGCCAGGTCGCGAGGTGGCTAAAGTATACCCCGTCCCCCCACTCCAGCCGCCACCTGTCCTCGGCGGCCGGGTCCGTATGGGTCTCCTGCAGGAAAATTACAGAGTACCTCCCTTCCCGAAGGTAAGAGAGCACCTGGGACCTGCGGAGAGCCATCCTACAGCCCCTGGTATTCAGGGTCGCAATAATAAGAGGCGTCATGTGGAGGGCTGCGGGGGTGGGGGCTTCATGTTGGCGGGGGTGTTCAGGGCCCCTGGCGGGTTGCGCAGCAACCCGTGACCCATCCCGTGGGTGAGTAGATCGCGTTGGAAGCTGCGGGCTCGCTCGTAGGCCGCAGCACTGCGCCTTCCTTGCCCCCTACCCTCCTTTATAAGGGCCCTTGTGGCCTGGAGAATTTGATCAAAGTCCCCCCATAGCTGAAGAGCCAGCTGTGCCCTATCGCGGGCGCCACGGGTGTGCTCTAGGAACTTCCGTAGCGCATGCCGCAGCTCATGGGGGGTGGGGTTACAATTCCCGAGGTGTTTCCTGGTGGGACTCTTAATACAGCCTCGTGGTCTGCTAAGGCGGGTAGACAGGGTGCGGACCACCGACGGGGCGTCTGACAGGCTGGGGTTATTAAATTCATTTCACGAGATGGCAGGGGAAAAATTGCCACTCCTAATGGGTCGCGGCTAGAAAGTGCAAAGACTGCTCCCTGGGGGGAATCTGCGAAAGGCGGAAAGGAAATAACCCCAGGGGCGGCATTAACATTGCAGGAGGAGGGGGCTTGGGCAGGGGTGGGGGCAGGGGCAAGGCTCTGGGGTTCAGGAGGCAAGCAGCTAAAGGAAAGTGCCTCCTGAGCAGAGTCAAGGGTTAAGGGGTAAGGGAGGGGGCTCCCAATAATGCTAGGCGCTAGCTCCATGGTGGTCTTAGCGGCCATGGCATCAGGTGGTGGACCACCTTCTGCAGGGTGCTCACCCGGGAAGGCAATTAGGGGGAGGGAGCCTGGGGAAAGGGAGGCTAGGGTAAGGTTGCCCAGCTTGAGGCCAGCGGGCAGCAGATCATCCCCTCCCTGGGTGACCGGGGTCAAATCTAGGGCCTCAATCTCCGCGTACACGGGGGAGAGGCCAGCTCCTGCCACCCCAGGGGCCTCTCCTCTAGGGCCCGCCTCAACGGTCGCCTCGGGGTCCGCAGGGGGTTCGGGTGGTATCCAGGCAGAAGGGGCGTCCTCAGAAGTCTCGGAGGGGAGGGTCTCCCGTGGAGGGGGGATTCTGCCCTCCAATGCCAGTCCATCTTCCCCTCCTGACACCAGCGGATGGATCTCGCTCGTGGCCGTGGCGGGAGGCTCGATAGCAGTGCCCCCTTTCCTGGTCTTCCGGGGGGCTTCCGCGTCGGATGGATGCAGCGGAGCTCGAGCCTTCCACTTGCCTCGCTTCCCCTGGACTAGGGTCCAGCCCTCCATAGCGTCATCTGGGGGTTGGTTAGCAGGGGTCGTGTCGGGGGGCGGAGGCGATGGTTCAGAGGTTCGGGGGAGTAGCGGTGAGGCAGCATGAGGGGCGGAGGTTTCTCCTTGGGGCGGGCCCTCTCCTATACCCGGTAATATCCTTGCCACACCCTCCTCCATAGGCTCTGTTGGATTGGTACTAGCAAGGGTGGAACTCCCTTGCTCGCCCGGGTGTTGTAGGGAAGATATCTCTTGGGCCCGGACGGGAGCAGCGATGGGTCGAGTAGGAGGAGGGTTGGTTTCAGGTGCCGGGCAGCCAGGGGCGTCGGCAGCGACGGGGCCGATGTCCTGCCGGGTCTCGGGGGTTTCGAGTGCCCCTCCCCCCCGGGCCAAGGGGCAGTCTCTGCGGACATGCCCTGCTGAGCGGCAGAGGTAGCACCGGGCCTCTCCCGTGGAGTAAAAGACCCGATAGTGGGCTCCCTCATAGGGACTAGAAAGGACCCCTCGAGCGCCTCTCCGTCACGCACTGCCGCCGGCGGTAGAAGCTGCACTTGCCGGCGGAACGAAAGGACGTGACGGAGGGTGGGGTCCTTGCAGCCCAACGGGAGAGGGCTGATGACAGAGACAAGTTTCCCCAGGGTGGAAAGAGCGGGTAACAGGGCAGCATTGGGTAAGAAGGGAGGAACGGAGGTAAGGACGAGGCGAACGCCCAGGTCTTCTAACGGTTCTAGGGGGACAAACACCCCCCCCCCCACCATCAGGCCCCTCTCCACCACCTCCTGGGCGGCAGCCTCCGAGGCTAAGAAGAAAACGACCTTCCCATACATCTTGGAGGCCGCCACAATAGCCGTGGGTCCTACCACCTTCGCCAACGCCTGCACGTATGTCTCCACGCGGGGCGAGGCGGGCACCAGGAGGCAACGGACGCCGTGCTTCCTGGTCAAGGCGGGGAAAGGGCCCCGGCCGCTGGTGATGGTGGCGGAGGCGGGGGGGGCGAGATGACGAGGTGGCAGGCAGGGGGGAGCCCGCTGCCGCCCGGGTACACGTCCTGGGGGCCGGGGGAGGAACAATCGCAGAGCTGGTGGAGGGAAACGCAGGGAGGGGCGCCACGGTTGATGACGAGGCCACAGCGGTGGGGGCAGCTCCCGCCATGGAGGGCTTAGTGGTTTTAGCAGGGCCCTTTCCTTTCCACCCGCCCTGGCCCTTCCGGCCAACCGGGGGGGGTTTCCTAGAATCTGGGGGGGCGGTGGGTGCAGCAGCAGCAGCGATCACCCCGGTGCCTCCTGCTGCTGGTGCCCCAATGGGGGGGTGGCAAGTATCTTAACAATAGTGGGGGGGGGGACCTTGGGGGTAGGGCAGGGGTGGTGGTGGGGGAGGGACAACTAATTTTGTTGAAGCAGTCTCACCCCTCTCGTTCCCCGCCATTGTGAGCAGGGAGAGACAGGGAGACACCGGAAGGAGAAGGGGGGGGGGGGACAGGAAAAAAACCACTCCTCCCCGCTAGGCTGCAGGCGGGGGGGGGGAATGCCGAGGGGGTTGGACTGGGAGGGGGGGGGAAGAAACAAAATCGGGGTCCGGTAATAGGGGCAAGCTGTGGGATAAGCAATCCGGCGGGGGAGGGGGGTGGTGGTGGTGGTGCAGACCCACACACGTTTGTCCAAAGAGTCTCGGTTGATCGGCTGTTATGTCCGGTCCGGAAGGCAAAGTTCAAAGCGAACAGCTGGATCCGAAGAGAGATGGCAGATTGCCAGCAGGGACAGACGGCGGGGGGGCCGTGACAGTTGTAATAACGATGGGGGGGTAGGGGCACCGATGGATCGGGGGTGGGGGTCTCCACGCCACACCCCCTGTGCCGCCACAAACTCCCCCCCACGAGAGTATAATTCAGAAAATTACTCAGTCTTACGGCCCCCTTCACAATGATTTATAGCTCTCCTGGATTATTTCTCTTGTCTGCTGAAATCTTCTTCTCTGGCTGCGTTGGCTGTGTTCCAAGGCTTCCGGCATGCTAAGAATGTTGTAAAGTCCGAGCTGCTGGCAAAACGGCTGGGTCTGGGGGTTTCCACTCCCCCCTCCGGACAGCAAAATCGGCAATCTTCCCCCCCCTCCTCCGGGGGCTCAGCTGAGGCAAATAGCTGCGCCCGAAAGCAGGCGTGGGGGGGGGGGGGCGGGTGCTGGCAAACTAAGGGCCGAAGCACGTAGACGGGAAAAAAAAACCAAAGAATAAAAAAAAAACAAAAAAAAGCGTCTGGCCTGGTCAGGGGGGGTACTAAGGCAGGTGCAAAAAGTAAGAAAAATCCGGGCCAGGGGGCTTTAGGAAAGAATAGAAAGCAAATAGCTGAGGAGCAAGCAAAGGACGTTCCGTTTCCCAACAGGGAAGGCTCCAGAACAATCAGGAACTTTCTGGAGACAATTAAGGCAGGCTGATTAGAACACCTGCGGCCACTCAAGAAGCTGCTAGAATCAATTAAGGCAGGCTAATCAGGGCACCTGGATTTTAAAAAGGAGCTCACTTCAGTTTGTGGTGTGCTGTGAAGAGCTGGGAGGAAGAGGCACAAGGAGCAGAGAGCGAGAACGCGGACCGTTGGAGGACTGAGGTGTACAAGCATTATCAGACACCAGGAGGAAGGTCTTATGGGGAGGATAAAGAAGGGGTTGGGAGGGGGCCATGGGGAAGTAGCCCAGGGAGTTTAGCTGTCACACAGCTGTTCCAGGAGGTGCTCTAGACAGCTGCATTCCACAGGGCCTGGGCTGGAACCCGGAGTAAAGGGCGGGCCTGGGCTCCCCACAAATCCTCCCAACTCTTGGTCAGACATAGGAGTCGTCGACCTGGACTGTGGGTTCAGAAAAACGGCCAAGCTGAGGTCTGCCGTGAAGCTCCAAGGCGAGCAAATCCGCCAATAAGCGCAAGACCCACCAAGGTAGAGCAGGAACTTTGTCACTATATACACACACACACACACACAGAATAAGTTTTAAACGAACAATTTAATACTGTACACAGCAGTGATGATTGTGAAGCTTGGTTGAGGTGGTGGAGTCAGAGGGTAGAGGAGGGTGGGACACTTCCCAGGGAATGCCTTACTGCTAAATGATGAACTAGCACTCGGCTAAGCCCTCAAGGGTTAACACGTTGTTAATGTAGCCTCACACTCTACAAGGCAGCATGAATGGAGGGAGGACACACAACAGACGCATGGCAGTGGCCGCAAACATTCCCTGCGGAAACTGAACGTGATGATGAACCCACGCTATCCAACGGGAGCACACCACTCCCTCCACTTTCTAAAGTGCCAGGGGGTGCACGTGTGTTTGTGTGTGTGAGAGAGAGACACAGGAGTATTGCCCCTTTAAGTACACTGACCCCACTCTAAGTACACTGCCTTTTTAAGTTGATCAGCAAGTTGAGACAGCAGCTGCTGCCAGCAAGCTCCCTCCATCCAGAGCCCTGTCGTGTGTCCCCCCACCCCACTTTGTGGAGATGGGGTACAGGAGCAGGGGGAGGAGGACACCCTGACATTAGCACCCCTCTTCCCCCCTGCCCCTGCACAGCAAGCAGGAGGCTCCCAGGAGCAGCTCCAAGGCAGAGGGCAGGAACAGCACACGGCAGTGGGGGAGGGACAGCTGAACTGCCCAGCAATTCATAGCCTGCTGGGTGGCTGCTGCACAGGAATCTTAGAGGAGCTGATGGGGGCTGCCAGCCCTCCCTGGTTCCAAGCCCCCACCAGCTCGCTCCGACGGGCTGCTCTTCCTACAAGCAGTGGACCAAGCAGGCGGCTGCCAAACAATGTTAGAAGGGAGCATTGCGCACCTCTAAACAAGGCTGATCTAGTAGAGAACATGGACATAACAACCAAACAACATTAACCAGGCCAGTGTTAAGTGAGGAATTACTGTACCAATACTCAGGCTTTGTCAACACCAGCACTTTTGTCAGTAAAACTTTTGTCGATCAGAGGTGTGAAAAACAACAATCCCTGACTGACGTAAGTTTCACTGACAAAAGTGCCGGCGTGGACAGTGCTATGTCGATGGGAGACACTCTCCCGATGGCATAGCTTCTGCCGCTCATTGGGGGCGGTTATATTATGCCGGTGGGAGAGCTCTCTCCCTTCGGCATAGAGCGACGACACGGGTGTGACACAGAGTGACGCAGCTGCGCCACTGTAAGGTCTGTAGTGTAGACACAGCCTCAGAGACCACTGCCACGCTTAAAGGAAGCGTGAAAAAGAGGTGTTTAGAAACAATTTCACTGGCCCTCCATGGAAGACATTTGCAATCAGTGCCATAACGCCAAAGCTTAGAGTGTGAAGGAGGCAGGGGAATGTGGTTTTAAATCCTGTTGGGACACTTTTAAAAATAACGTTTAACTTAACCCAGCAGCAAGAGAGTTTGAGACGTATGTGGAAGGGAAGGAAGAAAGAGACCCAGTGGGGTGTCCTAATACGGAGTCTAAACTACAGACATTGTCACCTCACCTCAGTACATCATTCCCTTGCAGTGTATGGGCCCAAGGGAGGAATTAATCTGAATTCCTGCAAAAAGATGGCAAGGGCACGCTCATCCTGCAGGATTTAACCATGGCCGTGTACACTTATGTTCACCCCAGAATATTCCCTTGGTGAAATTACCACAACAGCGTGTGTGGTACTGTTATGCTGTATACATCAGATAGTCACAGTTTCCAAAGTCAGAGAGAGAGAAGATGCAGCAGCTACTGTACCTTGCCACACTGTTTGTATGGAATTCCCTTTCGGTCACAGTACTCATAGCATAGGGCTGCACCCTGCACGCACAATTTAGCTTTCAGAGATCCAGGTGTGTAGTAAATTCCACTATGAATAACACCACTGTTATGTCCACTCTGGTGGCAGGCTAAATAAAGAGAGAAGTTATGCTATTAAAATACATGCTCCACATATCTTAGATTTTATACACTACCTTCATTCTTTCAGTCATCAGAAAAATGATCAATTTAAGCCTGTGCCCTAGTTAGATTCTACAGTAATAAATATCTGAATGCAGTAACATACCACTCTAGGAGATTCTTCTCCTCCAAGCTGTTTAGATGGCTGTGTAGGAAACAGTCAATGAGAGGGGCTGCAGGGAGCAGTCAATCAGGGCCCAGCAGGCTCATATAAAAAGGAGCTGAAAGGGCTGGACAGATGAGTCTGCTTGCAGGGTCCAGGGGAGCAAGAAGAGGTGCTCCTGGCTGGCTGAAGGGGCTACAAGGGCTAAGGCAGGTAGTTGCGGGCAGGGAACCAGGGAACAGCTTCTGGCCGGCTATCAAGACTCAATTAAGATGGACTACAGGGAAATGGCCCAAGGAATTGCAGTTAGTTAGAGACATGGCACGTAGCTGCTACTTAGAAGATCCCTGGGCTGGGACCTAGAGTAGTGGGTGGGCTCAGGTCCCCCACTCCCACAGCAGCCAGTGCGGAAGTGGTTGTAGACAGGCCCAGGGAAGGGACTGTACGTGGAACTGTTACTCCCTGGAAGGGAGCTGAACTGAGACTGAGCCAGCTGGACAGTCGGGCTCAGAGGACTAAAGGGAAGGTGAAGAGCCTCAAGCGAGGAAGCCCTGGGGGTGCAGTGCCATCCCAGAGTAGGAACCTTCACACATAAGCTGACCAGCTAGGGTACTGAGATAGGCCCTGTTGGTCAGACTGAAGACTGGAGCCTGGGGAGGGCTACAGAGACATTGCCAACGGAGGGGTACCGTGATAGGCTCTGCTGGACTGTGAAAGGACAGAGTCCAGGGAGGGCTACAGGACATTACTGAGGGCTTTGAGACACACCCGGTTGGACAGCGTACTGCAAAAGGGGTTTGTTGTGTTTGTTTGCACATAGATTGTGGGTGACTTGGCTGAAGGGCTGAGTCACCAAAGACCCTCCTGACAAGTGCAGAGGTGGATAGGGGGCACTGTGAGCCAAGAAACTGAGAAAGCTGCAGGCACTCATACACTGAACCAGGGGGCGCTCACAAGAGGTGGGTGCAACCCCCTTACAAACCCCAATTGTGTACACATCAGTCCAGACTTTCTAAATGTTAACAAAAAGAAAAGGAGGACTTGTGGCACCTTAGAGACTAACCAATTTATTTGAGCATGAGCTTTCGTGAGCTACAGCTCACTTCATCGGATGCATTCAGTGGCTGCTACTCTGAAATCTGATAAATGTTAACACTAATTCTTAAAATGAAATGATCCTATAAAGCCTCACTGTACTCCACTACCAGTATGATCCTGAATATCTCACATACTGGCAGCCCTGCTTGTCTCTGCAAAAGGCTTTCAAGCATTTATGAGCTAGGCCTGAGTGTTACTTTCTCTCTCTTTGGAAATGAAATGGAGGAGAGAGAGAGGCAGGTTCCAAGAGTACTTTTACTGACCAAATTTAATTTCTTATTCAAAAAAGGTTATATAATCTCCCCCTTAAAATGTTGGTGTCCATATCTTATGCCCATTCACTTACCCACACAACTGATACCATGAGTCTTAAGAGAGGAGGCTAAGACAAGGGCATTAAATCCTTTAATATCTAAATTGCCTATATAGCAACAATGACCCAGCTGATGTGTCTATTTAAGGCATTCAGCTGTTTCAGCATTATCCACACACATTAGGTCACACTATTCTAAGTCAGCAGTTTGATTTACCCTCTTTGGAGTCCTCAGGCCCTATGCTACGTGTTTGGGGGTTTGATCATTAGCAATGCAGCTGTATTTGCAAGTTCTTCTTAGCTGAAGAACAATCAGCAAAACAAGGGTGCTTAGTCTTTCTTGTTTCAAAGTCTGGATAGAAAACAGGCCCTGGCTTGTCTCAAGGTTCCAAGTGTCCTTTTTTACCAGCTGTGGTGTAAACAGGCACAAGTCCCATTGGCAGCACTAACCAAACCCTGCAAGTAGTCACTGGAATAATTATTTTAGCTCTTGACTTTCAAAGTGAGACTACTGCATGGACCACCTATGTTAAGAGCCAAGAAACTGGTGAAAATTACTAAAAAGTTATCATTCCCAGCTGTTTGAGGAGGTGCCATAGGTATGGCTGTACATTTGTCGTAGCATTTCTTTTAATCAAAAATCATTTCCCATGATTTTTTATTAAAAATGCCATGACTAAGAGAGGGGTCCCAGGCAGGGGAAGGAGGCTGAGAGTGAGCCTGTCCTGCATTCACCCGTAGGACGGAGGGGCCCCAGTGGTACAACAACACAGTATGCCAAGTCGCAACGCCACTCACTCAAATTTGGCCTGGCTGGCCCCCCATCGTGATGGCAGGGCAGCTGGGCCAAACCTGAGTGGTGCTGCGACCCAATACACCAGGTCAAAATTCCTGGGCCCTACCCTGTGGGACAGGGGCCACAGAAGCTGCCACTGCAGGGTGACTTTATTAAAATCACAAACACAAGTCACGGACAAACAGGGAAATCATGGTATCCATGACATTTTTCCCACCGTGACAAACCTGCAGACCTAGCCATAGGCCTTCCTAGACTTATGATTTTCCAGTTACGGTGGTACATCACAGGGGTAGGCTCCACAGATACAAACAGCAACTTTACCTTTTGCATTGATTCAGCTGCACTGATGTCATTTACCCCTGCACATAACACAAGAACTAGGCAGCAGGTTTAAAACAAACAAAAGGATGTATTTCTTCACACAACACACAGACAACCCATGGAACTCGTTGCCAGGGTATGTTGTGAAGGCCAAAAGCATAACTGGGTTAAAAAAAGAATTAGTTAAGTTCATGGAGAACAGGTTCATCAATGGCTATAAGCGAAGACGGTCAGGGATGCTCAAGTATCCCTAAATCTCTAACTGCTGCAAGCAGAGACTGGATGACAAGGGATGTATCACTCAGAATTGCCCTGTTCTGTTCCTTCTCTCTGAATCATCTGGCACTGGCCACTCTCGGAAGACAGGATACTGGGATAGATGGACCATTTGTCTGACCCAGCATAGTCATTCTTATGTTCTTCTGACTAGCTGGGGCAAATCCCCAGTCAAGATAAGGCCAAAGACTCATCTAAGGGAGCTATTATGCTCTTCCTCCCTATATTTGCATAGTCCCTTGACAGGACTGCATTGTGAAATTATTCCAAAGGGGAACCCTTCATTCATTTCAGATAGATGGGCAGATAGATACTGTTTCCCTCTCATTAAAAGAGAGTCTCCCACTTTTTTTTGTTAATTTTTTCTCAATTCAATACCCTAAAAATTGCTATTTTAGTGTGTATGTGTTTTTAATTAAAATATCTTACAGACTGACACCAGGAAACCAGAAATAAGCAAGGGAAGAAAATGCAAACTTCTTTGTCACTCTCTGATCCAGTGGATATCATGGATATCATACCTAACTCCTTCTCCTTTTCCAGTACACTGAACGTGAGCGATGGGTGTCGCAGAACGAGCTCTCTGGCAGACGCAAGCCCCACAATTCCACCGCCAACAACCACCACGTCAAAAGTGCTATTTAAAAAAAAAAGGGGGGGGGGGTCATGTTGTAAATGCTCACTAGCTACATGCTTCACATTTACATGGAAAGAAGCTTCATTTTAGCAAATTAACGTTGGACCCCTTTACAAATGTCTTCTTGAAGACCCACTTCTTCTGAAATGCATACAAGAAGCCAGCTGACTAAGTCATCCGCTGATTTACCTTTGATTTACCTCAGCTCGTTTATGCAGAGGAAAGGTGCGGAAGGGTAGGAGGAAAGAGGGGTGTGTTTTAAAAAAAACAAAACAAAACAAAAAAACCCACCTGGAAGTGAAGCTGGAAATTGCTGTGTGAGGAAGAGTAGGGAGTTAAAGGGTAACAGAATACGCAGAGAAAATGTATAGTTCAGTGTAAAAAAAAAAAAAAGAAAAGAATAAACATCTGTAACTAACAAGGCATATGTCTATATTCACCCTGATCACAATACTTGTCTCATTTTGTCCAAGCTTCATCTGTCTTAGTGTTTTAGATTTTATGTTCTCCAGGACAGGGCCTGTAGGTGGAAAAGCACCTAGCACATTTTGAGTACTAGCACAATAACTAATAATTAAGAGTACAGCAGACTGTCAAACTGTTTGCTCCTCCCTATTTTGATAGATGCAATTTTCCCTTCAGTGACCTGGAATCAGCAAGTCCAAGGCTCCAACTTGACAGTGTCAAGTCATTCTTCATGAGCATTCAGGACATCCAGATTCTCTGTTCATGAAATAGCTACCATTTAGCCAGGCAGGAACTGTAGAGCAGACTCACAGATGAAGCCACAACCACAGATCTTGATCCAGTGCTGAGACCATCTGAATTTAATATTGTCTCATTGTTTCTTTGTAACCCCCCCCCCATCTGTGTGTACTCACCTGTGGTCTCATCTTATACTAAAGATTGTAAGATTTTCAGGACACTGTCTTTTTGTTTGGTGTTTGTACAGTGCCTCGCTCAAAGGAGCCCTAAACATGTACTAGGACCCCAAGGCTCTACAATAATACACATAATAAATAATAATAATTTTAGGACTATGTTCATAATGAACTCAATTAACAAGGTTACTCTACTCTGACTCACAACTCTCCTGAACGCTCTCATAATTCTCTCAGGCAGCAGAATACAGTATAACCATTTCTTAAATTACATACAAAGTATATGCAATACAAGTAGTAAATTCTTCAGAGGAAAGAAATGTCCTGATCAAATATTTGTTTAGAGTTTTCAATGTTGATAAGTGCCAAGTGATGCACATTGGAAAACATAATCCCAACTATACGTATAAAATGATAGGGTCTAAATTAGCTGTTATCACTCAAGAAAGAGATCTTAGAGTCATTGTGGATAGCTCTCTGAAAACATCCACTAAATGTGCAGCGCTGTCAAAAAAGCAAACAGAATGTTGGCCATCATTAAGAAAGGGCTAAATAAGATGACAGAAAATATCATATTGACTTTATATAAATCTATGGTATGCCCACATCTTGAATACTGTGTGCAGATGTGGCCGCCCCATCTCAAAAAAGGTATATTGGAATTGGAAAAAGTTCAGAAAAGGGCAACAAAAATTATCAGAGGTATGGAATGGCTTCCGTATGAGGAGAGATTAATAAGACTGGGACTTTTCAGCTTGGAAAAGAGACGACTAAGGGGGGGATATGATAGAGGTCTATAAAATCATGACTGGTGTGGAGAAAGTAAATAAGGAAGTGTTATTTACTCCTTCTCATAACACAAGAACTAGGGGTCACCAAATGAAATTAATAGGCAGCAGGTTTAAAACAAACAAAAGGAAGTATTTTTTTCACACAACGCAGTCAACCTGTGCAACTCTTTGCCAGAGGATGTTGTGAAGGCCAAGACTATAACAGGGTTCAAAAAAGACCTAGATAAATGTAGGGAGGATAGGTCCATCAATGGCTATTAGTCAGGATGGGCAGCAATAGTGTCCTTAGGCTATGTTTGCCAGAAGCTGAGAATGGGTGACAGGGGATGGATCATTTGATGATGACTTGTTCTGTTAATTCTCTCTGGGCCACCCGGCATTGGCCACTGTAGGAAGACAGGATACTGGGCTAGATGGACCTCTGGTCTGACCCAGTATGGACGTTCTTATGTTCTTAGAGCCATTTGAGTTTACAGTGTAAACCCTTACTGACACTGAACTCTTTAAATCAAGATTAGCTTTCTTTCAAGAAGAGATGCTGTAGCTAAACCAAAAGGTACGGTCTTGATGCAGGAATTACTGGGTGACCTATGTTATGCAAGTGGTCAGACTAGATGACCAAGATGGTCTCTTTTGGCTTGACTATGGACACGGTCCTATCAGCAGCTAACGTAAATGCATTATTGGATTAAATGGAAGGCCCTCTCCTGCTGTCTCTGGACTGGTGGCTCCTGTTACTGAAATATATACAATGTGAAAAGTGCCTCACATTAAACAAGGATGAGTCGAAATTCAGATCTAACCTCGAGATATGGACACTGGGACATAAAAATGTTTCATGTTTCCGTACTGCATGTCCATGGACCAACAGTAGGTATTACTTTACAGCAGTGGTTCCCAAACTTGGCTTGCAGCTTGTTCAGGGAGGGCCGTGAGATGCTTGGTTTACCTGAGCGTCCGCAGGTACGCCACTCGCAGCTCCCAGTGGCCATGGTTCGCTGTTCCTGGCCAATGGGAACTATGGGAAGCAGCGTGGGCCGGGCTACCGCTTCCTGCAGCTCCCATTGGCCAGGAACTGCGAACCGCAGCCACTGCGAGTGGCCATACCTATGGACGCTCAAGTAAACAAAGTGTCTCACGGCCTGCCAGGGGCTTACCCTGAACAAGCTACGAACCAAGTTTGGGAACCAATGCTTTACAATAAAATCCTATTATGTGAATATGATAGAGTGAGATATACCTGTATCAAATTGTGACCCCATTTATTTTGAGAACATAAGTTTGATGCAGAGTCACTTTGTATCGTAAACCTTCATGTTATATTGCAATCCACATTGTGGATTAGAATGTGGTGTACTGAGGACAGCGCTGGAATTGCAAGCTATCAATTTAAGGGTGGGGGAGGGTTTCTGAATCCAGCTTGCAGCCTAGAGCCTGGATGGCTCTGTAGCAAAGCATGAGCACAGCAGACAGAGAATCTGAAAAGAGCCAGGTGGGGTGAGCTGTGCCTCAGTGACTTAGAGAGCAGCCTGTTTTCTCTCTGTGTGTTTTGAGGTTCGTGTGTTACTTGTTCTGAATTCTAAGAAATAAAGTAGTGTTACATTGCAACCGTCTAGCAACAGTATTTATGTTTTCTATCTCACTTCTGGTTGCATGCTGTGAACATAACAAAGCATCCATTTTGTAATACAGGCTTGATGCCTAATGGAGTGACCATTTCTGAGAAGCTAAGACTAGAGCCCTGTACCCGCATCCATCTGCGATCCGCAAACATGGCCCACGGATACCTTCAGATGTGGATATAAAGCAGATAGCCGTGAATTTGCAGGGCTCTAGCTATGACAGAGTAATCTAGAGCCATCAACTCCAGGTATACCTGATCCCCTGCAACAACGATGCAATATTCTACGCAGTAGCCTGGCCGGGAGCAGGGACTGGAGTTACTCAGCCTACAGCAAACGGCTGGGAGAGCTGCAGCTTCTGTCCCTAGCCAACACGACCAAAGGAGCCAGTGACCAAATTTAGCAAGGCGCAAGATCACGAACACAGCCCGCCCCGCGGCCCCCGGCCGGCCTCTGCACCAGGGGCGAAGGGGAGCAGCAGAGGCAGGCCCCAGCTCGGACTTGCCCCGTCCCCGTCCCCGTCCCGCCAGCCCCCACCCGGCCAGCGGGCGAACGGGAGCCAGCTCGGCTCCGCGGGCGCCGCCCCCCGGCAGGCTCGCCTGGTTCGGGCCAACCCTGACTGAATCCACTTCGGCTCCGTCTACTCCGAAGTCAGCGCGTCCACACGCGGCCCGGTTCCAGTCCCGCCCCTACCCCCCGCCCAGGTTAGCGCCGGGCCGGGCGCGGCCGAGCTCCGTCCCCGGCGGCCTCACCTACTGCGGCGGCGCGGGTGCCCCGCGGCCCGGCCCAGCCCGGTCAGGCGCGCCCGGCCCCAGGCCCGGCCCGCCCGCAGCAGCAGCGGCATCCTGGGCTCGTCCCGGCGGCGGCTCTCGGAGCCCGGGCCCGCCCCGCTCCTCCCACAGCCCCGCTAGCCATGGCGGGCCCCCGGGCTCCTCCTCCGGCCCCCGGGGCAGGGCCCGCGCTGCCTCAGGGGGGCGGGAAGGCCGTGCCCGGCCAGGGCGAGCTCAGGGCAGCCCGCCGCCTCGCCGGGCCAGCCCGCCCCCGACCACTAGCCCGGGCCGGCCGGTCGGAGGCGCTCAGGGCGGTCTCCAGCCCGCCGCGGGGCCCCCCGAGGAGCGGATTCGGCTCGAGCGGGGGTGGGCCGAGGGCCGCGCCTGGGAATCGTCGTTGAATGGCGGGCCGTGAGCGCTGGCAGAATGGGGCTGGGGGGCCAGAAATGAGGCGTGTGGGAGGGGGCTCCGGGCTGGGACTGAGGGGTTCAGATGGCAGGGGATTGGGGTGTGGGCTCTGGGGTGGGGCTAAGGATGAGAGGGTTAGGGTGCAGGAGGGTGCTCTGGGCTGGGATCGATGGGTTTGGAGGGCGGGAGGGGGATCAGGGCTGAGGCAGGGGGTTGGGGCATAGGGAGAGGCTCAGGGGTGCAGGCTCTGAGTGGCACTTACCTCAAGTGGCTCTCAGAAGCAGTGGCACGTCCCTTCTCCAGCTCCTACGCAGAGGTGCGGCCAGGCGGCTCTGCACGCTGCCCTGTCCGCAGGCACCGCCCCTGCGGCTCCCATTGGAGTACCAGAGGGGGCCATTGGAGCATGTAGGAGCTGGAGCGGGGCCATGCTGCAGCTTCCAGTAGCCATGTGGTGCGGCCCTTGACCCCGTGCCCCGGCTGGAACACTGGAGCGGGGCAAACCCCAGACACTGCTCTCCAGCGGGAGCTTGTAGGCCTGCTTAAAACAGCTCACAGGCCATAGTTTGTCCACCCCTGTGCTAGAGAGTCCATTTAGGAGACTTCTCCAACCTGCACTAGCTCTTCTTAGTGGTGTGGCCTGACTAAATTAGATCAACAACAGGTGGTGTGGCTGTGAATATAAACTACTTAGCATTTATTTACATGCAGATGCCATGTGTTTAAAATTTGAAAACAAAATTGATCTTTGATTCCAAGTTGCAGATTTAACTATAACATTTCTTTCTTAGCACTTCAGCATTTTTCAGGCTGCCAGTCAATGGGATGCATCTGATGACATACATTCCTATCTGTAATTGCTAAAACATTAAAAATATCCTCCAATTAAGTGACATAGTGTTATTTAAACAAAACAAAATACCTGTAATATATGTTTTCTTTGTATGTGACTAGTGGCAAGAGGACAGAGGCACCAAACTGAAATTTCAGTAAACCTCTCTTTCAGTTCTACGATGCTGTTGGGAAAGTTCATACAACCAGTGCACAGCTTAAAGAAACTGTCAGCCCCAGGTGCATGCAGGCACTTATGGGGATGGCTGAATGCAGTTTTTAACAAGTAAGAAAAACAGATGTGTTTAATAGTTCATGTGCTAGTTAAAAGCTCTGATGCACATCGCTATATAGCGTGGATAATCAATTAATACAAAAGCAACAGTAGCCAGTTACAAGTCACAGAACAGGAGAGAGTTTTCTCTTTTAAAAGTGTTTTTCTTTTCAAATAGTATGCTGTTGTCAGATATTGGTTGTTTCTTACATTTTCCAGTAACAAAATCACTGATTTACAAAGGAAAGTGTGTGCTTTAATCAGTATGTTGTGGGGTAATTTTATTTATCTTGGTTGAGAGTAGTTAGAATTTAAATTCTAGCTTCATAAATCCCCATCTTCCTTTGGCCTTGATTCCATTAGCATTTAAATTCTGGTTCTAGCATTCTAAATTTCCTTTATGTATTCAGAAGGCGCTCTAAAGAGTTATCTTTCCTAATGTAATTTAGTTGAACTAACAGGTTTTTTGTTTTAAAAAAAGTTAAAATGTAATTATTTCTCTACCAATAACAAATGTCAGACATTCATAGTCTGCATTCAGTCTTCTTCAGCATTCTCCACCAAGTCCTAAGAAGCATCCTCACAGAATAGATCCCAGGATTTTAACTAATTCCTGGGGTGTGTCCCTTTGTAGTACTAGTAAATCTTGAGGAAAGAGATGTCAGGAATGACACATATGTAGCAATCTGTGATGGACTCAAAACTGACTCGGGAGGCAAAATCCCAAACACTGTTGTAAAGCCTTATCCTGGGCTGATGCTGGATATCACCTGCATACACACTTCTCTGCTTATTTCATGCTTTTGCAATACTTGTGTAGCATTTTCATGCCTACCAAGTAGTTTTGAATTAATAAGGTAGAGCAACTTAATGAGTACATGGGTTGGCAGAGGTAGAATGCTGAGCACAGAGAGAAGGGGAGGATTAGTTCAAGAGAAATACAAGTGACAAATCAGCTAGCAATATTTTTCTTCGTTACATTACCAAAATTTATTTTTCATTTAAAATATAAATTAACACAGGTTACCAGATTTTAAAAAAAAAAAAATAGGGCAGACTTAATAAGTTGGTGTAAACCACTGCCCTGGGACTCAATCCTATCTTTCTCTTTTTCTTTCATCATACGCTTAAAAATATTTATTGTGCAGTAATAGGGCTGCAAATGTGATAAAGCTGTACGTTCGTATAGGAAGATCTAAATGTTTGTTCTACATTGACAGGGTAGACTATGAACGTATACAGGCTGTTGGCCCTGATAGAGCAGCTTCTGAATGGCTTCTGCGGTGTGGAGCGCTGGTTCGTTTCCAAGGCTATGATAAATGGCAGCATGACTACAATGGTCTCCCAACAGGGCCTTTAGGAAAATACAAGATACAAGCAATCGATGCCACAGAGTCCTGCATCATGTACAGAGGATTTGATTATTTGGGTAACCAAGACGCAGCTTTGCAAATTATATATTGTCCTTAAAATTCATCCATTTGCATCAAAGACTGAGCGGTTGTGTCTTTTTTTCGTTTCTTTGTGAATCATAGAGAAGGCTTGATTTTTAAAAGAAAAATGTTTGTGTTTTAATTGAGAAATATCAGATTGTACCTCTGTTTTTGCTGGAGATCTCCTTTTAGGATACAGATGGATTGGGAGCTTTGTCAGCCATTACTTGAAGAGGGAAGAGCATTAAATAATTGGAACAAAGCTTTAATAGTTAAATAAGTTCATAGGTCAATATGCATTAATGCAAACCAGGGTTTTAAATTTTCTGTATAAAAAACTTACTCTAAATCATGTGTCAGTTTTTGGTATTTGTGAAGCCATAGTCTTTTCTAGGAAAAGCCAGATAAGTAAGCTCTGCATTTCTAATTTAAAAGAAGCAGAATTTTTAAAAACTTGTTGCCTTTCAGTCATCTTTTACTAAACAAAGAACAAACATGGGACACACACTCTTCTTTTTTCTTTGCAAGTCCTCTTAAATTTCTTGCATAATTGCATTGTTAGTTCAGCACTTATCAGTCATGCTGGGCATGCTGATTTTCTGTCATTTGCCTACTTCCGTATAAAAGCCCTTAGAACCTTAGTCATGCTTTTGTGATTGTGAAGCCAGTGGGATTGCTGCAGAGTAAAGTACAATAATTCATGATGCATTATGGCTCTTCCATATGCAGGCGTCTGTTGCCACCAGTTTATGGAAGCATGAGAATAAGAACTACAAACTCGTTGGCAGCATCTTATACAGTTTGCTCCTTGTATTATGATTTTTTCTCTTTTCCAGATGGTCTCAGACACGTTGAGGAAATTAAGCTGAGCAACTGTATTTATATCCAGGATGAATGTCTGCAGAGGATCAGTGAGACTGAGAGCTTACAGAAAAGTCTCCTGCGTCTGATGATAATTTCCTGTGGGAATGTCACAGATAAAGGCATCATATCACTCCACAAACTAACGTGAGCCATTGAGGGAATGTCTTGTAGAACACGGCTTTTCTAGCTGTTGCCATATTTGTCTGTTTAGAATAGTATTGGATTACTGACATTCGTTTGTTTGTTTACATTAGATTTCAGTAGTCTTTGACGTACAATGAAAGCAAAAACGGTGTGGGCTGTTCTGAGAAATCAATTTTAGTAGTTTGAATTAACACACAAAAATCTAACAAACCCATTAACCTAACAGCAATTCAGTAAGTAGAACTGTAGGCTATGGTGCTGAAAGTAGGAAGCCTAAGAGTATGTGAATCCTCAGCTGCATCATGTCCTCAGAGTTAACCTTTTTTCACGTCCCCTTTTGTAGGTGAGATTCAGAAATGTTGGTTGCTCAACAGATTACAGCAGACCATGCTGTCCCTGTGCTGAGGCATTGTCTCTGCAAGTGCAGTAGATTAGTACGTTTACCTGCCACCTTTGGACTACTAGGAACTAACCACGCACTTTCACCTTGCTTTCTGCCATTGAGCACCCCATCCCTTTCTCCTCAATGTAAAACAAAAACAAACAAAAAAATATCAACCCTGGCATTTACAACACACTGCACCTCCTATTATCTTTGTTTTCTTTAACCACTTTCCTTTAGCTGTGTCTGATTTAGCTCCTGAGGTCTTTGGGATAGAGGCCTTGTTTGTTTTTCAAACCCTGCATGGAAGGCAGTATGCCAGTGAAGCCCCTATTCAACAGTGCACTCTTTGTTTATTATACAGGAGTATAAATATTGACAAAGTCCTTGCTAATGGTGAAGAGGAACTAGTTTGGCTTTCACGGCCTTAGTAAGTTACTAGGAGGACTTCTGATAGTAATAAAAAGTAAGATAAAAAGAGCAGGATGGTATGTGGGGCAGGGGTCTTGTCTTCATTTTTGTCAGCAAAGCACCTTGTTCACTTTAAGAAATGAATCAATGGAAGCTTGTAGCTACTAAGCACCTCTGAAAACTGTAGGTAACCAATTTTGAAAATATTGGCTCCCTATTAAAAATTCTTTGAAACACCTACACCCCCCCAGAATCTCATCGTATGTATAATTAATTTAAGCATGAAAGTATCTGTGCTTTTGAAATTAATCACTCTGTCTTGTAAAGTAGCCTCTGACTGACTTTTTATATATTTATAGGAACCTTGAATATTTATTTCTGAGTGACCTTCCTGGGATAAGAGAGAAAGAAACTACTGTTCAGATCCTTAAGAAATCAAAGCCATCACTGGAGCTGGAATTAGATTTAGAATAAAGGCATCTTTACATAATTCTGAGGTGTCTTATTTCATAATATTCAGTCTCCTTGAACTATGTGGGTTATATAGTTTTCACAATGCTTATATTTCCTCATGGAAGAAGATCTCTCATCCATAGCTTTGAAGCTATTTAAAAAAAAAAATCAATCTCAATGAAATGTAGTTGAACTTAATTTGTGCTTTCACTTAACTACAGTGAATGCAATTCTGTAAACATGTTACCAATGTGTATGGTGAAGTTTTAGTAAACACTCTTGAAAACCAATTTCAGTCAAATCCAAATGGAAAGAAATTCGGGGTAGTTTTTTCAAAGACAGGCTCTGACTTTTCCAAGGGACTGCAGCTGGTAGGCCGAGCACGGTTGTCCTGTGAAGAAGCAGGTTTTCTTGTGGATGCCCTTGCACCAGCTATTGCTTTAAACCACTTTGGGCTTAATTAGGCCTAGTACCTACCACTGAACAGGTTTGGGTGCACTTCATGAAATGACTTAATTTAGTAACAAATAGTTTATACTTGTGCCAAGTTGAGAGAGGTGGTCTGCCTTCAAAAGGGTTATAGTGCTTTTATGAATCCCTTCCAGGCTTCTGTGGGGAGGGCAAAGAAGGGCTTGCAGGGAATTGCCAGGGCAGGGGAGCAAGGTTCTTGCTAACTCCACAGTTGTATGTTGAGAGTTCCCAGAAGGGGAGAGTGAAAACTTCTATTCAGTCTCTTGACAGCCCTGAATGTTTCTTTTTTCTCTTCCACTCGGGGAATCTTTTCTGGGTTGTACCTGTTGCTTTTTCTCTCTCCTTTAAATCCTTTCTCCCTCAAATTTAATGCAGAGCAGAATGGAGAACATCCGTTGTTTGTCCCATTTGAACAACTTGTCCATTCTGAAAGACTCACTGACCTGTATCTTGGAGGGTATATGCTCAGCAATTTGGGGACAGTAAAGCTGAGCTGATATTTATTTTAGGATCAGTATGAAATGAAAGAATTAAAGTTAGCTTAAAGAACAGCCCTGACTAGTAAGTAGAAGGAAGGGCCTTGAAAATAGTGAATTATAAGGCTAGAAGGAATGAAGTAGAGAGGATGTCTGGTTCAAAGAATAACTAAAACATAAGGAAAGGTTTCTAAAAAGGCCTCTGACCAACAGGGATGATTGTGGATGGTTTTAAATAAGACTGAGATTGTGTCTTAAAATGACCTGCATGGTCCTTCCCACCCCACATATCAGTGTCATCTTAAAAATTAGGGCCTGTATGAACCCAGATGCAAAAGAAATACTATTGGTCAGCAAGGAGAAGGGGGCAGAGAGAGGGAGGAAAGGCCTTGGGGAGAAATACAGTCTGATCTGGAATTAAGGATGAATT
Source organism: Lepidochelys kempii (assembly GCF_965140285.1). Taxonomy (NCBI): domain Eukaryota; kingdom Metazoa; phylum Chordata; order Testudines; family Cheloniidae; genus Lepidochelys; species Lepidochelys kempii. The sequence goes on along the minus strand of NC_136385.1, from coordinate 128,285,926 downwards.
GTCTCAAATTGTTTTTTTAGCTAAAGTCAGTACTTGGCCATGCCATCACTTGTTTGTTAAAGCGCATAAAAAGTAAACTCTGAAAAGATTCATTGGCCGACCACGCTGGAGCTGACCAAGATGGGTCTAAGCACCCTGGGGTTTAGCCCATTCGTAAGTATCCTGATCAAATGATAAGTGTTGTGTTACTGTCTGGATATAGTAAATTGTTTACTATTTACGCTTTAGGCGTGTTTAGAGCAATTGTATAAATACCATTTGGCCTTTGGATTTAACAAAGGAATGAATGGTTACATTAGTGGTGTGGTAATACTCTTCGTAAATAATAATAATTCCAACATTGGGTGCCTCTATTAGTGAACTCTGCTACTCAACTAGAAGGCTCTTCAGGAAGAAATATGGCCACAGAGGAGCGCTGAGTGGGAAGGGGGAATCTTTGAGGAAAAAATATAATCAGTGTAATTTTTTTAAACAGGCTATCATGTAGCCCCCTACAGCTGCTGCTCTCCCAGAATCCACGGATGGCAGGAGATAGTTTTAGTCTCTGCACTCTAGCTTTTTCCTTACCAGTGAGTGGGCTTTTCTACTGGAACAGGCCTTGGGATTTAATTAAGTGACGTATAGTGATGAGGGAAAATTAGAGAGACTGTTAGGGAAAGCAACAGCCTAAAACACTTTCAAGAAAATGCAAATGGAAGTGTCCCACTAATCTACTGTTAGGTGAAGTGTACTAGCAATTCCACCTACTTACAAGAGCGCTGGTGAAGGAGCCTTAGGACCCTGCTAGTATCAGCGGACCTGGTTTTTGATCTTACATACATAGATGTAACTTGACTTTCACAGATTACTCATACTTCGTCAGTACAAATGAGAGCAGAATCAAGCTCTGTGAGTTCCCTTGGGGTTTGTACTATTGGGTTTAGGCCAATCTCTGACTATTAGAGATCAGGATGAGGTAGGGGCAGATTATCTCACATCTGCCTTCTATGGAGTGCTCACATCTTCCTCTGAAGCATCTGACACAAGATTCTGGACTAGATGGACCTCAAGGGCTGATCCCGTGGCAATACCAATATTCCTACTCTTCAGAGGGTGGCCATGGCAGGAACTGTGCTTGGAATATGGAACTCCAGTACAGCCTACAGTTCACAAGATCAGGTCCATGATCTGACACACAGCCTACGTGCTACTTAACTATACAGCATAATTGCTCTGTTCTATCACAAAAATGCAAGGCTGGATGATTTATTCCTATATAAAACACTGAAATTTAATTTTTCCCCCTGAAAAAGGACATAACCAAGCAAATACATAGGGGACAATGCTTGAGATTAAATGATATAAAATGTATTAGTCCACTTATCTGAACATTAAAGTATAAAACAAATCGGTTAATCTGTCCTCACAAGACTATGTCTGGCTATCTGCCCCACTTAAACAATGTCAAGTTTTTGAACTGCATTAGACCTCTGATAGTATTCAGAAGAATACTACTTTCTCTGGACTTCAAACAGCTGTGAATACTTCTGAGGTTGTACTACCGATATTAAAGACATACAAATAGAAAGGTGAGCTACATTAATTTTTATTCAGAACCAATAAAGTATTACATCCTGAGATTACACAAAGAAATGAGATTTATCCTAGTATAGATATTTAGGAGGCCTTCCTGCCCATTCCTTTCTAGTACTATAAACCACAGGTGAGCGGTTTCTGGTACTGATCAAACAACGAGTGAAATCTCTTGGTAATGCCAGAAAGGGAAAGGCAGGGGAAACCTAAAAGCAACAGCAAAGTTTTACTAAAAGAGTGTGTATCTATTTTATTGTCCCCGCCATCAGTGACAATGCTGTAGTCCACTGGGCATTCCATTACATTTACCTGAGGCTTTTCTAATGTTCCTAACACGTTATTTGCACTTAAAAAAATATATTTTACCATGTTCAGCCAATTGAGTGAATGCTCCAATTAGCTGAACAGTCTCCAGCCCCATTCTTACAAACTCACACAAATAACTTTACTCACACTGTGAGTCCCACTGTTGGTCCTGCTCATGTGAATTAAATTATGCATACGCATAAGTGTTTCAACTATCTAGTGCTGTGTAATATATAGTATATTTTTTCATTATTTTTAATGCTTTGACACAATGGGACTTTCTGAAACGAGTGTATTTGGCATGCTTTTGACTTTACTGCAGTCTGGAATACAGGCACTCAATGTGGTTTATTAAAGTCACATGCTGTAAGCAGTGGTTCTTGGTAATGCTGAACCACAAGATAATCACAAAACAAAAACAAAACACTTATGTTCTCCTTTATACATAGAATACTGATTAGCATGCAGCTCTGAACTCCCTATGGTGACACACCATAAACTAACTTCAGAGATCACTTATGTGCCTATTGTAAAATTTCCATTAATTTAGTTTTTCACAGTAAGTCTTCCTTTTAGAAACTGTTGAAGGCTTGCGCTTTGAACAATAAATAGCTCTCTCTTAGTAGTGACTTGCCGTCTTGTTAGATGTTGGGGAAATGGTAGTTTAATTTTCTTGTGTTGCTATACAACTTCTTGTTATCCAAAGCTGGTAAAATGTTACTGCTGGTTAACTGAGGCAGGTACTGTAACTAAAGCAGAAATCACAGTTTATACTTTCACAGGAATTTGAAGTAATTTTATGCATTTCATTTTCTAAATGATACTGTAAGCCATTTGAAAATATTTGCACTACATAAAACAATTTTGCACTTCGCACATTTAGAGACCCAGAGTAGATATGCATTTGTTCATGGGATTATACAACTTGCCTTGCAACAGCTCTTCAAAATTTTACTCAACCCATTTATCTTGAGCAAATAATTTATGTTCATATTGGGTTCTGGGGAGGTGGATGGGTGCAAGCCTGCCCATGGCAAAAGGACCCTCCCCCAGCCTAAGGGGAGGATCCACTGGGTCCAGGACTCACATAATTACGGGAGGCAACAGAAAAAACAAGGACAGGTGTGAGGGTCAAAGGGTCAAAAGTGGGGAACCTGAAGGGGACGCCGAGCAGAGTTGACAGGCAGGTAAAAGACTAGTATCATCATCAGTCAGTCACATGACAAAGGGGCATTGATTTGATCCATGAATTGTTTCCATCAGTCTTAACTTCAGCAGATGTGTGGGAAATTCCCACATCTGAGCCATTCTTTTTTAGGTGACAAATCTGAGGAACTGTCCCAGATTGAAGTGTCAGTAGAAGAAGTTTTGGAACAAACTGATACATTAAACAGTAATAAGTAGGGCTGACAGTGCAATTGAAACTGCGATGAATCACGATTAATTTTTTTGAGTGAATTGTATGAGTTAACTGTGATTAATCAACAGCCCTAGTAATAAGTCACCAGGACTAGATGGTATTCACCCAAGAGTTCTGAAAGAACTCAGATATGAAATTGAAGAACTACTAAGTGTGGTATGTAACCTGTCACTTAAATCAGATTCTGTACCAGAGGACTGGAGGACAGCTAATATGACACCAATTTTTAAAAAATGCTCCAGAGGTGATCCTGCCAATTACAGGCCAGTAAGTCTGACTTCAGTAACAGACAAATGGGTTAAAACTGTAGCAAGGAACAGAACAGATCAGCACATAGATGAACAAGATTTGTTGGGTGAAGAGTCAACACGGCTTTTGTAAAGGGAAATCATGCCTCACCAATCTATTAGAATTCTTCGAGGGAGTCAACAAACATGTCGACAAGGGTGATCCAGTGGATATAGTGTGCTTGGACTTTAAGAAGGTCCCTCACCAAATGGTCTAGACTTAAGCAAAGTAAGCAAGTCATGGATAAGAGGGAACATACTCTCATGGATCAGTAACTGGTTAAAAGAAAGGAAATAAAGGGTTGGAATAGCTGGTCAGTTTTCAGAATGGAGAGAGGTAAATAGTGGTGTCCCCCAGGGATCTGTATTGGGACCAGTGTTTCTCAACATATTCACAAATGATCTGGAAAAAGGGGTAAACAGTGAGGAAGAAAAATTTCCAGACGATACAAAATTACTCAAGATAGTTAAGTCCAAAGAAGACTGAAGAGTTACAAAGGGATCTCACAGAACTGGTTGACTGGGCAACAAATTGTTGATAAATGTAAAGTAATGCACAAGTGCAAAAATAATCCCAACTATACGTACAAAATGATGGGATCTAAGTTAGCCATTACCACTCAAGAAAGTGATCTCAGAGGAGGGATAGCTCAGTGGTTTGTGCATTGGCCTGCTAAACCCAGGGTTATGAGTTCAATCCTTGAGGGGGCCATTTAGGGATCTGGGGCAAAAATTGGTGATTGGTCCTGCTTTGAGCAGGGGGTTGGACTAGATGACCTCCTGAGATTCTATGATCTTGGAGTCATTGTGAATCGTTCTCTGAAAACATCTGCTCACGTGGCAGTCAAAAAAGCAAACAGAATGTTTGGCACCATTAGGAAGGGACTAGGTAATAAAACAGAAAATGTCATAATGCCACTGTATAAACCCCTGGTACATCCACATCCTGAATATTGCATGCAGATCTGGTTGCCCCATCTCAAAAAAGATACAGTACAAATGGCAGAGATACAGAGACGGGCAACAAAAATGTTTAAAGGTATGGAACAGCTTCCATATGAGGAGAGATTAATAAGACTGGGACTTTTCAGCTTGGAAAAGAGACGATTATATGATAAAGGTCTATAAAATCATGACTAGTGTGGAGAAAGTAAATAAGGAAGTTTATTTACTCCTTCACATAACAGAGGAATCAGGTGTCACCCAATGAAATTAATAGGCCACAAGTAAAAAACAAACAAAAGCAAGTACTTCACACAATTCACAGTCAACCTGTGAAACTAGTTGCCAGGGGATGTTGTGAAGGCCAAAACTATAATGGGGTTCAAAAGAGAATTAGATACATTCATGAAGGATCAGTCTAGCAATGGCTATGAGCCAAAATGGTCAGGGATGCAACCCAATCCTCTGGGTATCCATAGCCTCTGACTGCCAGAAGTTGGGAGTGGACGACAGGGAATCATTTGATGATTGCCCTGTTCTGTTCATTCCTTCTGGATCATTTGGCATTGGCCACTGTCGGAAGACAGGATACTGGGCTAGATGGGCCCTTGGTGTAACCCAGTGTGGCTGTTTCAGTGTTCCAGTGGAATGCAGCTGTTGTGGAAGGTCAGAAGGAAAGATGAACTCACAGATGGCTAGTGCAAATCCCTTGGAGGACTGAGAGCATCAATATTAGAGACCTTGGGCTGTACTGCAGGACAACAGGAAGCCAGTGTAGTGACCAGAACGCCTGGGTTATGTGTTCATGGCAACCTGTGTTGCCAAGCAGAGAGGCGGCTGCATTTGGTACGTCAGCGTTTATTCAGGGTGTGCAGTTTTATTGGCCGAGCGAAGCAAAGATCCAGACGCTTGGCTTGACGGCATTTCTCTCTGTGTGTGTATGTATTGCATGCCCTTTGGAATACCACATCTGACGAATTCCAAAATGTCAGCGAATGGTCTAGGCACCACGGGGCAGAACACTAGTAATTTTGGTAAAAATCAGAAACTGGAAGGAGGAAAGGGAAGCGGGGAGAGCGGACTCGGAGCCCTGGCACCTAGTTAGTAGAGCCAGCAGTTTCAATCATCTCTGCAATTGTCTATAGAGAGACAAGCCAGCTGATGGCAGCTCTTACACCTACCAGCATCACCACCATCCCCATCTCAGCTCTGCCCGGCCTCCAGTACAGTTTCAAATGCTGACCCCTTGAATGACTTATCTCCCAGGCAGAAAGAAATGAGTATGATGGTAGGGAGGGCACAGAGCCTCTGTTCCGGGGGCAGGAGGGGGTGGGAATAGTTTCAGGGAGTCCCTGAAACAGAGGAGGGTGGCACACAGGAAGCTTGTGGGGGAGGGATGCAAGGAGCCGCTGGGTTGTGCGAAGAGCTTACCCCGCAAAGCAAGAGAGCATGAGCTAGTCTGAATCTAATAACTCTCATGACAGCGTTCTGTCAGGCATTTTCATTTCTAACTGGCTCTGGCTAATTACACTTGTCTCCTGTTCACCCCTCAGTGTCTCAATGAAGATCTGGCCTGAAGTTCAGATTGCACTGGGCTGGCTTGTTAGCAAGGCAGGTAATTGTCTTCTTGGGTTACAAGTCAGAACCACCCATTTCTGCAGCCCACTGCTGGTCTGATCTGGGGGGATCCTCATCTCCCTGAAAACTGCAGGTGTAGGAACTCCAGCTCCTCCAGCTGGAAGCTACAAAAGGGAAACAAGCTCCTACCTGAGGCTATGGGGCACTGAACACTACGAAGTAAATCTTACCCCTGGCATGTGCTTTCGAGTTGGCCGGGTTGGTTTCCGAGTGGCTTTTTCATGTTCCCTTCCCAAATCTCCTGTTTCTCTCATGCTGTCAAAGTACGGATGTTGCAGTAACTGTTCACATGTGAGCCTCTCAGCAGGGTCCATATGAAGGCAGCCCTAAGCAAACGTCATACAGCTAAGGATCACACAGGTGGTCTTTTTGTGTTCAGTGGGGTTACAACATTACAGATGTTAAAAGCAGCTGGTTTTAATGAACATCTGTGGGCTCTGGGGTTTCTTTAATGGATCCTTGGAGTCCGCGTTTTCCAGGGTTAAGAGTCAACACAGAATTCCCCAAGCCATGTCACACACGCAGGTGGCTAACACTGAATTATCCTTCTCTTGGATAATCTACATAGAGATTAAGTGTGAACTCAGTACTTCACCACAGACTGTACTTCGCTTACCTTCATTAGTCCTAGCGCAGGATATGAAATGTTAGGGAATTTCAATTCTAGTGGCTCCTGGGGGGGGGAAGTATATTTACATTAGTAACTGTTTCAATTATCAGGGTGTCATCACGAACGTGCTTTCCACACCACATGATTAGGGCCCTACCAAATTCATGGTCCATTTTGGTCAAATTCACAGTCATCGGATTTTAAAAATCATAAATGTCACGAGTTCAGCTATTTAAATCTGAAATTTCACAGTGTTGTAATTGTAGGAGTCCTGACACAAAAAGGAGTTGGGGGGGGGGTCACAAGGTTATTGTGGGGGGGGTTGCAGTATTGCTACCCTTGCTTCTGGCTGCTGGGGGCGGTGGCGCTGCCTTCAGAGCCGGGCAGCTGGAGAGCGGCAGCTGCTGGCCCTGGGAGCCCAGCTCTGAAGGCAGAGCCGCAGCCAGCAGCAGCGCAGAAGTTAGGATGGCCAGATAGGATATTGCCACCCTTACTTCTGCCCTGCTGCCTGCAGAGCTGGGCCCTTAGTCAGCAGCCGCCGCTCTCCGGCCGCCCATCCCGGAAGGGAGACCAGATTTCACGGTCTGTAATGCATTTTTCATGGCCAGGAATTTGGTAGGGCCCTACATATGATGCATTCATCATCTCTTTTCACTTCCAACTCAGCCTATTTCACAATCAACGGCATTTTAAAGATACTTGAGTACACAGTTACCGAATAAACACACACTGATTGAATAACAATTTGCTTATTGTTTTGTTCGGTTTGCTCCTGGCACCCACATTTTTCTGCAGTCATGGCTCATGATGATCTGAATCCAGTATATCCAGTGTTAGATAAACTGAAAGGAATTTTATAGAGGATTAAAGACAAGGAACAACAAAATAACAAAAGTCTCTGAGGATTAAACCACGAGAAAATATTAAAGTAATTACACATGTATTGATCATATAACAATAACTAAGATGGAATAAGAACCATCTGCAAGTATCAGATGCAAGTAAACACCAAGAAGAGGAATTGTTTAGAAGTCTGAGTGAATCAGATTAGGGGTGAGAGGATAAAAATGATCAAAGGAAAGTTTAAACCGATCAGATTGGAAAACCAACCAAACAAGACATGACTGAGCTAAAGTCACCTAAAAAACAGTCTCCCAGTGGATATGGCAAGAGCCCTCTTTGGGTCACTGAACACTGGACTGGACAGACTTTCAAGTACATACTGCAGGGAACAATCCCAAACAAGCAGAGGGACAAGCAGAGCTGGTAACAAGGGGCTTTTCCATCTCTGGTTTCTGTTGGCCTGACCCTACAAAGTAGAGTTCTGCAACCCAACCCAAATCTGATGGGACCCCACTGGAAACACCAGGTTGTGGTCGGGTTGGGTCAGAAAACAACCTGACCCTCTCGGGCTCAGGCTGGGTCGGGTTCCCTCCCCCTGCCTGTGGGGTCGGCACAGCAGCGGCTGTGTGTCCTGCTCCTGCAGGCCATGCAACACACCCTGCAGGGTGAGCATGCCAAGGAGTCGGGGCACCTCTTGCTCGGCAATGCACACACAGTGCAGCAGAGGGCAGCAGCTGGGGCTGCTGCCAACCCCATGGGCAGAAGGTGGCAGCAACACTGACTCAAGTTTGGGGGAAGAACCAGACTTGGGTCAGAAAACGACTTGGCCCTCTTGGGCCCACAATGGGTGGGTTTGGGTCCAGTTGGGTTTAAAAATTAAGCCCACGCAGACCTCTCCTACAAAGACTCATGCTCATGAGTTGAATGGCACTACTCACATGCTTAAAGTGAAGCACGTGTTTCAGTTTTTGCAGAATCGGGGCCTACGACCTGTCCGCGTTTGGCGTTTGCTGTGTCCAATAGCAATGATCGCCTCAGTGTAGCACTTTTCATGCGGAATACTGACGGGTCAGGATCAATGGCTTTTAGCTGTGCCACAGGCCATCAGTTCCTTCCATCAGGTCATTAATCCCTAGGAAATGCCTTGAATCTCAATCAGTTATCGCTTAATTGGAGCCCTGCACGCAGCTCTGTGAACAACAACCTAACTACACACCCCAGGAGAGTCAAAGCAAGAACACTTCTCTATCCAGAACACAACCATCTCATTTGCATAGCATACAAATTGCTAATTAGTGTTGGACTCAAGTCAAGTGTGTAGGGCACTCTCACCTTGTTCTCTGGATCTGGAATTCGCACCCCACTGAAGAACTGATTAGTGCTGAATACTTGCTGATGCCTGGGAATAAGATCCCCTTTAATCAAAAATAAAAAGCCAAGTCAGGTGAATTAGATATTTTACTAGGCCACATTTTCCAAGTTTACCCGGTAGCAAGGCTGAAACTACACTCGAGAAGATTTTTAAATAGATATCCTGGCATCAAGAGAACGAATACAACATTCACTTACAAAAACTAATCATTCATCTTGACCTCACTGATTAAAAGTCTTGATCACTTTTAAAACTATCACTATGTTGCAATGAATTGGCTAGTTCATGCTACTTTACTAGATGGGATCAGAACTGCTCAACTGTGTGTCATTGGCCTTAGACCGATAATTGCTAATGGAGAGTCTTTTGTAGCAGAAGTGATAGAAGCCTGTGCTTTTGGAGCAGGAGAGCCAACCTTCAATCTCCACTGCTACCACCAGGGTCTGAATTTCCACGCTTTGTGCGTAGTGACAATCAAGCCATGGTTGCCTGGGGGATTTATTTTTCAATATTAATGCCTGGTTAGTTTTTTTCCTTCACTGTTTGGCAGTTTACATCACGCTGGCAAATTGTGAGTCCCACAGCCTAAAAGGCACTTCACTATAGCAGCAAGGAGCATATCGTGCAAGGGCAAAGGCGTGCCCATAAATAAAGCACCTATACTGGTATCACGGCCTGGCAGTACTCTAAAGGGCAAGTCTTTGGTTGGTTGACCATAAACAGAGATGCGTGTCCACGTGCGAGAGCTAGAGGGTGCTGCATGAACAGCTGTGAGATCAGGCTGCAGGACTCAAAGCCAAGCCGTGCTGTCCTGATGTGTACGGGGTACTCTAACACAAGGCAACACTGGAGATGCTGCGTATACATTTATTAAGAAAACAAATCAACCAGTAACTCCCCTGCTCAAACCTAAGAAGATGGAACAGTCCCCTGCTGTAATGAATGACTGGCAAGAGCTACTGCTTGTTTTGGGCTTTCCTGCATCGTTGGCGTAAGACGTGCTTTGTTCACAATGGGGGCTAGAAAGGTTATGCCAGCCCAGCGCTCAGATGAATGCTGTGTTTCAACACTTTCAAAGACAGGGGCTTTGCTCATGCTGTTCGTGACAATGGGCCCTTCCTTTATGAACACTGGAAGGGGTACAGGCTAGGGAAGATGGTCACTCTCTTATTAAAATGTGATTTTATATTTATAACCTTCCTTTTGGATAGCCCTGAACAGACAATCATTGGGCAAGAATGGGCTGAAATGCAGTAACAGGCATATGTTAGAGCCACGCTCTCCCCAAGAGGGTTTCATAAGCCCTGTCTGCAGCCCCTGTACTTATGAAAGAGCAGCTGGGATTGATCTAGCTGTTAAAATCGAACCACTAACCCAGGGTTAACATAGTAATGAAACCACCGTAAGAACATAGCTTTGATCAAGTAGCTCTCCAAGGCAAATCATTCCTTAACCTGCCTTCTTTCCACAGCCTGGATCAAAAGGAAATCTTTCTGAGCCGAAAGCCCATTCTTACAAGAAGTTGTAACTTTCCTAAAGCTTAAGAGGGAGCATTCCAGAAACTGTAGCAATCAAATCATGACTATGATTGGTTTTACCTATATTGGATAACATGTATTTTATCTATTAAAAGGACTAATGGACTTTTACATGATTTTCTAAGTTACTCAATAAGAAAATATGAATCTTGATCTACCCAAGAATCACATATGAAAAAGCAGGTTTGTTTTTTCCTGGAGCTGAGAATCCACTCCATATATTACACACCAATGTGAAACAAAAGCAGTAAGAGCTGGTTAATTCCCACCTAAAACTTTTAGGTGTCCCTAATGACACACATTAATACTGATCTATTAAAATCCCAAATTCTAAATCCAAACCAGACTAATGATGCCTTTGTCGCTAAGTAATCGACAGCTGCGAGAATCACAATCATTCACTGTTTGCAGTGTCTTCCTCTGGATATTCTGACCCTTTTACAAAATACATTTTACTGAGACTTCTCCCTAACTGTAATTAGCCAAGTCCAATTAGTCCTTACACAGAGGCACGGAGATGCCACAACTGCTGGGAAATAGTACGGCTGTTTCCAATCTTCATACAGTCCAGACGGGATGATGAAAACAGGGGAGAGATTCACATTTTCCGGAGAGTTTGAGGTGCAGAAGGAATATGTTGTTGGTTTTTTTAAATAAATTTTAAAAGGCTTCTATAAAAAAAGCTTTCCCTGGATAAAAACAAAGAATCGAAAGGATGGCAAAGGCTACAGCTACTGCAGATGCAGCTCAAGGGGAGAGCAGGGGTGTCCAGGGAACAGACACCAAAATAACTATAAAAAGAACAGGAGGACTTGTGGCACCTTAGAGACTAACAAATTTATTTGAGCATGAGCTTCTGTGAGCTAGCTGTAGCTCACGAAAGCTTATGCTCAAATAAATTTGTTATAAGGTGCCACAAGTCCTCCTGTTCTTTTTGCGGGTACAGACTAACACGGCTGCTACTCTGAAACCTGTCAAAATAACTACGGCTCACATCAAACTGCAGCAACACCTATCAAAGGAAATCCTCCCAGTGGACTCTCAATCAGGTCCACGGTGCTCAGATGCCATGGTGATGGGCTTACAAATCTACATGGACTAGAACACAGGGAGTCTCATCCAGGGCCCTGGGAAGACCAGACACAGTGGCATGAGGCCTGTTCTAAACCTGGGGGAATGGCAGTGGGAGGGCTCCTTGGAGAGGAGAGAGGGAGATAAGGCCTTAAGCAAATAATTCACAACAAATAATCTGCCTCATTTCACCTCTTTATTCCTGTTCAGGAACAGATGGCAAAATTCTCAGCTCTACTCGTTCCAAGTCAGGCCCAGGTTTTGCCCGAAAATACGGTTCTGCCGATGGCTAGTAAGCGCTCCCTGGAGTCTGCAGCACTAGTCATTTACACAAATCACACTCTACTGTTTCTGTCCCCAAAACTGGGCCACGTAGCTAACTGAACCTCGCCCTCTAAGGGGCAGATCCTGCAGCAGGCTCCATGCAGGCAAACCCCTGTGCCCATGTGGGGCCAGCTGCTGGTTTGGGGGCCTGACATACTAATGTGTGCTCGGAGCATACAGCTGAACTTAAAATTCACTGTCAGTGAGTATTTGCTTCGGGAAAGTTGGATCTCTTGAGAATGACTGGGAGGTAAATATGAAAGACTCAGAAATGCAATGGAATCAGAATTGGCTATCTTCCGGTTATTCCACTATTCACGTAGCTCATTAAAAACCACCACCACCTCCGTATCCCTAGTCCATGGAAGTGTCCTAGAATGACTTAACAAGTGGGTGACCAACTTAAATCCTGGAGAAAGACTGCAGGAGCCCCTGGGCAGCACCTGCGACCTCGAGTGTATGTTCTTGCAAACACATGCATGGGGACAGGGCCCGTTCCCCAAGAAATGCTGGGTAAACCTAACTGCCACCGAAGTCAACAAGAATACAAGCAACCCTAGTAACATTCTTCTTCTTCGGAGGTTCACCCGTGCTCCCATTCACTCCAGGGGGAGTTGTGGGGATCAGGCCCATCGTGACCAAGACAAAGTTAGACAGCTGAAAAGTTATTTACTTTCTCTTTATTTGCATACGCATTGCTGCAGTTCAGTTGGGATTCTAAAGTGCAATTTGCTGCTAAGCTCAGGACTGCTAAGTGTGTTTGCACAGTGATCATTGTGCTGTACTCCGACATACCATTTCCTGCTGTGACTCAAAACAGACCAGTGACCATTGCATGAGTGTGAAATAAAGCAACACACCTGGAGGAGGACTTTGATCTGCGCTCTGAACTGATAATCGGAGACTTTCCTAAGATACAAGTGTTGGCTGGATTCTGATTTGCATAATAATCAGGTTTGTCCGGTACTTGCACTCTTTCCATTATTGGTTAAACAGGATGATTAGAGAGGAACGTGGCTGAAACCTCACTGCACGGGGACAACTTACCCAAGGTTCTCCTTATTAGGTACAGCTGGTCCACATCTGATTTTCCAGGCCACAAGGGGACACCTGACAACAACTCTGCAAAGACGCAGCCTATTGCCCAGACATCCACGGGAGGGCCATATTGAGTATCTCCTACAAGTAACTCAGGAGAACGGTACCATCTGGTAGCCACGTAGTCTGTGTAATAATCACTAGGTCCAGCTAGATTGTGGCCAGGAAGGATAGAAATAAATAGAAATCTGGGATCAGAATTATTAAAGGAAAGGTAATGAGCATGTTGCTTATCATCTCTCTCAGACACTGCTATAGTAATGGTCATGAAGGTCATCCTTGCAGCATCGCATGGTAGAAACCAACATGGTCTACTGCACTTATTCAGAACCCAACTTTGCAATGCTCATGACCCGGTGCAATCAAAACAATATTTTCCTGAAATCAGGCTACGCACCACTCCTCCGAGAGGGCGCTGCCAGTTCTCAGCTCTCAAACCCCAGGTCGCTTGTCTGGAGAAACAGGCAAACCGAAGGGTCACAAGATTATTATTATTATTATGGGACAAGCGAAGCCGCCATTCCCGGGCGAGGTCCTTTTGCAAACCAAGCCCCTCCTGCGATAACAAGACTCTGCCTTAAGTGGAGGTTCTCTGTGGAAACAAACAACACCGCAAGAGGGTTTTCATGTGTGTGTGGGTATCCCAAAGACAAAGTGCGCCTGTCACAAGGCGGCACTGGCCCTTCAAGAGGAAAAAGGCTCGTGCCCTTGCGACTCATCAGCTGACCCCAGCTGGGCTCCAAAGAGAACACCTGGCCCCAGGCAAGAGGTCCCTGAAGGAAGTCAGGAGGGGCAGGTGAGAGCTGCCTGAGGAGGACAGAAGACCCAGGAAGAAACTGTACCGGCTCTTCACGGCTGCTCCTGAGAGCCATTGGGAAGAGCCAAAAGTTGATGGCGGGGCCTGGCCAGAGCTGGGGATCCCCTGCCGTGTTGCTGGAGAGCTCGTGAGAAGGCTTGTGGGAAGAACCAGCCCGACTAGGAGAAGCTGAGGCGAAAACAAGAGGGCCGGTGCTGGAGGGTGGATACCGGGAATCAGGGCAGAGAGGCCTGGGTGAGTGTAGCCTTGTTTTGCTGGTGGAGGTTTGTGAAGAATTGCTTTTACTATGAGGGATTTGTGGACCTTGGAACTTTATATGAGTAAAACGGCTTGAATTTGCTGCATGAGAGAATATTCCTTTGCATGGGTTGTATAGAGGGGAAATGGAGGCAGGGAAACTGAGGCAAGTGCACTTATTCCAGGCAGGACTGCCCTCAGACAGAGTCCTTAACAAAATGTAAATAGCAGGTCAAACACTTTGTGTTTTAAAAGCACATACTACATGGAAGAAGTTAACTGCACTTACTTAATATGCGAGCAAATCCAAAGTCACAAAGTTTAATGACAGCATGCTTAGTTATTAGGATGTTTTCTGGCTTCACATCCCGATGTATGCACTGGAAACACAAACAAGTGAATCAGGAGCAAGTATCTAAATCTGGAACAAGTTAATTCTGCCACATTCCCATTGCTGAGCACTCCATCAGCTTTAACCCAACACGCATCGTTAACAGAAGATGATAAGATTCTTCAACTGGTAAAGCAGCATCCTGCTGGGTCCTACAATAACCTGGTCTTTCACTTCACACTTGGGATAAGATACTATGCACATCCACAATTTCAGCTGCATAGTTCTGCATCGCTAGACAACCCCCATGCGACTCAAGTGGCCCAGTGTGAAATAATGGAGCGGCATGATGGACATTCCCAGAGCTCTTTACATGTGCAAGGTTTACTGTGCAGACTAGCACCAAATACAATTCATCAATTTAATGGTGGAGGGATGAAAGGAAGAGAGAGAAAAAGAGACAAAACAACAAATTCTGCAAGCCAGCTAGGCAGGCTGCCAAGTTCCTGTGGCTCCACGGTTCTACTAGTGGAAACAAAATGTTTGTTCCAAAGAAGCCTCCCTCCCACCTCTTATATCAGCCCTCTGCAGATAAATAAAAACAAAGAAAATACCAGCTAAGCTCGCAGTAAGAAGCACCTCCGATAAGCAACTCTCTCACTGAACCAGGCTGCAAATGAGGAGCTAAAAGCATGCCTTAGGTTTCCTGTACAATTTTTATTCAGCCTAACACTACGATTCACCTCCCGAAAGCAGAGGTTAGCTGGTCCCTTAGCACAGATCTTAGCATGTGTAACTTTTGTAACTTTTCATTAGGGGCCTGATCCAACACCCACTAGAGTCAATAGAAAGACTTTCATTGAATCCAGTAGGTGCTGAATCAGGCCTTGAATGACTAGATATCAGGCCTGTTCTCTGCACGTGGCTCCGATTGGTGACAGTTCTCACAGAAGGACACACTGCTACAAGCTATTGTTTAGGTGGGAAGCTCACCTGAAGTTATTAGCATAAAATCATTCTGACAATGAACCTCAGGGATCTAAATAATGAATAAAATATTCCGGAGCTTGTGGCAACATCTATAAAAAGATGACAAAAATCTTGTTGACTCCCCTGCACAGAGTATACCAGACCTGGGAGATTGTAACAGAATCTGTACCTGCTTCAAAGCAACACTCTGATATACAGTGCTAGTGTTTATGGGACTTACATTGTGTTTATGGCAAAAGTTTACAGCTTGGAGGGTCTGCCAAGTTATGCTCTTCACGAGATGCTCTGGGACCCTGTTTTAAAAAAGCACACAGAGAAAATTTATTTTTAAAATGACATTAGGAGAAAGGACTTAAACTTAAATGCCAGCAAAATTTAATGCCATCTACATCCAAAGCAGTCAGGAAGTACAGTTCCCCCAGCCCAACACTTTGGGACCATTTACACTACAGACTTCACTTAATAGAGACAAGTTACAAGAAATACAGATTTAATGCTCAGCCTAGCCACTCTATAAGTACGGGAACTCGGAGGAAAGTCCACCCACGTTACTGACAACTGAAGCTTTTTCTGTCTGTTGCCCGTCTACTCTCCCCACATCTCTATGCTGCAGACAGAAACTCTTTATGGAGTTCTACAGAGACCCCTTTTGGCATGTAAACCTCTTTTATAACATGAGGTTACAAATACAGCTGTTAAGTCTATAACAGATTCAAGGTCTGTCCTGAGGGGCACTATGTACTTTCTAGCGCTATTCCAAGCGCTGAACAGATTCAGACGAGCGCTGAGGGGCCTTGTGATTTCAGTTTACAGTGACAAGACACAAAGATTTATACCAGCTGAGCCCGATCCAAGGTTTTTGTGCCATTCACATCTAGCCGACATTGCGTCTGCCCCCTGGCAACCAGACACTGATGCGGGCTGGTTACTGGCGCCTCCTGTCCTGTGACTAGTCTCATCATTCACATGTCCTGCACCATTAACTCTTCTGACATCCTACGAACAATGCCAACGGCCAGTCTACAGTGGCTCTCCCCTGCCGGTGCCGGAGACAGAGAGACAAATCACAACACGGAGGCCACCTCTGACTTGTGATACTGTCAGATCACTAGGTCACCCACGCCAAGAGAGTGAACGTTGAGCAAAGGAGAGAGGAAGGGTTTGCTCTGTTCCCTCCCATCTCTTTAACTTCAATGGCAAACGAACATTTTAGAGAGGGGACATTTTTGTTAAAGATTCAGCACCCGCCTCCCCACAGTTATGGGGCCGACAGTCCGTACACAGTTATGGGGCCGACAGTCCGCATCCAGACATTCATGAGGTCCCCCAGCCACACCAGGCAGGGCAGAGCTGACAGTCCTGTGGTTTCAAAGGCCCAACACAAACGTTTTATGCCTTTCAAGCCTTTTTCATCCATCCTAAAGAAGCCAGAAAAGAGGGGGGACAGCCCCAATTTTGCACAAATCCTTTGCATGCCACCTTTATGGCTCTCCTGCCAATGCTGCTGTATCAGGGCTCGAGTCGTGCTCAGGAAACGGGCTCGGAATGACATGACAGAGTGCTGCCCTCCGACTGCAGTACGAGCGGACATCAGGTTAACATTTGGCAGCGTTATAATTAGCTAAAAACAGGGTTTGAATACGGAATGCCAGGCAGCTTTAACGAGAGGCAGTTTCACCAGCCCTGCCTGCAATGGGGCATTCAAGTGCGAGATGTTGTTGTTTAATTCTTGTTTCCTTCCGCATAAACCCTTCGCCATTACAAATAACCGTTCCCTTTATACTCCTGCTCTGGAGGACTGAAGCTTCAGCTCAGATTCCTGGAAACATCCATAAAAAGTACTTTCACAAAGTGAACAAACACTAAGGAACTCAGCAGTGACAGATCATCTCATTTATTTCAGTGCTGGCTATTTTGAAAAGCATTACATTGTTCTGGATGATTCAGAGACTTTAAGGGCAGAAGGGACCAATAGATCATCTAGTCTGACCTCCTGGATACCACACAGCCCTTAAATGTCACCCCGTTACCCCGTGTATTGAGACCTCTTACTTGTGTTTGGCTAATGCAGGTCATCCAGAAAGGCATCAAGTCTTGACTTCAAGACACCAAGGGATGGAGAATCCACCACCTCCCTTGGTAGCTTGTTCCAGGGGTTAATCACCCTCATGGTTAAAAAGTTGTGCCTTATTTCAAATTTGAATTTGTCTGGATTTAAAGTCCAGCCACTGGTTCCTGTTCTGCCTTGCTCTGCTAGAATAAAGAGCCCTTTGGTACGTGGGATTTTCTCCCCATGAAGGTACGGATACTCTCTGATCAAGTCACCTCTCAATCTCCTTTTGGAAAACTAAACAGACTGGGCTCGCAGTCAGTCACTGCGAGGCATTTTCTCCCGCTTTCAAATAACGTCTGTGGCTCTTCTCGGCACCCTCTCCAGTTTTTCAATATCCTTTCAAAAACGAGGGCACAGTGTTCTAGTGTCACTGTCACCGATGCCACGTGCAGAGGTAACGTCCCCTCCCCTGCCCGACTCCCCTTTGTACCCCCAAGGATCACATTAGCCCCTTTTGCCACTTCACCACGCAGGGAGCTCACCAGGAGCTGCCCGTCTGCTATGCTCCCAAAATCCCTTCCAGAGTCATTGCTTTCCACGACAGTTCCCCACTTTGTAGGCAGGGCCCGAATTCTTTGTTCCTAGGTGTATAACCTGGCATCTGGCTGTATTAAAAAGCCCAGCTTACCAAGCAATCCAGACAACTCTGTGTAACTGCCCTGCCATTGCTTATTCTGCCAGTCTTTGTGTCACCTGCAAATTTCCATCAGCAGTGACTTTATATTTACTTGCTGAGCATTGATGAAAATGTTGAACAGGGTCAGGCCTAGAACCAATCCTTGTGGAATCCCACTAGGGACAGGCCATTTGATGGTAATTCACTACTGACAGCTACTTTTTGAGATACACCTTAATCCATTCTTCTTAGTGGATGCGCAATGTGTCTCAGGCCGCATGTGACCAGCATTCATAGAATAGAATCGAATCTCAGGGTTGGAAGGGACCTCAGGAGGTCATCTAGTCCAACCCCCTGCTCGAAGCAGGACCAACCCCCAATTTTTGCCCCCGATCCCTAAATGACCCCCTCAAGGATTGAACTCACGACCCTGGGTTTAGCAGGCCAATGCTCAAACCACTGAGCTATCCCTCCCCCACTCATCACTGAACTGGGTCCGCTGGTTGGCTCATTAGCTTTCCCAGCCCGACCCGGGTACTGACGGGCAGTGTGACGTGAATGCTGATCCATGCCCCCTAATCTATTCAAAATATTAGCACTATCCAATATCAAAGCACATGTTAATCCATTTAACCTGTGCTTTATTGATGTTGGATAGTGCTAATTTTTTAATCAGACCAGTGTGTGGTCCTAAGTCAAGTCTATCACATATAGGTATTTACTTTTATCAACCAAACCTGTAATCTCCTCAAAGAAGGAAATCAGGTTCGACAAGACCGATTTTCAATAAAGCCATGTTGACTGGCATTAATTATATTCCTAGCCCTTAGCCCTTCTCCAATGAGGATCTATGTACTGGTACTTATTTGTATTGCAGAATAGGTCCCAATCACAGACGAGGGCTCCATTTTGCTAGGCCCTGAACGCACGGAGAACAGGTTCGATTATCGGAGCACATGGATGCTCCAGTCAGGCTCCATCGTGCTAAGCGCAGTATGAACACATACCTACGGTCTGTACAAACACAGCCCCGTTCTCAGGAGAACTCTCTGTTCAGAGTAACAGAGACCAAGATTATTCTAAATAAAGCATCCGATCTATTTAGCCTACAGTAAACTTATTAGTTCAAACTGGAGTTGTCTGGAAGGAAGAGACAGTGAAATCAGGGTCTTCCCTGACGGGGACAATGCATCCCCTTTCCTGACTCCAAGTTCACAGACTCTAGCTAGCGTGCTAGGGAAGCTGCTGCCTAGCTTACAAACCTTATCTCCCACCAGCATGTCCAATTCTTCTGCTGAAGCCACGCACCCATGAGAACAACGGCTTTTGTTCCGCCAACCCCTCAATCAATTAGCTTCCTACCCAACCATTCATCTAACGTGAGGCCTGCAAAATGATTTATAAACTTATGCTGAGTATTTCCATAGCACCAAATCACCAGGAATAACTCCCGGTCATACATTTCAGTAGAGCATCGTTTATATGACGTCACAAACCAGACAGACACCAGAAAGGAGAATGTTTACTGTCCTCTGTACACACCGCTCCTGCTTTGTGCAGATGGCTGCTAGAAGGGAAGCGCTGAGAGCTCTCGGGGGCACGCACATAAACACAGCGGCGCATGCATGGTACATGCCAGGGTAACTCTCTGCCAAGCCGCGCCCGATTCTGTTTGTTCGGCAAGCGAGCCAGACCGCAGAAAGCCATGAGTTCTGCCCGACCGATCATGCCCGTCACATTATTAATAACTGCTCATGGGTTGGGTAACTGGCCTTACAGGCTACAGATTGAGCCGAGTCAACGTGCTCTGCTCAGTAGAACTGGGGGGTCCGGAGAAGAGACAATAGCAAAACCACTGCGAGTTCTCATAATCTAGTCTAAGCAATCAATAAGAGCCCAGCCGGGACAGGCTAGAGGGAGATTTTATTGGACCCAGCGAAAGTAAAGTTGAGCGCAATCACCTGAGCCTGAGATTATTTTAATCTCTAAACAGGAATTGGATGCTGGGTTTATCACAGGAGCTAGAGTGAATATAGTCCCGGACAGCAAAGCCCTCTAGACTCTCCATCAACCACAAACAGGCAAGTTGCCCTCCCCTTTAGCTCAAACCCAGACCCGGAGCATCCACCTTGGTGAGGGTGGGAGAGAGAATTTCAGCCTGATGCTCACTCCACATCAGACTGGCTGGCAAGCCAGGCCAGACTGGGTTATTATTTCTTCTCATCTAAACAGTGTGGCTGCAGGCCAAGTTCATCTCACGCCTGGGCACCTATCCCCTAAAGGGGGACACACAAAATAATACAGACAGGCGGCCGGAAAGGTGGGCTTTGCAGGGTGGCTGATGGACACCTGTCTGGTAGGAAGCCAGCAGCCACTTCTTGAGCCACCCACAAGTTGATTTCATTGCTAATCACAAGCAATCATGGAGGTGGACATGGAAGGCGACTACTGCTGCCCCAAGTGAAAGCTGCAGGCTCTGGGCCTGGGGGCTATTTGCAGCATTAGGATTTCAGGTCTCTCAAGCCCTTCTCTCCGCTTCAGTTTGCTCCTGTCAAGCAGGCGAGCGATTACTCTGAATGCTCAGGCTGAGCGACATTATCTCCTTGGTGAGCAGCTCTGTGCAGCACCACTCCCAGGCTCTTTGGGCAATTCTTTCGGACAGCATTGCTAAGCCACAGTAACCGAGAGGGTCAAGTGCACTGTGCAGGGCAGCCTTCACGTCGCCCCGACAGTTATTAATGAGACCCTCCCGAGAGCATTCTGGGGCGGTAAGTGACTCCCACGAACTTTCCTTTCTAAGACAGAAAATATCATATTGCCTCTATATAAATCAATGGTACGCCCACATCTTGAATACTGCGTGCAGATGTGGCCGTCCCATCTCAAAAAAGGTATATTGGAATTGGAAAAGGTTCAGAAAAGGGCAACAAAAATTATTAGGGGTATGGAACGGCTTCTGTATGAGGAGAGATTAATAAGACTGGGACTTTTCAGCTTGGAAAAGAGACAACTAAGGGGGGATATGAGACAACTAAGGGAGGTCTATAAATTCATGACTGGTGTAGAGAAAGTAAATAAGGAAGTGTTATTTACTCCTTCTCATAACACAAGAACAAGGGGCCACCAACTGAAATTAATAGGTAGCAGGTTTAAAACAAACACAAGAAAGTATTTTTTTCATGCAACGCACGGTCAACCTCTGGAACCTGATGATGACCTGTTCTGTTCATTCCCTTTGGGGCACCTGCCATTGGCCACTGTCAGAGGACAGGGTACTGGGTTTGACGGACCTTTGGTCTGACCCAGTATGGCCGTTCTTATGTTCTCCCTCGCTCTCCCCCAAGCCCCACCACAGCCCAGAGGTCGACTACTCACCCCCGCGGGTACTTGTCCAGCTCATGGAGAACTGTGTGGTCACAGTATTCAAAGACCAAGTGGAGCTTCCGTTTCCTCCTGAAGACTTCCAGCAGGTTGACCAGGTTGGAGTGCTTCAGTTGCTGTGAACACACAAGGGAGCGGTCTACTTAGTAACGCAGCCTAGACGGCTCACCGCCCCATCCCGCAGCTTGGAACAGAAAAGCGGGGTGCGGGGCAGGGGGGGAATGAAAGTTTTCATGGGATGAAAGTTCTGGTTCTTTGGGGCAAAGAACACGTCTTACACAAAACACCTTGAATCAGCCAGCTTGTACAATAGTGGGACCAAGCGGCCACAACCAGGGCTGGAAGAGGCTAGTGGTTAGTTATTTCTGGAGACAGCTGGGGCCACAGATAAACTGGACTTAAACAGCCACCTACTAGAGAAGATGTTGGTATGCAAAAAATAATTTCTATGCATCACAGGTATTTCTGCATCACCCTTCACATAGTATCTAGCCTCTGATTGTACCACAGTGAAAGAAGAGAGTCTCCTTAGATAATGGCTTGGAAATACACAAAGTAAGACCTTAGAGCTGCTGAAAAACCTTTCATATAAATGTTAGAAGCTTTTTGGGACTAAGACATTGAGAATCTCCACCAATGACAGTGAAACCTCCCGCTCCTTTCTTTGCTAATTCACTGTCTCAACTTTTGAGGGGATCATTTGGAAACGATTTTTTGTTTTTGTTTTGCATGGTATTAGGGGCTTCCTTATCAAAGGACTTCAGACCAAGATTCTTAATGTGCGTATTAAGATGTGGCACATCTGGATCTTTTAGGCCGTCTGTTGCAATATGAAATTGTTATTCCACTTCCTGGTATCGTCAACATTTGATTTGTATTTTGGTTGTTTTTTTAAGGAAGGTGCATGGACGAGTAAGTGGTAAAGGAATAGAAAACAGAGCTGGACTCCGATCCAGCAGCACACTTAGGCACATGGGTAATTTTAATCAGATGAGTAGTCCCATTACTCGCATGCTTACAAAGACAGGCATCCTTAAATTTTGTGCTGGATTGAGTTTTAGAATAAACAATGAATTTTCAACATAGGAAACTGACAACAAGGCATCTCCAAGGTTCTGTACTAGGCCACCTTTTAATACGTGAACAAACTATTCAGAAAAGGGAACGAGCAGCAAGACAGTGGAGAAAAATTATTTAAATTAGCCAGCATTGGAGAAGACTGTAAGGAGGGTCTTGGCTGACAAGACAAATCAGTTGCGGATTAAATAGAGAAGTGCAAGGTAAATATGAGTGTGAATAGTTCTTTCCAGCGTGATGGATTCTATATAACCATGCAGGTTAAAAGCCGCACTGTGGACAGCTCAGTAAAAACATCTGCTCTAAGCACAACAGCACTAGAAGAGATGCTAGATTATGTTAAGAAAGGATACAGAATGATACTGATACCACCACTAGATAGGTCAATGACTTGCTCTCACCTTGAATACTATGGTGAGTTTGCTCATCTCCTCTCACAAAGGATGTAGCCTTGTTAGAAAAGGACCACAGCCAAAGGGCAGGAAAAGCGATGCAAGGCAGGAAAAGAGAGAGGGGTGTGTGTGTGTGTATGTAGAGGTTGAGAAGATCGGGGCTGTTTAGGTTACAGGCAGGGGTGGAGGGAGACAAGGTAGAAGTATCCGAGATAATGAGCGATGTAGCAAAGCTCCTATTCACCTGCATCAGGGGTTCTCAAATTTCATTGCACCGCGACCCCCTTCTGACAACAAAAATTACTACACAAGCCCAGGACGGGGGGACCGAAGCCTGAGCCCACCCAAGCCCTGCTGCCGCAGCTCAGGGGTCCAAAACCAAAGCCTAAGCTGAACCACCCCGGGCGTGGAGGGGGGGCCAAAGTCAAAGCCCTGGCGGAGGGTCTGGGACCTGAGCCCTGGTGCCCAGGGCGGCTTCAGCCCCAGGCGGTGGGGCTTGGGCTTCGGCCTTGGGCTCCAGCAAGTCTAACACCAGCCCTGGCGACCCACTTTGGGGTCCCAACCCACAGTTTGAGAACCTCCGACCTACATCATAATACACGAGTCAGGGGCCACCCAAATGAATTACAGAGGTGACAGATGAAACTCAGGAGCTTGGATGAGACCTTCCGGTTTTAACCATCCCCACGCAAATATACGTCCTTTATCAAAACACAGGTATTCACCCACCGCCCCCCCCCCATATTTAGTTCTATTTCTGTCCCTGGGGCAGAAGATGGAATCTGGCTGGCTGAAAGCAAGAGAACTGAAAACATCCCCTGCCCGGCAGGCTGTGAGTTCTTAAGGAGAAGAGCAGACGTGAGCTCCAGCCTATTCAAATCAGTACTGTCTGTGTGCTCCACAGACAAGACATAGCGTAGCAGAGGGCAGCAGTAGGTACCATTCATCTTTCAGGCCTTGAAACAGCTTCACTTACACCATACAGACCGTTACCCTTCAAGAGCCACAAACCGGGTCCCCACCCTGCCCGATGCAGATGGCAGCGCACGATGCTGAAATGCAATTGGTTCTGCCCATCAGAGCACAGGGCAGTTACTAATGGACACACAGCTGACTCCGGTTATGCAAAACTGCTGCACTCTGAATGGCTGTGGAAAGCCAATTTGCCTAACGATTACCCTGTGAAGTTGCAAGTCTCTCTCACTGGTCCCTCTGCTGTGACTGGGGCCCCTGTAACACAGACTCTGGCCACCCTCAGATTATTAGTCCCTCCATGTGAAGTAACACCACCAAAACGTACATGAAAGAGAAAGGGAGGGATGGGGAAAGTGTCACAACGCGGCTGTCAAACCACAGGAAGAACAGGCATGTATATCCCAAGGTAAATCCATCCATTCTCCTTTCCCCAACCTCACACCTTCCCCACTCCACCAGCATCCCTATTCTTGTCTCTAAAATAGCTCCCACATGGACCATGATGCCGCTGGGTGGGTTGTCAGCAGTGGGCACTGATCTCGTTATCTTCGGATCTAGGAGCACGAACCTTTATTGCTAGAGCTGAAAGGCCCAGCTCTGTGAGCAGATGGAGGTTTCTGGGGCTGCTGCAGCCTAGATGGTCCAGCCACCAGAAGGAGCCAGAGAGCCCTGAGTTTACTGGGGTGAGCCTAGATGGCAAGAACTGTGGACCCTCGCTCCCAGCTTGGTTCTGAAACCCACTTTAAACAAAGCCATATTACAGCCCTTCCAACAGCAAGATCCTTGCTGGCCAGTAGGTGGGAAGGGGAATACAGTGGGGAACGGGAATGAAAGGGGCAGGCAGGGTGACTGGAGAGAGCACAGAATGGCCAAACATTGAAAAATATGTATTCACCTTTCAGGAATTTTTCTTCCCAGTCATGTGAATTTTAGCCCGGGCTAAGATTTCAGAGGTACATTACTACCAACAGGAAACACCCTCAAAATAGCTGGGAGGTTTAAATTCAGTCACCCAGCCTCTGGATGTAAGGGTTGCACAGACAGATAACAACCCACGGGATTCCTGGAATAAGTCCAGATCTTGCCCAGCGATTAGAAGTCTTCCCATAAGACTAACTGGCCAGGATTTCTCCCAATCATAGGGTCAGATCATTGAAATGCAGCAGGCTTTAAAAACCCGAGCAGCTTGTATGTGTCAGACTGGCCTGTGCCCACATATCCAATGTCGCAGTAAAACACAGACCCAAGGCGAGACTCTCCCAAATACATATATATATATTTTATAAGTGACAATTGTGTTAACGCAGCACACGCAGGAGAGAACAAACAGGCCATGGTCGCCACTGTTTAGAAAAACTCAAACCTATTCAAAGTTTCAAAGGTGCTTATCCGTACACAGTCCTTAATGCGGAACAGTCACGGTGTGTGTTTGAACTGGAGCTTGAAATAAAAGTTGGGATATTTTTAATATCACGTATCCAGATTTACTTTCCCCATGGAAAGCACCACAAGAACAATGCTCTGAAAGCCGGTGCTGCAGGTATTTGATTACTCTCCTAAGCTCTACAGACTCCACCAGGGAGACCAAGGAGAGGGATGCGTGGTTAAACTCGGCTAGTAAATTACAGCTTATGTGCAGAATTTTAGTAGGCTGCAGCTAAGATCATTAATTTCTAGTTGAACAATACAGCTCTGGGCAAAGAACGTTCAGATCTTTAATGCATCAGTCAGTCCCCAGCCACAATTGTGAACTCAAAGGCCCCATAAATCTGCCATTACCTCTCACAGTGCCTTTGTGCGTTGCTGTAGATGGGGTCTAGCTAAAGAAAGCTGTGTTCAGCTTTTTAGTGCCACCACTGGGTGTTGTCAGGCAGCAGCAGGGAAGACTTCCCCCTCCTAATCCCAACCCACTTAGTACTGTTTGTGGTCACCTGTTGCAGCTACATATACTATATTTAGTAAGTTGGTGGCATGGATGACAGCTTTCGGTTATAGCTACACAATCCTCTACTAACCTGATCGGGAAAAGATCTTATTTTTCCTTCAGTTTCTGAGAAATAGTTGCACTGAATTTTTTTTCTCACTCCCTTTGCAATGCCAGAGCTGAGGTGCCCGGCGGGTGCAGTAATTGTTCTCTAGGGAAAGGAGTAATGTTCATGCACTGCGTTGCTGTGTGGTTCATAAACTGGAACTCTATTCTTCACCTTACGGTGCAGGTTGGACCCTACATCAGGACATTTCTGAACACTGCAGCGGTTTGTAGCCGGCGTTACAGGGCACGAGTTCTAAAGCAGGTGACGTTAGCCACACAAGAGGTGCACTGTCTGGAGCAGAGGTGGGCAAACTAAGGCCTGGGGGCCACATCCAGCCCGCGGGACCATCCTGCCCGGCTCCTGAGCTCCTGGCCCGGGAGGCTGTCCCCCGGTCCCTCCCCTGGGCTAACCCAAGCTCTTTGCAGCGTGGACGCGGCTAGTGCCGTTCGAGCACGGATAGCTCTCCAATGCCAACCCAGGTTTTCCCCTGTGCACCCAGGAAGCGAGAGAACTTGGCTGCCCAATTCACTGGGAAACAACTCAGAGCGGTTCAGCTCACTGCAATGCTATGGACCATATGACGTGCCTGCCCCCAGAAGCCTTAGCCCTCTGGAAGTGTGGCTCCAGCACCAGAGGGCTATTTTGCAATGTGGCCACTCCCACCCAAGCTGGGCTAGCTAACTTGAGTGTAGATAACTTGCTTTATCCCTGCAGTACAGACATCCCCTTGATCACCCTGGGGAAGGCTCGGATTGGTAGGTGACAGGGCACTAGAGAAAACTCCCAAGACAGCGTTGAAGCTAAAGTTCAGCGTTTCTGGGGTTGGTCACTTACCCCAGGTGGGATACACAGGCCCATGGAGGAGTGACGATGAGGACTATCGTTCCTAATAAGGGCCAATTACTACACAACTGGAAGGAAACAGTCAGCAGCAGGCACAGACAGTCGCGTGATGTCAGTCGCAGCCAACCACTTCCACTTTGTTCAGCAGTCGTCATTTCACACGCAAACCCACCTCATTTCAGTGGAGCCCTGGAGAGGTCCATGAGTCAAGATTATTTTCAGTCACAATGTAGCACTAATGAGACATGACTATTAGAATCGCCAACTATAGACGGGTCTTTCGGCCTCCACCCCAGCACCCGCTGCATCACCTCCTCTGCAGAGCAAACGGGGGTTCATCAGTCACCCCAGATCACTGGCAATGGGGGAAATCCAGCCTTCCTGCCAGCTGGGACAAACCTGGCAGCTGCTTGCGGTCGTGGTTTTCCCTTGCCACTTGGCCAGATCAACAAATTAGAAGCGGGTCGGCTCTCGCTGCCATATCGATGTCAGAGCAGGAAACGAGGTGCCAGGCTGGGTGCCAGGCCCTTTGTCTGAGCTCCTAACAGGGCTGCAATTAGGCTCAACCCTCCACCTGCAGCCCAGACGGTCTTAGCAGGGGCCGGAGATGGGGGTGACAAGGGGCCACTGCCCCCCACTTTTGAGAACCTGAACTTGGCAAGGGAGCAACGAGAGAGGGCCCCTCCCCCCGGCCCCAGTCCGGAGCTGGGTGGCCTAATGGCTGGGCACCTTTCCCTGCTGACACGACGGAGGGGCAGCCAGGCCAAATCCGAGCGGCACCACCATCCTGTGCATCAGGTCACGACGCCGTGACGGGGCAGCAAATCTGAGTGAGCGGCCTCGCACCCTGGCGCATGGGGTCACACCACCACTCAAGTTTGGCCTGTTTTGGTTGCTTCCCCAGTTCCAGTTCTGCAGCCCTAGGACGGTCTCCAGGCTGTAGGGAAGGGCTCAGTTCACTGCTGACAGAAGAGATGAGGGGTCGTCTTCTGGTGCCCAGGGTCCTGGCCTGCACTTACAGGTGTTGGGGAGGGGACGGGGAGAGTTCTCTCTTTACCCTTTGGCCTAGGCTCCACTGTTCCCTTGCTGGGAACGGCCATTGAGAAGGAGACGGGATGCAGAGCTAATCCTACCTGAAACGCTGGCATCTCTCTCTGGGAATTCAGATCAGCTTGCGACCTGACCAGTGTGAATTGCCTGAGGAAATCGGTTCTTACTGATGATTTAGAGCTGTCGGCAGTTCTTGGGAGCCGAGTGGCATTTGGGGGCTGGTGGTGGCCCCCGGTGGAACTGGGCTCCTTTGGCAACTGAGCTCACTCATTGAAGGGGATGTGTCAAAGCCAGTTCCCGCACGTCCTAGTCAGCCTTTACCAGGGAATTTGGTGTTTCACTTTCCAAGGGAAGAGCGAACAGGAGACACCTGTAGTTTGTGTAGTCAAGTTCTCAGAGGGTTGGTTGCTCTGCTATTTTCTCTGATCTGATAACAGCACATTCAAAAGGGCGTCACGTTAGACCTCTCCCCCACGTACATACCTCGTTGGTCCTTAGCATACCAAACAAACGCTGCCCAGGAGTGGAGAAACAGGATACACTTGCTCTTAACTCTGACAGAAAAGGCTATGGGCTATGTCAGAGGCTCACAGAGGGGAAACTAAAACAGGAGTTGAGCCATAAAACAAAAAGCAAAAACTTTGTTCAGGACAATTCTTCAGCAATTCCACACAAACAGATCACGAACTAGGGGTCGCCCAATGAAATTAATAGACAGCAGGTTTAAAAGAAACAAAAGGAAGTATTTCTTCACACAACGCACAGTCAACCTGTGGAACTCCTTGCCAGAGGCTGTTGTGAAGGCCAAGACTATAACGGGGTTCAAAAAAAAACTAGATAAATTCATGGAGGATAGGTCCATCTATGTCTATTAGCCAGGGTGGGCAGTGATGGTGTTCCTAGCCTCTGTTTGCCAGAAGCTGGGAATGGGCGGCATGGGATGGATCACTTGATGATTACCTGTTCTATTCATTTCCTCTGGGGCACCTGGCATTGGCCACTGTTGGAAGACAGGATACTGGGATAAATGGACCTTTGGTCTGACCCAGTATGGCCGTTCTTATGTTAGCTATACCTGCTGGCCAAGGCTTAGCTCACCCAAGAGATCTTCTCTTAGCAACTTCAGGCACTTTGGGGAAGTTTTTCACCCCTTTAAACTCTCAGACAATTCTTCTGATGCAGTGGGGAGAGGGCGAGCTGAAGGTTAGAGGCCCCAGCTTCTCCCTCTTTACCTCACCGCTGCCTCAACGAGTCTGAGCAGCCTCCCCCCCGGTCCAATGTGGTTTCCAGTTCCCAGCTGAACTCTTCAAGCAGTTGGCATCTTTTCACTGGAGCCTTAAACTGTCCATCTCTGGGCTGCTTTGGAGATACCCATGCAAACATCGCTCCAGAATTTTCAGTACACCAGCACTCATTCTTATAACAGAGGTCGCAGCAGAGGGCGGCACTTGCCCGTCATCGGCCAAGAATCTTTCACCCAACACAGCAGGGTCCTAGCGCAGCCCAAGGCTGAGGCAGCCTTTCAGCCGGCTGTGGGTTTGAATGAGATACAAGTGGCTTATGCCCAGCCTGCAGGAGGGTCCCTGAACCAAGACAGCCTAGCCCATGAGCATTTTCACAAATTCACTGAGCAGCACGACTGCCACTAGCCAAACGGAGAAAATTTAGGGTCATCCCTGGATTTGTCCTTCAACATGGAAGGCCACATTGTAGCAGTATCCTAGTGGCTCATCCCACCTCCTGATCTCTGGAAAATTGGCACTTTTCGCCAGTGGGGACTGTACTATGGTCATTCCCGTCTTCATCTCCAAAGCTCAACTATCATAATTCACTTCTACTTGGGCTTCCTTTAAGTTAGCCAGCTTCTGCCAGGCTGTCTGTCTGCAACTTGGTACAGGAACACGGGGTCTGGTGCCAGCCTCTCTCCACGAACTGCACCACTTGCCGGAAAGCAAAGTGAGCCAGCTGACAGCTTTTTCTCCCAAAGGATCCAATTCTGCAGGCAGCCTCCACTTCCATTAGTCAGTCAGAGTCGACCTCTCAGCACCTTATAGGATCAGGTCCAAAGTCTTCAGTGACCCTTTTTTCCTATGTCCACCCAAGCCAAATGAAATCAGCAGAGCTGACATAAGAACGGCCCTACTGGGTCAGACCAAGGGTCCATCTAGCCCAGTATCCCGTCTTCCAAAAGTGGCCAATGCCAGGTGCCCCAGAGGGAATGAACAGAACAGGTCATCATCAAATGATCCATCCTGTCGCCCATTCCCAGCTTCTGGCAAACAGAGGCTAGGGACACCATCCATGCCCATCCTGGCTAATAGCCATTGATGGACCTATCCTCCATGGCTATCCTTCTTGCTGTACATGCCACCATTCCGGCCAGGGCAGGGTCTTCTTGACTCCAGGGTCATTCCAGTGGAACTCCCCAGCCCCGAGTAAGTCTAACCAAGTGGACACCGAGCCCAAACTGCTTGGTCAATTCATTGCCGTGCTTTCCCACCCCGCTTTTCACACAGCTCTTCCTTCGAGCATGATTTAAGCTCTACTCAGTTTGTTGGCTTCGCCTGAGTGCAGTACTATTGGGAACACGTGTTGGGCGAGGTTCCCTGGGATCGAGGTTTTCCTACAGACTAAGTCCCACACGCCTGCTATGGGCACTTTCCAAAGCCACCAAACACGATTTCCCAGGCAGCCCTGTTGCTGTGTGAAGACTCAGTAAAGGTTCTGGAGCCTTGAGCACTGCACACAAATCTCTGTGGGATCAGCAGCAGTGGGGCTGGTTGTACATGATGAGATGACGGCTGCCCTGCTGTCTGACCTTTGGCAAGTCCCGACCCCTCTAATCCCTCATCTGTCTTGTCGATTTAGGCTGTAAACTCTTTGGGGCGGGACTGTCCCCGACAATGTATTTTAAAGTGCTTAGCGCAAACAGGTCCTGATCTCCACCAGGGCCTCTGTAACGCAGAATACTAATAATGAATGTGTGTGTTTGCAATCTGCTAGTAGCTCTTTGTCAAAGGCCCGTTCTCCATCTGAAGCGTGCGTCTCCAGAAGCCATACACCTTACAGAGCGGGATTTTTTTGTAAAGCCACGCCCACCTTTTATGGTTTTGTAATATATGCCTTTGAGCGTTTTGTGAATTGAGGCCCCACGCACAGCACTATATCAGCTGGCAACATTAAAATTCATCCTTCTAGAAACAGCAAGTATCGGGTTTCTATTGTCGGGGATACAGTTTATACAAAGACTGACCCTGTTTTCACAGTAGTACCTTTTGTATATTTCAAAGCCATCACTCTCTGCCTACTCTGGCTATCTTTCTGAGCCAGCTACCATAGCTTGTTAGTTACACAAACCTTTGTCCATAAAATATTTACTCTGCAGAACAAATATTTATGGTGGGGGGGAAGGGACGTTTTTCACTGATGAAACATAATCTCATTGGATCCTAGACAAACAGTGTGTTGCCTAAGCCAAGAAATACCTTAATTAATAAGCTAACAAACAATCTGTTACTATTTACAAAGAAAAAGTTTAAAAGATAGTGGAGCAGGTCCCCACTTGTTAAATCAACATCACTCCAAACACAGATATTTTCCACTGAATGCATCCGATGAAGTGGGCTGTAGCTCACGAAAGCTCATGCTCAAATAAATTGGTGAGTCTCTAAGGTGCCACAAGTCCTCCTGTTCTTTTTGCGGGTACAGACTAACACGGCTGCTACTCTGAAACAGATCTTTTGGTGATGACCTGCAGTTTGTTGGGTTCTTTATTATTATGGGCGTGGGGAAGACGCATTTATCATCCATGCTTCTGACAAGCAGCTTCTGTAACTATTACGTTCGTTTGCAAATCTTTCATATTCACATAAAGCTTCGTGCAGTTTGTTAGGAAGAATTATGCATCTAAACAGATAGAACTGCAGTTTCCCAGTTTGTTCCTGGCAGGGCAACAAACCCATATTCTCCATCAAGCCTGACCCTTGCCAATGGTGCTTTTATCCTAAAATGGTTCTGGAGTCACTACCACGACTGTAAACAGGGATCGGATCCTGCTTCAGATGAAACAAATGGGTCTTCTACCATTGACTGTGACGGAAGCAGGAGGAAGCCTCAGCTTCGTTTATCACAACCTCTCTCGCGTCAGGACCCCACACATTTATATGAAAACAGGTCATAAAATACCAGAACGGACCATGGTTTATAACAAGAGCAGCTTCGGGGACATTTTCAAAACTATTGTGTCACACTGAAATCTCATACTTACAGCAACAGAAACGTTGTTTGGTTCCCAACAAGCAAATTAAGATAATGGAAAAGAACAGTGATAGCGGATAATGGTCTCTTACTGCTCCATAAATGCCAAGCAGAAAGTGGAGTCTGGGAAAAATGCCAGGTAGAAACCAGAGACTGGGGGAAATGCTAATACTGGGGAAGAAATCTCTAAACATTGATCTTTAAATAAAGAAATTTTTTAAAAAGACCCTTCAGAAAATATTTCCGTGTTTTGTGTCGGCTTTTTGTGCTAAAACATCCTAAATTCTTGACTTTCAGCTTATATAAAGGACAACGTTCCAGAATGTCGATTTTCAGCCTTAGCAGTCTGAATAGGAGGCGAGTTTTTGGGCCCGTGGTGCCTGGGCTCCACCAATATTTAAGAAGGTAGACCCGGCTCCACCAATGGGCTTACCGCGCTTTGGGGGCCCCCGCGTTTCAGTGGGACGCGGGATCCAGGGCGGCCTGGGGGAGTTAGCGGGGGGGCCTGGAGCCAGCAGCAGCGAGCGACCTGGCCCAGCCCACCCCACTCCACTCCGCTGGCTCCCAGCATCACTCTGGGGAGGGGGCGGAAGCCAGGAAGAGGCGGGGTGGGAGCAGGGGCTTGGGGGAAGGGTTGGGATGGGGGCGGGGCGGAGCGGGCTGAGGCCGGGTTGCTCAGCGTTGCTGGTGCCAGGCCCCCTGCTAGCCCCCAAGGCCACTCTGGACTCCGTGTCCCCCTGAAGCGTGGGGCCCGGGGTGGTTGGCCCGGTCTGCCCTATAGATGGGTCGGCTCTGCTTGGACCCATTCTGGGCACCACCAAAAATTATATAAACCTGGCGCCCATGAGAATAGGAACGGGTTTGGTTGTCTGGGAGTTTCCCTTGTGGTTTTTGGTTTTTAATGTGTGCCAAATTTAAGTGCACTAACGAGCACCGTTTCTGATGATTCCTTACACTGTTTTAAAGTATTTATTGTATTTTATTGTGAAACGTACAGAGATAAATAAACCTTATTAATTTACATACACTGATTTAACACGTGCACACGGGTAGCCCAGAGCAGGATCGACAGAGCAACGAGTTTCTCACCCAGGAGACCTGAGGAGCAGAAGCTACAAGGCCTCTTCTCACTCCCTCACTGGGTGTCTCCAAATGAAGAGCCCAACACCACCAGCCCTTACGCAAACAGGCAATTTCAAACACGAGCTGAAGCTGAATGTTACTCAGATGGGCAGGTCTGCAGGGTCAAGGCCCAAGACAGCAGTACGTCCACAACTGAAGTGGTGGACGGGGGGCCTGGTCTGCACATGCTCCACAACCCAGCTTTGCCACCTGCCATGATCATTGCTCCTCTAGGGAGAGACAACCTGGGTGGGGAAAAGAAGCCTGCTGCCGACCAGCCTGTGCAACTCTGGTGGGCTTGTAGCGAGGTATCTTGTGCACACGCTCAGGGCCGAAAGTCTGGCTTCCCTGCCAACGAGGCCACTCGCAGAATAAGGTCCTACTCCAGACGAGTAAGCACAGCTCCATCTGGCCTCGGAGCTAGATTTGAGAAAGCAGTGACGTTCTTGCAATGCCCAGTGCATTGACATAGCGAATCTGTTCCTCTCTGGGCCAGGCTGGTTGTGAGAACAAGGTCAATTTACATTTTAAGCGAGACGTGTATTCGCGCTGGATTGAGACGACACATTCTCCCCATCACACGCGAATTTCAAGTTCCGTCAGCAAGACTGTGCGTTTCCCTACTGCACACAATCGCTCGTAAGGATGACCCAGCGGCATGGGTATACAATCGCATCCATCAAATGGCTATTTAGCAAATCTTACTACCAAAGGTACTCTCTGAAATCAACCACACAACCTCCATGTAACTATCTCAGCAGGGGCTTTGTTGGCTACTCCCGTCGATTTACCCTCTGTAAAGACTGCTTAGGAAAAACGAATGTTTGGAACATTAAGCTATTGTATATTCAAGAGTAATGTAATCATCATCTAAAGCCACAGGATTATATACATCCCCCCCCCCAATAAAAACTCCTGATAAAGGAAGAGATTGTTGTTGATCTCTTTTCTTTCTGAACTTTTCTCCCCAGAATTCAAATCAGCTCTGTTGGGATATTTATACAGAACAATTATAATCCCCCCCCAAAACCAGCAGAAGTGGAAACAGCTGCTAGATCTTCAAAATCAGGAAGGCTAGCATTTTCAAAGAGCAGAGGGGAATTGGCCCCTCAAATCCCACTGAAAGCCAAGGTTTCAGAGTAACAGCCGTGTTAGTCTGTATTCGCAAAAAGAACAGGAGGACTTGTGGCACCTTAGAGACTAACCAATTTATTTGAGCATGAGCTTTCGTGAGCTACAGCTCACTGCATCGGATGCATACCGTGGAAACTGCAGCAGACTTTATATACACACAGAGAATATGAAACAACACCTCCTCCCACCCCACTGTCCTGCTGGTAATAGCTTATCTAAAGTGATCAGCAAGTTGGGCCATTTCCAGCACAAATCCAGGTTTTCTGAAAGCCAAGGGGGTTCCTTAGGATGCTTTGGGAAATACCAGGCTAAATACAGGTTTCAGAGGAGCAGCCGTGTTAGTCTGTATCCGCAAAAAGCAAAGGAGGACTTGTGGCACCTTAGAGACTCACCAATTTATTTGGGCATAAGCTTTCCTGAGCTACAGCTCGCTTAAATTAGAGACACCTGATATTTGTATCTGGGTTAGGGAGGTTTGGGGAAATTACCCCCGCAAGATGTTATTTGGCTCAGAATAAGCAAAACCTTGGAGAGTTGAAACCCCAGCCAGGCTACCCGCCGTCACAAGGTGGCAAGGTCAAGTCCTAGAGGGCTAACAGCCAGCCAGGCAATTACCTTTAACATCCGGATCTCTCGAAGGGCGATTTTCTTTATAACCGGATCCTCCTCCGATTCTAGGAACTTCTTAATCGCCACGATCTGGCCGGTGTCTCGGTTCCGGCATTTGAACACCACCCCGTAGGAGCCTTCTCCGATCTTGCCGAGCTTCTCGTACTTCTCCATGGCCCGCGGAGAACCTTCTCCAAGGGCGGCTCTCAACTCGGGCCGAGCCGGGACCTTGCGCGGCACCTGACCAAATGGCCCGGGCGCCCCGGGGCCGGGAGAGCCGCCCCAGCGCCGCCAGCCCCGCGGCCCCGGCCCCGGCCCCGGCCCCGCGGGAGCTAACGCCCGAGCCGCACGCCGGGGCAGGGAAGCGGCCGGTCGCCCCGGTCTCCCTGCAGCCCCTGGCCCCGCAGCTCTCCCCCGGTTCGCGTCCTGCCCTTGCTCGCCGGCCGCGCTTGGAAATTAAAATGTAACCCCCCGCTTGCCGGCGGCGCGGGGTGCCGGGGGAGGCGCGGCCGCGCGGGGAGGAGCCGACGCTGGATACTCCAGTGCCCGGCCGCCGGCTCCAAGGGCCGGGTCCTGCCCCTGCCCCGCAGCTCCAGCCCTGCGGGGAGAACCTGGCGCCGGGCAGAGGCTGGGACCCCCGGGGCAGGAGCGTTTCGCTCCCCGCTGGCCGAAGGTGGCAAGGCGGGTGGGGCTCGGAGCCCCCGCACCAGGAGGCTGCTAAACTCTTGGCTTCAGTGGCATCATGCAGCCAGGAGTTCCGCGGACGAACGGTGCAGGGGGAGGAAGCACTGTATTTCCTTTCATCGTTTTAAAAACTCGCCCCCCTTTTATTGCCATGAAAACTCCGGTGTT
This sequence comes from Lepidochelys kempii, assembly GCF_965140285.1. Taxonomy (NCBI): domain Eukaryota; kingdom Metazoa; phylum Chordata; order Testudines; family Cheloniidae; genus Lepidochelys; species Lepidochelys kempii. The sequence goes on along the minus strand of NC_136385.1, from coordinate 128,250,076 downwards.
CTGGGTGCCGGAGAGAGAACAGACGTCCCTGCCCTGCCCACGCTGGCCCCCAGGTGCGGAGGCCGGCCCCAGCCCCTCCAGAGGCCCTGCTCTGCAAAGACAAGACCCAGCCCCCTGCACCCTCAGCAGCTGCGACTGTGCCCGCTGTGGATCCTCTCCGGCCAATGGAAATAGCTCACCCCGCACACTAGACCTTCAGGGGATGTCTACACAGCATTTTGGAGCAAGCCCCCCCCCCACCCCAGTTTACAGACTTGGGTTAAAGCTCTCAAACTAGTCGTGTAGACAGGGCTCTGAACCTGCAGCTGGGCCTCTAAAGCCTAGGGAGGGGGAGGGAGGATTCAACTTCAAAGTGCTGCCCGCCCAGCTATTTCCAGAGTGTCACCCCCCGGGGCTAGGTCTAGGGCTGCAGGCTGGCTCTGCGAGCCTGGGGAGAGGTACCCCTAGAGACTCATGTTCAAAAAGCAGCAGCTCCTATATGCCCCGGGGTTGGGGTAGGTGGCGCAGCATATTAGCATGACAAGTGGCTCCAGGCACAGGGCGCTCCCCCTCTCCTTACACCCACACTGGCCTACATCTCCAGCCAAGCGGCCTCCACGGCCCCTGCCTTCAGGCAAGAAAGCGGGGCCCACCTCCTGCCTTCCCTAAAGTCAGTTATCAATTTACCTCCCACTGTTCCAAACCAACCTCGAACAGGGCTTCTAGGTATCAAATGAAGTGCATGGGGCCAGGAGGCTGAAAAGGAAGAAAATTACACTATAAATGCAGTGTTGTTGTAGCTTTGTTGGTCTCAGGATGTCAGAGACACAAGGTGGGTGAGATAATATGGTGCGACAAGATTTGGAACGTACCCAGAGCTCTTCTTCAGAGCTCAAGAGCAGCTCTGCATAAGCTGGAAAGCTTGTCTCTCCCCAGCAGAAGCTGGTCCAATAAAAGATATTACCTTACCCACCCTTCTCAAACATAAACGAACATGCAGGAAAGTCTAGCTAAACCATCTACATGTCCAGTCTCGGTTGCAACCTAGTGGAAATGCAAGAGTTTAAAAGCCAGCATCCACATCAGAAAGTTTCCTCAGTAGCCAGCTGCCATCCTTTGGCTGTTTCTGGATGCTACAATAGCATCCTTCTAGGGCCCACATCTCTACTTGGAAGCACCTTCGGGCTTCATTGATGTGTTGCACCCTTCCTCCTTGACTAACTCAGATGTCAATCTCATTACGGCTGTTTCTCAGTTTACAATACATTTGATCACATTAATTAACCCCTTTTGCTTGCGGAATCTGCTGTTTGCATTTCAAAGAACTTGGGGAGCCTGTTTAAGTCTTAAATTGAATACACAAAAACTTGTTCACAATAATTAATACTTCGGCACCTTTCAAAGGTACTGGAGTGTGTGAGCGAGCCTCATATTTAGTGCTAATAATTGCACCCTAGGGTATTTTATCCTGGTTGAAATGTTACAGAACATACAAGGTATCGACAATATTAGACTCAAATGTCTATAGCAGCTACAAGTCATGGGGGAAGAGACCATTTATGTCAAAGTGATGTTTGCTGTACGGCATTTCTAGAGCTGTACTTTTCTTTTGCTCTTTTAAAGCATGCCATACTAACAGATATGTCCTACTTCTAATACAGTTAAAATAAGATTACACTAAAGCCCCTGCATTACAGAAGATTTCTTCTGACAATCTAGTCATGTTGACACTAGGGGGTTAGGTTCACCTGACTACAGCACTCAGGATATGAAATTTTGCACAGTCCTGAGTGATGTACCTTGGTAGATCTCATTTTTAAGTGTAGAGCAGGCCTTAGTAATAAATCACCTTTACATATGGCATTTCTATACTAGAAAATATAGGTAACTACCATTGAAAGTTTGTGACTTATTTTACCTCAACAAACCAAGTGATAATACAAGGACATACTGACACCATCATTTATTAAGACTTTTCATTTGAAAAGTCAGCCCAAAAGTATCTTAAATGAATCCCCTCTCGCTCAAATACATAATACAGCTGAAAAAATATCTGCAGAAACAAAATATTTTTATCTAGTTTGCTTTGCCATTTGGGATTCTGTTAAAAATCTCAATAGCCACAGACTTTTTGTACAGTCAGTTATTGGATGACTGGAGAACCTCCCACTCCTAGAGAAGACTACTTTAGAATAGTGTTTCTCAACAACCAGACCATGGACTAGCACCAGTTCCTGTGATTTCCCTGCCACAGCTTAGGAAGAAATCAGCTGGGCCCTAGTATCCAAAACATTGCTTTAGAAAACAAAATAATGGACTTTCAGAATGACACAAACTTCTTTCCGATTCTTCAAAAATACAAAACTTGGGCTCTACTCTTGTAATATTTCTGGTACAATTATAATTAGCTACATTATTTCAATGTTATCCAATCTTCAGTGTACTGTTTGGGAATATTTTTAAGGTCTTTATAAACTTCAATACAATTTCTGAACTACAAACAGTGACTTGATTTAACTGTCAAATCAATACTACAGAACTAGGTTTGAATGACAACTTAAGTGGACAAAGCATTTAAATCTATGCAGTTCAATCTTCCTGCCAAGACATCAGAACAATATGAACTCTAGATGCACCAAACAAGACCCGACACTCCTGATTCCTCAGATTCACCAACTACCCATTGTTAATTTCAGCAATATTAATTGTGAATCAAGACGTTTGATTTCCAAAAGGAAAATGAGGCTCTTCATTCTCTCAGCGGATCAGAGGACATCAAACCACCCACGTTTGCCTTAGAATCTGTCACCACAGCTTAGCGACAAAGCCTTTTGGTATTGTTACATTTACTCTGTTCTGTTATTGAAATGAATTGTGAAGGTTTGAACCTATTTCCCCCCTATTAATTTAGCAGGTATTGAGATTGAATGGGACACCCCAGTATACAGTAGAATTAAGTGTTAAAATAAACCCTAACTTTTAAATAACTGCTCCTGCATCAGCCTCTGGACTGTTTCTGCTTACATCACGGCTAGAGTGTTATTCTGGGGTAGCAACACCCCTTACACAGGACATGAAGAGCAGTCTACCTGGTAGCATTTAATTCTTTAGGGTACCATCGGAATGTTAATTAATGAGCACAGACAATAGGAAGCAATGTGACTCTTTAATGGAGGAATAAGGTGATAAAGTATGGATGACAAACTAAAAAAGGGGGAAGGGGTAAAAGGAGACGTGACTCAAAGCTTTATTATAGAATATTGCTTCTTATCATAGATATTTATACTAAACAACTGGGAAACAACCATCACTAAATGACAGTCTGACAAGTAACAACGTGAGCAACTATACATACAAAAAGCTTATAAGCATAGTTGTCCTACAGGCTCCCTTCTGGAATAGTATAAATAAAATACACGTTGTAGGCAGTTGGATACGTTATTTTCATTCCTTAAGGATGACCAGGCACAATCCACTTACGCTTCCATTTAATTTCACACAGGTTATCCCTAATTTATGAAAATAAAGCATGTATATATTACATATCACTGCCTGTCAATGACACACACACTCACACGTATACTGTACACACCCACCCGCTAATAACATTTCAGGTGTCAATATTACATTTCGTATATACTCTACACCTATTATTTCAGTAAATATCAAACTCCCTTTTATAGCAACTCTGTAGGCAAAACGAATACAAAATACTTTGTTGTACAAAACTGCATTTATACAGGAACCACCAACATTGTACTATAACCCCCTTCAACAACGCACTACATTGCTACAAGGACCAAGAATCATCAAGTCTTTATACAACTGTAAAAATGCTAAACTGCTCTGCAACCCTCTTTTGCTAAAAGTGAGACACATTACACCACTCTAGCAGCAGATTAATAAATAAAGATTAAATAGTCTATTTTACAAAGCCATACGGAATGGCAGATTTAAAAATGAAAAGCATTGCTGATCCTTTCCCTTCCTATGCAAATCATCTTTATTAAGAATAAGACTCAGTATAAAGGGGGACTGGCCAGCACTATATTTATATCTACAGGACACAAGGACAACCCAGAGGAAGTATTTACCTAATGTTTTATGGCACCTTTATTGCATTGTTTTTAAAGGCTGTGTTTCCCTAGGATTAACAAATAAAGGACTATTTATCTCATAGCTTTTATTAAGCAAACTTGATATAACCAGCCACACAGTGGCAAGAGACAGAACTAGCCGTTTCCAGCTGCGAAAAGTACAATATTGATTTCTACCCTACAGACCAGATAATTAAGATATCAAGAAGAGAAAAAGCAAGTTACAGTCCAGCTTGTATTTGAGTTTCCTTAACGGTTCTTTTTTCCTTATGTGATGGATTCATTCTCTTGTTATTTGCATTGGGTTACTGTTGCTTAGTAACTATTTTCATGTCCAGCCAAGATGTAGAGATTGCTGTGTGCAGTCGGGTTTTCTGTCGGCCTACTTTCTAACACTACAACCCTGTAAGTAAACACAAGCACAAAACAGAATGGGGTTAGCTGGAAAACAGAGATCCCACGGTTTAAATACTAACAAAAAGAGGAACAACTCCCATTGTTCACAGGCTCATAAGGGGACAGAGGTACGTGGATAGTCCTTTAATGCCTGTTTAACCTATGTAAGAAGTGTTGTTGTAGCCAGGTTGGTCCCAGGATATTAGAAACACAAAGTGGGTGAGATAACATCCAACTTGTGGACCAACTTCTGTTGGGAGAGAGACAAGCTTTCGAGCTTACACAGAACTCCTCTTCAGGTCTGAGAAATTAAGGCCACTAGACCTTAAATGTACAGCTGGGCCGCTGAAACACGTGTGGTGAAGATGAGCTCTCCCGTCGGCATAAAAAACCCCCATCTCCGTGAGCGGCATAAGCTATGTCGGCGGGCCTAGAACACAATCTCTTGACTCGTAAGAGCCACATGGCTACATGGCACAAAGCCTAGAAGGCTGAAGCAGCCTCGACTAATGTGACAAATCTGGACTCAAAGAGCATCTCCCTGCAGCTGGTGGCTCCAATCAGACTGTACCTGTTCCCTGCTTGCTTTTGCTGAAGAGACTCAGCCGGATGTTTCAGGGACTGAGATTAAAATGAAGCTTGATGTGTTAAACAAAACAAGTTGCTTAGGTTTGTTGCTATCTTATTGCAGACCTCAAGTCCCACAGAAGGAAAGAACATTTACAGGCTGGTTATCTGGGTGATTCATGAATATAATTCTGCCCTAAAAATCCAAGCCATGATTGCCAGAACCAGGACTTTCCTGAAGGGCATGGAGCAACATGACTACCATCTGTCACATGTGGTTCGTTCTCTCCCCACAGGTATAGTCTAGGTACACTATGTTCATATTACTAAAAGCAATGTCAGAGTACGCCTTGCACTTGGACTGGAAGGTGGCGCCAAACTCACTTTGGTTCTAATCACAATCACTTCTGAAAATCAACTAAACGCGGCGGTAGTGAGCAACAAGCGGCATTGCCATCCACCTTTCTCCCCCCACACAAGGGTCTGAGAGAACTGTTCTGGACTGTAGTTGAATTCCAACTAGGTTTCAGCTAATTTATTTAAATGAATACAAGATTTACGTTTCTTTAATATAACTACCTGTCCGATCCCAACAAGCGGAAAACCCTGGTTTCATCCGAAATCTCTTGGGTGACCTGCAAAAGAAAAGGATTAGTGGAAAGCGCCTTTGTAATGGTAAAATAAAATGCTTTAATCTGATTTAGAAGAGAAAATAGCCAGCCAGTTTCTTAAAAAAATTAGTTTTAAATAAGATTTAGTGCAAAATATAGAACCTTATACAGGCACTAAGTACAGCTTCGTGATTAACAAGATTAATCTTAAATAGCCTGTAATAGTCATGAGTAGCACACTTCAGGATTAGGTAGTGGACTTGAGGATACTTTGCATAAATCTTCGCAGACAGATTGAATTTCATCCCCCACTGCGCAGAGTTAAAGGGATGCTGTCAACTTGATTTTTTTTTTTTTAAAGATGAATTTTCATTAGAATTAAATTTTCTGAGCCAGCCCTTCAAATCATCCGTCCTGAATTTGGATAAAGGTTGAAAGGCACAAATGTATAAAGGTTTTTCTGAACCTTTAATGATGTTTAGGGTGGGCCCAAGAGCAACAGGCCTCATATAACATGCCTTATAGCAACAAGCTCAAAGAGCTCAAACTATTTAGCTTAAAGGGAACATTCAGTAGTGACTTGATCACAGTCTGTAAGTACCTACATGGGGAACAAATATTTGATAATGAGCTCTTCAGGCTAGAGGGGGAAAGACATGATCCAATGCCTGGAAGTCGAAGCTAGACAAATTTAGGCTGGAAATACGGGTGCACACTTTTAACAGTGACAGTAATTAACCATTGGGACAATTTACCAAGGGTCGTGGTGGATTCTCCATCATTGACAATTTTAAAATCAAGATTGGATTTTTTTTTTGCAAAAGGATCTGCTCTAGGAATTGTTCTGGGGAAGGTCTCTGGCCTGTGTTACACAGGAGTTCAGACTAGCTGATCACAATGGCCCCTTCGGGCCTTGGCATCTATGAACACCAACGTGCTTGGGCCCATCCCTCTCCATTCTCTGGACACACCTGCCTGATGCCGCTTTAGTTTCAGCTTGGTGCCGTGCTACTAGTAGATGCCCTCTTGTGCAGCCTGGGAAAAAGCTTGCATGCCATGTCCCCCAGAGCAGCACGGGAGAGCAATGTCAGAACACGTATCTGACCATTCAAAACAGTGACACTGACTAGCCACACACTAGTACAGTAACTCCTCACTTAATGTTGTCCTGGTTAGCGTTGTTATGTTGCTGATCCATTAGGGAACATGCTTGTTTAAAGTTGTGCAGTGCTCCCTTATAATGTTGTTTGGCAGCTGCTTGCTTTGTCCACTGCTTGCAGGAAGAGCAGCCCATTGGAGCGAGCTTGGAACAGCTCCCCGCTCCCCTAAGTTCCCTGTGCATCAGCCGCTCAGCAAGCGATTAACTGCCAGGCAGTTCAGCTGTCCCTCCCCCCACTGCCGTGTGCCGCTCTTGCCCTCTGCCTTGGAGCTGCTCCCGGGAGCCTCCTGCTTGCTGTGCGGGGGGAGGGGGGAAGAGAGAAGAGGGGTGCTAATGTCAGGGTGTCCCCCTTCCTGCCCCCCTGCTCCTTTACCGCATCTCCACAGAGTGGGGGCGGGGGGTGTGTGTCACATGACAGGTCTCAGGCGGTGGGAGCTTGCTGGCAGCAGCTGCTGCCTCAACTTGCTAATCTACTTAAAAAGGCAGTGTACTTAGAGAGTGGGGTCAGCGTGCTTAAAGACAGTGCGTGTCTCTCTCTCGCTCTCACACACACAGTGTGCGTCTCTGTCTCTCCTCCCTCCACTCATGCTGCCTTGTAGAGTGTGAGGCTACATTAATAACAACGTGTTAACCCTTGAGGGCTCAACCGAGTGCTAATTCATCATTTAGCAGTAAGGCATTCCCTGGGAAGTGTCCCACCCTCTTCCACCCTCTGACTTCACCACCTCAAACAGCCTCCACAATCAGCATTGCTATGTACAGTATTAAATTGTTTGTTTAAAACGTATACTGTGTGTATATATATATATATATATATATATATATATATAAAACATAGTCTGTTGTCTGGTGAAAAGAATTTCCCTGAAACCTAACCCCCACCCCTCTTTACATTAATTCTTATTGGGAAATTGGATTTGCTTAACATTGTTTCGCTTAAAGTAGCATTTTTCAGGAACATAACTACAACGTAAAGCAAGAAGTTACTGTATTATGGTAGCAACTTAGGGCCCCAATCAGAATCAGCAACCTGGAAGCAGGTGCAAGGGGAAGATGACTAAAAATTAAATTAAATTAAATATGGAAAGACCAGGTGAGTACTTACTTCATCTGACTTAAAGCTTTTGCCCTGCATGCCATGTTTCCAGAAAGCCAGCACACTGTCTTGAAGGCACACTACAGAGAAGAAAAACAAAATTAGACCAATAGGTTGAAAGGAGTTCTGTTGTCTCTGATGAAAGACAGCATTGGTGGGTCCAGTACAGGAAGTGTGTTTGAGATGTTAATGCACAATTTTGGGCTCTAGGAAGCACTAAGTGAATATTACACATTTTACACTCATGCTAGTTTTCTAGGTCCTGTCTGCTTTCCCCCGTGATCTCTCAGAGCCTAACGGCGCATGCTGCTCAGTAGCTGACACATCTGGCATTCAGTTAAGTCAACTGAAACCTATAAACTGTAGTGATTGGGCTTTTCAAACATCTCAGCAAACCCTAACCCTTTTTCTACACAAAAGGTATGTCTGCACTGCAACTGGTGGTGGGATTGTAGCTCAGGGAGGCACGTAGCTCGGGGAGGCTAGCTTTAATTTAGCTAGGGTAGCTAGCAACAGCAGTAAGCAGATGGCTGCATGTGTTGCAGCATCAGCTGTACAAGCCCACCTGGAACTCTGGGTATGTATTCGTGTTCCTAGCCCAGGCCAGGATCCATGCAGCTGTGTTTTCACTGCTCTTTCGAGTCGCGCTAGCTGGATTAAAGTTGGCATGAGCATGTCTACCCAAGCAGCAATCTCACTTCTGACTGCAATACAGACACGCCCTTAGGTTCATGTGCACTTGCTGTTCCCCTTTTCCCGTCATAAACCAGGAAGAGCTACTTATTCCTATTCCAATCCCTACATTATAAAACCGAGGCTCCCCAGAGCCATCTAGAGTGTAATAAATTCCTTAAACCGTTCACTGAAGAGCCATCTGCAAAGTGCGCTAGACAGTTAGCACAAGAGTCCTTGATACACTTTCCATCTATTCATCCCTTCCGAGTTTCAAAGGAAAGCTGTTTACACAGTGTAGTTGCATTATAGCATAAATGACAGTGTATATCGATTGCTGGGAATGGAAGGAACGTTTTCTGACTGAGTAATTATAACATTCCATGATTTAGGAAAGAACCACGTCAAATTAAAAAATAAAAATAAAAAAATACTGTAGTGTCCTTTCGAAGCCTGACCAGTTCTGGGATTCTTTTACACAAGACCCTGCACTGCCTGGACAGATGAACATGTGACATTCATTCTTTTTAAAAAGCTACCCCAAAAATCTGTTGCCAAAGGGAAGATGCCTAAGGAACCCAGTGCTCCAAATTGCAAGGAACTGCTGGGTAAGAGTGAGCGGATCTTGAAGCTGGGATTTTTATTAAAGGCTTTTCACTACTGACTCTGGTTCCAGAACAAGTTTAAAGAATTCCAGTTCTGCAACAATTAATGTACAGTATACTAAATACCGACTTTTGGGACAATTTATCATGGCAGGAACACTCAGCATAACAGTGCGCAAAGCTGTAGAGATTATGGCACACCTTTCAAAAACAAGACTGCTATACACCGTGTAAGAGCTATGCATTATTAAGAAGGTATGGGTGAACTAAATTGGTATCTGCAGGGTTTCCTTAAGTAAAATTTCAGCTTTGTTAAAAATTGATCCAACCTAATTTATTACTACAATAAAAACCCGGTGATAAAAATGTTTCTTACTGCTCTGGAAATGAAGAGGAACAGATGAGAGCAATTTCTTCGTTTTTAATCAAGACAGGATACATCTTATTTAAAAACAGCAGGAATTACACTAGAACGGAATTTCCAAAAACAGGCTCAGTCTTGCAAACAGAACCTGGCATATAGCCTATTCCCCTAAGTAGTCAATGCAGTCAAGGAGACAATTCACCACAATAAGCACTACACCAAGTAATAAGCTTTTGCAGTGTCAGGCAATAAACTAAGCTTGGCTAGAAAGAGCCATGCAATTTGAAGATAAAATCCTCTCTGCTCAAGGCTCAGTTCTTGAGAACCAGTCAGGAGATTTTTACTTACCTACAGATTCAATGCAGAAATCAAAACTCAGTTCAGAGGCCAGCTTCTTGCTCGATTTCAGCTTCCCTTGTAAATTAACAATTTTCACAAATTCTCAAGGGAAAAAAAGTACAAAATCAAGCTCAAAACCTGTTGCTGAAAAGGATTATAGACAGCTTTACATATAAAATGCTAACTATAACTGTCAGGTTTAAGAATATTTTATTCCCATGTCTGGCTTTTATAGTTTGTACAGAATGAATCAAAGAGCCTGTTTCTATTACTTCATAAGTAGATAAGACCGTATGTCTTTTGTATGTTAGGAAGACTTTTAGTAAAGTCTCAAAAGAAATACAAAATATATGACTATTCAAAGAAAAAATACCCAGCCACCCTAACATGAAGGTTTGTATATTTAAATACACAAAAGTCACGACTGGGTTGCTACTGAAACCATTAACTTTTCAGCCACGCTTCTGCGCGTACAGATTCTTACATTGCCATGTGCGTTGAACAAGTTCAATTTGTGGTAACGAAGCTCTGACAATTCCTGATTTGTGTGTATTCTATTCTCAATCATAATTCTGCATTAAAGTTTAAATGATGAAAACAAAAGACAAAAAAAGGATACACGTATTTTTTAAAGAGCGCTGCAAACCTGAGGCTGCAATGGAACTGTCATGTGTCTAACCCTTAACTAAAGCCCTGATATCGGACTGCTAGAGTATAAAAGATAACCAAAGAGCTGACATCTAACAAAGTAGCAATTGTGCCAAAGCAAAGGTTTCTATCACAGCTCCAGCCATATAGACAATACTTACTGTCCAAGCAGACTAGAACGGTGTCTCTTTCCAGCTGTGTTACATGAATGGCATCTAACTGCTGATTGCCTTGGTAAAGGAAAACAAAAAGAGTTTACATTACACCTTTAAAACCTGACCTTAGCTCCCCAAGCCCTATATTCTACTTCGTTTGTTTGCCGTGCCGCATCTTTACAGTTAGGAATTTCCATTCTTGTAGAGTCATTTTTATTTCTTTTAGTGGTAGCAATGTTAAAGACACCAATTCTCCAGCTGAGGTGAGTCAGCGGCTTTCTGACCCCTGTGTGTTATGGGAGAGGAGCTCAGGATCGAGTCTGCCTCTCAAAAAACTGGGCTTTTAAAACAGAAACCATAACTCTGAAGGGACTATTGTCTGCTTGTGACAGCCTGCCAAGAATACATCAAATCCGCTTTAGAGGGTGTTTGCAACAAGGTACAATAATGAGTGGTAGGGATCAGCACAGGATACTTCCCCCTTGGACAATTCATGTTTGGAGATGACAATCTAGGAAGCCCAGCGTGACTGATAAGTTCATATTCAACAGTTTATATAGCTTTAATTCATAAATGAGCTAGCCCACTAGTGTTGTTAAAAAGAAGCCTTTAAAAATGTGGAAATATGTGTCTGAATCAGCCTAGCGGAGAAAAAAGTAATCAATGGTAGCAAATAGCTGTTGAAGAGAAAGGAGAATTTTTTCCATGGCATAAATGGGCAACGGATTACAAAAACGGTCTATGCGGGGCAACAAGAGAGAGGCATGCACTCCACTGAGGGTGTCTAGAGAAGAAAAGGGGGAACAGCACACAGACTGGCCCCATGGAGGGCCATGGACCATGTAACCTCACACTGAGCTCTTAGCTGAGTGGGTCATGTTCTGGTTTTCAAACATCCACTTTAGTACATGGTGCTTTTAAAATGAAGCCTTTTAAAAGGTAAATGAAATTGGAGCTGGGCAGAAAACAGACATGGAAAGGTCTGTGGGACCAGCCTCCTATGTGATGATTAAGCAGAGGGAGTGAAGTAATTTTAAAACACCAGAAGGGTTCCCGCAACTTTTCTCAGGAAGTGATTTTATATCTTCAGAAGGCCAGAGCACAGAGAGGAAGATGCAATCCAGGCTGGCATGGCACTGCAAGGCCTATATCTAGATATGTATGCATGCCTCAAAAATGAGCTAAGATGAAGGAATCAAGCTGGTAGAGAAAGTGTTTCCACGTTACTTAGAATGCAAGGTTCACACACTAGACCCCCAAAACCTTACCTGCACCAATTTCTGTAAACCATGAAGAAGCAGAGTTCAAGTTGATTGTCTCAAACTGAACTACTTGATTTGGTTCTGTGCCCTTACTAACAGCCACACAAACCATGGGGTATTCCTGCTCTGGTATCACTAGCATTTCAAACACATTCAGGGGGGTTGGCAAAGGAAAATCAAAGTGCTGAAAAAAATTAAGATAAATCAAGTTTAGAGGTTACTTTTATCTAGCATGTAGGTAGGCAGCCTAAAAACTGACATCCACAGATAATTAGAGATACTAATGAACATCAGAACCTAAGAACGGCCATACTGGGTCAGACCAAAGGTTCATCTAGCCCAGTATCCTGTCTTCTGACAGGTTTCAGAGGAGCAGCCGTGTTAGTCTGTATTCGCAAAAAGAAAAGGAGTACTTGTGGCACCCTAGAGACTAACCAATTTATTTGAGCATAAGCTTTCGTGAGCTACAGTGGCCAATACCAGGGGCCCCAGAGGGAATGAACAGTACAGGTAATCATCAAGTGATCCATCCCCTGTCGCCCGTCCCCATCTTCCGGCAAACAGAGTCTAGGCCATCCCTGCCTATCCTGGCTAATAATCATTGATGGACCTATTCTCCATGAATTTATCTGGTTCTTTTTTGAATGTTGTTATAGTCTTGACCTTCACATCCTCTGGCTAAGAGTTCCACAGGCTGACTGTGCGTTGTGTGAAGAAATACTTCCTTTTGTTTTAAACCTGCTGCCTATTAATTTCATTTGGTGACCCCCAATTCTTGTGTTGCATGAAGGAGCAAGTAACACTTCCTATTCACTTCCTCCACACCATCATGATTTTATTGACCTCTATCATATCCCCTCTTAGTCGTCTCTTTTTCAGGCTGAAAAGTACATAAAAGGTTGTTACAAGGAGGAGGGAGAAAAATTGTTGTTCTTAACCTCCAAGGATAGGACAAGAAGCAATGGGCTTAAATTGCAGCAAGGGCAGTTTAGGTTGGACATTAGGAAAAACTTCCTGTCAGAGTGGATAAGCACTGGAGTAACTTGCCTAGGGAGGTTGTGGAATCTCCATCATTGGGGATTTTTAAGACCAGGTTGGACAAACACCTGTCGGGGATGGCCTAGATAATACTTAGTCCTGCCTTGAGTGCAGGGGACTGGACTAGATGACCTCTCAAGGTCCCTTCCAATTCTATGATGCTAAGTCTCAGCCCTTTTAGTGAGAGTTATTCTCCTCTCAATTGCCTATGTAATTCAAACTACTACTCACAATCAAGGAGAGTATATCCCCAAAAGAATGGAACATTTCACATAATTCATGCTCTTGGTTTTTGGAGGTCTGCTACTGCTAGCACTGGGTTTGATCCAACAACTTGTGAATCAATGCAAAGACTTTCATTGATTCCCTCAGGCACTGGATCAGCCCTAGAGCTGGTAAAAGCTTGCAGGGGCAGATTTTCAAGTGCTTAGCATCTTCAAACAGGACAAAAAAGGGATGCACTTTCCATCATAAAAATCTGGAATGGTTCACACACTTTCAGAGAGCTTTGTCTATTTCTAATAATAGTTGAATGATTAACATCGTGCAACAGGAAAAAGACATACCTTGTAACTGGGTAAAACTTACCTTTATTAACATGAATTTCTGCATTGGCTCATACCACTGAAGTAAAACAATTCCAGACTGCAATGCTCCACAAAGGTATTTATGTCCTGTGTATGGATTTCTTACTAGTAAACAAAAAAAAAAAAAAAACACCCCAGAACAATCCACACATTTAAATCAAATAGGGTTGGATTTAACAAGCAATCACGTTTCAAGTAAAACTGAAAATTACAGCTATTTTTTCAGAGGATTCAAAATTTAAAAAACTAACCTCTTTGACCTTAGGTTTATTACTTGGTGCTGTATTAAAATGTTTGTTCCATTAATTATTGTGCTAACTTCCAAATGAACTAGACATAAAATTATCTATTTTCCTACATATTAACATAACCTATCCTGTGGACTAACTCATGGAATGTTACTGAAGCAAACAGCACACCTGTGCTAGACAAATATTTGTTTCAAGAGGAGCAAAAGAGAGTCAGGGGCCTGTTGAAATAGAAAGAAGATGGGAACAGCAAATTAAAAAAAGAGCCAACGTCAACCAAATCACCTCTTCCTCTTGCAAAATTCCTCATTGCCCCAGCATTATTCTTTGTTTGTGTTACTGCAGCACCTTAGAGGCCCCACCTAAGACCAGGGCCCATTATGTTATGCACTGTACATACACAATGACAGAGAACCCCCACATTAGTCAGTGCTGTAATCCTTGCGCTGCTAGTCAATGTCATCCTCATAATAGGGTTCTCTATTACGGATGCTTTTCCTGATGCTTAGCAACCCCCTTCATCATGCTGACATCAACAACGGCCACAGCTCCTTTCTTTTCTTTGATCACACAGTCCCATTGTTCAGGAACCAGGTACTGATGACCTGAGCTAGTCTGTGCCTCAGATCCCCATCCGTACAATGGGAATAGCAGCACTTCCCCACCTCACAGGGTGCTATGAGAATAAATACATTAGAGACTGAAATGCTCTGAGAGCTACTCATGAAAAATGCTATCCAAGAGCTAGTGTAATCCACACACCTCCTGGGTGTGGTGTTCTGTTCCATCCAGTGGCATCGAGATCACTTAGAGGAAGAGAGATAAAATGATTCTGCTCTACAGCCTTATTTAACAGCCAGTTGGCTTTTAGCTCATGTGGCAGAGCAGAGGTTCTCAAACTGGGGGTTGGGACCCCTCGGGGGACATGAGGTTATTACGTGGGGGGTCGCGAGCTGTCAGCCTCCACCCCAAACATTTGCATCCAGCATTTATAATAGTGTTCAATATATTAAAAAGTGTTTTAAATTTATAAGGGGGCGGGTCGCACTCAGAGGCTTGCTATGTGAAAAGGGTCACCAGTACAAAAGTTTGAGAATACTGTGGTAGAGGCTCATCCACTAAGTTCCAGAGGTCCTCGGTTCAATCCCACCCGCCGACCACCGGGGTCTGTCGGTGTTACTCTAGGTATTACAGCAGAATCCTGTTTATCTGATCTAATTGGGAGAGGGGCCAGATAAGATAATCAAAAATCCAGCTATTCCAGAGAATGGGACATGAAATGCTGCATCGCCATCTAGTGTTCACAGGTGAGATCGCCCGCTTCTGGCCCTGGAGTCCTGGTTGTTAGGTTAATGTGGAGAGCAGGATAACTGAGGGTCGTATAAATGAGGTTCTGTTATATTAAATTTGTTTACTAGATGACTCTTCTCTTCCTGCTAATGAAGGCTATTTCCCTGGACAATTACTTACCAAGTACAATCAGAATACGCATGTGGATTTTAAAGCACTTTCAAATATTGGCTCTTAAACCAGAAACTTTGCTCTCAGGGTAAAAATCTTCCCTGGAGAATCAGGGAAAAGAGCAGTGAATGTGCACAACACACATTCTCAGAAAGCTGCCAAGAGTGGCACTCAAACTCTCAGTCATATTTGGGTTCAATGGCCACAACATGTCACCTTGAGTCAGCCAGTTACTGTGATATCAGGCCACCTGCAAACACTGGCTTACAACAGAGCCCCAGTCCTGTTGCACATGTGCAGGTGACTTTGGCTTGTCACCTTGGCTTGAGCCACTTTGTAGAGCCGAGTTCTCCCCTAAATACATTTTAAAACATTCCTTCTCCAGAAAGGGCAGAGGGTGCCGAACAGTAGGTGAAATCAATCCCTAGCAGGCAGTATCAATCTTGGGAAGATAAGAGCCATAGTTTGAACTCCACGTGTCTGCGTGAGGGAGGGGATATTTTAAGACAACAACGTTTTTACAATTCTTAAGTTCCACGGATTTTCAATGACTCAAGCTCTTAAGTGCACAAGTCCCTTTGGAAAAATTTACTCCAAGATTTAAAAAAATATAGATGTTTAAGCAGCACACACAAGGGTTGCAAGCTTGCTTGTCAAATACAGCTCAAAGTGATTTTTAATAAGTTGAACTACACCCCCTCCCCCTTACAATTAATAACTGGTCCTTTACCATTGTGTTTGCTAGTTTTCCATCTTCAACCCATGATGCCCTATGCCACAACCTTGACCAGAATGTGCCACCTTCCTAGGGTCAGAGGATATTTCATCTTTCATGACCAGTCTTTGGCCTCTTTAGTGAGGCTTAACAAGAAGTGTCAGTCAGCGACAGTGGTTACTGACAGGGACACTTGTCCACTTGACTGAGACAGATCACCACATTATAAAATACAGGCCTCTGCCCATCCCACAGGTGATAGTGACCGTGGAACCACCGACCTAGGCCAAACTGACTGGTGATTTCGGGTGACATACTGGCCCCATTGAAGTTAACCGCAAAACTTCTCTTCACTGCACTGGGGCCAGTATTTCACGTGTGGTAAGGTAAAGCTAGATTCGCAGGGTACATTTTAAGGGGTTCAGCGGGTGATGCATGTTTGTGGGCACTGGATGAGAAAGCTGATGGTAGAAGAACAGTCGACAGAAAAAAAAAGATCTTGGATGGATGGATGTTGTATCCTGGCTGGATCAAAAGGACTATTCATCCACAAAGATTAGCAGAGGATCGTACCAAATGGACTACAAGGGTTGCAAAGCTCCAGTCAAGAGAGGTCACATAAGAAGATGGTAAAGCTCAGTAATTCATCACCAATCTCCTGAGCTATCCAGGACCCAGATTTTTACTATGTTTATGTATAATTAAAAATAAATCTGAGTGCGAACCACTCTGTTCCAATGATCAAAACCAAGGGAAAAAAAAAACAGTACACTGAATGTTCACTCACCTATGCAGCATTTGTGGCATCCTTTTGTATCAGGAATCTTTGTTGTTAAGGCAAACTTCCTGGAATAACAGAGTAAGTTTAACACCACACATCAGTGACGGATACTGAAAGCCTTTTATGTTACTGATTCACACAGACATATCAGAAGCATAAAGGATAAACTAGTTTAGAAATTGTGTTCATTTTTCAGAATTGTCTAGAAAATAAAGATATTTTTGTACCTTGGTAATATTTTGTCAGGGAACCTATGAGTCTGCATATGAGCAGCAAATCCTGTTTTTTTGGCTTGTTCAAACAAAGCTATTAGGTTATGGGAGTAGAGCTGAAATGTTTTTCCTGTAAGACAGAAAACTGGTTTGTATCGTACATACGCAGATTAGCTAGAGGTAATTTATGGTAAAAATACATTGTGATAATTACCTTCTAAAAAGGCGATCCAAAGACATGTCAAAAATAGAAGCCAAGCCAAAATGTAAGGAGAAACAAATCATGATTAAAAATGACAGTGCATCAAGTGGGGACATAATTCATCTGTTACAGATCAGGTCTAATAAGAACATTTAAGAAAATGTGTAAAACAAATGCACACTAAATTCTAGGTTGTTCTGTGATACTACATCAAGGCACTGATGTGACTGTATCAGGCCACTACACTTTCATTAAATTTATATGAATATATTTAAATATAAATTATTAATATTAACATACCAAATTTATATTGATCTATGTACAGATACCTGCAATCACTCAAACACAATGCATACAGCTAAACAATCTTGAAAAAACTTTTATGGCCTATATAAGCTTCCTCCCGGGCCTGGCAGTAGAAGCATTAATTCACAAGGGGAACAAATATTTGATAATGGGCTCTTCAATCTAGCAGAGAAGGGTATAGCGTGGACCAATGGCTGGAAGTTAAAGCTAGACAAATTTAGACTGGAAATACATTTTTAACAGTGAGGGTAATTAACCACTGGAACAATTTACTAAGGGTCATGGTGGATTCTGTGTCACTGGCAATTTTAAAATCAAGATGGGATGTTTTCCTAAAAGATCTGCTCTAGGAATTCTTTTGGGGAAGTGCTATGAACTGTGTCACAAAGGAGGTCAGACTAGATGATCAGAGTGGACCTCTCTGGCCCTTGGAACCTATGTGCCACCAGCCTTCAGGAAACCCATCCTGGACTATCTTCGTATCATCATGTGACTTGGATTACACACAGAATCCTATGTCTAAAGGCCTGATCCTGCAATCCGTCTGCACTCAAAATTAAGATCGACCTTGGGCAGCTGTTCCAGATGCAGAATTCTCTTTTGTCAGGACAGGAGGGAAAACCCCTTGTTTCAAATCATCTACACTTGAAGGATGAATATAATAGAGAAGAATGACAAATTCATTATTATTTACATGCGCACATGCATGTAGGTCATTCCTCCTTAACTCAGAACTCTTCTTGTCCTCAATCGTATCTATTTTCTGAGTAAGTAGGATGTATACCGAGGATGACTGGGAAGTTCAGAGCCATTAAAGATGGCACCAAACTGCAATGCATCAGGGGAATGATTAGACATTGCAGCTCAATTCTTAGAAGCCCTTTTCATCCCTCCCCAGTAAAGCTGAATGTTGGCTTGATAGTTATTTTAATAGCGGAACACTGTCCTGAACTTGGCACTGCAATCTCAGAGACCAAAAGCAGGAAAAATTCAATATCCTTCTCCTGCTCAAACTGGGCCCTTGGCATTACTCAGAACAATATTGTATCATCAAACACCTAACCTTTCAGGGAGAAAACAGTGGGAGGCGACGGGTGCATTTAACCTAGTCTTTACAAGTTTGATTTTATAAGCTTCCAGCCCTACAATCTATGAAAATTTCTTGTGTAAAGCATTCTTAAAGTAAAACTTCCTATATGAAAAAGGGAAACAGAAATACAGGAAACAGCACATTATTCTCTTATTCAGAATAATGTTACCGATCTGCATGGAGCACACAGGAAAATATCCTTTAACAAGTGAACGTTTTGTGTATTTTCCCCATTATTTACAGTGGCTTTTTTTTTAAAAAAACATATACATACCTGACAATGACATTAAAGTATTATTGATAACATACAGCCAGGTACATTTTCGGGGAAATAACTAAAGGAAGAAGAAGAAGAAAATGTTTCTATGTAACAGAGAGAAACTGAATTAAAAAATAAATATACATGAGTTAATAATGCTGGGTCCCTCAATCCATTTCCTTGGGCCCTGTTCATGCCCTGCTAAATTGACTCTTGATGAAGTCTTACGATGATGCTGACTTTCTCCATGTCAGGTTCATTCTTCTGTATCCTAGCTGTATCCCTTCCCCTGTCTTTCTAGAACAGTTTCCCGCACTGTTACACGACCAGCACTCAATGAGGGGCTTCCGTCTTTAATTCTCCTCCTTTAATGTGGCTGATTCAGAGATCCCACTTCCAATACCTGCCTCTATCCTTGTAGCTCCCCTCCACCCTTCCGTGTTTCTTTTCATTCTCATTTCCTACTCTGTCTTGCCGCCCCCTGTGCTTTTAAGCATGTTCTTGTATCCACTAACCCGAGAAAGCCTTCCCTCTGTTCTGACTCTATCGACTTCAAGTTCCTCATTCTTACCATCAGATCCTACATACTCTTCCTCTCATATCCTTCTGCTTGCCCAGCGCCCCCAAATCATCTGGCCAGATTGCCGCTTTGTGCCTTCTCTCATACTGCCCCCACGGAAAAGACGGTTACTCACCTTTGTAACTGTTGTTCTTCGAGAGGTGTTGCTCATATCGATTCCAATTAGGTGTGTGCGCGCCACGTGCACGACCGTCGGAAGATTTTTTTACCCCAGCAACACTCGGTGGAGTGGCGCCTTCATGGCACCGGGTATATGCCCCAGCCGACTCAGCGCCCCCTCAGTTCCTTCTTGCCAGCTACTCCGACAGAGGGGAAGGAGGGCGGGTTTGGAATGGATATAAGCAACACATCTCGAAGAACAACACTGACAAAGGTGAGTAACCGTCTTTTCTTTGCGTGCTTGCTCATATCGATTCCAATTAGGTGACTCCGAAGCCTTACTTAGGCGGTGGGGTCGGAGTGAGATGTCGCGGAGCGAAGGACCGCTGAACCAAATGCAGCATCACCCTGGACTCCTGAATTATTGCATAGTGGGTGGTGAAGGTATGCACCGATGACCAAGTCGCTGCCCTACATATCTCCTGTATGGGTACGTGTCTGAGCCCACGTGGTGTGGGCAGTAAGGTGCGTAGTTGGGACACCAGCCAAGTCATAACTTGCACGGATGCATTATGTGATCCAGGACGAGATGCGCTGGGAGGAGACCAGAAGGCCCTTCGTCTGGTCTGCCACAGCAACAAACAGCTGCGACGTTTTCGTGAAAGGTTTCGTTCACTCGATGTAGAAGGGGAGGGCCCTGCGAACGTCCAGAGAATGCACCTGTTCCTGTTGAGAGGCGTGCGGCTTTGGGTAGAAGACGGGGAGGAAGATGTCCTGGTTGAGATGGAAGGCAGACACGACCTTAGGGAGGAAGGCCAGGTGGGGTCGCAGCTGTACTTTGTCCTTATGGAACACCGTATACGGTGGTTCCGATGTGAGTAGCCTGAGTTCAGACACATGCCTCGCCGAAGTGATAGCTACGAGGAAGGCTGTCTTCCAGGAAAGGTACAGGAGCAAGCAGGTGGCCATTGGTTCGAATGGGGCAGCCATGAGTTTGGGGAGGACCAGGTTAAGATCCCACGTAGGGGCTGGTTGTCGAATTTGTGGGAACAGGAGCTCCAACCCCTTGAGAAATCTGCCGACCATGGGATTGGAGAAGACTGAACACCAGTGTTCACCGGGGTGGAAAGCTGAAATAGCTGCCAGGTGCACTCTGATGGATGATATTGCCAAGCCCTGCTGTTTTAAGGACAGGAGGTAGTCCAAGATGATAGGTACTGACACCTCTAGCGGGGCTGTATGACTGAGCGCACCAGCAGGAAAAACGCTTCCACTTGGCTAAGTATGTGGACCTGGTAGAGGGCTTCCTGCTACCCAAAAGGACCTGCTGTACCAAGCAAGAGCAGCACAGCTCAGATTGAGTTAGCCATGCAGCATCCACGCTGTGAGGTGGAGAGATTGCAGGTCGGGATGACAGAGTCGTCTGTGGTCCTGAGTGATCAGGTCTGGCCACAGAGGGAGTGGAATTGGAGTGTCCACCGACAGCTCTAGGAGAGTGGTATACCAATGCTGCCTGGGCCACGCCGGGGTGACCAAAATCAGATGGGCCCTGTCCCTGCGCAGCTTGAGCAGGACCCTGTGGACTAGCGGGAATGGAGGGAAGGCGTAGCACAGGTGATCCTTCCACTGTATGGGGAAGGCATCTGACAGGGAACCCAGAGAGCGTCCTTGTAGAGAGCAGAACACTTGGCATTTCCGATTCTCGCGAGAGGCGAATAGGTCTATCAGGGGAAAGCCCCACTTCAGGAAGACAGAGTGGATGATGTCCGGGCGAACCGACCACTCGTGAGTCTGAAATGATCTGCTGAAGTAGTCCGCTAAGGTGTTCTGGACTCCTGAGAGAAACGATGCCACCAGATGGATTGAGTGGGCTATACAGAATTCCCACAGACGAGTGGCCTCCTGACTGAGGGGGGACGACAGGGCTCCCCCTTGCTTGTTAATGTAAAACATGGCCGTTGTGTTGTCTGTGAGGACTGCAACACAATGGCCTTGAATGCGCTCTTGGAATGCCTGACACACCAGGTGCACAGCTCTGAGTTCCCGTATGTTGATGTGCAGGGATGACTCTCCTGCCGACCATAGCCCGTCTACGGAGGACCCCGAGATGGGCTCCCCATACCAGGGATGACGCATCCGTGACTAGGGACACGGAGGGCTGCGGGGCGTGAAATGGCACCCCCTTGCACACTGATTTGGGGTCCAGCCACCAGTCTAGGGAGGCTAATATCCCTGATGGGACGGTAACCACTGTGCTCAAGCTGTCCCGACCTGGGCGGTATACTGTTGATAGCCAGGCTTGGAATGGATGTAGCCGCAGCCTGGCGTGCATGGTAACATACGTGCCAGAGGCCATATGTCCCAGGAGGCATAGGCATGTTTTCATGGTCGAGGTTGGGAAGTTTTGCAGGTTGTGGACGATGTTCACCTGGCATTGGAAGCATGCTTCCGGCAGAAGTGCTCGGGCTAGGCCTGAGTCTAAGACTGCGCCTATGATTTCTATCCTCTGGGTTGGTACCAGAGTAGATTTTGTGACACTGAGCAGGAGGCCCAGTAGATTGACCATGTTCATGGTGAGCTGGACATGAGACTGCACCTGATCCCTGGAGCAGCCCCGAATAAGTCAGTCGTCAAGGTGTGGGAACACTTGGATCCGTTGTTGACGAAGGGAGGGCAGCCACAACAGCCATGCACTTGGTAAACACCCTGGGAGCTGTAGATAGGCCAAAAGGAAGGACGGTGAATTGAAAGTGCTGTTGATTGACCACAAAGCGAAGGAAGCATCTGTGCGCTGGGTAGATCGCAATGTGGAAGTACGCGTCCTTCATGTCGAGGGTGGCGTACCAGTCTCCAGGATCTAAGGAAGGAATAACGGTCCCTAGAGAGACCATACGGAACTTCAACTTTACCATGAATTTGTTGAGTCCGTGTAGGTCCAGGATGGGCTGAAGCCTGCCCTTGGCCTTGGAGATTATGAAGTAGCGAGAGTAAAAACCTCTGTCCCTTGACTCTTTTGGAACCTCCTCTATCTCCCCCACAGCTAGGAATGATTGGACCTCCTGTAGAAGGAGGTGCTCGTGAGAAGGGTCCCTGAAGAGGGACGGGGTAGGAGGGTGGGGGGAAAAGCAAATAGAGGGGAGTAAGCCCTTTTCACCGTGCGAAGGATCCAATGGTCTGATGTTATGTGAGACCACGCACAAAGGAAATGGGAGAGACTATCTTGGAAACGCAGGGAAGGATCCTGAATGGAGACTGATGCTCCATCCTTGGGCACACCTTGCTTAGTTCTGCTTAGGCCTAGCCGATGGCTTGCGAGGGCCCTGGCCTTGGCTGGCTTGGTGGCCAGTTTGTCTGCTTCTACCAC
This sequence comes from Lepidochelys kempii, assembly GCF_965140285.1. Taxonomy (NCBI): domain Eukaryota; kingdom Metazoa; phylum Chordata; order Testudines; family Cheloniidae; genus Lepidochelys; species Lepidochelys kempii. The sequence goes on along the minus strand of NC_136385.1, from coordinate 128,227,184 downwards.
CTCGGCCACGTCTTCTAAAGAAGTCCTGCCTTGGCCGAGGGGGAGGGTAGGACCTCTGAGGCTGAGGTCTGAAGGGCCTTCTCTGCGTTACTGGGGTATGCATTCCCAAAGAGCGCATAATAGTTCTCGAGTCCTTCAGACTCTGCAGCCTTGAGTCTGTTTTGTCTGAGAACAGGCCCTGGCCATCAAAGGGTAGGTCCTGGAGGGTCTGCTGCAACCCTGGTGGTAAGCCAGAGACCTGCAGCCACGAGATGTGGCGCATGGCTATGCCTGAGGCCAGGGTCCTAGCTGCCGAGTCCGCCACGTCCAGAGAGGCTTGCAGGAAGGTTCTGGCCACCTTCTTGCCCTCCTCCACTAGAGCCCCAAATTCCAATCTGGACTCCTGTGGAACCAACTCTTTGAATTTCTCCATAGAGTGCCATGAATTATAATCGTATCTGCTCAGGAGTGTCTACTGGTTGGCCACCCTGAGCTGCAAGCCTCCGGCTGAGTACACCTTGCACCCAAACAAGTCTAGGCGTCTAGCATCCTTTGATTTGGGCGCTGGGGCCTGTTGACTGTGCCGTTCCTTCTCGATGACCAAAGCCACAACGAGGGAACATGGTTGGGGGTGCGTGTAGAGTTACTCATACTCCTTTGAGAGGACAAAGTACTTTCTTTCCACCCCCGTAGCCATAGATGGAATAGAGGCTGGCGATTGCCAGATTGTCTTGGCATTGGCCTGTATAGTCCGTATGACTGGGAGGGCCACCCTGGACGGTGCCTCCACGGACAGAATGTCGACAACCGGGTCCTCTATCTCTACCACCTCCTCTACCTGGAGGGTCATATTGTACGCCATCCTGCAGAGCAGCTCCTGGTGGGCGTGGAGGTCCATAGGAGGAGGGCCCGAAACCACAGTCCCTGCCACTGCCTCATCAGGTGAGGACGAGGAAGATACCCCCGGGACTAAAGGGATCCTGGCTGGGGTCCTCATGTGGAGGAACTTGTTGCCCAAGGTCTACCACACTAGGGGCGTGGGCCTGTGTTGGTGCTGGAGCAGTCCCCTCAGAACCTCCGGGGGCGGGGGGAGACGGGGAGGGACGACACACACAAGCCTCCGGTACTTGGGGCGCAGAAGGGAGGGAATGGGAAGCCTCTGAAGGAACCCCTTGGACCTGATGGTATGCCCAGGGGGTCCAAAAAGACCACTGTGGAGGTCCTTGGCCCAGGTCCTGGCCTTCATCCAGCCACTGTCCTGCACCATCCTCGCCCTGGTCCTGGGTGTGGTGGCCACCTGGTGAGCGTGACAATGTGGAGGCAGAGCGAGATGGCCAAGGCAGCGCTGAACGTGTCGGCGCAGAGCCCCCCGGTGCTGTATCGTGCCATGCACCGGTGGCGAGATGTAGAATGGTACCGAGATGTCGATCGGTGCCTGCGGTCATATTGGTACTGGGAGCCTGATCTGGATCTTGACGGTGACCTTCGACAAGACCAGCGCCGGGATAGGCTCCGGGTCGAGGGCCACTCTGACCGGTACCAGCTGATCGATACCAGCCGTACCACAATTCGGATCTTCGCAAGCTGGAGCGGCGTCATGAGTACGACCAACGCTGAGAACAGGATTGGTGCCGGGACTGCGAGCGACGCTATGAAAGGTGCCGGGACCAAGATCGGGACCAATGCTGCCCTGCTTCACTTGGCGACAGCGGTCATATCAGGGACGGTTTTCCCTTCGACGGCACTGCCCGCACTGGAGGTGCCGCTGGCTGCGGGGGAGTCAGCTCTGTGAGTGCGATCAAGTCCCGCGCTGTAGAGAAGGTCTCCGGTGTGGAGAGCTGCCTTAGCTCGATTGCAGTGTGCACCGGGGAGCTAACATGCACCGGACTCGATGGCCCTTGCAGCGCCAGACTTGACGGTGCAGGAGCTGTTACATGTCCTGTGCGCTCCAGCAATGGACGCGGCTCCGGCTGAGGTGCGGGAAGTGTCGGTGGCTGTCGAACTGACAAAGAAGAAGCAGTCGGCACCTGCTTGGGCTGCTTCTTCTTCTGGCCTGGAGACAGGGACTGGTGCCGTCATGGTGGAGGTGCCGGGGGGGCCTGACGCCACGAGTCTTTAGCGGAGTCCAAACGTGGTGCTGGACCAGTCAGTGCTGCAGGGGCACTCCGTACCGAAGACAATGCCGAGTCCCGGTGCGCAGAGGAAGGGACCGGGCTAAGTGCCGCCTCCATAAGGAGCTGCTTGAGTCTAAAGTCCTGCTCCTTTTTGGTCCTCGGCTTGAAGGCTTTGCAAATGTGGCAATTGTCCGCTTGGTGGGATTCCCCCAGACACCTTAGGCAAGAGTCGTGGGGGTCTCCCGTCGGCATTGGCTTCAGGCAAGCCGAGCAGGGTTTGAAGCCCGGAAACCCCGGCATGGGCCCCGGTACCAGGACGGGGGAGAGGGAAGAAGACCCCACTCCACCCTACTCACTACACTAACTATAAACAACAGGTACTAAGAGAAAAGCTATGGAGAGTGGAGATCAGCTACGCTGCGCTCCACAGTTCCAATGACTGTCACAGGCAGGAAGAAGGAACTGAGGGGGCGCTAGGTCGGCTGGGGCATATATCCGGCGCCATGAAGGCGCCACTCCAGGGGGCGCCTCAGCCAACCCACCGAGTGCTGCTGGGATAAAACAAATCTTCCGACGATCGTGCACGCGGCACGCACACACCTAATTGGAATCGATGTGAGGAAGCACTTGAAGAAAAACAGCCTCTCTTTTCTGGTCTGCTGAATACCCTCTCTACCTTACCTCCTTCTGACCCACTCAGTGCTAGAATCCTTCCTGTGCTCTCCTCATCAAAGCCCCACATTCTCCTTTTTCTCTACTATCAGCCTGTGGTGTGTTTTGTGCCTCTGGGACAGAGCTTGCGTCCTTGCTACGTTTGGAAAGTGCTCTACAAACCAACAGCTCCACATGACAACAGTGCTAACACCATCTAGATCAACTGTACTCCAGACAGAGGGTTCTTACCTTTTCCTCCCTCTTCTGACAGTAACAGTAGCAAAGCCTAAAAATACCTTACAGTAAGTCTGGCAAAAACTGTCTCCCTCTTAAGGTCTGGAGTTTATTCCCCTCTAGATAACTTCAGAAAAGCCTAATATCGGGCCTAAACGTATAGCTCCATGAGGCCCCGGCTGAGGGTACAGCAAATCAAAGAAATAAAAAGGACTATTAACATCTTCCTTCCTGATTATTTTTAAGTTAGAGGGGACCAGTGACCTAGGGACGTTTGCGTGACCAATGGGGTGCTTAGTGACAGTAAGCAGTGGGACAAAGCCAGAGCACAAAAGGAGATGGGGTTTGGAAGGAGAGAGGCAGCCAAGCAGTGGAGAAGCAAGAAGGGGAGCTAAAATAGCAAGGAGACTAGAGGAGGAGCAGCTGGCCAGCCCATAAATATTTACCCGCTGAAGTTGTGCCAGCCAGACTAACCAGCAGCAGGGCTGCAACTGCATACTGGTCATGCACAGCAGAGGAGAGGTGTGCCATCTAGTGGAATCAAGACGGAGAAGGAAAAGGCAGGCTGGGTAGCAAAGGAGAGGAGGCAAGCCAGAGCAGGGGGATGCAGAGACAGTTCTGAGAGAAGAGGGTTTAGTACAGGTGGAGGGCTCCATGCTATCCTTTGATCTGAGCATCCCATCAGCAGTGTCAAAAATATTGCCCTGAAAGTCAGGGATTTCTGATGTTAGAACCAATGGGGCTTGACTTGATGTGGCCCTGCTTACACAACAAAGCAGAGCATCCCTATCAACCCCCACTAAAAATTACACGGTTCCAGTGTTTCGTAGTATCTGTCAACTATATTCTGCCTGTATGAGACATTGATAATTACCTGTTCCATTGTTGCTTCATGAAGCTCATTCAGATTCAACGTATAAATACCATCTTCAGTTCCAAAGATAATATACTGATCTAAAAAATGAGAGAAACTGGTTTAATCCAAAAGTACAATACTGCTTCTGTAGCAGGATTTAAAATACAAAGGGGAAAGCGAACCTACCTTTAGTATCAGGATGTATCCATGATGTTGCACAGTTAATCTTCAAAGGGCAACCATCAAAAACTTTTGAAAAACATGCTCCCATCTAAAAGAAACCCAAATTTAAACCAGAAACAAGTTTGCAATGTAAAGAGTTTATTTTTGAGTCTCCTATTTAATTAAATGTCAGACACATGAACACATTAGTCTTCCTTTCTTCAATCACACAAACCTGTTTTAATATCACTTGATGCAAAAAAAACCCTTCATCTTCCCCAAGAACACTACAATACATCCTCTAAAACTTCTTTTTTTCGGCTGAATTTCTACAGAACACCATAGATACAAATCCAGAACAACATGAAAGATTTTTAGTGGCTGTTACACTGACAGCAACACTGAATTCTTCTGGTAATAAACAAATTACTAACAGTATAAAGGCAAAGTAAGCAGATGGATAAATAAAATTGTGCTCCCAGTTATTCCTATTTTAAATGGTTTCAGAGTAACAGCCGTGTTAGTCTGTATTCGCAAAAAGAAAAGGAGGACTTGTGGCACCTTAGAGACTAACCAATTTATTTGAGCATGAGCTTTCGTGAGCTACAGTTCACTTCATCGGATGCATACCGTGGAAACTGCAGCAGACTTTATATACACACAGAGAATATGAAACAATACCTCCTCCCACCCCACTGTCCTGCTGGTAATAGCTTATCTAAAGTGATCATCAGGTTGGGCCATTTCCAGCACAAATCCAGGTTTTCTCACCCTCCACCCCCACACACAAATTCACTCTCCTGCTGGTGATAGCCCATCCAAAGTGACAACTCTTTACACAATGTGCATGATAATCAAGTTGGGCCATTTCCTGCACAAATCCAGGTTCTCTCACCCCCTCACACCCCTTCCAAAAACCACACACACAAACTCACTATCCTGCTGGTAATAGCTCATCCAAAGTGACCACTCTCCCTACAATGTGCATGATAATCAAGGTGGGCCATTTCCAGCACAAATCCAGGTTTTCTCACTCCCCCCCCCCACCCCCATACACACACAAACTCACACTCCTGCTGGTAATAGCTCATCCAAACTGACCACTCTCCAAGTTTAAATTCAAGTTAAACCAGAACATCTGGGGGGGGGGGGTAGGAAAAAACAAGGGGAAATAGGCTACCTTGCATAATGACTTAGCCACTCCCAGTCTCTATTTAAGCCTAAATTAATAGTATCCAATTTGCAAATGAATTCCAATTCAGCAGTTTCTCGCTGGAGTCTGGATTTGAAGTTTTTTTGTTTTAAGATAGCGACCTTCATGTCTGTGATTGCGTGACCAGAGAGATTGAAGTGTTCTCCGACTGGTTTATGAATGTTATAATTCTTGACATCTGATTTTAAATGAGATTTCTTACCAGCACCTTTGGAGTTGGCGGTAGACCATTGATTGCTGGCTTCTGTGGGGAAAGAGATAAGTTGTAAAGTGATTCACACTAGTTTTAAAACTCTACACCAGACATTCATGTGCATGTAACTATACAAGTGAAGTCACATCACTGACCAATATTTAACAGCTACAGTGTCAAATACTTACTGGAAAGTCTCTTTTGTCTTTTTTACGTGGCAGCTGGGGGACTTGTCCAGAACCTTCTACATTTTCCTCTGTGAGTTTCAGCATACTATCCCCATTTCCTAAAACAAATCCCACATGCACTTTAATGCATATCTGATAACCAAATTAAGTACAAATAATTTTGCTGCCTACATGCCCTGTTCTCTTCTCTGCAACATAGATAATTAATCCTAAAGAAGAGGGAGGCACTGCTCTGAAGTTAATATAAGCCAGCTGAACCTTTTCAGAGGGAGTTGCGGAAAAGGGGCCAGTCCAGCTGCCCAGTGCTTAGGGCTCCTCACTATTGAGAGAAACCCGTGTTTGTTGTCATTGCAACCCACTCAGACTGACAGATGGGAGCACACTGGGCCAACATAGCGATGGTACTGATTGGCTGCAAAAGAGATTCCACTCAGCATCCCTGTGCTAGCAGGAAGTTCTCTGACCTAGGCCTTTAGGGTACAAACCTCCAGGACACACAGAAAGCCCAGCACATGTAAGAAGGAAAGTCACACTTCAGGAATTACCTCTATTACAATCATGTTTTGCTTAAAGTCAAGTTAGCTCCAAAATGTATTTCTTTTTACAGGAAAAAAGAAACTTTCTGAAAACGTAAATTTAGAGAGACAAGGTGAATGAGGTAATATCTTTTATTGGACCAACTTCTCTTGGCAGAAGGTGTAAGCTAAAGAGTAACTCTGTGCCGCTCAAAAGCTTGTATCTTCCATCAACAGAAGTTGGTCCAGTAAAAGATATTACCTCACCCACCTTGTGTCTCTAATGTCCTGGGACCGACACAGTTACAACAATACTGCAAACAATATAATTTAGGTTATTTACCCAAGTCACTGTATCGAGCTGTAAGCAGTCCAGGGCTGCTGAGACTGCTAGTCATACCAATGGGGGGCAGCTCAGCTTGAGGCCCACAAGCTGGAATACTCTGTCTCCTATGAGCTGGCAGCGCTCTACTCTGTGAATCTGGAAAGTGTTTTATTGTCTGAGACTTCTCATCATCCGCAAGGCTTTCTTCAGGGTAATTGTTTATCCTTGGCTGTAATAAATAAAATAGGTGGGGCTTTATAAAATAAGGTGAATGATGATTTTTCAGAGGCATAAAATTATTACATGCTAGCTTTTATGTAGAAAATGTATCATTGTTCTAACAAAGAACATTGACAGCAGGATAATCTATTATCAGAATTATTCTTTTCTTGATTGATTTTGAAAAATAATGGCATAGTGGCAGAAAGAATAATGGTCAACAGGACATAGTACACATATATGACGTCCTTTCAAGAGGGAGACTGCCTAAAAGCCACTTTTACAAACATAACGTATAAGGCCCAGTGACACCCAGTATAACCAAAGTTCAACAGGACTGTACAGGGTGTAGGTCAGCGCAAAATATGGCCCATCGTGTGAAGTCCAATAGCTATGTTTCTCCCCAACTGTTAGTAAATTAGCTCCTAAATTTACGAGCGGCTAGAAAGCATCAGACTGAAGTATTTCACAGAGTGTCATTTATCCACAAACTCTTCTTTAAAACACGGCAGAAATTTACCTTAGGAGGTAGTGGTGGTGGTCCTGCTCGCTTTAGGGTTGACCTAAAACAGAAAGGTGCAGTAGCATCTTGGTTATTTATACAAGCACAAAAAACACAGACAGGTTTGGCTGAAAATATGAAGTTTGTGGAAATAAGATAAGCTATGTGCATAGAACAGATTGTCTTTTCATAGCTTGACACAAAAACGGGTTAAAGCAGACGCACAATACAAGGAGGATCAGAAAAGCAGGTTAATATTTGTTAGTGGTGGTTTTTACTTGAATTATGTTCTTTCATAGTGTAATGTTAAAGACAATTGTGCAGTGAAGAGTACTTGAAATTAGCAGGATTAAACAGATGTTAAGATAGCTATTCCTTTGGGGTGATTACCCACACTCCTTTAACTCTCTTTGTTACTCAAGAAAATCCCTCCCAACAATGAAAATGTTACATTGCTGGATCAGTCAGTAGGTCAGGACACAGAGAAACATCCTCCCAAATTCCTTAAAGTGACAAAAGAAATTGACAGCTGTCTTCTAATAATCATTCTAACACCTACTGAAGGTGTTTGGTTCAAACAACAAAAAACCCATAGCTATTTGACATGGCTTGCCGTTTTTGCTCAAGAATGATTAAGTACTTGAATAGCAGGGATGTCGTAGGGTGGGAGGGAGGTGCATTGGCAGAGCTCTGTAGGGACCCTTGTATATCAGCTGTCTGTCCTAAGCCTGGCTCATCATAGTAATAATATCCTCTCATTCTCAACACACAAAATCCCCCCGAAAAAAAATAAATCAGAAGCTTCCTTGCACACCCCATAATATTTTATTGGGGGGGGGAAGAGAAGAGAGGATAGCTCTTCTATCTATAGAGTGCTTTCAGATGTTCTCTTGGCGCTTGTGTACACAATGAAGGGTGCATTACGTTTAGGAGTGCCACTAGCCCTTCACAGTCATGTGGGATAAATACAACATTTTAAGAAAAGGGATTTTGCCAGAACCGTAACTGCTTAAAGAAAGAGCTATAGAGAATACAAGTGAAAATGAAGGAGGTTCACTCACTCTTCAACATCTTCACTGCCATCGCCAAATTTTGTGAACGGTCCCCTAGGTAAAATGTTCATAAAAATAAGAGGCCCACTCTTAAGTTCTATGAAGATCAATGCAGTCAAAATTTGATTACTGATGCACTTCACTTTGACATTATAGTATCTACCAGCCTATTACAAGTACAAAAGTACCTTGCTCTTATTCACTGTGTTAAGCCCTTTTTTCTTTGTGCACTTTATTTTCCCCATACACTAAGGAATAGTTATTTATGTTCTCTTATGCTTTGGTATCATACACTAGTCTCACATCTCCATCTACTAAGGATATTTAGGCACTGCTGCAATGTCCAATTATGTGTCCTAACAACCAACGGAAAATGGAGAAAGTTAGTGAAAAATGCAGGAATATAGTAAAGAGTCTCACAGATTGTTTTCTTGTTACACCGTTAAATATTTTTTCATCAAACCTACTGCAGGGTCAACAGAAAAGTCAGATTTTTAACCAAACTTTTAGATTTCTGAAAATCAGCAACTTTCTAGCTAATTTTACAGAATAGTAACTTCAGTTTATTTCACAGATATGGTTCTAAATAACACTACATTGTAAACATTCAGTTGCTCAAAATCCATCAACACTAATGCTGCTCATGCGCTCAGGGAGAGAACTATTTTGGTGATGGTCTGTTATGATTAGCTAATCTCAATTATAACAGTGAGCTCAGGGAAGGACAGACCTTTTTTCTGGAGGTGGAAGTGAGAGTCACAACTTGCCTGTCACAATTTTATTTTTTTAATCATCAGATACAGATTTCTGCAAGGCTAGGGGAACAGGCTGGCAATCAGAATCCATTGGAAAGATACAGTTAGCACAGGGAAATGCTAGAGGTTTGTTTGTTTTTGATAAAACATGGTGGCATCTAAAATTCAGAACAACGATGGACAGACTCCAGTACCATAGGATCCATCTTTCTGTGGACCTAGCTGTCTAACGTCCCCACTAATTAGTACATTCTGTAAGGTTCCATGAAATGCCATGTCAACAGGAAAAAAAGATTACAGGTCCATTTACATAACTACTGAAGAACAAAAGCATATTAATAAAAACATAGCACTCTGTATACTAATCAATTTCCCTTTAAGCTGCTTCTTCTGAGTGGTCCCAGAATAGCTGCTAATGAAACTATGACTGCTGCCCCAGACACTACCGGGAGACGGGGGGGAAGAATCAATTACCCCCAAGTCATTACCAGATGTAAGCACTAAAAAGTTACTCATGCATAAGGCAGAAAATAGTGCACAAAATATTAATTTTAAATAGTTAAATTATAGATTGAGAAAGTATCAAACCAATTCCCATCTTCCATAAGCATAAATGGCATTGGTCTTGTTTACATAAAACTAATCCGAGTCAGCGTATAAATCAGTGTTCTCTCTGGCATGGGCCAAACCACAGAAAAGCAGCCCACCCCCTCTCTCGAGCCAGCCTTTTCTTTACCATTATGGCACTCTCCAGAATTCCCTCGCTCAGAAGGGCTCAGCATTTCCTGTTTACCATTCCGAGAAGGAACTGAATTCCAAGAGAATGGCAGAGAAACTCACTGTCCTGGGACTTTACGACTGACGCCCTTCCAGTCAAAAGCATCACTTCATAAATATGTATACTCATTTATAGCTCGTTACGCTGTTCATAGCTGCTTTTGATGCAGTTTTATATATACAGCCTACATTATACAAAAAGCCACAGCATTAAAGAATCAAATTCATATCCATGGGTAGTTTTGAAGAGGACACAGAAATCCTGGAGATTCCAGCTGCCCACAGAACAGCCTCATCAGTAACATGTAAGGCTTTCCAGCTCTACTAGCCAGTGTCACATAAGCAAAACAAGAAAAGTGGAGGAAAAGGAGTTGTTCCTGTTTCTGGGGAGAGGACGGGCCAGGCCTACAAAACCATCTTGAATTTTCACTATTGAAGGAGCAAAGATGAGAAGAAAACAGAAAATAAATTGAAGGATAAACTGTCACACATTTAAAAACAATGGATTTATTATACTTTGCATGACATGACCGGTTGGATTGCGGAACTGTAATGTTGGAAATGAGCTATATACTAAAGGTTATCTGCAAAATTTAAACACAAAAGCATATTGTGCACTGACTGCCTCCACATAAAGAAAGGAGCAAGGGATTTTTCAGCCTAGCAGTAATTTAAATTTGGTTAAAATACTCTTTCCTGTTTAGCTGGATCATTCAGCGGGTAATACCAAGCCTGCTTACTTCTTGTTATAACTTCAAAAAGATCAGCTTGAAAGCAGTTTAGCAGTGTGCAGTAACAGGAAGCCCTGTGCAGCTACGTGGTCAAATTCAGCCCTGGCTTTAACAGAGTTGTGCTCACTAACTTCAGGGTTATCTTTGACCTAGAGTAAGTTGGGATTTAAAATGCTGGGGAGGTAAAAGCTAAATTGTTAACTGACTATACTGTAGAATACACTGCACCTATAACGGTACATACCATTATACCATACCATACCACAAACACTTAAGTAAACACTTAAGCAATTTTTAAAAGCCAAATATTTGAAAGTCAGTTCCTCCTTTACTTACTTGCAAAGACTGCTCGTCAGCATTCTGCATGTGCCTTGCAACACGTGGTGACATCACAACCACTCACCAGTGCAGGGAGTGTTGCAAGGCAAATGCAGAATCCTGAACTGAATTCTTTGAAAGGCAAGTAAAACAAAAACTGATTTTAGTTATTTTGTTTTAATACGTACTCTACATATACTACACGTTCCCACACTGACTGGGGAGCATAACCGATCCCCCCCAAAAAACGCTGTTTGTCTTTCACAGGGATCAAAACTGCACAGAAGTGATTATCCTTGCCCGGATGAGCTGACCAACCGGATCACAAGAACTGCACTGCAATATTGTATTCAATGTGAAGGCCAAATAATTTTTACCTATACTTTGGCCTGTCTTACTTTATCAAAGGACATAAAAAACAGAATTAATCAGTTCAAGGTTTTGAGGTTTTTCATAAACACAATTCTGGGTTTCTTTTCACATAATCAAAACTATGAAAATGCTACTGAACTGTGTACGTACTTGCTGCTGCTTCCACCATCAACAAAAGGATTCCAGTGTGACGCAAAGTCTGTGCCTGCTGCCACAATCTGAAGATGCAGAAATTTCAGTTCAACAATTATTTATTTAATTGAAAAAAACTATTCTCTAAACATATTTCCAGAGCATCCTGGGGGGCTTGGGAGGTAGAGAACTGCAGAAAATAATCACCCATAAACAGAGGCACTTCAGTTTCAAAGTCCGAATGTTTTTAGTCTGATTATTGAAAAAAAATAAAAAATAAAAAAATTCCAACCTTCCTTTAATTTGGGCTTGAAAACAACACCTGGAAATGGCGAAGCACACAGGTTCAACAGATGAAAAATGACTTAATTAAAGTGTTCTGGTACAAACTTGATAAGGAGAAAGCTTTTCTCCGTGGGTACTGGTGTAACAGACCACTGCTACTCTTGGGGACCATGATCCCCGAATGAGATCACATTGCGACTCACGGAACTACAGCTCTCTGAGGGTTGTTACCCCGCACCCTGGACAGCAGGCATTTCACTGCACTCTTGCTGAGCTCCCAGCCCCATCAATGCCTTTTCACCAATGACTGGTGGAGGAGCTCCTGGTGAATGCTGTTAGTGCAGCACTCATTAAAGTGACCTTAGACATGTTAAAAAAATTAAAATTTTCCTTGGGAATCAAGCCAACCCGCCTCCAATTCTGCAGTTCTTTAAAAAATTATTGTGAGCTGTTGCTGCTTTCTGTAATCGGCTTGGGTCAGTTGCTTCCCCACTAACTTCCCCTTCACGGGTACAGTTAACATCTTGAGTGTAGAGGTTTTTTGTCCAGCGATTAAGCCCCAAAGAGACCAAGCTGGGAAAGGGCGCAAAATTTTGACATGAAAAAGGCCCATCTGGCCAACAGGAAAATGGCTTTAAACATCCGGATCCTGATTTTCATAATGCTGAGCACCTATGTTTCCAACTGGAGTAAGTGGGAGCTGCTGGGACTGAGCACTCAGGAAGAATCAGGCCCATTGCATCCACAGCCGCCCTCTGCTCCAGATGAACGTGAGCTGGCTGGTAGCATTCCATTAATCTGAAGTAAACATAACTGCTGAGAGTTAAAACAAACAGCAAAGTGGCACACAATGGAGGAACGTGGCTGTGCTCTGAGTAACAGAGTAGAAGAAATAATATTGGCTGGTAGAGAGATCTAAGGGAATCAAATTCAGAATCTCTTTTCACATTCCTACACTAATTGGTGCATTTCAATTTGCACATGAAGAAGATCCTCCGCATGAACCATAGAGAGCAATTCATTTTCTTCAGAATGTGGTGACTGTCTGAAAACGGATAGTTGTCTTCTTGTGACTCTTTTTATACTCTGATACATATTACTTAACAGAGTTAAAGTATAAAACAATAAGGACATTATTATAATCACAAACGATGAAAAACCAAGTCCTACCATTTCATCCCGAGCTTCCGTTTCTTTCCGTAAGGGAGGCTCAAACTGCAACTTGTCAACTGCAAAACATCACATTTTCAACTTTACGTGTAACATTCTACTGACATCCTCTTATAGCCAGACTATTAAAGTAAGCAGCATGCTGTAGCATATAAAAAACCAAAATGCACACTGCAATGTTATGTAATGCTTCATTTTAACTTGCCTATAAAATTCTAAACTCTTTGAACCACGAACATTTGTTTTTATGGAAGTCTTCAATGTCTAAATGTTTGCACTTGCAATGTATTTGTTATGAAACAACCTACAGAAAAGAAAACTGAGAAAAGAGCAGTTAGAATCCCCATTTAAAGTAGTCTAAATGATAATTATTTAGTTTGCGTGGGCACTCTCCAAACACAGAGAAAGCCAGTTCCTACTTCAAAGGGCTCCAAAATATCAGCACTTTCCCCCCACTCCAGCTGAAAGTGACCGAATAGCGTGTCAACATTGCATGGAGTGTAAGGACTTGCATTCCTTTTGAGTTTAACATACACCATAGTCAGTACAGCAGATGTGACCATAATATTTATCGTCACATATCTAACAATAATTTAGTTTGCTTGGGCACTTTATTATGGTCACATATCTAATATCTAATAATATCTACTAATTATTTAGTTTGCAAGGGCACTTCTTCCAACACAGAGAAAGCCAGTTCCTGCTTCAACAGGCTCCAATATTTCAGTATTCCCCACCCCGCCCTGCCCCTTTGGAAAGTGACTGAGTAGCGTGTGAATGCTGCATGGAGCGTAAGGACTTGCACTCCTTTTGAGTTTAACCTACACCATATCGTCAGCACATCAGATGTGACCATAACAAGTGGAGCATCCTCCAGTGGTTAGGATGAGGTTTAGCTGACCATCAGTGTGAAAACTAGCACAAAATCAGAGCGGCACCAAATTGCCATCTACTTTTCTATATTTTCCCTCGCCAGTGAGGGCCAAGACATCTGTGTGTAAGAACATGCTCTCCCACTAAAATAATCAACTTGGTCTTCCTGCTTAATGCTTCTATTAAATTATTATTTTTTTAATAGTAGGCATTCAAAGTTTGGCATCATTCCATGGCAGAGAGAGGCTGATTACAGAAGAAACAATACCCTGGTCTTATAGAAATGTTTGCATCCTGCAATGACATGAAATGAAGTAACAGAAAAGTGTGCAAGTTTTAATTTTGATTTTGGCAAAATACCGTGGAGATTTTTTTGTTGGTGTTATTTTTCTTTCAGTGAGCCAATGGTAAACTGGCTCTCTAAGGTTTGCTATAAAAGAGTGACATGGACACAATGTATCAGGAAGAATAAACCAGCACCACAAAATGGGAAAAAGCACATTAGGGACTTACAATTTATCTCTGACGCTGTTCTTTCCGCTCTAGCATTCCTGTTTGTAGAGCGAATGGTGTGGCGAATAACAGAGTGAGGCTGTTAGAAACAGAAACATTATAATTCAGTTATATTGTCTTCACCTTAGATCTCATACCATAATTAAAGGGAAACTATTACAATGGGACACACTCTCTATTGCCTGCACACAAGCCCCTGGTACCTGACAGCAAGCTTAACCTCAACCCTGTGGCAAGGCATCCTGGTTTCTACTGTACTGCTGTGCCGCAGAGTAGAATAATTTTTCAACCCCTCTCTGAAGTGAGAATATAAGTTTACAGAGGGAAAACAGGAGACTATTTTTAAACATCGGCTTTTCAAAACAGGAAAAACACAAATACGTTCTCACCTCAAAATCATCATCATCAGCTTCACTGTAATGTGTATGGTTGTCAGGATTATTTACTTTGTCCAACAGCTCAACTGCTAGAGATCTCGAGAGACCGGGTTGTCCTACAAAACTATGCTAAAAATCACAAAAAAACCAACATTACAGTAGGTTTAATAGGAGGCTTATATTTAATCCTGTACGTCTGGGCTTCAAAAGATTAGCCTAAAGTTTTGCAAAACTTTAAAGAGATTTTCTGAAGAGTGTCTCCTGAGCAAGTAGGCCTCTAAAGCATGCATCTGTTTTGGCCTGACCACATTATGCGTCAGTTGCAATTAGAAATTAAGACCTTAGTTGTGCAAACATTGATGCATTTGCTTAACTTTATGCATGTAAGTAGTTCCATGGAGTTCAAAGGGACTCTTTAGGTGAGTAGAATTAAGCATTTGAGTAACTGTTTTCTGAATCAAGGCCTAATTTTGCCTTATGGGGTGACTAGTAAACAATCTATACAGCTAATTCTACCAAACTGGGGCACACAGTTACAAAATGCCTATCTTTGGACAATTAAAGCTGGACTTATCTTGCAGTGTAGACAGGCATCTTTATAAAATCTTGCCACCAAATAAAACTTTTGTATATTCCATGAGATTCCAATTTCACTTTTGCTGCGTTTGCACAATTAAGCACACTTGTATGATAACAGTGTGAAACATAGCCCCTGTTTGGTGCACTAATGACTTCTTTCTCTGTGAAACAATAGATTTAATGGTGACATTGCAAGTTCTGACTTTTCTTTTTCGACACTTACAGTAAGGAGTCTTTCTGCGGTTGGTCTCTTCTTTGGATTTTTTGTAAGTGCTATTTTGACAAAATTATGGAATGTTGATGACCTTTACACAAAAAGACAAAGAAAAAATTGAATACTTAAAATCAAGTTAAGTTTTTCTGAAAAGGAAAAAATAACGGTCACTTTCAATGTAACTGCTATATAAATGGCAAGACATCTACTAAATTAGAATCCTGGTCAAATATCCCATGGCATTTCAGATTTATACCATTCTGCTGCTGAGTTAACTAGCAGGAGATTACTACTACTGTCCCTTTGGAAAAAACAGTCAAAAGGTCAGATTCCATTTGAAGTCTTATGGCACTATATAACAGAAATAAAAATAATATAGTGAATTAGGTATACACTACAGCAAACCCACAAAATCCAGGCAAGTCTGACACTCCACATTATCTCATGTCACCAGGAGGAAAATAAAATGCACAACGGTGTAAGATCAGGAGAAAGCATCAACCTCCTCTTTCAAATACATGGCTCAGATTTTCAAAGCAGTTCAGATGATTTAACGACACCGCTCTTCTTTTAAATTAATGCAAGACGTGAGGCTGAGTCTCATCCTATAATTTTTACTTGTCTTTCTTGCAAGTGTTTATTTTAATGTATCTTTCAAAGGATAGATTAGCCTGAATTTGATGACTTTCAGGGCACGTTGCAAAACTTATCCCTCAGGTATTTGAAAACAAAAAGGAATTGGACTGGTTGAGGGCAGGGGCTAATTATCTGCTTCTCGGAGGTGGGTTGTACTGAACTGTACTACTGCACCTGGAGTTTTATTTGTGATGTGCTTTTAAGTTATGGCAAGAATGCCTAGAGTATAAAGATAGGTACTCTTAGCATGTGCACAAATCTCGGGCGGGGGGAAGGAAGAAAGAGGTGCAGAGTGCAAAGTTTAGTGCAGAATGCAATTCACAGAAGGACGTTTTTCCAGATGATAAACAATTTTAAGTATCTGCCCGCAGCGATACTGGCAGAATCCCCCTCTCACAGACTTAAGGAAAAAAGGACAGCTACTTGGTCACTAGCAGCATTCTAAGTACATAACTGGGATTAACTGCTTCACTACAGTGAGTCTTGATCACATGCACAGTGTCAAACTAACTGTCAAATGTGTGTTCTGGAAGGAGATTTCTCTCTCTCTCCAGGCAGCAGACCAGAGGGAGTTTTCCTTTTTCTCTGGACCAGCAGAGGAAGAGCAATTAGCATTATGTGGGCCTGTCCCACACAATCAGTTTCCTGCCATTGCAGAAGTATGTGCACTGCTGGACCTCGGTCCTCTCTGTTGCATTTGTTTCTAGGTTCCTATAAAATCAAATCAATTACAAAAAAAAAAAAAATCTATCTTGCTTGCTGGTACATACTGCAGATGTCTCAGGCTAAAACACTTCATCCTCAGGGAAATCATCTTTCAGACCACTGGGATGAAAACTAATGCACAACACTTTTAGCAATGGTTTTCTTCTTCCACAGAGCAATATGAATTAATGTCCCATTTTTAGAGATAGATTGTTTTAAAGCATGATTTACCAGGGGTGAATTATGTTCCAATAAAAACTTCGGAGTTTGAGCAAATAATGAAGACTTTTTGGTCACTGCAGAAGTCAAAGCAATTCAAAAATTCATGACTTATACTACATTTAGCCCTGATCCCGCACTGAGAGCTTCACAGTTCAGACTCCCCTTGATTTAATGAGGCGCTGCATGAACAGGGAGTCTGTTCGCATGGTTCTCACTCCAGGATCAGACTCTTTTGCTGTAATTAAGTATTTTAAGTTTAGCAGTAAGAACTGAATTCAAAGGGACAACTCATGAGTCCCAAATGTGCAGATGTGTTCGCAGGTTCAGGGCATATGCTTATGAACTGCTGACATAAATAATCAATCATTCACATGATCTTTAAAACATGCCCTGAACAAAGGGAGAAAAATTTTATTTGACTTACCATTTTGCTTTTTCCTTGAGCTTTGGAGGTTGAAAGTTACTTTTAGACATTAGAAATAAAGCCCTAAGATAAAGAAAGCATAATAATAATATACAATATGAAAATAATTAATTTTATTCTAATATCTTGAGACTGAATAAAATACTGTACACAGCAGTTCTATTACCCCACAAGAGACAATATGAGCTGATGAAAACCCAAATGAGTTCTGTAGCATGTAACATAAAAGATCTTGTAAGAGACAAAATAAAGCCGTTGATTTCTTTAATTATGGACAGTGTTTTTGAAATAAAATCTGTTTATTTTCTTGTGCAACCCTGCTAAGTATAGGGCTACTACAGAGTTCGGGAACTAAAACACTTACAAAATGTTACGTCCTTAAGAATCGGATTCCAGAACCTGAATCGACATCTTTAAATCAAGACTGGATGACTTTTACAAAAGGCGTGGTGCACTAAAACAGAAATTATGGGCTTGATGTAGGAATCCCTGGGAGAGGTTATAAGGCTTGGGTTATGCAGGACAGACTAGACGATTGTAATGGTCCCTTATGGACTATGATTTAAGAAAATGCTTGAAACGAGCGAGTCTCATGAACAGCAGACCTCATTGGATGAAGGTCAAACATTGGCGGCTGAAGTTCTCCAAGTTCGATTGCTGTTATGCCAACTGCCCAGATATCACAGAGTTGGTTGTAACCGCCATTCTTTTCCACTGCTGCAACTTCTGGGGCCATCCTTAAAATGTAAAATCATCATTTGATTACATACTATAGACCATCACTTCCATAGCACCTCCTTTGACCTGAGGATCTCAAATCTCTTTACATGATTACTGTGGAATTCATTCCAAGGCAAAGGGCCTATGCAAAGAGTGTAAATGGGGCCTGATGTGATCCTCTGCACTGGGATGAATTCCTTCCATTAAAAGAACAATGGCACAAAGGGTAAGTGTCTTGGCCAAAATCATGAATTCTATAGCAGAGCCAGGAATAGAACCCAAGTCTTGTGATACCCAGTCTAATCCTCTAACCCCAGCACAATCTTTCTTCCCTCAGTCTGTTTTCTCTAATATGAAGCAGAATACAGTATGCAATTTAAAAAAAAAAAATCTATAATTTAAGTGTTTTGTCTATATTCAGTCCTCATTATGGCTATTATGCTAATGAGGGATCTCTGTATTAAGGCAGTGCCTCAATTCAATGCAGTTAAATTTGCATTTTTATACAACCTAAAAATTATGAAGTTGAAAATGTCTGGCATTTCAAAGCCTTAAATAGCAAAGGCTGTGTTGAAACAAAAATAACTGAAATGTGCTTCTTTACACTGTAATGTCCCCTGCATGGGGGAAACTCAGATGCCTACCATGTATAACAAATGACATTCAGCACTGTATTAGATTGGCATAGGCTGCTGTTACAGTGATATTACAAAGCAACAAAATGACAATGTCATCTCTTGCCCAAGCACATTACTAAATCAGAAATAGTTTATATAACTATATGATGTCTGGAGTTAAACATATCTGTATTTTAGAAGCTTAAGTATAATTTGTAAATACTGACTTCACTTTGCATGTAGTCATTCTATGAATCAAAGCAATTTATTACCAGTAAGGGGTACCAATAAAAGATTTTCTCTTCGCAATGGTGGCTGTTATTTTTGCTGCTACTCCAAAGTCAGCTGTAAAACAAAATTACATCATCATTAAACATTTCCTAAAGACTGAATGTTTAATGAAAAACCAACATCACTCTAGGAAGTTATTATAAATCAATACCACACACACATTCCTAGGTAATAAAATTAAGATAATTGTTTACAATGTTAATCTCTCAGGTAAAGAAGAGCAGAAAATTCTAGCTGGACATTTTTTTTTTGAATGTCTGGAAATTGAAAGTTAGGTTTCTCCAAACTACCTTAAAAATGACCCTGTTTCCCCGCTTACCTCCACCTGTCTTATCACACCATAACTGAATCGTATCAGGACAGAATGTTATATATTCTAATTAATATATACTGGAGGGAAGACAGATTGGCACTGTAGTTATATGAGAGTGCGCTGTGTCAATGAGGAAACAACAGGGGAGATGTTTTGTTCTTATTGTTAAGACAAGAGACGCAGTAGGGACTCTCCAAAGATGATAGCAGAGCTACACTGAATGCATGGTATTGCAGATAATCATCCTATGTTCCCAGAGCCAGAAATCATGCCAGTCTAGTTTTGTTTTACTGTATTTCCTCTATAGTACCTGAAGAATTGTAGTTCATATTGTAGGCAAAGGATGGCTTGCCAGTAGGTAGAAAATGGGTAGCCATGTGTGATCATAGTTAAAGTTGTTAATGGAAATTCAGCTATGAGGTTTCTAGGCTTTCAATTAAAAAAAAATATTGTGTCCTCCTAATATATTGCTTCCGCACACCCACAATGGAGAAGTGAAGTTAGCCATGTGGCCACATTCATTTCTATGTGCTTGCTTTACATATTCTGTTTAGCAAAAAAATCCAAGAGGATTTGTGGCACCTTAGAAACTAACAAAATTTATTTGGACATAAGCTTTTGTGGTCTAAAACCCACTCCATCGGATGCATGCAGTGGAAAATAGAGTACGAAGATTATATCTATATATATAGATATATATAAATACACACACACACACACACACACACGATGAAAAAATGGGTGTTACCATATCAACTGTAACGAGACCAAATTGGGTCATTACACAAAGTAGAACTATTTCCCCATGCTAATTTTTCCCCTACTGTTACTCATACCTTCTTGTCAACCGTTTGAAATGGGCCATCCTAATTATCACTACACAAGGTTTTTTTCTCCTGCTGATAATAGCCCACCTTAATTGATTAGTCTTGTTACAGTTGGTATGGCAACACCCATTTTTTCATGTGTACATATATATCTATCTTCCTACTGTATTTTCCACTGCATGCATCTGATGAAGTGGGTTTTAACCCACAAAAGCTTATGCCCAAATAAATTTGTTAGTCTCCAAGGTGCCACAAGTACTCCTCGTTTTTTTTGCTGATACAGACTAACATGGCTACCACTCTGAAACATATCCTGTCTTGTATTTACCTAAACAGGAGAAAGGAGTATTCATATCTCATACTCTGTTGATAGTTCTCGCCAGAGTGAACTGCTGTGTAGCTACAATGTAAGTGCAAAAGGTGTCTCACTGAAACAAAGCAACTTACCACCTTTTGATTGGTTCAATTAAAAAACCCTCATTCATTTTCTATTTTACTAGTAATTTCAACTCAACTTACCTAATTTTATGTCTCCATGGTCTGTTAGCAGAATATTTGCACCCTAAAACAAAACATGCAAAAAATTAATATGCTAAAATAATATTTGGAACATTTTAATGCATTACAAAGTATTAAATTAGTCCCTGCAGTTTTAAGTGACCTTACCTTAATATCTCTATGCATTTTGCCCTTCATGTGCAAATAAGCAAGACCCTACAAGTCAAAAATAAATCTGTAACTCAAGTTTGCCACGTTAACATACTACAACACACAACATTTCAAATTCGATTTTTAACAGTTTAAACTCAATTTGTAGTTTTAATTAAAAAGTGAAAAAATGAACATTGAGATTTTGAGAAAAGGAGTCCGTGGCTTCTGCTCCTCACCACTCCTGATTCCAACACCAACACATGTGCAGACTTTTTTAAACAAGTTATATATGTAGCTTTTTGTTAGATATATTTTTAGCTTCAAAATGCACCTCAAGAGGCATAAGATTGATGACTGAAGCCAATAAAGTTTATTTACTTCTCACGTCTAGAAAGATTTCAGCCAAAGTTTGCAAGCCTGGGTGCCTAAATCCACATTTAGCTCATAAATAAAAGTGGACTTGTTTTCAGAGGTGCTTAACACTGGAATCTCTCACTGAAAGTCAAAACAAGTTCTGCAACACCAATTCTTCTTGCTAGCAAAATATTAGCTAAAAGGTTAGGAACAGACTTGCCCTATCAGATAAGTTTGTTGACCCATTTAGTCTACAATCAGCCTCTGGCAGTGACCACTTCACCAATGTTTCATAGGAAGGTGAAAGTGTCTTCTATGGCTCCCTTACACAATTATATATGGATGTATAGAGCATGGATGGTAGAGTCCCTTCCTGACACAAAAATGTCATGATCAGCTTACGCAATGAAGCATGACGTTTCACTATGTTGTGTTGGCTTACATTTCTATAATTAATTATAATAAAACGGACCAGAATTTTAGCTGTCCAGCCATAGAATTTTTCCCTCTACAAAACATTAGAATTCACTACCATAGATATATTTTGCGATGTATAATCATTCCTTTTATTGCTCAACTACGCACCCTCTCTTACTAGGAATTAACTGTCTTCTACAATTAGATTCAGAAATTTATCCTAAACGATGGCTGCACTGAACCATCATGTCAGTTGTACAGTGTATGAGAATAGCCAGGTCAATCTAAAGCCTCAAATCTCCAAAGATTTATACATGATTAAAATAATTGCATTGAAATCAGTGGGACTACTCCTGGGGTTAAAGTTAAACATGACCAGGACTGGGGCTTAAGATTCTGATCCTGCTATACAGGCAGACTCTTATAGCTGTATAAATCCCTTTGCAGGACCAGGGCATATGGGAACTGACATATGAAATGCTGCATTAAAATTATGTAATAAAGTATTTGTTACACCACATTACTGTAATATCCTACTCATTTATACTAATACTGGAAATGTGAAAAATGAATTTGTTAACCCTAGCCATTGAAGCTGTATTCCCAGGTTTACAAATGTAAGTGACGGCACAGCACCTCCTTCTGAAATAGCTTATCTTCCTCATATGTATCAAAAAGAGGCTTTGTTCTGTATCTACAGAAGTACAGTACCTGTAACGTTTCTCTGCATACATATGCAATTTGTAACTCGGACAGTGGTCCAGTTACTGAAAACAGAAAGAGAGAAACAAGTCTTTGGGTTGTAATGCACACTTTACATATACCACTGTAAAACAGTCAACAGACTGGGTAATATCCAACCTGCAAAAGTTCAAGGGACACTTTCAATTTCAAAAAAGCAAGTTGAAAGCCATTTTAGGTGCTACTCTGATAGTGTCTTTCTGTAGTTTTCCAGGCACATTTTTCATTATTAAATCAAAAGAGGGCTACTACCCGACTTCTCCAGTATGAACAATGGAGGGAAACTGCTAATGCAGGGGAAACAGTCAGTCAAACTGGGTGTACCCAAACCATCATCAAATGCACAAAGTAAAGAAGCTGAAAAAGAGAAGGAACATCTCCCATACCTCTCAGGTATAGTAATCCTGTGTAGTATTTGCAACAAGAGGTAAACATTTGCCAGAGAACAGAGAATTAAAACATTTTTCAGACAAATGTGATTTTTAAGTTGATGACATCTGCTTGCGCTCTTCATGGAGGTAAAAAGCAGAGATCATTTCTGTTTGCCTTTTAAAATTAGAAATTCAGATCTTTTTTACCCCGGATGACTGTGGCACCTGAAGATTGTTTAAAAACTTGCTTGCATCGACAGCTATTTATATTACACTAAATGACTGAGACATACATAGATGAAACAATATCTCTGCTTAAAATTCAAGAACTCCATCCCTTTAGTTAAGGTCTGAGAAAGCCCACAATCTGCTTTCCAAGACCTCCAACAAGCCTTCCAGCAAAACCAGTGAAGACCAAACCTAACATACATGAAATAAAAAACAAGAAGAATTGTTTAGAAAATACCTTTTTAGTCTTTATTCATCATAAAGGAGAACAAAATGACACACCCTTTTTTATCCTTTTAAAAGCTCACATTCAGAGTTCTCCTAGCAAAATTAGCTTGCCCAGATTGTTCACTATATGTTTAGCCTACTTTTACAGGCCTAACTTGTAATTAAATAGTACAGCTGCAATCTGAGGACAATGTTACTTTAAGAACTTTGATTTTTACAGTCCATGACTTACATGTTTCAATAAATGCAGTATTTATTACTTAATTACTTCAGTTATTAACATAACTTTTTGAATTTAAGTACCTTGGGGTTTTTATTTTGTTCATTTTTTCAAGGAAAGGGAATAAACTACTCATCCATGTTAACATTTAAAGTGTTAAGATAAAATGTTAACATGGATGGGATGGATTACTTGAGGGCTTTGAAAGTCACATTTCATTGAGATGAACTTCTGCAATGCGTCTCAGAAATAGTTTCCAAGCCTATTAAGGGTAACAGACATTGTGATGTCACAAAAAGGGGGCACGGTTTCATCAGGAAATGTTAATTTCTTAGCAAATGCCACTAAATATGATCATTTTCCAGTCACCTGTAACTAACTTTTCTCTCCCAGGACTGACTTCTCAATAAGGACTGTTTACATGCAAGATTGAAGGGTTTTCTTCAGTCTTTTTTAGAGTTAAAGAGCAAAAATATCTCAAAGCCTTAATGCTGAAAAAGTGTATTTTGTTCACTTCTCCAAAACTAAAAATAGCTAAAACATATTTTAACTTAGAAAACAAATAAACCCACAAGCTCCTCATCTCTTCATTCAAACCATGCATGAAAAATGTGAGTCCCCTAAAGAAGAATTTATCAGAAAGCTATGATCACGTGAAGATGGGAAAATAAGCTTTACATTAACTAGCAGTTTAAGGGTTAATTGTTCAATATAATATGGAGAGATTTAGGTACGTATTTCCATTATTTTTAATAGGCTTATGTACTCATCTCCTATTCATCACACTGGAAATATTCCTCCAAATACGTGGTTCCCAAAAAGGGCTCCATTTATTCCTATTTAGGATCTATTTAGAGTAGATGTACTTATTTATTTTGTAATGTTCAGTATAAAACAACAGGATATGAACACAATAGAAGAGTCACCATGTTTATGAAAAGTTCTTGATCAGTTATGCGGAGACCTTAGCCAATGCAAAATAATTGTTCACTTGCAGCAAACGAACGGTAAAATGCCAGTGGATTACCATTAAAATGACTCTCTATTGCTCTGTCATATTTTCTTTGCTTTCCACTTCGAAAAGATGCCAATAAATACGAAAATAAGTTTCAAAATACCATGGTAAATGTCCTGAAGTGATCCACCACCACAGTATTCCATGCAGATCCACAGCTTTTCACGGCTATTTTTAAAAAGTTAAACATAACTGTTAGCAGTTGACAGATCTATATACAGTAGCTGCAGTCAAAAATCATGATTTTATTATTTAACAGCTAGTTATTCAATTGTTATGTTTTCCATTTTCTTATCCCTTGAGGAATTCTAAAGTGCTGATGTATCACGAAATCCAGATATACATTTTGCATGTGTTTTAATACATACAAAGCAGGCTAGTAAATATCAATTCTCACTTAGGGTGAAACTCCCTATGTGTCAGATTCACTGACAAATTACTCTGTTGATCAGAACTGTAATATAATTGCCATAACCATGACCTTTTCTCTAAAATAAAGTTCATGTAAAAATACAACTGAGGCATACATTCTATTAACCAGGATAATTTTATGCTATCTTCTAGTTTCAAAGCTTAAAAGGAGGGTTCCTCAAAGATTCTACACCTCCGTTTTTCAAAGACATGTTGGCTTAAGCATTTAGCCATAAATCCAATTAAAGTCAAATTTGAGTCGCACCTTTCACTTTGAAAATGTAACTCCCCAAGCAATTTGGAGACCAGATCTCCTAGAACTGTGTAGCTAGGATAAGAGCGAGAATATGGAAAAGTGATTATATATATTCCCACAGAGCTCACTGATAAACTGCAGAACTCCAGAGAAATGGAAAATATTCTCCAACTTTTTGTATGGTATTTAACTTGTATACCTGAAAACACAGCCAGCTGGCCTCACCTCTTCTTTCTCTTCAATATTTCACAGCTGTCCCACCACAGCCATGAAATCTGATCGTTACCAACAATTCAGATTTAGAATATTTACAAATCACAGCTACCCAGCTATACTTTTGTAATAGCAATACCTTTAAATAAAATACCAAGAGGCAGAATTCTTTGGGTAAGTAACTAGCCTATTTTATTTTAAAAGTTACTAGAATTTCAAATCTCCCCACCAACTTGGTGGGAAACCAAAACTCCCAAAACATCAGGCTTTGAGGCTGGATTCATTGCAACAGTCTCCATGGAGAAGGCTTCTGGCTAGCAGAGATGGTGCAATATTAGTCACTATTTTAAAAGGCAACTAGGAATCAAGAGACCAAATGAGAAGGGGACTGGGGCGCGAGGATAAGGGTGGTACTCCCTGTAGAGGAAGAGTTGTGGAAATGCACACAATTAAACAGGACTTACTTGAGATAGCTCCCAAAGTAGGCTACAATGTTGCAGTGTTTACATTCTTTAACCATATAGATTTCTTGCTGTATCAATGAAAAATCATCTCCTGTAAAACAAAGAAATGGCATGGTCACGCCAACAACATACATAAAACACAGACCTATATGTAAATGAGGTAAGTGGGCACACAGTGACCAAGAGCTTGAAAAGGTCTGAAAACATGCACATAATTATGAAACCCCAAGCCACACTGTATTTTGATATTGTGAGCTACAGCTCACTTCATCGGATGCATACTGTGGAAAATACAGAAGATGTTTTTATACACACACAGGACAGGCCTAACAAAGAAAATAACAGAACGCCACTAGCTGTCACCTTCAGTCTCCAACTAAAACCCCTCCAACGCATTATCAAGGATCTACAACCTATCCTGACGGACGACCCAACACTCTCACAAATCTTGGGAGACAGGCCAGTCCTTGCCTACAGACAGCCCCCCAACCTGAAGCAAATACTCACCAGCAACCACATACCACACAACAGAACCACTAACCCAGGAACCTATCCTTGCAACAAAGCCCGTTGCCAACTGTGCCCACATATCTATTCAGGGGATACCATCACAGAGCCTACTAACATCAGCCACACTATCAGAGGCTCATTCACCTGCACATCCACCAATGTGATATATGCCATCATGTGCCAGCAATGCCCCTCTGCCATGTACATTGGTCAAACTGGACAGTCTCTACGTAAAAGAATAAATGGACACAAATCAGATGTCAAGAATTATAACATTCATAAACCAGTCGGAGAACACTTCAATCTCTCTGGTCACTCGATTTCTGATCTCAAAGCGACTATCCTTCAACAAAAAAACTTCGAAAACAGACTCCAACGAGAGACTGCTGAATTGGAATTAATTTGCAAATTGGATACAATTAACTTAGGCTTGAATAGAGACTGGGAATGGTTGATTCATTATAAAAAGTAACCTATTTCCCCTTGTTTATTCCTCCTCCCCCCCCCCCCCCCCACTGTTCCTCAGACGTTCTTGTTAAACCCTGGATTTGTGCTGGAAATGGCCCACCTTGATTATCACACACATTGTAAGGAGAGTGATCACTTTACATAAGCTATTACCAGCAGGAGAGTGGGGTGCGGGGAGAGAAAACCTTTTGTAGTGATAAACACCCATTTTTTCATGGTCTGTGTGTATAAAAACATCTTCTGTATTTTCCACAGTATGCATCCTATGAAGTGAGCTGTAGCTCACAAAAGCTTATGCTCAAATAAATTGGTTAGTCTCTAAGGTGCCACAAGTCCTCCTTTTCTTTTTGCGAATACAGACTAACACGGCTGTTTCTCTGAAACCTGTATTTTGATAACTGCTGACCCTTTTATGAGAGTTTCCAACACATCATCCTATTCAATATCAGTGATTCATATATATCCTTCTTTTCACTTTCCTATCTTTTTTACATGCTTTGCATGACACCAAAATGTTTCTTGAAGACCAGTGGAGAAGAGCTGGCCTGGCGTCGAGAGGTAGCCTGCAATATGATCAGTTAAGACATTAGATCAGTTCACTCACTAGCCAGCAAGCAATGGGAGTGCTCTGGAAAGACCGTACTCAGAGGGATGGGAACACCATACAATGCTTTTCGGCAGCTCCTCTGGCTACTTTAGGAAGGAAACTAACTGGTTCTGCAGGGGGTTGTTCTAACTCTTCATTTGCGCAATGGGGAAGGGAGGGTGTATAGTACCAGTGATTCAAGAGCCCTGAAGGTAGAAGGAAATGGTCCCTCCCAAAAGCAGACACCACAAAAACTATTTTTTTAAATATTCCATTTCCAATTAATTCTGGGGGACAGAGTATTGCCAGCAGAGCACTCTCGGTCACTGATGACCAAGAGAGGGGCCAAAGTCAGAGTCCCAAACGCTGAGCTCCTTGCTACAGATGCATTTTAAGATGATGGATCATAGCGGTTATATAAGTAGAACTATGCATCCTCAGCAATGTCTGTCTTGAACACAGGGTAATTAAAAAACACTTAATGCGGCTGTTCTCTGCCTTTGGTATTTCCACCATTTAAATATAAAGGGATCTGGACCAGCTCCAATTAATTTAAATATAATTGGACCTGGTCCCGCTCCAATTAAGTCAATGAGTATCTTTCCACTTACTTCAACAAGGGTTGGATCAGACCCTAAATGATGGGGCACCAACATTACTATGGCCACTTTCTTGCAACGGAAACCAGGAAAAGAGGGCACAAAGGGGCTGGTGATGGTGCTAAGGAAGAGTGTGATTGGGGGCCTAATTTTGGAAGGTAAATTTTAAATGCATGTTCTGCAGCCAGATGCTTCTTTGGCAACAGATGCTCATTTAAATTCCAAGACAAAACGACATTAAGATGGAGTCAGGTTGAGAGCACATATCCACAACAAGGGTAAAAAGCATTACAGGTATGTTGCAGTTATCTCACAGCCTAGCATTACAAACCCAGGAAATGAAGAGTTAAAGTTACACTTAAAAGAACTGCACAGTTAAGTGACCCAAACAACCTTAACTCTGCCCTGTAGTGACATCATGTAACAACAATGATGATGATGAAGGTATCTGTACCCAGAGTATAGATTTAAAAAAAAAAAAGGCTTTAAAAGACATCAGGGTATTTTTTCTTTGCTCTTCCATGGTGCCACTACATGCAAAGTTAAGGCTACAGCAAAGAGCAAAAGCAAACATACCAACCCTGAAGAGGAAGGTTCTTTGAGGGGTTTTTAAGACACTACCAGGGGGTATTTCCTAACAACTGAGACAAGGCACAGGTATCCTCTGAAGAATGCAAGCAAATGGGAAACCTTCAAATACAACTGGCCAGTTCGAATAAAAGATATCCCAAAAGAAGAGCTTTAGGAGACTAGAGTGTTTGGACTCCCCTCTCATCTATCCTACATGCTGAACCTAAGCAATAATACTTAGCAAATGTATTGAGTGAGGCCCACATGGCTATTGATCAAATGAGCATTGATATGGCCAGTCAGGTCACAGCAATCTGAAATGCAGCCAGACAGCTATTTATACATAGTCTTATTGTTAACAGCATTGCTCAAGGAAGTGGTGTGAGGTGAAACAAGAAGTAGAGAAGGTTGTCTAAAAGCCTTAGTCTGCTTCAAGTAAAACCACAAGGACTTTTGAATGTTGAGTATATGGAGAAGGGCCTCACTGGGGTGGGAAAGCAGGCATGGAAAAAACATTGGCAGCACAATGGGTTTCTGGGAAGGTAGAACTCAAAAATGTCACATTAGAGAAGACTCTTCGAGGTGCCTGAAGCCAAGCACCTGGGATAACCATTCTTTTTTGTTTATACATTGCAAGCTAAATAAATATAATAAAGTAGTTTCTATAAACCAGATGATCAAGTTCTGCACACATTTTGTACTGTACAGGGGAGTTACCCCATGATTACACTGAATTTTGGCATGAATTCATGCACCTGCCTAAAACTATTACTGTGAACAGAATAATTTTGGGTTTGAGTCAGGTGGATTAATTCACTCCAGTTTCTCTGACAAATTTTCTACAGGAAACTGTTAAAACACTTAAGTGTAACAGACCGGAGTATTTCAAAATTAATGTCATTTTTAAAGAAGGTCAATATCAAATCCAAAAGAGTAAGTCTGAAGGAAGAAATCAGCACCAGGAAGGCATTAACTTTCACTAGATAACAATGTTTGCAGTGTTGTTATACCCTTGTTGGTTCCAGAATATGAGAGAGACAAAGTGCTGAGGTAATATCTTTTACTGGACCAACTTCTATTGGTGAAAGAGACGAGCTTTTGCACGTCACAGAACTTTTCTTCAGATTATGAAGCTCGAAAATTTCTCTGTCACAGATAGAAGTTGGTCCAATAAAAGATATTACCTCACCCACAGTGTCTCTATAGATGATATCAGTTCTCCAGCTGTTTGCATCACATCAAATGATGCCAAATCCCTTGTTAACAGAAATGTCCTCACTTCAGAGGTCGTCACTAAGTACTGTCTATTCATGAACAGAGACTTGAATATACATGGCACTTTTATTTCAACGAGATGATCAAACAAGGTCCCAGCCCTAAACACCTCACAATCATAGGTAGCAGCCTGAGTTGCCCTTACAGAGGCCTTGCTTAGCAAAGAGGGTTTTAGAAGGGATCCAAAGGAGGAGGTAGGAGGTGCTTGCTGGATGTTGAGAGAGGTTGTCCTGAGTGTAGTGGACAAAGAGAAAGGAACTGTGAAGAATGGAGCAGTAGGGAAAGACACTTGGCTGGAGTACACAGAGGATAAAGAGAGGTCATATGTACAACTTTAAAGGGAGGAAGAGGTGGAATTTCAAAAGAATAAGGGAATTAGTGCAGAAGTTTAAGGGAGAAAAGCAGAAAAGCTGCTAGAATAATGGAAGAGCAAGAGGCTCTAGGTGGCAGTATCTTGGACAGACTATGAAAAGGAAAAGATGGGGAGGCCAAGATGAACTATTCCTTAACCTCGTACTGGAATGAAGCGAAGAAAATTATCAATACCGCATGACAATAATACTTGCTCTCAACATTTCATTTGGAGGAAGACAGCAACCAAAAATAAGAACCTGATTTTAAGCAAAGTAGCTTGCAAAACAATTTACTTCTGGTTTAGTCATCAGAGACCACTTTGTGCTAAACAACATGTTATCGGAAAAATGTACTTTTGTCTGCTCATATGTTTGCAATTATAGGTTATGCAGCATGCCGAGCAAAAAGCTGGTTTGGGGAGTTGTTGTAAATCATGCAAGCAGCATGGTGACTCACTGCAGCTTGCTAACGTTATGTAATTGTATCTATACAGTTAAACATACAACATACAGAAGAGAGGATGTCACAATATAAAGTACTTTCCCCAGATCAAAACTGGTGGTTGAACCTGCTCCATTTGGCTCAACAATCTGCTCTTCTCCCTGCCAACTGTGCTACAGAATAGACTATTATAATCTGTCACCATATCACCTTGCGCTGCGATCCCATCCAGAACTCACAAGCTAAGCAAGTTAGGGCCTCTCCAAGAATCACTAAGGCCCATCTACACTAGAGAACGGTTCCAGTTGCAATTAAAGTTTTAAAATTAGCCTAACTAGCCAGTATTAGTTCTCATCAGCCATCCTAGATCTGGTGTTGGTCCATCCTGGATCCACATACACAGAGCACGCACCTCTTTCAAGCAGAGGCATAATGTCTATGGTTTACAGGGTATATTCGCTCTTGATCACATTTTCATTTGTTCCACTGCCCTGCTATGAATGGTACCATCCTGTGTAAGGAGCCACTCATGCACCCCGAGAAGCCACGGATACACCTACACCCTTGCAGCTCCTGGACTGACTCTGGGTTACTGTTTATTTTTCAGAGATTCCCCCTGGGACAAATAGATAGTTATTGTTTTAATAAAACAGTATTTGCATAATCTCAGTGGTGCATCATGGGATTAGGGGTGTATGTGCGAAGAGAGAGATGGGATGGACAGAGCTGAGAAAAGCCACAGCAGCTCTTGCGCCTGCATGCAATTGAGAGGAAAGGGGTTTGACTGGGTTGCCAAAGACATCACTTCAGATTTGGGCAGGAGCACTGGGAGACTAAAATGCACCCTGCCAGCTAGTTTGCCAGCACTTCTGATCTATGCTAACACTGTAAACTGTAACACGAGTTAGGAACCCATATTAGACTTGCAGGCAGAGGGGTAACAAATGATACAAAGCATGTCTTCAGGTGAGAAGCAGCTACACACAAACTAGCTGCATAACATTATTTGCCTCATGGGTGTTATCTATTTTGCCACAAGATGCCAGTGTAGACGGGGCTTCAAAGGTGCTGGAAGAAGTGGCATTTGCAGAACCAGTGTGCCAGCATCAAACTCAAGGCAGTGAAATGCAAGTGAGCAGTTTGCACCATTTGCAGCCGTTAAAGATATCTCTCGTGTTTTATCAGCGTAAGGGTCCCCTGGCTAAATTCCAGCTCAGGAAACAACTAATGACTTGAACTCTGCCATTTTTCAAGTGTTTGTATTTGAACAATTAGAGCTCCCAGAAAAAGCAAGGGAAGTTTTATAACAATTCCTCTCTGTATGCAAACTCCACAGCAAAGCTGCCCAAGGTACAATATCCAAACCTCACTAAACCCCTAGAGAAATTTACAGAGATCTCCTCATCCCATTCAATATTAGGAAAAAAATCATTCCAAATCCAGTGTGTGAATCCAATCAGGGGTCTGATCTGTGCTGATGACTGATACAGGTTTCACAAGGTGCAGATTTTTATTTTAAAATGGAATTTAGTGCTTTGACCTCCCCTCCCAGAGATATGTGCAGATATCTGGCTTCTGATTGGTAACCACATTGCTCGTCATCTAAGCTGACATAAAATCTGTTTAGAACTGATCAATACAGCAGCTTTAACTTTTGCTCTGTGTAGAGCGAAAGCTTGTCTCTCCCACCGTCAGAAGTTGGTCCAATAACAGATATTACCTCACCCATCTTGTCTCTCTAATATCCTGGCGCCGACACAGCCATAACGATGCTGCATATATCACCCCCTTGGACAGGTCTAGCTTTCCAGAACCTCAGTGCTGTACCCAAGGTTCCCTTCGTAGGCCCTCTAATGTTTAGGAGATTTGCGGGATCACCTTGTACCTCTCACTCCTATGTAAGGCAGCTACACTCTGGTCCTGGCTAGAGGATGGGTGGAGCAGAATGAGACTCTTTCCAAGGGATAAAGTCAAGATGTGGTTGTTGTTGATGGAGGAGGAGGTTGTCTTTGGCCTGATGGCCTCCATCTTAAAGTTCCTTCAGAGCGGTGAGACACATGATCCCTCTGAGATGTGGTGATCCCTGTCAACCCTTCCCCCTGGCTGTTAGTTAGCTAGGGAGCAGCTTGCCACCACCCCTCAGCGGGATTATTGGAAGGAACTGCATGAGGTAGTCAGTTTGAGTGGCTTCAGGGACTTTGTCCAGGGAAGCATCAGTGGGTGGGAGGCTCTGGGAGTGTAACACAGCCGCCCCAGCGGAGCTCTCTCCTCCTGGGGATTTGCAGCTGCTGGGCGCTGGCAGGCCAGAGAGATCAGCTCTGGACTCCATGTCACAAATATTGCTGGGGCTATGGTCAATTAGTCTCACCTCAAACCACTGGATCCCATTACTTCCCTCCCTCCTCCATATGCATTCAGGCCCCTGAACCTCGCACAGCCACGGAACAGCAGATGCTTCCCACCCCAGTCTGCCTTCTTCCCAAGTCTCATGCTTTCGGGTCACTGTTGCTTTCCATTCTGGCTTCTGAACTGTCTCATCCCCAACTTTCCTCCCAGTTTCATCTTGTCCTCAATCGCTTCCCATGCTGCTGCCTTCTTGATTTCATTAATTCTGTACCAGTCTGTGTTGGGGTGTGTTTGGCCTCCGAGACACTCTGCTGGGCCCAACGCTCCTACAATCCCTCCCGCTCCCCCAAAAAGCAGCGAGCTGAGCAGAAAAGAGCAGCAAAGGAGGGTTCTCTAATCTTACCTAAAGAAGAGACTCCAGAGCACCCATTTTGGAAACCATAGACCCAGTCCTCCAAGGACTAGAGAGGCTAGTAATAGCCAATCGGGCCCGCTGGCCCAGATAAAAGGAGCTGCCTGGCCTTAGGAGGTCAGTTCCCACCTTGGACGAGAGGGGCGAGGAAGGACACTCCTCTTTGGGCAAAGGGAGCTGAGGGACAGCCAGAGTTTGTTTTCTGGTTGAGTTTTGCATAGCTGGGTTTGCAGGGAGAGAACCTAAGAACCTTAGTACTGAGATAACGGTGAACCTACAGGGTCCAGGTAGGAAGAGGCTCAAGGAAGAAGCAGCAATGAATTGAATCAAGCATTACATGGCTGCCGTTTATAAGGTTCTTGGGCTGGAGCCGATATTAGTGGTGGGCCCGGGCTCCCCTCCTGGCCACACGAAGTGGCATAAACCCCAAGAAGGGATGGAGCCTATTTGGGAGCCTGAACAAAGGGCTGAATTTAAGTGGCCCAGAGCCAGGGCTGAAGATCCTAGTGAGAGCAAATGGACCGTTGACTGACTCTTTAACGCCCTGGAAGGGTGTCATTCGGACTGCAATATCACTCCCAGCCAAAATGAGGCACTCAAGAGGTGAGTGCCCCTTCACACAGCCAGTAAAAGGTTAAGCTGAGAATGGAAAATGTATAACCGAGACACACAGCTATCTGACATAAGAATAGTTAATTATGAGAACACTCATAGATGCATAATATGTAATAATCAAAGTAATAAAATGACACTAGATTTCAAGAAATACATTTCACAGCACTTGGTATTTTTATTGCATTAATTTAAATTGTGCATTACTGCATGCCTTCTGCATCACAAATAGCAATTAAAAACACTATGTTGATTCTGTTTTGCTTTCTATATATCCTGAAAAGAGGTTTGTTTGTTCAAAAGCTCATGAATATGGTACTCATGAAACTGAAGGTTACGGTCATAGAGATTAAGGCCAGAAGGGAGCACTAGATCACCTTGTCTGACCTCCTGTATATCACAGGCCACCAACCCCATCCAGTGCCCCAAACTAACCCAACAACATAAATGAGACCAAAGTATTACAGCCCATAGGAGACTAGACCATTATGTGCCAGAGACAGAGAATAGGAGGGACCGAGGGGCATCAGTGCTTGAGGGCCCCACATGCCAGGGAAATGGTTATACCCAGATAAGCCTGGCAAGTGACCCACACGCTGCAGGGAAGGTGGAAAAACCCACAAGACCACGGCCAATCTGACCTGGGGGAGAATTCCTTCCTGACCCCGTATATCGTGACCAGTTAGACCCCTGCCTATGCAAGAAAGAACGAGCCAGCCAAGCCCTTGAGAGAGAGAATGTTCAGCGCCAGTTCAAAGCCATGGCCTACCCTGACAACGAACCACCTCCAACCATATTGATCAATTTGCTTACACGACACCTTACTCGAATGCGCCGTCTCACTCAAACTCCTCCAGTATGCCCCTAAAACTGCAATTCAAGTTCTGGGTGTGTCGTAAGCGAAGAATGATCTATCATGTCAAATTGCATAGTGATCTTGTTTAGTGAAATGATATCTACCAGGATTAGAATGGGACCAGACTAAGAGTCAGCATTTGAATCCAAGTGTCAGAAGTGAAAGGCTACAGGGCCAACACCAGACCACTTCATAGCTCATGAAGCTTTTAAAAAAAAACAAAAAAAAACCACCAACCTAACATGGTCACACACTACGGACCAGATTCTTAAGTACAGCGAGGTTGCACTCAGCACAAGGTGGTGGCAACAAACCTTAAAGTTAAAGGTAACAAAGTCATTTTCATACTCTTCCGATCTTAGGGACTGCCAGGGCCAGTTCAGCCACATGTTAAATTAAAGCAGTCTCAGGGTTGCTCCTACTTACACCATCTGGTAATGGCCCCCTAGGGACTGCTACACAGCCAGGGATTGCCAGAGTAGACAATGGTTGTTCCAACAATCTCTCCTCACCCTCTTTCAATCCCCAACATATTCCTTATTAAGGCAGCTTTCCAGCTCCTGCAAGAATGGGCCAAAGAGGCCAGAACAGTGGTTGAGGATCTGGCTGTAATAGTTCAACAGATATGATCAAATATTAAAAAAAAAGTGACTTCAGAACATGAATCACAAAGTGCAGAAACTAACATTGCAAACAAAACACCCTGTTCTGACTTTATGAAAGCCAAACTCCACACGTGTGTACAGTTATTTGCTATGGCAGTAAAATCTCCAAACTTCCAACTTCAATCAACATAGTACAAGATACATCAATAGTCCAACTTCAAATACAATAACTAGCTTCTTTTGCCCCAAACAGAATGTTTCTACAAGAAAAATAAAGACATCAGACCAATTCTCCCTAAACCAAATGAAAACCAGCAACTAGATACTTCAGTAAATTTGTAAAGGGGTCTATTTAGAGCATTACAAACATAAGTCAAATATTCCCAGTGTTTTTATTTAATGGTACAGCAGTATTTGCAATGTAGATTCCCATTAATTTCAAAAGTAATTTTTACTGTATTTTCCTAAAGAGAAGGCTCCGCAGAGAAGAATTATACTGACAAATAATTGTCCTTCTGCATCTGCTATTCCATCAGTTCATCTGCTAAACCCATACAAGGAAGTGGCTTTTGTGTTTCACATAATTTTGGCTTTTGCACAGGTCTCCTGAAAATACTGAGTACAGTGAGAATTAGTTTCT
This sequence comes from Lepidochelys kempii, assembly GCF_965140285.1. Classification (NCBI taxonomy): domain Eukaryota; kingdom Metazoa; phylum Chordata; order Testudines; family Cheloniidae; genus Lepidochelys; species Lepidochelys kempii. Next base: position 128,191,284 of record NC_136385.1, on the reverse strand, counting down.
GAAATTGAGCTGGCTCTCAAGTTATGTGAAGCATTTGAACTCAGTGAATATTGGGAAATGTCACTAGCGTGCCAGAATGTTTTTGGCTAAATGCTCTCCAGAGTCTGTGCCAAAAGAAGTGAAAAACACTGTCTAGTCCAATTTTATTAGTACGGTCTAAGTAATGGGTAGCTGAGCTAGCACATTGCACAGACGGTCAAACAAATTCAGGACTGAAGCCTTCTAAACGGGGGGATGAAGGCGGGAGTTAGTTTCCTTTGTTTAGAGGAAGGGGACAAGCCAGGTGGAAGAAGAGATTTAACAATTTTGCAACTTTAGTTTTACTTCCAAGTTTCTTTTGCCTGCTAATCCAATTACCACCGTTAGATTGGTAATGGGAACAAAACACAAACCATTCCCATCCTAAAATTAAGCAGTTTCTTTCTCTGGGTCGTCTTCTCTATGGGTCCCATACCCCAGTGAGAATTTCTCAGCTACCACCTGATTTTGGGCAGCCTTTTTTCACCTCTGATTCAGTGCACATGGCTGGAAGTTAAAGCTAGACAAATTCAGACTGGAAATAAGGCATACATTTAACTGGGAGAGTAATTAACTTTTGGAACAATTTACACAGGGTCGTGGTGGATTCTCCATTGTTAACAATTTTTCAATCAAAATTGGACGTTTTTCTAAAAGATCTGCTTGGGAAGTTCTCTGTCCTGTGTGATACATGAGGTCAGATTAGATGATCACAGTGGTCCCTTGTGGCCCTAGATTCTATGAATATATAAATCACTTGCTCCATCATTCTTTCTTTTCCTCATTTGCTTCCTTCCTCTTCTCTGAGGTCCCCTATTATGCTGACCATCCCTCTCAGCTGAAAAGGACCATACAGAACTCAAAGTTAGCCAAGCTCCTTCATTTCTCTAGTGTCAGCAACATTCAGAATTTTTAACAGCACATAATCAATCTCATCTCTAGCTGTGTCCTCCGGGCTAAATGCAAAGACTTAGCCCCCTACCTCAACCACCAAATGTTCCATTCTGCCTACTTAGATACTCAAATGTCTTCAACGCTGTACTGAAGATACCATATTTGCTACACTCTGGGTTTGGGTTGAAAGGAGTTGTGTTCTCTGCAAGAGCTCCAAAATTAATTGGAAGAGTTTTTCGCATTGACCTGATGCCAGGGCTGACAGTACTACAGCCTGACTACTGTTTAATCTGAAACGCCCCTAATACATTGGACAAAATCCATTCAAAACTTTCAAAATAAGTAAAAACTTTATATAAATACAAAATCTCCCCCAAAGCCAATGCAGAGATTTTTAATAAGATGAGTGTGATATGTTGAGACAGCCACGTCTACCTGAAAGAATGTGAGCTGCTGCATTCTAAATAGACTGCATCATTGAGGCCATGTGAGCAAACACTTCATAGAATAAAGAAATACTGTAATCCAGCCTTAAAAATAATACCCCCACAAGGTCTTCACCAGCAGTCTGTGCAAGCACCTCCTAAGAAGGAACTCATGCTAGCAATGGTTTGTAATCATAGAATCATAGAATATCAGGGTTGGAAGGGACCCCAGAAGGTCATCTAGTCCAACCCCCTGCTCGAAGCAGGACCAGTTCCCAGTTAAATCATCCCAGCCAGGGCTTTGTCAAGCCTGACCTTAAAAACCTCTAAGGAAGGAGATTCTACCACCTCCCTAGGTAACGCATTCCAGTGTTTCACCACCCTCTTAGTGAAAAAGTTTTTCCTAATATCCAATCTAAACCTCCCCCACTGCAACTTGAGACCATTACTCCTCGTTCTGTCATCTACCATTGAGAACAGTCTAGAGCCATCCTCTTTGGAACCTCCTTTCCGGTAGTTGAAAGCAGCTATCAAATCCCCCCTCATTCTTCTCTTCTGCAGGCTAAACAATCCCAGCTCCCTCAGCCTCTCCTCATAACTCATGTGTTCCAGACCCGGAATCATTTTTGTTGCCCTTCGCTGGACTCTCTCCAATTTATCCACATCCTTCTTGAAGTGTGGGGCCCAAAACTGGACACAGTACTCCAGATGAGGCCTCACCAATGTCGAATAGAGGGGAACGATCACGTCCCTCGATCTGCTCGCTCTGCCCCTACTTATACATCCCAAAATGCCATTGGCCTTCTTGGCAACAAGGGCACACTGCTGACTCATATCCAGCTTCTCGTCCACTGTCACCCTTAGGTCCTTTTCCGCAGAACTGCTGCCTAGCCATTCGGTCCCTAGTCTGTAGCGGTGCATTGGATTCTTCCATCCTAAGTGCAGGACCCTGCACTTATCCTTATTGAACCTCATCAGATTTCTTTTGGCCCAATCCTCCAATTTGTCTAGGTCCTTCTGTATCCTATCCCTCCCCTCCAGCTTATCTACCACTCCTCCCAGTTTAGTATCATCCGCAAATTTGCTGAGAGTGCAATCCACACCATCCTCCAGATCATTTATGAAGATATTGAACAAAACCGGCCCCAGGACCGACCCTTGGGGCACTCCACTTGATACCGGCTGCCAACTAGACATGGAGCCATTGATCACTACCCGTTGAGCCCGACAATCTAGCCACCTTTCTACCCACCTTATAGTGCATTCATCCAGCCCATACTTCCTTAACTTGCTGACAAGAATACTGTGGGAGACCGTGTCAAAAGCTTTGCTAAAGTCTAGAAACAATACATCCACTGCTTTCCCTTCATCCACAGAACCAGTAATCTCATCGTAAAAGGCGATTAGATTAGTCAGGCATGACCTTCCCTTGGTGAATCCATGCTGGCTGTTCCTGATTACTTTCCTCTCATGCAAGTGCTTCAGGATTGATTCTTTGAGGACCTGCTCCATGATTTTTCCAGGGACTGAGGTGAGGCTGACTGGCCTGTAGTTCCCAGGATCCTCCTTCTTCCCTTTTTTAAAGATTGGCACTACATTAGCCTTTTTCCAGTCATCCGGGACTTCCCCCGTTCGCCACGAGTTTTCAAAGATAATGGCCAATGGCTCTGCAATCACAGCCGCCAATTCCTTCAGCACTCTCGGATGCAACTCGTCTGGCCCCATGGACTTGTGCACGTCCAGCTTTTCTAAATAGTCCCTAACCACCTCTATCTCCACAGAGGGCTGGCCATCTCTTCCCCATTTTGTGATGCCCAGCGCAGCAGTCTGGGAGCTGACTAAAAAAACTCATCTAAAAAACTTGAATAGAAGTCACTTGCCTGAGGCAAGTCAGGCTAGCAGTACAGTGAAATTTACAAAGCTATAATCACCATTGCTAATTACAGTAGTATTGTAAGCAGCAGTGAAATGGGTCACCTGGTTGTATGTTTCACTCTGCTACTCAAAGTGAAGTGCACAGGCAGGGACAATCCCTAGCTTCTGAAGGTTCTTTCCCTCCCCACACCTCCCTCTAACAACAGAGGATTAAGTCCCTGCCTCACAGCTTTCCAAGCAGCACATAAAAACATACAACCATCTGGTCTATTTCATTTGGATCAGGAGCAGAAACCTAAGGGCTCAAGGGGGACAGTTTTACTGCATTCATAGTAGGCTGAATCCACCCCTCTCTTCTCCATAAAAAACATTGCCCTGCCTTCTACTAGCGCTACATTGATGATACCATCATCATCTGGACCATGGAACAGAAGCCCTTGAGGAATTCCACCATGATTTCAACAATTTCCATCCCACCATCAACCTCAGCCTGGACCAGTCCACACAAGACATCCACTCCCTGGACACTACAGTCCTAATAAGCACATAAACAATGGTCACATAAACACCACCCTATACCGGAAACTAAAAGTCGCAATATTACACCAAAAAAACCTTCAAAAACAGACTCCAACGAGAGACTGCTGAACTGGAATTAATTTGCAAACTGGACACCATTACATTAGGCTTGAATAAAGACTGGGAGTGGATGTGTCATTACACAAAGTAAAACTATTTCCCCATGTTTATTTTTCCCCCCTACTGTTCCTCACACGTTCTTATCAACTGCTGGAAACGGCCCATCTTGATCATCACTACAAAAGGTTTTTTTTCTCTCTTGCTGGTATTAGCTCACCTTAACTGATCACTCTCATTACAGTGTACATGGTAACACCCATTATTTCATGTTCTCTGTGTATATAAAATCGTCCTACTGTATTTTCCACTGCATGCATCCGATGAAGTGGGCTGTAGCCCACGAAAGCTTATGCTCAAACAAATTTGTTAGTCTCTAAGGTGCCACAAGTCCTCCTGTTCTTTTTGCGGATACAGACTAACACGGCTGTTACTCTGAAATTTGGCCTTTAACTCTCTCACTACAGGCTGGCAGTACCTGTTGGGCCTCATCTGCCAATCCACAGGCCTTGTGTTTGAAAGCAGAACCTGTTCTCTGCAGTAAGTGTGACGCCCCCAGCTGAGGTTACGATTTAGGGTACATCAGCAGAGGGTGTCGGAAGAAAGATTTACTGCCTCTTGATGTATTATCTAAAAGAAAACGTGGGTGGATAAAGCTGACCAGAATCTATGTATAAACTAACGTTGACTCTGTTTTCCTCTCCTTTAACATCACATAATTAGAAAGAGCCCTAGCTGCATTTTACATGTGTAAACAAGAACTTCCTATTTTGCCAATGAACAATTGCGAGTAGCAGCACATAACTGGAGGCCCCAACTGAGGTCAAGCCTCCATTGTGCTGGGCACTGTATAGACACAAAGTATGAGACCGTCCCTATGCCAAAGAGCTTACAGTTTGAACAGAGAAATCAGCAAGAGTTGAGAGGACAAGAGGCACAGAAAGGTGAAGTGACTTGTTCAAGGTGACACAGCAAGACAGAAACAAAACTGGGAAAAGGACCCAGGTCTCCTGGGTCCCAGTTCTCTACCTCTCCAATATCTAAGCAGGTAATTAGCTCTAGTTTGGGATAAATGGGCTCCGAGAGTGCGACTACTAGAATTAAGGTGTTTATGTAAAACGATGCAGGGGCTGAGTCAGAGCCACAGCCATTAGAATAGAGTTCTAATCATCCAAACCTAGTCAGACATGCGCTGGGCTGCATTTGCAGAAGACTCAGACCTTAAGGTCAGAAGGACATAAAGAACGGCCATACTGGATCAGACCAAAGGTCCAGCTATCCCAGTATCCTGTCTTCCAACAGCGGCCAATGCCAGGTGTTTCACAGGGAATCAACAGAAAATCATCAAGTGATCCATCCCGTTGCCCATTCCCAGCTTCTGGCAAACAGTGGCTACAGATACCATCCCTACCCATCCTAGCTAATAGCCATTGATGGATCTATCCTCCATGAATTTATCTAGTTCTTTTTTAAACGCTGTTATAGTCTTGGCCTTCACAACAACCTCTGGCAAGGAGTTCCACAGGTTGACTGTGCGTTGTGTGAACAAATGCCATCTTGACCATCTAGCCTGACCTTCAAGAAGGCCTTATTGATTTTTAAGATGGGTTCTGCAGACAAATACATTTTAATTTCTAGATATCCATTGCTCACAACTTGTGGGTACCTTGCAGTTAAAAAAAAAAAAAATCCAGGAAACAAACATAAAATCCACATCTTACTCACTAGCACGAGCATGTGCTCTCTCTCTCTGTGTCACACACACACACACACTCACTCCCCGGCTCCCTCCCATCACCCCTCTAAAGTCTGTACTCCTTCCCTGAAGGCCACAAAAACACTTTGGTGTAAGGGAACAGCACATTGCAGAGTTGCAGCTTTCAGCAAAGAAGGTCCTGCATCCCACACAAAACATGGGGCAAGAGATCAGGCTGAGCAAGTTGTAGAGTGACAAACACAGAAAGGATACGTGGAAGATAATTATAAGGAGGGATTTGAAAATGAAGAGGGGAGCAAGAAGTGGGATATTAACACTGCGCACTCAGAGGTGATACAGATTACATTTTGGGAGAGGAGTTGGAATTCTCTCACACTCCAGGAACAGGTTAATTGTCTCATCCCAATTTCCATTGTGGACACCCTTCCTGATTTCACCTCTCCTTGCAGGACTTCAAGGTCAGTCTTCAGATCAACAGGTATCCTGGGCAATGACTTATCTTCTCCTGCACCGGGATAGGGTGGTGATAGGAGAAAATCTACAGCGCTCTCATCAGCCCAGGATAGAAAAATGGCAGCACATTAACATGCAGGGGTGAGAGAGACGGTCTTTCCTAACACAGCTAGATGGGTATTAGCCAATTCCCTCAATCTGAACTTGCACTCCCCCTTACCTCTCCGCTCTCACACAATGACTCACACAGACCATGGGAACCGAGGAGGCTGCAATCAAAGGAACTGGGACAGGAAGTCATCGCTGCCCAGAAAAGCATCCCTAGCAGGAAGCTTGGTGGAGGTGAGGGACAAGAGGGAAAGGACAAGAGAGATGGAAGGCAGCAACACTGCCTGTTCCTCTCTGCCTCTCCCATAGAGTATTTGTGGGGGGGAGGGGGGGTTGTGCCTGCAGGAGAGGTTTGAACACTAGCTCTGTAAACAGACATTAATGTACAGGCTATTCTGTAACAATTTATGGGGGGGAGGGGAGAAATGCCTCTTGCCTTTAAACTAATAAAACAAACCGTACCGTTATAAATTAATAGCTGATAGATAAAACAGACAAGAAAGAAGGAGAAACAACAAAAAGGAAATAACTAAAGGTAATTGTGTACCATGCTTTAAATAATTCTGCAGCGTTTCCTGAAACCAAACCACTGAAACTACTGCAACCACCATTTTTTCAGCGAATGGTAATAAAATGCAAATGCCCTATTACTGCTGTGTGAACACAAATATACAGGGGAAATGGCAGTGTTTAGTGACAGAGTACGTGCCTCCCAACAGTACTGGGAAAGAATGCAAAACTTACCTGGCTCTAACTTGATAATTTTTACAGCAGCCAACTCTCCTGTATGAAGATTTCTGGCCTAAAATAAGAAAGTTAAGACATATTTAATCATAATGCAAGGGCATCGGACATAGCCTTATAAACAATGGCCTTTTACGTAGTGAGGCCTTGTATTATAGTACAGCACAATGCAATTAATTGCAAGCCCTCTGGGGCAGAGATTGGCTGTTTCTATGGTTGTACAGCTCCAAGCACAATGGGCCCTAATTCTGGCAGGGGTCTTGGGGTGCCACCAGTGTGCTAACATTTACCCTAATCAAGCTCAGAAAAATACAGTTAGTATTACTGCAACTGGTGTCTCTACACATTCATGCTTGTGGGATGTACTCCTCCGGGCTGCTGCGGTAGAACCCTTCGGGAGCCTGTCTGGACGGCACCAGCAGCCTCTTGCAGCACCAGTCGGTCAGAGGTGAGGTTATAAAGGACTGCGCAGTCCCCACTCCCTCATTTCCTACCACTAACCCCCAGAGCGTTGTGTAAGCAGAACTCATACGAAGAGGGGAAGGTAGATGAGCAGTGAGACTATGCAGAGGCAACATTCTTAAAATAGCCACCATTTCTCATAAGTAACCTTAATCTTCACTCCACGGCAGCCTCTGCGTTGTCCTGCTTGTGTGAGTCTAGCCAGCAGTTCAGCCCTCAGGGAAGGTAGGCTGATGAGTTCTAACTAATCATGGATCACAGAACTGCTCTCTCATAGTATAAGATCAAGATGCCAAAGTTAAGAGAGTAGTGCTGCACAAATATGTGATTAGAACCCCAGTGATTAGCCTTGCAGATTTCTATGATGGAAACATTTCACAGGGATTTCATGTTATCTCAGCTCCAGTAAAGTGAGCACTAAGTCACGCAGGTGCTGTCACCCTCGCTAAGGTACATTATTTTTGACGTACAGCCTAATTCACTTAGGCAGGTGCTGAATGGAAGTGGCATCTCCCTTCCACCGATCATCCAAAGGTTACAAGAAATCTATTCCTAATTGTTTTATCCCCATCCAAAATAGAAACACACATTTCTCTGGGCACCTTGGATATGGAGTGAGGTTACAGGAGGAATCTGGGAAATAAACCACTTGAGATAGATGAAATTCGGACACTGCTTTTAGCAAGAACTCAGGATGAGGATACAGAGCAAGTTCATCCCCCTGGAATGAGGAGAAAGGAGGCTCAACCCTTGAAGCACACAACGCACTCCTCCCCCAGATTAGTAATGCTGATTTTAACACTAGGAGGAATAAGGAGCAGTAGCCCAAGAACTCTAAAGCTGAATCCCTCATCTTTGTCAGCACCAAGTCAAGGTTCCATGTCACGACAGATCCTCTAACCTTCAGAAGACAACAACCAGCCCTTTCAAAATCCGGAGGTTGTCAGGCAACTGGAGGTCGCAGAACCATCCACTGCAAGTGACATGCTGAGATGGCAGACAGGTGCAGCTCGACTGAAGACAAGACGACGCTGAGCGAATAGCCCAAACGAGAAGATATGGAGGCGGAACATAGATTGTTATCCACTGCCCACAGAGGAAAACTTTCTCCACTTCTGAGAGTAACCTTTCACATTGACTGGCTTTCTAGAGCGCAGGAGAATCACTTTGCACTTCTACAGAGTGAATCAGCGCAGAAGTAGTCTGTGTCGAAGCCAAGAGGTAGAGTGACTTGGTCAGAATACAGGATAAGGGTCTTCCTGACATTGCAGGCCTGACAATACCATTAGGAAATATGGAGATTCTCATTAGAGACCAAGGACAGATTCGCTCACACTGTGACTCATGAAGCGCTTACTGGTGTCCCCAGAGATATGGCTGATCACATAGTGTTGGCTTTTCCCTCTTTGCTTCCAGCTGTTCAATTGCATTTTTTAGAAGTTGAAACATATAACACACTATAGCCTTTCCCGATTCTACTTTTCCATGTAAGCAATAGCTGCCATTGCTACAGGGATGTTATGCAAATGTCAAGTAGATAGGATGCAGTCTGCCAACCTTCTTTGGCATTCTGAAAATACCTGGCACTGATTCACAGCTTTTAAGACCAAAAGGATCATTGTGATAATCTAGTCTGACCTCCAGCATAACACAGACCACAGAACTTCCCTGAATTAATCCCTGCTCAAATCCAATAGCTGTGGTTGAACCAAAGCAGATCTTTTAGAAAATCATCCAATATGGATTTAAAAAATTTTCAGTGATAGAGAATCCACCACAACCCTTGGAGTAAGTTGTTCCAAATGGTTAAATTACCCTCACTGTTCAAAATTTGCACTTTATTTCTAGTCTGAATTTGTCTAGCTTCAGCTTCCGGTCATTGGACTTTTTTATACCTTTGTGTGCTAGAATAATAATAGCGGGCTTGTCAGATTTCTGTTAAATTACATAGATTGAGCTCCTTGAATCTCTCATTATAAAGGTATGTCTTCCAGTCACTTCTCTGAATCCTCTCTAATTTTTCACCCTCATTCTGGAATTGCGGACATCAGACCTGGACACAATATTTCAGTAATGGTTGCATCAGTGCCAAATACAGAGGCAATATACTCACCCTACTGCTACTTGAGATTTCCTCTTATACATCCAAGGATGGCATTAGCCCTTTTGACTTCAACGTCATACTGGGAGCTCATGTTCAGCCAATTATCTACCATGCCCCACCCCGGCCTTTTTCAGAGTCTCTTCTTCCCAGGATAGAGTCCCCCAGCCTGTAAGGAAGGCCTGCATCTTTGTTCCTAGACGTACAATCTGACACGTGGCCATACTGAACTGTATATTATTTGCTTATGCCCTGCTTACCAAGCAATCCAGATTGCTCTATATCATGACCTGTCTTCTCCATTATTTACCACTCCCCCAATCTTTGGGCCATCTGCAAACTTTCAGTAATAATTTTACTTTCTTCCACATCATTTATAAAAATATTAAAAAGCACAGGGCCAAGAATCAAACTCTGCAGAAACCCACTAGATGATTTCGTGTTTACAACTGCATCTTGAGACCTATCAACTGTTAACAAGTTTTTGAACGATTTAATATGTTACATATTGACTTTGTATTGTTCTATCTTCTTAAGCAAAATGTTGTGAGGTACCAAGTCAAACACCTTGCAGAAGTCTAAGTATATTACATCAACACTATTACCATTATCAAACAAAAGTGTAATCTTCACAAAAAGATATCCAGTTGGACAAGATCAAAAATAAACTACTTGCCCCCCGGCCCCCCGTGGGTCTGTCTATTCATTTGTTGTCTCTTGTCTTGTACTTAGATTGTAAGCTCTTTGAGGGCAAGGACAGTCTCTTTGTTCTGTGTTTGTACAGCACCTAGCATAAGGGAGTCTTGATCCATGACTGGTTTCATCAGGAATCATAACATTCAAAAACCAGTAGGAGAACACTTCAATCTCTCTGGTCACTCAACAACAGATCTAAAAGCGGCAATTCTTCAACAAAAAAAACTTCAAAAACAGACTCCAATGTGAAGCTGCAGAACTGGAATTAATTTGCAAACTGGATACCATCACATTAGGCCCGAATAGAGACTGGGAGTGGTTGGGTCATTACAAAACCTAAACTTAATTTCCCCAATACTAATTTCTCCCTACTGTTACTCACACCTTCTTGTCAACTGTCTGTAATGGGCCACTCTCTTAGCACTTCAAAAGTTATTTTTCCTCCTTTGGTATCCTGCTGTTAATTGATTTAACTCGTTAGACTGACCTCAGACTTGGTAAAGCAACCCCCAAACCTTTCACATATTTATACCTGCTCCTGTATTTTCACTCCATTCATCCAATGAAGAGGGTTCTAGCCAACAAAAGCTTATGCCCAAATAAATTTGTTAGTCTCTAAAGTGCCACATGGACCCTCGTTTTTTTTTATCTATGACTGGGGCTTGGCTCTAGGGTGCTATGATAATACAAATACATTTCCATAAACCCTATCCTGTCTGACATTATATTACCCTTTTAATTCTTTATACTTGAGTCCCATATCAGCTGTTCCATTATTTTGCTCATGATTTAAGTCACACTGAACAGGGCTATAATTATATAGGTTGTCCATTTTACCCTTTTTAAAATACTGTAACAACATTCTTCCAGTCCTCTGGAACTTCTGCAGTATTCCAAGATTTACTGAGAATCAACATTAACAGTCCAGAGAGCTCCTCCACAGATCTTTTAAAATTCTTGAATGCAAGTTATCCAGACCTGCTGATTTTTAATGTCTAACTTTAATAGCTGCTGTTTAACCTTCTCATCAGTTACTGTTGAAATGGAAAGTATTTAATGATCCTTTGTTTATATTATTTACCTTTTTCACAAATACCGCACAGAAATATTTATTGAACATTCCTGCATTATTGACAGTTCTACCATTTCCATCAAGAACTGGGCTAGTATCACTATTAGGACTCCTTTTTGTTCCCAATATACTTAAAAGAACCCTATTCTTTATTGTCCTTGACTCCGCTGGCCATCTCCTTGTGTCCTTTTGCATCCCTTACCAATGTTCTACAGTTTCTGATGAAAAGTCTTTTAAGTTCATTTAAAAGCTGAAGTCAGCCTTAGCACATCTATGCTGATGCCTTGGTTCTTGGGTCTTCAATGCTTCTGCTTGGTAGCAGTCACAGATTTCAGAACTACAAGCATGATAATCTGGTAGCAAGTTCCCAACTTGCCCAGCTTTGAAGCCCAAGGCAGCCTACTCAATCCCTTCACAGGTTTCAGAGTAACAGCCGTGTTAGTCTGTATTCGCAAAAAGAAAAGGAGTACTTGTGGCACCTTAGAGACTAACCAATTTATTTGAGCATGAGCTTTCGTGAGCTCATGCTCAAATAAACTGGTTAGTCTCTAAGGTGCCACAAGTACTCCTTTTCTTTTTGTGAATCCCTTCACAGAGGCAGAACAACAAAATGGCAGATGAAATTCAACGTTGATAAATGCAAAGTAATGCACACTAGAAAAAATAATCCCAACTATATATACAAAATGATGGGGTCTAAATTAGCTGTTACCATTCAAAGAAGATTTTGGAGTCATCATGGATAGTTCTCTGAAAACAACTGCTCATTATGCAATGGCAGTCAAAAAAAAAAACTAACAAAGTTAGGAATCATTAGGAAAAGGATACAGAAGATAGAAAATGTCATGATATCACTATATAAATCCATGGTATGCCCACACCTCTTGGTCATCCCATCTAAAAAAAGATACATTAGAATTGGTAAATATAAAGAGAAGAGCAACACAAATGATGAGGTTTATGGAACAGCTTCCACAGGAGGAGAGAGTAAAAAGGCTAGGACTGTTCAGCTTAGAAAAGACGATGAAGGAGGAATACAACAGAGGTCTATAAAATCATGAATAGTGTGGAGAAAGTAAATAAGGAAGTGTTATTTACCCCTTCACATAACACAAGAACCAGGGGTCACCACTTAAATTAACAGGCAGCTGGTTTAAAACATAAGGAAGTACTTGTTCACCCAACATGTGGAACTCGCTGTCAGAGATGATGCGAAGGCAACACTATAACAGGGTTCAAAAGAGAATGAGGTAAGTTCATGGAGGATAGGTCCATTAGTGGCTATTAGCCAAGATGGTAGGGGGGCAAATCCATGCTCTGGGTGTCCCTACACCTCCGACTGCCAAAAGCTGGGACTGGATGACAGGGGATGGATCACTCGCTAATTGCCCTGATCTCTTCATTCCCTCCGAAGGATCTGGCACTGGCTGCTGTCAGAAGACAGGATACTGGGCTAGATGGACCATTGGTCTGAATTAACATGACCATTCTTATGATGCTGAGCTGATGCCAGATCCAGAGACTTGGCTCATAAGGCCTTTGCTGTGAAGAAGACATTGAGCCTCCACTCCGCTTGCTGTTGGTACAGGCCCAAGTCACAATTACATCCAGGCAGCAATCCAGGGAATGTGGTTCCCGCAGGCAAAACAAACAGCGAGTGTGTGATTCAACCTAAGGGAACATGAAGGAGTATGATGCATACCACTTAAACCTGACCTTAACCAGATCCTTACAAAGTGGATCTGCCATAGCTAACTGATCTCTGGATCACTAGAAATATTTAGCGTGCTATGGCACAATTTAGCTGAACTATTAAGATCAAGTGTAGTATCTGTTCTTATCAGTTTAATATCTGATACGTCCTCTATCTGACACACACCAAAAGTCAGTCTGTGCACAGAGAGCGACAGGCCCTACATCTGCAGCTAGCCACCCAAAGGAAGAAACTGGAGTTACGTAGGCCTTTTCAACCCTCTGCTCCAAACATCCAGTGCCTGCCGGTAGCTTGTGCAGTACTAACCAGTACTGTCCTTCTAGAAGGGCCCCTTGGCTCAGCAACACAAATGGGAATACACCAAGGACATCAAAGAACCACCAGTTTTCTTTTTTACGGCTGTATCTACACTGCTACTTTCAGCGCTAAAATTTTAGTTGCTCAGGAGAGCAAAAAAACACCCCCGAGTGACAAAAGTTTTAGCCTGAAAAGCACCAGTATAAACAGCACTTTCTCGCCGGGAGCGCACCACTCATTCGGGGTGGTGGTGTTTTGTTTTTTAAATCGCTGGGAGAGCTGACCCCCAGCAATAAGGTGTGTCTACACTGCCCACATCACAGCGTGGCCATGCTGTAATGTGAGCAGTGTGGACATACTCTTAGTAGCAGTGATTTCAGAGTTGCCCTGTGACCCAGCAGTGGGACAACATGCTACCAGGTACAGAAATCCATTTACGCAGCTTTTCTAATACTTGAGAAGAAACCGAGAATCATGCTAAAGCGTGTGATGACTTTTGTAATGTAGACCAATTGTGACCACAGCCAGGCTTAGGATATAAACACAGGGAAAGGACATACTTTCCCATTTATCACTGAAACTGTAGCTATGCCCCCCCAATATAATTCTCAAGGCACAAGGTACTGTTCCACATAGGTTGTTTGTGGTTTTATTTTGTGGTGTTCCATATTACCCACCCAAATTACAAGATTTTCACTGTGGCTTGAAAAGCATTCCTCGGATTGGCATTAAAAAGCTGTCAGAGGATACTGGAAATCGCAGACATGATAATTCCATGTAGGACATTACCTGGTCACTCCCCTCAAGCCCCACACATGGAAAAATATATTATGGGTGGGGCTCTCAGGCCACCCAACTATCAGAAATAAATGCGGAAAAGATGATTTCAGAACCAGTTACGTATACAGCACAGCAGGTGTACGTAGTGCCTTACAAATAAAATGAGACAATCCCAGCACAGATGAATTTACAATCTAAATTACTGAGCTATGGGAGTGGACAAAATCAGGAAGAAAATGGGGGGAAGTAATTCACTTGCTGAACATCACAGCTACAGCTGCTATAGTCTTTATGTTCCTCGTTTTTCTGTTCCACCATCTTCAACACTGCGAGGAGAGGAAATGAGGAAGATCCAGGTGTCAATCTCCCATCCTCTGCTGTGGCAACAACTTCCATGTGGAGATCCCATCTGAAAAACCCTGGCCTCCAACCAACTCACCATTTTTGATCTCCAACTTTCGATCAACTGCCCCACTCACCAGAATGGCCGCTTGCTTGATCTGTTCTTCGCTCAATATTGCTCCTTCCACAAGATCTCAGTTTCCAAGTTCTTTCTCTCTGACCTCTACTACTCACCTCCTTTGCCCCTTTCACAACCTTTAATCTGTTAATTCTAATGACTTTTTTTTTTGCCAGTCCAAATCTCCACCCGGCTCTCTTCGACGCAGACTATCCCTCGAGTCTCTCCAAGATGCACCTTTGATCTCCTCCATCCTCTGTCACCAACATGTAGGTTTCTCATCTGCTCTCCACTTCTAACCTCCCCCACCTCCTCATCCTGCTTACCCCCACTCTCACCATTTAAAACCCTTCACACTCTTTGGGCTCTTTGCCCTGACAAAACAGGCATGGCCTCAGGTGCGTTACCTAGCCTCATAAAGCAGCCCCTCAACTTCATTTCCCCCTCCATCTTTTACTCTTCACCTCCAAACTCACAGAATACGCCATCTACAACCACTGCCTTGAGCACCTCACCTGCTCAATCCTGGAGCCTCACCACTCCAATGAAAGCATCTCCTCTTGATCAAAGAGCAAGTCCTTTATTCCATCCTCATCAGCCTCTGCTCTGCTGCTTTTGACACTCTTGACAGAACCCACTTTCTCAACATCCTCTTGTCCCTTGGCTTCCATTACTGTCCCCTCACTGGTTCTCCTCTTACCTCTGTCCACCCCTCCAGGGCCTCCCTTTTTATAGGTAGCGGTCCTCTCCTCTCAACTTCTGTAGGGGTTCATCAGGAATCCACCCTCAGCCCCTTACTCTTTTCCAGGTAATCACAGCCCTCCCATAGCTTCACCTATCATTCCATGCCAATGACTCACAAATCTATCTTTCCACCCCAGCTCGTCTTCCTCTATCTATTCCCACATTACAGCCTGTCGTCGCACATCTCCGCAAGGTCAACTTGACATGTTGAAAAGACATCTGGGTCACTCTAAATCCAGGAAAACAACTTCCTTCCGCGTATGCAGGAAGTACACGTACTTGTGCCAAATCAGAGTACATTCAGTACTCTAGCAGTGATCAGGTTAAAACAAAAACTGTAAACATATTACAAGGCATTGAGCAAAAAAAAACGAAAAAACCCCCAAAAAAACCCAGAATGCGGAGACAAGTCTGTGGCTCTGGATATTTTCTTATGAAGAGGACGGGTATGTACGTGGAGAGTGTTCATGGACTGGGCATGGAGGCCTACGGGATCTTGAAAATTTAGAGTCCTCGCTCATCTCTCTGAAGTAAAGCTGCTGTGCTTTGTGGGAAGCTGTGGGAAACAATTGCTGCAAGCTGGCACCAACCCCATGGCCTTCTATGGGACCACACACTGAGTTGCCTGCCTTCTCTTTGACAGAGGACTTGCTTCCTGCAGCATACCTTCCTCCACAGGATGAGCGCTCTCTGCAGTGTGCCATTGGCTCTCATCCCCACCTCCTGAGTTTCAGAACTGAGTGGCAATGGCAAAACTCCAGGACTAATCTGTGCAGTCACATACCATGCACAAGTGGCTAGCTAAGCATCTAACTGTATGCATCATCTTTGTTACTGCACAAGCAAGATAAATGCACAGTTCTGGGAAATCAGGCTGTTGGTTTCTTACTGAAGTTACTTTCAGATTAGGCAAAATCCTCAAGAGCAAATTCAGAGGAGAAACATAGTACCTTCCTCTGGCCTGCAGGCAAAGCAAAGAGAGAGAATCTGTCATGAAGGCGAGTGGTTCCTTGCTTGCCCGGGACTCTATAGCAGGCCAGTGAGAAATGAGGGTGAGGAACGAGTTTCCAAAAGAATCAGAGATCTCAAAGGCAAGAGAAGTGCCCCAGGATCGTAGGAATCGCCAGACTGGAACAGATTCAAGGGCCACCAAGTCCAATATCCTCTCTCCAACAGTGGCCAGTACTAGACTCTTCCGAGGAAGGTGCAATAACTCCGCAGCAGTGGAGGTGATCATCTGCCCCTCACATTAGGCCTCACCCTGATCTCTAACAGTTATGGATTGCCTTAAGCCCCAGAGCATGAGCTTTAATATCCCTTCCAAATTTTTTGTAAGCATAACAACAACTCTAGATATTCTTGATACCCAGATAAATCGATTTGTCAGTGTTAGAAACGTCTCTTCTGCGAGGAGAAGAGGGGTAGAGAGCTGGAGAACTAACAGTTAAACTGTGAAGCAGGCGCCCAGGACATGCTACTATTAATATCTGCCGAGGAGGTGCCAACATCATCAGGAATGCTGCTGCCTCCTTAGTGGGTGAACCTAACCCGATAGCCAAACCACAGGTCGGTGGGTAGTTGTTGTGAGAATGCAACTTGTAACTAGAACCTCTTCACAACTATCAGTTTGTAAGTGGGGAGAATATATTCTCCCTGAGTAAGCTTGCAGAAGTGCTGTGCTTGGAAAAATGGGGGCTGCTTTCTTTTACACGGCTTTGTGCCACATGACGAAAGTACGTTCTTTAGAGAAATCAGGTTCTCCAAAGAAAGAAAAGGAGGACTTGTGGCACCTTAGAGACTAACAAATTTATCTGACCATAAGCTTTTGTGAGCTACAGCTCACTTCATCGGATGCATTCAGTGGAAAACTCCAAAGAGTTTTTCCTCTACTTTGTTAAAGGATTTGCAACCAAAGGTTAAAATATAACTTACACCCTGTAGCCAGGCTTGGAGCCACTTTCTGACCTCCGCAGCTGCTCATCCAAGCAAGACTCTTCAAAGAAAATATACAACCTCTCTTCTTGTTTCTTGACTTTAGCAAAGCTTTTGACACGGTCTCCCACAGTATTCTTGTCAGCAAGTTAAGGAAGTATGGGCTGGATGAATGCACTATAAGGTGGGTAGAAAGGTGGCTAGATTGTCGGGCTCAACGGGTAGTGATCAATGGCTCCATGTCTAGTTGGCAGCCGGTATCAAGTGGAGTGCCCCAAAGGTCGGTCCTGGGGCCGGTTTTGTTCAATATCTTCATAAATGATCTGGAGGATGGTGTGGATTGCACTCTCAGCAAATTTGCGGATGATACTAAACTGGGAGGAGTGGTAGATAAGCTGGAGGGGAGGGATAGGATACAGAAGGACCTAGACAAATTGGAGGATTGGGCCAAAAGAAATCTGATGAGGTTCAATAAGGATAAGTGCAGGGTCCTGCACTTAGGATGGAAGAATCCAATGCACCGCTACAGACTAGGGACCGAATGGCTAGGCAGCAGTTCTGCGGAAAAGGACCTAAGGGTGACAGTGGATGAGAAGCTGGATATGAGTCAGCAGTGTGCCCTTGTTGCCAAGAAGGCCAATGGCATTTTGGGATGTATAAGTAGGGGCATAGCGAGCAGATTGAGGGACGTGATCGTTCCCCTCTATTCGACATTGGTGAGGCCTCATCTGGAGTACTGTGTCCAGTTTTGGGCCCCACACTACAAGAAGGATGTGGATAAATTGGAGAGAGTCCAGCGAAGGGCAACAAAAATGATTAGGGGTCTAGAACACATGAGTTATGAGGAGAGGCTGAGGGAGCTCGGATTGTTTAGCCTGCAGAAGAGAAGAATGAGGGGGGATTTGATAGCTGCTTTCAACTACCTGAAAGGGGGTTCCAAAGAGGATGGCTCTAGACTGTTCTCAATGGTAGCAGATGATAGAACGAGGAGTAATGGTCTCAAGTTGCAGTGGGGGAGGTTTAGATTGGATATTAGGAAAAACTTTTTCACTAAGAGGGTGGTGAAACACTGGAATGCGTTACCTAGGGAGGTGGTAGAATCTCCTTCCTTAGAGGTTTTTAAGGTCAGGCTTGACAAAGCCCTGGCTGGGATGATTTAACTGGGAATTGGTCCTGTTTCGAGCAGGGGGTTGGACTAGATGACCTTCAGGGGTCCCTTCCAACCCTGATATTCTATGATTCTATGATTCTCACCTAGGGACAACTCCAGAGGCCCGTTCAAAGCCAGACTGGGGGTGGAGGGGGGGAACGGGGGGACTAGAGACCACAGGGTGGCTTCAAAGCTCCTCTGGACAAGCTATTAAGATCAGTACCTGGAGTAGCCTCTGAAGGCAGACCCTGTATTCTGGTCCCACCCCACCCCACCCCACCCCACCCCCAATCCTATTGCCGTGCACAAATCCTCAGAAGAGCGCAGCATACTGCAAAGGAGGTGCACGTTCCACTTGTCTGTGCAAGGAGTCCCTGTATCCCCCTCCCTATCCCTGAGGAACAAAATGATATGGGTTCCACTCCCATGGAGCCTCTTTACCAGGAGGGGAAGGATGTGCAGACTGAGCAGGTCTATAACAGACACTGAACAGCCATTTTTGTCTGCCACATGGGGACAATCTAGGAACAGATGAACATGAGAAGTGGAAACAGACGGGGATGGCTATGAAAATGATACTATGACCCTGCAAAAGATTAACACAAATCCTGCTGGATGGGTGCACCTATCAGAATAGAGCTCTGCTAGACAGAAGAAACTGCACTTCCCCTTCTGAATCCCTACAACACTGCATTCATGAGCTGGCTCAGATCACCTGGGCACAGGTGAGGCACACTTGAAACTAATCCCAGTCACTGAGACACCAAACAGCAATTTCTAGTCTTCAGAGTTCTTTCATTTTTACTGACAAAAATACCCAGAAGCAATTGTTCACGTCATAATTTCCAGCTGGATTTCTAAGACAGAGAGCAGTACCAAGCTCTTTTATAGTGAAGAGCACAGAGCCTTTCAGAAAACATTCCCTAAACAGAGACATCACAGATTCTACACACTAAAGATTCATAGATTCATAAATATTACGGTCAGAAGGGACCATTATGATAATCTAGTCTGACCTCCTGCACAACGCAGGCCACAGAATCTCACCCACCCACTCCTGCGAAAAACCTCTAGGTTGGTCTCTCACAACTGTAGCTATTACTTCTTTTCAAGAATAATAAGCCTAACAGAAAGTAGATTCATGGGGGAAATAAATATACTTTTACATCTCTCCTTTGTCACTCTATATTATGATTATTATGATAGTATTTAGACACCAATCAGACTGGGGCACCATACTGCAAGATGCTGTACAAACAGATAATGATAGCCCCTGTCCAAAGACTTCATACCGAAATACTCTTTCCTCTAAACCAGAGACGATGGGAGGAGGGGGGGCGGCAGTGCACAATTTACAGGTTCTGGTGGTATGCAGCAGGGCTCAAGGCAGGACATATCAACCCTGGCAGAAATCTGCGGCTGCACGTGACCCTGCATGTCCTCTCCTCACACACCTCTGCTCTAAACATTAAGATCCGCAAGTACAAAACAGAAGTTATGTTGAACAACTGACATGCTCACTCCACCTGCTTTTTGTCTGCTGGGGGCGGGTGCTGGGGGGGGGGGGGGGGATAAGGCCCAAAATACTTACAGGTAGTGAGGCTCTAAACTTCTATCACTTAAAAGAGATCCATATTCAGTGTAAAAGGCTATAAGCACCAAATACAAGAACTTGAATCTAAACTGTAAACTCTGTGGGGCAGGGTCTGTCATCTTCGTACCGGTCTGTACAGCACTTAACGCAATGGCTGTATCTACACAGCTCGTAGCAGGAAGCCTGCCAGCCCAGGTCGGCAGACTGGGGTTCACGTTACCACACTAGAAACAGCAGCAGAGACATTTTGGCTTGGGCTCTGAAGCCAAAGGAGAGGGGGTGGGTTTCAGAGCCTGAGCTCCAGCCTGTGCTGCAACTTCAAAGCGCTGTCTATGCAACTCTTTGTAGAGGGCTAGCAGGAGCCTCAGAGGCCCACCTCTGTTGAGCTAGGCTGCGAGGCTCACTGCTGTGAGCTACGTAGACATACCCAAGGAGGTCCAATCCCCCAACTGTACGGGGAGAGGTCAGCAAACCAGTAAAGTGCCTGAAACCACTATGGATTATTGCTAAAAGCAGCCAAGTCAGCAGGCTTAGCTTAACCAAGGCAGGAGGGGAGGGGGTCTTTGGGTGCCACAGAAAGGGCAGCTTGACCCCATGTCCTTCCTGATAAGAATTGTGTTGAAGTGGCTGATACATGCATTTTAGAAGAGCAGAATGTGCCCCAGGAATGTGTATTGGGGCCTCAAAGCTGCAAACTTTGGAAAAACCCACTCCTAGTTAATCAATAATCAAAAGGAACCTCTTGCTTGACCATTAAACTGCTTACTTAACAAGTTTTCTTTAAGGGACATGTATAAATAAGGGGAGAAAGTCTGAGGTAGTGGGACTCTTTTTGGACTCTCCCTCTGGATACATCTGTCAGTCCCCACCAGCAGACGGAAGATTTGGCCACCGGAAGCCTGCCACTGTGTCACTTGAGAGCCACACTCAGCTTTGGTAATTATCAAGGGTTGGGGGTGTTTTACTAACCTGTTGCGGACGTGTGTAAGTGCTTGAGACTAAGTAAAGTTTAGCTTTAAGTGAAAGCACTCGTGTTGTCCTGTTTGTGCCAGCCATTTATCAATCAGATGGCTGTGTCTCCCCTGATTTATTTCCTGACACCACCTCGCACAGAGTAAAAATTACCAAGAGCTTTGGATTGAAAGAACTCCGGGTAACACAACGGGGCCTCCAGGCACTACTATAGTAAAAATATATAATACTTAAATGTACCAGCAGCCAGTTAAAGTGCAAAAGTACATTTGCTACTTTGAAAATCTGGGGCCGAAGGGAGGGAGAAAACGTACCCTTTTCACCCACAAGACAAAACGCTGCCATTTAAATATCATGTTTTAAACAAATAGAAAAACAAACCCAAAAATTTCCCACTTGTATTAAGCCACCTTAGATTCTGTTAAAGAAATTTACGAATCCATTTACTTTTCACTATTGATGCTGTTGGTTTACTTTTTTGAATTTATCAGAGTTTGGGACAATGAAAATAGCCGAGTCAGTTTTGCTTTCTGGTTCCCTTGCAAGGCTTTCATTGCAAACACAGAACTTCTTCCCAGGCCCTCCCCAAAACTACCCACCCCCACAATAAATACATTAGGGAAAAGTTTCTATTCATGTTCTGTTTTGTGAAAGTTCGTTTATTCACAATCTAAAAAAGTTGGATTAACTTTGATCTGAATGCCCCTTTACGACTTAAAACCAAAGAACTGGTTGTGTGTTTTGCACAAGGCACATGGATTCCACTCATTTAAATTCTCTTACAGGTACTGTGTGCCCTTCCTAAACCAAACACATACTTACAACAGATGTTTTACTCTGGCTCACATGAGCCCATTTATATAATTAAGTACCGAGCTGGTTTTTAAATAAAGGTTATTTAACCTATAACTGCAGTTCTTTGTGCTGTCAGTACAGATGCACGCTTAGTATGCATGCACACTAAGCTCCAAAGATGGAACCTTTGAGAAAACTCTTGACCCTTGAGGCTACACACGTGTTCCCTTGAGGTACCAGACTCCCAGGCCCAACAATAAGGACCTATGACCCCAAGCCTCCATCAGCTCAGTTTCCTTATCACAATCTGTGAGAGAGAGACAGAAGAAGCAGGGCTGACGGTTCATAGATTCCAAGGCCAGAAGGGACCATTACGATCATCTAGTCTGCCCTCCTGGATAACACAGGTCAGAGAACTTCCCAAAATAATTCCTATAGCTGATCTTTTAGAAAAACAGCCAATTTTGACTTAAAATTTGTAAGTGATAGAGAGTCCACCACACACCTTGATAAATTGTTCTAATAGCTAATTACCCTCACTGGCAAAAATGTATGCCTTATTTCCAGTCTAAATTTGTCTAGCTTCAACTTCAAAAGCCATTGGATCATGTTACATACCTTTCTCTGCTAGACTGAAGAGCCCATTATTAAATATTCGTTCCTCATGTAGATACTCTTAGACTGTAATCAAATCAGCCTTCATCTTCTCTTTGTTAAGCTAAATAGATTGAGCTCCTTCAGTCTATCACTATAAGGGCATGTTTTCTAATCCTTTAATCATTTGCGCAGCTCTTCTCTGACCCCTCTCCAGTTTATCAACATCCTTCTTGAATTGTGGGCACCAGAACTGGACACAGTATTCCAACTGCAGTCACACCAGTGCCAAATACAGAGGTAACATAACCTCTCTACTTCTACTAAAGACTCCCGTTTATGCGTCCCACGATCACATTAGCTCTTTAGCTCATTTTGCCACAGCATCTCACTGGGAGCTCATGGTCAGCTGCCTATCCACCCTGATGCTTAAATCTTTTTCAGTCATCGTTTCCCAGCATAAAAGCCCCCAGCCTGTAAGTATGGCCTACAGTCTTTGTTTCTAGATGTATACATTTACATTTAGCTGTATTAAGACCAATATTGTTTGCTTGCACCAGTTTGCTAAGTTTACCAGATCACTCTGAATCAGTGACCTGTCCTCTTCATTACTTACCACTTTCCCAATTTTTCTGTCAGGCGTAAAATTGATCAGTGATGATTTTAGGTTTTCTTCCAGGTCACTGACAAAAATGTTAAATAGAATAGGGCAAGAATAATCCCTGCAGGACCACACTGGCAACACACCTGTTGGATAACAACGCCCCATTTACAATTACATTGAGACCTATCAGTTAGCCAGTTTTTAATCCATTCTATATTGTTCTAGTGCTTTAATCAAATATAGATCTACGCTGACGACCTACTCCAAGAACAGTTGCTAGCTGTAACACCTTTTTCTTCAAGAATTGTCAGCATGCATCCCCAAACAGTAACAAACTCAAAGGAGGAGAGTTCCAATATTAAAATGAAGAAGGCAGGTCTACTCTTGTGAACTGGGATCAGCTCTGGAAGCCAAGATAAAAGAGTAATGTTGCATAAACAGATCAACTGTGCTCCAAGCGGTAGCTTTAGAGCTCAGCAACAGCAACGTTTGAGTCATTCTGAGCTACTTGGGACCCATGTGTTTCAACATCTTCAAGTAGAGATATTCTTGCAAGGTCATAACCACTCTAAAACCAAGCTTTGTTTCTATACTTTGATAATTCCCCTTGCTTCCCGCTTGACCGGATCTGGACGCTGATCCAGGAAGTGGAGGATTTTGCCCCACAAGAAGTGGTGTCAGGTTATCAGAACTTTATGATTTGCTATTTGCAGATGACTACTACAACTTCTGTCCCAATAAATTTCATCTGGTTCTCATCTGGCCCTGGTTCTCGTGGGGGACTTCAATCACCAACATCTGCTGGGAGAGCAATACATCAGTGCACAGACAATCCAGGAAGTTTTTGGAGAATATTGGGGACAACTTCCTGGTGCAAGTGCTGGAGGAACCAACTAGGGGCCATGCTCCTCTTGACTTGCTGCTCACAAACAGGGAAGAATTGGTAGGTGAAGTAGAATTGGGTAGCAAACTGGGGAGCAGTGACCATGAGATGATCGATTTAGAGGAGCAGCCGTGTTGGTCCGTATCCACAAAAAGAACAGGAGTACTTGTTGCACCTTAGAGGCTAACAAATTTATTACAGCATAAGCTTTCGTGGGCCACAGCCCACTTCATCGGATGCATAGAATGGAACATATAGTAAGAAGATATATATAAACACACACATACAGAGAAAGTGGAAGTTGCCATACAAACTGTAAGAGGCTAATTAATTAAGATGAGCTATTATCAGCAGGAGAAAAAAAAACTTTTGTAGTGATAATCAAGATGGCCCATTTAGACAGTTGACAAGAAGGTGTGAGGATTCTTAACATAGGGAAATAGATTCAATAGGTGTAATGACCCAGCCACTCCCAGTCTCTATTCAAACCCAAGTTAATGGTATCTAGTTTGCATATTAATTCGAGCTCAGCAGTTTCTCGTTGGAGTCTGTTTTTGAAGCTTTTCTGTTGCAAAATTGCCACCCTTAAATCTTTTACCGAGTTGCCAGAGAGGTTGAAGTGTTCTCCTACCAGTTTTTGAATATTATGATTCCTGATGTCAGATTTGTGTCCATTTATTCTTTTGCGTAGAGACTGTCCAGTTTAGCCAATGTACTTGGCAGAGGGGCACTGCTGGCACATATCACATTGGTAGATGTGCAGGTGAACGAGCCCCTGATGGCGTGGCTAATGTGATTAGGTCCTAAGATGGTGTCACTTGAATAAATATGTGGACAGAGTTGGCATCGGGCTTTGTTGCAAGGATAGGTTCCTGGGTTAGTGGTTTTGTTGTATGACGTGTGGTTGCTGGTGAGTATTTGCTTCAGGTTGGGGGGCGGTCTGTAAGCGAGGACTGGTGTGTCTCCCAAGATCTGTGAGAGTGAGGGATCATTTTTCAGGATAGGTTGTAAATCTTTGATGATGCGCTGGAGAGGTTTTAGTTGGGGGCTGAAGGTGAGATGGTCGAGTTCATGATCCTGACACAAGGAAGAAAGGAGAGCAGCAGAATATGGACCCTGGACTTCAGAAAAGCAGACTTTGACTCCCTCAGAGAACTGATGAGCAGGATCCCCTGGGAGGCTAATATGAGGGGGAAAAGAGTCCAAGAGAGCTGTCTGTATTTTAAAGAAGCCTTATTGAGGGCGCAGGAACAAACCAATGTGCAGAAAGAATAGCAAATATGGCAGGTGACCTGCTTGGCTTAACAGAGAAATCTTTGGGGAACTTAAACACAAAAAGAAAGCTTACAACACATGGAAACTTGGACAGATGACTATGCAGGAGTATAAAAATATTGCTCGAGCATGCAGGAGTGTCATTAGGAAGGCCAAAGCACAATTGGAGTTGCAGCTAGCAAGGTATGTGAAGGGTAACAAGAAGGGTTTCTAAAGGTATGTTAGCAACAAGAAGGTGGTCAGGGAAAGTGTGGGTACCCTTACTGAATGGGGGAAGCAACCCAATGACAGATTATGTGGGAAAAGCTGAAGAACTCAATGCTTTTTTTGCCTCGGTCTTCACAGACAAGGTCAGCTCCCAGACGGCTGCACTGGGCAGCACAGTATGGGGAGGAGGTCAGCTAGGACCAGATCTAATGCAGCTGAGGGTGCTCAGTGAGTTGGCTAATGTGATTGCAGAGCCATTGGCCATTATCTTTGAAAACTCATGGAGACTGGGAGAGATCCTAGACGATTGGAAAAAGTCAAATATAGTGCCCATCTTTAAAAAACGGAAGGTGATGAATCCAGGGAACTACAGACCGGTCAGCCTCCCCTCAGTCCCTGGAAAAATCATGGAGCAGGTCCTCAAGGAAACCATTTTGAAGCACTTGGGGGAGAGGAAGGTGATCAGGAATTCACCAAGGACAAATCATGCCTGACCAATCTGATTGCCTTCTATGATGAGATAACTGGCTCTGTGGATAAGGGGAAAGTGGTGGATGTGATCTATCTTGACTTTAGCAAAGCTTTTGATACGGTCTCCCAGAGTATTCTTGCTAGCAAGTTAAAAAAGTATGGATAGGATCAATGGACTATAAGGCGGACAGAAAGCTGGCTATATCGTTGGGCTCAACAGGTAGTGATCAATGGCTCGATGTCTAGTTGACAGCCAGTATCAAGCAGAGTGCCCCAGGGGTCAGTTTTGTTCAACATCTTCATTAATGATCTGGATGATGAGATGGACTGCACCCTCAGCAACTCTGCGGATGACATTAAGCTGGGGGGAGAGGTAGATATGCTGGAGGGTACAGATAAGGTCCAGAGTGACCTAGATAAATTGGAGGATTTGGCTAAAAGAAATCTGATGAGGTTCAACACGGACAAGTGCAGAGTCCTGCACTTAGGACGGAAGAATCCCACGCACTGCAACAGGCTGGGGGCTGACTAGCTAAGCAGCAGTTCTGCAGAAAAGGACCTGGGGATTACAGTGGATGAGAAGCTGGATATGAGTCAGCAGTGTGCCCTTGTTGCCAAGAAGGCTAATGACATATCGGGCTCCATTAGTAGGAGCAACGCCGGCAGACGAGGGAAGTGATTATTCCCCTCTATATGGCACTGGTGAGGCTGCATGTGGAGTACTGCATCCAGTTTTGGTCCCCCCACGACAGAAACGATGTGAACAAATTGGAGAGAGTCCAGTGGAGGGCAACAAAAATGATTAGGGGGCTGGGGCACATGACTTATGAGGAGAGGCTGAGGGAACTGGGATTGTTTAGTCTGCAGAAGAGAAAAGTGAGGGGGGATTTGATAGCAGCCTTCAACTACCTGAAGGGGGGGGTTCAGGAGGATGGATCTAGGCTGTTCTTAGTGGTGGCAGATGACAGAACAAGGAGCAATGGTCTCAAGTTGCAGTGGGGGAGGTTTAGGTTGGATATTAGGAAAAACTTTTTCACTAGGAGGGTGGTGAAGCACTGGAATGGGTTACCTAGAGAGGTGGTGGAATCTCCATCCTTAGAGGTTTTTAAGGCCCGACTTGACAAAGCCCTGGCTGGGATGATTTAGTTGGGGGTGGTCCTGCTTTGAGCAGGGGGTTGGACTAGATGACTGTCTGAGGTCTCTTCCAACCCTAATCTACGATTCGATGATCTTCTGCATTTTCTCAAGCAGATGTGTAGGTTTTCCATAGGCGAGCCTTGAGCCAGATTCCATTAAGGAATGTGGTTGGGAATGTTGGAAAAAATATTGAAAACTAGTCTGAGGGACTTGGTTAAGCCTGTCTGCATCCCAGATTTGGTGGTTGTTTTTTTCCCTCTACCCTCCTCTGCTCTGAACGATTGATCAGGGCTGACATGCTTAAGACCACCCACCATTGTTCGGAAGTTCCTTCTACTGTGGAAGACCCCAGAGAGATGGCCATGTGCTGAAGTCCTCTAGGTCCAAAGAACAATGTTTCTCCACCACTGCTGCACACCTCATCCCTGACTTGCAGCTACCATATCCAAGAACTGATGCAGTTTCCATGCCTATTAAGTCCTTAGCCTTTTTCCTGTGAAGGGCACTATTGCAATGGAGAGGATGTGATTTGAAAGCCTGCCTAGTGGGAAAGTAACTGAGACCACAAAAATCATATCACACAAAGTAAAATATTGGAGCCCTGTGTTTTATCTGCAACAGTAGCCAAAAAGCAAAGAATGAAGGAAAAAAAGCTCCATAAACCAAGAAATTAGAGCCACATCCTTTAAAAAAAATGAAATTATTGTGATTTATGTGACCAAGGTAAAGCATTCAACATTATCATTTGTTGCAAAATATCCTGAAGACACTACACATTTTGCAAACCTGTTCTGTATGTGGAAGGATGCTTTAGAAATCAATATTACCTGTCTCTGCACAAAGATGCTTAAGCACTGTAGTATGTCATTAAATGACAATTGTATGGGGTATTCGTACAAAAACTCCATTTAACCTTTAAAAAAAGAAAAATATAAACATATGAGATTTAACAAATGCAGTACACAAGAGAGACTAACCGGGAATACAGGAAGGTGTTTTTAAAGGCAAGATGTACCCCAAGTAGCCAATAAGTCCAAGAGTCACAGGAAAAGACAAGGCAGGAGAGGAAAAGGAGTGCCCCATACCTCCGATGCGGTTTATTCTGTACTTTGAGTTTTTGGAAAACACAGTTCAGGCAGGAATCTCCAACTGCTGGAACTCTAACAGCTGCATATTTGAGTTGTTAGAATGTACAAATACAAACTTGCTGCAGGCTTTATGATTGAAGTACCCCAGCTCACAGATGTAAGGATGCATCATGATTGCTCCCTTTGTCTCCTTTCTTCACTCAGGACTCTGTGCCTTCTATCAAGCTCCATATCCCCTATTCCAAATATCCCCTTTCAAATCCCACCCCAATCAGAAATCACAACCCCATTGTACTACATGCTATGCAAACAACAAAGATGGTCCCCGTCCCAGAGAGCTCACAAGCTGGGATTCAGACAAAACCCAACAAGCTACTAGAAAAAGGTGCATATGTATAAATTAATCCTAAGAGTGGCCTCAATAGTCACAAGTGATTGCAAGTTAAACCAATGCCAGGCAGTGGCACCTTAAATCCTCCTCTTCAAGCAATCCCTCCCCATTCTCAATCATTCTCACACATCCTCGCTCTCCTGATCTGTTGTTCTTGGTCTCATTTAAGTTGCAAGTTCTGTGGGCCAGGAACCCTGCCTTGGTGAGGTTTTTAAAGCACGATGTTAATTGACAACCCAGTGTAATTTTTTTTTTTAAGTAATTATCAGTGTCCCTTCACAAACATCAAGCTGAGAAGCAGAACTTAAAGGAGGGGCTTTTAAGGTTTAAAGCAGATCTGTCTGATAAGAGCGCTCATTCACCCTCCAGCAGAACAATCAGATCCCACTCAGGTACAAACTCAGGTTTCTCCTAATCTGCATGCAGGGACAGGTATTTTGCCTATGTCAATACAATCAGTAAGTGCAATCAGTGCAGCATAAGAAACCCTCTCCCCTCAAGAGTTACAAGAGTCACAGAATTCATGCCAGCATGGGCAGTAATTTGAATTCAGATCCTATATACAGCATCATGACATGTTATTGCTACATTACTGGGACAGACTCCTTGCAAAGCTTTCAGTTTAAAAAAAAATTTTGAAAAAGTTAAAGATCTCAAATTTTTAACAGAATATATGTTTAAACGTGGAATTACTCCATTCCCTAAAACACTGCATTCAACACAAGTGACATGCAGACACGCCATTATTTCCGCTATGCACCTCAAACACCAGCAGAAGATCTCCATGTCAAAATGTCATAGCTATATGCACATTGCCAAGACATCACTTCCCATTCCCATGGCCACCATTAAAATCCATCTTGATGTTTTATCCAATTTCAATTAAAGAATAAAATGTATAACCTCCTTTGTGCCTTCTTTACTATCATTTTGATTCTGTATTAATTAGTAGAGATTTCCAAAGCACTGTAGTGATACAGGTGTTTGCCTGTGCTGGAATTTGGTCAGAATACTGGGGTTATTACCTTCTGTACCTAAATTCTATCTGCAGTTTCCACTGGATTTTTTTTTTTTTTTTTTTTTGTCTCTTATCCTAAAGTGTTGGGCAGCAGTGCTGTGTGATAGCCAAGAGCTTCTGTGTTCACCAGAGATGAAACGTAGCCTTTGTATTCCCAATCTACTCCACAGGGTACTGGGAGGCTTGATTCATGTTTATATAATGCTTTGAGATCCTCATATGGAAGATACTATGGAAGTACTGCAAGGTGGGTAAATTGGAATTTTTCCAGGAAGACAGAACTAACATCCACCCCTACTTTTTTGAATAGCATTATGGGATCTTTAACAGGATCGCATCATGCAAATGATTTGACAACAACAAGGGAGGAGGGGGCACCAAGGATAAGACACTACCATACTGTTCAATGCCATTGAATATCCCAGCCTCATTATTACAACCTCTTTTCTAAGTTAGCATGTAGGATATCCTTTATAAAGAACTGTAATAAGGGAAGTTTATAATGTCATTAACATTCAATAAACAGTGCTATGTTTTATGCAAGCATTAATGAACAAGCAGATACATTCCTAATATAAATTAGGCAATTGATGCATTGATATTTTACTGAAAAGGGCACTTTCAAGGTTGGCAAGCCCAAATTTGGATCTGTGTACACACACTGTAAATAGATATGAAAATAACTTATTTATAGGCATTTCTCCTCCACCCTAAAATGCATTCTGGAATTGAAAAAAATCAAATCAGTGCCAACAACTCAGCACTCATGAGCAACCCTACAATAAACCATTGTGCACCATGTGGTGAAGAGCGAGAGAAAAAAAAATCACTAACAAAACAGATTTCAGTTTTAAGCTTCCAAGTAACAGTTCTGAACAGCAATGTGGGTAGGGTGGAGGATGTAAAATAATACCTTAAATGTATTGCTACAATTTAATGGTGAACAAAAATATTTGCTTAAACCCTCCATCACCTGCCCCCCCCCAAAAGACTAATTGTGCTAGACGCTGATGAGTGCCCAGATTTGTGCCCAACCACAAATCATTTTATTTTCTAGGTTCATAATGCAGATCTCCCTACAATTAGTTTCTCCCTGTTTATAGGGGGTCTTTCATAAAGGAACAGAGCAAAAACCAATGGCCCAGGAATAAATGTAGTATCTGAAGCTATTTGTAACTCATGGATTTTAAACTATGTATTAAGTTGATGGTGTCCCTTTCACAAATTGGGGGTTTAATTTTGTCAGGTGACATTACAGAGAGGTTTTGATTTTATCCCTGTTTTGGGATCTCTGCATGGGAACCTGATAAACTTTCTTCAAGTTCCTGAAAAATTTAAAAGACCAACACCTGTTTAAGGTGGGTTTCATTTTAGATCTGTTAAGCTGAACTGGCCTTTTCAGATGCTCAGAGCAAAATTCACTAGCAAAGGTACTTAGTGGTCTCTTGGAAAGTCCTCTGGAAAATACCTGGTTTTAGTATTTAAGATTGTTAAATATTCTTGAGGTAGTGACTGTGTGGTACAGTGAAGAATACACTAAAAACACCTTCCCATAGCCAACCTCCTACTTTCAGCAATCACTTCAGAAGTGCCACAAAATTAACCTGTAGAGTTTTATTTGATCTGAGTTAAAGACCCATCTCAAGTAGGGGGTCAATTTTTGTTGGCCCCTCATATGGTGGCTTAAGATAGGTTTCACTGTATGTTGTATTGTGCCAGTTCCACTTTTGAGTTAAATGTATTCTACAGGATTCCGAAGTAAAACACTTCAGCCTCCTTTCCCAGGAGTTAAGAGCCCCAGTTTGCCAACAAAGCTAAAAATCTTATGCACTATTTGCAAGACGTCCTGCAAGTTGTTGAGCATCCTCAACTCTCACTGGCTTCGCAGAAGGTGCTCAGTACCTCACCAGGTAAGGGTCTAGGAATGGAAGTGTAATATGAATAGCTTTTATTTGACATGATTGTGTTTACAGTATTTCCAGATCAGTGTGGTCAGGGCCTCCAAAAGTATCTGAAGAATATACAATGCTAACTAACTCTATAGTGACCCAAAACTCCACATAAGTTTCTGAAGAGCTGGCATAATCTGCTTCTGAAAGCTATTATTAACTCAGGGATAAACTTATAACCTTTTAATCAGGTACTATAAATGACACGTTCTCAAAAGTAATTCAGTGAAGAAATAACCCTACCCTCCCTACCCGTTAAAAGGATCAACAAACACTGAAGGTAGCAGGTGATGTATCCATCAATTCAGACCCTTTGCAGCATCAGGACGAGTGAGATGATATTTTGTCCCATCCACCCCAAGTGTCAAGGAGCATTTTTATTTAAAAAGAGAGAATGTGCAGGCAGATGTGTGAGGGTGGCAGAGGAATCTCAGCCTGCCAACACTGTGCCAGGCATCTGAATGGGCCATGATTTTTAGGAAGTCACCATCTCCCACTTCCAGCACTAGCGGTCCCTTTGTGCTCTGAAGTTCGGTCACAAAATAAAAAGGGCTAATAAGTGATTTCTAAAAATGAAAGCTGATTACCATTAATATTTACAGGGAGTGGGGGTGCAGACAAAGAGTCATGGGTGTACATATATCACTCTCACCTTATAGACATCTCCATATGTGCCACTCCCCACCCTCTGGATGAGCTCATAGTCTTGCTGTGGATTCCGCCTCAGGATATCCCCACTTGGCCGAGCCACAGGGTCCATCCTCAGTCAATACAGCCCCAGAGGGGGTGCAAACAGGAACTCTTTGCAGTTGCTTCTCCCTTCACCACCCTTGGGAGTCCACTCCAAGGAGGACAGATGCTCTAGATGTCTAATCAGAGGATCTGTTCTTTGCACACATGGCTTCTGCTCCCACTTTTTTGCCTGACACAAAACAAAACGACTTATTAGGCTTTGGTTTCAGTTAGGCTTTGTGTTGCTGGCTCCCAAGAGATTGGGGGAGGGGACTCAGATCTTAAAAAAGAGAAGCCTCCACCCACAAGTGCTTCTATGCTGCATTCAAGGGAAGGGTCTCAGCTTCTGTTACAGCTTGGTTGACAACAAAGACAAAAGTGGTGGAGGCGGGACTGCTATGATAGCAGCTGGGTGTCCCCCTCACACAGTGCTGGGGCTGAGAAACAGCAGCTCCTTTCCCAAACTCTTCCCACCTCTGGTCCAAAGGCAGAGGGAAAGGAGAGGCAGGGTCAGTTCCCTGCCTGGATGCTCTCCACAGCACAAGACCCAGGGCACCTATGTGCTGTTGATATTTTAAATACCCCCTCAAAAATAATGCCAACTTGCCTGCCGTAGGCCCAGAGATAGATGTTCTAGCAGAGAGGGAGCTGAGGTGATAGAGCATCTATTCAGTGCTTCCATTTAACCGAAAAATGCTCCCTCATAAACATACCCAAGGGGACAGGCAGCAGCACCCGGAGGCACACTTGCTGTAGGTGCCCTTGCTGCAAGCATTTACACTTTGATCCTGGACAAACAGAGTATTGACAGAACAACACAGAGCTCAGTGTGCCATCTGCAGGGTGGGGAGAGTTGGAGCTATTCCAAAGGCAGGATCTTTGTTCTTCAGGGGAATTATTGTGGGCCCCAGGGTCAGTCACCTGTGGCAGGGATGCTGTACAGGTAGCTGGAGGAGGGTGGGAGGGGAGTCTGCCCCTGCCACTTACCGGTGATTGGGGGGCTGGATTTCACAAGGGGCTGGTCCTGAGAGCCAGTGACAGGCTCCCCCTGCGCCCCCCAACTCTTCAGCCCAGAGGGACCACTCCCACCCCTGAGGGACATCGCTGATGCCAGCATCCCCCTCCCCACCTCACACAGGAGTGGTCCCTGTCCCCCCTCATTAGCCTTCAGAGGCCCCTCCCCACTGTATGGGGCTAGGCAATGCCCCCCACCGTTGTCCCGGAGCCCCCTCCCTCACATGGAGCTGGGTTCTGCCCCCCACTTTCACCCCAAGAGCCCCCTCCCCACCTCAGGGCGCTGGTCACTGCTTCCCCCCCCCGGGACCCGCCGCTGCTCTCCCCGCGGGACCCGCCGCTGCTCCCCGCACGGGGCCGGTCGCTGCCCCCGGGCCCGGGCCTCCGGGCCGCTCCCCGCACAGACGCGGCGCGGGGCCGCTCCGGCGGGCAGGCCCAGCAGCCGGGGGAGGGAGCGCGGCGCCCGCCCGCCCGCAGTCCCGCCGGGCCAGGGGGCCTCCCTCGCCCGGCCGGTCGCTGACAGCGCCCGGGCCGCCGCCGCCCCGGGGCCCCCGGATCCAGCCGCCGCTCACCTCTGCCCGGCCTCCGGCGCGGCCCTTTGTCCCGCGGTGCGAGCCGGAGAGCGGCGGGCCCAGCCCGGGCCGCCCAGTCACGCCAGCCGCTGGCCCGGGCCTTCTCGAGCCCGGCTCAACCCCGCTGCGCCGCCCGACCCCCCGCGGCCCCGGAGCTGCCCGCCGCCGCCGCCGCCGCCGCGCTCCGTGTCCGCTGCTGGCGGCGCCGCGCAGGGCCGGGCCGCGCCGAGGGGCCGGGCGGCAGCGCCACAGCGCCGCGCGGCGGGGAGACGGGGCGCTGCCGCCGGGGCTCAAGCCGGGCCCCGCTGCCAGAGGCCGGCCCCGAGCCCCCAGCCATTGCCCCGCCTCGCCCCAGGCCTGGGCCATTGTGATCCTCTCGCCTAGGGGCGCCGGACAGCGGGTGTGGGAAGTCAGAATGGGGGCGGGGGGAGGGAGGGGTAAAAGGCGCCTGTATAAGACAAAGCCCCAAATCTCAGGACTGTCCCTATAACATCGGGACATCTGGCCGCCCATAACCTGTAAGTCCAGGCCCGCTCGCTTCACCCGCTGAGCCCTGCCCCTGCTGAGGCCAGAGGCCGGCCACAAACGGAAATCAGCCCAGCTTAGCCCCAGCACCCAGACCCACCACCAACTCAGTCAGCACCAGTCCCTGTTAGAACAAGAGGTGCAGCACCTGCAGCCATCGCTCGCCCGCAACACCCCTTCAGGATCCATGGCTCCTACGCAGGCCTGTGTAGGCAATGCTCCAGTAACAGCTATGTGGGTGAAACCAGATAGCCCCTATGGTCTCAAAGAACCGACACAGGAACATGATAAAAGCCCAAAACACTCCAGCACCTGCGGGTGATCACTTTTCACCCAATGATCGCTCCATATCTGAGTTCCTCAAAGGAAACCTGCCCAACTTCTTAAAAAGACGAGCCTGGGGATTTAAATTCACAACATTGCTAGATGCTAAAAATCATAGCCTTAATAAAGGCTCTGGGTTTATGGCTTATTACAGCTATAACCCACTAACTCACCTTTGTCTTAACTCTCCACTTCACCTTGAATAGTCTCTTACAACACGTTAACCCTTTATGCTAACCAATCTGTTCCATCTTGGATTTAGCTGTGATACACTGAGTACCTTTCCCAGACCTGAAGAAGAGCTTTGTGTATCCCAGACGTGTGTCTCTTTCACCAATAGCAGTTGGTCCAATAAAAGAGATCACTTCACCCACCTTGTCTTTCTTATCTTCGAGAAAAGCTGCCAGCCTTGACTTGAGACATCATATGATGGAGAATCCAACACTTCCCTTTACAGTGGTTAATCATCCTCCTGGTTAAACAGTGGTGCCTTTTTTAAGCTGAATTTGTCTGGGTTTAACTTCCACCTATTGGTTCTTGTTTTGCCTTTTTGTGCTAGATTAAAGAGCCCTTTAAGTACCTTGTATTGTCTTTCCCTGGAGTTATTGATTCACTGTAACCTGAACGCCTCAATCTTTTTGATAAACTGATTGAGCTCCTTAAGTCTCACTGTAAAGCATTTTTTGCCTGCCCTTGAATAATTTTTTGTAGTTCTTTTCTGTGAGATAAGCTCATACAGACAGCTTTTATAAACCTACGTATGTCAGCAATTTTTGGTGGTTATTGTAAACAGATGAAGTACGTCTTCCCTGGATGCAGCGGAGGTGTGGGGGACGGAGGGTGGGGTGCAAGGAAGATGGTTGTGGCTTCCACTCCTGGGATTGCTGTAGGTCAATTCAGACTTCAGCATAGTTAAGAACAGCCTCAAGCACCAAAGGACCATCTGCCAGCCCCTCCCACCACTAACCTGCACCCTGTGCTGGGGACAGGAAGGGGGTGGTATAGGACTGGCTTTATTCCACCTGGCAATTTCCCTTACGCTGGGGGGAATACCCAGTTATCTGTTTTGTACAAGTGGTCAGAACTGAGCCCATTCTCTTGGCTATAGCAGACAGTCCTAATACAAATTGTGATTGTAATTCACTGGCCTATGCATTTGGCTATACTCATAATTAGAAATGGACCCAAGCTGCAAAGTTCAGATACAGAGCCAAGCTTTCTCCAAGTTCCAGAGGGTTCAGGGGTCTGGTGTTTCAGTTTGGGCCCATCTCTGCATATTACTAATTTTAATGACAACTAATTGAAAAAATACAATTTCAGAAACAGAAGTCCAGATCCAGGTGCTTTCCTGCATTTCCCACCCAGATGCAGTTCAAAGCAGCCAAGGCTGTCATAAATGACTCCTTGGGGATTCCCATTGTATAAAAGGAATCCCTGAGTCTCACGGTCAGTGTCATCACCCCAATCCAAGCTCAATTCCCTGCATCTATAGCCAACAAACTAGCTAAGTCTGCCACCCTGTGCAGCCATCCTGCACATGGAATGAGGCAGGGGCACTGTGCAAAAATAGCATGTGGTCTTGTAATTAAAGACTATCATAGTGTATACACAGAGGGGGATAAATTACAGTTTCACAGGCTACTCTGTAGGTGGCATTTCCTAACTTTTTGAGTACTTGACTTTGCAACCTTTGCAGTGTTCTTTCAGTGTAGTTTTTTGCATGTCATTTCTTAGGGTGTTTTTTTAAAGACAAAAACAAATTCTATCATGTGCAACTCCCCATCATGTCTTCGCTTTGTCACACAAATCACCATCACCTGAGCTACAGCACTAATTACATTAGCCATTGTGGGGAACGTGATTTACCTCAAGCAGTGAACACATGTTAAAACTACAACTTGCCTTGTCTACACTAGAATTTTAAAACATGTTCATTAGCATGTGTTAAAAATACACCATTTTTCCTTGTGAAGACAAGGCCTCAGAGAAGGCAATCTTTAAATGCAACAGTTTGTGCTCAAGAACACACCTCTCAGTGTTAGTGATCTTGCTAATTACACCTCGTGTCCCATCTCTCGATCTTGGAAAAGACAATGGTGAAGGAGGTAGCATAGCAACTCCAGAACCAGAGCCAACATTTTAGACCTCCTGCAGTTAGTTGACAGACTTTGCTTCTTGCGCAGCGATGGAACTAACAGCAGTGATTGAAGATCAAATGTCCATGCTAATATTGTCAGATTTGTTAGCAACTTTGGCACAAATTAATCACAAGATGCTTCTGACTCACCTAAAGGACCTGGTAGAATGTTATGAAATTACTTTTAGCTGGCGTTGCTCATTCCCCTTCCATAGATCCGAGGACACTGAGATGAGCAAACTCTTGGACATCTCAAGAACTCACCCCTACACAGAGCTTCTTCTTGTCACTTCCTTTATGCAATCTTTTTGTGAGATTGGTAGGAGAGACTCTGGGATGTTAGGGATGGCAACGCTATCAATACATGGTTGATGCCCAACTATATATCTCCTCAATAAAGGTGGTCAATATGCCTTACTGCTGACGAAGCCTGTGAATTAGCAGGAGACCTGAATAAAAAGTACCTGGCTTGAGCCCACTTTAGGATAGATGGAGGTGGAATTGGTTGGCAGGTGGAACTGACTGCCATGTGACCTCACCTATTATTGAGAGTTTCTGTTTTCTGTGGCTCAAAGAAGTGCACAATCTCAGGGTACTATTCATAGCCTTTAAGGCCAGAAGGGCCACTGCAAACACCTAGTGTGACCTCTTGCATATCCCAGGCCAGAGAACTTCCCCAGAATAATTCCTTTTGAGCTACAGCATATCTTTACAAAATACTATATTGAACTCATCACTGCACATGGGTGCCCAGATAGCAACTTGTGGCTAGAAATACCTTGTTTCCTCATCTTCTAGATACTCATCTGTGTCCATCTTTCCAGATACAGGTCTAACCCTGGTGATCCATGGTCTTGTTACCTCCAGGCTAGATTACTTTAATTTGCTGTACCTAGGATTGACCCTGAAGGCCACCTAGAAGCTATAGCTGGTACAGCATGCAGTAGCCTACTTCTGAACTGATACAAACCAACAAGACCATAACACTCCAGTACTTCACATTCTACAATTGCTGCCAGCTCAGTTCTGGCACAGCTGTCTCAGAGATGACCTATCTCTTAGCAACCTAGTACATCATCTATGCTCATGGGGAATGCTTTGGTTTTCAGAGCTCAGGTTTCAACTTATAGATGTACAGTCCAATGCATTCATTTCAGAGGTCCTTCAGCGGTCAAACTTGCTAGCACTAGACATCAGGTTGAGTTTAAATCTTTCCATGCTCAGAGCATGACCCTGGACATATTTACACAGGTGTTTCCCAATTAACCATGTCATAAATTACTCTGGCAAAGCTCCCTTGGAAGCAGAACATTGGGGTCTGAACATTTTAAGAGAGCAGCTATTGATGTGAGAGTAGAGGGGAGTTCTCACCATCAGAGGGGATGATGAGGTATCTCTCAATGTTGTGGGGCATCCAGATACAGTGATGGTCACATTAGAAATGGGTACACAGTTTGTCATGATTTATCAATGCTTGCACCCTTGAAAAACTGGTTTCAAGCTGTTTTCAGGTGAAAGTCAATGGCTGAAGGTTTGTCGTCTAGATCTGTAGATCACTAGTTGAAGAAAAATCAGTTTCAATGTGGCAGCTGAACTTCTGATCAAAAAGTGTGTGTGGCTCTATGGCTTAGAGCAGAGGTGGGCAAACTGCGGCCCACGGAACCATCCTGCCCAGCCCCTGAGCTCCCGGCCCGGGAGGCTCGCCCCGGCCGCTCCCCTGCTGCTCCCCCTCCCACGCAGCTATGCCTCCGCGTGGGCAGCGGGTCTGCACGCTCCTGCCGCTCTGAGCGGCATGGTAAGGGGGCGGTGGCGGCACGCGTGGCGGTGGGGGGTTGGGTAGCGGGTCCCGGGCTGCAGTCAGGGTACAGGGAGCAGGGGGCGGTGTTACGGTTGGATAGGGTGGAGGTTCTGGGGCAGTCAGGGGTCGGGGAACAGGGTGGGTTGGACAGGGTGTGGGAGTCCCGGGGGGGCTGTCAGGGCACGGGGGTGTGGATAGGTCGGGGCAGTCAGTGTACAGGGAGCAGGGGGGGTTGGATAGGGGGTGGGATCCCGGGGTGGCGGTTTGGGGCAGGGGGTCTCAGGAGGGGGCAGTCAGGGGACAGGAAGTGGGAGGGGGGTGAATAGGGGGCAGAGGCCAGACTGTTTGGGTGGCACAGCCTTCCCTACCCAGCCCTCCATACAGTTTCGCACCTTGATGTGGCCTTCGGGTCAAAAAGTTTGCCCACCCCTGGCTTAGACTCTTTCAAGAGCACAATATAAAAAAACCCATGGCGTGGGCGACAGAGAAATTGGGGTTGGCAATAATGTGCACAACACAGTGAAAGCATCCAGACAAAAACAGAATGTAATTTTCTTTCCATTTGGTGGAATAAGATAAAATAAATCCTGATGTATCAACCCTGCATGTGTCTGGAGCGTTGACTGAATTAAGAAGTGTGTGTGTTTTATGTATGGTCATACCCTCATACATATCCATCACATTATACTGGCTAAACAAAACATTTAGGACCTGATTTTCAGATTGAAAACAGGATTTATGTTCCTATCTCCTTGGGTGCTTTTGAAAACCCAACCCTTAAGCACCTGAATTAGTGTTACTGTTTGCACCAGCCATCCTAAGGAGAGTGAGGATCATGGGACTGACTGTTTTGGGTTACACTCATAGGTCCCATAGCTGCAGTCTAAGGTGTTATGGTCTTACCCAACCCTAATTGTTTTCTATTTAGATGCTCACTTTAAATGAAAAGTGTTTTGCTTCCAGTGCAACACAGATTATGTGCACTAACTAGAAGAGGTTCACTTTTAATTTCCTCTTTGCTCTATAAACCCTTCTGCATCCTGTGTATTCTGTCCAACATAAATACATGCCTCTTCCTGCACATCCACCAAATAAGAGAAAGAAAAAACAATTTACCCTTTCAGGAGTTACATTTCCTGAAATAATTTTAAACAATTAAATATGTCCCAATAAACCAGGTGCCTACACTCCTAGCTTATGGAACCTGTCTACGCTCCTAGGTATGGAACCCCTTTTACCACCCTTCTGCTTACTCTCCTAGGTATGGAACCCCTTTTACCACCCTTCTGCTTACACTCCTTGGTGAAAGTCACAAAGACCAGTATTAGTTTTCTGGTATTAGTGCTCACGGAAGATAGTCAGATGATGGCATGAGAAACAGAACATTTCAATTTCTTGTAATAGATAATACATTAATGCTTAGCCTTATATAGAGCTTTACATTTACACTTTCAAATTAATCCTCTCAAAAACTCCGTGTCAAAATTCACAAAGCCCTATCACCACCTCTTTTAACCCTGTGATGAATACAAATAATTACTGTGAGGCCTGATTCCAAACTTGCTGAAGTC
Source organism: Lepidochelys kempii (assembly GCF_965140285.1). Taxonomy (NCBI): domain Eukaryota; kingdom Metazoa; phylum Chordata; order Testudines; family Cheloniidae; genus Lepidochelys; species Lepidochelys kempii. Next base: position 128,151,355 of record NC_136385.1, on the reverse strand, counting down.
ATCAGAACGAGTCCAGTTGACTTGGGATTAACATCTTGGCTAGCCTGGTGGCTACCTGTGACTACTGGCACCACTGTGACTACAAACTTAGGCAAATGCAGGTTCCCTCAATTCAAGATAAATTGGAGAGGGTACAGAGAAGAGGCATGAGAATTATTAAAGGATTAGAAAACATCCCTTATACTGATCGACTCAAAGAGCTCAATCTTAACAAAGAGAAGGTTAAGGAGTGGCTCGATCACAGCCTATAAGTGTCTACATGGGGAACAGATATTTAATAATGGGTTCTTCAATCTAGCAGAGAAAGGTATAACATGATCCAATGGCTGGAAATCAAAGCTAGACAAATTTAGACTGGAAATAAGGTGTAATTTTTAGCAGTGAGTAATTAACCATTGAAGCAATTTACCAAGGGTCCTGGTGGAGTCTCCAGCACTGACAATTTTAAAATCAAGATGAGATGTTTTTCTAAAAGATCTGGTCTAAGAATTGTTTTGGGGAAGTTCTCTGGCCTTTGTTACACAGGAGGTCAGACTAGATGATCACAATGGTCCCTTCTGGCCTTGGAATCTATGAAAACTGTCTTGACTGTTACCTTGTCCTCCCCACATCATTCTCCCCACAACTTCTGTAAATTCATTCCGACATTACATATTGCCAGAATCCAAGATTGTGCAGGGACTGCTTTTGTGATACCCGGCTGTACAATGCCTAGCACAACAATGGGTCCATAGGCACTAGTGCAATAAATCAATAATAACGCCATCACAACAGTCCCATGATAACAATCTGAGGCAGGTAGGTCTGTATAATTAACCCCATTTTGCAGCTAGGGAAACTGATGTAAAAAACGTAAGTGACTTGCCCAAAGTATTTGAGTGTGGCATATAAGAGATAGGCATATTAGGACCCATGAATTCCCTGATTCCCATTACTATGCTCCACACGTTGAATGATACCGCTTCTTTGACCAGGTAATAATAAAGAAATTATATTTTATGTTGCACCTTTCATCCGGATGCCTCCCAACATTAAATGGAAGATTAAGTAGTTTTACATAGGGTATAATTTAGGATTAGATAACATGAGCTCTTTGCATGGCAGTCTTCTGTGAAAGAACACTGGAGGTTATTTTTATAACAGATACTCAGATTTATTGAGTAGCTGTAGTAACAAGAACATTTATGCAAATTTCTATCTGAGCAATACAATCGAAGGGTGTTTTAAAAAGCAGTGTAGGATTTGAATGCCCTTTTATTTTACAATCAGAAGCAAAGAAAATAGTCTACCTCTATCCTTAATCAGAATGCTAGGAACTCTTTGTTTTGGAATGTTTTGACCGACTCTCCCATTGAAGTTGTTCAAACCATTAGGAAGGCTCACTTTATTCCTGTAGCATATTTGGATAATAAACTATGTTGGAAGCCTGGCAAACACAGAGCTTAAGGATTCATGAATCAACAGCAAAGCCTGCAGCTTTCCTAGTTATTGATTCATAGACTCATGGACTCATAGATATTAAGGTCAGAAGGGACCATTATGATCATCTAGTCTGACCTCCTGCACAATGCATACCACAGAATCTCTCACACACCCATTCCTGTAATCAGCCTCTCACCTATGTCTGAGCTATTGAAGTCCTCAAATCATGGTTTAAAGACTTCAAGGTGCAGAAAATCCTCCAGCAAGTGACCCGTGCCCCATGCTACAGAGGAACGCGAAAAACCCACAGGGCCTCTTCCAATCTGCCCTGGAGGAAAATTCCTTCCCGACCCCAAATATGGCGATCAGCTGAACCCTGAGCATGTGGGCAAGATTCACCAGCCGGATACCCAGGAAAGAATTCTCTGTAGTAACTCAGATCCCACCCCATCTAACATCCCATCACAGGCCACTGGGCTATTTACCATGAATAGTTAAAGACCAATTAATTGCCAAAATCATGTTATCCCATCATACCATCTCCTCCATAAACTTATTGAGTTTAATCTTGAAGCCAGATAGGTCTTTTGCCCGCACTGCTTCCCTTGGAAGGCTATTCCAAAACTTCACTCCTCTGATGGTTAGAAACCTTCATCTAATTTCAAGTCTAAACTTCCCGATGGCCAGTTTATATCCGTTTGTTCTTGTGTCCACACTGGTACTGAGCTTAAATAATTCCTCTCCCTCTCCGGTATTTAATCTCTGATATATTTATAGAGAGCAATCATATCTCCCCTCAACCTTCTTTTGGTTAGGCTAAACAAGCCAAGCTCCTTGAGTCTCCTTTCATAAGACAGGTTTTCCATTCCTTGGATCATCCTAGTTGCCCTTCTCTGTACCTGTTCAAGTTTGAATTCATCCTTCTTAAACATGGGAGACCAGAACTGCACACAGTATTCCAGATGAGGTCTCACCAGTGCCTTGTATAACAGTACAAGCACCTCCTTATCTCTGCTGGAAATAGACTCTGCATGTGGACTCTGCATCAAATTTCAATATCGATGAGGGCAGAGTTAGCTATCAAGAAGGGCCACAGCATCTTCCCCAAGCTCCACAGTGTGGCTTTTTCCAAAGATTTTTTGGTTTGTTTTTAGGTGGGTTTTTCCTTCTTTCCCCCAGTTTTTGTGCTGGTCCCCGGAGGGCTCCTGGCAGTTGATATGAGCCATGAACCTAAATGCCAAAAGGCAAATGTGAGAATGACGAAGCAGATATCGTCAGGCTCTCTGAACTAAGCACCCAGCCTTTGGGTCCCATTCTACACACAGTGGGCCAGATTGTCTACCTGTTAAGCCTGCTTTATGCCACTGACAGCATTAAAGCTGGCTTAACTAGACAATTGAGGAACCCCATTGTCTAGGGGAATCCTCGAGTGTGTACAGCCACCATAGAGGTTCTTATGCCGCCCCGGGGACATACCCAGGGGAAAGGAGGTGAAGCCAGGTCATGTCTACATCCTGATGATCCTTGGCTACTGGAACCCTTAGAGCTCAGGCAGCTGCAGCAATGTAGAGCAGACATGGTTGTTGGGGTCACATACTTCCCAACACAGAAGGTGCTGAGAAGAGACCTAAAAAGCATCCTGATACCTGGGAAAGGGACCTGAAAGAGGGGGTGTTGCTTTCACTAGAAAGCCAGAGAGAGCAGAGTTAAGGGACCATGGCAGAGCAGAGGAAGCAGCCTCTGGAGAGGAAAAGCAGGGAGAACTAGCAGCCAGGCCTGGCACCTGCTTCATTGTCTAGGATCCCAAAGTTGGAGCTTGGAGAAGAGGGAAGGTGTGAGCTCTTTTCTGACTGAAGACCCCCGAGGGGATTGTGATGGGTTGGATCACATAAACCCCCTTGGGGCTGCCAACTGATGTGCCAAGACTACTTCTGCCCCTGGTTTCCCTGCCAGCCTGGGACTCTGACACCCTGTCTCGCTGAGCCAGACACGCCACTCTGCTCCAGCACAGACCCCGGGTCTGTACCACGTGCCCCAAAGCTGCAGACTTAACTGAAAGCAGCTTAAGAAATGTTCCTGGTTTTAACACTTAGATGCCCAACTCCCAATGGTGTCCAACCCCCAAAGAAATCCATTTTACCCTGTATAAAGCTTATACAGGGTAAACTCATAAATTGTTCGCCCTCTATAACACTGATAGAGAGATATGCACAGCTGTTCCCCCCCTCCCCCCGGTATTAATACATACTCTGGGTTAAATAATAAGTAAAAAGTGATTTTATTAAATACAGAAAGTAGGATTTAAGTGGTTCCAAGTAATAGCAGACAGAACAAAGTGAATTACCAAGCAAAATAAAACAAAACACGCAAGTCTAAGTCTAGTACAGTAATAAAACTGAATACAGATAAAATCTCACCCTCAGAGACGTTTCAATAAGTTTCTTTCACAGACTGGATGCCTTCCTAGTCTGGGCACAATTCTTTCCCCTGGTACAGCCCTTGTTCCAGCTCAGGTGGTAGCAAGGGGATTTCTCATGATGGCCACCACCTTTGTTTTGTCCACCCACTTATATATCTTTTGCATAAGTCGGATATCCTTTGTTCCCATCCTGGGTTTCCATCCCACTTCTTAATGGAAAAGCACCAGGTTAAAGATGGATTCCAGTTCACGTGACATGATCACATGTCACTGTAAGACTTCATTACCCACTTGCCAGCCCATAGGTATACAGGAAGACTTACGAGTAAAACAGAGCCATCTACAGTTAATCGTCCTGGTTAATGGGAGCCATTAAGATTCCAAACCACCATTAATGGCCCACACTTTGCATAACTACAATAGGACCTTAGAGTTATATTTCATATTTCTAGTTTCAGATACAAGAGGGATGCATTTATACAAATAGGATGACCACACTCAGTAGATTATAAGCTTTGTAACGATACCTTTCAAGAGACCTTTTGCATGAAGTATATCCCAGTTACATTATATTCATGCTCATGAGCATATTTTTATAAAATCATATATAGAGTGCAATGTCACAGGGATGTTGCTGCTATACCCTGGAGAGGGGTGAAGATTGACAGACCCTCAGGGGAGGGCTGTGACCCAGAGAAAAGCCTGGGGGGTGACAGTTTGGGATTTTTGTTTACTCCAGTGAAGGGTGGAGTTTTTGGTGTGGTGAGAGAGCTAAACTACCCAGCTAGCTAGCAAGGGGAAATGGAGTTGGAGGCACTGTCAGAAGCCAGTGGGGAAGGCCAGCCGCGGGCATTGATCACTGAGGCAAGCAGATGGTCTGCATTTCCATATTGGAGATATCACATACAGCCGCTGTGGGCAACAGGCTGTACAGGCCTAAGTACTCCTGATTCAACAGCTTACTCAGATGCAGAGAAAGAGAGGTATTTAGGGTTGCCAGTGTTGGTTGGACATATTCCTGGAGGTTTCATCACATGGCAATCTTCCTGGAGACTCCAGGACAGTCCTGGAGGGTTGGCAATCTAAGAGATATTCTGTAGGGTTGCACACATGGGAGTTAAAACAGTGTAAGACAATGTGAGTGAGATCACAATCAGGACCTTTGCGTCAAGAATTATAACGTTCAAAAACCAGTCGGAGAACACTTCAACCTCCCTGGTCACTCGATTACAGACCTGAAAGTCGCAATTCTCCAACAAAAAAACTTCAAAAACGGACTCCAATGAGAGACTACTGAATTGGAATTAATTTGCAAACTAGACACCATTAAATTAGGCTTGAATAAAGACTGGGAGTGGATGGGTCATTACACAAAGCAAAACTATTTTCCCATACTTATTCCACACCCCCTACTGTTACTCACACCTTGTCAACTGTTGGAAATGGGCCATCCTGATTATCGCTACAAAAGGTTTTTTTCTCCTGCTGATAATAGCTCACCTTAATTGATCACTCTTGTTGTAGTGTGTATGGCAACACCCATTGTTTCATGTTCTCTGTGTATCTATCTATCTATCTATCTATCTTCCTACTGTATTTTCCACTGCATGAACCCAATGAAGTGGGTTTTAGCCCATGAAAGCTTATGCCCAAATAAATTTGTTATATTCTAAGGTGCCACAAGTCCTCCTTGTTTCTTTTGCTGATACAGACTAACGCGGCTGTCACTCTGCAACCTTTCCAGTGAAAGGGTCTGGTGTAAATCTTTGCCTTTTTCTAAAGGAAAATTGAGACACCAGTGAACATAATTTATGTTTGTGTCATATCATTTATGCAAACCTATCTCAGGACACTTTGCAGCTGAGTGCAGCATTTGCAATCAAATGCAAGTAAACAATCTAGATTACAATATCTCCCACAGGTGGAACCTCTACGTAAGGCAGAGCATTAGGTGAAGAGGAATACAACAGGCAATTTTAGGGAGAATAACTGAGCTCAGGGAAACTTCTTTGGTTAAAACTAGCATTAGGAGTCTGAAATAGACTGGAAGACTCTAGGACCCTGCACAGGGATATGTCTTTGCTTCCTGTTACCAGGTGCTTGAGCCCTGCTGGAACAAACAGTGCAATTATTGCAGAGTCATGCCAGCCGGTGCATTCAGTTAGTTTCTGCCAGGATACAAAAGAGGGTTAGAGCCTCTCCCATGAGCTATCTGCAGGAAAAATCCTAGAAACAAACAAGCCTGGGAAACAAAAGGCTTTGGTGTATAGTTGACATTTGTTACTGACTTACAATATAATCAAACTGTAGGAAGGGGATATGTTTTGACTATAGTGTGTGTGTTTGTCAGAGCCAGATGGGACAGAGAAAAGGAATTAAAACCATAAGGATCAAGCCATAAGAATGGACTACCCTTCAGGTCTCAGATCAAGGCACAACAGACTTTCCCTTTTTGACCTTGGGTCTCTGTTCTGGTAGGAAGGATTAGGCCAGGAGAAGCACCTGTGATCTCTGGTGTGGTGGTGGTGGGATCAGGCTGTGAGACCATCGTTCCCCAGTGGCTTCCTTACAGCAGAGTCTGGAGGCCCACACCACCCCACCTCCTGTGAAGTTACTTTAAATCCTAATCCTGTCTGTGATGTCATACGTAGTTGCTGTGGAGAGGGTTATGATGTCACAACCGCAGTGCGACTTCATGTGAGGAGCAATCTGCACGAGTCGATAAGTACCTAAGCAACAAAGATCTGCTTTTCATGCAAACATTTTTAGTAAGAAAAAACAGGGGCTGAGAAATCTTATGAAGGCCTCAGGGATCACGAAATGCAACAAACATACAAAACCTGTGTCTGCCTGCGTGCTTTTCAGTGTTTCCCATAAACCTGACCCTTTAACACTGGGAGTAGGAATGCAGACGCGAAAGCATTCCTGACAAGGCATCCATCACCTATATTACCATATCAATCACATGAGAGCAGAACTACACAGGTACAAAAAGCGCTTTGAACTAGGGTCATCAAGATCTATCTCCAGGTATAAAAAAGTCACTTTTGTAATTTCTCACACAGCAAAGCAGAAGTGATGAAAGAGGAAAAGTCGACAAAGCAGAAGTGATATGTCCATTGAGAGGAAGGAAGGAATTAATTCAATCATTCTTTGTAGTTAAAATGGGGATGAAGATCTGACCATGGTAAGAACTGGGGCTTGCATAGTTTTCTCTCAGTGTTAATGTCAAGAAAACTTTAATGCCAGCAGCATTTTCATCATCAGCAGAACATACTGAGTACCGTGATGTTGCTGGGAATTAGTGTATTTTCAGGAGGACCAAACAGAAAATTTTCCACACTTGGGTCTTTCAGACATCTTGTGGAAATACTGCATTGTCCACTTGGTTAACACGTGCAAAGATGCATGAAGATGTAAAGCAACCTGGTTGAGTACAGTCTTTTTGTTCTGTGTCTGTACACCGCCTGTACAGTGGGGTCCTGGTCAGTGACTGGGGGGGCTAGCTGCTACCGTAATGCAAATAAGAATAAACAAAAGGGTGTTTTTGTAGCTCACTGATTAGCAAATGAGTCGGTCAAATCAAGGCAAAATTATGAAACTGCCCCAGCAAAGTCAATGAACAATACATTATTTATTTAATGTAAATCTTGGTTGTCTCTCAACCCCAGGGATCCTGCTGTCTCTTGTGTCCCATCATATTCTTTTGGCACTCACATTTGGTGGCATCTCTCAACACTGCATTCATTCCTCAGCTCAGTGTTGCTGTTTCTCAATAACCCCTCCATTGTGTGATTGGCCGGATCTTTACCTCTGCCCCATTGCCTCACCCCCTGCCTCTCTCTCAGCTTCCCTGCCTCCCTATAACCTGGCAGCTCAGAGGCCAGACACATTAAATAACTTGGCAGGAGAGAGAGCTGCAAACCAAGTGAATGAAGAAACAGACCACAGCAGATGAAGATGTAGGGGTCCTAAGTCTCCATCTGGAAAAGAAGTCACTTCCTAAGCACTCTGAGATAAACATGTTCCCTGATATTCCTCCCATCCCAAGCCCCTTCCATTCCTGAACCCAGCAGTCAGAGTGGAAAGAAAAATAAATAGAAAAGCTTCTGAAAGGCAGCATCATGAGCCTGACCTAGTGGGCAGATCACAAAAGGGAATGAGGGAACGCGGGGACTGCACACAACTCGATCTCATCAGACTTTCCAGTGAATTGATCTCCTTTCCCTTCCTTTTTTCTCTCCAACTTCCGAATGTTATTTCCTTTCATTTTCTGTTTCAAAGGCTGCAGTCCTCCAACAGTCTCCAGCACAAAACACATCCCAGAATGCCCTTTGCTTCTTGGCCTCTTCAGAGGAGCAAGAGGTAGCTGCAACTTCAGGCATTAACTGTAAAAATCTAAAGGGGAACTTGGAAAGGGTCTCAAAGCGTGTTATCCACTATCACCCTGCCCTGCTCCTCTGCGACAGCCGCACGTGGCCGTCTAGGGTGCAGCAGGATCTAGCGGCTGACACGTGAGCCAATGTTTCGGAGAGCTGAAAGGCTGCTCGTTTCACTGGGATGCCATAAATACAGAAGGGAGAACACTGGATAAGGTATTGCTAATGAAGTACCAGTATGTGAATGGGAGCACGACAAAACACTGGGTTGGCACACGCAGGTGGCCGGAGCAGAACATCAATTTACTTTTGATTATTTTCTCTTCCTCAAACTGAAGTGGGATGCACTAGTTCACCCCACATACAGCATGACAGATGGCATAAGTGTCATAAGTTTCCCTTTAACGTCACAGATTGTGTCACAGAACTCAGTCACCCTCTCCACCACGAACCATTGTGCATGACATCAGTCTGGGGCTGAATTCCCTTCTCCTGCCTCCAGATTCCGCCCATCCTCATCCTCTCGTTTCCCTGTCACCCCAATACATTTCCAGGTTGCCCTTTTTTGTGCTCCAGAGTGGTGGTATTATTATTGATTGTTTGCACTGTCATAACACCCGGGAGCCCTAGTCATGGAGCAGGACACCATTGTACTAAGCACCACACAAACACAGACCAAAAAGATCCTGCCCCAAAGAGCTGACAATCCAAGTTTAAGACAAGAGATGGGAACGGACACACGGGGCCATATAAGGAAGCCGTGAGACAATATTGGTCAGCATGATCGGCAGTGGTCTCAGCAAGCCAGCAGCCTAACCATTGTTGAGGTTTTTTGTAGGCATCAGGGCAAAGGACAGTTATAAAGAGCAATCTGAAGAACAATGAAGTGGCTTTGGGGATGTTTGCAGGGATGTGATGGGCACTGCTACTTCCAAGGGGCGGACGCTGAGGGAGGCTGTAGCTTCAGGATTATTTTGTTGTTAAAAAGGTAGAGTAGGTAGGGAGGTTGTATCTGGCAAGATGGCATTGCAGGGCACAGAACAAAACCAAGAAAGGACATTACCCCTTTTTTCTGGACAGATGGCAAACTGACACTGATGAAGCAAGTCACTACTGCTATAGCCCTGCCATCCTTGGTGCCCATGTAGATCACCGTGCAATGCAAATGAACTTGTTGATTGGCTGTGAGTTGGTTTATAGTACGTTGGGTCTCAGTGTACATTTCCACGTGTGTTCTGTACATGATAGAGAGCATTCTACCATGGGGGGAGGGATAGCTCAGTGGTTTGAGCATTGGCCTGCTAAGCCCAAGGTTGTGAGTTCAATCCTTGAGGGGGCCATTTAGGGATCTGGGGCAAAAATTGGGGATTGGTCCTGCTTTGAGCTGGAGGTTGGACTAGATGACCTCCTGAGGTCCCTTCCAACCCTGATATTCTATGATTCCTACGTTTACATTCCCGAATGTAATGTCATTGTGACAAATATATGGACAAGTCTATACATATACACTCATAATGTATGTAAGAGCATTTTAGATCCAACATGAACCACAACCCTTCATCACAGCCATTCAAGATCCTGGAATAATCCTTGGAAAGCAGCTAGTGCCCAGAAGATTAAGAGCCCAATTCACCACTTTGTTACACATGTTTTACATCATGGGGCCTGCACTATTTTCATCTGAGTTAGCCCAGCATAAAACTGGTGTAACAGGGTGATGAATCAGGTCCTAACTATTAGAGGACTCAAGCGCCCAGTGTGACTAGAAAACCCGGCAGGAGAGATGCATCTTACATGTCACCCTGAGGTTCAGATGTCTTTTTGGTGGGATCAAATTCCAGGGGTGAGTGAGCTCCACACCCAGAAGCACCCTTTCCCCTAGGCTCCCATGAGCTGGCAAAAGAGGCCCCTCACCATGCAGTTCTCAAGAGGGCAGTGGTTTCTGAGGTAGCTGGGGCCCTGATCAACTGCAGCTTTGTGGTTGTTGTGTTGATGTATCTTTCTCTCTCTGTGTGTTGGGGATCATAGAATCATAGAACTGGAAGGGACCTTGAGAGGTCATCTAGTCCAGTCCCCTGCACTCGAGGCAGGACTAATTATCTAGACCATCCCTGACAGGTGTTTGTCTAACCTGCTCCTAAAAATCTCCAATGATGGAGATTCCACAACCTCCCTGGGCAATTTATTCCAGTGCTTAACCACCCTGACAGTTAGGAAGTTTTTCCTAATGTGCAACCTAAACCTCCCTTGCTGCAATTTAAGCCCATTGCTTCTTGTCTATTCTCAGAGGTTAAGAAAAACTATTTTTCTTCCTCCTCCTTGTAACAACCTTTTACATACTTGAAAGCTGTTATCATGTCCCCTTTCAGTCTTCTTTTTTCCAGACTAAACAAACCCAGTGTTTTCAATCTTCCCCCATAGGTCATGTTTTCTAGACCTTTAATCATTTTTGCCGCTCTTCTCTGGACTCTCTCCAATTTGTCCACATCCTTCCTGAAATGTGACGCCCAGAACTGGACAAAATACTCTAGCTGAGGACTAATCAGAGAGGAGTAGAGTGGAAGAATTATTACTTGTGTCTTGCTTACAACACTCCTGCTAATACATACCAGAATGATGTTCTCTTTTTTTGCAACAGTGTTACACTGTTGACTCATATTTAGCTTGTGGTCCACTATGACCCCCGGATCCCTATCCGCAGCACTCCTTCCTAGGCAGTCATTTCCTCTTTTGTATGTGTGCAACTGATTGTTCCTTCCTAAGTGGAGTACTTTGCATTTGTCCGTATTGAATTTCATCCTATTTACTTCAGACCATTTCTCCAGTTTGTCCAGATCATTTTGAATTTTAATCCTATCCTCTAAAGCACATGTAACCCCTCCAGCTTGATATCCGCAAACTTTACAAGTGTACTCCGTATGGCATTATCTAAATCATTGATGAAGATATTGAACAGAACCGGACCCAGAACTGATCCCTGCGGGAGTCCACTTGTTATGCCCTTCCAGCACAACTGTGAACCACTGATAACTATTCTCTGGGAATGGTTTTCCAACCAGTTTTGCACCCACCTTATAGTAGCTCCATCTAGGTTGCATTTCCCGAGTGGGTATTTCCCCCAGGGCACTAGGATAGATGACTGATGGCATGACTGGGGAAGCTGGAGGATGTAGAATTAGCTGCCCCATTTAAATGATTTGATTGCAGGGACCGAAAAGTGGTTTGACATCAACGTATACGACAGTGTGTTGGCACGACTCCCCACACACACTGTGTTGTGTGTGTTTCTATCTGTCTGGGGGAGGTGTCTCCACACGGTGGTCTCTGGCTTTATGTGCTGGGACTACGTGTGTTAGAGGGCGTGGAGTTATGCTGTGTGTGTTGGGCTGTATATCTTTGAGCTGAGCTCGGAGTTGTGTGTGTGTATTGGGGTGTGTGCTGGCTGTGCCAGGCTCTGTGCACTGTGGTGAGGTGTGTAGTTGTGCACACCATTTGTGTGTGTGTTGTGCCTTGCAGTTATGTGCACTCTATGTTGTGGTATGTGCCTGTGTGTGTGTGTGTGGGCGCAAGCCGGTGAGTGCACTGTATGTGTGTGTTGGGGTGAGTGGTTCTGTGTGTGTGTGATGTGTGTCTCTATGTACTGTATGTGTGTGAGTTTGTGTTGAAGTGTGTATCTCTGCTGTGTGTGTTGGGGTGAGTGGTTCTGTGTGTGTGTGATGTGTGTCTCTATGTACTGTATGTGTGTGAGTTTGTGTTGAAGTGTGTATCTCTGCTGTGTGTGTTGGGGTGAGTGGTTCTGTGTGTGTGTGATGTGTGTCTCTATGTACTGTATGTGTGTGAGTTTGTGTTGAAGTGTGTATCTCTGCTGTGTGTGTTGGGGTGAGTGGTTCTGTGTGTGTGTGATGTGTGTCTCTATGTACTGTATGTGTGTGAGTTTGTGTTGAAGTGTGTATCTCTGCTGTGTGTGTTGGGGTGAGTGGTTGTGTGTGTGTTTTGGGGGGGTGTTTCTGTGCTGAGTGTGCTGGATGTCTGGCTCTGTGTTGTGCGGTGGTGAGTGTGGCTCTGTGTTGTATGTGGTGGGGCGTGTGGCTCCATGTGTGCGTTGGTGAGTGTGCGCTTGAGAGCTCTGTGTGTGTATTGGTGTGCCAGCGAGGTTACACTGTGTGTGTGCATCCTGTGTGTCATTGAGTGTGTGTGTGGGATGTGTGTGTTGGGACCTTTGTGGCTCTGTGTTGTGTGACTGTGTGTGTGTCCCCTGAGTGTGCGGTGTGCCTGTACTGGGGTGTGGGGATTTGTGTTGTGTGACTCTTAGTGTGTGTGTTTTGTGGCTCTGGGTGAGTGTCACTGAGTGTGTGTGATGTGCATGTAGGCAGGGGTGTTTGGCTTTGTGTTACGTGGCTCTGTGTGTGTTGGTGAGTGTGCATTGTGTGTATGTTTCGGGGTGCATGGCTCTGTGAGTGTGTTGCGGTGTGTGGTTCTGTGTTCTGTGGTTCTGGGTGTGTGTCGGTGAGCATGTGCCGTGAGTGTGTGTTGGGGGGGGTGTCTACCATCTGTGTATATGCGCATGTAGGGGTGTATGGGGCTGCGTCTGTGACTTTGTGTGTGTGTTGGTTAGTGCGGGGTATGCGTTGGGCTGTCTGGTTTTGTGTATGTGGCTCTTGGTGTGTGCTGGTGAGCGTGCCCTATGTGTGTTGTGTGGCTCTGTGTGTGCAGAGTGTGTGTGTGTGTGTGTGTGTTGGGGTGTGTGGCTTTGGGTACGTGCAGGATGTGTGCATGGCTCTGGATGCATTGTGTGTGTGGTGCTGGGTGTGTGCAGTGTGTGTTCGGTACGCATGGTGTGTTGCGTGGCACTTGATGTATGCAGTGTGTGTGGGTGTGTGCAGTATGGTGTGTTGGGGAGTGTGGCCCTGGGGTGTGTGTGGGACTGGGTCTGTGCTATATGTTTTGGGGGGGGGTGCAGTGGGTGTGCAGTGGGTGTGCCCGGGCGTGCAGGGGGTTTTGGGGGGTGGGTGCAGGTGGTGTTGGGGGGTGGGTGCACAGCAGGTGCCCGGGGGGTGCAGGGGGTGTTGGGGGGTGGGTGCAGGGGGTGCAGGGGCGGTGCCCGGGGGGTGTCGGGGGGTGGGTGCAGAGCAAGTGCCTGGGGGGTGCAGAGGGAGTGTTGGGGGGTAGGTGCAGGGGGTGCAGGGAGGGTGCCCGGGGGCTGTTGGGGGGGTGGGTGCAGGGGGTGTTGGGGGGTGGGTGCAGGGAGGTGCCTGGGGGGTGTTGGGGGTGAGTGCAGGTGGTGTTGGGGGGTGGGTGCAGGGCAGGTGCCTGGGGGGTGCAGGGGGGGTGTTGGGGGGTAGGTGCAGGGGGGGTGCCTGGGGGTGCATTGGGGGTAGGTGCAGGAGGGGTGCGGGGGGGCTGCAGGGGGGTGCCCGGGGGTGCGTTGGGGGGTAGGTGCAGCGAGGTGGGTGCAGGGTGGGTGCGTTGGGGGGTAGGTGCAGGGAGGGTGCTGGGGGGTGGGTGCAGGGGGGGTGCGTTGGGGGGTAGGTGCAGGGGAGTAGGTGCAGGGGGGGTGTTGGGGGTAGGTGCAGGGAGGGTGCTGGGGGGTGGCTGCAGGGGGGGTGTTGGGAGATAGGTGCAGGGGGGTGGGTGCAGGGGGGGTGCATTGGGGGGTAGGTGCAGGGGGGTGCTGGGGGGTGGGTGCAGGGGGGGCGTTGGGGGGTGGGTGCGGGGGGGTGCGGGGGGGTGGGGGCAGGGGGGGCGTTGGGGGGGTGGGGGCGGGGGGGCTGCGGGGGGGTGGGGGCAGGGGGGGCGTTGGGGGGTAGGTGCAGGGGGATGCTGGGGGGTGGGGGCAGGGGGGGCATTGGGGGGTGGGTGCGGGGGGGTGCAGGGGGGTGGGGGCAGGGGGGGCGTTGGGGGGTGGGTGCGGGGGGGTGCAGGGGGGTGGGTGCAGGGGGGTGCGTTGGGGGGTGGGTGCGGGGGGGTGCGGGGGGTGGGTGCAGGGGGGGTGCGTTGGGGGGTAGGTGCAGGGGGTGGGTGCAGGGGGGGTGTTGGGGGTAGGTGCAGGGAGGGTGCTGGGGGGTGGCTGCAGGGGGGGTGTTGGGAGATAGGTGCAGGGGGGTGGGTGCAGGGGGGGTGCATTGGGGGGTAGGTGCAGGGGGGTGCTGGGGGGTGGGTGCAGGGGGGGCGTTGGGGGGTGGGTGCGGGGGGGTGCGGGGGGGTGGGGGCAGGGGGGGCGTTGGGGGGGCGTTGGGGGGGTGGGTGCAGGGGGGGCGTTGGGGGTGGGTGCGGGGGGGTGCGGGGGGGTGGGGGCAGGGGGGGCGTTGGGGGGTGGGTGCAGGGGGGGTGCGTTGGGGGGGTGCGGGGGGGTGGGGGCAGGGGGGGCGTTGGTGGTGGGGGCAGGGGGGTGGGGGCAGGGGGGGCGTTGGGGGTGCGTTGGGGGGTGGGTGCGGGGGGGTGGGGGCAGGGGGGGCGTTGGGGGTGGGTGCGGGGGGGTGGGTGCAGGGGTGGGTGCGGGGGGGTGCGTTGGGGGGTGGGTGCGGGGGGGGTGGGGGCAGGGGGGGCGTTGGGGGGGTGCGGGGGGGTGGGGGCAGGGGGGGCGTTGGGGGGTAGGTGCAGGGGGGTGCTGGGGGGTGGGTGCAGGGGGGGCGTTGGGGGTGGGTGCGGGGGGGTGCGGGGGGGTGGGGGCAGGGGGGGCGTTGGGGGGTGGGGGCAGGGGGGGTGCGTTGGGGGGGTGCGGGGGGGGTGGGGGCAGGGGGGGCGTTGGTGGTGGGGGCAGGGGGGGCGTTGGGGGGTAGGTGCGGGGGGGTGGGGGCAGGGGGGGCGTTGGGGGTGCGTTGGGGGGTGGGTGCGGGGGGGTGGGGGCAGGGGGCGTGCCCGTGGGTGTGCCCGGGGCGTGCGCGGAGCCGCCGCTCACCCCCCGCGCTCCCGCCCCCCGCCGCCCGCTCAGACGCGGCGCCGCAGCCCGCCCGGAGCTCCCGAGGGCCGCGCAGCCGGAGCCATGGCCAGGAGCCGCGCGGGGAGGAACAGCTGGGGTAGGTGGCGGGCGCGGGGGGGCGGCCGGGGCCGGCGCTGCCCCGAGCCCCGAGCCCCGGCCCCGAGCCCCGGCCCGGCCCCGCCCCGCCCCGCCAGCATTTGGACAGCAGCCGGGGCCGGCGCGGCCGGGCGCCGGCTCCATCCCCCGCGGGGGTCGCCCTGGCCGGGGGAGCCGGGGCCGGCTGCGGGGCGCGGCGGGCAGGTCTCGGCTTTGTTCCCCGGCGCTCAGGCCGGGCTGCGGCGGGGGGGGGGGGGCAGCCGCAGCCTGGGGGGGGGGCTGCGTGCGCAGTGTCGGCACAAGGGGGGGCTCTGCTGGGGGGATCCCCGACACTCCCGCCCCCGCCCGGTCCGGGACCGGGGGAGGGGGGGGGTCGGTGGGTTGAGAGGGGCGGCCGGAGCCCTGGCCAGGGAGGAGGCTGGAGCTGTCCCCCCCAGCTCTGGCCCAGCTTCCTTCTGTGCTGGGGGGCAGGTCACCGGGGCTGCCTTCGCCCTGCTGGCCCCGCTCACCTCCCCCCGGGGGTCTCTTTGGCAGGTGTCCCTGCTGCACCGGCCTTCGCACAGGGGTGCATTTCTGACCCTTCGGCCTGATGTGCAGAAATGCTGAGCAGGCCCCCCCGCCCCTCCAGCTGAAGTCAGTGGGAGCTGCGGGTGCCCGGCCCCTCCCGAAATCAGGCCCTTCGTCTTCCTGCCACGCTTTACCAGCCTCCGCCATGGTAAACTCCCTAACTCAGCTGCCTCCAAAGGAAACTGCAGATTGATGTATCCCTCAGGTGCGGGGCTGGTGCAAAGCGCTAGGGGCAAGGAGGCTGCTCTGGGGCTTTCCTTCTCTAGGGTCCAGCTCCTCCTATCCTGTGCCGGGGGCTGGGATAGAGGAATCCCTGTGAAATTCCTTCCCAAGTGATCTGGGGAAGCCCCACCCTGCTGCAGATATAGGTTTCAGGGCCTACAGTTTGGGGGGAATCTCCTTGGGGGCAGAGGCTTTTCCTTTTACTCCCTCCCAGCCTCCATCCTTTCCCCATGGGGTGCCCAGGGGGTTGTAGGATGGTGCTGTGGAGGGGGCTGACTCTTCCTTCTGTGGGGGATGGAGATCTGTGTGCAGAGGGGACTCTCCGTATGGGGGGCGTGGAGGTTGGTGAGGGGCACCTTTCAGATCTAGGTCACCTATTTCAATCCGGTGGCCAGAGGCTGGAAGCCGTTCCCAACTGACAGGTGCTCAGTGGCCTCTGTGAAAAGACACCAGTGATCTCAGTACAGTTCTGGGTGGCCAGGTCACAGAGCCACCCCGCCTGGCCGTAGCTAGCTCCTCTGATGGCATTGCACTCTCAGCCGAGAGGCAAATAATTAGATGTGAATACTGAGCTCCCTGCTCCCTTGAAGTGGTCCCTGTAGCCCAGAGACAAGGTGAATGAATAGGCGCGCCCTAGCCAGGCTGTCAGTCCTGCACCTTTCAATAGGCACTAATGTCACACACCATTTTAATGCACTGTCATCCCTCTTTACAGAGGGGCACATGCTGAGGAATTGCATCTCCTCTCTTTTCCTGTTCTGGCCAGTTTTACAGAGGGGCTGGTTCTCTGGGCTCTCCTCTTCCCAGTCTGCCTCAACCAACAGGGCTTGTTCTCAGCATGGGACACCAGGTGTCCGGCCAATCTAGGTAGAATCTGTGAGCTTCATTTAGCCCTCCCGAGACTCACCCTTGGTCCAGCCTTCTCCGTGGCAGACGACTCCTCCTCTCTTTTTAGGTGGGGATGAGGGTGTCACAGGATCATACTCAGGGAACCCTTTCCAGCTGCTTCTGGGTTGTGATAAGACCCAGCACTTTTCCTCAATCTCTCTGCTGCCTGGGAAAGTCATCTCATCCCCCCCGCCTTCTTCACACCCTGTAGGACAAGAATCCCCATCTCCCCTCATGTCCTGCTGCTAACTGCCACCATGAGAAAGCACAGTGATTGGAGAGATTCTTCCTGTGCAGATTTTTGCAGCTCTAGGGCACGTAGCATGGGGGAGTTTTCACCCCCCTGGGGAATGCAGCTTTCTCTGTGGTATCGGAAAATCTGGAGATTGATCATTAGGGTTGGATTGGCACTTTCCAATCTAGCTGCCTGGGAACAGGAACGGGGCTGGGACTCAACTGTGATCAGGGAGGGTTATCGTTTAGTCACTGCTGCTGACTGGGTCCAGGGGGGGAGGAATACCCTTTGTTGAGAGCAGCTTCCACCTCCCGCCACCCCACGTTGGCTAAGCTGAGAGCGGAGTGCATTGGTGGGGCGGAGTCAAGCCCCCCTGTGCTGGAGGAGGAATAGTCTGGCAGCTGCTGCTTTCCCCCTCAAGCAAGGGTTGGCGATTCAGGACCCTGCACAGGAGAGTAAAGGAGACTCCTCCTAACACCCCATTCCTTCCTTGTGTAGCTGGGCTCATGACCGAGCCCTGACTGTTCACCCTGAGAGCGATGTCAAGGATTTTCGCTGAGGAGTTCCCTTGCCATTGTTTAATGCTGCTGGAGAACAGAACTTTTCACCCACCTGAAAGCTACTCAGTGCTAGTGGCATCTGACTTTTGGGAACGTTCCTGTGTGGCAAAGCTGGGTGAGAAGTGCTGTATTGGTTAGAGACACAAATTATGCCTTCATTCGAAAAGCTGATGGTAAGATTTCCCGTTCCAATGAACTACAAGCTTGGGAATTATTTGCTGAAGAAGCTGGCGTAACCATTTGAATAACGTATACAAATGGAGGATTTGGGCATCTGGGGAGAAAAACGGGCAAAGTCCATCAAATCAATCCTTGGTTTAACTCCAGCTTCAGGGAAGGTATCGAGACCCTCACTCTACCAGTGTTCCCTCTAATTTTTTACATCCAGGTGCGGAATGAATTTTGTTATGTGTGGCAGGCATGGGGCCGAGGGTTTCGGAGTGTGGGAGAGGGCTCAGGGCTGGGGCAGAGGGTTGGGGTGCAGGGGTGAGGGCTCTGGCTGGGGGTGTGGGCTCTGGGGTGGGGCTGGGGATGAGGGGTTTGGGCAGCAGATCTGGGGCCAGAGGAGAGGCACCTCTCCCCAGCCGCAACAGCTCCGGGGTCGGGGTCAGGGCCTGGGGCCCAGGGAGAGGCACCTCTCCCTGCGGCACGTCTGTGCGGCCCTAGAGGGAACTTAGCACTCTACCATGGGGAAGAGCTTCTGATGAGTTTTGCAATAGCTGTAAATTGTATCGCACTAAATTATTCCTATTACTTGGTGTCCCATTGCAGTATTGCACAAAAAGATATGTTATTTCCATATGTTCTTTTCACTCCACTGCCATCAGCGAAAAGAACATTCAAAGGAATGGACAGAATTAAATAGAGTTAAATAATAGATCAGATTCTTAAGAAAAGCCTCAGTCCAGCAAATCCATTAAATATGTGCTAAACTGTGAGCACGTTCATAAGTTCCATTGAAGTAAATGTGACTTAGGCTCATGCTCGAGCATTTTGCAGAATCAAGGCCTCAGCTGGGGTCTTGGAAGTTGGAAAGTACCCAGGACCATTTATGAATCTAAGGGGATCTTTATTGTAGAAATGGGATCAGTCACCTTTTGCTGCATTCCGGCGACAGATCAAAATCACAGCCTAAGAGACCCACAGAGGCTGGTATATTCCTAGACTATGATTTCACGCACACTCAGCCTTGCATGCAGATATTGCAGGCATAACTTGAGTGTTAAATGCTGGTGCTTTTTTATTAGAAGAAGGTCCCCTGAAATAAAAATGTACATTTAAGCAATAAAAACTGTGACCTGTCCCCTGCCTCCGTGATGTTCTTTGACTGTGTGAGTGGCTGCAATATTGTGTAGTCACATCACTCTTTGTAATGGCTCCTCCAATGCCAGTTTCTTTAGCCCAGCTGCCAATGCAGGAGACTGGGGCTCTGCAGAAAGCTTCTGGCTGTGTTTAAAATGTGCTTACGTGTATTCAAAAAAAAAGAACATGATTTTTAAATAGCATAAGCTTTGTTCTAGTTAGCTCCTCTTTGTCATGACTGATAGTTCCCCAGCTAACTGCTTGGTATAAACTTTCCCTTCTTGTCTCTTGGTAAAAAGATCTGTTCATTTAAGAGATTAAAGAACAATTTTAGGAAAACAATTGTTCAGAACCCAAAATAATTACCTCTCATTTGCTATCAAAACTAGCTTCCTGTAACGTACATGTACCCCTGAATACACCTCTCAACATAATACTTTCATGAAGGGTGAAATTTACCGAGGGCCAACACAAAGTTTATGGGTCGCTTGAGCATATAGTGTTAAGTGGTGGATAGACCTCACAACTGCTGTCTGCTATAGGGTGAATTTCACCCTTAAGAAAGCGCTGTATATATAAATAGCAGACATTTTTTCTTTAAGTAACAGAATACAGTCCTTGGTTGTGCCTAACTAAGGACTGCTAGTCTGAGCCCTAATGGGTTCTTTAAAACTCAGCAAGCTTGATTTGAGGGTTACAGAGGTTACATATCCTTCTTTTGAAATCTTTTGTAGTTTTCACTTGCATATGTTCAGCAGTGCTGCCTGCCACTAGGGTAAAGTCATTAGAAATCTCTGCCTGTAGAGGCTTATAATGCACTCATTAAATAAATTTTAAAAAAACCAACACAGATCAGAACATATCATATAAAGGACTCAGTTCTGGAATAAGAAAGGCCCATATTGAAATAATTCAGTGTTTATAACTATGAAAGGGACAAGCAGGTTCAGGCTTCTTAGCCAAGCTTTTCAAAATGGATGTGGACTTGTGATTTTGAGAGCCCTCAACAGGGTCTGATTTTCAGAAAGCGCTGAGAACCCATCCTCTGAAAATTAGGCCCCTTCAGGGTGTCTCAAATGCTGATCCAAGCTTTCAAAAATCATCATTAAAAAGTCTTATGATCTTTTAAGCCAAAGTAATAAATAATGAGTTCTTTTTCTTCACCTTCTGGCTTCTGGGGAGCATTAGGTCACATGTTCAAGCATTTTCCCTGCAACAATGATGGATAGAAATCTACTTCCCCCCCATGCACAAAGAAAGCTGAGATTCATAGGCAATCTTGATTCCAGCAGCAACAGCTTTAAGAAAAACACCAAATGTTGCAAGTGTGAAAGGGTGCTCGGTGGGCCAGGCAGCCTAGCAGCTAGTGCACCTGACCTCCAGCCCCTTGTCTCTCTGTCAGAGCAGTAGAGATGCCTGGTTCCCAACCTTAGGCCAGGACTGTTTTGGCTTCCACCCACATCTGGGCCTTTGCCATTAAAGGGGACATGGTAGGGGAACCCCCAGGTCCTCCGTTTCCACTAGGTCCCATCCAAGGCCCTTGGGAAGCAACATCAGCAGGGTCCTTCCTTCAGAGAGTCTAAGTGCATTACCTTGGGCTATTTCTTACCTATGTGCTCCTTCGGTTTGGGGTGTGGCCCCTATAGCCCAAACAGTCAATGCCTTAACAAAAGAGTCCAAGTGAGCAGGACCTTCTCCACCTGAAAGGGGAAGTGTGTGTGAAGAAGGCTCTGCCTTACCTACTCTGTGGTCCACTGTCAGGCTCTCCAGGGAAGGCCTGTCTGTCCTGTAGCCTAGGCTTTTGAGCTCTGAACCAGCTCCTCCAGCTGGAGCATGCTGGGCAGGGCTACCTGGGCCCGGTATTGCCTTTTAACCCCTTCGGGCCCGGTGTGGGGTTTGTATACCCCACCACAGCGAGAGTCAAGGAAAACTGCAAGAGTTGACGACACCTCTGATGTCGGGCACTCAGAGTTAGCAGGCACTCTTGACAATCCTGGTTCTTGTGCTTTCTTGTTGTTACTGCGCAGCTCCAACAGTGGGTGTTGGGGCAGGAACGTTTGGCCAAGAATTTAACCAGAATTTGGTTAAATAAATTTGGTTAAAAATAACCAAGGGCTAGTCAGCCAGCGGTAGCATGGGAAGCAAAAGGGCAGGGGCGCTGGAGGTCCATTGATTCACCTTCAAAAGCCACTTGGATCTGGAGAGATTGGGGCAGTTGGTGAAAATTGTTCCAGCTCTAGGTGTGGCAATTATCTGAGGATCTGGCCTCTTGTGGCACAGGGCACTGCCCCGCGCTCCCCGCTCTGTGGGGCTGGCCAAGCCTCGAAAACGGCTGTGGGAATTCCAGGAGAGCTTCTTGCTCGCTTTGTGGGCTTCTCCCCTGTGAGGGAGGTGTTAGCCCCATGCTATTTCTTTTTGGAAATCCTTGCTACACATACTCCTTTTAAAAAAGACATGGCAGTTCTTAGCCTAGTATAGCATGCTTGAGAAATATATGCATTTCATAGAGGCTCTGGTATGACAGTAATAAAGTAGCTAATCACAAATTTCCCCAACAGAGAAATGACTCCAGAGAGTACATTAAGGTCTGTCAAGCCGGTAAAATATATTTTCAAACAAAACAACCAATACAAATACATATTTCCTTAAAATGTATTTCGTGCCATCTCATGCAATTTCATGGCACATTTACCAAGTGATCTGGTTTATTTTCACCAGGTGGGAGGGTATTGTAACAACAAAAGGGTAAAAAGAAATCAATTAAAAACATGGAGGTTTGCTGAGAGAGGGAGAAGACCTAGTGCCTGATGGGAAATATACTCGCCAGGAGGCAACATTTGTAGAGCTGTGATTGTTGGATGTGGATTTCAGTTGTGGGGTTAGACCTAAATTTATTTAAGCAGAGGGTCCAGGGCTTCCCACAGTGATCCGAGCTTCCTGGGCAGCTCTGGCCCGGCTCCAGCTTCCGGCCTGGCCAGGGGGCAGGGCCCCAGGGGAAAGAGTAGGAGCAGGGTGTGGGACTACAGTTCCGGCACTCATGGGGGCCCCCAAATTGGCTGGGGCCCCTGGGCACAGGCCCCCGTTAATCCGCCACTGAGGCTGAGACATGGATTCCAATTAGTATCCCCAGCATTTGCACCTCAACAAGACACTACCCACTACCATGCATAGCCTGGGTGCCCCTCCTATATTAGCCCTCTGTTTCAGTGGGGTTCCTTTGATATCAGTGGGTGCCAATAAAGTCCTCTCTTTCTCCCTTGCAATGGTAATCACTGGCATTGACTCTTATTTTGAAACAAGATACGGGAGTGGCCACAATCCTGTCAGAGCCAAGGCCAAGGCTCTTTTCTGAAACTGGTTTTAGAGATTGCTGAACAGTAGCGTAGCTGGTGCCCATTAACAAGGGACAGAACCCTTCCACTGCCTCCTAGGAGGGAGATCTGCTTTTCTGTGCCAAAGTCGCCCTTTCCGGCCACAAGATTTTAAAGACATCAACCTTGTCACCGTATAGATCTCTAAAATGAGATGGGCAATGTGTACCTAGTCATGGTAGAAAGTATTCTACAACTTGCTACTGTGGTTTCAAATACCGTTCGGGTTCTGTTGATTCACGTACCGTGCGTTCCCAGTGTCTGAGCCACACAGGCTGCACAATGGCGGTTCATAGAGACAGAGGCTAGACTGTGTAGGCTCACAGATGTTAAATCACTGCACATCAGTTTTGGGCATCTAAGCAGTGTATGGTGAAACAGGCAAATATGGTGGACACGAATGGTTGAGCCAGGCTCTGGAGTGGGACTCGTGCACCAGCATGCTGAATGCCAAGTGACTATGTAACCACACGTTTTGGAACTCAGGTAGGACAAGCAATCCTGTTGTAAATCTTCTTTTTTCACTGATCCAAATTTTTTGCCATTCTTCCTTTAAATTTTTCTGTACTCAGCTTTTGGGGTCTTGTTTACTCAAGGGTATTTCTGTGTCAATCCTTCCATTTCTTGTAGAGCTTTTAGTTGCTTTGTCTGCTAGCTCGTTCCCTGTTATCCTGATATGTGCTGGGGATCCAGGCTAATGCTATTTGTATCCCCATCTGTACTAACTCTGTTATTAGAAATGTAATTTCACTGATTCAATCACTTTTACATACAGAGACACCCTTTTTTACTGCCATAAGTTCTGATACTGAGTCTGAAAAAATGACCACCATGGCTGGTGGTCCAGCCTAGATCTAGTTTAATTATTGCTACTAGCTCAGCTGTCGTGACCGCTACAAAATCAGATATTCTTTTAGGCAAATTTTGGTAGACAATATGCTGTCCCTGCTCTTCCTATTATTTTTTTTTTGGACCCGTTTGTATATATTTGACAAAAATGACTTCACTTTTCATCTGTATGCTGGTACACTTCATTTTTTATACCTGTTGTCTCCTTTTTACATGTAAGGTTGTAAAATAAATCCAAATCCACACTCAAACGTGTGGCTTCCCGTCCATTACTAATTTCCCCATGACTTGAAGTTTTGACTTTGTTTAGCTTTTCCTGATCTTTCAACACATGCGTGTACATTTTAACTCGAACGGCATGCGGAGTTCTAGAATGGTGTGCTATAGGGCTCTGTGGGCTGGTGCGACAGCGCCCCCTTTGGTCAGATGGAGTGTTGCACAGGGTTCGCTCGATCTGGCAGGGTGGCCCATCAGTTCCTCTTGCCTGAGTCTCGATGTTAGCCCCGTTCTGGGCTAAGAAGGGTGTTAGCATCAGCCTTGCTGGGGGTGTGGGTTCTCTCCTTATACTGGGGGGGCGGGGGTCAGCTGGTCCTGATACTCAGGGGAGCCAGAAACCCCTTTGGTTCTTAAGAGGTCTCCGAGGAGGAACCTAGGCCCACCCACTCCACTAGGTTCCAGCTCAGGGCCCTGAACTAGACAGGCAGAATCAGGTCTTGGTAACTCCTGCTGTGTCCTGAGCTCCTTCCTATCCCCCAGGGCTCTGTGGGCTTCTCCAGCCTGTAGATCTGGTCATCCCTGCTCTGGGGGCTGTCTCAGGGCGGTTTCCGTGCCTGTTTGCTCCTCTGGTAGCTGCCTTGTCCTTCTGCTTCTCAGCTCTTTCATTCTCCCAGCTGCTGTGAGGCTGCTCATCAGCGCTGGCCAGCAGTTCCTGCATTAACCCCCTGGTTGCCAGGCTAGCATGGGGTAAATACATCCCATGGCACGTGCCTATTGACTTCCCAACAATCCTGATATAGTTCTTTGGTACTTTCATCCTTCTAATTCCCATTAACTTTGGCCCAGAAAGTTAGGTCCAGTAGTTTCATTCATAGTGTAACTGGCATTTCACTAGCAGCTGTGTGTAGCGTGCATATGGGTGTTTTAATAAATGCACCACACGCAACTCACAGTGCCTGGGCTTGTATTAAATCAGATTTTTTTCAGTTCTGATTTTAATGCTGACCCAAAAGCTTGGCAGCCATAGTCAATAACTGGGCTGATTGAGGCTCCGTATGCCAGCAGCCGTGCTTTCTTCTCTGCCCCCACCCCGCAGTGAGTCCCAGAAATACTTTTCAGTCGACTGATCCTTCCTTTGCATTTATCTTTAACATACTCTAACTCTATATAAAATTTTTCCAAAGTAATTTGGTATCAAATATTACCCCACGGAATTTAAACCTTCTAACTTTATCTATTTGTTCTCCATACTGATACAGTTTACATCCTTTTGTAGCTTTCCCTTTCACAGGCGCCCGACTTTACAAAGTGCTGGGGGGGCGCATGACCCCCCCCCGGCTCTGCCCCAGGCCACACCCCCATTCCATCCCTTCCCCCAAGGCCCCACTCTGCCCCGCCTCTTCCCGCCCCTACTCCACCCCTAGACCGACCTCTTCCCACCCAGGTCTGCCCCCTCCCCCGAGCGCGTCGCATCCTCGCTCTTCCCCCCTTCCCCCAGAGCCTCCTGAATGCCGCAAAACAGCTGATTGCGGTGGGCGGGAAACATGGGGAGGGAGGGGGAGGTGCTGATCCACGGGGCCCGCCGGTGGGTGCTCAGCACCCACCATTTTTTCCCTGTGGGTGCTCCAGCACCCACGGAGTCATCGCCTATGTTCCCTTTTGTAAAGGTCAATTCTTTCAATTTTAGTAATGGAGGACTTGAAACCCCCGGCATTTTCCCAGTCTGAAGAAACTTGCAATGCTTGCTTGATTCTCTTTTCTGCCGCCTCAGTATTCCTGTTCCTAAGCCACAGAGCACAATCACCTGCCAACTGAGTGACACTTCCCCAGCATTTATTTGTTTGGGAAGATCATTTATCATAATATTAAAGAAGGTTGGGCTGATAAGCCTTCCCTGAAGTGTGCCATTTTTAATACTATATATATTTGGCATAATGACAGGTTTCAGAGTAGCAGCCGTGTTAGTCTGTATCTGTAAAAAGAACAGGAGGACGTGTGGCACCTTAGAGACTAACAAATTTATTAGAGCAACCAAAGCTTGAGACCGTCAAAAAGAGAGCTTTACCAGCCAGTCCTTTCCAACTTTCACAACCACCTCACTGCATCCCCCTCCCTGAGGGAACTGAGCAACTCAGCTGTCCAGATCACCCACCCCTTTCTCTTCCTCCTCCCCGCACACTGTCCAGTAGCGTCTCAATTTAATCTTCATTTTCACCATTTTGCTTAAACTTCCAAGCAGGCTGCTAAAATGCAGGATTCTGGGCAAGCATCCTTCGAGGAACAGGACATGAGATTTCTGCTACCACTCAGCTCTGCCATAGGCTCAAAACGAAGCTGCCTCTTCCAGGCCCTTGAGGACTCACATTACAGTAGCTGACTGGCTGGCTTGCTTTGTGTTCGTTCAGCATGAGCAGAGTGAGCAGAACCCCGGCCGCAGGAGCAGGGCTGAGTAAAACACGTGCAGTTAAAATGGGGGTAGGCCAAGTCTGAGTAAGAGCCCTTCATTGATGTCGTTCGTAAGGGCCAGACTCCCTGTCCTAGAGCCTGAAGTCCTCTCCAGAAGGATCTTAGAGAGATCACACCCAGGGGGAGGAGTTTAATTTTATTCCCCATGACCATTCAGTCCTGGGCCTGTCTGGTGAGGCCACTCTTAGTAACACAGTGGTGGTTTCTCAGTGTAGACAGTCTGGATAAAGACAGTTTCAAAGAGGACTCCCAACCGTCATTGCTACTGAACCGGGCAGGATTCAGACTAGTCCTCGTGTGTGAAAAACCTTGTGCGATGAGCAGCATGAGGCAGGAGTTTCATGTTTGAGTTCAGAGGAATAAAGGCAGACTGATGAAGTAGTTCACTGAAGTTCCCCCCCCCCACGCCCCACTCTCTTTGCTTATTTCCAACCAACTTTCCAGTCACATGATTCAACTGACAGGAGGCCAGAATAGGAGCCCTAGGTTCAATCCATGGGCCGACCTCCAGTTTTGCTAATTAGGTTCCAAAGGCAGAAGGCCCAGTCCTGCAAACTCTTACTTCTCTGAGGAAGGGCTTAGTCGTGCAGGCAAGGACTCATGTGAGTAGCGCTTGAAGAGCAGACGTGCGCCCACTGGTTTTCTAAGAGCCTGGCTGCGGAACCTTTACTCACGGGATCCATCTCTACTGAGACCGTTCCTGTCAGTACGGGCTGCAGGGCGGGGCTCTTTCCCAAGAAACACACAATGCTGAATTGATTACGTTTGGCTGCTTTCCAAAGACCCATTCCTGTAATATGATCTCTCATAGCTGCATGCACATGCCAAGCTTTTGCCACAGTGATACACAGTTTGTCTAGTTTTCTCGTCTGCAGACACTGCATTTGCAGCTGCGTGTCAGCATTTCGGAGGAATATGGAGCGTGTTACATTTTAGTTTATTTTGATTTGTAGAAGTTCCTAACACAACTGAAAATGGATCTTATTTTTTTCCTTAGATTTACAATAATGGAGCAGCAATATAGCCCATTCTATGGGCTGAGTAGGTGAACCAGATATCTTTCTTGCAGGCTGCATCTCTTAGATGACATCGCAAATATGGCTCTGCTTAAGTCTCAGCTCCTTCATCTTCCCATATTATGTCCTCCTCTGGGAAATTAGGCCTGACTACCACCTGGCTTTGGAGGAACTTGTTTTAGTCACATCAATGGTAATTATAATATTAACAAGAACGGGGAAGTAAGTCCTGGCAGTTGACTAATGAACAGCTTGACAAGTGACGCAGTTGCAAGGGTGGCCAGCGAGAGGCTGACCCGTACCACAGAGAGAAGAGTTTAGCTTGAACATCAGCAAAAACAAAAGTGCCGTTAGGGAAACTCAGCTCTTTTTCCTTTACTGCCAGAAATTAATTTCGTGGAGGTAGATCTATGAGATCTTGGAAACTGGTCTATGCCAAAAAGACCAGTTAGAAAAGTGTGATTTCTAGCAACACAAAACCAGCCTACAAAATAACATTTGACTCACCAATCCGGTAAATAATCAGTATCCTCCAGCGAACAGGTGAAAGGAGTTCTCTAGGGTTCATAATAAACAAGGAAGTACTTACAGTTTTATCTTTCAGGTGATAGGAACAGAGTGTTACTGCTGAAATTTGCACACAGAAGCACTTGATATAATCTCCATTCTGTACTCAGATCTACAGAACAATGGAAAACCAACCCAGGCAGCTCTTGGCACCTAAGTAGAGACTCCGTACTTTGTCCCTGATGTCCAGAAGATCTGCAAAGGAAAGCTCTGCACACTTCCCCAGGTGTTTCCTGAAATACCAACCATGCTGTCTGGCCTGGCACTTCTGAAGTATCCACATGGGCTGGAGGATCACTCTGACTTCTGGTGCTAGGGAGAAGGAGAAGGCGGCAAGTGGCCGCCTGATCTTCCCCGTTCACAGCTCCTGGATCAAGGGACCCTATTGGAAATCCCTGTTTCAAATGCTTCATCTGGACTCTGCTGGTTTCTACTGGAAACCAAGACCCAACAGCCCAGTTATACACTGTTTCTTTATTCCAGGACCTAGCTGCCATATGAAACCCATAGCAACAAGTTGCAGTTTTCAATGGGACTTTCCACCCTCTTTCTAGCAGTTGGACTCAAGGGAGGAGGAGATACTTTGGGCCCAATCCCTATTCGAGGAGTAGGATTGGACAGGGGGGAAATTTGTCACCCAGTACCCCCAGGACTGGCAGGGGAGGCAGCTCATTCCTTGTCAGCTTGGGGTCCCACAATTTGTAACTCTGGGCCAGTTACTGACAAGGTCAGTCAGTTGTCTGAGCTACAGCTTCACTTGCAAGACACCACCTCCATCGCTGGGCTTAGCACTTCCCCCTCTGGTGTGACAGGGCCTGAAGTAAATTAGCCCCACTCCGGAGGGTGTTTGTCTCCCTCTCTGGGTTTATTTATCAGTGTTTTCAAGGTAGGCCTGGGGCTGGCCCAAGAAGCACGCCTCCGCCAAACAAAATTCACAAACACAAAACAAAGAGGGTACCTTTTCCTGCCCCCTGTTTGGGGAGTGTTGTCTTGTTATTGGTCCTGGGGTGTCAGTCGTTCCCCATAACAGGCACTCAGTTTTGTTGTTTCCTCTGTAGGGAGGAGAGCAACCTCTCACCCTGGAGAAGCCTATCTCCCTGCTAACACTAGCCTTGCAGCAGCTCGTCTCTCCCTCCTCTGTCTCACCAGAGAAGGAGTTTTAAAGGTCTCAGGCAGCCTTTGGACTCATTGACTTTAAGGCCAGAAGGGACCATCATGATCATCTAGTATGACTTCCTGCATATTGCAGGCACAGAACCTCACCCATTCCTGAAATAGACCCCTAACCTCTCGCTGAGTTACTGAAGTCCTCAAATCATGGTTTAGATCATCCCTGACAGGTGTTTCTCTAGCCTGCTCTTAAAAACCTCTAATGACGGGATTCCACAACCTTCCTAGGCAATTTATTCCAGTGCTTAACTACCCTAATAGTTAGGAAGCTTTTCCTAATGTTTTACCTGAATCTCCCTTGCTACAAGTTAAGCCCATTACTCCTTGTCCTGTCCTCAGTGGTTAAGGAGAACAATTTTTTCACCCTCGTCTTTATAACAGCCTTTTTTGTACTTGATTACTATTATCCTGTCCCTCCTCAGTCTTCTCTTCTCTAGACTAAACAAACCCAATTTTTTCAATCTTCCCTCATAGGTACATGTTTTCTAGATCTTTAATCATTTTTGTTACTCTTCTCTGGACTTTCTCCAATTTGTCCAAATCTTTCCCAAAGCATTGTACCCAGAACTGAACACAATACTCCAGCTGAGCCCATATCAGCGCGGAGTAGAGCAGAAGAATTACTTCTTGTGTCTTGCTAACAACACTCCTGCTAATACATCCCAGAATGATGTTTGCTTTTTTTGCAACAGTATTCCATGTTGACTCATATTTAGTTTGTGATCCACTATAAGCCCCAGATCCTGTTCTGCAGTACTCCTTTCAATGCAGTCATTTCCCATTTATTTATTTTTTATTTATATCTAGGGCACAAAAGAAGTGGGGGGTGGAGGTGGAAACAAGACAGCCTTTTAGACTTTCTCTCTAAAGAAGCCCAAGAAGATTTTTTTCGGCCTTTTCCAGACCATCTTTAAGCGTGTGTAGACTGTAGCTCCTACCTTTTGAAATCAATGGGAGCTGAGCACTTTTGAAAATCAGGCCACTTTTATAGGCGCCTAAGTGGGGACTAGGAGCCTAACTTTAGGCCGCCATGTTTAAAATTCTTGACGCAAGGGCATTAGAACAGCCCATACAACCTTAACCACGAACTTCTCAGAGAGGTATGGAAGGACGTTTGGCTCACAGGGTCCTTCCCTGCTATCCAGGAGAATTTACGTGACCGGAGGGCTGTGGCAATCACCCCAGATTTCTTTCTGTGGAGAGCACCCTGTGGATGGTGAAAGAGGAGTGGCCAATAAGCTTCCATCTCACCATGGCCGTGTTCTCTGCAGATGGCTGTCCTGATAATGCTTCCTTCCCCTGAACTGCTGGGCATGTGCAAAGCATCTCGAGCAGACCGTTAAAAGCTTGTATTATCTTAATGCCATTGTCTTGGGGATGGTGTATTTGGCGTGCTGCCATTTATCGAGCCTGCCCAGAAACGGTGAGTGCCCGTGTTTCTTGTTGAGCGCCTCGGCTGCAGCACGACTGGCCTCATCAATTCTCCATCTCTCCAGTGGGTTGTTAATCCCAGAAGGATAGTGCAATGTTGCAAGGCTGGGTGGTGCTCAGAGCTTGGCAGTACAGATGAAATTCACCTCTGTACACAAGGCCCATGCACTACGTAAGTCCTGCTGTTTCAGAGGCTGAAGTGGGACTGTCCAGGATCTGAGAAGGGGGGAGACCAAAAACCACACTAACAAAAAACGTGTCCCCTTTAAGAAGGCCTCCAAACCGACCCCAGCTGGCAGAGTTCCTATATCTAGGCTTCCTCCCTTTCCCATAGGCATCAGGTCGGGAAAGGAGCCATCTAATCCAGATCATAATAAGGCCTTTACCGCAGAGCCTTGAACCAGAGCAGCCAAATTTATAGTCAGAAGAAAATGAGGTATTTAGGACCCAGGTCAGGCGAGTGGCTGCTGGTTCCCTCTCCCATTCTCAGCTTCCTTTTCCTGGTATAGAGCAGGGCAGGGTGCTCCTTGATTGCGCCCAGACTGTCCCTTAAAGGTGTAATCCACCCCCAGCACAGGGACTGAAGTGATGCATGTGCTTTGCTAAGGGCATTCTGCCCAGGGCTGAATTTCATTGCAGAAGAGTAGCACTGGGTGGCTTTTATTAGAATTTACGTCACGTCTGAGCAGCTATGTTCCTAACTGTACTGGAGGAGATTTCAGGAGTGGTATTTGGTGTTTGGCAAGCCTGGCAAAAGTGTATTGGCCCCATCCTGGCATCTTTTATAGATAGGGCCCTACCAAATTAATGGCCATGAAAAATGCATCAAGGGCTGTGAAATCTGGTCTTCCCCCATGAAATCTGGTCTTTTGTGTGCTTTTAGCTTATACTATACAGATTTCATGGTGGAGACCAGTGTTCCTCAAATTGGGGGTCCCGCCCAAAAGGGAGTTGCAGGGGGGGGGTCACAAGGTTATTTTAGGGGGGTTGTGGTATTGCCACCCTTATTTCTGCACTGCCTTCAGATCTGGGTGGCCAGAGAGCGGTGGCTGATTACCAGGCACCCAGCTCTGAAGGCAGTGTCCCGCCAGCAGCATTGCAGGAGTAAGGTTGGCAATACCATACCATGCCACCCTTACTTCTATGCTGCTGCTGGCCGCGGCTCTGCCTTCAGAGCTGGGGTCCCGGCCAGCAGCTGCCGCTCTCCAGCTGCCCAGCTCTGAAGGCAGTGTCACCTCCAGCAGCAGCATAGAAGTAAGGGTAGCAGTTCTGCAACCTCCCCTACAACAATGCGACCCCCCCTCCCCATTCCTTTTTGGGTCAGGACCCCTTCAGTTACAACACTGTGAAATTTTAGATTTAAATAGCTGAAATCGTGAAATTTATGATTTTTTAAAATTCTATGACTGTGAAATTGACCAAAATGGACTGTGAATTTGGTAGGGCCCTATCTCTAGCCAATGAAACACAGTTTAATTTCTGAACATGTTGGTACCAGCTCTTGGGTTTTTATTTATTTATTTTTACAAGGTGGCTTTTCAGAAAAGAATTACGAGTGGAGCTCTGAAGAGGAGGAGGCTGTGAAGAAGGCAGGGCCAGTCCAGGTGCTCATTGTTAAAGATGACCATTCCTTTGAGCTGGACGAGGCCGCGCTGAACCGCATTCTGCTCTCTGAGGCCGTGAGAGATAAAGAGGTAGTTGCCGTGTCTGTTGCTGGAGCTTTCAGGAAAGGAAAATCGTTCCTGATGGACTTCATGCTGAGATACATGTACAACAAGGTATGAGTACAGCCATGATGTAACTAATGCCTCCTTGTGCCGTCCTGGAGTCTTGGTGTGTCTTGCTGTGCAGGGTTTCTCATTGCCCTGGTATGATTCCTCCCACCCATGCAAACTGGAGAGGGGTCTGAGCCTGCATTCACTTTGGGGGCACTTGAGCCCCCCTCTGTAATGGGTCCCCACTGGGATTTGAATTCCCCGTGACAGCAGGGGAGTTTGGATTCAGGTCTGTATGCAAATCTGAGCTCCGTGATAGTCTGGGCTCCCAGCCTATGAGGCATTTTTCTGGAAGGCTGGTACCCCTCCCTAACTAGTGGGCTGGTGCCATCCCAGTGCATGCTCCCTGCTGGGCGGTGCCGGTTACTTTGGTGCAGCCAGCAGGGCCTCAAGATGCACTATGTGCTGGAGCAGAGAACACTGTGGCGGCTGCCCACTGGAGCTGCCAAGGGACCTCAGGGCTGCCCATCCCTGTGCCAGCTTCCACTTTCTCCATACTCTTGCCCTGGTAGGGCGAGTCTTTAGGGATATGAGCAGGGGGACACAGCCTGTTGGAAGGGGGAGTAGAGGAAGGAGGACCTCCTGGAAGATGGGTCTGGGGTAGGGGAAGAGCACAGCCATCACTCTAAGCCCAAGGAGGAATGGTGTAAGTTAGAGCACACCTCAGCTGTTCTAAATTCCTTTGGGGTCAGCTGGTGCTTGAGCAGGGACCCATAGCTGGCTCCCTGCAGCTCCCCTGTGCCTGACATCGAAGGGGGCGCTGTGGAGAATCTGGCCCTTAGTTGTCATAAGTCCTGTTGTATACTTGCTACGGTGTAAGTGTACCACTGCCCGCTACTGGACAGAATCAGTACTGCTTAGGGGCATGCAGTCAGTACCATACTGTTGTTGGAGAATCTCGGGTGTCAGGGGCCTGTGATTTCGGAACAGGTGGATCCGAATTCTGTCCAGTCTGGGTTCCGACTGGGCATGGTGTGGATCGGCGGCAAGCATGCAATCCTTGATGACCACCGCTTTGTCACAGTGATTGGGGAGGGGCTCCTGGATTTGGGCCCATCCTTCAGATGCCTCTTCATGTCCAGCGGATCAAAAGAACTGAATGGGGAGGCCGTGAAGTCTTTGCTTCCTGGTAGGAAACATCCGGCGTGAGTAACCATAGAATGGAGGCAGCATAGGTGAGAGAAGAACCCGGGGCGTGGGCTGTGGTGATCCCTTCTCTCCCCACTCCCAGGAAACCATTGACTGGCTCGGCGATTACAACGAACCGCTGATGGGCTTCTCGTGGCGAGGAGGGTCTGAGCGGGAGACAACTGGCATTCAGATATGGAGTGAACTCTTTCTTGTGGACAAACCAGACGGTAAACAGGTATGTGGGGTGCCCGGTGCCAGCACATCCCTTTTGTTCGGGGACTGCCTTTGGGTTCCCATGCCCCGAGCTCTAACATAGCTGCTCTGCTTTTTCCTAGATAAGCATCCCTTTAGATGGTCTTTGGTGCCATTTGCCTTAGATCTCAGCAATTGCTAATGCACCCATCACTACAGTATCTAAATCTCTATCCAAAAGAGCAAGAACGGTCTCTGTTCCGTGTTCTATCTCTACTGCTTTCAGGAGTCCCATGGCTGATCAAAAAAGCAAACAGAATGTTGGGAATCATTAAGAAAGAGATCAATAATAAGACAGAAAATATTCTCTTGCCTCTATATAAATCCACACCTTGAATACTGTGTGCAGATGTGGCCGCCCCATCTCAAAAAAAAATATTGGCATTGGAAAAGGTTCAGAAAAGGGCAACAAAAATGATTAGGGGTATGTAATGGCTGCCGTATGAAGAGAGAATAATAAAACTGGGACTTTTCAGCTTGGAAAAGAGTCGACAAAGCGGGGATATGATAGAGGTCTATAACGTCATGACTGATGTGGAGAAAGTAAATAAGGAAGTGTTATTTACTCCTTCTCATAACCCAAGAACTATGAGTCACTCAATGAAATTAATAGGCAACAGGTTTAAAACAAACAAAAGGAAGTATTTCTTCACACAACACACAGTCAACCTGTGGAACTCTTTGCCAGAGGATGTTGTGAAGGCCAAGACTATAGCAGGGTTTAAAAAAGAACTAGATGAGTTCATGAAGGATAGGTCCATCAATGGCTATTAGCCAGGATGGGCAGGGGTGGTGTCACTAGCCTCTGTTTGCCAGATGCTGGGAATGGGTGACAGGGGATGGATCACTTGATGATTACCTGTCCTGTTCATTCCCTCTGGGGCACCTGGCATTGGCCATTGTTGGTCTGACCCAGTATGGCAGTTCTTATGATTCTTGGGTCCAGGCCCCTTGCAGAATACTGCTGCTCTCCTGTAGGACTGGCTGGAGAATGGCACATCTTCACTCACTAGGGGCCCAATCCAACACCCAGAGAAGTCAGTGGGACGCGTCTGTGGGCGTTGGGTTGGGCCCTATACTGGGTGTGGGCATGCTGCCATATTTGGCTCCTGAGATATGAAACGAATGGGATTCATAAGACAACACATCCATGGCTACAGGAAATGGTTTTAAAAAGTTCCTCCCAAAATGAAGGCCCACCCATCTTTGGGCTGGAATTAATGAAGCTTAGTTAGCTGTGTTCTCTTTATAACCTGAGGATCGAAGTCTCTGGGGATTGTGTTTCCCTCTCCATTCCAGGGCGCTTCATTTCTTCCAAGCCCGAGGCGCGTGTCGTGAGACAGCCAACAAGATGGCATAGTCATGGTTTGGTTTTCTCCACTGCAGTTTGGCGCTGGAGAGCGATTTGATTGAAAAGCTCCGTTGCGTGTAGAGCCTAATTCCGACCTCTCTGCTCTGCAGGTCGTGGTGCTGCTGATGGACACACAGGGGACGTTTGACAGCCAGTCGACGCTGCGCGATTCAGCCACCGTGTTTGCCCTTAGCACGATGATCAGCTCAATCCAGGTAATACAGAGGTGAACCTGTGCATCATTCGCTGAAGGACGGTGGGTGGGGATTTTTAAAACTGCCGGCATTGGCTTAACCCTACTGCTAGTCACTGACTTCTCGGGGAGCAGAGTTAGCCAATGCTGAGAGCCACTGACAGCCCCGCTGATGGGGCAGTTGAGGGCACATGAGTGGAGGAGGATGTGAGGAAAATCTAGATCGTGTCTCTCTGCTGGAACTATTCTGTACTGCAGTTACAGGAACCCTCTAGGTACTGAGAACAACCGTCTCCTGTATTGGATAGCCAGGGGGGTGCACAAGGGGGGACAAGGGACAAGCAGGGGCATGGGCCCCCCAATAATCATTGGGGGCACAGAACTCCTCCGGACCCGGGGCTGTGGTGGGAACTGACAGCTCCTCCCACCCCAGGATTACAGCGGTAGGAATGATGGGGGGGGAGAGCGAGCTCCTCCAGCACTAGGCCTTGGCGGGGGCACAGAATGTGCCCCTCCAAAAGGGGGTCAAATTTAAATTCCTGCGAACGTCCCTGTGTATAGCCCTGCTCATCCTGGGTGCACCTTGACAGAGGGCCACACCCACACCCAGTGCACCTTGCAAACTATGGGCCAGAATTCAAGTAGCCTCCTCGCCATTTTGACCCTGAAGACAGGGCTGCCGGTGGCACCAGGAAGGAGCGCGTTTCCCCATGGATGGGCTGATTGAGACGTGCTCCAGTCCCTGCTGGACCTGGCTGAAGTCTGCCAGGTGCCTGGGGCCCTCATCTCCGACTGGGAGGTAGAGGAACTCATTGCACCACAGGGCCAGGCCCGTTGGCAGGAACAACAGCAGATGGCCACGTAATCTCCCCCATTAACGTGGAGGGGCTGAGGAGGAATGGTTTGGGGAAGTGGCCATAGGTCGGCACCCAGGAGACACGTATCATATTGGGACACGTCTCTGCCTAGGCTGCCAGAGTCTCCCTGTTCTAGCACCCAGCCAGCCTGCCCGGGGGTCCTGCAGGAGACCAGTCAGAGGCGGGAGGACAGTGCTAGCCCAAATGGCACCAAGCTCAACCCCCCAAGTCAGGGGTGCCAGAACAGGGCGGGAGGGCAGAGGGCCATGGCCCCATCATTTTTTATCAGCCGTAATTGTGAGCGGGGGGGGGGGGGGGGAGGAGAGAAGAGCAGCGGGGGGGGCGGAGTTTTGGGGAGATGGTGCAGGGGCAGGGCCTTGGGAGGAATGGGTGGCTTGGGGGGGGGGGGGGGCTTGGGGAGAAGGGGTGGGGGCTCGGGGGCAGGACCTAGGTGGAAGAGTGGCATAGGGGGGCTGGGCCATGGTTCAGGCACCAGTGCCCCCCCCACACTTTTAGGTAGCTTTGGCCACTCCTGCCCCAAGTAATAGGAAAAAAGACCGGCCAAAGTGCCTGGCCCACACCTCCTGGGGCCCCAGCTTATGGCAGTCTACTGGTGCATTGTCCAGAGCAGAGCTATCCCACAGGTGTGGATGTGTGTGGGTGTGGCCCTCTGTCAAACAGTAGGCCAGCAGCTGTTCTCCTGTGTGTTGGCTCTAGGAGCACCTGCTGGACGGGTCGCTTGCTGGGACAGGGACAGTGTTGTGCTATGTCTGTACAGAGCCTTGCACAACGGGGCCCCACCCTGACGGGCCTCGGCTCTCGGCACTCCAGTAATACAAATAAATAATGTAATATTGGTTTTGAGTCAGAATGTCGCTTATTGAGAGGCCATTGTGAATGCTGTACAGGAAGGGCAGGACATTTTAAGTCCTCTAAACATTTCCTTTTAAATACAGGTGTACAACTTATCACAGAATGTTCAAGAAGATGATCTCCAGCACTTACAGGTAACCTCCTGGCGCCCTTCGTGGGGCAGGGGGGTGAAAGAGGGGCATTAATCTATCATGCTTTCATTGGTGGTGCTTGTCCTAAAACTCCTCATTTTGGCCTGCTTGCCTTCTGCACTGGAAACGTGCATTTAAATTCAGAGTAACAAAGGGCTCCCATCTGGTATAGAGGTTATTGTTCTGCAGTGAATAATGGGCAGTTAGGAACAGTCACGAAGGGGGTGGAACCTGTTTCCTCTAAGCTATTTAAGCCCATCTTCTTTGGACCTGGTCCATCTAGCATAGAAGTCAGTGGCAGAACTCCCATTGTCTCAATGGGAACAGGAGCAGGTCCTGGCTGAGCCGGCAGATGGCGGGGTCAGCAAGGAGACCTAACTTTCTGAGACAGCCTCTTTTGTATCTTTTCGGATGGGGTATGTGGAGGGCAAACCGGGGCGCAGGCTCAAGGCTGGAGAGAAAAGCCAGAAGATAAAACAAGGTAACAAAAGACCAGAGGGAGCTGTTTGTATCCAGCCCTGTGGTCGTGATGTGCTTCTGCATTGGCAAAGTGGCACATTTCCCACCCTCTAGCTCTGTGGGTACCTGTTCCTCCAGCCTTTTGCTGCGGAACTGAGGAGGGCCTTGGGCTTTGGATTTCTCTGTAAAAATCAATTCCAAGGAAGCGGAGGCCACTTTCCTCAGCTCAGTCTTCTTCTGACATGGAACGGAGATACATCTAGCTGGCTTTCAATAAACAGGGCACAAAGCTATCTGGGGCACTTGAGCGTACCCGCCCCCAGACCTTGCTAAAAATGTGCTCTGTACTGGATTGTTCTGCTCATCCTGCAGCTACTTACTGGCAACTTCTAGCAACCAGCTGTGTTAGTTATAAATCCCTTGGTCTGAGGGGATTAAGGGCGTCTGTTGTTTAGATATCCATTGTTTAACAGTTAGCTATCGGCCTTAGGGTTTTATACTGCCACCCTTCACCATTGTACCTGAGAGCAGTTAGCACCGGTCAGATCAATGTGCTGAGAGGGAGACAAAGATTTATCCAGGAAAGTCTCATAGGAACAGATTGTAGTGCCCTTACTCCTCTGAGTAGTCCTAGAGCAGATGATGGGGCTACACCCGGGAGTGGGAGCTCACCACCTCCACAGTCTTGCCCATAATGAGTGGAAAGTTGACTGCAGTCATACTGCTTACGTAGCACTGGGTGGCAGATTCTCCTTCTGGTCATTGAAAGAGCCCAAAGAGGAGGATGGATACTGGTGTTGTAACTTCAGAAACTGGGATCCCTAATTGTGGCACAGATGCTGCTGGGCTGATTAAACTTTGGGCATATGACCCTGGTTGTCGAGGGGCGTGTAATTAGTGGAATGGTTTGGTAATGGCTGCCCCAGCCATCCTCTGATGAAGTCTTTAGGTAGTTTGGTGTGCTTGGATTTTCTTATTGAAAAACTAAGCAGTGGGTGGAGAGAAAGAAAAGCAAAATTCAGCTTGGAACATCTCGGGTTTCTCACAGGATGGTTTCTGCATTGTTTTGGCCAGCCTAGTTTACAGGGTAAATATCTGCTGAGGATAGTTTTTAAAAAAATACACGCACCTCTCCCAAAAAACCTGCTCGTTTTGAAATAAAATTGGGGTGGGGGGGTTTTAGCATGTGGATCCATTTTTAGGGACTTGTGACGTAGTAGATTTTGCCTCTGTTGAGAAGAAATAGCCCCAAGGTTGGAGAACCTGCAGATCTAGCTGATATGCCCCCCCTCCCATCCCCAAATCCAAAACCTGTGCGAGATGTTAGGGGCTAACTGCAGTCTTTAATCAATGGAAGTTTGGAGCCCAGGCTGCAGGTTTCAGTCCTCTCAGGGCAAATGCCTGTTTCTTAATCCCATTTCCATCAGTGTTCAAATGGTCAAAGGCTCCAGGCTTGTGATGATTTGGTGTAGCATGGGAAGCCTTGGGGGATGCCAGTGCACAAACCAGCAGAAGACTCAATCCATTTATACATTAACCCCCCCCCCCCGCCCCACTTATTTGGCAACCAAGAATTCTGTTTGGAGATGGTCTATGTCAAGACGGAGCACAGCTGATATTAATAGCAGCTTAATATACCTCTAAACTGCGAGCTGAACATGCACAACCAAGCAGACCTTAGCTAGAGCACTGTAAACAGCACTGTTAGCACCAAACCTAGAAACCAAATTAGTGATGCCAACCCTTGCATGGAGCAAGACCAGCTGTACTGCATGGTAGACTTTGAAACTAAAAGTTCCCTCCTTGTTTTGCTCCTTGGTTTAGCTCTTTACGGAATACGGCAGGCTGGCCATGGAGGAAACCTTCCTGAAACCATTCCAGGTGAGTAACATGGCCTTCGTGGTTAAGGTTATTCTCTAGCAGAGATTAGCTTTGATAGGAACCTTTTGGCCTCACCAGCAGGTGTCACTGCTGTTTGCGATATGGGGAGAGAGGAAACCTGAATAAATCAAGGCACAGTGAGACCTTGCTGAGCAGAGGCACAAAGCCTTGTTCTCCTTGTTCCCCTGCTCTCTAGCAAAGTCCAAGATCTCGCTGTTTTCCCCATTAAAGTCTCCCCAACCTGCAGACCCCTGGACACTGTCATCATTCTGGACACAGCAGGCTGGGAGGGACCCAGGCAGAGCCTATCGGCCCGTGAGGCTTTGCTCTAATGACAAAAGGTGCGATGGGTGGAATTCAGCCCCGTTCACCACTGAAGTCCCCACAGAGCCCTGTTTTAAGGATGTAAGCGGTGCAGAGGCCTGGGGATGAATTTCCCAGTGGCTGAGCACACTTCCCCTGCGGTACTCCAGCCCAGGGAGTGAGCAAGCAGGAACAGCAGTCAGAGGCAGCACAGAGTACCGTCCCTCGGCTGACAGTGTGATTCAAGACTTTGAGATCAGGCTGATGTACTGATGGATCATCAGCTGGAACGTCATTGACAGCACTGCATAGCACATGGGCAGGATCAGAACACTGACTAGCTATAGAATATAACCCACTTCCGCGTTGTCCCTTGGTTCCAGTGGAATTTCTGCTGCCCTGCAGAACAAGGGGCATTACATTTAATAATCATTCTTCCTGATGACCGAGGGGGTAGATCTATGGAAACGATCAATTTAAAGGAGATTCTGTTCACAGGTGAGAAACCGTTTTATTTGTACTTCCATTTCCCACTCAAAATAACGCAGGCACTTCAGATGGAGAACGTCGGAGGATGTGTCTCTAGCCTCTTTAGCTGGCAAGTGATGCCAGAGGAGTGAATGGCACTGTGAGAGGGTTACATACTTTCACAGGCCCACTCCAACTGGAAGCAAACATGAATGAATAAATAAAAAGCAGATGATGCGGGGATGGAGAAGCTGATCCATCAGGCAGCTGCTGTAGATGCTAATAATGAGGCGGTTGCTTAGCAGTTCCTTAAATCTGCAGCCCACCCAGTCTCTTTGTCTTTGAGCAAAGTCAGTCATATTGCTGTATGCCTTTGGTTCCTGCCCTGGGTGAGCACAGGAACCTGCTTGTGTGGCTGGAAAGCGGTGCAGGAGGTGGGAGCAGAATTTTGCAGCAGTAGAGGTGGGGTGAAGCACTTACATGGGCTGGGGCATAGGACAGAGGGCGGGATCTAGGAGCCCATCAGAAGGTACCACTGTGTTGACATAATATGCTCAGGCTTCTGTAAGGCATTGACTTAGTCCCACGAGCCGTTCTCATTGAAAAAAATTAGCGCGATACAAAATAAGCGTAGTGCCGATTAACTGGATTAAAACTGGTTTTCTGATAGATCACAAAAAGTAATTGTAAATAGGGAATATCATCCTATGGGGGTGTTTCTAGTGGGATCAGCAGGGATTGGCCCAGTGCTGTTCAATATCTTCATCAATGATCTGGAAGAAAACGGAAATTCACTACTGGTAAAATCTGCAGACAACACACAAACTGGTGAGGAGAGATAACTAAGGATGGGGTTAGGGCAGCTATACAGCTCGACCTGGATTGCTTGGTAAGATAGGCTCATTTGAACAACGTACATTTTAATGCAGCCAAATACCCGGTCGTGCATCTAGGAACAAATAAGGTAGATAACCCAGGATGGGATACAGCATCCTGGAATGTAGTGACACTGAAAAGGATTTAAGGGTAATGGTAGATAATGAACTGAACACAAACTCCCCATGTGATGCTTTATGTAAGAAGAAGAACGCAGTCCTGGAATGTGTAAGCAGGGGAACATGAAGCAGGAGTAAGGAGCTGGTGTTACGTCTGAATACGGCATTAGTGGGGCCATTCCTGGAGACTGTGTCTGGTAAGTTCCAGTGTCCACACTTCAAAAAGGATGTTGAAATATTGGGAAGGGTTCAGAAAAGAGCAACAAAAATGATTGAAAGACTGAAAAACCTGCCTTACAGTGAGAGACTTCACAAGCTGCATCAATGTAGTTCCTTCAAGAGACAATTAAGAGGGGAGTTGATCATGGTTTACAAGTACCTACACGGGAACAGATTTCTGATCGCAAATGGCTCTTCAATCTAGCATTAAAAAACATAATTAGATCTAATGGTTGGAAGCTGATGCTAGTCAAATTCCGATTAAAAATAAGGCGCACAGTTTATTTATTTTTAATACTGAGGGTAAATTAATCAGTGGAACAACTTAACCTAGGGATGTGCGAGATTCCCCATCACTTTGAGATTGTCTGTCTTTCTGAAGGCACTGGGCGAGGTTCTGTGGCCTGGGGTGCACAGATGGTCAGACTGGGTTACAGTCATCCCTTCTGGCCTTACAATGTAGGAATCTATGCGGGAAGTTGTGGGAATTAGCGTACGTAAGGAAATACAGGCAAGAATGAAGTGGTAGCTGAGAAAACCCTGGAGGCCCTGCCTGCACGGAGATGCCTGGCTGACTCGCTGCCTCTGGGAAAGGCGTCACTCTTGGTAAACAGCTTGGGCTGGCCTGAGGTGCAACCAAGGAAGAGGAAGCTGGGGCTCCTAAGGCCACCATGCCGCAAACATAAAATGACTTCTGAGTCGGAGGACAGAGTGTGTGTAACCGGTTCGTGCAAACGGGTCTTGTTACAGAGGTGTGCCACTGGACCATCTGAACATGTCTACGCTGAAGTGAAGGTGACTGTAGCATGGGTAGGCAGATCCATGCTAGCATCAATTTAGCGCCGTTAACAATAGTAATGAGGATGTGGTGGCACAGGGTAGCAACTGGAGTTCAAGCCCACTGGGGACCCTCAGTACATACTCTGGTTGCTAGCGTCTGCTGCCATGGCTACACTGCTGTTACCTATGCTAGTTAGATTAAAGCTAGCGGGGGTACGCCTACCCGTGCTACAGTCATACTTTCCCTTGCTGTGTCCACGTAACCTTGGAGAAGGGTGCAGTATGAAATAGACAGATACGTACATGTTCCACAGATTGTAATGTTCATAGCAGTTGTCAATTTTATGTCTCACTTTCCCTCTAAAGACAGTGCTTTGTGGAGAGAGAATAAGGGGGGTAGAGGTCTCTCTCTCTCTGTGTAATTTTTTTTCTGCATTTCCAACAATCATATTTCCAGTTATTGACCTGTTTATTCATCTGTGCAAAAGCAACCCTGGCATTTGTGCAGGGCCATTTTT
Source organism: Lepidochelys kempii (assembly GCF_965140285.1). Taxonomy (NCBI): domain Eukaryota; kingdom Metazoa; phylum Chordata; order Testudines; family Cheloniidae; genus Lepidochelys; species Lepidochelys kempii. The sequence continues at coordinate 128,109,074 of NC_136385.1, read as the reverse complement.
TGGCTTCCGCATGCAACTGCCTGCCTCTCCAAACCCTAGCCACATAGTCTGTCACTTAGGTACGTGCTGTGTAAATCAGACGTTGAATGCAGAACATGCCTTGAAAATTATTTTTTTGAAACAATTGTAACTTGACCTCATTGGCATTTATTTATTTCTTGAACAGAAACTTTGGCTGCCTCAATAAAGATTACAAACCTGTGATTTCATATTTATCCTCTCATGCTACATATGTTTCTCATTACGAGGCAGCTTGGAAAGATGCCCAGTCGAGGCTGAAAAAAAAATAATTCAAAGCTGTAAATGTCCCGTAGGATAAAACTAACTGTGGCTGAAGTTAGGGATCTTGTTCCCCTTGTGCTCGTTAGCAAACTTCCTTTTAATTTTGCAGACTATGTGCCTGCCTACTGGTCTATCCAAACGCTTACATTCTAGGTAGAACAGGAAGTGCCCGAATCATTGGCAGTGCTCTTCAGTGTAGAGCCTCAAATGGCCATTAGATATATAGTATTGTATGCAAATTTGGGGCAGGGTTTTTCATCTGTGGAACAGCTAATTACGGAGTGGGAGCCTCCCCTGTGTGGAGTCCCGGCACAATGGTCTGTGCACCACGTTGGTTTCCCTTCAGTCCCAAGAGCACCCATTGCACAAGGCAATGTTTCACCCAAAATAATCACAAATTCAGGACCCGAAGAAGTTGCCACTGGAGCTGAGTGAGTAATTCACAGTGAATAACTATAAAATAAATGTAGCCTCCTTTTGTTCATCTCACAGTTCCCTTAAATTTATCTCTTGTTTTCCAATTCGATGAAGCAGTAACTTTTAAAATTATGCATGTATTTGTTATATGGTATTTGATATTTCTGTGGCAAGATGATATTCATTATCCAGGCAGTGTTGCTCAGTTGTGATTGGTGATACAAGTTCCATGGTATTTTCTTCTGTTCCTTGACTGAATGAGCATGTGAGCACTTCTGCTATGAATATTTTGCATGTGACTTAGAAATTCAATTCTCTCCAGTCTTTTTTGCCAGTGAAACTTGAAGGCTTGACTATTTGTGGGACGTGAGCATAAAGTGGGTGTGAACATGGCTAAGTTTTTTTTATCTGTGAAGATAATCTGTAAAATTATTTTTGTATTATCCACCCCACTCCAGTTGTCATTTTTCTTGTGGAAGATGAGGCAAAAGGAAAACAACATAGGGCCTGATCCAAAGTCCAGTGTAGTCAAAGAGTGTCTGGACTCAGTGGATCAAGCCCATACTGGAGAGCATAGTTCTAATGAGCCCTCTATTTGTTTCCTACTTGTGTTTTTTAGTCTCTCATATTCCTTGTTCGTGACTGGAGTTTCCCATATGAATTTTCCTATGGATCTGACGGTGGTTCAAAATTTTTGGAAAAACGTCTTAAGGTTTGTCCGACATTTCTGGATGCTGTTTGGCATGAACTTGGCATGAATTAGTTCTGAGCTGACCTGGCCAGATGAGATGGGTTTGATGGAAAGGGGTTCAAGAATGCATTAGAAAGCCCTTCATCTCCTAACCCAGGGAAGCTGCTGCTCTCCACACACCACTGTACGAATAGTACCTAGGCTGGTCTGGAGACCCTGATTCTGCACAGTGCAGGTGCGCAGAGTTGTGCATGTAAGCTCCAGGAGGATGTGATGAGCAGGAGACAGAGTGCAGAGCAATTGGACTAATGAGAGCTCAGCTGAGTGGCTACTACCTTACTCCTGCTTGGAAGTGGGAAAATAGTATGCAGAGACACCCCATGTGCATGTTGAGACTTGCACTCCAGAGCATCTCTCCTCAGATACATCTATTTTCTGCCCACACCCCTTTTTGGCCAGTGATCTTGAAAGTAAAGGATTGGGCTTGCCTTTTACTACCGTATCTTATAGAGGACCAAGAATAACCCACCAGAGCCTTTGCTCACACTTGCATAGAAACATAACCAGCTCTGCTCCCTCATGCACACCTTGCTGGATGACAGCTTTGGGGATGACTTAGCAATGCATGGTGTACATTTAAAGCTGAAAGACAAGTACTGCAATAGGAGAGGTAGGAGGGAGTGGTTCATGTGGAAAAGTGATGGGTGAGCTCACTACCTCTCCAGTGCTGGGAATGCCACAGGTGGGAAAAGCAGAATGAAAACAAAATCCCTCCATGGCTCTTAGGAGCAATAATTAAAATACATAGAGAAGTATACAGAGTTAGCCTGTTCCACCATGGAGATTTCTGGGCAACATACATTTCAGGTGGGAAATAAAGGATAACTACATGATCAAGAAGAATTTAGCATTAATAGTTGTATAATAAAATGTATGGGAGAGGGCACTATTGGAAGTAGTCAGGAAATATACGGATGGTTTGATAGTGGAAATAAGTGAAAAGGCCTAATTAAAGGGGGCTCAAGAAAACCCTGCTATAAAATCCTGAGATGGTTTTGTGTTCTAATCAGACTCATGCATGCACATTTTTCAGAGTAATAACACACTCCAGGGCATGTGGTCAGAGTGAGACATAAATGTTACTTGGTTGCTGGAAGAGCTCTGTCTTTGGCCTCATAAAGCATGCATAGACCTCCCTCTGAATACACTTTCCTTAAACAGGTTTCAGAGTAGCAGCCGTGTTAGTCTGTATTAGCAAAAAGAAAAGGAGTACTTGTGGCACCTTAGAGACTAACCAATTTATTTGAGCATAAGCTTTCATGAGCATATTTGAGCATAAGCTTTCATCCGATGAAGTGAGCTGTAGCTCACGAAAGCTTATGCTCAAATAAATTGGTTAGTCTCTAAGGTGCCACAAGTCCTCCTTTTCCTTTTTCCTTAAACAATCAGTCCTCTTGCAGTATGTACTCCACACTTTAATGTTACATATCTGATGTCCACATAAAATGTAAACGTGCTAACATCAAGCCAATCTCTCGTAGGTCTCAGGAAATCAACATGAAGAATTGCAGAATGTCAGAAAACACATCCATTCCTGTTTCACGAACATCTCCTGCTTTTTGTTACCTCATCCTGGCTTGAAAGTAGCCACCAACCCAAATTTTGATGGAAAACTAAAAGGTTTGATGGAAAACTAAAGCTATAGCTTGATATTGAATCTGATCATTTACCTTTGCAATTGAATAATTGCTTTATTTATACACATTGTCAGATACCCTATTCTCTCCCGAAGCCCTTTCAAATATTTTTGGTAAAACACCTGTGGAAAGTAGTGCTGAACATAGATAGCCCCTTCTAAGTCCAACCAGCATTTCATGCCTGTACATTTCAGTGATTTTACCCTCACAAAGGGATGTATTAGGAGCTGCTAACACATAATAATAAAAAGATAAAGTTCTAGGCAGATGGCTGAGAACAAAGTGACACCAGCGGCTGAGGTTTGCCTTTTTAGATGCATCATTTTGCACCTATAATTAATTGATATTTTTGCTGGTAATTCAGTTCAAGCACAAAATTGTGGAAGCAGCTCACTGTGGAGCAAGACTGTGCTTGGGGGGAAACTGGGTCGTTAAAACTGAGAGACTTTGGTGTAAAAAGCTTTCCAAAGCAATATTTAGTCTTCTTGAGTCAACTGATTAATGGTTTCCCTGGAGGGAAATCTTAGTAGCTCAGGGGCTGCATTTCTTTTCCAATGGATTTGTGGGCTATGGATTTTTAAGTTAACTTTATTTGTGGTTGCAAAGATAGTCAGTCTCAAATGTTAATTATCCTCTATAGATTTCATTCTTTAGTTCCAAGCGGAACTTTAGGAGCCAGCTAGAACTCGATGACTGTTTTTGAAAGAACTGGTATACGGAGCCTCATCATTCCAATTCCCTTTTCCCTCAAAGCTGCCCACTCAGAACTAATCAGATGAAAATACATCACTGTTGTTACCCTTTGAATGCCCAGGGAGTCCCTTTCACTTGCACTGTCTAGTTTCCTGCCGTTTCACAGAAAATATGTTGCAGATATTGTAAGTTAAAATGACTTGGTCCTGCCGTTATGGGTGATCTTGTCTGAATTGGTCAAGATGGCGACCGAGCCCATTAAATTCCAGCGACGACGCTGGCAGCTCTGGGGAAGATACCCTTGGTACTAGCAGGAGGCAATGAATCTAGATAGTCTCTTGTGTTTGGAAAGTGCTGTGATAGAACCTATCCCTGGAGGAGCAGGAAGGAAGACTGCTTTACACTGAGTGATCTAGACACTGTGCAGTAAAAATACCACCACCACCTCCAAATATATGTCCCCGTGGCTAAGAAATCAAGGAAATGTATTGTGTATTCCAGGCCTGATGGGTACCCATATTAGATGCCATCTCCTTAGCCACTAGCCTTTTGGATTTGTTGGTCTAGTACAGCCCTTCCATAGCAGTGTTTCTGAGCTGCAATAGCATCAGTTTAGTTAGTCAATGGTATGGTGGAGCTACACGGTCTAGGCGTTCTCAGTTTCTGTATTTTGAGTGGCAAAGACAATACTTTAGAAAGGTCAGCAATAAAAATCAGCAGTGAAGTGCCTGCAGGATTCATAATAAAAGATTATCCAAAGGGTAAATTAACAGCCACTGAACCATTTAAGCAAAGAGAAGCCTTACTGGAGATGTCTTCCATGAAAACCTCGCTGCTTCACAACGCAGCAAAGAAACTTCCAGCCGTAGCGAGGAGGACAAACTGGAGCCAACCAGCAGCAGGTGATGCCAGGACCCTGGATTTCCTAATGCGACACTCGAATGCACATACAGGAGCTCTCAATCTGCAGGTTCTAAGAGTCTCATGGTCCCAATAGTTTGTAGATATTGTCTATGAATATTTCAGCGTGCAATACCCAGACAGGACTACGATGTCAGTGTAAGAAATCTCATCGGGGGAGTGCAGTAAAAAGCAGGGAAGAACAATTCTTATTCTTTTAAACCTGTAGGCCAAATGTTTTCAGGTCCTAATGTGATGTTTTTTTCAAAACAGGAGTGCCAAAGGAGAGAGAAAAGAGCACAGTATTTCCATGGTCACGTTGCTTTTGCACACAGGCACTGGTTGAACAAAGCATGTAACTTGCCATGGGGCTGGGGCATGGGTGGCCCGGCTTAGGGGTTAGCATCAGGTGCAAGCTGAGGAGTCAGGGGCCAGTTATCAGGAATCAGGCTGGGTTGAATCCTAGCAGATCAGAATGGAGAGACAGACTGGAGGGTATCAACCAGGGGGTACTTACCTGAGTCAGGCTCAGTCAGAAACAGGTAAGTACCAGACTAGCAGTCCATGGCTGTGTGAAGCCCAGTTGACTACAAACAACTTCCTGTTTCCGCCTCTGGCTTAAATAGGGGCTGTGGCCCAATCAGGCGCCTTGGAACTCTCCCAATCAGAGCATAGAGACGGGGCTTATGCCCCAGTTGGGCTTCATGGAACACAGTCCCAGCTGCTGTCTGTGAGCTGCCAGGCAGAGGATTGGTGTGTGATGACTCACCCGGACCCACTTGTTCAAGACCTGCAGGACCTGACTCCATGCAACAAGGCGCTGATGGCCACAGTTACCAGTTCTGGAGGCATCGGTTACCTGCTTGATCATGCAAAAGCAGCTTTGTGCATGCAGATGGCTGTGGGTGCAAAAATGGTGGGTGCCATTTAGGAGACTGCTTTGAAAATGTATCATAACGGTGTGTATTATGCTTCAGTCAGGTAGCACTAATGCGATATTATCACGTCTGAGTACAGCCATCATTCAATCAGAATGCCTCTCAGTCACAGGATGGCTGGCGTTAGCTGGTAACGTCACACGTGTGCGTATTGAAGCACAAGTCTGAGCTGAGCTGCTCTGGACCTGACACGGGGTTTGCTTACAGAAATAGATGACGAGTTCATCAAGAACCTGAAGGTGTTGATTCCTTGGCTTCTTAGCCCCGAGAGCCTAGATATTAAGGAGATCAACGGAAATAACATCACCTGTCGAGGCCTTGTGGAATACTTTAAGGTATGGGCTCCTAAGCCATGCGAGATCACGGTTATTCAGACGGGAAGTGTTTGCGTTTTTTCCAGATTTAAGTGAGAAGTAAAGGAAGGTTTGGGATACACAGACTGGGGAAAGTGCTTCTCTTTCTAGCGAAGGTATTTCTACGGCCCCCATAGCCATAGGGTCTGAGTAGCCCCACCGCTCTCTGGTGCGGTTATCCCCATTGTACAGCTGGGGATGCTGTGGCACACAGAGACTAAGTCACTTGCCCAGGGTAGCACAGGACGTCAATGGCGAAGTCTAAGTCGATGCTTAGGGTGACCGTATGTCCTGTTCTGGCCAGAACAGTCCCCTTTCTAAGCTCTGTCCCGGCTGACGTGACTTTTTTGACAAAAATGGGCATTTGTCCCATTTGCTCTTCCCAGCTGATTAATTAGCATGAGCAAATGCCCAGTTTACAAAAAAAAAAGTCAGGTGGGCCCCCTAGGGGGCATGGAGGAATCTGGGGGGGGGGGACAGCGACAAGAGGTGCCAGGCAGCAGGGCTCTGGGGGTCAGCCCCAGCCCCAGGCAGCGTGGAGCTCAGGGGTCAGTCCCAACCCCAGCCACGGGAGGCACTGAGCTTGGGCGCTCAACCTCAGCCGCAGATGGCACGGAGCTTGGGGGGGTGTGTGTCAGCTTGCGGGGGGGGGTCAGCCCCATCCCTGGGCGGCAGGAGGGTGGGGTGGCTCCGGCGAGCTCTGCAGGTGGGGGAATGGCCGTTTTTACTTCAGGTCACCCTGTCAATGCTGGGAGCTGGACATCTAAGTCCCTTTTAAAAATCTCCTTAATGGTGCATGTGTACGATGTGTGTGTGTTTTGAATGAACATACCGTTAAATGTGACGCTATGTTTGTATTGTTTCCTAGGCATATATAAAGATTTATCAAGGAGAAGAACTGCCACATCCCAAATCAATGCTGCAGGTATTTGTGCCTTTTGCTGTTGGCTGGTATGAGCTTGTCTACGGGAATTCACGTTGATTTTCCGTTAGGCAGTCATTTGCGATGTTAGGCTCATGGAGGGCTTTGAGTTTGTTCTGTGCTGCTCGAACATGCTAAGCAAAGCAATACCTTGTTGGAAATCTTTTGCAGTTACTTGGGGTAAAATTTTCAAAAGCACCACAGTGACTTAGGACCCTGATTCCCATTTTCAGAAGTGAGTTAGGCTCCCTGAGGTGTTTTTCACAAGGCAGAGGGAATAGCGGTTTACACATGCCCGGTCATTTCCACTGTTTTCTTAACATTTCCCTGCAGCGTGAGGGGTTTTTACTGCCTCTGGCTTTGGATTCCTGCAGGAACTGGCTTCCTGTTTACTACTAACTACAATTCAAGGTGCATCTATAAATCCCACTAGAAGTTTGGTTCTGCCTTCTTGAGACACCACCCCTTTGTCCCAGTGCACCAATGGCAACTGAGATCAGCTGAGCTGCTTTTGCTGGCGGATTTTAATAGGCTGGCGTCTGGAAGCAGGGCTCTATTGGTAGAGGGCTATTGCCTCTGGAATTTGCTCTCTGAGCTGGCCTGTTGTCCATAAGGGTTTGGTGTAAGGCGCATCTATTCACTCAGGCTTTTGCAGGAACAGGCAGAAGTGACCATAGCAGTGAGCGCAGGAATGAAGGAAGGGCTGGGGTCGAGTTGTTACGAGGGGGAGGGTCGGGTCGAGCTGTTTATTATTTTTCATTTTTGTACATAAGCACTTCATATACCACGGTGTGTATGGGGGGAGTGCACATGCACCCACCCATGCAGGGAGATGGAGATGTTACTAATACAGCCTGCTTCTCTCCCGCCTGCCGCACCATCCGCTTGGTCTGAAACTTGCATCGTGTTTTGTGCCCCGCTTGCAGGCCACAGCTGAGGCTAACAATTTAGCAGCAGTTGCCACTGCCAAGGACAACTACAATAAGAGAATGGAAGAGGTAAGGTAACAGCTCAGATTGTCGTGGACATCAGATGTTTCCTCCAAAGTGATAAGGTTGCACATGGTCTTCTTTACAAAGCAGATTACGAAGCAGCCTCTGTCCCTGGCTGTGATTTATTCATCCAAACTTCTCAATAAACTTGGCAGGGATTTTAGTTTTAAGTATCTCAGCCAGCTAAAATTCTCAATGAAAGGTCCCAATCAGACATTCAGGGCTTGCTTCTTCTACTCCTGGGTGCAAAAAGGAGCTGTTTCAGCAAGTTATGTGAGACAGCATCTGTCCCAGTAAAAGTGAGGATGGATTTGAGATTCCTTACCCTGCTCCCCCTAAACCCACACAAAACCAAAATAATCTTGAGCAGCTTTAAGTGAATTAAAAATAACTCCCTTACACTAGTGAATAATGAGTCACTAAGTCACTTGCTCTGGGGTAGAGATAAGATGCTCTGTGAAATGGAGGAAGGGCAGGTTGAGATTGCAGCAAAGTAACAGGCTGTCAGAGTAAGGTGTTAAATACTCATATTTATATGGCCAAAAATAAAACTCTAAATAAATATCTGTATACCAGTGCAAGGGGTTTAAGAGCAAAAATAGGTGCTCTAGAATGGGCTGGCAGTGGAAGAGGATCTGAGTCAAGCATCAACTGTTGGAATGTTTTCTTGAGTCTGCAGAGAGCCTGAACCAAATGTTCCGAAAGGGGTAAGTTGCCTCACCATTCATCTCAACGAGATGGGCTTTCTGAAGGAGACAAAGGAATATATTGTTGGAAAAATCTGTCTAACCTGTTATCCCTAGTGCTGGATTATGGCAGGCCGGGCACACGATGACAACAGAGGCCTGCGTGTGTTGGAGCCCACCCCACCAAAACCATGAAGAAGGGATGGCAGCAGCAAGAACCCTTCCCATTCCCCCACCCACTGAGCCGTTGGCGGGGGCCACCTCAGAACAGTGGGTTTCAGAGTTAACCCACTGAGACGAGTGGAGCAGTTCATACCTCTCAGAGCCATTGTTTCAGGCTGTCTGCAGACTCCAGCAGTCTTCACTGTATCGGTTACACTCAGGGCTCGTTTCAAGATTTTCTGTGTAATCATGAGGGCTAGGAGCGTATATTTCTGAAACTAGGACAGTTTAGAATATAATTTCATCACGTGAATTTAGGAGCTCGGGCCCCAGTGCCAATAATGCCTGTGCCTTAATCCGGTCCTTGTTAATCTCTTAATCCTCACCCAGCCCCTACACCTCCCCGGGTGCCAAGAACCCAACCTGCTCCCAGGCAGCTGCCAAAGCCTCCAGCTTCCCGACCAACTTCTAGGGTGCAGTTACGCATTTTTCAGTACAAAAAAATTTGCAGCACGTTGAAAATGTGGACGTTAATGAGACTCCCCCCCCCCCACCCCATGGGCGGCTGCACTGGGTGTGCTGTTCAATTCCTTGTTTAAATCACTAAAGGCTCCACGTTCTGACTTTGAGAGAAGCTCCTGCAGAATTTCTAGTGGCTCACTGGAGTGCCACAGAATCTAGGACCCTTGCTGCTCAGTTTAGGTCCAGTTTGCTCCATAGCCACAGGACCTGGCCACTCGGTTCACAGTTGCTGACCAAATTAAATCAGGGAGCTTGCCAAATCTCCTATTCTCTGCTATCCAGCTTCTCTGCCTGCTCGGTCAGCAGTCTGACTTAATTTGCATCTTTTGAAAGCTTCTTGAAAGGTTAGCTGAAAAGCTTTTACCTGCCAAGCTTTTAATGCCAAGATGCTGGTTCACTGGGTTCAGTGTCCCATGCAACAGCTGATCACACTGATAACACCAAGAGCGACGCAAGAATCTAGATTTCGTGAATTGCTGTAGGTGTGAATGACGTCACACAGCAATCCTGGCTGGGGAAACAGCAGCTGGACTGGCCAGGTAAGCGGAGGCGGTGCTAGTTTCCAAAGATTTTGGTGCCAAATCTTGCAAACTCTTACTAAGGGGTGTAGTGATCACTGCCAAGGAATATTTCCACTGAAGCCTGCCCTAGATCTGTTTATTTATCAACAAAGGGTAGGAGTAAATGGTCAGTTTTCAGCATGGAGAGAGGTAACTAGTGGTGTCCCCCAGTGGTCTGTACTGGGACCAGTCCTATTCAACATATTCATAAATGATCTGGAAAAAGGGGGTAAACAGTGAGGTGGCAAAATTTTCAGATGGTACAAAACTACTCAAGTGAAGCCCAAAGACTTTGCAGACTGCAAAGAGCTACAAAGGGATCTCACAAAACGGCATGACTGGGCAACAAAATGGCAGATGAAATTCAGTGTTGCTAAATGCAAAGTAATGCACATTGGAAAACATAATCCCAACTATGCATATACAATGATGGGGTCTAAATTAGCTGTTACCACTCAAGAAAGATCTTGGAGTCATTGTGGATAGTTCTCTGAAATCATCCACTCAATGTGCAGCGGCCGTCAAAAAAGTGAACAGAATGTTGGGAATCATGAAAAAAGGGATCTATAATAAGACAGAAAATATCATCTTGCCTCTCTATAAATCCATGGCATGCCCACACCTTGAATACTGCATGCAGATGTGGTCACCACATCTCAAAAAAAATATATTGCAATTGGAAAAGGTTCAGAAAAGGGCAACAAAAATGATTAGGGATACGGAACGGCTGCCATATGAGGAGAGATTAATAAGACTGGGACTTTTCAGCTTGGAAAAGAGACGACTAAGGGGAAATATGATAGAAGTCTATAAAATCATGACTGGTGTGGAGAAAGTAAATAAGAGAGTGTTATTTACTCCTTCTCATAACACAAGAACTATGAGTCACCAAATGAAATTAATAGGCAGCAGGTTTAAAACAAACAAAAGGAAGTATTTCTTCACACAGTCAGCCTGTGGAACTCCGTGCCAGAGGATGTTGTGAAGGATAACAAGGTTCAAAAAAGAACTAGATAAATTCATGGAGGGTAGGTCCATCTATGGCTATTAGCTAGGATGGGCAGGGATGGTGTCCCTACCCTCTGTTTGCCAGAAGCTGGGAAAGGGCGACAGGAGATGAATCACTTCGTGATTCCCTGTTCTGTTCATTCCCTCTGGGGCACCTGGCATTGGCCACTGTCAGAAGACAGCATACTGGGCTAAATGGGCCTTTTGTCTGAGCCAGTCTGGCCGTTCTTACGTTTTTATCATGTATCATCCGTACGATGGTAGCACCAGCCCAGGGGGCTACAGTCACTGTGATCTATCATAAATATATTGTGAATAGCTGAACTGTTGTCTCTGAATAGGTTTGTGGGGGAGACAAGCCGTTTCTCGCACCCAGTGATCTTCAGAACAAACACCTGGAGCTCAAGGAGGAATCAGTGAAGCTGTTTCGAGGCGTTAAGAAGATGGGTGGGGAGGAATTCAGTCGCCGCTACCTACAGCAACTGGAGAACGAAATAGACGAGCTCTACATACAGTACATTAAGCACAATGACAGCAAGAACATATTCCATGCGGCACGTACCCCTGCAACACTCTTTGTGGTCATCTTCATCACGTATGTGATAGCCGGAGTGACCGGATTCATTGGCTTGGACATCATAGCCAGTCTATGCAACATGATCATGGGGTTGACCCTTATCACTCTGTGCACCTGGGCATATATCAGATACTCTGGGGAATACAGAGAACTGGGAGCAGTAATAGACCAAGTGGCTGCAGCTTTGTGGGACCAGGTAAGAGCATTAGCTTGTGATAAAAATAGACATTCTTTGGCCTTGATTTGCTTTGGGATTCTCAGCTCTTGCTGCAATAGCTTTTAAATAAGTCAGTAGGGCACCAGGCCTGCAATCGGCCGACCTGCACACATCCAGTTGCAGGATCGGGGCTTAAGTCAGCTATACACTCATCCTCTAGGCAATGGCCTCTCCTGTAGCCTTTCAGAGCAACTTAAACACCGCATTTTAATCCATTCCAGACAGTTTCTTTAGACCTGCCACACACTGAATGCACCTGCACTAGGTGCTGGGACAGGCAAGGACAAGGGACTAATTTTCAGTCTAGTTTATTGAGATGATTGTAAGGGTGAGAATTCTGGTGCCCAGTATGGGGGACCTGAACAGAACCCGCCCCCCCCCCCCCGCCCTTGATTACAGCTCATGTGAGTGAAGTAAAATGGAGGAAACAGGGACACTGGAGCTAGTTTAATGCACGACACCACTAGCCATTAGGTCCAAAACTAATGCCTCCCACTCAAATTTTGTGTATCCCACACAATGTAAATCCTGGGCCATAAATTGGGGGTTGGGGACCTCATGTGGACTTAAAGGTCCTGGATACAGAGAGACAGGGGGAGTACAAGTCAGCGTGTTAGATAGCGGTCACACAGGTTTTCAACAATCCTTTAGCCCGTTGGCTTCAGTGGAAGTATTTATGTGAGTTAAGCATCTGTATAAATATTGGCTCAATCAGGGCTTAAGCCAACAATGCTAACTTTTAAAAAACAGGGTGGCCTTTTGCTCTTCCAGTTGCCAGGGCTGGAATTAGCTCACTTGTTGATTTCACATTCGTAGCCCACCAACTGCAACGTACATCTTGTGCCATTAATGCTTAGAGTCTAACAAAAAACAGAAGCCATTTCTCATCAGGCTTTAGATTCATAGGCCATCTTTACATGGAAATCAACAGATTCAGGGTTATTAATATCACATAATTGACTTCATTTCCATTCTTTTCAGTGACCTAAAGTTGTGTAATAGCTTAAAAGACACAGTTTTGGGTGGAAAATGAAACTTTTAAGCTTCAAAAGTAACACTTTGATAAAATACTCAACGCAGGCCCTCGGGTAGAGATCTTGAGCATACCGTGACATCGATGCACCATTGCAAATGGATGCCAAGTCACAAATGGAAGCAGAAGTCAATGGATAGAGGGTTCCAGGCTGGTACAGGTTTCCACCTACATCATGCACTCATGAGGTCAGGGTCCTCAGAAGTGGCTTAAACTTGCATGGTAGGTCAAATAAATGGTGCATGTTTGACCATTGACTTCAACAGCAACAGGCGATACTGACATGATTCAAGGGACACCATCCTCTTGAAATCTAGTCAGTTCAAGGAGGGTAAACTCCCCTGTGTGTGTGGTTTTACAACTGTTTTCCTATTTAAAAAAAACCACACACTCTCTTCCCTGTTGCTCAGTGAAAGACCCACACAACCAGCAGGTGCAATAACTGACTGTACATCATGGGAACAGGGACACCTGATGACCATCCCAGTGTGCTGGCTTCTGTACTTCAGAGGCAAAGCTGCCATCCATTGGAGGCTCTGAGAGAGGGGCAGGGACAGGTGGGCTGCTGCTGGCTCTGGAACTGAAAAAAAAAACACATTGTCTACCTTTTTTCTTTCTTTTTTTTTTTTTTTTTAAGTTTTTACAGCAAACTTACCCAAGTGCCAATATGCCAAGAATCCGCCTGGTGCAGCCCCCTTGCCTCAAACTGCTAACGGGGGTTTCCAATGGATGTGCTAATAGAGTCTTAACTAGGATGAGCAGGGCAGCACTATTAATTTTAACCGCCTTGTCCCTCCCCTTGGATTGAGCAAGGAAATGATCAATTGAGGGGGTGGAGGGTTAACCAGGCCACCAGGTCTGTGCACCCAAAGGGCCAGGCCATTGGGGGACAGGAAGAGGGCATTATTATATCATGGTACTTTTGTGAGCAGAGGGGAAAGGCAGCAAGGACAGGCAAAGCAGAGAGACAGGGGGTTAGATAGCAGGCTTTTGTTTGCGTGGGACCGTGCAGGATACCCCTGTTCCTGCTATGCTCTTGTTTCTGTCCCTTCTGGGGTTATCTGCATTGCTCAAACACAGATGTTCCCTGCCCCCCAAACCTTCCAATCTAATACAGCGCTGCAACGTTTGGGGGGTTGCAGAACTTGGAGGAGGTGGTATATTGGTTTTGGAACTAGTTTTCATTGGATTTAAAAACAAAAACATGGAAACATTGATCCTGATTCTAGGCTTTGCAAAGCATTAAGAGCCAGATCCTCAACTAGTGTAACTCAGAATAGCACCATTAATGTCTGGCTAATGAAGCTACTCCGATTGCCACCAACTGAGGAGCTGGTCATTCAATTTTAGGCCGAGTTGGACGTGCTCAGCCCTGTTTTAAAAGCCTGATGCAGCATGTTAATGCCAACTGATTTCACTGGCAAAACAGCTCTGTATGTGAGCAAAGTGCTAGCCCTTCGCTGTCAGTAGAATGGCCCCATCAGAGCCGTCTGTCTCTTTGGATCTCCTATGGCAAGGTGAGGTGCTGCTCTGCCAGGGAAAGTGGGCACTTGATTTAGGCCCTGCGGTGGCGACCATTATGGGGGATTGAGGGGTGGAGCCACCTTTCCCCACCTACAAATTTGCCAAAAATCACCTTCCTCCCTCCACTCCTCTCTTATGCCGGTATAACTCAGGAGTTACTACATTGTATCAGTGGTGGGAAACCAGTGTAAACTGCATACAGGCTCAGAATCAGGTCCCAAAGGAAGGTGTGGCTAGCAAGCCCCTGCACATTGTGCCTGAGCTTGGAGTCAGAGCGGATCTGAAACCATGGTTATGGTCCAAATTGGAACCATGTCTTTAATCAACTTAAGGAACAACCACAGCGTAACCAACTTGCCTGACATGGTTGTATTTGTTGTATAGACGCATGTGGAGTAGGGGTATTGTGCCCTTAGAGCATGCAGCTAGGGGAACATGATCCAAAGTGGGGACGGTGTGGAAGGCTGGAGTTAATGGATAAGGGCTGGGGGGGGGGTCTTACCCTTAAGAAAGTTGTTTAAGCCAATGTAACAGACAGTGACTGTGTAACTAAAGCTGAATGCTGTAACATTACCAAGGAAGTGCATTATACACAGAGATGCTGTTTTTTCCCCTTTTCCAACTGCCTTTCCCACAGGGAAGCACAAATGAGGTAAGTGACTTTCTTGTTCTAGAGCCATGCCTTTACCCTACTCTGCACTGGGTGCATGCCATGCCGCTTGCTCTAGCTGCAAAACGAACAGCGGTAACACACACAGCGAGGCTGGTACCTTCACGTTCACAACCGTGCATTCTGCCGGGAGCCGTATTTTGTATCCACTGCTCTTTAAGGAGGGTTGCATAGCACCTAGAATCGTTAAAGCATTCCTCAGTGCAGCTGGGATTTGCAAAAGGACCAATGGATTTACATCCCATTCCCAAGCAGAGTTGGGTATCTAACTCCCTTAGGCACCTTTGAAATTCTCATCCACTGTTGGGCCCTGCTAGAGAGTTCACCGGCTAAGTCTCTTTGGAAGACAGCATACAAGCGTTAGATCTCAAGAAAAGCAATTCTGCATGACCAGTGTCTCTCCAGTCATACAAATAGAGGGCCCAGAGCCTGCAATCAGATTCACACAGTCAGTCCAATGGGGTCCCTTGCACAGACACATGAGTCTGTGCATATAGATCCTATCCCAGGCTCAGGGCCAAAAGCATGAGGAAGAAGTTAGCTCCATAGGAGAAGAAATCCAGGATAATAGAGGAGGGAATCTGGGTTAATTTTGGTGTAAGTTTTTGCTTATGATGATGTGCTTATGCAAGAAATGTTTATTTTCAAACAGCCAAATCTTGCAAAACTTCCACTGAAGCTAAGCGGAGTTTCATCCGAGTAAGGACCGCATCTTACATTTTCAAAATGTACCCATTACACCCGTTTCTGAGACACCAACCTAAAATAGAGATTTAAAAAGATATTTACATCCCCCCCCATACCTCTTCGGGGCAAAACCTACTGTATTTTGAAATGGGAGAACATCAATGCGCACTAGGGAGGTTTTAGTACACAGCAGAATGGTATATGGGGATAGTTAGCATGCCACAGGCGAGCATGAGACGGATTTACCCCTCAGCTTGCCACTCACCAACTGTTTGTATAGACAAGCCAGTTTGCCTGTCTGTAAAATGGGTAAGCTGTTATTCTGTTTTACCAGGCTGTTCTAAATGGAACTGGTATTAGGTGTAGACACCGCACCTTTAAATCAGAGACTCCAAGGGATGAACAAGGGTTTATTTTATCTTTTTATTGCTCAGGCATATCAAGCCTGAGGTGGAGAGGCTCTGGTGGTTCCACTCCTAGAAATCACATGCTCTTTGATTTTTGGAACACGGCTGTTACACGGTCGGCTGCAAATGCTCAGATACCCCTCTAATAGCGGAACTCTGAGAACCAGATGGTTAACACCTTGCTGTTGATTTTGAAGCAGAACTTCCCCTTGAGTTGGCTAGGGTGCGCTGCTGAGAACTGAGTGCACAACCGGAACCCAAGTTATTAGCTCGTCGGTGCCATCAAGCCCCCGGCAGAACAACATTAAAAAATGTACAGTAGGAAGTTTTATAAATCAGAGTCAGTTTCCACATGGCTACCAGAAAATTTCTTCTCTGATCCCTTTAAGTATCTGAATTCTCAGCATCTAAATTGAAATTATTTTCTGACATGCATGTTTCTGCTCAGAAATCTGGGCCGGTGGCATTCATTTCCAAAGACCAAACATGCTCTTATTAATGCAAGGGGCTCTCCAGAGTTCAATGACTCATCTCTGCTGTGTAAAATAGAGTCCTGAAAAAGGATTATTGGGCAGGGGGAACCCCAACCCCACACAAGCATTAAGTGGTCCTCTTAAATGTTTAAACAATGGGGGACAGAAGAAGAAAACTATTTTCAAACAATTTAAGAAATGACTGGTTTAAAATTAAGACCTTATTTTGGTGGCTAGTATATATTTTCAGCAGCATGGGTGTAATCCCCTTCTCCCCTCCCCATACAGAGGTGCATGGGCATTGTGCTGGTCTTATGCACAGCGTGACAGTAACTTTGATAAAAAGGAAAACCAACGGTTTTCACACTGACCTTATGAGGGTGCTGGGGGCTGTGTTAAACCATTCCTCATCCATCAAAGAAAATGCATTAAATTAATGTAGACCTTTGGGCAGCTACCATCTTTTCATCCCAACTATTTTTGAAGCTAGGATCTTCTCATTCATGATCAGCGTTCTGCAGAAGCCAGTGAAAGATTTAGTTGCTAGATTAGGTAGTTTTGTTTGTAACAGTCTGTGCTCTCCCCTCTGAAGACAACAGCAAAACCCTCCACTGGTATGATAAAGGATGCCGAAGGCTAAAATCTGCATTTGTTTAAAGCAGCAATTTCTAGAAAAACTGCATGTACATTTGATGATCAGAGGCTATTGCATGGCATGTTTTTACAACCACCTAGATGATCTTCACAAAAAGTGCATGGATATATTGAATGTTAACATTTGCATCTTAAACGTGAAACTTATATAAGAGACCACCCTTATTAGACAAGGAAGTATATGACTTGAAGCACCACACACTATCACTTGATTCAATTAAATTATGCCATACAATTAGAAGAACAGCTGGTAGGTGAGCAGCGTTTATCAGTCCCTTGTTGCTAAGGCCATACGATGGAAACAGTGTATATATGAAGCTGTAGCACTGATGAATGGGAAAGATTTTCATTCTTGCACATTATACAGAATCAAAGTAAGGTCTATGAAACACATGGGTCAGGTGTTGTCCGTCTCTCCCTCTAAAGGAAGGGACCTTGTAAAGGAATGTATTGATTGGCTACTCCCTTCATGCAAATTGAACAGGTTCTTTAGCTCAACCAATAGAGGCTTACGCTTTTAGACCTAGAAGTCCTTGCTTCCATTACCACAGATGGTCCAACCAGCACACCATCATAGTAAGTTTTACTAAATCAGGTCCATTAGCTTAGCGGGAGTAACAGACCCATGAACCTATTTTACTCTAGTGACTGGAGCATGGAAAGAAGGAGTTAGTTTGTTGTATTTATTTTTCTAGACAGATTTCATAAATCACACTTAGCACAGATGGAAATGAAAGTATTTGAAGAAGTCAAGGTGTACATTGTGACTATTTTGAACCTGCTACTATAATATGAATGCAAAATAGATAACTGGCTCTATAAACTCACTGATCTAAGGTGGTTTACATCTTTTCTGGTTTGTAGGCTTTGTACAAACTTTATAGTGCAGCAGCAACCCACAGACATTTGTATCACCATGCGTTCCCTGCACAGAAATCAGAACCGACTGAAGATTCAGAAAAGAAGAAAATGTGAGACAGATGTTTTCATGTAGGTGCATGAATGAAGCATGTACACCTTTGCATCAAATACGCGCCTAGCTGTAGTCACGTACAAGTTTCACGTACAAGTTTCTGAAGCTCCTGAAATGGAGCAGGGAGAACACAAAATAATTCACTTGTAAAGATGGTTTGATGTGTTTGTTTTAATTTTGACAACACGATGTTTGATGGGAAGATGTTGGCATGTTTTCCATTTTGTTTAGATGTACATACTTGATTTTGCTGCAAATAGATACAATACTCTTAATTTTTAATATCGAGCATAATTCATGCCTGGTTTTGACCGATTTATGAAATCTTGGTTTCCATTTTAAATTTAGTGTGCAATATGAGGAGATCACTAACAACGTGATGTGGTAATAAGATACGTTTTCCAGATGTATATCCTAGCATTACTCAAAAGAACCACCCTCTTATATTATTCCCAGATATGCTTGTTCAAGTAAATATCACATAACCAAAGGTTTGATTAATCAACATTTTCCCTCATATCTGCCATGAGCGACCCAATTACATCAACACTTCTAAAAAAAAAATATGTACTAATGTGCTTTGTCAGAACTTGTAAGGCCACTTCTGCTATGGTATGTTTATTGTGAGGAAAGTATGCTTTTCCTTTGATAATTTTAATGCACAAAAAGACGACTTTGTACATGTATTTGAGAAAGTTTCACTGTTTCTGTATATATTTTCATTTAGTGTATAGGAAGTGTGTTCACAGTTCTATTTTATTGTCAGAGTATTAAAGTTTCCTTTTGGTTCCTATGAAGTTGATCGTATCGTGAACAATTAATTCATTAACTGGTGTTTTCTTAGATCTTAAAATGTATCTAGGTTTATTTTTCTATCATTTATTTGGCGAACAATGTGCTTTGCTTTAGATGTAATCCCTCAGAAAGGTTAGCTGCTGTTTTTGGAAATGCACGGTGGAATTTGAGGATACTGATCGTTCAGAGGGTGGCGGATGTGTCATGACTTTCTAAAATCAAAAACCACAGAGCAGCCACGGTACGTTTAGTAAAAATCCTCACTTTAGAGGAAATGGTGTGTAAAGTTGCACGCATGAAAATTCAACTATCTATGCCTCTTTAAATATAGTATCCTTAGGATAGTATCAGGAAGGACTTCTCTATAAACACAGGAAAAAAGGCATTTAAACAAAAATTTTTTGTCTTAACTATGTGAACTGAAGTGACACATTTTTAAATATAGAGCCAGAGAAAGTGACAGGCAGCTGGTGTGGTAGTTATTTCTTTTTTTTTAAGTTTATGGTGGCACAAGCCATTGTCCATAGAAAGGCTTTGATCAAGCGTTGGTCTTGAGGTACATTTTTGTAGGTAGAAAATTATCCAATTTCTTTAACACCGTTTCCTGGCCCAGCCAAGCACTCTACTGTAGTTCCAGCAAGCATTAGGAATCTTGTTTCCAGGTTTCTCCAGACCTGGTAAACACTGTCATGTCGTTTTTCATAGACTGTTTCAATGTAAGCATGATATTCACGCTGTGCTCCACTTTTTGAAGATAACTGTAACAGCCTCAAATGCTTCTCTCTCAGCTGTCAGGAGATAGTTTTGCTTGAGTTGAGTCAAATACGCGAATGGCATTGAACAGTGCCACGGCTGGCTGACAAACTCTAGCAGTAGGGTGGCACTGCATGGATGTTTTACATGTTCCAGCCTGTGTTAAGGAGTGATTCTGTGCCCATCGCATACTCACATTCATCAGCAAGGCTCTTTGCCCACGTGTTTCTTGACTTTAGCAAAGCTTTTGACATCGTCTCCCATAGTATTCTTGTCAGCAAGTTAAGGAAGTATGGGCTGGATGAATGCACTATAAGGTGGGTAGAAAGCTGGCTAGATTGTCGGGCTCAACAGGTAGTGATCAATGGCTCCATGTCTAGTTGGCAGCCGGTATCAAGTGGAGTGCCCCAAGGGTCGGTCCTGGGGCCGGTTTTATTCAATATCTTCATAAATGATCTGGAGGATGGTGTGGATTGCACTCTCAGCAAATTTGCGGATGATACTAAACTGGGAGGAGTGGTAGATACGCTGGAGGGGAGGGATAGGATACAGAAGGACCTAGACCAATTGGAAGATTGGGCCAAAAGGAATCTGATGAGGTTCAATAAGGATAAGTGCAGGGTCCTGCACTTAGGACGGAAGAACCCAATGCACAGCTACAGACTAGGGACCGAATGGCTAGGCAGCAGTTCTGCGGAAAAGGACCTAGGGGTGACAGTGGACGAGAAGCTGGATATGAGTCAGCAGTGTGCCCTTGTTGCCAAGAAGGCCAATGGCATTTTGGGATGTAGAAGTAGGGGCATAGCGAGCAGATCGAGGGACGTGATCGTTCCCCTCTATTCGACATTGGTGAGGCCTCATCTGGAGTACTGTGTCCAGTTTTGGGCCCCACACTTCAAGAAGGATGTGGATAAATTGGAGAGAGTCCAGCGAAGGGCAACAAAAATGATTAGGGGACTGGAACACATGAGTTATGAGGAGAGGCTGAGGGAGCTGGGATTGTTTAGCCTGCAGAAGAGAAGAATGAGGGGGGATTTGATAGCTGCTTTCAACTACCTGAAAGGGGGTTCCAAAGAGGATGGCTCTAGACTGTTCTCAATGGTAGCAGATGACAGAACGAGGAGTAATGGTCTCAAGTTGCAGTGGGGGAGGTTTAGATTGGATATTAGGAAAAACTTTCACTAAGAGGGTGGTGAAACACTGGAATGCGTTACCTAGGGAGGTGGTAGAATCTCCTTCCTTAGAGGTTTTTAAGGTCAGGCTTGACAAAGCCCTGGCTGGGATGATTTAACTGGGGATTGGTCCTGCTTCGAGCAGGGGGTTGGACTAGATGACCTTCTGGGGTCCCTTCCAACCCTGATATTCTATATTCTATGAGGTTGGGCGTGTCATTGGTCACACTATGTGAACATAGCACAGATCCTCCACATTTTGTCAGGCTGTGCATGACAGCAGGCACACACATCTACAAGATGTTCAGCTGTTCAAGGACTTGTGGTGACTGGCACAAATTGGTTACATCTACAGTGCACAAACTGCTAGAGCGATCCCTTATCTTCTTTGAAAAATGGAACGTAGTCCCCGCTGAGTGGGCTAATGAAAGAAAGCAGCATTAAACCCGCTGTTCCAGGGCGTTACAACGGGAATGGGTGGAATACATGGACTCTTTCCTTTATCCTCCAAGAGCATACAGAAACAAGCTTTACATGCATGGCTCATTCCACAACTAGGTCATTTACTTTTTCAGAGTTTTTACACCACACATCAAACCAACCAAGTTTAACAGGTGAGCAACACATCACAAGCACGGCACTCTGAAACAAGGGCTTCATGCTCCACTCCCCGCGTCGTCTTCGTCTCCCTTATGACGCAACAGCAGCGATCTGGTCCAAGGAAACCTCGTATTTATCCAACGTTTCCTGTATTGCTTGGCTAATGGGCTTAAAGATCACCAAGTCCAAAACCACACAGTTCAACAGAAGCACATTTACCATCCACGTTCACATTGTGGTGACCTTAAAACAGCCAACTTGTCGAGAATCTCTCTCTCTCCCCCCTATCTGTGTGGTCTCGGTGACAATACCAATCCCATCATAAATCTTCAACTTTTCTTTTAATTTTGTTTACATTGTTTTCAAATACTCTTGGCAAATAAAATTCCTATAGACGGCTTGAACTTGGTGCAGTTCCAACATTTTTCAGGTTACATTCTAAACACTCGTTAAGGGTTTTTAGTGGCAGCTTTGCTACACAAAGACTCAGCTTAAAAAACTCTGTCCATCTATGAAGTTGTTCCCATTTTCCCCTCAAACATCTGACAGTTTTTTGCACTTTGCGTTCTCTGCCCTCTTCAGATTTCAAGGCCGCTACGTTGGTGGGACACCGTCTCCAAATATTTATCACAGCTTGCCTTACGACTCATCTAGCAGCATACTGCATGTTGAACAAAATAGTAAACCTCCACTTCCATGGACGATCTTGTTTGGATATTGTGCAGATCACTCCCTTGTGCTTATTACTGATATTTTTACTCCTTGTCAACCCCCATAGCTGTAGATTAAATCCTCTGCATTTATAATAGAGCAGTGTGCTTACATTGTTGCTAAGGAAAGCAGCCCACCTATCAAACAAATTAGGTAATGCTTGCTTAAATGTTGCACAAATTATGTAACAAATTTGCTGCGTGAGTCACAAAACGATGAAAAATACCTTTTTAAGCAGTCAAATTCAATGCACCCAATTACGGAGGGTCCCAGACTTTTCAATAAGGCAACCCACCAACTACAGGTTGTCTTTTTCATGTGACCCACCCAGGGTCCAAGTTCATGGAGTGGGGTCCAGTAGGTCAGCAACCTTCTCCTTCTTGCCCCACCGAAGGGGCACCGCCCACAGCAGCACGCCCTGCGAATGGTGGCTGTTGTATGGTGACGGATTTGGAACGCCGTCTCAGCAAAGAAGGCAAGCACAAACATTTACATATAGATCCCTTCCCACCACCTGCGGCCCATGCACGGATGGCACTGTCAGCGTCTCAGAGGAGGCAAAGCAATGGAGGTTTCCTGTAGGGTTTGGGGTGCAGGATTCATCGCCCAAGCCATGGCCAGTGCTCTATAGCAGTTTTTCTTCTTGAGGGCCCCTGAACATGCTATAAAAATTCCATGGCCCACCTCGGCTGCCACAACCGGTTTTCTGCGTAGCCAGTCGACTAAAAGCCACTGGCGTCAGGGGGTAGCACACAATGCAGTTGCCCAGGGCCCCAAGCCACAGGGGGCTCCGCGAAGCTAAGTTCTCAGGCTTCAGGCCCAGGTGGTGGGGCTCAGGCTTCGGGTTTCTGCCCAGGGCCCCAGCAAGTCTAAGGCCGGCCCCCTCTCTGGTTTATTTTGGCAGACCCCCGGAAACCTGCTCCCGGCCCCACAGGGGGCCCCGGACCCCTGGTTGAGAACCACTGCCCTATAGATTGCTCTGCCTCATGCAGACTGCTGGCAAACTAGGTACCTTGCAGTTCATGCCAAGAGGGTCTACACCAGGGGTGGGAAACCTTTTTCCCATCAGGGGCCACTGACCCACATTAAAAATCAGTTGCAGGCCACACACAGTCCTGCGGGATGGGTGTGGAGGCTCGGGGCCAGGCTCTATGCTCCAGGGTGAGGCCAGAAATGAGGGTTCAGGGTGCAGGATGGGGCCTCCGGACTGGGGCAGAGGGTTGGGGTGTAGGAGGGGGCTCCAGGCTGGGGCCAAGGGGATTGGGGTGTAGGGTCTGGGAGGGAGTTAGGGTGCAGGACGGGGTTTCAACCTGGGGCAGGGGGTTTGGGATACAGGCTCTGGCCAGGCGGCACTTACCTCAGGCTGGGGCTAAGGGAGGCTCCCTGCCTGCCCTGGCTCCTGGAAGCGGCCAGCATCTCTGGCTCCTAGGTGGTGGCGTGGCCAGGCAGCTCTGCGTGGTGCACGCTGCCCCCACAGCTCCCTTTGGCTGTGGTTCCTGGCCAATGGGAGCTGCAGAGCCAGCGCTGGAGGCGGGAGCAGTACACGGAGCTTCCTTGATCGCGCCTGTGCCGAGGGGCCACAGGGACATGCCAGCCACTTCTGGGAGCTGCATGGATGCGACCGGACTTTGAACGGCCTGGCAACCCTAGCTTCCCTTCCTGCACCCTGAACCCCATTTCTGGCTCCACTCTTGGAGACTTGCCACGGTCCGAATTAAATTAAGCAGTGGGCTGGTTCCGGCCTACGGGCCGTAGGTTCCCCACCCCGGTCTATACAGATAGAGTGCTTCTCTTAAATCACATCCCACTGATCACTGGTGAAGACTTTGGGGATCAAGGGCGTGTAGCCTTTTATTTTTATTTTAAGTGAATTTAGTGCTATTGTATTACACCACTGTGGGTTCGGCTCTGGTGGCTACAGTCTCGAGTTCAACAGTTTTACCTCTGCCACTTGTTTCCGATCTAGAGATTCTAGGAACACAAGACGACCAAGGAAAGAAACAGACATTCACAAGAACAAGGTCTAATATCTTTTACCAATTGTATTGAAGTTACCAATAAAGTTATGAATATCCAAGCATAGATAAATCCTACATATATCCATAGCTACAGTCATACTCACATCCCCCTAGATAGTCTTAGGGTCTGATGGGTGTCTCATGGTTTGATCATCACTAGAGGGATGGTTCCTGCTGGAGTCTTCCCATAGGGAGCTCACTGTTCCCAATCTGGGCACCCCCTTTTTATAATTTAATTCTGACTACACCTCATACTTTCCCGCACATATGCGGGAAAGTATCAACCCTCTCCTTCCTTATTTGTATTGTGTCCCCCAAGAATATTGGTGTACCTTGTTTTTCATACGTTATGTATAGTTCCTTTTATTCTCATTAGCATGAGCACACACCCTGTATCCTGTGGTTACGGGACACGGTAGGAAAAAAAGAAAAATGCCCCTCTAGAGCATTTTGTGATCTAAAATGAATCTTACGGCTAATTTTTCCTAAATATCGTCCGAAGGCACATCTTTCCCCATAATCTTATGGCATTGGGTTATTCTTCAATCACTTACTTATGTCAAGGGTTTCTTAGCTTAGCCATATTAGCCCTTAAAGTTAAGATCTTACAAGCCTCAGCCTGTAGGCCTTGGATTTCAGCCCTCCTTACCAAGATACCTAATCATATTTATCCCTTCTGACGACTGATCAATCTTATGCTTCTATATTTCTCACATCACACAATAAATGAATAATAGAGCAATTGGTACAGGAGAGGGGTCGGGGCAGCTCGCTGTGAATGAGGGGGCAGAGGGATAGAAGGGGAACTTGGCGGGGGGGTGCCCTGTGCCCAGATGCTGACCTGTCCCCCACCCCACCGGCTGGCACATGTGCTCAGAGTCCTGCCCCTCCCCTGGGTGTCTCCGCCAGCTGTTTCCTACCTGCTTCCCAACGGCCAGTTCAATCTCATACACCCAGGCAACTGCTCCAGCCCCTCTCCGGGTTCTGCTCTCGCCTCTGTCACCCTTGTGGGAACACCGGCAGGTCCCACGAGATATTGTGGGGGCGGGGGAAACAACAGCGCTCCAAATATTTCCACAGCAGGGCCACTCGACCTCCTGGTTCTGCTGCCACGGGGAGGGGGAAGAGGTCCCAGCTGGTCCAGGTCTCTCCAGGACGAGGGCAGAAGGAAATGGTCCCGGTCTCTCCTGACGCTTCCTCCCAGACTGGGGGGATGGTTCAGCAGTTGGGTCAGGGTGGAGGGAGCTGGGACCAGGAAGGAAGGGGGGGGGACAAAACCTTTTGGTCTGGGGGTAGAGAGAGATCCATGGGATAGAAGTTGCTGCTGCCAGGTGAGTGACAGGCAGGATCCCTCTCAACACTCCTCCCAGGCTTCCCTCCTCACTGGGCCGGCGACGCACCCACCTACAGCCTTCCTGCAGGAAGTCAGGGAGGAACCGAGAAATCACAGTATCCGTGACAAGCCTGCAGCCTTAATCAGCTACAGCAGGGGTGGCCAACCTGTATCTCCGGAGCCACGTGCGGCTCTTCAGAAGTTACTAGGCAGCTCCTTGTCTAGGCACCGACTCCGGGGCTGGAGCGACAGGTGCCAACTTTCCAATGTGCCAGGGGGTGCTCACTGCTCAACCCCTGGCTCTGCCACAGGCCCTGCCCCCACTCCACCCCTTCCCGCCCCCTCCCCTGAGCCTGCTATGCGCTCACTCCTCTCCCTCCCTCTCCGAGACTCCTGCACGCCACAAAACAACTGATCAGGAGGTGCGGGGAGGGAGGGAGAGGCGCTGATCGGCAGGGCTGCCGGTGGGTGGGAGGTGCTGGGAGCGGTGGGGGTGTGATGGGGAGCTGCTGATGTATTACTGTGGCTCTTTGGCCAGGTACATTGGTAAATTCTGGCTCCGGCTCAGGTTGGCCACCCCCGAGCTACAGCAATGGTGTCAAGGATCCAGCCTGCAGGCCTGGCCTAGCCGAGGGAGGCATTTATCTGGCCCGCACAACAGATTCAGACTGTGCTGAATGTAAGCGTTACTTTTCAAGAAAGCTTCCTGCTCCTGTGGCTGTGAAGAAAACTTCCCCATGTGAACTGATGCAAAGCCAATGGAGCATTCTTTCCCTGCATTTGCAACCTTGCTCAGAGATACAAACCACATCCATTTCATCTCATCAGGAGGCTGCTGTTAGGCTTCAAAGCTTTAAACAGCAGATTTTAAAATTCAAGTGTAAATACGCACCGTATGAGCCCAATTACAACACGTGGTTTGCACAAGTTGGGTAGTGCACACTCAAACAGCAGAGAGCATTGCTTCCCACGGACTCATGCTGAATGCAACAACAACTTTATTCTGCCCAGGACCTTTGTACAAGGCTCCTGTTAGCAGTGGGAGATCTGTTATGGATCAAGGATGGCATACTATCAGTTTTTGTAGACCTGCCTCACAGATAATTAAAATGTAAATTGGCCCAATCCACGGACTGAGTTTAATTCCTGAGTTAAAGATAAAATCTTCCCAGAATCCACTTATTTCTGATGTCTTTGTTCTCTGATCGAAAGATTTTCATGGTTAGGAGGAGCTCACTGGAAGCCATTTTCTCTGATCTTTTAAAAAGGCAAAAAATATTTTTGCTACGTTTTGTTCAAATTTTAATCTCGGTAAATCAATGATATTCACACTTTCCTTATTTAAAACAAAAAATTGAAATTTATTGAATTGATGGGATTTACAGGAAATGTATTTTCTTATTTGCAACAATATTTATTGCACTCAAAAAAGGAGCCATAAACAATTAATGAACCAAAGTATGATACCGGAAGGGGTAGTTGTGCAGGTTAAAAACTTCATGTGTAAAGAAAACTTCATTACAAGACAAAAAATGCATCCCTGATTTTATCATGGAGATTTATGGCTGATAAGTCAGTTAGATAATTCTATTGCTTTCCAGCTGCAGTTAGCTCAACATGCATGTGGAGTAGCTTGCAGGCCTTAGAGTATGTCTACACCGGACATGCTACAGTAACACAGTGGCACGGCTGTCGCACAGACACTTACTATGGCAATGGAGGGAATTCTCTCATCGGTGTAGGTAATCCACCCCCCAGAGGCGCAGCTGCTAGATCGAGGGAGGAATGCTGCTGTTGACCTAGTGCTGTCTACACTGGGGGTTAGGTCAGCTTAACTATATCTCACACCTGAGCAATGCAGCTAGGTCAACCTATATTTGAACTGCAGACCGGCCCTTAGTCTTGACGATGCTGCAGGTATCTTGCCCCATGACAAAGTTCTGTGCAGATTGCTGGCAAATCTAAAGTGTTACAATGCATATAACATAGGAAAAAATATAAGGCAACCTCATACTTCATAAATGAAGCATTTTGTTCTGATTGGAAAAAAAAATCTATGCTTCTGCACTATTTAGTAATATTACTGAGGGTTACTGTAAAGTAACAGTATCAGTGTACGGTACATTAAAGCAGTAAACATCTTAGCTTAGATGTTGCACAAAGAACAGACTCTTCCCAGAGACACACATGGCATCTGAAGGGAAATAAACTTATTAATTTGGATTTTAACAACATCGTTTTGCATCCATGACATTCCTTATAAATTGCATTTATCACCATGTAAAAATATATATAGACAGCTTCTTAATACAGCTGGCTGCTAAAAGGAGATACCAGAATCAAGGGTTTTTTCCTCCATACTGGTTCTCAGAATAATAAACTAACTCTTTTGTACAGAAAAAGAACAAACATGTTTTTCATTCTATAAACAATACCTTATAGATGTAGAAAAAAATTCAAGAGGATAATTATTGACAAAGGTGCAACATCAACAAAAATAAGCTGCCTTTTAAACCAAAGCACTTGTTCGTGGTTTAAAAAAAAACCAAAACTTTTAAAGCTCTTTGCGTCCTCATGAAATTCCATTTAAAAAAACTGTTAGCTTAAAAATTCTTGCCATGTTGTTGTGCATACCACTGCTGCCTTAGCTTGCGATTCTCCAGCTCTGTGAGAAGGGCTTGCCTGTATGCTTCATACAGTTTAACAATTCGTTCCAGTTCTTTCATGAAGAGCAGCTTCAGCATTCCCTGGTATGTATCTAGATCAGCTAGCTGGAAGAGTTCCCACTTCAGAATGTGATCGTATCTGGTTTGAGATATAAATATATGAGATGCATACTCACAGGTCATTATGAGCACACACATACACAAGGCAGGATGCATACCATTTTGTAACTGTGAAACCACTGACGACATTTTTAGTAGTTGACACTGACAAACCTATTTCTGATAGCCACAGTCTTCCACAATTAAAATTAGTCTGGTAAATCTTTACAGTAATTTGTTTCTTAAAGGAAGAGGTAGAAATCCCATAAAGCTACACTGAGGAATCACTCAATCACACTGTCGATTTATATTAATGTAAAAATACCAAATCATTTTATGAAAACAAATATAAAATTATTTAAGACATTAGCAAGCAACTGCTTATTAACCAAATGTAGTGAATACATTCTGGAGGCATTAAAAAAATTTTTTTTTTAAAAACCCCCACAAGAAATCCCCCTAAGTAAGAGTAGTTTGAATTTTGTGTACATACGGGGGGAGGAAGGAGGGAGGGAAACACCCCTCCCCGCCACCCCCACTCCACTGTGGACAGCTTCTGAGGTCAACAGAATAACTTGAAAAAATAAAGTCTGTTAGCTGATTGACCCAGTACTCCCAAATGCCTGCCTCCTAGAGAGCAGAATTTCACAGGCTTCGCAAAGCCCCTTCTTCACCCACAGTATCAGTCTGCTCCTGAAGTGCCCCTGCCTTAACAACTACAGCTGGTGAAGGAGGCTACTGCAGGGCCCTTGGTTAATTCATAGCTTTATTCTACCTGCTACACTTACAGTGCAGCCAGCAGAGTTCACAAAGCGAAGCCTTCATTTTGCAATGGAACGGTCATCAGAGCGCTCTCCTGTTGGAACATTTGACCTACACCTCAGTTTCACATTTCCACATAATCAAGCAAATGAAGGGTGCCCAAAATTATCCCTAAAGCAAGTCAGCACTATTGATCGCTGAACTGTTTTACTGTCCTTTTATTAGAATGGTTACAATTGCATAAATGAGCACGGCAAAATATGGCAGTCTGGATCAACTAATAAGACCTTCTGGGTTTTGCGGGACTATACACTACATCACTTCACTGTCTGAGCTAACCTGTATTATATCAACCAGTATAGTCCAAGTCCACTACATAGCTGCAATTATTGTTGAATATTTCCCTGAATATTCAGTTTTCCTTCCTCATGTTACTACTCTTTGTGCTACGACATTCTGAGATGTCAAATCCTCCTCCCTTCATTTATATCCTTATTATAAAAGTACATACAGATGATCGTACAGTGCGGGCTGGGAGATTGCCCAGTGGCAAACAGGTTAGGAATAACTGCTGGGAAAGCTAAACCGTCACCCACACAAAAACAGGGAAGCAAGCAAAACAAAAGAAAGTGAGGAAAAAAACCTAAGGCTGTTGATTAATCGCAGTTAACTCACGCGATTTAACTCAAAAAAATTAATCACGATTAATCGCAGTTTTAATTGCATGTTAAACAGAATACCAATTGAAATTTATTAAATATTTTGGATGTTTTTCTACATTTTCAACTATATTAACTTAATTAAAATACAGAATACAAAGTATACAGTGCTTACTTTATAAAATTTATTACAAATTCTTGCACTGTAAAAATGATAAAAGAAATACTATTTTTCAATTCACCTCATACAGTGCAATCTCTTTATCGTGTTAGTGCAACTTAACAAATGTAGGTATTTGTTACATAACTGCACTCAAAAACAAAATAGTGTAAAACTTAAGAACCTACAAGTCCGCTCAGTCTTACTTTTTGTTCAGCCAATTGCTAAGACAAACAAGTTTGTTTACATTTACGGGCGATAATGCTGCTCTCTTCTCATTTACAATGTCACCAGAAAGTGAGAACAGGCACTTGCATGGCACTGTTGTAGCCGGCATTGCAAGGTATTTACGTGCCAGATAAGCTAAACATTTGTATGCCCCTTCATGCTTCAGCCACCATTCCAGAGGACATGCTTCCATGCTGATGATGCTCGTTAAAAAAAAAAATACATGAATTAAATTTGTGAATGAACTCCTTGGGGGAGAACTGTAGGTCTCCGGCTCTGTTTTACACGCATTCTGCCATATATTTCATTTTATAGGAGTTTTAGATGATGATTGAGCACACGTTCGTTTTAAGAACACTTTCACAGCAGCCTTTTGTTTTGTCAAATCAGGTACCAATGTGAGATTTCTAAAGATAGCTACAGCACTCGACCCAAGGTTTAAGAATCTGAAGTGCCTTCCAAAAACTGAGAGGGACGAGGTGTGGAGCATGGTTTCAGGTCTTAAAAGAGCAACACTCAGATGTGGAAACTACAGCACCCAAACCATCAAAAAAGAAAATCAACCTGCTAATGGCATCTGACTCAGATGATGAAAACGAACATGCATTGGTCTGCCCTGCTTTGGATTGTTATAGAGTAGAACCCATCATCAGCATGGATGCATGTCCTCTGGAATGATGGTTGAAGCATGAAGGGACATATGAATCTTTAACGCATTTGGCATGTAAATATCTTGTGATGCCTGCTATAACAGTGCCATGCGAACGTTTGTTCTCACTTTCAGGTGACGTGAACAAAAAGTGGGCAGCATTATCTCTTGCAAATGTAAACAAACTTGTTTGTCTGAGCGTTTGTCTGAACAAGAAATAGGACTGAGTGGACTTGTAGGGTCTAAAGTTTTACATTGTTTTATTTTTGAATGCAGTTATTCTTTGTACATAATTCTACATTTGTAAGTTCAACTTTCATGATAAAGGGATTTCACTACAGTACTTGTATTCGGTGCAAATATTTGTAATAAAAATAAATATAAAGAGAGCACTGTACACTTTGTATTCTGTGTTGTAATTGAAATCAATATATTTGAAAAGGTAGAAAACACCGCAAAATAATTAAATAAATGACACTCTTACTGTTTAACAGAGCGATTAATTACGACTAATTTTTTTAAACGCTTCACAGCCCTAAAAAAACCCAGCAACTACCATTCATACTGGAGCATCCCTGAGGTAGGGGACACAAAATGGGGCAGAGCCAAGAAAGGAATCAAAGAAGGGGTTGCTGTATTGGCAATATGTTTTCCTTGATGGGGGAACAAGACAAAGAATAAAAGCAAGATGCACAACACAGAAGTTTGTAAAACTACAGACAGAGGCAATAAAAACTCAAAAGACTAGCGCTCAACAGCCTTTGTTAGATGTCAGATTTGTCACCCAGCAAGACTGAGGGTGAGGCATATTAAGATAAAACCCTCAAGCAAGGTGGAGAGGCAACATCCATCAAGAGGCTGGAAGGAGAAGCATGTAGTGGAGTGGTTTCTGAATGTCACTGGCTACTAAGAATGAATACCTGAAGTTCACTATTTGGTAGGTTTTTAGCTGATTACATTAGAAAGCTCATTCTCTATCACTTATGTTTTTATAGGTAGCCACTTCCATTACAAAGCATCATATTGCTAGCTAAAGATGTCAAGGCTCAGTTACAGACAGCGCTCCTAAGTTTATCCTTTGCATGTAGCAATTCTGTTTTACTGTTTAAATGTCATCATTTTCATCACTTTTTGGGAATACATAAACATCTAACTTTCCTGTGATCACCACAGACTCTCTTTGGCTTTTTAGTGTATTCCGAGCCGCCAACATTAGATACATTCAAACCCCCCAATATGATCCAGCATATGTATTCACTCCACCCACCTTTCACTAACCCAGCTGAATTTAATGAAAGTCTCCTGTATGTTTAATTTCATGTAAATACTGCCAAACAAGTCTTGTGATGTATCAAGACTATGCCAGTTCTCCTGCAAGTAATTTTCCAGGCTCAGAACTAGCATTGTTTAGTCCTGGAAGGGAACTGGATAATGAGTCCAGAGTCCAGTTTTACTTCCTTATTCCATGTGTGGCCCTAGGCTCTATTCACCACACACTAGTCAAACCCTGCTCTCAATACAGAATGACTCATTTCCTCCTCAATGTTGCTTCTATGGCTCATCACTATAGTATGTGAAGGCTTCACAGAAGTGAATTTATTTTCACAAACCCTTGTGCAATGAGGGGTATCCTCATTTTACAGATGGGGAACTGAGGCACAGAGATCAAGGTCAATGTCTACTAATTTTGGGAGTCTGATTTGAAACGGCTAAGAACCCATTATCCTGAGCACATAGTATTATACATAACTTTGTATGTTCAAAGCACAGCTCTCATTGACTTCAGCTGCTGCTTTGAGAACTTAGCACATCTGCAAATCAAGACCCTGGGTTCTTGAGCTGGGCATCCGGAAAATGAGGAACACACAATTAGTGACCACCTGTGAAAAGTTTGGTTTAAGTGACTTGACCAACACCATACAGGAATTCTGTAGAAAACGCAGGGGCAGAATTCTTCTCCAGGGCAGTATCCAACTGCCTTAACCACAAGACCATATTTCTCTTCCCGCAACCCTCTACCTTATTCACTCTACACCTTCCAACTTCTGAAACAGATAAGGCTGGGGTCCTACAGACAACCACCTCTTTCCTTACACAACTCTAATTCATCTGCAGTGCTTGGTCCATCCGCTGCACTGAATAAGGCAGGGTCCTGTGGAAAAAAGTATGTGATCACGTAATAAAAGACGACCATTATGCACACACACAACCGGGCTGAATTAGGTTGCACAGGCAACCTTAATCTAACATTTCCTGACTTTACAGTGCTTGAATTGCAATGTTAATGTTTTCAGTGCAGGTTTTTGTACGTAATTTATCGGTTTTAAAAACAAAACAACAACAATTGGCATCATATTGACCCCCACATACCAACTCTGCCAGTGGGGGGGGTCTCAGATATTTGCTGACAGCAGAGAACTGATGAGACTCAGGAATCTCAGGTTTCATTCCAGGCTCTGGAGGGCAGTGCATTCTAGTGGTCACTGATCCTTCTGCCTGTTCCACCCCAAGACCGACCCCCTTCTGCTCTTGTCCTCTCCAACCTATCCCAGTCCTAATCCTTTCTCCCGCCTCCTTAGTCACTCATAGCTTCTTGTCCCACTCTCCATCACCGGACTCCTCATCCAAGTCCCCCCATCAGGGTATGTCCCATTGCAATTAAAAACCAGCGGCTGTCCCATGACAGCTGACTCAGGCTTGCAGCCTTCAGGTTAAGAGACTGTAACTGCAGTGTAGACATCTGGGCTCAGACTGAAGCCCAGGCTCCAGGATCCTGCGAGGGTGCAGCATAATCCTGAATGGCTACACCACAATTAAATAGTCTGTCAACCCAAGCCCACATCAGCCAGCAAGGGCCAGCTGTGGGTGTCTAATCACAGTATAGACATACTCTCAAAGGCCAGTCTCCTCCACCCCCACAACCCTGGCTCCCAGTCTCGGAACCCCTCCAGGGGTTCCTTATCCCAGGCCCCCATCCAGGCCCCACAGGCTCCTGCCCAGCCAGTCCCAGATTCCCCTTAACCACACTCCATCCCAGCACCTCATCTTAGTCTCCTCTCCCTGCCCAGCTTTCAGTCCTAGCCTCCTACCCAGCCAGTCTCTGTTCCCACCCACTTTTGGCCCTAAGGTTCTTTGTCCCAGCCCCCCTTCCATATTCTTTGGCCTAATATAGTCCCTCCACCCCCTACAAAGGTCTTACTCTTGTTCCATTTGCATTTGATTCAGGTAGCTTGCTCCTCCACGCTGTCTGGGTGCTAACAGAGGAAACACTGAGAACTCTGGAGAAAGATTCTACCAAATCTCTGCTTTGGTGTTTGGTGCCACAGGGCACGTCTACACAGCAAAGACAAACCCGAGACAGAGTCTCAGAACCTGAGTCAATTGACTTGGGCTCACAGGACTTGGGCTGTGGAACTAAAAATAGAAGTGTAGATATTCAGGTTTGGGCTGAGACCCGGGAAGGGTCAGAGCCCAAGCTCCAGCTCGAACCCGAACATGTACACTACTATCTGTAGCCCCGTAGCCTGAGCCCCGCAAGTGCAAGTCAATTGACCCAGGCTCTGAGACTTCGCACCTTGAGTCCTTTTTTCTTTGTAGGGTGGTGGCCTGCTGCAGCCTGGAGCAGTAAATGCAGGGAATCCTGCTCAGACCCTGCAGCATCTTCAGTGCAGATAGAATCTATGGAGAATTTTGCTGCAAAATTCTAGGAAGTCTCTATTGAGCATGTGCAAATTTCAATTGTTCAAAGGCTTAGAACGTGGCCAGATTTAGGCATGTTTTCACCCGAACAGGAAAAGCCACATCACTGACAACAAGGCCAACCACCCCCTGGCAAAATTTAAAGTCCCTGCTCCAAAGCATGGAATCAGTAGAACTTCTCAGTGAAATGGTTGTGCAAAGAATGTGGGATATTCGTATTTTTATGAAGATTACATGTACATCTGTTTGATTGTTATGGCATAGTCTGCCATACGGTGACAAGGAGGTTAATTCCTGCAGGAGTTACTCACATGAGCCAACAAAGGAGTACCATGGCTTCAGCCATCTACCAATACTTACAAGACAAAGACCATTGAAAAGAATAGTCCAGTAATGTGCTTATAGGTGTTCTGTTGGTTTAATTCTTTTCTCTCCTATGCTTAAACAAACAATACTTTGTTTTGAAGGAGCTGTTCTGAGGCACTGCATTTACCTAGTGTATTTTATTCCCAAAGGAAGTCTTGCAGGTGCTGAGAAAACAAGGGTGGTAAACATGGGTGTTGTAGCCCAGAGACGAGGTCTGCAAGTGGGATAAGCACAGAAGTCCACCCTGAAAGCCTGTCACTTGAAAGGGAGAACTTGAGAGACTGGAGAGGGGTTAAGGGTTAAGCTAGCCTTGTAACCAGTACAGGCTGCACAACTGTTTTTTAAACAGAGGCAAAACAATGTATTTTTCTGTACTCCCACTCCCAGAAATGAGAGAGATCTGGTTTGAGTCTTGTTTTCTAGTTGCAGTGTAGTACTTTGTATTCTACTGTTTTGTATTTTACACAGCCTATTAGCACAATTACTAGTGATATTAGCATGTCTAATCTTCCTTGTCCAGCAACCACATAAAACTTATTTAATTTTCTATTCTCTCAAGTATAAATGTGCATCTACTTGCTATAGCTATCGGTAAAACAAGAATGAATAAAATTAGGTAATCATCTAGGTCTGAATAAACTAGATGAGAAAATGGATGCATATATGCAGTAGAAGTAATACAGTGTCTACTTTAAGATGCTGCAAGCCTGGAGAACAGGAAGAAGAAAGGATACCACAGTAATGTGTCTCCTGCAATTATAAATAAATACATTAATATTTTAATAATTATTAAAAAAGGGCAGTTGGCCAGAAGGGCTCCATGTGCACTGGAAAGTGGGAGGACTCGGAGGTGCAGCTGGCATCCAAAGAAACCTAGTTTGAAATATAAAGGGTTTAAGCTCAGATCAGAACTTTTCATTACGTTTAATCTTATTCCATGACTTGACATATGTACATTGTCAAACCCATTATTTTCCAAAGCAATGCACTATGAGAAAACCAGCTTTAGTTATTAAGCACTGATTAGGGGCATTTTTTTTTTGAAAGCGTTATGGGGTCCCTGGTGTATGATAGGGCTCTTAAGTGCTATGGTAATTAAACAACAAGGCACGTTATCCACTTCCAGAGCTTTACGTGCTGATGCCAAACAAGTCAGCATGACTTTTTTTTTTTTTTTCCCCCCCCAAAAAACAGGCACACGGTTACTCCTGAGTTAATGCTAATTATAGATAAGGCAATGCTCCCCTTTTCTGTGTCTGGTGAACTGTGCAAAGGTAGAGCAGGGTCTCTGATTCATGATCCCTTCCCCAGTGTTGTCAGGCACTCATCAATGAACATCATTTAGGATTAGCAGCAGGCTGCTAAATTTGCCTCTCAGTGGGGGACCACAGTTTCTTATTTAATTGGCAACAGTGGGGAACAAAGCTGCATGCAACATACACAGTGAAGCGGTGTCCAGAGGTGTTTTGTGACTTCACAGCTTTTATTTTATTTTTAAAGCAGGATTGCTATAATTGGGCATCTTCTGGCAGCCTGCCAGAAATGAATCAGCAAGTTAGGGCTGCTCATTGTTTTTTGGTGCTGTGGCTTCAAATGTCAGCTCCCAACAGAAGTGCTGGGTAGAAGGTCAGGGGTCTGATCAAAGAGTCATTGAGCCACCAATAAGAATGGGAATGAGAGTTTACTTGTAGTACACTCAGTTTTCCAGATAAGTTGATTACACTGAGAATCCAAACAATGCCTTCTATTTCTGGCTTTTTAAGCAATGGGTAAGAGGCTCTTAGTGCATCTGGCAACACTTCAAACATCTACAGAACCAATCTGAACAACAGTAATTTACCACCACCAGCTCCACTGCACGTAGACTGGCTGATGTAATGTAAGTATGGAACTGTCCTAATAAAAATCAAATGGTTAGCCAGTCCAAAAGGTGACTATATGCAAAGGATATCTTGCTCTGTTCTCTTAACTCTGGCTTTTTGATCCCCATAACCACCTCCATCATTGCGTAATTTGTTTCTCTTGCACATTTTAATAGCCTTTAATAAACTGAAGACAATCATATACGGTAAAAGATTTTTCTCTTTAGGTGGATGAAAAATGTTATTCCAATGTCATTTGGATCAGGTGCTTGGAAGACACTTCCTATCCATTTAGGCTATTCTTTTTCATTTCAAGGATGATCCTTGTGAGATTCCACACACTGAAAAAGATCCCCGAAGTATTACCTAACGCACATAGCAAATACATTGAAACATATATCTAGCCTTTAGTATGTGGCAGGAGATTCTAGTTCAGGAACCTCATGAATTTAGCAAGGCAAACTTCCTACATTTCTTGGAAAAACTTGATTTTAAACAAGGGGAGCTAACTTCCTGCTCAGTGATCCCTCCCCTATATTAATTTGGACAAAATTAAAAAAAATCTGATATCTGCTTTATCAATATTTAATTTGTTACATGATATTGTCACCAGAGACAAATGTTATTATGGGTGGCATATGGAATGAAAGTTTTGACCCCAAGCTCTCATTGTTATTGCATTCACACTGGATTTAACATTCAAGATGATTAAGCTACTGTTAAACTGAGAAAGAGAAAGCAATTGCTCAAGGCAGGGGTGGCCAACCTGTGGCTCCAGAGCCAAACGCAGCTCTTCAGAAGTTACTATGCGACTCCTTGTATAAAAACCGACTCTGGGGCTGGAGCGACAGGCGCCAACTTTCCAGGGGGGTGTTCACTGCTGAACCCCTGACTCTGCCACAGGCCTTGCCCCCACTCCACCTTTCCCATCCCCCTCCCCTGAGCCTGCTGTGCCCTCACTCCTACCCTTCCCCACAAGCCTCGAAACTGCTGATGGGGAGGGAAGGAGAGGCACTGATTGGCGGGGCTGCTGGTGGGTGGGAAGTGCTGGGAGCGGGGGAGGGAGGGGCTGATCGGGGGCTGCTGACATATTACTGGGGCTCTTTGGCAAATGTACATTGGTAAATTCTGGCTCCTTCTCAGGCTCAGGTTGGCCACCCCGGCTCAAGGTCTCAGGTGGACTGTGCATTGTCTCTAAGGTGCCACAAGTACTCCTTTTCTTTTTTCGAATACAGACTAACACGGCTGTTACTCTGAAACCTGTGCATTGAAGCTGGCATTAAAACTTAAGGTCCTGTTAAAGAAAAATTTCAAGTAGTTAGTCAATTAAAATCTAGTAAAATCACATTCTAGAGATTCTACATAATATTTTTAACACTCTACCCCATTGTTAAAAAATACCTCTCTTGGTTTAGAGCCTGACAGAACAAACATACAATGGGGTCTATGCTTTCTCTCTCCCAGTTTCCCTATCTGTAACCTGGGGGATAATACACAGTTGTCTTCCTCAGAGAGGTATATTATGAGGATTCAATGATTGTGAAGTGCTCTGAACATATAAAGTGCTTATTAATATTACTACCAGATCTACTCTAAGAGGGAAAACCAAAAATTGACAGGATATTGTGTTTATGTATGAATTCATTATTTCTTCTCAACTATGTGAATCACATTTTAATTCTTTGGACTAATTTAACTTGCTCTAATTTTGTCTCTTCATGGAGGATTTACAGATATTTCCAAGAATCTGAGATTGTCTGTTCCCAGGTTTCCACAAGTGCACGGACAAGAACCCACCTAACACTGAAACAGTTTGAAAACAGACATTGACTAGATGGTCTAAAAATCTAATGAACAGAACACAGTTAATGACAGCAACTAGAAGTGCTCATAGGAAACAATCCTTTCCAACAGGTTACTGGAATTGAACACATCCTTGGTGCATAAAAATATTGTTGTAATTTATGCCAATTTAAATCTTTACAGGCTGGCTGGCACACCCAGTAGCCACATGTAGGTATAAAACCCATTAAATTATGTTACCAGAGGCTTCTTTAAAAAGAACCTGCACTTGGAAACCACTGAAGATCATCCAAACCCTATGAATCTGCAACTGCAGTCATTGCTACAATTCTTACTCATTTGTCCAAAAATTGATTTCATATGGGAAAATATTAAAGCCACAATCCCTAGGTTTTCTTGGTGGTGCTATTATTGCTCCTTGGTGCGTTGGGTTTGTACATCTCGTGTGTTTCTCTGAACTGAGTAAAAAAATGCATTCTTATGGGGCAGACTCTTTGCTCCTAAAATAGCATAATTTCTTCTAAAAAAATAGTTATACATTTTTTCCATGTTATTTAGTAATGAAGATTTTTGACCAGGGATGTAGTTGTCAACAGTCTAAATGCAAAAAATAGTTTTGTTGTGAAATTTGTGTAGGTTCGTTTCCAAAAAAGCACAAAGTTTACTTTAAGAAATTAAAAAATAGTTAATAGGCTCAAAAAGATTGAATGAGATTACATTTCCTAAAGCCAGCATAAGTGTGACATTGCACCCCATAATGCTTTATAGAAATATGCTTATGAGTGTAAATATGACATAACTAGAATATGTTTTATGCTAGATATGCCTTGTAGCATCTTTGCAAAGGTTATGATCTACTGAATATAGTCATCCTATTTGCATGCATGTATCATTTTTATACCTGAAGTTATGAGTGTTGGCTCTATGCTTGTATTTAAAGTGTTTGCTGTAGGAAGCACATAAGGCAGATTTGGTCAACACAGCATGAAGGGGTTATTCAAGTAATTGGGAGTACTTAACTAACAATGGACTTTGAGAGGCACCAATCCACATCTGAGCTTTCCTGGGAAGGTTCAAACTAACATGTAAACAATGGCAAAAAGAACGAGGATTACTTGTGGCACCTTAGAGATTAACAAATTTATTTGGGCATAAGCTTTCGTGAGCTAAAACCCACTTCATCAGATGGATGCAGTGGAAAATACAGTAGGAAGATATATATAGACACACACACAGAACATGAAAAAATGGGTGTTGCTATACCAACTGTAACAGTATACCCGATAATGTCACGGCAAACCTGGTGGCTGAACTTTGTGACTTTGTCCTCACCCACAACTATTTCACATTTGGGGACAATGTATACCTTCAAGTCAGCGGCACTGCTATGGATACCCGCATGGCCCCACAGTATGCCAATATTTTTATGGCTGACTTAGAACAACGTTTCCTCATCTCTCATCCCCTACGCTACATTGATAACATCTTCATCAACTGGACCCATGGAACAGAAGCCCTTGAGGAATTCCACCATGATTTCAACAATTTCCATCCCACCATCAAACTCAGCCTGGACCAGTCCACACAAGAGATCCACTTCCTGGACACTACAGTGCTACTAAGTGATGGCCACATAAACACCACCCTATATCGGAAACCTACTGACCGCTATGCCTACCTACATGCCTCCAGCTTTCATCCAGATCACATCACATGATCCATTGTCTACAGCCAAGCTCTACGATACAACCGCATTTGCTCCAACCCCTCAGACAGAGACAAACACCTACAAGATCTCTATCAAGCGTTCTTACAACTACAATACCCACCTGCTGAAGTGAAGAAACAGATTGACAGAGCCAGAAGAATACCCAGAAGTTACCTACTACAGGACAGGCCCAACAAAGAAAGTATCAGAAGTATCAGTATCATATCTATTCAGGGGACACCATCATAGGACCTAATCACATCAGCCACACCATAAGAGGCTCGTTCACCTGCACATCTATCAATGTGATATATGCCATCACGTGCCAACAATGCTCCTCTGCCATGTACATTGGCCAAACCAGACAATCTCTATGCAAAAGAATAAATGGACACAAATCAGACATCAAGAATTAGAACATCCAAAAACCAGTCGGAGAACACTTCACCCTCTCTGGTCACTGAATTTCAGACCTAAAAGTCGCAATTCTCCAACAAAAAAACCCTTCAAAAACAGACTCCAACAAGAAACTGTGAATTGGAATTAATTTGCAAACTGGACACCATTAAATTAGGCTTGAATAAAGACGGGGAGTGGATGGGTCATTACACAAAGTAAAAACTATTTCCCCATGCTAATTCTTTCCCCCCTACTGTTACTCACACCTTCTTGTCAACTGTTTGAAATGGGCCATCCTGATCATCACTACAAAAGTGATAATTTTTTTTTCCTCCTGCTGATAATAGCCCACCTTAATTAATTGGTCTCATTACAGTTGGTATGGCAACACCCATTTTTTCATGTTCTCTGTGAATATATATCTTCCTACTGTATT
Source organism: Lepidochelys kempii (assembly GCF_965140285.1). Lineage (NCBI taxonomy): Eukaryota > Metazoa > Chordata > Testudines > Cheloniidae > Lepidochelys > Lepidochelys kempii. The sequence continues at coordinate 128,068,158 of NC_136385.1, read as the reverse complement.
TTCCACTGCATGCATCCGATGAAGTGGGTTTTAGCCCACCAAAGCTTATGCCCAAATAAATTTGTTAGTCTTTAAGGCGCCACAAGTACTCCTTGTTTTTTTTGCTGATACAGACTAACATGGCTACCACTCTGAAACCTGTAAACAATGGCCTTGGCTTGCAAAAAGCTGAATCATTCATAGACATGTGACTTGCCCAGGTGGCTAGAGACCCTATCTTGTGGCTGTGATGTTGCACAAAAGACAGACTATATAAGGCCCTGGAAGCCCATCCATTTTGTCTTCAGCTGGCTCAAAAGATAGCCTTTCCACCCCAAACAGATGCCTGAAAGAAACTGGAACAAAGGACAGTAACTACGGGGGTGTGAGTGATTGCTGGACCTAGACTAGGAAGGAGTCTAGTCTGTCAAAGAAGCTTATTGGAACATCTCTGAGGGTGAGATTTACCTGCATTTAGTTTCCTATTGTATTAGGCTTAGACTTACGTGTTTTATTTTATTTTGCTTGGTAACGTACTTTGTTCTGTCTGTTATTACTTGGAACCACTTAAATCCTACTTTTTATATTTAATAAAATCACTTTTTACTTATTAATTAACCCAGAGCAAGTAATTCATTCCTGGGGGCGCAAACAGCTGTGCATATCTCTCTATAGTGTTATAGAGGGCGAACAATTTATGAGTTTACCCTGTATAAGCTTTATACAGAGCAAAACTGATTTATTTGGGGTTTGGATCCCATTGGGAACTGGGTATCTGGGTGCTAGAGACAGGAGCACTTCTTAAGCTTTTTTCAGTTAAGCCTGGAGCTTTTGAGGGACGTGGTTCAGACCTGGCCCTGTGTTTGTAGCAGGTTAGCGTGTCTGGCACAACAAGGTACGGTACTGAAGTCCCAAGCTGCCAGAGAAAACAGGCTCAGAGGCAGTCCCAGCACATCAGGTGGCAGTCCCAAGGGGGTTTCTGACCCAATCCATCACAATAAGGAACTTCATTGTTCTTGGAATCAAACACATTAAGATGAAGTCACACGCTCTTGGCTCTCTCTCTCATGTATTATTCGACATGGTGACGTGAACAGTGAGGAGCACTTTGCAACGTTTTTCTCCAGAGATAGATCTTCCTTTAAAAATCGTGACACTCGTCAGCCCAGTGTTCTTATATGCCATTTCACATACCTTTGTGACTAAACAACTACAGGACTATTGCTTCTTTGCCTTCTGGAGACCATGGAAACTCAGGAGGCAACAGTCATACTCCCATGGAGTGAGTTGCATACGTTGGTTATGAACAAACCTTAGGGAATGTCTACACTACAATTAAACACTCATGGCTGGCCCGTGAGAGCTAACTCACGCTTGCAAGGCTTGAGCTGCAGGGCTGTTTAATTGCAGTGTAAACTTCTTGGAATGGGCTGGAGCCTGGGCTATAAGACCCTCCCCTCTCACAGGACCCTAGAGTCTACGCTGCAATCAAACAGCCCTGCAACCCGAGCCCTGTGAGCCTGAGTCAGTCAGCACAGGCCAGCCATAGGTGTCTCGACAGATCCTTAGCATTTAATTTCAGGGGTTTAATTCCATTTGACAGCTCCTTATAGTGGAAAGAGAAAAAACAGACTCTTTTCCTAGAGAAAAACTGGAAATTCCTGCTAATTTACAAATAAACAAAAGTTAAAAATCCAAACAGAACAGAGAAAACTGTTCCATTTGGTGGGGAAAGGAATGAACTGGATTCTTCACGCTGCAACTGACCCTCTCACAAAAGGTTTCACAAAAGATACGCACAATATTTCTTGAATTCCACATCTTGCTCTGCTGGTAGAAGGTCATATTACTATGGGTCCAGACCGACCTAATGGATAAATTTGGTCAGTCAGAGGGTGGAGGAAAGAGAATCCTCCCCTCAAGTCCCTGAGGATCGGCAATCGGAGATTTCTGAGGTTCACAAGAGCTGCATAAACTACACACTCTCAGCACAATGTAGAGCAGCAACCATAACAGTGTAGATTGCATCAGACCTGCAATGTTACTTCAGTGCTGTATGTTTGTATTCAAAATACATTACTTCACAAGATTAAATAGGGCCTGTTGCTTGGACACATGTTTTTATCCACAACCGTAACTCCTTCCTATGTCTATTACGGTCACAGCACTTATCCTCTACCTAAGGCAAAACAAACCTCCCAAGACTGGATTTAATACCACTAGTGGGACACCCAAAGATCAGTAACCGCTTACTGTGAAATAAGTCTCCCCACATCCGACCAAATATGTTATCTTGACATCAGTTCTGATTTAGCTGCAGAAAGCCTGATGTTAAACCTCTATCAGACACTGGAGGGTTTGGGGAGAGGAATGAAGGGGACAGACTAACCGCATCTTCTTTAATATACTGTTGATGTCCCAAAGATACAGTTACAGATCTCAAGCATCCTTGTACCTGGTTCCCACAACTTTTGCACATGGTTGCACTTGTGTTCTGAATACTTGAAAATATCTGCTATAACTTTCTACATTTAATTCTACTGCCAATAATAGTGCCTGTGCAATGAAAAGTTAATTTACATAATGCAAAAAAGGTGTTCTTTTCTAGTTATTGAAATACAGCTATAGAGAAAAACTTTAAAAAAAAAGACAGAAGTAAGTCGTTTTGAGAGGAATGAAAAAGACACTCACTTTACAGGAGCCCTGGCATAAACCTGAAGCCAGTCAGGAATCTCTGCAGTGTGGTATGGATTTGCAGGCACTAAAAGGGGCTGGCTTCTCTCAGCTTGCTGTGGCTGATAAGTCACTGGTGGAGGTTGATCATAACGAGGAACGCTGTACAAAGAACAGAGTTAGAAATCTAAAATGTATCAATTCAATAACCTCCAAAAGCAGCAAGTTAAATATACTAGTATAATTAAAATGTTAATTTTGACCAAAATGTTAAAATCTTAATAAAAACTACTGATCATTCCAGCCACTTACAATAATAGGAGTCATGTATGCAGACTGATGGCATCACAGCATACAGGCAGGTTGCATTTAATTTTAAATACTCTTTACTGGGAGTAAGGAGACCTTTCTGCAGTCGTTTTTAATAATTGCGCCATGGTCTTTATTTTATTCTAAACACAAATATAAACACAGCTGCATTTATCACATTGTAGAAACTTATATCAGACCATTTTACCTGTTACCTACTGCCTTTTACTAACATGGTCTGACCAAAAATTAAAAACTGATTTTAACAGATAAAATAGACAAGTATCATTTAGCTGATCAATCCAAAATTCCATGGATTTAGAACAAATGTGTTCTAGTAACATTTAGTAACCTATTCCACAAGAACTTCAAGTTTCATCTTTAAAATGTTATCTATTGTTCCATATAGAGATTTTTCCTTCTCACATGAAAAAACAATAAGAAAAATAATACAGCAGGGACAAGCGTGTTGGAATATACTAACGAAAAGTTTATATTGTGTGTAGATGAAAACAGGGACTTTCAGTTTAGAGCAGAACTAGCCCATGTTTAAGATGGCAAAGTGCCTCTTCATCAGGAATATTATTAAAGGTTATTTGTGAGGACAGCCTGTTGGAAGGTAAGATTTAACAGCTTCCTTTCAACCTGTAACATTTTTCTCCTCCTGTGACCTTACTGACGTAACCTGTGACCGTAGAGATGATTGTTGCAACCACTGTTATATATTTGTAGCAAATATTGTACAAAGGTTGTTGTGTCTATGGAAAGGTTATGATTTTTTGCTGATTATGATTATGCTATCTGTATGTGTGAATCATTTTTGTAGCTGAAGTTATGAATATTGGCTATGTACTTGTATCTTAATGTGTTTTGATTCTAAGAAGCCTCAGTGAAGCATTTGGTCAACTTCTTAAGAAAGAACTATTCTCAGTAAGTGCCCACTGAAGAAGCACTGGCTGAAAAACTTTGGGAGACGCCAATCCACATGTGAGCTTTCCTGGGAACGTTCAAACTAACATGTAAATAATGGCGTCGGCCTGTAAAGAACTGAATCGTGCATGTCGAGGGATAAGAGGGAAGATCCTTTCACAGATTGAGAACTGGTTAAAAAGACAGGGAACAAAGGGTAGGAATAAATGGTACGTTTTCAGAATGGAGAGGGGTAACTAGTGGTGCTCCCCAAGGGTCAGTCCTAGGACCAATCCTATTCAACTTATTCATAAATGATCTGGAGAAAGGGGTAAACAGTGAGGTGGCAAAGTTTGCAGATGATACTAAACTGCTCAAGGTAGTTAAGACCAGAGCAGACTGTGAAGAACTTCAAAAAGATCTCACCAAACTAAGTGACTGGGCAACAAAATGGCAAATGAAATTTAATGTGGATAAATGTAAAGTAATGCACATTGGAAAAAAAGAACCCTAACTATATATACAATATGATGGGGGCTAATTTAGCTACAACTAATCAGGAGAAAGATATTGGAGTCATCGTGAATAGTTCTCTGAAGATGTCCATGCAGTGTGCAGCAGCAGTTAAAAAAGCAAACAGGATGTTAGGAATCATTAAAAAAGGGATAGAGAATAAGATGGAGAATATCTTATTGCCCTTCTATAAATCCATGGTACACCCACATCTTGAATACTGCATACAGATGTGGTCCCCTCATCTCAAAAAAGATATACTGGCATTACAAAAGGTTCAGAAAAGGGCAACTAAAATGATGAGGGGTTTGGAACGGGTCCCATATGAGGAGAGATTAAAGAGGCTAGGACTTTTCATCTTGGAAAAGTGGAGACTAAGAGGGGATATTATAGAGGTATATAAAATCATGAGTGGTGTGGAGAAAGTGAATAAGGAAAAGTTATTTACTTGTTCCCATAAGAACTAGGGGCCAACCAAATGAAATTAATGGCCAGCAGTTTAAAACAAATAAAAGGAAGTTCTTCTTCACTCAGTGCACAGTCAACCTGTGGAAATCCTTGCCTGAGGAGGTTGTGAAGGCTAGGACTATAACAGGGTTTAAAAGAGAACTGGATAAATTCATGGAGGTTGAGTCCATTAATGGCTATTAGTCAGGATGGGTAAGGAATGGTGTCCCTAGCCTCTGTTTGTCAGAGGGTGGAGATGGATGGCAGGAGAGAGATCACTAGATCATTACCTAGTAAGTTCACTCCCTCTGGGGCACCTGGCATTGGCCACTGTCAGCAGACAGGATACTGGGCTGGATGGACCTTTGGTCTGACCCAGTCTAGCCATTCTTACGTTCTTTTGTTCATGGACATGTGGCTTGCCCATGTGACTCCAGGCCCCATCTTGCTGCTGTGATCTTTCACAGGGCAGAGGATATAAAAGGCCCTGAAAACTCCTCCATTTTGTTTTCAGTCCTGCTTCTTGCCTCTGGAGGAACCTTGCTGCAAACTGAAGCTCTGAACAGAGGACTGAATGACCCATCCCAGCTGTGGATGTACTCCGGAGACTTGATTTGAACCTGCAGCTTATTCCATCCTTGCTACAAGCCTGAACCAAGAACTTTGCCATTACTGTATGTAACGGATTCCATTTAACCAGTTCTAGCTTTCATCTGTATCTTTTTCCTTTTATGAATAAACCTTTAGATTTTAGATTCTAAAGGATTGGCAACAGCACGATTTGTGGGTAAGATCCGATTTGTATACTGACCTGGGTCTGGGGCTTGGTCTTTTGGGATTGGGAAGACCTTTTTTTCCTTTTACTGGGGCACTGGTTTTCATAACCATTTGTCCCCATAACGAGTGGCACTGGTGGTGATACTGGGAAACTGGAGAGTCTAAGGGAATTGCTTGTGTGACTTATGGTTAGCCAGTCCTCTCTGTTTGGCTGGTTTGGTTTGCCTTGGTGTGCAAAGGAACCCTACCCTTGGGCTGTAACTGCCTTGCTTTAAGCAATTTGTCCTGAATTGATACGGTCAGTTGCGTCTCACCAAAGCCAGCATTGTTACACCTCCTGAAGTATTCTGTCACTCTTAATGAATATTCATAGTAAAGTATAATGATGCATTGTTCTTTATTAGTTGGTAGCAATATTCTGTGCTCTGAACTTACATTAAAATTAACACAGCTCAGGAAACAGAAGCCTTAAGGTTACCTCCCTTTACAATTAGAGCAACTTGGACAGAAACCAGTAAAGTTCCATGTATAAAAATAATATATAACAGATCAGTGATGTGCTAAGACAGAAAAGTTCGAATTTAGCATGAAAAATCTATCAGAATATGGTCTACAACAAAATCTAACATTGATAGCCTACCTGGGAGCACAGGGATGTTTGTACTGAGCTCTTTTATTGATGTGATCTACATAATATACTCCAAATTCTGCTGACTCAACTCTTTCCCATCCAGGAGGCAGCCCCTCACGCTCGAGTGGATGGCTCCAATGAGTTGTATTAGTGTTATGATCAATGTAGTATTTCCTTCCTCTAATAGTCCAGTCCACTGACCAGCCAGGAAGAAGAGGTAAATCTTCAGAACTGTGATTTGTTAAATTTCCTAATGATGTAGCAGGAACCCTGCCAATACCTGAAAAAAACATGAGTTCAGCCAAGTTGACAACAATGCTTGAAATTGGTTTACTGACTTAAAAAAAAGTTGTAATTACTTTCCTCGTGAAAGCAATAAAAGATTATTCACTCAGAAGATGACAAACCTCAAGAATAAGGCTGCAGTAGATTTACAACTTCTATATTCACACATTTTTTCTCTCTGCTTATTTCAAATTAGAACTGGTCAAATGAATCACTAATTATTAGGCAATCAGAACATTATATGTATGGTCTGACCAACAACAAGTAGAGCAATAATCCTTTTGTAAGTCAGATCTCAGTTCCTGAAAAAAAAGGGCGGGCTCTGGGAGGGATTTAGGTGTGGGAGGGGGTGCGGAGCGCCAGATCTGGGGGCCACTCACCTCGGCTGGCTCCCCGCAAGCGGCGACCTGTCCCAGGCTCCAGCTGCTCCTAGGTGGAGGCACAGCAGGCAGCTCTGCGTGCTGCTCCTCCTCCCCCACCCCCGTGCCAGCTGCACAGCTCCCCTTGACTGGGAACCGTGGCCAATGGGAGCTGCGGGGCAGCTCCTGAGCCCTAGCCTGCTGCCCTGAGCCCCCACCCGCACCCAAACTCCCTCCCAGAGCCTGCGTTCCACACCCCCTCCTACACCCCAACCCCACACCCTCTCCCGCATGCAAACTCCCCCCCTCTTACTTAACCAGCATTTTTTACTTACCAGCACCCTCTTCCCCCAACATGCCGGACAAAACAACTTTCACTGTATTTTCAAATGCCATAATAAAATACATTTTACTTGATTCCAGCATTCCCAACTAGCTGGTAAATGTCCTATTAATGCTATGTTTTCTCACTGAACCATATAGAGGAGCTTAGATTTTTTTTTTCTCTCTCAGAAGTTAAACAATTGATTCTACCACAGTACCAATGTCTCCACAGATGTTGGAATAAATACTTCCTCAGCTTTGGCTCTTCAGAAATAAAAATGTGTGCAAGTGTACGAGAGAGAGATGGTACTAGCTGTATCATCCAAAGAATACCCCGAAAAGAAATCTATGCTAGCTCATCCAAAAAGCAGTATTGAAGCCAGACGAAACTTCACCATTACTCTTTCTCTGCCTAACCATCTGTTATAAACAGATATCACACATGCAGCTTCTCCTTTGTACTCATCCTTCCACTTCTGCTATCAGGGAAATTGTGAACATGCTTTCCTTCTGACAGTTCACCCACAGATCAACACTGGCACATGAATGACATTCTTTTCGATCTTTTGCTTACCAGTTTAGATCTAATACAGCACAAGTGCTGGAGTAACACCTCATCTGCACTTCAGTCTGTGATAGCAGCTATTAGCAATCAGGTAACTGGAAATTATTCAAAGTGAAGAAACAGGAAACGAGGGACTAAATTCCTCTTTTCCCCCGTCAGCCCCGCTGAGCACTGGTTTCGAAAACATTTGTATTTGTCAACAAAAATATTTCTAACCCTGGCAGGTTATGAAACACTTGACCTTGGAGTACATCCCTGTATTAAAATATTTTTGCTATTTCCATAAGTTAGCGTGTATACCAATGCTGTGGTTCCCTCCTGCAGGTCCTGATCCTGAAAAGGAATCTGCAACCTTGACCTTATTTCCCTGTGGAGTCCCACTGAAGGCAGGGAGGAGAAAGGAGTTCCAGTTTCTATTTCCAAGAGGAAATACAATTTTCCAATTAAGCTACTTGAAAAGATACTGGACTTCAGATAAACAAGTCCAATATTTTCTCCCACTAACTGGGCTGTTATGATTGTGACTCTTCTTGGATGTGTAAACAAGAACTACTTATGGTGTCAGCACTAACATGGGATTCAAATACTCTCAGATGTCACTAGAAGAAAGAACCTCAACATAGGAATAACCATTAACTTTCCTTTCGGTTTAAACATTTCAAACTAGCACATGCTCAAGTGTTTTGTTGTGTTTTTTACTCCCACTTCAATTACAGCAAAATTTAGCAGTCAATATATCACGGAATCATAGAATATCAGGGTTGGAAGGGACCTCAGGAGGTCATCTAGTCCAATCCCCTGCTCAAAGCAGGACCAATCCCCAGTTTTTGCCCCAGATCCCTAAATGGCCCCCTCAAGGACTGAACTCACAACCCTGGGTTGAGCAGGCCAATGCTCAAACCACTGAGCTATCCCTCCCCCAAGTGCTGTGGACAAAGTTTATTGCTTAATGAAGTTTCAAAGCTGGGATTACAAGGTTTCAGATAGAGCTAAACCCATTCTATGTATGATCAGTGAGGGCTTGTTTATGTGGGAAGTTATTTAAACCCTGATATTTACCAGTAGAACAGCCCACGTGGACACGCAAAGGCCTAGTCTATTCTTAAAACTTAGATCGACCAAGCAATGTGGCTAAGGCTAGGAAAAACATTGTGCCCTGTGCACCACAGTTAGGTTGACTTAACCCCCGCAGCGTGGATGCCACCTCTTGAGAGATGGATTAACTAACTGACAGAAAAACCCCTTGAGCTGATGTAGGAAGAGTCCACAGTGCAGCGCTGCAGCTGTAGCAGCTGAAGTATAGACAAGGCCTTTGGTGCCACAAAAAAACCAGACAAGAGCTAAGAGGGGAAAGGGAAAATTGTAATCAGAATGATTTTCAGGTCCGTTTCCCTGTGCATCACCAAGACTAGAAAGTAATTGCTACACTTCATTGGAAAGGCAAGACTTCTAGCTTTCCTCGTTTCTATAGCGTTAAGTTATAGCCACGGACCTTATCACAGTCACTACTCCCTCAGACAACCCAATGCTATTTTGGCACCTTTTTTGGACTTAATATAGCAAGTACCAAACCAGTGTAATTTTTTGATTCTTGGATAAACTTTTTTTTTTAAATATATAACTGAAGCGACCAATAGTTATGAAACCAAAGGCTAGATTTACAGGTAACAAAGGGGCTAGGAGAACACAGAAAGCTGTAAAAGGCCACTTATAGTTTCATGTATACCTTTTCCTTAAATCATAAAAACACCATCAGTATTTTGAGGTTGTTGAAAGTTATAAGAATTCAGATTCTATTTGTGAAGTATAGCTTCTCATGCCTTTTGAATCGTTGTGGCATTCAACTATAATTAGTTTAATTTAGACATTTGTTTGTACAATTAGAGTTATTGAATATCAAAATAAACCAAACACACTGCTTTTGCTTATAACATTCTTATGAAGGAAGTACTCAGCAGATGCTTCCTTGAAATGAGAATATACAACAAGAATATTACCTACTGTAGCTTAGAACAGGAGAGGAAAAAACAACTTTGTTTTTTTAGACTCCTGTAAGTATCAATAGTAAGAGTGGGCACCTCTTCCAAGGCTAGATTACCATTTAATCTTTTTCACAATTGCTGGTCAAAGAAGGGAGGGACATTTAAAGTATTAACAAGGAAAATACTGTGTTATAACATAGGAGAATATTTTACTAGATCGCAAAACAACTTGAAACACTGTAAGCAGAAAGTTACACTGTGTAATACCGCCTGACAGAAATATGCCTGGTACTTTACAGTCATGTAAAGTTACAAGAACCCTATCTTGAGGAGCTGTGTCAGAATATTTATTATTTCTACTTCTACAACACCTGAGGGCCCAAAATGTGTATTAGCGCCCATTGTAAGGCACTATACAAAAACACCACAAAGTCCACGGCTCAGAGCATTCAGAACTAGATTCAGATAATATAAAACACGTATTCTGACAAGGAGTTGACGAACAAGTTAAATTTTAAGTCAGAGTTCTTTCAGCAGAAGTGCGGGGGCAGATATTCAAAGCAAGATGGAACTTTGGCGTGCCTATTAGTGGGTGGCGTGGTCCCAGTTTAACTCCTCCACTGCAACTTTTCTTTTAAAACCTGCCCTGTACTATCCTAGCTAAAACTTCTCTTTTCTCCTGGTACTTTCTTGGGTTAGATCTCTGTCATTGTATTAGTTGCTAGACAATCTTTGCATTTCCTGCTCAGAGACAGAACAGCTTCTGCAAAACGGTTTCTGTTAGCACTGTCTCAGTCCTTTCCAAGTTATAACTCTTTTTTACTCTCTGCTTAAAGGTGGTTTTTCTCATATGAAAATGGCTTTCTTAATGAGAGTTACCAAATCTCAGGAGTGGGCACAACTGTATTCTCATTTACTGGACTGAAATCCCCGCCCAGACTGCATCACTTAAACCCTATAGTCTGGAACCGGTCTTTTCTCATTTGCCATTTCTGTTTCTCTCTGACTCCGATGTTTTCTTTTTGCTTTAACTACTGGTCAAAGGAATCTCAATGCTGTCCTGTTATTTTTGGCCTGGCTTTTCCTCTGTGGCGTAACATGCTGCCTTCAGTTCAAGCCTCTGAACTAACTGGCAACTAGCTTCTGAGTTTTTACACAGTGCTGCAAAGCAGAGGAATCCTGTTGAATCTAGCCTGCTCTCTTTAGGGATGCAACTGTATATTATCTCACTAGTCTGCTAAAAGAAAATGTAAATGGATATAGACCATTTTTATTATCCATACTTTACAATACTTAAGGTATTTCCAGGTTTTAAGCCAGGCTCTACATTAAGTCTCTTTTTGAAAACCTTCAGCAGCACAACATTTCAACACTAGGATCCAAGCATCAGTTTTTAGCATTGTTTTTTACCATGCATCATGGACTCCAGAGACAATGCAAAGGAGCTCCTTTGCGTTACAATATCAATTCTTACAGAAATAGACCTGTAATGCAATGATGCCTTTCAATTCAAAATAAAGTCTTTGTGCATACACCACAGAGAGAACAAAACAGATGTACTGCACAAAATGATTTTGTAGTCCAGTCCAAGGGATCTTTCTGTGGGAATACCCTGCTTGGAAAGAAACGGTCACTGGAATCTATCCTGAGTGGAGGTCTCAGTTCTGCCATAGATCACCTCTTTGGCCAATCAAGTGGCCTGAGGGAATTGTGTTTGAAGAGAGCAGAAGATCTCAGAGTGGCTAGAAAGAAGTGTGGGGGGGGGGGGCGGGGAGGGAGTAGAGGGCAGGGGAGAGGAAGGAACTGAGAAGGGAACCTCAGTGCGCTACCATTGATCTGATGCAGAACCAGAAAGGTGAAGCAGTTTTAGATCCCATATTTCAGCCTGATAATGAGTAGGTTTAATCCTTGAACTAGTAGGCATTGAGTAGTTCTTTTCAAGCCTTGGTCACTGTCACGTTGATTGAGACAGTTTTGATTAAGTAGAGAGGTTGGAAGGGGGATAAAGAAACGGACTGAGGTGAGGACATGATGTCTGCAAGTAAAAAGCATGCTTCAGAATTCTGGAGACAAAGGAAAGACAAGAGATAGGACGACAAACCATACCGGATGAAGAAAAAGCTTTTAAAAGATTGGGGGAATGAGCCAGAGGAAAGGAAGCAGTTGAAGAAAGGGGAGGGGGGAATCAGAGGGAGCCAAGGATGATAAAGGAAGGGTGAATAGGGTCAAGGGAATAGGTTAAAGGATTAAAGAAAGGTGATAACTCAGTCAAATAAGAATGAAGGAAGGTAGAACTGGGGTGAATTAGGGTGGAAGACAGATGAGGAAGTTTCAGTAAAAAAATCTTATCAAATATTTTGTTTTTGAAAAGATTACTAGGGCTGTCAAGCGATTAAAAAAGTAATTGCAATTAATCACACAATTAAAAAACTAATCGTGATTAATTGCGTGATTAATCGCAGTTAAATAGAATACCATTTATTTAAATATCTTTTCAGAGTTACAGCCGTGTTAGTCTGTATTCGCAAAAAGAAAAGGAGTTCTTGTGGCACCTTAGAGACTAACCAATTTATTTGAGCATGAGCTTTTGTGAGCTACAGCTCACTTCATCGGATGCATACCGTGGAAACTGCAGAAGACATTATATACACACAGAGACCATGAAACAATACCTCCTCCCACCCCACTGTCCTGCTGGTAATAGCTTATCTAAAGTGATCATCAAGTTGGGCCATTTCCAGCACAAATCCAGGTTTTCTCACCCTCCACCCCCCCCCCCACACAAATTCACTCTCCTGCTGGTAATAGCCCATCCAAAGTGACAACTTTCTACACAATGTGCATGATAATCAAGTTGGGCCATTTCCTGCACAAATCCAGGTTCTCTCACCCCCTCACCCCCCTCCAAAAAACACACACACAAACTCACTATCCTGCTGGTAATAGCTCATCCAAAGTGACCACTCTCCCTACAATGTGCATGATAATCAAGGTGGGCCATGTCCAGCACAAATCCAGGCTCTGTCACCCCCCCCCTTTTTTTTTCCAGGGAGACACACACACACACAAACTCACTTTCCTGCTGGCAATAGCTCATCCAAACTGACCACTCTCCAAGTTTAAATCCAAGTTAAACCAGAACGTCTGGGGGGGGTAGGAAAAAACAAGGGGAAATAGGCTACCTTGCATAATGACTTAGCCACTCCCAGTCTCTATTTAAGCCTAAATTAATAGTATCCAATTTGCAAATGAATTCCAATTCAGCAGTTTCTCGCTGGAGTCTGGATTTGAAGTTTTTTTGTTTTAAGATGCTGAATTGGAATTCATTTGCAAATTGGATACTATTAATTTAGGCTTCAATAGAGACTGGGAGTGGCTAAGTCATTATGCAAGGTAGCCTATTTCCCCTTGTTTTTTCCTACCCCCCCCCCCCCAGACGTTCTGGTTTAACTTGGATTTAAACTTGGAGAGTGGTCAGTTTGGATGAGCTATTGCCAGCAGGAGAGTGAGTTTGTGTGTGTGTGTGTGTCCCTGGAAAAAAAAGGGGGGGTGGGGTGAGAAAGCCTGGATTTGTGCTGGACATGGCCCACCTTGATTACCATGCACATTGTAGGGAGAGTGGTCACTTTGGATGAGCTATTACCAGCAGAAGAGTGAGTTTGTGTGTTTATGGGGGTGGGGGTGGGGGTGAGAAAACCTGAATGTGTGTTGGAAATGGCCCACCTTGATTATCATGCACATTGTAGGGAGAGTGGTCACTTTGGATGAGCTATTACCAGCAGGATAGTGAGTTTGTGTGTGTGTTTTTTGGAGGGGGGTGAGGGGGTGAGAGAACCTGGATTTGTGCAGGAAATGGCCCAACTTGATTATCATGCACATTGTGTAGAGAGTTGTCACTTTGGATGGGCTATTACCAGCAGGAGAGTGAATTTGTGTGTGGGGGGGTGGAGGGTGAGAAAACCTGGATTTGTGCTGGAAATGGCCCAACTTGATGATCACTTTAGATAAGCTATTACCAGCAGGACAGTGGGGTGGGAGGAGGTATTGTTTCATATTCTCTGTGTGTATATAAAGTCTGCTGCAGTTTCCACGGTATGCATCCGATGAAGTGAGCTGTAGCTCACGAAAGCTCATGCTCAAATAAATTGGTGATTTATTTAAGGTGCCACAAGTACTCCTTTTCTTTTTAAATATCTTTGTATTCTGTGTTGTAATTGAAATCAATATATTTGAAAATGTAGAAAGCATCCAAAGTGTACAGTGCTCACTTTATATTTATTTTTGATTACAAGTATTTGCAATGTAAAAAACAAAAGAAACAGTCTTTTTCAATTCACCTAATACAAGTATTGTAGTGAAATCTCTATCATGAAAGTGGAACTTACAAATGTACAAAAAAAACTGCATTCAAAAATAAAACAATGTAAAATTTTACAGCCTGCAACTCTACTCAGTCCTATTTCTTGTTCAGCCAATTGCTCAGACAAACAAGTTTGTTTACATTTGCAGGAGATAATGCTGCTAATTTCTTGTTTACAATGTTACTGAAAGTGAGAACAGGTGTTCGCATGGCACTGTTGTAGCTGGCATCACAAGATATTTATGTGCCAGATGTGCTAAAGATTCATATGTCCCTTCATGCTTCAACCACCATTCCAGGGGACGTGTCCATGCTGATGACAGGTTCTGCTCCCTAACAATCCAAAGCCATGCAGACTGATACGTGTTCCTTTTCACCATCTGAGTCAGATGCCACCAGCAGAAGGCTGATTTTCTTTGTTGGTGGTTCGGGTTCTGTAGTTTCCGCATCAGAATGTTGTGTTTTTCAGACTTCTGGAAGCATGCTCCACACCCCGTCCCTCTCAGATTTTGGAAGGCACTTCAGATTCTTAAACCTTGGGTCGAGTGTTGTAGCGATCTTTAGAAATCTCATATCGGTACCTTCTTTGCGTTTGGTCAAATCTGAAAGTGAAAGCGTTCTTAAAATGAACAACATGTGCTGAGTCATCATCCGAGACTGCTATAGCTTGAAATATATGGCAGAATGCGGGTAAAACAGAGTAGGGGACATGCAATTCTCCCCCAAGGAGGTCAGTCACAAATTTAATAAGCGCATTTTTTTTTTAAAGTGTTACCAGCATGGAAGCATGTCCTCTGGATTGGTGGCATGAAGCATGAAAGGGCATACGAATGTTTTAGCATATCTGGCACATAAATAAGGTGCAATGTCGGCTACAAAAGTGCCATGTGAATGCCTGTTCCCACTTTCAGGTGACACTGTAAATAAGAAACAGGCAGCATTATCTCCTGTAAATGTAAACAAACTTGGTTGCCTTAGCGTTTGGCTGAATAGAAAGTAGGACCGAGTGGACTTGTAGGCTCTGAAGTTTTACATCGTTTTGTTTTTGAGTGCAGTTATGTAACCAAAAAAAACAAACAAACCACATTTGTAAATTGCACTTTCACGATAAACAGCTTGCACTAACTACAGCACTTGTATGAGGTAAACTGCAAAATACCATTTCTTTTATCATTTTTATAGTGCAAATATTTATAATAAAAAACAATACACTGATTTCAAACAACACAGAATACAATATATATGAAAATGTAGAAAAACATCCAAAAATTTAATAAACTTCAATTCGTGTTCTATTGTTCAACAGCGCAATTAAAACTGCGATTAATTGTGACTAATTTTTTGAGTTCATCGCGTAGGTTAACTGCGATTAATCAACAGCCCTAATAACTACATCCTAGGCTGAGAAAGATGCAAAGGAAGAGGAAGCTGGGAAGGAACTGAAAATAAGGAATTGGGTTCACGTTCTCATTGGCAATGAAACAGATCAACTAGTTTAAAACTGCATGCTGGGGGTGGGGTGGGGAGGGGGGGAAGGCAGTGCTTTTGTGCAAACGAACAATGTCCTTTTTTTGCCTCTCCCCTCACACTAAGCAGCAGATTTAATCCCTGATTCTACTGCTGCCACAGGAGACCTGTAGAATTGACAAGTATCTAGTCACTTTTACTAATGCTCACTCAAGCTAGGAGCAGTAAAGATATGGGAATGATTGACAGTAGAGAACCAAATTTAGAAGCTCCCTTCCGTTTTCCGGCAACCAGAGAGGTGAAAGGGGCAGAGAGAGGAAAGTCCTCTGTAAGCAGTTGTTTGTGTGGGTCTCAAATGTGACTGTAAAAATCACAAAAAGTTGGCAGGGTGACCCAGCTATGTGATACCAACAACTATCTTTAACTTGGTTTGGAAATTAACTAGATTTCAACTGACAGCGTCCCTTTTAATCACATCCAAAAACCCCACCAAAAAAACCCACAAAAAAACAGATTTCCATTTCCAGTGTATCAAAAACTGTCGCTGTTCGACTGAGCATCAATAATGTTTTCCAAAACTGTTCTGACCAGCCTATACTAGCACTTAAATCATTTTCAATATTGCTTTGGGGAAACTGTTTCAGCAAGGGTTCACTGTTTCCTACGATAGACAGGGTTTTTAAAAACTGATGGTTGTAATTTAAAAGGAACATGCGACTTATATGGATGACACTTGTTCGAACAGATGCATTATTTAGTATTTAGCAAAGAAATGAAACTGCAAAATGAAGTTTCCAAAATGAAACTGCATAGAAGTCCTCACAGTGTTACTATTATTACTCTTTGGAGCTCAGTTTCCCCCCTAACTATTCACTGAGTAAGAAGTTTTCTGTAACAAAAGCATTTCTCTGTCAAGTTAAAAATTCTATAAATGAGGTCAGTAACCTTAAAGTCTTGACATTCTTGGTAGTAGAGTTGTTTTTTTAGAGACAGCAGATTTACTATTTTGCTTACAGCTTACTCGTAAAGAGGAACTGAATGTATTTCACAGTGAAAACACTTATGTACATGTTTAAAGTTTAAAATAGTTGCTTTAAAATACTTTGTATAGGATGTTTTATATTTATCAAATGTTAGAACATAAGTACACAAGTTCTCTCTTTTTAAGGTCACTTTTCTATGACTAATAGAGTGGTTCCACAGATGCTGTACAAGTTTCACAGATTCTTAGTAGTTTTCCATTGTAAGTAGAAGATTCACAACAGAACACCACACAAAAATTATTCAGGAGTGCCACAGCACACAGAGCAGAGAAATCTAGAATTACTGTGCTGTAATGCCACCAAGGTTTTGATTATACTAAGCACTCCCATCTTCTTTATTGTGGTATTTGACTTCAGATTGTTTATAAACAAAACTACAACCCACAATTTATGGCCATCAGTTATTCTATACATATTTAATGGATGCAGCAAAAGCCTACTGCAAGTTGGCAGAAGCAAGCCAACTAATGGCTACGATGTTACCACAGGGATGTATTTTAAGAGTGCAGATATGATTCATGTAAATTCTCATAGTATTTTAACAAAGGGGATTAAAAGGTGCAAGTGAGCCAAAATAGATTATGTGACAGTTTTACCTCCTCAGTATTTTGAGTGAGCTGGTCATAATTTAACAGGAAGAGTCCTTCATAATCCATGTTTGGAATATCACTCACTTGGCTTCCATTTTGCACTCAATTAAAATACAGTATTTATTTTAACTCTTGAAATGTATAAGGAAAAATAGGTCACTTATAGTTGGATAGTACATATTATATACTTAAAATTATTTTAAAAATTCAGAAGTGTATCACTTTATTTAAAGAAATAAAGGCTATGTGGCTTCTGGAGAATGGTATAATCTGTTTAATAGATGTATTTGTAAAAAAAATACAATATTAAACTTAAGCCTGGACAAATATAAGATATCTCCAATTCTGTCAGGAGTTAAATAAGTTTAATATTAAAAAGCAATCCTACAAAGTACCTTTAATTTTTTTTTTTTTTTTTAAACATGCACATTTCCCTTCCCTCTCCACAGAATATATGCAACGTATTTCCTGGTTGCCATAAATATAAGCAAGCAAACTTTGTATCAGAAATGTAATTAAAATAGGAGAACTAGAGTATATAGAGCAATACTAATAAAAAAACATAACCAGGAGCATCATTAAGAAATATTTCCATAGCAAAAGTGTTTCTTATGCATTCTTTAAAATAACCACTTGCCTGCAGTATGCCTCCCTTGACTATGTGACATCCTTTGGAAGAGATCATTGTTATGTCCATAATATCTATAGTCCTCATGTACACGATCACTTAGCTGATGCCTCCTTTGACCATCATAAAAATCATAGTAATAGCGGGCACCAGCATCTCCATTTTCTGTCACAGAGTTAGCTTCCGTTAAAAAGGACTGGGAGGAAGAGCCATATTCCCGTGGGATATCAGTTGAATTTCTTGCAAGATATGAAGGCGCAGATAGTCTGTTGCTTTCTCGCCTCATTATTTCATGAGGTGGCCTCTGAACTGGAGGTCTAAGGAAACTCTGGTTTCTAGAAACTATCCCCTCCCCTCCTGCAGAGTAGGCAGAAGAACTCGAGTCAGGAACGCAGATATCAGTTCGTCTTGGAATGGTCGGACCATGACGGATAAATGAAGGCATCAGATCTGTAAGAGTAAAACATTGTAATTTAAATACAAACCTTGCTACAACAAATGTCCAAATTAAGTGCAAAATAGGTACGCTAACTGTTTGACCATAATGCTAAATTAGATTGTAGAAATCAGGAAATTCAAAGCTAAGGTTTTCACAGTAACATTAACTCAGCCATTTTAAACAAATATACAGTCAGAGTTCCAGGCCAGAAGGGACCATCAGATAAACTAGCCTGACCTCGGATATATCACAGGCCACCAACACACTGCAGCCACATCATGCACACTAAATCCAACATATGGAATTATACCAAAGTATTAGAGACCATAGGAGACTAAACTGTTGTGTGCCACCAAGAGAGAACATGAGGGACCAGAGGGTACCAATGCCCAAGGCCTTAGCAATAGCAAGGAAATTGATTAAATGAGATCCTGGCAAATGATCTGTGCCCCACACTGCAGAGGAAGGTGAAAAACCTCAAGGTCACTGCCAACCTGACTTGAGACAAAATTCTTTCCACGCTCCGCATATGGTTCTCCACTAGACCCCTGGAGCACGTGAGTAAGAACCAGCCAGCCCAACACCTGAGGGAGGTCTCAGTACCACCTCCGAGCACTGGCTCACCTTGCTTTTCATTTCTCTATCTCAAATACCATGAAAGAATCTCAAAGCATCTAGTAATCGGACCGTATGAACTGGAACCGTAAACCCGCTGAACATTAAACCCTACCAAATGAGGGTAGACCCATCCCCACCCCCGTATTCACTCACTATACCCGGCATACTGAACGTAGCTGTTGTGTGGATAACTTACCCCATATCCCGATGTCTGTACTCTGACCGGTTAAACTTTTCCCCCAGTCAGGGAATTTGCAGATTATTATGTGATCCTTGCTCCACCAGCTCCTAAATCGCATTTTGCACCCCTTGATAATCTGTACTTATCCCCTGACGACCAGAAACTCCTATGCTTGAACTCTGTACCGTTCCTTATTTCAACATTATCTCAAATAAAATTATTAAGCCTCAAAACATCCATCTAAGGAACTTATCCCCATTTTAGAGATTGAGAAATTGAAGCAAAGATAAATTAATTCGCTTGTCAGCTCTTTAGAAGAGAAGCTTTTACTCTGTACAGTGACTAGCACAACAGTGTCTCTAGATACAAATGCAACATACACAAATTATTTGTATTTCACTAGCTTCTAAAGACCCCAACTGAGACTGAAGCACAATATACACATATAGTAAGAGGCAGTTCTTGCCCAGAAGAACTTGCCATCAAAATACAGAGTTCATGTGTCTTGTCCAAAGTCACACAGAAAATCAGTGGCAGAGCAGAACTCAAATCTTTCAACTCCCAATCTAATGCCCTATCATGAGGTCTGCATTTGTGTACTTACAGTGACTGAGTACGTAAGTGACTTTCCCACAGTCTCACAGGAAGTCTGTAGTACACACCCAGGAATAGAACCTATACTTTACTGTATCTATATAACATGGTCTAGCTAGCAGTGCTGTAATTTGGAATGCTTCATTTCTCAACCTTAATGTTACATTAAGGTATCATAGCATTTAATAGCTCAGCTTTAAGGAAACTGCCATACGACATGAACATTAATTGCTATACTGGTTCAGAATCTAAACCATTTTGCCTCTACCAAGTTAAACATCAACCCAGAGTGGTAGGCCTCACTCAGAAGGAAAAATATGCCAATGTATTCAATAATTTTCTAAAGTCTGTCTTTTAAATTACACCTCAGTGGATGCAATGACTAAATTATTTGCCATAAGAAGTGCTATGAACACTAGAGCACACAATGGATTGTTATTTCACAACAAAACACTGAAAACATTGCTAATATATAGACAACTTTAAATTTTTACAAGTTTAAAAACATTATGCCTTTTATTTTGAAATCTAGTTTGTCTCCTCTCTCACTGGGAAATACAGTAATACCATGTTATTACTTTATATCTTCAGCCATTTTTGACCTGTGCATGCAAAACTGATTATCAGATTATTGTTACAGAGAGAATAGAATTTTTAAAACCCTTTTTACTAAGATGGCTAAAATGATTTAGTTCACACACAAATTCAGTATCGTACTGTAAATTAACAGTTTTAAAATTTTAAAACTAAAACATTCCAAAACTCAAAGAACCTAAAGAGTTCAAAGTACATTTTCCAAAAGTATATTTTCAGCTCTTGCAGTTGCGAAGGTAACTGTTCAAACAATATGATGCACTGCTGTCACACTCAGGCTTTGTATTCACTGCTAAAAAAAGATGTGTTTTTACCATAGGTTAAAACTAACTATATTAGCTAGCTTGCTGTAATGTTGGATCATATTAAAGAAGTTCTGTATTAAAATCACAAATGAGTTTGATTCCCCAGAGTTTAAATTCCAGGGTATTACTAATTAAGAGGTCTCTTGGTTTTTGGTACTGTTTCTCTCCCTCTATGTGTGAAACTTGCCATCTGCTAATTGTGTTAGTACATTCTAAGACAGAGTCTGTTCTCAAAGCAATTCACAGAGAGAGAGACTCAAAGCAATACTCTAACAACAGAAACAGCACCCAGAGACTCCCCGCCCTTTTGTTGTATTAACAATTGTGATTAAAATAGAGATAGAGGATGTATGTGGATGGATGCTTGGTGTGGATAATAACTGAATGATCAGGGAGGTGCCAGCCTCAGAATCCAGTGTCCATCGGCTGAAGAAGGCGTCAAGTGGAAATAACCAGAGGACCCCCGGAGGGCAGACTGGAATCCACCCAACAGCCTCAAGAATGGGAGAACCAAAGAACAAGATAACATCTTGGAGCCGTCAGGAATGTGCTATCTGCTGATTGATTCAGCAACAGCAGGATGAAGCAATTCCCATAGACTGGCATAGGAAGAAATTCCTATAAAAATAGACTCTAAAAAGTGAGAACTTTGGGGTCTGATTCTGCAAACCAACTTCCAGGAGCATCAGATGAGCATCTGACAAGGCCCTGCTCCCTCCTCATGTCCAGGCCACTTGGCCAGTGGCTTGGCATGAGCAACTCTAAGGCTGGTTACTATGATAACAACCTTGCAGAACCTGTGTGTGTGTGTGTGTTTGTATGAATGAATGTGTGAATAAATATGAGATTGAATGGAATGTTATAGCTATAACTAACTGCTTATTATGATTCTTTCTGTATTCACAATAAATGTGGTATTTTGCCTTTTTCCCTTTAATAAGATCCTGCTGGTTTTTATTTTATTGGTACAACAGTAAAATCCTATTAGAGACAAGTCATGAGATCACAGACAGGTGGGGAGTACAATGCTGACCTTGCCTAGGTACCTCCTCGTAAAAAAACTACAGATGCCTTAAAAAGAACAGGAGTACTTGTGGCACATTTGAGATTAACAAATTTATTTGAGCATAAGTTTTCGTGAGCTACAGCCCACTTCATCAGATGCATAGAATGAAACATATAGTAAGATACACACACACACACACACACACACACATAGAGAGAACACGCCTTGTCTCTACTAGGATTTTACACTGAGATAACTATCACACAGTTATTTTACCATAACCCCTCCCCTGTTTGGCAATGAAGATATAGCCTTAGCTTGCAAAAAAAGAACACTAACTTTAGGAGAGTTGTGAACTGCTCCAATTCATATGAACAAGTTATTAAAGGAACAATGTGAACTTAAATAAAAATCGCACTTCTATGTGAAGAAGATACTGTCTTCTACAAATAACTATTAAGGTTACTGGAACTGAGATTAGAGAAGTTTGTTTACGAAGTGCATTGGACAACACTTGTGTATGGACAGTTACCCCTTTTCACATAGGTCTTCCATACAGCAACAAGGAAAAGAACTCCATTTTTCTTATTTTATTTTATTTTTTTTAAATGGAGGGGAGAATATATTAAAATCATAAAAAGCTGGCTAGCAGGGTTGACAATTTCCTGGGAAAAACTAGTTTAGGAGGACCAGGTGTTAATAAAAACTGGCTTAAACAGGGAAAAATGATTGCACCAGTGTCCACGTTCTGCAAGCACAGAACGAGTCTTTTCAAATGCTGGATATATCCACTGAAAACTGAGGAACAGTTGGTCTATCCGCTACTTCGAAGTTGATCTTCTACAGAATTCTGCATGGCCAAATGGAACTAGACTCAAAACTCTGCATGCTTCTGATTGCTTAATGCTTCAAGCTCACAACTCTGCATTACTGTAATTTTCACATATTCAAACATTTTTGACTTTTGTTTATGAAATATTGAAAAATTGACCATGAATCACGACACACAACTTCCCTGAGAAAATACTAAACCAAAACCTTACATTCTGATGCTCAGTATTATAGCTACATATAGCTGCAGTTTTACTTTTTGTTCGCACAACCCTAAATTAATCTCTGAATCTGCTACCTTATGTAACCACAATTTTAATAGGTAACTAAAACAAAGTGTAATGTGGTGTGCATTAACAAACCAGCTTTTCAAACCGAAAATACCTTAAACTGGGACTAACATTTTTCCCCGGGGCAGTAAAAAACATGATTTTAACTGGTAAAAACCATCTCTGGTAAATACCATGCCATCCCAGTGGGCTGGAGGATTTAGGAGCAGGTGTAGTACATCAAAAGTTTTCACAGACTTAGTTTTTATTTGCTATATTCAGACTGTGGTAGGGCCCAAAAGACCCTGTATTGGGATTGGTGCCCACTGCACTCAGTAACGTATAAACAAAACATAGGAGAAAAAACAGTCCCTGCCCTGAAGTGTTTACTTAAAATAAAAGCAAACACTAACAAGCCTGGAAAGAAGGAAACCATTAAAACATGTACAACTTATGTACACTGGCATATACTACTTGCCGTTCACATGCATCTGAGCTAGCCCCTCGGGTCCTACATACCAAGTGGACAAGGATCCCTTTCAATTACAAAAGAACAACAACAAAAAAAGAACAGGCGGACTTGTGGCACCTTAGAGACTAACCAATTTATTTGAGCATGAGCTTTCGTGAGCTGCAGCTCACAGACTAACACGGCTGCTACTCTGAAACCAGGCAAAGAACAGAGTTTTTACCTTCACATCCGATGGGCAGGGTGCCACTATAGGCCCCTGCCCACCTCCTGGGGCGGGTGGGTGTTGGGGGCCTTCCCCCCCCCGTCAGGGCTCCAGGCCCGGGGCACGCTCCCCGCTGCCCCCTGGGGGGCGGCTTCTCGGGTCACCCCCCCCCCCCCATCTCGGGTCACCCCCCCCCATCTCGGGTCACCCCCTCCCCCCGCGGCTCCTGCCGGCGCGGCGCCGCCCCGGACACTCACTGCGGAGCAGCGGGCTGGTCTCCTTCTTCACGTACTTGCCCTGCACCTCGCCCGGCTTGGAGAGCTCCGTGCGCGTCTTCTTCCGGGACAGCATCCCCCCGCCCGGGGGGCTCGGGCCCGGGCCCGCGGCCGCCTCACTCCGCACGGGCCCCGGCGCCGCGCCGCGCGGCTCCCGCCTGCATCACGCGCACCCGCTCGGGGCCGGAGGGACGGGGCCGGGCCGCCGCGGAGCCATGTGCGGGGCCGCCCCCTCGGCGCACAGCCCTGTGGGACGCCGGCAGCGCCCGCCCTCGGGAGAGCGGGCTGGCGGCGCTCCGTGGCAGCGCCCCCTGCGGCCGGGAGGGCCAAGGGCGCGGCGCGTTCGGGGGCAGAGGGCTCCGCGGCCGTTGGGTCGGGAGGGGGCGGGGCCGCACTTGGGGAGGGGGCGGGGGCCGCAGCTCCCGCCCTGGGGAGGGCGCAGGGCCCAGCAGCCGGCCCAGCCCTGCAGGGGGCAGGAGGGGTCTGGGGCCCAGGGGGCCCTTCGCCCCAGCCAGGGCTCGGGGAACAGGCGCCTCTGGCGGCCAGGGGGCAGGCTGCAGGGCCTGGGCCGGTCCTGAGTCGGGCAGGGGGGCAGAGAGGAAGGGGCAGGAATGGGCCAAGACATGGCCGAGGGGAAGGAGGCTGGGAGACATGGAGGGCCAAGAACAGGCCCAGACAAGGGTGACGGGAGGGGAAAGAGGCTGGGAGGCCTAAGGGGCCGGGAATGGGCCCAGACAAGGCCGTGGGAGGAAAGAGGCAGGAAGGGAGCACACAGGAGACACATTTTATGCCAGATCACATGCCCCCTCTCATTGTGTTGGCCAAGCACATGGTCTGAGAGCTGGGTCTGGGGCCTCCATGTTTTATGGTAGGGCTAGTCACCTACTACTCAAGAAATTATATTAAATAAGTGGGTTGCCACAAACTCCCTCACGCGGTGAGCTCTTACCCCCCCCCCCCAGGCCTGTTCTCATTCTCCTGGCCCTGTCACATTCCTGATGGGCCAGTCGCCTAGAGGTGTCACACATGAACACTCACCCACGACAGCGAAAAGCAAGAGCCACTCGGCTCATGGAAGGGCACGCTGCAAAGCTAGTTGAGGTGTGCAAGCTCCATAGTTGTACTACTGCAGCAACCAGGACCCCAGAGTGTCAGGTGGGGGACACGCACACAACAAACAACAATCCCTGCCTCAAGGAGATTACCATCTAAGTGTTAAACAAGGGACAACAAATGGATACAGACAGGGAAGCACAAGGAACAATGAGACACTATTTGGTCAATGGGCACAGCACACCGGCATCAAAAACGGCATGGAAAAACAATGTAACTGTTGTTCTTTGAGATGATTGGTCATGTCCATTCCATTCGAGGTGAGTGCGCACCCACAGGTGCAGTCGTTGGAGATTTTTGCCTTAGCGGTAGCTGTAGGGTCTTCTTGTGTGCCTCGCTCCTGTGGTGGTATATTAGGCGCTGACAACCCTATGCCCTCTCAGTTTCTTCTTGCTGGGAACTCTGACAGAAGGGCAGGAGGACGGTTAGTGGAATGGACATAAGCAACACATTTTGAAGAACAACAGTTGCGAAAAAGGAGGTAACCATTTTTTCTTTTTTGAGTGCTTGCTCATGTGAGTCACTTAGAATGGAATCGACAAGCAGTATCCTCGGAGGTGGGCCTGGAGTTCACAGTTCAGCGGCTTGCAGTACTGCTCTATCGAAGCCAGTATTGTCCTGGACCTGCTGGGTAAGTGCGTAATAGGATGTGAACGTGTGAACGGACAACAAGGGGGCTGCCCTACAGATGGCCTGGCTAGGCACTTGGGCTAGGAAAGCTGCTGAAGAGACTTGCGGCCTAGTTGAGTGGGCGGTGACAATCAGCGCAAGTGACACCTTCGCCTGATTGTAGCAGCAGTGAATGCAGGCAGTATACTGAATTACCTTTCATCCTGTCGGCCACCGTGACGAACAATTGCGTCGACTTACGGAATGGCTTGGTCCTTTCAATGTAAAAGGCTTGTGCCCTCCTGATGTCTAGAGGATGCATAAGTTCGAGGGCGAAAGTTTTTGCAGATCCTGTACTTATCCTTTCTGTGGGACTCCCCCAAACTTTAAACAGCTCTCATCGGGGTCACTAATGGGCATCAGCTGGGTGCACTATGAACATGGCTTAAAGCCTGGAGAATGGGGCATACCCGGCTTCAAGGCGAACTCCTAGACCTTTAAGTTGGAGTAGTTGTTTAACTAAGTACCTATCAACAAAGGAGACAGAACAATGGACTGTAAGAACTGCTCACGCTCTTACAATCACAGACAAGGCACTCTGACCAACCGTCATGGGTGGTAAGAAGGAACAGAGGGGGTAGGGTCAGCAGTGCCTAATATAGCAGCATATGAGCGCGGCACTTAGGAGGGAACTACAGCCAACCCTACAGGTACCGCTAAGGCAAAAATCTCCAACTGCACGTGGGCGTGCACACACCTAGAATGGAATCGACATGAGCAAGCACTCAAAGAAGCCAACCCTCCAGCAGTGCAAATTAGAGGAAGCTCATTAACAGATTACCAATAGAAAAGCCTATTTGAAGTCACACACAAACAAAACATGAGGTAAATTTAATCCTAAATTCTGAATATTTTATAATTTTCACCATCAAATAATTGTGTATTAAAGATTAGCTTTTTAATAAAAATGTTTTGACTGGTAACAATGATTAAGGGGGAAAACAATGGATAATGAGAACAGGCTAGAAGTAAAAATAAATTAAGAGGTAGGTTCATTATTGGCTTTTTCTTCCCTAAACCGGTTTATGATTTTTTCATAATGGAAAATTCATATTGTTTTTATCATTTACTGCAGACCTGTCCATTTTTATTACTATTTTATCCAGTTAAAAATTTAGCTTTGATTAGTACGAACATATGAATTACAATTGAATAGAGTTATTGGTCTGCACAGCAAAATGTATGAAAATATTTTCATACAAGGAAAAAAAAGTAGTGAGTTTTGTAATTTATATTTTTAATTTCAGTATAAACAATGTCAGTTCATCTTTCTGTTTTACATGATGGTATAAAGACAACTGTTGTAATACAGTATATTATACTGATATGATACAATGCAAACTTGATAAAAAATACACCCACTAGTCTTCATCTCTACAGAAGTTAATTATCACTAATTACAGCATTTGACATTTAGTGGGAACAGAAGCTATTAATGGGTGAGAGGGCTGAACATCAGCAAAGCAACAGAACGCAGTTGTAACAACAATGTCATTTCCTTTAGTTTTACCAAAGGATTTTGCCGTTCTTTGCTAAAGTACACTGTTTCTTTAAACCATTTTATGCAACATCCATAAATAGTGAATGTCAGTTGGGTTACAAAATCCTTTTGCTCTTACAAAATCAAAGAATTTCCTTTCTTTGAATTTAAATTCAGCCTCAGCTGACTGAGGAAAAAGTGCTAATATATACTTTTTACCAATGCAAATTGACATACAGCTCCTTAACTGTGCAGATATAAAACAGCCCCTCAAGTTGTTCGGAATGAATTTGTATATATTCACCACCAAAAAAAACCAATTCCAAAACGCTTATCTTCACAGTGATTCACACAGCATGGTGTAGGAAACAATGGTAATATTTTTTAAAACACTGTTATATTATCTTTGAACTGGCAAGACCCATTGTTTTGATTGAGGCCTAGTACTTCAAGTTTTGTTGAGCATACATGAGTTTGCTATAAAAGACTTAGGCATTTTAAAAATGCCTATATGGTATACCCAGGCTTCTAACATTATATTCAGGCATCAGAGACTATAAATACTTAATACCTTTCATAAATATATATCCATTGGCTCAAATGCATGGTAAAAAAGTGTATGCAAGTAACTGTGCCAGCCCAGTGGTCAGGCAAACATTTCACTGACAGGGCATCAGAGTTTGGGTCCTCAGTTTCACCACTGCATACCATCTGGGGAGGAAGTGCCCTAAACTGCTTCTCAAGCAACCCCTTCTGGCAGATGCTCTAAGCAGCATTTAATAACTCTGGAAGGTGCAATGTCAGAGGGCACTTTTGAGAACTCTTTATTCACACAAATATCCCAGTGAAGTCACCTTGAATCTTGCCTGAACAAGGGAGGTTGAACTCCCTCGTGGCCCCCCCACCTCCCAACTGTCCTTAGTGGTGGGATTAGTATTTGAAGCTAAATACAAGAAAGGAAGGATAGATTGAGAGAGAATGGGGAGAAATCAATCTCTGTGCACTATCCCTGCAACAAAGGTTACCTATCCTAGCTTCACCTTTTTGAATTTGATTCTGATTAGTGCTTTTTTTTAATCCAACAGAAAATACGTGCCAGAAAGTCTAAATTTGGAGTCTGTTCTTTTATAAAAGCATCCACGTGAGATTTTATTTAATTATGCAGCAATTTAAGGACAATCTCTACTTCAATATCCCCATGATGTCTGACAATTTGCCACATATGTTAACATTAGGGGCTGGTCTACACTACCGCAGTAAATTGATCTAATTTACACAACTTCAGTTACATGAATAACGTAACCGAAGTCGATGTAGTTAGATCCATTTACCGTGGTGGCTATACTGCACTGTGTCAACAGGAGAGCATCTCCCATTGGCTTCCCTTACGCTTCTCGGGGAGGTGGAGTACACAAATTGATGAGAGAGTGCTCGCCCATCAATTTAGCGTGTCTTCACCAGACCCACTAAATGACACTCACTACATTGATTGCAGCAGTGCCGATCTACCAGTAAGTGTAGACATGTCCTAGGTCATGCCTCGTCTAGAAAAATATATTGCATTAAAAAGTGCTAGCGAACACCTTTTTCTAGGATGACCACCGCCATCTGAATTCTGTCTACTCTGCCATTGTAAAAATACTGCCTATTTTCCTAAGCTAGACATAGCCTTAGAGATGTGTGCTCAATTTCCTTATTGTCAACACACATTTTAGTCCAATTGTCCATGCATCAAAACTTTATTGTGTGTGTGACTTACCAAGCTAACTCGTCAATATTAGCATAAGCAAAATATATATACTCTGGAATTTAAAAAGGGAACTCCAATTTAACTCAATGTAATTTGCTATAATAAAAGACCACTTCTGCAATCAATGAAAAAAATGGTGTATGCAAGCCTTAGAGCTGGTCATTTACCAAGATAGAAGATTGAGAGTGGAAAGAGACAGTACAATACAGTCATGAAATAATTTTTAAGGTTTTCTTGCTTTGTGTAGCTCCTAGATAGGTTTGTGACATGATTGTCATTTGTCTATCTTTTAAAGGTATATTGAACAAATCTTAGTAAAGTTTTAAGAGTTGCAAGCTGATTTTTGTTTTGATTTTTGTTTTTAAATAAAACCCTGTATATTCATTGCACCCTTTCAACAGGAAAACAGTGCAGAATTTTCTATCATCAGACATGCATTCATGGTGATTATTTTCTCTGCCGTGTCCTTATGCGCCATTCCTGTACACAGGAAGAAAACAAATCTCTCTGGATTCTTGTAACATTTACAATATTGCCTGCATAAAGGAATTGAGCAGACTAGCAGTACAAGGAAAGGGTCACACCATGTATCTAGAAAAGGAGTACTTGTGGCACCTTAGAGACTAACCAATTTATTTGAGCATGAGCTTTTGTGAGCTACAGCTCACTTCATCGGATGCATACCGTGGAAACTGCAGAAGATATTATATACACACAGGGACCATGAAACAATACCTCCTCCCACCCCACTGTCCTGCTGGTAATAGCTTATCTAAAGTGATCATCAAAAGTTGGGTCATTTCCAGCACGAATCCAGGTTTTCTCACCCTCCGCCGCCCCCCCCCCCCCACAAACTCACTCTCCTGCTGGTAATAGCCCATCCAAAGTGACCACTCTCTTCACAAACCTGGATTTGTGCTGGAAATGGCCCAACTTGATGATCACTTTAGATAAGCTATTACCAGCAGGACAGTGGGGTGGGAGGAGGTATTGTTTCATGGTCTCTGTCTGTATATAATGTCTTCTGCAGTTTCCACGGTATGCATCCGATGAAGTGAGCTGTAGCTCACGAAAGCTCATGCTCAAATAAATTGGTTAGTCTCTAAGGGGCCACAAGTACTCCTTTTCTTTTTGCGAAGACAGACTAACACGGCTGTTACTCCGAAACCATGTATCTATTATCCAATCCCTCCACCCTCCAATTAATAGGTAAACTTTTAGGTATAACAGTCTTGCCAGTGCTTCACTGGCTTTCTAAATCAGTGCTTCACCTGGCTAAATCAGTATAAACTGAAAGTCATTCTCT
Source organism: Lepidochelys kempii (assembly GCF_965140285.1). Classification (NCBI taxonomy): domain Eukaryota; kingdom Metazoa; phylum Chordata; order Testudines; family Cheloniidae; genus Lepidochelys; species Lepidochelys kempii. The sequence goes on along the minus strand of NC_136385.1, from coordinate 128,038,213 downwards.
GAAGGCTGGCTAGTGGCTTATGGCAAGTGAATTGGCAGCCTCATTTCAGTTCCTAGTGGACAGTTGCATGTCACAAACACTACTGTAACTGGCATCTTGTTAGCAGTCTCAGAGACAAGGGGTTGAACACATAGTTTGAACATGTTTAACCCTTCCTTCAAATCCCACTACTGCTGCCAAACTGGCCCCTCTCACCTTGATCCTTCAGCCCTCATACAGACTGTGCCAATCACAACACATTTTCCAGTCTTATCCTGGCCCCTCTCACCAGTATTAAATTCACATTAACATTTTAAAAATCTTATGGTCTTAAGTCTATTTTTATCTGGTCATATTAGATAATACAGTTTGGTTTATCATTCTTTTCATAAACAAGGTTTCTTAAAGCTTGAATAAGTGGTCATCTTCATACACAGACATTAAGTTCTGTATTTATAGTAGTGCAGGAAGCTAGCTGATGCTATCATTCCAAGTTGCTGAGGTGACCTCAAATATAACTTCTTACAGTCACAAACTCAGATCCTGTAGCAGGATCCACTAGCAGAGACCTGTTGGTCGAGTGTCCCAACAGGACTGACACCAAATAGAAGTATGTATGGTCATCAGAGGTCCATGTTAGTAGACCCCATTGCAGGATCATTGCCATAGATATTACAGACTAAGGTTTATGTAGGTCCTCTTCTCCATTCTCCTGCCAATACAGGATTATTCCATAAATACATCTCAGTGCTTTGTTTAGTTAAAAAATATTCAAGTAGAAGCCACATCACCTTCTGTTTGGAGATTGTTCCTCTGTTTTAATTTAAGGCCCCTAATATATTTGTAAAGGAGTGTTTAATTGCAGCTGTGTAAGTCATTGTCACACTCACCACATGGGACATTTTTCAGGATTAGATACTGCTATGTTTAGTTAGATGGCAGCATTCTATTTACCAAGTTTTAACCACCACTAGGGAAGTTGAACCCTGGAAAGAAACAGCCATTGATCAACTGGGCTAGACGTCTAGTGCATCAGTTGAAGCATACTGCTTTAGGGAAACTCCAGAATCTATTTGCAGTATATAGGAAACAGATGAAGTCTGTTTCCTAATATGGATTATTCTGAGAATGATATCTAGAGATGACCCAGATGATCTGTTGAGTTTAGACTTTAAAATATTATACATAGGCTTAGAATGTTTTAAAAGTTTAACTGAGACCTGAGTTGCAAAGGTTCACCTTAGACCTAGGTTTCAATATAGGCGTGGGTTACCAAATTAATTCACTACAATAAATTCAGAGTTTATATTTAAAAATAAAGCAGTTACAATAAGTTAAGTTACATAGAATCACAGATCCAAATCTTTTCTACAATCCTGAATAGGGTAGTTTTTGACAAAACTGGGCAGGAAGGTGGTTTAGGAACGCAATCAGAAGTTTGTTGGCAGCTACCAGTTTAGGTTTTAACTTTAAACTATCTACTTTGAGACCTCTGTTAACGAACATCTATAATACAAAAAGGCAGCACAGTGAGAAGTTGAAATCTTAACATTTCAGTAAAGTGCAAGAGAGCTTTTGAATATATGTATGGCTTTGCTATGACCTTAGTTGAGATGTAGAATTCAAAGATGGTGATGCCAGGTTCTTAACTATTTTACTGAGGTTGGCAATCTTTTCTTCTAAGAAGTAGTTTTTCTTCTCAGCAGTTTTCTGTCGCTGTTCTGTCATCTCCAGAGCTTTCAGCAATTGTGCGTTCTCAACATAGAGATCCTTAACCATTGCATCTGCTTTAGTATTCTTGGAAAGCTAAATATATATATAAAAGTTACTCCCAGCTTTTTATGTATGAAGAGATACAAGTGAAAGCAGTGCTGTGTTTAGGCAAGCTGCTGGTTCAGTTTATTGTGAGCACCCTCATCCATGCATTCATGGAGTGCATGATTATATGAAATCATCCACAATAAAAGGATATACCAAATTGGATATTTTCACGTGTTATAAATGAAACATTTCCTGATGTTTATGGGCATTACTAGTATCTTGAAGGTGGAAAGAGCTTGTGCAGAAGATCAGATATGAGAGAGATATTATGGGTCCACAAATCAAGATCTGCAAACCCTTGCTTATGCAGCTAGTACATAAAAGTGTTTGTAGAATCATGCCCCCATTCTTTAAGGCTGGGTAAATTCTCATACACAAGAACCCATCAGCCCAGAGTGGGAGACTACTGCAATTAGGCATGTCCATTGGGTCCCATAGATACAGCTGTGATGGAAAGTTCTGGACTACAGGCTTCCCCTATACAAGTGAGTGAAGTACACCAGTACTCTGTCTTTATTTCTTAGAGAACAGCTCTGTTGTGGATGATTTGGGGCTATGGTAAGGGCAGCTGGACCCTGTCTGTCAGTACTGCATTTCCCTGATGGGTGGGTAAGTAAAATCTGTTGGCCTCCCACTTTACAGGAGAGTCCAGCTGCAACTGTGACTCCAGGGATGAGCCCACCAATGACGATAATTCCTCCTGCCTGGGCCTTCCACAGCACTGTTGTCCCAAATCCCTTGTTCACTTGAACAACTAGCTTGGTCTGCTCAGGATTCTCTTCTGGCCAAAGACTATGTACTTGAATTTAATGGTTAGCCATATGCTTGGCCATATTAATCTGCCTGGCAAATTCACTACCAGATATCTCAAATCTTTCTGGAGACCAGTTGTCTTCTTATCTTCCTTCTACTCACTCACTGCTCAAGAAAGTCCTCTCTGCCACTCCTGGAGATGTCTACCAGTCCCTGCTCCTCTCAAAAGAGATCAGTAAAAATTAAATAAAATTAAAATAAGTGAACCCAGAGACCACCTTATCTCCTGACAAAGGGGAGATCTTAGTTTTTTTGACTCCTCTAGCAACTTGTGTTTTGAATCTTTGGAAGCTTTGTTGGGTTTAAGATGCAGTTCATCCACTTGTATAGTGAAGCTGCCTCTGTGGGACTAAATTTAATTAAAATCGGTTGTCTCCAGCTTTGAGTGGATAGATTCTGTCATGAGGGAAATATGAGGTAGGAACAAATTGTCTCAGCTATTTAAATCTAATATGCCAACAAAAAATTGCATTTTTTAATAAATGTGTTGACTATTCACTAAGGAAAGTATTTTCAGTTTCCCCACAAGTAACCTGATTTAATAATACATCCCCAAAATGTAAATTGTCTGACTGAATGTAGAATTAATATAAGTTAAGTAAATCATATACAAGACTTAAAATCTTATTTTGGGGATGGATTTTCACTCACCGTGAACTCCTACGTGCATTGAAAGGGAACACAACATTTGTGACGTGGTGAGGAAAGTTAAGTACACATCCATGCTCAATATACCAATCTACATGCATTGCATTTGCCAGTTCTCATCTATTATATCTCAAATAAGAGATCTTATTTGTACACTTTTCACCCCTGAACTGTGAAATAAACTTGAATGTTAGTGTAATTTATTTAGTGAGACTGCTAAAAAGCTCACTGGAATTCATGGGCATTTTTATATTTTCCAACAGGGAAGAAGATATGAACATTTAGGTAATTCAGAAAACGCTTGTATCCTAATAAAGGAAAACAGGAGCAAAGAACATGCTGTTTGTCTGGGTAAGTTTTTCCCCTGCCATGTGCTATAAATCCTTGGGAAGGAACATCTCCAAAGTGTAATCTTTGGGAAAGTACCTTGTTCTTCCCCTTACCCCATGTACAACCACTCTTCAGTTAGGATCCTTCTCCCAAATTGGAGAGGTTTGTTTCCCAGTTTTAGGTCTTGCAAGGTACTGAACAATCATAATTCCCAGTCAATTAACAACAAATTGTGGATGCTCAACCCAGAATCTTTAGTCAAGCGTGCGGTGTTTTAGATCAAAACCATGAAAGGGCTTTTACAATCTACTTTGAACAAAAGTAGAATCTGGCATACTTTGCTCGCTTAAGTTGTGTACACAAGGTATGTGTGATCCCAGGAGAGGAATGGTAAGGCTTACTTGTTCTTTCAGTTGGTTCACTTTATCTTGGAGAAGCCTCTTCACAAGCTTCAATTTCTGCTCAACATCCATCATACGTTCTTCCATCATCTTTAGAAGCTGAGCATGGCCCCCCTAAAAGGTGAACAGTTATGTGAGAGTTAAGTCACAAAGACAAATCAATTGTTATTTGTCTTCTCTCAAGTGATACCAGGCTGGGAGACAGATTTGGTGGCCAAGATAAGTCTGCTTTAAAAGATGGGCTCACAGCTGTTATGCAGTTAGTGTAGGCAAATATTTATGCACTTACTCCAAAGGGACCCAGTCAACATTAAAATAATTTTTAGAGTTCTATGTAGCAATACCTTAGATTATTAAGATTTAACCAATCTAGTTTACTTTCATATTTACTTTTTTCTTTTCACTCAGCCTGGAGAATGAAAATCAGACCTGACGGTTTTCACTTTTGGTTCTCATGCTCTAGACAAAGTTCTGCTGCGTTTGGGTTCACTACTGCAAGGGAATAAAAATCATATGAACGTATTTTTATTTTGTAAAATATTTTTAGTAAACTGAAACTTTAGGGCTTAAAGTTTGACAGTGTCTCCTTAACTTCAAATAATCCCCACAATCTTCAATCTTTAAAAATAAATGGTGGGATTTGCTACTTCCTCAAAGTTTGCTTTCTTTATTATAGCTGTAGATTACAGGCTTCTGGTTATTCAGAAATGTTAGTAATCAGCCTCCTTTTGCCAGTTTTCTTCAGCAATGTAACTCACAAGCCAGGGGAAACACAATAATTTACTGCAATGAGAATGCCTGCAAAAATCAGACTGCATTGCGATTTTCCTGGAGCAGTTGGAAAGAGGAGGCAGCAGATCACAAAGAAAGGTATTTGGAGACATTTTGGTAATTAGCAGTCATAGGAAAGGAAATACAAGCAATGTTACTTTAAATGCCAGTTTCTACCTACAAAGACATCTGAGTGGGTGTTAGCCAAGAGTCACTTTGATAAAATACTGAACCTTGAAGGGGCCCGTAAGCGAGCCACTTTCTTACATGGGGTGGGGCATTAATGGGAGGCTGGAGGAGGGTGTATTTTTTTTCCAGAGGAGAATAGTTGCTTATTTGTTTAAAATTCTATTAATCGATTCCATTACGGAGGGAATTGCAAATAGAATTACATTTACCTGAAGAAGCTCCAGAAGGATCTCAATAGAAGGGATTTTATATATCATTAAAAACTATTTCAGAATTACATATCATGTAGGAAGCAATATATAATGTAGTAGGACTGGGGACTTTTCCAGAGGGATTTAAAATCTAGCAGTAAGTAGAACTTACCATAACAAGTTCTAGCCAAAATACTTTCATCTATCTTTTTTTAAGTTTAGTGAGATACTCTGAAACATAGTTCGTAAATACTTTTGTTTGGCTGTTCGTGCATGAAGTGAATAATTAGACAAGCATAACTGTATGCGGTGTTGTAGCTGCTGTGGTCTCAGGATGTGAGACACACGAGGCGGTGAGGTAATATATTTTACTGGACCAACTTCCATTGGTGAAAGAGTCAAGCTTTTGAAAATAAGCTCTGAGGGGCCTGAAAATTTACCTCTTTCACCAAAAGAACTTGGTCCAGTAAAAGATATTACCTCACCCAACTTGTCTCTCAAAACATACAGGTCTCTGCAGCTATTTTTTTGTTTGCTCTGGTTTATTATCTCTGAGTTGTGTGTTCAAATGAATTTGAGAACACCAATTAAAACTACGTTTTACCTGATTAGTATATGAATCCATAAAACCTTCTCCTGAAGTTACAGGAAGTGAGGAAATGGACTCAGAGCAGGTCAGGTCCATTCAAAAGATGTAAACCTCAGTGAGTCAGGACAGAGTTTTGTTAAAAAAAAAAAAGAAAGTTTCACACAGCTTGTACTCCAAGTAGACAAGAGCCAGGCTATAATGCTGTAAATGTTTATACACATCTGTTAAAATAATGCTGAAGTCTAGCTTAAAAACAGTAACTGCTGGGAAACGTGGGAATACTAAGAATTGTGATTCAAAGATGGACTTCAGTCATTTACAGATACTACTTTTTTGTCCAAGTTTTTAAATCCAACACTACACAGGAAGTGGATGCTTGAGGCCCAATTCCTTCATCAAGTGTGCACATGCAACTCTTACTAAAAATGTACGTGCAACTCCCACTCAAGTCGAGGACAGAATGTGGGTCCATGTTATTACATACTATGCAATAGTTCCCATCCACAATATCAGAGAACAGTGATATAAATATTTTGGCCAAAAGTTTTTGTTTAGAAAAGCTGAAATACTGTAGTGAGTATGATACATTAGCAAGACAGAGACACATCATTATATTTAAAACATTTTATTTCTCAGGTACATCATGAAGTGTCATCTTTCCCTGTTAAAAAGTTTATACATCTTGTACAAAACTCAATATAAATAACCCAGATTTTCTTTGAATCTTATATATAAAAATTAGTACCTTTTGATAAAAATAGTTACAACCGTTTGAGAAAAATAGTGTATTTCTTTCCACAATGAACAAGTCAACAATTTAAATAACATAAATAAAAAGGGTTTGTAACAAATTAAAAACAACCGCTTGTGAATTTTCTTCACGGAATAGGTTCTGCACAAATAAATAGGAAAAACATAATACTGTAGAGGCTTGCTTTTTTTTTTTTTAAAAGCACAGAATAATTTGATCCTCAAATTTCTCAGCTTATGCCAGTTTGAGTGTAAGTAAGTTTATCACTGTAAGGAATGAGATCATTAGCAGCCAAGCTTTCAGAGGTGCCCAATCCTCCTGTAGGAATCTGCATGCACTGCTCGCTGCTCCGGTAGCAAGGCCTAGAGAAAGAAGGCAAGTGGGACACTTCACCCTGATATCAAGATTTTTTTTTTTTTAAATACATATACTGCTATTAAAGTAAGCCACCACCACCTAAACAAGCAAAGCAAAACAAACAAAAGCAACAGTCATCACACAGCATGCAGAGAATCACAAATTACATTTTTCTAAATATTTGTACAAGCACTACACAAATGTAATTGTGAAGACATTCAGAAAGTGTTTTCTAGGTGTAAGGACTCTTCGGATGGCTCACCAACATCAATTTTGTCAGAAAATTTTTTTGGGGTGGGGAATGTCAATTAACTTTATGCAGTTGCTAACTAGAAAAAGTGAAGCTGTAAACTTCTGGTTAGAGAAATACAGCTGCCACAACATGTATATAGTCTCAATATTTTTGGGAGACTCGCAGCATCGGCTTGAAGGGTGTAGTCCAATTTAGCTACATTAGAAAGAGTTCTCAGCATTTCCATTATAAACCTAGTTTGTAAAGAGTCTATATCTGGGACACACAAATTGGCTCTAGGCTAAAACTGTATTCTGAAAGGAGTTTCACTACAATAAATTGCAGTTTAAATTTTTCAAATTCAAAAAACAATCTGGAGGAAGCTTTTTGGCGTTTATACTGTGTCCACACAGGGATAAAGTGAGGGACAATCAATTTTTTAAAGTATTTTGGACAGATCAGTGCATGTTAGAAAGCGTGGCATTAAACAAGCGCAGATTCTAAAACATACGGAAAAAGAACTGGTTAGGTGATGGGTTACTGTATATGGAGGAGGAAGTGAAAGAAGTTCAGGGATTGCTATAGGGGCTAATATTTCCAATTCTGTCTGTAGTATAAGTGACAGAGGAAAGTATCAAAGTTTGCCCTCAACATCCAGAAAGGCCAAAAAATAAAAATCATGTAGATGAAGGATCTAGAGTTCAGAAAGTTCTAGACAGGTTAGTGTGACTAACAAACGGCTCAAGAGTTTCAATTTAGACAACTTGAAGTCATGAGTACAAAAACCAGTGATCTTGAAGGGCACCAGCTTGAGAGCGATTAGAGACAGAACCAGGACAGAACATGGCTGTAACCAAAAAAGCAAATAAAACTGGGACAGAAAAGGGGCATACAGTACAACTCAAACACAAAGTTTATCACCATTGCTCTACTTGTATGCATATTTACTGTACCTAATTTTAGGCTCCTTATTAGAAAAAGGCTTTGGAGCTAGAAGAGTTCTGTAGGAGTGCAGCAGCAGGAGTAACACCAGGACTGGATGGGTTAAATGTATACAGATAGCATGGAAAATCTGGGGTTGTACTCACTGGTGAAATGACGGTGGAGAGGGGATATGACGCAAGTTTTCAAGATGCTAAAGGCAACATTGAAATGTAAATAAGCTTTCAACTAAACGTTTACCCTAGGAATCAACTAAGAAAAAAAAGCAAGGTGTTTTCACAAAGGAATGTTCTATCTTGTGCTGAACGAGAAGCAGCTGACAAAGATATAGGCCTTGACCATACTGAAAAAGCGCTCTGCTTTAACAAAATTGATTTTAAAATATCAATCTAGTTAAACCCATGTGAACCCTTATTGTAGATGCAGTAGAGCTGGTGTAACTCTTTTTGTATATCAATTTAGTTTGCTTAAGCTATATCACTATAAGAAAGGAATAAACAGGTTTTAAGTACATCTATAACGGAGATTTGCACAGGTTTAACTAGATTGATTTTTAAAATCTAATTCAATGCAGTTTTCAAGGCCTTGCAGAGATAAACAGGAAAGATTTACACATTATTCACCTGCAGAACTACTGTTTATAGCATGTAGCTAGTTTATGCTTGATGAGCTCTCAAATAATTAAAAACTTTTTCTTGTTTTCAAAAAAACAACCAACCTTACCTACTCTAAGACAGTTCACAGTATGTTAACTTGCAGAAGCTGCTATAAGATTGCTTTTTTCCTGCCTTTTTTTGTTTGCTTTTAAATAATAAAATTTCAAACTAAACCTTACACTCTACCTTTCACACTCTTCTTTGTAACCAAAGACCTTAACATGTGGTAACATTGCCTTTTCTTCGTCATCAGAGTGCCTGACAGAAGACCTTACATGCTATATCATTTGTATTTAATTCATCCTGCTGTGCTTGCCTTTAGGTTCCCTGCTTTTGGATGATGTGTCTCATCCTTAAATATTTGATGCCTTAAAAAAAATAAAAGCATCACCGAAGAGGTTTGTCATTTTTGTTGAAAGAGTCCATTGAAGTACATGGCACTTGGCAGGAGTATGAATTTTTCAATAGAGCTATCCCTTTCACCCCAACCCAGTCTGTAAAGAGCCTACATATGAGTGAGTCCCCAAAAGATAGAGTTATGAATTGATTTTCATTGTTTTTATGCTGAAAAAGTACACTGTGTTGTAACTCCTTCTCCCAGGATGCCCTTTATACTCTTGTAAACAATGATGAAGGGTCCCCTCACCTTCTCAAATCATTCCGAAGAGATAGCATAACAAGTTTCTTACCCCATGAAACTTAAAACACTATTGCTACATAAAAACACAAATAAACTGAGCATGTTCAAAGGCTCTTCCTAACTTAATTTTTTTCAATTTTTGAAAGCCCAAGGTTTTAAAGAAAAATGCTACAGAGCTTAGTCTACTTTGAGTGTAAGATTGTGTTTTAATGGAAGCTTTTGTGTTTAAGAGATATAGGGGAAGCATTTACAGTAGTGTTTTTTAATCAACATTATCTGAAGCTTTACCTCCCTCCATAAAAGGAAGTCAGGCAAACATTCCGGTTTACATATAAGGCAGAGACCAGTCCTTTGGGTACCTCTTTTGGTTCTGAAGCAATTTAAAGTGGCAGAGATAAACTCCCCAAACTGTAGTTTACACTGGAAATGCCAGATTTCATACCAGTGCTTCTGCATTATCTCCTATAACACACTTCTTACACATTTGGGTTATGCTTTAATGTTCAAATAGTAAAGAAACTGGATGACAACTGCATTGAAAATCCCACCCCATGTGAATGGTGGCTGCAGTTTAGTCTTGAAAATACATTTTGAATTTTCCTTCAGAAATGGCAATGATATAAAAATGTTATCATAACGCCACCTTCCAGAATGTCTCCTCCTATGACCTGATGATAAAGAAGCTGCAGTTACACTTTCAGAAGTGGGTTTGTTAAGTGTCTGTATTATGTCAGGCAACATTTGACACACCTGGACTCCATGTGGCAGTAATATACTTTGCTAGTTCTGCATGCTTTAGATACAGATGCTTGTGCAATTTATAGTGGTACTGTACCTTTAAAACTGTATAGTTTCATACTTGATCACATATTAAAAATATAAATAAAAACAGTACACTGTCAAATCAAAAGGAGAAAAGCTAGTAATATCTAGATGGGAATGGTTAAAACTCAGGAAAATTAGAAAGACTGCACAATTAAGCTATGGTCTCAGTCAAATGACATGCAAAATGAGGGCATGTTATACAGATATTTGTATTGGGAAGATACCATTATTTTTGAACTGGCATAAACAGAGAAAGGATCACATCAGAATGGAAAAAACAGGATGGTTAATCAAATACATTTTCTAACTCTGAAGCTGCACAGTAAAGAGAGTTGTACCTGTGGCATGTTGGTTTCAGAGGGTCTATTTTCAAGTTCCTCCTGCAGTCGTTGACTCCTCCTCTCTGCCTGCTGTAGCTGATGTTGAAGTTGCAGGAACTGCTCCTTAGGCACCATAGTACAGCCTTGCTGCTGGAGCTGCTGCAGCTCTCGAGAATGCTGGGATTGGCTAAGCATCACATTGGAGCTCGAGTGTAGCATCTGAGTAATCAGATAAAACCAGCCATTAGGAGCGATGATGTTTACACTTCAGACCAACCAAAAGAGCTATTTAGTAAGTAGCTATTTACTAGCATATGCTACAGGACCCTACTAGAAACCAGCTTCAAGTCTTCAGCAAGCTCTTTTTCTGTATAACCGAGTCAAACAGACTTGATCTGATGGCGAAGACATGCGCTGTGTTAACTATTCAGCAACAGCGTTATTTTTTACCCGCAGTAAAACGTCATGAGGTTAACAAAGCTTTGTGCATTTTCCACAAGGAAAAATGCATGCGGGTTTGTGTTTTAGTCTAAAGAAATATGAACGTTGATCCACGTTTTCCTGGGCCCAGTTTAAAATTTAGGCTAGTTACTGGTAAGAGCCTGTCAAACCTAAATGAGTCATTGGTTATTTTTAACTTCAGTATTAATTTTGTTTAAACTTGATCTTAACAGCACCAGCTGTAAGTTTAGTATTAAGGCACAGCAAAAACAACCAAGCAGGGGCTTAGCGAAAGGAAGATGTGCAATTATTGGCTTGACTCCATTCTGATTCAAAGCTTTCCTAAAGTTCAGAAGTGCTCAGATATGTGGTTTTGGTTGGGGATGCATCTCTAGTTTAATGGAATTTCATTAATATGCCAAAAGCCATTTTCCAAAAGGAAAACACAGAGTAGGATGTTTTTAGCTCAGTGCATGTGGAATTTAAGTCATATAATGCTACTCATTATATCCCATTCAGATTTGTGTGACAAAAGCTTCATTTTTTATATTTACCCCTAAATGCTGGAAAAACTGAAGCCTTTATATTCTCAGTTACTCAAGTGATGCCTCCGGCTACAGGCAGAGATTGCCATCAGTCGAACAACAAGTCTACTTCTGTGTACAGAAATGGAGTCTTGGAGGGGTTCCTTCAGATATGGGTGTGTTTAACAATCTGAAGAGGTTTTTTTACCATCAAAACCTGATGCCTTGTCTGTCCTAAAAGAGGTTTGCCAGCATAGCTATACCAGCAAACCCTCCTTGTGTAGACAGCTTATACCCACAAAAAAGTGCTTTTCCAGTTATAATTTATACCAGTTCCCCAAGTGAACTAAGCTATACTGTCCAAAGCACTTTTATGCCAGTATATCAGTGCCTAAACTAGGCCTTTTTGCATATAAATATGTTGGGGGGGATGAGGAAGGAGAAGGGAGGCCACAGGAATCACTTCCTTAATCAATATGGCATACTACCAGAACAACTAGCAAGGACTTGGCCTGAGAGGTTCTGACTTCTCTCTCTCATTCTGACAAAGTACTGCTTTCAAGCAATGGGATGACACTGCTCAGATGAGGGCAAGACTGCAATGTGATTGCTGGCACGATCACATTACAAACATGGAAATCTCAGCTGGGAGTTGTCTGACAAGTTTACAGATTAGAAGTAATTTATTTTGTTTTTAAATACCCACACAATTCAACATGTGATTATTTATGTTTAAATTCAATTGTTAATGTCTGGAAAAATGTTAAAACAAAATTCCAGGCAAAGTTAGTTTATATCTAGAATCATTTGTGATATTTGAAAGAAACAAAACCACACAGTCAAGATACTAAGATTTTAAAAAGACCAACATGCATCTGAAGAAGATTGAAATGGCTCTATTCCTGTTAATCTATTAGATATACAATAGCTTCTTACAAGGATGTATAATTAACCTGACACCTCAAAACACCTGCACTAGTCTCTTGAGTAAGGTGTTTGTGGTTTTTCAGTTCTGCAAACATGATTTTGCTTCTTCCCTCCCAAGTGGTGTGATTAAGAAGGATGCGTCAGCTAATATTTGTGGTTTTACTCCTTGGGCGTGTCTATATTGGGAACCATAGTGGTACGAACTCCTATGCCCTGTCTATGCTACGGCTTTCGCCTTGGGCTGCTCTGGTGCAGGAAAAAAGGAAGTTACACAGTGTTCTCAGTATAGACAAGCCCTGTGTATTTATTTTCTACAGGAGAATCAGAGCTTTCTCCTGAATCAAATAAACAGTGTTCAAAGGCTAATCTCCTCCTTTCTCCAAAATACAGGCTAAGAAAGAATTCTATCTATATTCTCTGCGGATCTGACAGGATTTATCATAAAAGCATTTCAGTTAATAGGACACAATGAAACACAGTAATTGCTAATGGAGGAATCTAGATCGTGAGCACAGATGTTAGCAGTATCTCAAGAGACTAAAGGCAATGAAACGTTGTTTATCTAGATAGAAAAAAAACGAAGTATAATCTTTTGCCATGCTAATCTGCTGGGGAAAGAGGAGCCAGAGCTGCACTCCCTTAAAAGGTTAAGGATGTCATGTAGTCAGAACACATTTAAAAGTGCCCGGCAGTTCAGTGAAAGGCATGCAACATACCCAATGTTAATGAAGAGACATCGCCAACTCTCTCAAGAAAGTAAATTGCCGTTTAATAAATGAAAAAAAGAAAAATGAAATTTCAGAGCCACTTTTCATTTTGTGATGTCCAGTTTAGTCTTCTCAAAAGTTTATCAGCTATGACTTTTCAAATAATCTTGGGAACAGACTTTGAAAGGTATGCCACATTTCTGGACCTACAGGATGGAACATTCTTGATACATCCACATCTTTTTGTGTAAGCAATACGGCGTTTGAACTAAATATAGTCATAGCTATATTACAATGAATAGTGACTCCTTTAGAGATATGGAGTGTTACAAACCCAATACAATGAATAGCTTAAGAAAGAAACAAAATGAGATTTCTCCGTGCTATGGTAGTACATTGAAAACGATTGCTCTACCTTCACACACTATCTCAGACAAAGCACTGCACCCTTCTCTGCTAGTTCCAACCACGGAGTTCTAGGCACAGGTTAGCCACAAACAAAAGGAGAACAAACACAAGAGAGAAAGTCAGAGTAGTTAGGATGTGCAAAGTGCTAAGTGAGTTTTATACACACTTGTTGGAAAAAGATTAGGAAAGAGGACAGAAAAATCTTGTATGTTACTAGATAAAGTTTTACAAGAGAATGCATTTCCATGTATGGTAAAGAAACAGCTAAAAGCATTAACAGTCCAGTCTAACAGTATATCTGGGTTCCCATGATTTCAATTGTCTTACATGGAATGGAAAATTTAATTTTTTTGAGCATATATAAAAACAACAGTATTTTGGACATCCTGTCAACCACTAATTATCTCTTCTTATGGAGATGTTATTGTAATATTTTAAGTTACGCGACTGAATTAGTGTTTTCTGATGGTCTACTTGGGGCCTATTTCTAGCTCATTATCTAGGCACTTTTTAAAGTCTTTTATAATATATCTTGCTACGCAAGCACCCTCTGGGAGGGTTGTTTCAAGCACATAAATAAATTAGGCAGACTAATAAGTTGGAGGATAGGCCATTTTTTTTTTTTCCTTTTCTTTGTTCACATGAGCTATCTTGTGTTACTGGCTCTTGAAGGGAGCAGGAGGAATTTAGAATAAGACTCCCGGAAAGTTACTGTTTTCCAGCAGGACAAGTAAATTTGTCTGATATTTGGTTGTTAGAAAGCAAGTTTTCAAAATTAACATGCATTGTCATTAAGCTGTAAGAGGATACAAGTGAGCAGTTTTATACACTTATAGTCAACAACTCCTTAAAATGATATTTGCATTCTAATGTTGCTAAATAAGGTTTGGAGAGAGACATTGAGAGTCTTACTCTTATCTTTGGATATAAAAAATCTGCCCCTTTGTCTTCCATTTGATCATGACCCTGAAGTAGCTGTAGTTTCTTCTCACAAATTCTGACAAACATCCCCCTTTGTCGAAGCACATCTGTTATGCAGCATAATTCCTTGATTAATGAGGATGTGACTGGACATTTGCAAGAGACTTCTACCTGGCCAGCCTTATCAGTTTAAGTTTGCACATTAAATGTATCATATTCCTATCCTACTGAGACCAGGGAAATATCTTTAAATACATCATCTACAGATACCATGAGATACTGCTCCCATTTCTTCTCTAGTCAATAACGTTAACATTTATTGAAAGGTACCTCCATTAGTTGTTCATCCAGTTTGACTTGCTTTTTTCTTAGCCCTTCATTTTCCAAATTGATGGTTTCCAATTCATGCTCAAGTGAATTCATCTGACTGATCTGTAAAAAGAGAAGATCTTCCCTTAGGAATGTTGTTCCGCTTGGAAAGAACTGTATTTCTAACAGCAATACTCACAAAATGTTCTGAGAGCTACAAGATGCTTTCCTGGAAATATCTGAATAATCCTACTAAATGCCTGTCCCCTGCCTTCCACTCTTCTCTGCCCGTTTCCTTCCCTCCTCTGAAGTTTGCTTCTGTTTTTTTATTTTATTCTAATGATTTCCTTTCCCCACCCCCTTCAGTTTTTCTGTACATAAAATAAGAATAAGGCATAATAAGATTTAAAACTAACTGAACTTTTATAAACAAATTGTTTGTAAACCGTGTAATACAAATAATTAATTTATATTTTAACCATTCATATTATATATAATGAAATACTACAAGCATAGTTATGGTTAGGTAGCAAATGGTTAACACATTATGAGAAGTTTATGTACAGTTTGTTATGTTGGTTATTTCTGTTGTACGTATGTACACACAAAATTTTGTAAGAAGTTAATCGGAAAAAAGAAATGTAGTTTGGCTTATGGTTTTATCTACTTTGTTTAACAACATCTACATTAACCATGTATCTTAGTACTTCAAGAAAAACTGCTAGTAAGGAGACAAAGAGAAGTAGTAAGCAAGTACTCAGTGTTTGGAATGTTGTAGACATGTTGGTCCCAGGACTCTCTCAAGTATTCAGTATCAGACTAATACTAAACACATTTGACATAAATAGAAGCCATCTCTAAGCCTGATGTAGAAAGGCAGAATCCGTAGACTGCAGGTTGAAGAATGTGGGAAATAACAGAGGTTCTGAATCTCATGAACTAAAGCTGGGATACAAGAACGGCGTGTTCAAGGACTCTTCAAAAGGCGGCCCAAGGATACATGTTGTTTAGAGTGTGTGTGTGTTCCAATACAACATTTTACTCTGAGCAGGTTTAGCTTTCAGTGTCAGGAACAGGACAGGTTGACCACTTAACAGCCTTGCAGTTTTGCTTTGGTAAATTGCAAACCTCCCTGAGCAATAAGAGCCAAACTTAATAGCTAATGTTCTTCATTTCTGGTTTGGCTTTGTTTTACTTTCAACACCCTGTATATTTTATACATGCATCCTTCTTGTGAGTAGGTTAGGCAGGTACTTGGGACATGCCAAAAGCCAAAAATAATGCTTCTACTTCATAGGAAAATTGCCATTTTCAGGCTAGCTTTGCCCACCAAGGGGAAGGCAACAGAGAGTGCAAGCAATAGCCAGGCGAGCTTTGAGGGTCAATTTTTTCAGATTTCTCTGTAGTCCATACAGAATAAATACTTACACAAGGCCCAGCATGCAACCTGGTATTCTGAAACTTCAGGAGTGGAACAAGAAATGTGGTTTTCAACATGAAATTCGTAGAGTCAAAATTAAGGACCTGTGCCTGACAGTACTTCATGCATGCAGATGAGCAAATGCTTAGAGAGAGACCTATCCTGATCATGCTGGACAGGCTGCAGAACCCCACTCAGGACACAAACACCATAAATATGTAAAACATTGCACACCTACACCATTCATGTCACCTATTTATCTACACACAGAAAACCCAAGAGCGCCTGCCCAATTTCCATCAAATTTCACAAGAGCAGCACACAATTCACAAAGAAGATTTCTATGTGGCTGAGTAAAATTATAGCATTTCATCTGATCAAGTGCCATAGCAGCAAAACTAAGTGGCGCACTGAAGCCAGATAAACAGTTATTTGTTTTACAGTCTGAAACTAACCCTTCTGTGAGCAGAAGACAATTCCTTCTGAAGCTGTTCACACTCCCTCTTCAAGCTTAATTTCTCTTGCTCTATGGCTTTCACAATACCAGATTGGCTTTGATGTTTTTGGTGCTTCATGGAAAGGATGGCAGATTCCAGCTGCCGGATCTAATGAGCACAGATTGAACAAGGAACACAGAAAGGCATCACACAGCATTAAAAATCTGTTTTCTAGTCAAGATTCCACTGGCTAGCATATACAAACTGACTTGATCTAATGCAAATCAAACTGCAATGAACTGAACTAAAATGTAAGCTACCAACCTATTTCCTAGTCGCAATATTGTCTATTTATTTTTATACATTTAGTAAAATAACTGAACAGACTCCGCCCTTCCCCGTACTACTGGGAGCCAAAAAATTTGTGAATTCCAGTAAAGCAGTTGTTCTCAACCAGGGGTACATGTACCCCTGAGGTATACAGGGGTCTTCCAGGGGATACATCAACTCATCTAGAGATTTGCCTAGTTTTACAACAGGCTACATAAAAAGCACTGCGAAGTCAGTACAAACTAAAATTTCAGACAGACAATGACTTTATACTGTTCTATATACTATACACTGAAATGTAAGTACAAGTTATATTCCAGCTGATTTTATATCATAATTATATGGTAAAAATGAGAAAGTAAGCAATTTTTCAGTAATAGTGTGCTGTGATACTTTTGTATTTTTATGTCTGATTTTATAAGCAAGCAGTTTAAGTGAGGTGTAAATGGGGAGGAAGGGGGGTAGCTCAGTGGTTTGAGCATTGGCCTGCTAAACCCAGGGTTGTGAGTTCAATCCTTGAGGGGGCCATTTAGGGATCTGGGGCAAAAAAAATGGGGGATTGGTCCTGCTTTGAGCTGGAGGTTGGACAAGATGATCTCCTGAGGTCCCTTCCAAGTCTGATATTCTGTGATTCTAAGACAAATCAGACTCCTGAAAGGGGTACAGTAGTCTGAAAAGGTTGAGAGCCACTGCAGTAAAGGTCTTTTAAAAAAAGGGAAGTTTACTGGTTTTCAATTAATTTACAAGCCAACCTATAGCAGTTTTCTATTACGGTTAGATTAAACACGATGAGTTCTCAACCATCAAGTCTCCCTGAAAAAGGGCACTGTTTTTAAAACAAAGAAGTTCATAAGCCTTGGTCTACTCTTAAAACTTATAACAAAATAGCTATGTTGGTAAGGGGTGTGAAAAACCACACATCCCCTACTGACCTAGCTATGCCAACAAATCCCCAGCACAGACACAGCTATGCTGATAGAAGAGTGCTTCTGCTAGCATAAGTAACATTGTTTGAAGAGATGGTAGCAACCCTGTTATGCAATCCTACTGCGATATTTGTATTAAAAATCAGGGAGCATCATTTTTTCAGTGTATTACAAGTTGCAAAATGGACATCATCACAGGGGTTCTGCCTAGCATGCAGTCACTATCTATTAGTGTCTGTGAACTCTCTCAAGTTACCTTCTCCCTGGAATGAGTTAGATCTGTTTTAGTGTTCTGGACCTCTCTCTGGAGCCGCTCATTCTCTTGCCTCAGCAGCTGCTGCTCCTGTTTAATCAGTTGCTCCAGTTCATCCCAGTGCAGCTTCTTCTGCTGGTTCTGCAGCCCTGAGGAATGCACAGCCACTTCTAGAACCCGATTCTTAAGACAGACAGACAATTGCAGGGTTAGGCCTTAAACAAAGAAGCAGATATTTTCTGTCTTCAGAAAGATTTTACATTAACCAGGAACTCCATAAACCCTGATATTTACAAATGAATTTATGTTTTCCTGCTTCCTCACATCGAATTTCTTTCAAAATAACCAAGGTACTAATCACAGAACAAAAAACCCAAAAGGTTTTCATCTTAGCTGAAACTACAGATGACAAGTCACCAGTTAAATATCAGAATGGTTAATAGTAGTGTACTTAGCTCAACTATAAAAATCAAGCAAGCTGCCCCACTTCCAAGCATTATCAGGCAAGTAACAGCCTGCAGTTTTATAGATATAATTTGGTCCTTGTTATAAAATTCAGGAAAAAAAAAGTCTCATACCTCTTTTCCATGTGGACACAAAATATTTCACAATTATAATATTGCCCCTATACCCCTCCCCAAATATTAGTGCTTCCTATCTGTTAACAAAGTAAAGTGACAGGCTGCTATAATGAACTCTTTTTGGAAAAGACACAATGTAACTGAAAATTGAATCTATTTCCCAAGCATTAGTTCCACTTGTTAGGACAACTGCAGTCTAAAAAGTCTCTGAAGCCCCACTCTGGTACAGGACTGTGGATATACCTAGTCATTGGTGTAAATAACTGTACAGATTTTTTTTTTTGAAAGTTTACTCTGAGGCAGTGTAAAAATATCCCTTTTAACGAGAAAGATCATTTAAACAGGAGGTTCTGATTGATCTTAACCTGCCCCAACACCCATATAACTGGATTTTAAGTGCAAGTTACCACAGATCTGAGTATGGGGTACAGTAATAGAGGACCAGCTAAAACTTATGATGAACAAATATCTTCACAAAAAAGGAATGACCATAACTAACTATTCTCTTTTGTCCTCTTGTATTCTTTGAATACAAGCACTAGACTGATAAAGCAAAGGAAGAGTTGGCTAAACCTTCTTCTACTCTGACTTCCTCAAAGAAACCTGACTGGAAGGTGCTGTTCTTTATAGGCCTTTAAAATGGAAATCCAAGGCTGGAGGGTACCCAGATAAAAGCCTTCTGTGATCCCTATCTTTTTCACCTTTATCAGGGTATCTATCTTGTATTTAAGAAAAAGTGGGGAAGGGAACTAGATTTCCATTATTCCTAAGATGTCCACAATTAAATATGTAATTGCTACTTGCTCAAGACTCTACCACTATTTATGTTCTTAACCAACAAAAATACTTATGTGCTTATGCGTTATTAGATTATGAGGATATGTAGGATACTCTGACTGGCTTCAAAAGAAAGCAGCAATTGTGGGTAATCAATAAGCTGGGGTATACAAAGTTGTAAGAGTTATTTTGAGACCATTCTAGTATGGTAAAGGTAGCTATTCAAGAATTACCTTATCATTGGCATTTTGCAGTTGCTTGTGTAGCGACATCACTTCCTGTTTAAGAGCCTCCTTCTCCTGCTGGGTCACCCGTAGGTCTGATTTTAGCCGTGACAGTTGAAGGTTGATATTTTGTAGAGCTTCATCTAGACTCTGGACCTGAAATGCACAAGAAAGGACAGCTTCAGACTTGCAATGAAGAAACAGACATTCTTAGTGATTGCCTGCTGGTCAAAGCAAAATAAAACAAACAGTGAATTTATAATCAGTATATAAATTTGGTACAAGAGCGATTTATCTGTGGAGGTGCCTATAACAGGAGTATAGCAAGGATCATCGAGGATCCTTAATGAATGAGGCGATGAATAGGATCTCTGCCTGACACAAGGAAGAGGTGAAGAAGAAGAATCATAATTCTGTCAGCTATTCCAGAAAGATGCCAGATGACTTGAGCTGCCATTACAAGTTACCAGCCACATAACACACTGAATGCGACACTCATGCATCTGCCTTCCCCTCCCATAATATTTTCCTGCTCAAGGAGGAAATGTGAAGGATTTCTGTTGAGGTTACTCCTGGCAATCCAGGGCAACTATGGTACCACAACTGCTGTCAGCCAAGCAAGGCGCCTCTTAGGGTGACCAGACAGCAAGTGTGAAAAATCAGGACCGGGGTGGGGGGTAATAGGAGCCTATACAAGAAAAAGCCCCAAATACTGGGACTGTCCCTATAAAATCAGGACATCTGGTCACCCTACCGCCTCTTCTCCTTTCCTCCCCCGGCAGGGAGAAGAGAGGCAGCAGCAGGAGAGGAAAAGGTTGTGGTGTTTAGTACTAGCTGGTGCAGAATCTCTCTTTACAGGTATACCAGGGAACTGGGAAGCAGGCGTCAGCAAACAGGAACCTAACTGTAGAAGTGAAACCACAGCTATCCCCCCAGGGAGAAATTTACCCAGCACATGTTACACGTTCACTCGCCCCTGTGATAAATTTACTAAAGGAGCGCCTCAAAATGCCCCAGGTATGAATTGCATATCACCTTTGTACACACCAGACAAGAGGACTATTTGGTGCGAACTCCTGCCTGGTTCAAGGGGTGAACAAAAATGTCTATGCTTCAGAAGGATCAAAACAAACCATATTACTGTACCTTTTCTTGGGAGACCGTGAGCTGCGTTTTCAGTGTCTGACCTTGTTGTTCCCAGGACTTTTGCTCCTGCTTCAAGCTGGCAAGAACATTCTCTAAGAAGTTCACTTTAGCTACCTGAATTGAGAGCAAGGAAGAATATATCGAATGACAATGTACCACTAGTCTGTAAGCAAAATATTGCGAGGGATTTCTCTCTCCAGCTCATGTTGACTTTGCTGAGAGTTGAGCTGCATGGGGTTTCAGATAATGGAAGTGTAGTATAGCAAGGAACTAACAGGAATATATACAATTTGCATGCTAGTTACACTGCTTGAGTTCTAAGCCACCAGTTTAGAAAAGAAAGGCGCAAATTATAGTGAAAATACAATCTTGTTGCCAGCTGCCTTTTTGACTGGTGGTTTTATTACATCTACTAAAGTACATAGTACAATCAAGGTTGGGTGTACTCCAGGCTGAACTGGACCTCAGCTCTGCATCAAGATCCCTGGGTTCTTGATGTGGAAAAAAATGTTTAAATTAAACTGAAATAGGACACTCAATCCAGAATGTAAGAGTGGTCACTCAGATTTGCACCAAAATAACAAAGTGTGAATTGAATTAGTTATTTCCTTTCCAGCTTGTGTATCAAAAAGCTCTTAAACGAAATCATAAGAAGCCCAATTTAACCCAAAATGAGAGCATCCACATAGCCTTTTACACGGATTTAACTAAAAAGATTTCAAATCAAACCTTAAATTAAACCAGTGCAAAGTTTGCATGTAGACGAACCCCAAGGTCTAGAAACCACATTTTTTAAAATGAAAGCTTAGATTCTGGAGCACAAATTTGCTACAATTTGATTCTACAGCAAATTCCAAACATGGCAGAGCTCATGGAGGCCCAGATAGAAATACTGAAATAGTATCAGACACACATTTGTGTGGGGAAAAAATAGCAAAGTTATTTCATAGAGTAATGTACTGTATAGGAATTAGGGCTGGATACAGCAAGTGGTATGGGATATGGGTAAGCGTTTGCAGTTCTTATTACCTTATCAACACATCTGTTTAGTTCCTCACTGAGGGCTTCTTTTTCTTTCAGCAGCTTTTCATTTTTAGTTATTACACTTGAAATTTCATTTTGGAAGTCAGAGAGATCAGGACATCTGGGCAGCTGTGGGAGACAGAAATCCCCCAGATCTTGTCATCTTATCAAGTAGCATTTCTGCTGCTGTTTATGACTTTATTCACAAACGTTTTAGACAGCTATTTCTATAGGGATCAGGGCCTCGTCATGCTAGGCACAGTACAAATATATTTAAAAATACAGTCTCTGCTTTGGTTTAGGTGAAAGCTACAGTTAATTTCAACAAATTGTTTTTCCAGGTCTTTCTGAAAACTTTTCCGCCTGTATGCTAAAAGCAAGACATCACAACAGCAAACAGAGTGAAAGTATAGCAATTGAGAGGAGACAGAATTTTTAGTCAGGTTGTTTAAAATACTGTTTTGCTTTTGTTAATGCTCATGTAACTTTGACTAATGCTTAGGATAAAGGAAGCCTTTGTTAAAGATTCAGCACCCTCCAATCTTCAACTAATGGGTCAGAGCTGAAACATTCTGGAGAGTTCCCAGAAGTTCGCCAGCAAAACCATGGTAGACCAGGGGCTTACACGCCTGATATTTCTAAAAAGTGAAAAACCCAAGCACAATGGCCTTTACAAAACCACAAACACAAGCTAAAAATGCTCTCTGCGGCAGAGTAAGACTCCAGGAGCGCTGCGGGACATGACATCACTAAAAACAGCAGTGTAGACAGGGGAGGCACTGCCTGGGTGTGTAAAGAGCCATTTAGTCTTAAAGAGGATACGTTTTGCAGTTATGCAAGAGGATGAAATTGAGTTCATGGAGACCACATTAAAAGGGTTAATAATCCGACCCTGATGGCAACTTTCATTCATGATTTGAGATCACAATATGTTAGCATGATTCCATTGGCTCTAATGTAACTATTTATTTAAATGAAATTGTCATATCAACACTTCCAGTAAAATTTACATGTACTGAAGCCTTCTAGGGATAAGGCATCAATTGGTGCAGCAATCAGAAGTCTCCTGTAGAGGCATCCTGAAACTGACTAATCCTTAACTGGGAGACCATGTGGATATGACCAGCTGTTACAGAGAATCAGGAATCACAACTGGATAAAATGCCATATTTTTTAATATTACTTTCTATCCATTCATTGTCAAGACAAGGCTCCCAAAGCCCATTGCTTTGGAACATCTGTTGGTGGAAGACCCAGTGGAACAACAGTCTTCACTGCCTTCAGAGCAAATTTATGAACAGCCGTGTGCACACTGGGACATTGTTGCAAGGATATTTGCATTCCTCTTTTGTCATTGCCTTCCTGTACAAACAAGCTAATTACCTCAAACACAGTTAGGAGAGCAGAATATAAATGCTAAGAGCAACCATCCTGCCAGCTGTATAAATTCACCATCTGCAGAGTCTGGCCTAGAACAGGGACTGTCTTTACCTGTTTGGTCTTCTCCAGTTCCTGTTTGAGGAGGTGGTTTTCCTGCTCCAGAAAACGAGTTTGAACCTTGATTTTAGACAGCTCGGTCTCCAAGGAAGACACCAGAGTTGATGACTGGGGAAAGTAAAAAACAAAAAAAAACGCTAAGTGAACTGGATCTCCATCTTCATGGAAAAATTCAGGATCACACAAAAGACTAATTCAGGAGACAGTCTGCGCAACAGCACTGGGCAAACTGTCTAGGCCATAAGAAAAGGAGGACTTGTGGCACCTTAGAGACTAACCAATTTATTTGAGCATAAGCTTTTGTGAGCTACAGCTCACTTCATCGGATGCACCAAAAGCTTATGCTCAAATAAATTGGTTAGTCTCTAAGGTGCCACAAGTACTCCTTTTCTTTTTGCAAATACAGACTAACATGGCTGCTACTCTGAAACCCGTCTAGGCCATAGTGGCTCCAACAAAATACCTATGTTAGAATTTTGTGGAAACAGGAGAGCCATGGTCTCTTAGCCTTCCCTAGGATTAGTTTTTAAAATGGAAGTGTGCTCTTCTACCCGCTTCTCAATCCCCCTTTTAAACACTGCCAAAGATCAGACCCTCTGATGCAGTTTCCCTCCCGGTCTCCACTTCTACAAACACCCATGTTTGCAGATGGGATTTAAAGAACAGTTTTGAAAGACTATGCACTGCTAAGAGATAGAGTGGTTGCTAGTTTCATGGGGGTGTCTGTGCAATAGCGTTCATTCCTGAAATCCAGTAGTGTCACACCGTTAACCATGAAATTGTATTACGCCGTACCTTAACTTGACAGTTTTCCAGTTCCTCTTTCAGCTTTGATCTCTCCCGTTCCCATTCTTCCAGTGTACACTTCCCCACTTCCTTTTCTTTTTGCCTGAGGATTCTTGCCAGCCGTTGATTAAGATCCTGCATGTCTGCTTGGTTTTTTGAATTCTTTTGACTAAGTTCTGCATTTTCAAAGTCTAGCTGCTGGTTCTTGGCTTTCAAATCTGATACCTGATTAAAACAGGAAGTATCAGAAATGACTAAATATATCTCTCCTGCACTGAAGAATAGGTTTAGGCATTACATACACAGTACAGTATTT
This sequence comes from Lepidochelys kempii, assembly GCF_965140285.1. Taxonomy (NCBI): domain Eukaryota; kingdom Metazoa; phylum Chordata; order Testudines; family Cheloniidae; genus Lepidochelys; species Lepidochelys kempii. Next base: position 128,013,805 of record NC_136385.1, on the reverse strand, counting down.
CTTTCATGCAAAGGGAATGGTTCCTATCCAGATTCTAATTCAGAATATGATGGCATGACCTACTTAAGCTGCTATGCTTTCCCAACAGCAGTATTCTAAGCCAGTCAGAACTCCAGTAACATATAAGTTTATTTGCTCTCGTTGTCATCTGTCTTATTCAGTCATTCTATGAAGAAATTTTAAGCTAAGCCAAACAGCACCACATTCTAACGCAGTTCACTTTCCTGATAGTTTGCTATGACTGACAAATCTCTACTCATCAATCCCTTAAAATTAAGGACTTGTTTACTCTTGCTGCGCTGCAGAAGTGCTTAGGGAAGATGTTACCTATGCTGATGGGAGAGCTTCTCCATCTCCCTCCGAGACAGTAGTTAGGTCAATGAGAGAAGCCCTCCCATCGACAGAGTGCTGTCTACACCGAGAGTTAGTGGGGTATAAACATGTCTGGTCTACACTGGGGGCGGAGGTATCGATCTAAGATACGCAACTTCAGCCACGAGAATAGCGTAGCTGAAGTTGACGTATCTTAGATTGATTTAGAATCACTTACTTCTCGTCCTCATGGTGTGGGATTGATAGTCGCTGCTCGCCCGTCGACTCCGCTTCCGCCTCTCGCCGTGGTGGAGTTCCGGAGTCGAAGGCAGAGCCATCAGGGATCGATTTATCACGTCTACACTAAATGCAATAAATCGATCCCCGATAGATAGATCACTACCCACCAATCCGGCAGGTAGTGTAGACATACCCTTAGGGACACCCCTAAGCGAAGGAGTTACACTGATATAAGTATGTATTTTCATTAGGAAGTCTTTCCAGGTTGAACAAAACAGAAAACACCTTAAAAAGTCTGTAAACTACTCTAAGTACCCAGGTAATGAAAGAGTGCAATTACCTCTAATGCAATATGTCAAGGAAACCTTTCACCAATACTGAACAGTGAAGGAGAACCTACAGTCATTTTAGAATATCTTTGAATTTAATGTATGCAAGGTGCATCTCCTCTTGCCTTCATGATATTTAAACTATGGGGCAGAAATTACCTTCTGCACTGAATGTCTCTTTACAGAAGAGACTTAGGAGGAAGCCTCAGTCTACATACCTGTTTTCTCAGGTTGTCAACCATCTTCTGCACGGCCACCTTCTCCTTTCTTATAGACTCTATTTTTTGCCTAAATAATGGACATTGAACAAAAGTATGGTAAACGGTTGTTTTTTTACGACATGCTATTGGAGAACTGGTTTAAAACGCACCATCCTTCCATCCTAAATAGTCATGGCTGAAAAATTCCTGGTTAGTAGTAGAAAGGCAGGGGATGGATCACTCAACAACTGCCTGGTCTGTTCGTTCCCTCTGAAGCACCAGACAGAGGCCACTGTCGGCAGACAGGATACTGGGTTAGATGGACTTTTGGTCTGACCCAGTAGGGCCGTTCTCATGTTCTTAAGGCAGGGGACTGCTGTTCTCACATAGTCACAGTCAGTGCTCGCCTTCCCTCTCTCCCCTCAGGGACTGATGTACTTGGTTCAAGAAAAACTTCCCCCTCTTTTCTGGAAGGCTCTGGCAATCCAAGGACCACATGTTTGACAGTGCTTCAGGAGAGAGATGGAAGTCAATGCATGCAAATGCTCCTTCCCCCACCCCCACTTATTCATGGTAGATGTCTTTGGGCACATCATTTCTGCACATCAGAAGCAACAAGGCCACTGCAAGCAGGTAGACCTGGTTGCTAAGCAATGTGAGCAGCTGCACAGTGCTTGGCCTGTGGAACACATCGGCAGATAGCTCCTCCGCCTGCCTTCCCACGTGCACACGGGGTGGCTATTTCTGCTGCTAAGCAAGGGGAGGGAGAGCATTAGTACACATGCTCAGTAGATCATTTAGTAGGTGATGTGCTTCTCTGGTGAGAGAGGTACCCTTTCCCCATCTGGCAACGTGCAGAGCAAGCAGAGGCTAGTATGAGCTCATATGCTGCCAAAACTCTACAGCGAATAAGTGCAGTCACTGGAAAGAATCACTGCCATTTTAAAGGCATGCAGCATTTCTAACAAGCAAGAGAACTTTGAGACAGACTTTTTACAACAGTGTAATGCTGTTGCAAAAAAAAAGCAAACATCATTCTGGGATGTATTAGCAAGAGTATTGTAAGCGAGACACGAGAAGTAATTCTTCCGCTCTACTCCGTGCTGATTAGGCTCAACTGGAGTATTGAGTCCAGTTCTGAGTGCCACATTTCAGGAAAGATGTGGACAAATTGGAGAAAGTCCAGATAAGAGCAGTAAAAATGATTAAAGGTCTAGAAAACATGACCTATGAGGGAAGATTGAAAAACTTGTGTTTGTTTAATCTGGAGAAGAGAAGACTGAGAGGGGACATGATAACAGTTTTCAAATACATAAAAAGTTGTTACAAGGAGGAAGGAGAAAAATTGTTCTCCTTAACCTCTTAGGATAGGACAAGAAGCAATGGGCTTAAATTGCAGCAAGGGTGGTTTAGGTTGGACATTAGTAAAAACTTCCTAACTGTTAGAGTGGTTAAGCATGGGAATAAATTGCCTAGGGAGGTTGTGGAATCTCCATCATTGGGGATTTTTAAGAGCAGGTTAGACTAACACCTGTCAGGGATGGTCTAGATCATACTTAGTCCTGCCATGAGTGCAGGGGACTGGACTAGATGACCTCTCGAGGTCCCTTCCAGTCCTATGATTCTATCCCAGAAGAGCAATAAGGGTGCTGTTTTTCTTGTTCACATTGCAGCTCACAATTAAAACTAGGAAGCACATGCATCATATGCCACTTTGTATTCTTACCACATTTCTTCTCGAGATCCATTTAGCTCCCGTAGTTTCAGGTTAGAAACACTTCCTTCCTCATTTAAAAGGGTTATTTCATTCTTCAGAATAGCATTTTCTTCTCTGAGCTTCTCGGCCTCACATCTACAGTATAGAGATAAGACAGTTGAAACACACCAATCTTCTTGTACCTCGTCCAGCTCCATTGGTTGAAGACAAAATACTCATTACAAAAGGCAAATTACTTCTGACAATTGAAACAGCAGAACTTCCCGTTGATAAATATCATATGGATCAATTTACATGGCTTTTATGTAACGCTTATCAAGAGCACCTCCCAGAGCATTGCATAGGTGCTGTTTTAATTTCATGCATTAATTGCATAAAAAGAAGTCTGTTACACTGAAATGTGATTGCAAACTTAAATTACACCTCTGTAATCCAGTAAAAATTTCAGTGTATAATTTTACAGAACTTTTTGTTTGTAACGTGATTTGAAGACAATGTAATAGTTCAGACAGTTTGAAATCAATTGTTTTGCCGCACTTTGCATATTGTAATGTATTAGACCATCTGTTTCGGGAATAGCAGTTCAATACAATGGGAATACCAGCATGAGAAGTAGCAGAATTTGACCTGTCTTTTCTTTTGTTTGCAATTTTAGAGTAGATGCTTTTAAAATCAGGTTCTAGTCATGATGCAACACTTGAAAGGGTCATTCCAGGCTTCCCATAAGAATTTAATAAAAAGTTAGCAGCCATTTGTAACCACTTTGTGTAATCTCAAGAGAATTAATTCTTTAACTGCTAAACTTCAGCAAAAATGCAGGTAATTTATTATAAGCTACATGTGTTCTTAGTTATGCTGGTATTTACCATGTCACATACTTAATGGCTTCTGAAGGATTTAAGTACTCCTATTGAGAAAATTACTAAGATTGTTTAGTGTTAACTTTAACATTTGAGAAAATTGCAGCTCTGTTAACACCCTGAGTTACAGGCCAAGAACTAAGGCAAGAGAAGCGGAGAGATTATTAGTATGAAAGTTAAAAGCACTCCAAAGAAGTTACAGTAATGTTCTTTCACATTAAAATGTTTGTTTCATTGAGACTTGTTAACTAAAATACACTCTGCAAAAATAAATACATACAATCACACTGAACAGTTGACAAATTGCTCTTGCGTTACCGTCACTGCTTTTAGAATACCATCACGTACATAACTGCACAGAAAATTAAAATTAACCTACAAACTTTCATAATCCACATTAAAGTAGTTTGCTTACTAGTCATTACAGTCCAAGGCACTGTCTTCTAGTCAAGGTTAATCTACTAGTTAATGTGATGCAAGCATAAGGAAGTCAGTAGCAGTTACATGCCAGTCAATGAATGCTAGCAGGTTAGTAGTTTTCTAAGCACAGCAAGCAGCAAAGTTAGATTTTTGCGGGGAGCACAAATATGTCCCAATTTTTTTAAAGTGTACATTACCTCAGGAGTTCAACTTTTTGCTGTAGCTCACTACATGTGCTTTGCAAATCATGTATCGCTGAATACAACTCCTCTTTCTCATCTTGAGAATACATCTCTTTTTGCTTAACCAGAGATGTAACTTTCTCTTTCAGCTTCCTGTTGAGCTCTTGTAGCTCTCTTTTCTCCGTTGCCAGGTCTTTTATTGTGGTCTCACATTGGCCATGTTTGTCTTGCAGGACTTTAAACATTAAAGTATGTTCTTCCAGTTTTCCAAGTCTGTGCTGCAGTCTTAAGTTCTCACTGTGCATCTCTATCTTTTCCCGTGCATATTGGTCACGGGCATCTTCCAGTTCCTTAACTTTTTCCAGGAGCTGTGTTTTTTCTTGCCTGAGTTTGACACTTTCTTGATTACTTTCTTCTAACCTGAGCTGCAGGCTTGTAAGTCTTGGTACATTCTCTTCTAGTTTTTTATTTTGTTCAAACAACTTTATCATTTCAGATTTCAGGCCCTTGTTTTCTTGCTGGATTTCTTCCTGTAAGGACAGAAGTGCAGATTGTGCCCTTGATCTTTCTTCTAGCTCTTCAATCTTTTCCCAAAGCTGAGGTACTAGACTGTTCTGCTCTCCATTCTCTTTAGATGCTCCATAGACCGTCTCAAGTTGGAGAGAAGCTTCAGTTATTTCCTCAGCCTTCTTTAGTTCAGTCTGTAGCCTAGAAACTTCAGAACAAAGCTCTTTACAGGCTGTAGCATGATCAGACGTTATTTTTGCCACCTTGCTATCTTCCTGAGAACATTCCTTCTCTCTTTTAACATCTTCATAGAACATCTTCAACTTGGGAACCACCTCAAAGATTTTCTCAGGCTCTGTCTGTCTCATTTCCAGCACAGACACTTTGGAAGCCTGATCTTGCTTCTTGTCATTAGCTTCATTATATTCTGCTTTCAATACCATTGTACTTTCCAGAAGCTGACCAATCTGTATTTTCAGGGCATGGTTCTCTACCTTAATGTCTTCATACATCTTCTTTAGACTGGAATAAGCCTCAACCATTTCTTCAAGCTCCTTAGTTTTAGCCTCCAACAATGAAAGAACAAGCAAGTTTGCTCCATGATCTGTCTCTTTACTGCCATCTTGCAGATTTTTGAGAACATTACCCTCAATTTGCTCTATCCTGTCTTGCACCTGAGATTCTTCCATCTCAGAATTTGATTGGTCAAAACTGGAAAGTTTTCCTGACTCTTGCTCCAGTTGCTGTAACCGCTGCTGTAGCCTGACAATCTCAGAAACCATTTTCACATTTTCCTTCACAGCCTGCTCATGCACCTTCTGTAGGTTTGTAAGAACCTCTCCATCCTCTTCCAATTGTTGCAAGCCAGACAGTGCTGAAACCTTGCTCTTCACTTCTGCATATTCATTTGCCAAGGCATTGTAGTCATTCCTGAGTTTGGCAAAATCAAGTGTTTCCTGCTGCAATTTCTTTATTGTTTCTTGAAGCTTTAAGATTTCCAAACTCATCTGTGCCTTCTCTTTTTCTGCTCTCTCGTGGGTCTCTTTGTTTAAACCCTCTAAAGCAAGAAGTTTGGAATTCAGTTTGTATTTCTCTTGCTCATATGCAGTCTCAAGCACTTCAAGCCTTTGGCTAACCAGCTTCCTTTTTTCCTCTACCACAGACATTTGTTCTTCTCTGTCTTTTAGCTCTCTTTCATAATCATTTTGTTGCTGCAATATTTTATTCTGCAACTTGTCCTCTTGTTTTTCAGCAACATTTCTCAGATCCTGCAGCTCTTTCTGGAGCTGCTCCTTTTCACACATTAACTTGTTCACAAGTTCCTTGAAATTCTTCTCTAGGAGTTCTTTCTCCTGTGTTAGTACAAAAGAAATGGCCTTTTTGCTCTCCAGCATTTCCTTCAGTTGCTCTTGGGCTTCAGCATATTCCTGGATGATTTCATCCTTTTCGAATTCCCACTGAGATTTCTCCTCATGCTGTTGTTCGGCGAGTTCTTGCAGCTCTCGTTGGTAGCGTTCTTCAAGATTTCGTAGTGCTTCTTCATACTTGTTCACAATCGTTTGTCTGTCGACAGAAAACTGAGTTTCTGTCTGAGATGTTCTTCTGTTATACTCAGTTTCCATTTTTTTCCTAAATATGGTCAACATAACACATTACTAAAACCTCTGCCAATTCCAGAAAATATGTCTGTTTTCAAACTATTTAATGAAACAACTGAAATTTACACATTTAATCACGTTTCAGACCAATATATTCAATAGCTGGATTTTTCTTTTGAGACCCAGAGTTACATTTAAGAGAGACAACCTGTTCCGATTCAAAAAAATCTACTTGCCTGGCAAAGAACATAACTCATGCAGTATTCTCAGTGGTAGTTGTGACGTTATTGACTTAAACTGGGACCATACAGAACATTGTTGCAACCAAGGCCCTGTAGTGGCACCAAATCTTGTATAAAGGGGGTCAAATAAGGTGTTTAAGACAAGGTTATGATTACGCTATCTGTGTGCATGTATCATTTTTGCATTTAAAGATATAAATATTGGCTCTATACTGTCTGTGTTTCAAACTTGTGCTATGCTTCTGGGTGACACCCCAGACAAGTTGGTGTCAGCTCTGCCTAGCCTGCTTGATGGCCCATTAAGGGCCATCAGCTACACAACTGACCCACTGAGAGAAGGCAGACACACCTTGTGACACAGCAAGGCATGCAGAGACCTGCCTATGGACAGAATTCTGAGGTTTTTCCAGGCCATGTGATGGACAGCTTGTCTTTGAAACAAAGAAAAGAAAGACCACATGGCAAGAGAATATAAAAAGCTGCTGCAACTCCTCCATCTTGTCTTCAATCCTGCTTCATACCTCTGGAGGGACTTTGCAACAAACGGAAGCTCTACACAAAGGACTGATGACCTATCCCAGCTGTGGATGTACTCCAGAGCCTTGATTTGAACCTACAGTTTATTTCATCACTGCTACAAGCCTGAACCAAGAACTTTGCCATTACTGTGCGTAATTGATTCCATTTAACCAATTCTAGCTCTCATCTGTATCTTTTTCCTTTTATGAATAAACCTTTAGATTTTAGATTCTAAAGAATTGGCAATAGCATCATTTGTGGGTAAGATCTGATTTGTATATTGACCTGGGTCTGGGGCTTGGTCCTTTGGGATCAGGAGAACTTTTTTCTTTTACTGGGGTAATGGTTTTCATCAACCATTTGTCCCCATAACGAGTGGCACTGGTGGGGATACTGGGAAACTGGAGTATCTAAGGAAATTGCTTGTGTGACTTGTGGTTAGCCAGGGGGGTAAAACCAAACTTTTCTCTGTTTAGCTGGTTTGGTTTGCCTTGCCTTGGTGTGCATAGAAACCCCAGCCTTGGACTGTAATTGCCCTGTTTTAAGCAATTTGTCAAGAATTGGCACTCTCAGTTGGGTCCCACCAGAACCAGCATTGTTACAGTAATCTTACCAAAAATAGGCACCAGTTGATGCACATGAGTGGAACCCTTTCAATGATGCTTCACATGAGAGAAAGGGGTCTCTGCTCTGATCAACTTTCAGGTTCAGGGCCAGAGATTTAGCTTTTGGGTTTGAGAACCCAAGCAGTAATTTTAAAAAGTCTTTCAATAAATACACAAAGAATGTAAAGGGCATGGACACTGAATTGGATTTACCAATTGACTGTGCTTTAGGTCCTATTAACTAGTTTGATTTTATATCTATATTTATCAGCAGTTGAACTGAAACCAATATTAAGCATCCAGTCTAAAAAACAGAAGAAAAGGCTTTTGAGTACCAACAGTTTCACATATAACAATAAAAACAGCTCTTCTAGTATAGTTCTTACTATTAGAACTTGAAAGAAGAGTCAAAACAGATTAAAGATCGGGAATAACCTCTTCTGAACTAGTTCAGTCTCGGTGTACCTGCCTAGCAGACAGCCCAAACAGTGCCATCTCACCTTTCTTCTTGGAGTTCCTGTTGGTGTTTTTCCAGCAATTTGTGTTGTAGCTCTTCCCTCTCAACAGCATGCTTTTCTGTCAGGCTTTTCAGCTGCTCATGGAAACCACGTTCTACCTCCCCCTTTTCTTCTTGTAGGGTCTGCACCAGAGCTCTCATCTTTTCTTCCATCCAAATCCCATTCTGAACCAGCGCCTCCCGTTCTCGGTTAAAACTCTCTTGTACCTGCTCCAGCCTAACCTGGAGCTCTTCCTCATGTCCTAGCTTCAGCAGTTCTTGGAGATTAGCCTTTTCCTTATCAAAGCTCATCTGTAAGTCGTTTCTCTCCTCATTATGTTTACAGTCAATCCTTTCTTGTTCCTCTTTGAGCATCGCTGTCTCTCCCTGGAGTGCTTCAATTTGGTTTCTAAGGGCACTTATTTGCTTTTCCATGGTTTGCCTCTCTTCATTATATTTCTTCACCATGTTTTCTTGCTCCTTTTCACAATGGGTCTTGGTCTCAACTAGTTTTTCATAATTGCTCATCTGTGTTAAAAGTAAAATGCAGTGGTTTATTTTCTAGCTTACAGAGGAGCAATATTCTCATTTGCACATTAGTGTCTTAAACTGCCTTTCCTCACAGAAGCAGAATAGGAACGTTAGAGCAGTCAGCTTGATTTCTTAAAGTGGCAAGGATAATATTTACACATATACAAATGAAATTAACGTTGCATGTTTTTATGAAACCAACAAAAGAAAGCAGGGTCCCAACTGATTTTCACGAGTCAGGAAGGGTAGGTCTAGACCAGAGTTTGTGGTCCTGTTTTAACTTTAGTCAAAATCCTTCAGTTAAGCTTTTCATTGTTGATTCACCAAGAAAGTAAATATATTAAGCCATGCAAAAGAAAAGAGATCTGCTCTTCAAGGAAAAACTGATTCCCAGAAGCAGCAAACTATTGTGTCTCTCCCCTCCATGCTTCTTATCCCCAATTGTGGGGGGGGTCATCAGTTTTGTTAGATTACAAACTCTCGGTGTCTGAGACTCCCTTTTACACAGTTGTATTGTATGTATGGATGCAAACTAGGTATATTTTCAGCTGGGAAGGTGGGATAAGGAGATAGTCTGAAAATCCCCACACTATCACAGGATGGGCCACAGTTTAATTTTGCCAAGCTGCTTAAACTTCACTTTTATCAACTTTCCATCCAACAGGAGAAAGATTAGAGGCCAACCCAGACACACAGCTGGGGATTGCAGGTAAATGGCAGCAAGAAAATGAACATCCAAGGCCACGTCCCTCCCAAGGGAACCATGAAGAGATGAGGGAATTTCCGAGACTTTATTTGTGAATGAAGATAGCTTACTGTGTCTTTGAGCTCCTGTTTCAGAAGCTGTAGCTCCTTGTGGTGTTGCTCCTTCATTCGTTCTATGACCATTTCTGCTTCTATGCTCATATTTAGTGGATTGCAATCTTCAGAACCAAGCCCTAAAAAAAAAAAAAGTGTGTGTGTTTTTGTGAAGCCTCAAGTGACCAGATGTTCAAGCAAAGCACCTCACCATCTACTCTCCTGGATTTATTGAAACTCAAGGACATCAGTGACTACAGCAGGATTCTGTAACCGTGCAGCTCAGGCTCAAACCATCCCAGAGGCACCTGGGGCGAAGCAATGCCAAGCTTTCATTTCAGTCTCAATTCTTAACACAGTGACCGTCTGCTCCCCAGCGGCAATACTTCCCCGAGGTTAAATATCAGAATGGGGGCCCCACTCCTGGGCTCTCACTGAACTACCCACAGTGCAGCTTTGGGGGGAAGGGGAGGACGGAGGTGCTGTAAACCTTGCATTAAGCTCCCCTATACACTCTCCCCATGCTGGAATAATTGGGCACAGACCTCATCAGCCAGTGTCAATCTGAACAGCTGTCAGACATCTTTGACTTCTGCTTGCTGAAGCCATAGCCAGGAATCATTGCTGCATACGGCCACTGGAGCCGTTCTCTCTACGCCAGCTTCATGTCACCAGAGGTTCCACCTTGCAAGGGGGCAGTTCTCCCTGGACCAGATAGGTCAGCTCTGGGGCCTGGCTTGGCTGGCAGCTTGGCATACAGCAGCTGCACCACACTAAAAGAAATGGCCCATCCTCTGCCTGGTCTCATGTTGCCTTGGTGGGGTGGTGGACGTGGTGGTGCAGGATTAGATAGGTACAAAAAAAGTTACCTCAGTTTAGTGAAGGAAAATATACGTGTTTTGTAGATTAAGGAAAATAAAGGGGTTTTAGCAGCTATGAGAAACTTTGAAAATATAGGAAGAAAAATGTACTTGGCAAGATCAGTCGTAAAAATGCTGCGCTCAAAATGTGACGGATAAGAAAGAGACGCCTCTGACCACCAGGAATGGCACCCTCTAGTGTGCACAGTAAGGAAAAGTTGCTCTGTGTTGCCCCAGGAGTGACCCCGAACACACCAATGTCATCCCAGAGAAAGAGGCCCAGCCACAAAATCTTGTCTACTCAAGGCTGGCAAAGGGGTCAGCGCCAAACTGCCCTAGACTGGTTCTTGACTAAAGGTAGCAATTGGCAATGACATCACTTGTCTGTATGAAAAGCTGAGCTCTTAAAGGGTTTGTTACTAGTACCTGCCTGACCAAGTTGGACCCACCCACATGGGTTTGAGTACCCCTGGGTCTAGTCCTTTCGTGAGTATTCTGATCAAATGCTCATGACTGTGTGGTGCTGTATGGGTGTTGTAATAGCTTATTATTTAGGCTTTTAGACGTGCTTAGAGCAAGTGTATAAACACCATTTGGCTTGTACATTTAATAAACGAATTAACAGTTGACTTGGTGGTGTGGTAATATCCTACCCTACTACGACTGCTGATAATTCCAGCAGGGGGACTGCTCCAAGTGTTTGAATATTTGGGATTTCCTGATGTCAGAAAGTTTCAAGTTGTGCCTAGTTCTGGAATATCAACTCCCATTTAATCCCTCTTGTCACAAAAAACTTCTAGAGCTGAGAGTTCTCTATAATCCCTCCACTAGAATACAGCAGAAGAGCCTACTCCAAAACACCTAGAGGAAATATCCTTTACCTTGGTCAGGCTCCACACCACCGCTTCCCCCATTTTTAATGTCAAACTCCTCATGCAGTGAGCTTTCCAGAGAAGGCCTAAATATTCTGCCTTGAGTACGATACTCTTCCAGCTCAGACTGGAGTTCATCGATCTGGTCTTGCAGCTCCTGAGTAAAAACACACCAGAATGAAAGAGAGCAAGTCACGGGAACAGATATATTGCAACACACAGACTAAATGACAGGACATTCAGAGTGGTTTATTTTACGAGATCAACTTGCCAAAAATCCTGGAGTAGCCCAAGAACAGCACTAATTATCCTCCCATCCACAAGACTTATCGCTGTCCTTTTCCAAGTTCCAACATGCACAGGTAACTCTGAGATGTGTGTTTACTCACTGAACTATCACAGCACATTCATACTGAACGTACACTTTGCGTATGAAACATATGAAGCGTTAATACCCTACATTCTGGCCTGCTTCCCACTGGTTGTTACCCAGGATACAACGTAGGAACCTTTCGAACATAATTGTGAAATATCTGCAATGACTGACAGGGGAACCACCCTTCTGCTGTGACCTTGATATGAAAGTTACAGGCTGTGGTTCCCTCGCTACACATTAATTCATTTACCATCTGTTACTTTTGTCCAGTGGCCAACAGGATACCCTGACTCTTTGTGCCACATACGACACACTGAGCACACTGCATTAGCGTTTATTGGGGCAAATGAGTACCTAAGCTAGGATGCATGTACACTAATTCCTGTAGATTTGGAATATGTCCATAAAATCAACACTGAAATTTCCCTCCCCCAACCTCCTCCCCAACACCTTCAGAGTTGACAGTCCTTCAAAGTAGCGAGCTGCATATTCACATAAAAACATGGAGAGGCAAATATTTGGCCCACAGAAATCATCTGTGAGAAAGCGGGTATGAATGTAACTAGTTCTACAGGGGTTTTGGCTTTAGCTCCCAAATTGGTGGAATCTCCCAATGGTAGCAGAGTGACATTACTGCTGGGGATTAAATGTCATCTAAACCCAGGGTATTCCTTGTGGAACAAGAAAGCTCATCCATTCTGATTTGAGTGTTTGCAGCCACAGCAGTCCTTAGAAAGTGGACAAATTAGAGTAGATATTTTGGGGCACAAATTACAACAAGAAATTTGAATCAGGGTGGGTTGATTTAAATCACAGCATTTTATATCATGATTTCAATCAGCAAGCAGAAAACCTTGATTTAATTTTAATTGTGTTTTGCATCTGTACTTCGTTATTTACCTAAAGAAAGGTTGAGTCTGATTGGTTGGTAATCTGTAAAACAACTGAACACAGCCTTTTCGCTACATTTGGCACTTCCTTTTGCTAACCAGGAGGATACACTATATTTATAAACTTTTATTTAAGCAACTGTGTAACATAACTTACGTTTATTCAGATTCTTAATTTTTATATTTTTCATTATGTTAGAAAATTATAAATGATGCATCTCTTATTTACTAGATGACTGTTTTCTTGCAATTTGTGTCCATCCCTATTTGGATGGAGATTCAAAATCAACTAAAAATGCATAAAAATGGTATTTTAAAATTAAATACACTGGATACATATTTTGCATTTAAAACTAACTGATTTGTTAAACAAAAGAACTAGTTTTATCTGTAGTTAGCGAATTGAACGGATTGTTTCTAGTCATGTCTTTCAAGATTTTAGAACGAATAGATCTCATCATCTCACACCAAGTTATTATTCAGATTTGAAGCAAAAAAACACACACACACAACCAAAAAACAAGCTTTCCTGCTTTTTTAACTCCCAACGGGTTTCTTAACTTGGAATTCGCTCAGGGGTTCTCAAACTTCATTGCACTGCAACCCACCTCTGACAAAAAAGTTATTACATGACCCTGGGTGCGGGGAGAGAGGGCCGCAGCCTGAGCCCCACTGCCCCGGATGGGGATGTAGCTCGGGCTTCAGCCCTGGGTCCCAGCAAGTCTAATGCTGGCCCTGGCAGGCCCATTAAAATGGGGTCGGGACCCATTTTGGGGTTCCAACCCAGAGTTTGAGACCACTGAGCTAGTCAATGAACTGAACTAGTTGACTAAACTGAAATGAAGAAAATATTCTCTCTGCACCTGCAGAAGAGGCTGCTGCTGTCAAAAGTTGGTTAGCACTTCAGCAAACTGGTTCCAGGTGTTAAACAGCGACGTCCGTCGGTTCACTTTCTTTACAGGTTGGCAGCCAACGTGTACTGCTTAGTATTGTTTTTTGTGCAGTTTAATTTAAATGATTTCAATATACTCTCATATGTTTAGGTCTTAGCATGAGTTGTCAAGTTCAAATTTAATTTCAGGTCGCTTTTTCTGTAACCATCATGTGTTTAAATTTTAAGAAATCTGATTTTTTTTAAATTTAAAAAGTCAATTTTCATCCCCCCTGGATTACAGGCACAAGATTTCAGGCAAAAAAAGCTCCTTTTACATGCAACTGTTCTTTCGCCCTTCTCTTGGGCAGCCAAAGGTGGTAGCGAGTTTCACAATGTGAGATCCAACTTGTTCCAAAGGCTAACAAACAGCCAGAAGGTAACTTTTGCCTGGAGCTGTCTTACGATTGGCTAACAAAAAAGGCTTCATAACCCAATCTTAATGATCTCTCAAGGTGCTCCCCTTTGGCATGGTTATTTTCCTTGAAAAGCATCAGCTACGAGAGGGGCTTTTTGGTCAAAAGGCTTGCACTGGTCTAACAACGGGGGGCCATTATTTAGCTTATAGAATAGCAAACTCACCTGCGTCTTATTACACACGGCTCTCGATTCCTAGGAGAACGCTGTGTCAAGCACAGAACTGAGTTCCAGTGCTGAAGTTGGTGTCTCCCACCCTTTGAGTCACTCACCCTGCACTGCTGTTCATACTCGTTTTTCATTTGTACCAATCTCTCCTCCTGCAGGAAAAACTCGGCACTGCCGGGATCCAGGTCGCCGAACTACAACACAGCATGAAAGCGAATCTAGTTAATCCTGCCTTGTGAATAATCCTGGAGCTGAATTCAAGGCCAGGCCCCAATTCCCAGGCATTCCAGTCAGGCTGTGTTTTATTTATATAGAAAATACTGTCAGAGGGGACAGACAGCAAGAGATCAAAACAATTTCCTAGGCAACAGACCAGCTGTTATTTCACAGTCCCGCATGCTCATTTAACTAACTTCAGTTCCAGTGGGTATTTTGATTTTTAGCCAAAAATGTATAATGCAACTATAAAAGTACCTATCCTGAAAGGGTAAGCTGATTAATGTAGGAATCGTTTATTGGATTAGAGTCTCAGAAGATTCTACAGTTATGTCTTTTAAGAATATTGACAAATGTGAAATAACCAAGAAGATCCAATCCTAAATTACAGTGCAGTTTATTATAACATGACCACCTGAATAATTTGTTCACCCCAATTTTTAGCTCAGATTTAAGAGCGCAAGGGCTCCTAATGTCGTGTCTTTATTTAAGGCAGGATCCCAGAAAAGGATCCATGCAAGTGTGTCTATGTGACTCCCTTTCTGTGATTAGGACCATAGAAAACCAGCTCTGCAGGAAAGAGACTGTTTCCTCTGGGATTTGGAAAAATGCTTCACCCACTTTAGGGTACTATACAACACAGCAAGTCATTTACTGATAATTTAGGAAAATATAACCTGTAGTAACACTCAGCCACAGTTCTCAGAGTAACCAAGGTCCACTGTGGTCATGTTCACAGTGAGGGTCTTCTGCTCGCGGTTAAATCAGCATCAGACAGCCACCCTTAAGGAATTTGCTCTCTATTAGACAGGCACAACGGAAGGAAGGGAGGCTCACCTTCTCGGCCAAGACATTTTCCAAGTTTCTTTGCAGTTTGCTCGTCAGGCTCTTGTACTCTAACAGCTTCTGTCCAGTCTCCAACAGCTCGCTCTCTAAACGGCTGTTTTCCTAAAGGAGAAGTGATCTTAAAGTTCTGGCATATTTTTGTTTGTTTTAAAAACTTTCCAAACACTGATACCTAGGAAAGTCCACAGTGAGTCAGGTCAGAAGGTACATTTGTCTTGCCCAGAAGTAGGCCCAAGCCTGGATTCTGATACAGATACTGGTACAAATGTCAGTTGCCAACAAGAAGTGTGAATTTGTCTGCTGGTAAAAAATGGAAGACCCCTCTTGTCACACCAAAGTCATGCACGGGAAGGCCGGAACCTGCAAGCAGCGTACAAAGCAAAGAGCAACCTCTAGTCCTGTCTTGAGACTCTTCTCCCTAGTTTTCCCTGCTTTCCTGCATGCATCTGGCCAACAGCTGCCTAAGGAAGAGATGACAACCTTCCAGGCAGACGAGAGGATTGACATCAGCAATATCTTTAAAGGCCCTCCTTCCCCACACCCAGAGCTTGTTTGCCTAGAGCCTGCTCCCCTTAGTTTATTTCTGCCCAGTTGAAAAAACAAACTATGAAGTTTGAGAGTAAAAGTTGCCCGATCTGATTGTATTCAGACTAGAACAAGATCAGTTACGAGTTTGCTATTTCTAAAAACATTTTGGAAAGGAACCTGAATCTGGGGCCCAAGTACACATGGCCTCAGCTCAAAAAACACAACCCTGCAGTCAGACTGTTTTGAGAATACGGATCCAATTGGAGAATTCGTTTATGGGGGGTTTCAAAGCTGTATTTTCATATGTCAGGACCTTAGCAGTAAGATGTTTCCTCTCCTAGCTGGTGGCCAGATGATAAAACAGACAGCCATCAAGCAGAATTTACTCCTGGGGGAATTCTGCACCACTGTGCATGCACATAATTTATGTTCCCCCGCAGATTTCTTTGCTTCTCTGCAGAAAAATGATTTTCTGACAGGGAAGCAAAGGGAACCCACAAGTGCAGTCATGTGACCCTCCCAAGCAGTATGTTTTGGGTGCCCAGAGCAGCAGGCAGAGAGATAAATCACTGTGAGGGAGGGGGCGGGACTGGGGAAGACCTGGCTGGTGGCTCTACCCTGTGCCCTGCTAGTCCCAGCTGGGCTGGGGAGGACAGGATTTCCTCTGCATCCAGGGCTGGGTCAGATCCACCCCCAGATTTCTCCCCAGCTGCAGAAAGCTCCGGCACCCATCGCTCCTCAGCTGCAGTGGGAGGGATTGCTGTACAGGGAGCTGCTCCCCCATCTGCCCAACCCCCATGCATCCAGATGCCCTCATATCTAGACCCTCCCACTGAGCCTCACACTTCTGCACTCAGGAACCCCCCCCCTGCATGAGCCCCACTCCCCCTGCACCTGGACCACCCCAACAAGCCACCCACACCTGGATCCCCACCCCACTGAGCCCAAACTCCCCCAGCATTTGGACCCCCCACACCCAGAGCCCCCTGCCAAGCTCTATCCCTCCCACACCCAGGCCCCCTCTGCTGAGCCCCAACTACGTTCACTTGGGCCCCCTGCAGAGTCCCATTACTGTTGCACCCAGAACCCCCCCAACAAGCCCCTGTGCATCCAGACCCCCCCCCCAGCCCCCAGATCCGCTACTGAGCTGCCCACATCCAGCTTACCCCAGACAGAACCCTCTCAACCCACATCTGGATCCCCCCCACACTAAGCCCCTCCACACTTGGATCCTGCCTTGCTGAGTCTGCCCACACCTGGTGCACCTGGCACAGAGGGGCAGGGCCCTGGAGTGTTTCTGGGGCAGGCCCGGTCCTTGCGCTGTATCAGGGTTGGGTGCAGCCTCACTGCTGAGCCTGTGTCCCATGAGGGAGCTGCACAGTGATCCCCCACCTCTGTGCAGCCAGTGGCCTGTGCTCCCCAATGCCATGCTGGAGCCTCCACATTTATTTGACAAATAAAATGTGCAGAATTTTAAAATATTGTAGGCATATTTTTATTTTCAGGTGCACAATTTTTAATTTTTTTGGCGCAGAATTCCCTCAGGAGTAAGAATTGTCCATCTGGTGTCTGGGTTGACCAGACATGTACACGCTGCATACCACAGCTACAGAGTCTGGGAGCCTTATGACATCTAGGCAACAGTCTACCCAGGCAAGTCAGAAGAACCCTTTTAAATACACCTATACAAATCATGCTGCTAAAGGTAATTTCAGCCCGTACAATACACACAGTCATTGATTCTCTTAACAAGGGCTAAGTGACAAAGTCTGCAACTTCAGCCAGCCCTTTGTTACCTTTAGGGAAAGGGTGAGCCGGTCACGGACGTAGTTCTCTTCCGTTTTCACCTTCTCAATCTCCTGTTCCAGCTCCAATCGCTGTTTGCCAGCCTGCTGCAGGATCTGCTCTCGCTCCTTCCGGAGTTCATTCTTTAAAGCTGCAGTGCGTTCTTTGTATTCCTCATCCAGCTTCCTATTAACACAAGAGAGGATGGTAAGAAAAGTGGGCAAACACCATTAAAAAGCAAGTAGGGTAGAAACAGTCACACAGAAGCAGCTGGGTCTTACACCAACAACCCCTACACAAGAAAAAAAAAGACTCACGGGAGAGAAAGCAGTGATGCACAGATCAGTAACATACACAGCCACCAGCCGTACTGTACAAGGCACATCCCATGCTATGTTCTTCATAAGCTGCTCTGTTTTTAGGATTAAATTGGATTTCTATCTCACCGATCCAAATCTTAAAGTTAGAGTTCAACTCAAATTATATTTGTGGAAAACAAAAATGTAACACTTCCTGCCAGCTAATCAGGAAAGCAAAATGAGAGCACGAAAACCAGGTGCGAGGACCATGATGCCAAAAAAGAGGGAATTGTACAGATGGAACTGGGTTGCACAGAATTTGGAGACCTTTGGTACTATAGAAATGGGTGGTAGGAAAGTGGAAGACAGGAAGATTAGCCAAATTGATCCTGAGCCCTTCAGAACGTGTGTACACACACACACTTACTTCAGCCTGAAGTTTTTCCTTAGAGCCACACACATGCAGCAAAGCAATTATCTAATTTTTATGTACAACCAACACTGTATACACATGCAATGACCGAACAAAATGGAGAGACCTGTGCTCTCCGATCACTCCGGCCCCCTTCAGGTAGCGAAGGCGGAAATGCAGGTGGGCTGCCATACCTGAGGTTGTATTCATTCCGGCGCTCTATGGTAGCATGGTGGTCGTCAACTTCCGAGGCCATAAGAGATTTCAGTTTTTCAGCTTTTTCCAAATCTGAGCGCAGCTTCTCTTTTTCTCTCACCACTTGGTCAACTCGCTCCCTACCGAAAGGGAGGAATCCTGGATTATACGCCCTTTCCTGGCTCCCCAGCACCCAAAAAAGTCTCACACACATTTCAAGGCCTGAGGAATACCCAGTTTTCTCCCCCCACTCTACATCCCTCCTGCCTCCAGGTCATAGCCACCTTCCTCTTTGTGAAAGATCGATGGGCTTGTCCCATCAGTTCTAGTTCTTCATCGGCTCGGGCACAAGTGCATTGTTGCCTCAATTTGTGCTGGCCAAGACTGACGAGCCTAGGAACTGCTCTGGAGTAGTTTAATTTCCTGCACTGGTGGAGCTGTGCCACTGGGCCAGGCCACCTTCTGTCCCATTCTTTTGTTTTCACTGGTTTGATTACCTCTGGCACCTCACTCTTGTGCTGTACCCACCTGGCAACTGGATTTGTTTTTAATTACTCGGTGTCTGTTGGATTGGCTACATTTGACAGCTCCCTTAAGGGAGCTCGATTTTCAATTTGTTCCATCTCTCTACTGGTAATTCTCATCCTGGAGTGGAGGTAAAGTAGAGTGGTTGAAGTGTACAGATGAGAGCTTACTCCTTTGCACTTTGCTGGAGACAGTTCTGTCCTTGGGGTCTTTTATTCAAAATCTCTTCCAGCACAAACCCGAATGGCAATGTAGTGAAAGGAGATGGGACCCTCCAAGCACTGGCAAAGGGATGACTATCATGCAACTGCAGCTCTCATCAGGCCTGACAAACTCACTATACCTACCACATTGCTGTCATGGTATTTATCCATAAAGAATGTTGGGTAAAGTACCAAATAAAAGCTCGTAGAATGCTGGTCATCACAAGCATTGAGAGATGTATGTATGGGTGTCATGCAAGGAGTTTCAGAGTAACAGCCGTGTTAGTCTGTATTCGCAAAAAGAAAAGGAGTACTTGTGGCACCTTAGAGGCTAACCAATTTATTTGAGCAAGCTGTAGCTCACGAAAGCTTATGCTCAGATAAATTGGTTAGTCTCTAAGGTGCCCAAGTACTCCTTTTCTTTATGCAAGGAGTTGTGTCTATGTGCTAAAAATGTTTAAACTAGGTAACCAGGCAGGGATGATAAACAAGTTTTTCCCTGACAAAGAAATGTTGAGTGACCTGTCTGCTCAGGCCTTTGAGGTAAATTAAGCACAACACAAGGGGAGATACATTTGCACGTAAGTCAACAGGAAAAGCCAGATTGACTGGGGGATGTGAAATCAGCCTGGGAAGGCACCAGAAACAAGAGCCAAAGCGGGTTGTCTTGCGTTTGGGAGAACAGAAGCAGAAGCAAAAAGAGATTTTTCTGATGCATTTCACGAGGAACACTCCTGGCGGAAGGGAGTGATTCGTGAAAAATCTGGCTCCTGATTTGACTGAAAATCAGCAAGCTCTGCAAAGGACTCTGAGAAAAAAACTGTTTGAGACAAAGGGTAGTCTACGTGATCGATCTATCAGGGATCGATTTATCGCGTCTAGTGTAGACGCGATAAATCGATCCCCGATCGCTCTGCTGTCGACTCCTGTACTCCGCTGCGGTGAGAGGCGGAAGCGGAGTCGACGGGGGAGCGGTGGCAGTTGACCCTGCGCCGTGAGGACGTGAGGTAAGTCTACCTAAGATACGTCTACTTCAGCTACGCTATTCTCGTAGCTGAAGTTGCGTATCTTAGGTCGATTCCCCACCCCCCCAGTGTAGACCAGACCAGAGGATTGTAGTCTGCTAAAGTTATGTCTAGACTCTTAGAAGCGTATTCTACTTCTGTTTTATTTGTAACCAGTCCTGTTTCCACTATCCTTACTCAGTATCACTTAAAAAAAATCCATGTTTGTTAATAAATTTGTTTTTCTTTTATCAAAAGTAGACCTCAGCGCTGTAATATTAAGCAAAGTGTGAATTCTTAGCTGAATCAAACAAGCTGGGGTGTACCCTGCCTCTCTGGAGATAATGAACTTGGTAAGTTTCTTTGAGTGTCCAGTAACAGGACTGGATACTCCAGGCGTAGGTGCTGGAACTAAGGGGGCTGCAGCACCTCCTGGCTTTCTATTATAAACATGGCTTACAGTTTGTTTCAATGGCTCACAGCACTCCCACTATACAAATTGTTCCAGCCCCCCTGACTCCAGGGAAACAATCTTCCAGGGGCTCAGGACTTGGAGTGCACCAAGTGTTACCCGTCTGGCAAAGGACAGGCTGGCAGAATTCAGAGACGTTTGTCGGAGGCAGCTAACAGACTGGAGTGACAGGGAGCTGCACCCAGTTCAGCATGAGCAAATCTCTTTTTCGCTGAGGCAGAAGGGTAACAAAGTGTCTCATGGTTCTGAGAGCCCTGAGAAAGTGTCAGTTTTGTACATCCCGTGTGCTTGCACTGCATGACAAACCCTACATAACACTAGAGAACCATAACTAGTCATCATCAGCATTCAAGGCAGCAGGCATCAAATCTCACCCTCCTCAGCACAAGGGCCATATCTATTGACGTACCTTGGCTATTACTGTTTCCAGCCCTTTAGGAACAAGCAAGAGAGACGCTCAAGAAAATCCTTGTGTGGTTTTGGTTTTTCGGAAGTCTGAGGGTGCTTTTCTGAGGGCCTTTGCTTCCACTGAGGTTTGTCACTTCCCAGACTCGCAGTACTCAGGCTATTGAGAAGTTCTGAGGTGCTGACAAAAAACCCTCAGGTGCTTCACAAGAAATACAAGGTTTCACACCGTTTTAGGGAGATGTTCTCTGAATTGTGGAGTAAGCAAACAGTATCTAAACTCCTGCCTGGCCACGTAACTAGGACACAAGGGAGATCTGATGGAGACTGAAACCCTGCCAACTTACAGTAAATGTCTGATCTCCATTTTGAAGCTGGCCAAGGCAGCCTGATGGGTTCCATTCTTGGTTATCAGGAGCTCATTTTCTAACGCCAGAGTCAGCTCTGTCAGGTTGACCTTTCCATCCAGGCTAAAATCCAAGGCCTGTAAAACAGCAACAAGTCAGCACAACAGGGCAACCTTCCCTTCTCCTGTAGGAGCTTAAAATGAAGGTGACAATAGAAAGCTGGGGAGGCCTAGAAGTGGCCTGCGCTTGGTGGTGAATCCGTTCTGAATGGCATCTCTGCAGGGATACAGAAATTTAGCCTCAACTCCCTCCCAAAATTAAATCCATGCTCTGGCAAAGGGGAAGGAGAGAGGCACAATTTCCTATTAGACACAGTAAATCAAGTGCACGCACGACAGAAGTGGCAGATGCATGTTTGTTTACTGTGGGTCTCAGCAAAATTGCATTTGTTTTTAATTTAAACGAGACAAGATGGAGGATTGAAAATAATCTTCCCAGATATAAGAAAAAGTCTTGCAATAAAGACAACTAGAGAGGTAGGTTAATTTGTGCATGACCCCTTAGCTTCAATTAACTTTTGTATTTTATAGTAAAAACCTCACCTTAGTTAGGTCACAAAGCCCATTGCTAGTAATGACAATGGTGGAAGCCTAACCTAACAATCATTTGATTGGCCTCGAGTTATACTTACGTTAAAACAAAGTGTTTTACCATACTTAAAATTATAAAATATACAGTATGTAAAGAAGACAGAAATCACGTTAATGCTAATAAAACCAGATAGGAAAAAAGCTAAAAAATAAAGTAATCAAGCAGCAAATGAAAGAGAAGTTAAGGAGCTATGTTTCTCAAATGCCCGTCTGGCTAAAAAGAAAATGGCTGTGAATTTTTAGACTAGGACTTGCTTGAGTCCAAACTGCATTTCATAGAATCATAGAATCATAGAATATCAGGGTTGGAAGGGACCCCAGAAGGTCATCTAGTCCAACCCCCTGCTCAAAGCAGGACCAATTCCCAGTTAAATCATCCCAGCCAGGGCTTTGTCAAGCCTGACCTTAAAAACCTCTAAGGAAGGAGATTCTACCACCTCCCTAGGTAAAAAATTTTCTTACCTAGGACGGCTAGCACAGTTTTGGTGCAAGTGTTTATAGCAGCCAGTAATGCTCAAACTCAGTGTAGCGTTGACGGACAGATAGGAGAAAATTCTTACAGTGTATCCCCAGTGTCATAGAATCAAGAGTCAAGGACAAAATACAGGAAATTCTCCTTTAGCTTGTTCACAGCTTTTGAAAACGTCGTCTGGGAAGCAGTTTGCTGCAGGGTGAGGACCTCTGTTTTGCAATGGATATGAACATTTTTATCCTCTGGATATGAAACACCTAACATGAGCCAGGCTGTCAAATTCTGCTTTCCATTTTGTACGTGCAACAATTTTTAGAGCATTCCGATGCTGGAGTATTTGGTTTGCTAGTGCAGTCTGGTATTTAGACATCTAAATAATTACACCGCCCCCTGTAAATATAGGTGGTCTACTTCAGGAAGGATGGAATGCTGCCCTTTGTGCTATCTTAAAACACATATTCACTCCGTGGGAGTTGTCACTTCTCATTTCTCTAAGCCTTAGGAAGTTAGCATGGATATCAACATCCCTGCTGTTCCCAGCACTGCATCATTTTATGTTAAAAGTACAGATCCAGAAGCAGCAGCATCCAAAATCAAAATCAGGTGGCTGGGGGATCTACCCAATTACCGTGAGGATTTCATGGCCGTTTTCAATTCCCTCTTCATGCCACGTGTCAAGTACTCGCTCCACAGAGGCATAGCCCATCCCGTCGTCGAGGCTGGAGAAGACTCTGAACCCAATCGTGCTAGTCATTGCGGACAGGGCAGTGGTGCGTCTCCCACTTTCATCAAAAGACTAGAAGAGAGGAGAGATGGGGGTCTGCAAAGGCCAGCTAAGGGCAATACTGGACATTTGCCTCCTGCTGCCAAAGGAGGAAGGTTTATAAACTGAATTGCTGTAAGGACTTGAGTCTTCTCTGAACTGCATTGAGGTGGCTCAGGAGTAATTCCATTTAACTCAGTGAAATTCCAGTCTAACCAGGCCCTTGCTGTTAAGTTTCTAATGTAAAACAAAGGAGGGAAACTTCTACTGTAGCAAGACAGGTTCTCAGGCTGATAAGAGTTTTACCCTGTTGTAATTACACAACTATGGGCAATTGGTTTTGAATGTTTTGTTATTTTCCCTAGAAGGGGTGCCTCAGGAATCCATCCACACGTTTACCTTTGCTGCCCCCACCCTGACCACGTAAAGTTTCAGTGGAACAGTTTGCCTGGCGGTGCAGGTTTTCACCCGATCACTGTGGGAGGACAAATTTCTTTTCCACTTTACACTGTGGTATCAGGAGCACGGGGGTGCTTCCATAAGAGGGGACCGGGCAGTGGCTTATCCTGATTCCCCCACACCAAAACAGTTTACTCCTCTTTACAGGGTACACAAAGATAGCCTTTGTATTCATGATGGGCATAAGCAAACCCAGATGCAGCAGTCATTTTAACCCACCCCGGCTTGGCTTGTGACATTACTGCTGACTTTCTGGAGTCAGATAACCAATGCCTAGGGAAAGCCTTTTCCCAAAATAATGTGCTCTCTTTTCTGCAGAGATAACATGGAACATGTAACAGAACACTTGAAACAGTGACTGCTATGGTCCACAGTTCTTACACCAATGCAATATATTCTGGTAACGCCTGGGGCAAATGTTTAGATCAAGATACGTTCAAACAATTTTCTGTCACCAGCAACCTCCACTTTCCTCCAAGCAAATAAATTCAGCAGCAATCAGGTGCCTCCATGGAGAAATAAAAGCATGTGGACCATGAGTCAATTGCCATTGAACTTTACAGAAGGGCTCTGGTGGACTTTAAAGGACTCTGGATCAGGCTCCTAGTCTAATGTGGCGTCAGGGAATCAGGTTAGAGATCAAGAAGGCCTATCAGCAGAATCAGGCAGCAATATCTACCTGAAAGCTTCTCTTAATATTACTTTATCTAGTCTCCCAACCATCCAGGACTAGCTGCTATTAAAAAATGTCACGCATTCTAGTCAAATGAAGCCATTTTCCAGAGAAATACTGTCCCAGTGCTTCTCACCTGCATGGAGAGGTGCCGTTTGAGTTGTCTGTATGGGGTAGAAGCTGATGGCGTAAGAGATTTTCCATTTTTAAATAAGCCATAGAAAAAGTCCTCTATGCTCATTGTGCCATCTTGTTCAAGATTATGGAACACATCTTCAAGCACCTGAAAGCGGTAAAATACTGTCAACGTCTTTTGTACACATGGCAAACATCTCAGATGTATCAACATGAGACACAGTTTTACAGCTCGGCATAAAACAAACAAAATTCTACCAGTTTAAGTCTTTTGTAGAGATGTCATTTAAGGAGCAAACCAAAAGAATTACTCAGTTTACCAGAATAATAATAATAATAATACATAAGATGGCAATTATTGTATTGTGTACAGTGAGTCACAGAAATACCAAATACACTGAAGCCTGTGTACCAGTGTATTTTTCCCCTGCTACATTTTAAGCTGTTCTCCCCTCTCAAAACACAGTTTAAAGAATTTCACTGTCTTGAGGGGTAGTATATCTTCTAGAAAACATTTGCTCCATTACTCGGGGTTGGTCCTGCTTTGAGCAGGGGGTTGGACTAGATGACCTCCTGAGGTCTCTTCCAACCCTGAGATTCTATGATTCTATGCTCCCAAAGCCTTCTGGCATGAGGGTTTCAGAGCAAATCACGTGCTGAAAGAACACCAGCTTGCAGAGTAGCAACTGAACGAAGGGATAGTGCAAGGTTAAAATAAGTACAGTTTACTACCATAAGGCAACCTGGTTTTAAAAACACCTTAATTTTTAATATGGAAAGTGTTTAAAATGTACAGTTCATTGACTTTTTGCACTTTTGACTATGAAAGAATCTCATCAGTTTTTTGTCCCTTTCAATTCCTGGCTCCCCAGTGGTAGCAGGATGCTGCAATGTTTGTGTTGCAAACACTGCAAATCAATATTATCCCATTAAAATACAAGCTTCCTGAAAAAAAACCCATTTAAGTTGTTATTTGGGGGTGTAGAAAAGCTACTTTTTACAAGCCTGTGAATCCTAAACTGACATGAGTGTCCCAGTACACAATAAAATTCGTGTCAAATTTAGTTTTGAAATCCTGTTGAGTCACAAATATTGCCCCAGGGCATTTGCAAATGGAGCTCAAAGCAAGGTACTGTTGACTTCTTGGCAAGCACTCTAGTTCCTGATTAGGAAGTTTAATACCATGCAGTGGTGTAGTGGTTAAAAAAAAAAAAAAAGTGGGCAAACTAACCTTTTTGATCCTCCAGACTGGGCAGTGACATGGTGGGCACTAAGGGGGTGCAGGGATTCCCTTATTTTGAATTGGGTTTAGGCTGGGATGACATCGGGGTGAAAACCAGAAGTGCCATTAAAAAGCATTTTTGGCACTCTCTGCTATACACAAAGTGATCAGAAGTGAGTTAACTCCGTATTCCCCAACCGAGAAGTGGATAAACTCCATTAACCCTTGACTACACTGCAGGTCTGTATCCAGGGTGTCAGTAGTTTACTTTCTGGTTTGTAATCAGTTTAGACCCCATTTTACTGGAGAAACTATCATTAATTAAGGGCTGTTACTACCTTTTTATAAAGACAGGATCAGTCATTAGTTGACTCAAAACCGTTAAGCTCATTAGGAAGCTATCAACTGGGTTCGGATCCTGTTTTCCAAATGACCCCTTGTCTCTTTAAGATGTGCAATTATATGTATCTTAGGCATTTCTCAGAGAAAAGCAAGTCATTTTCTTGGTGAAAGTGAGGAGTCATTTCTTACGGAAAAGCCTTTACAGCACTTTGTGCCACCCCAGCTTTCCTCTGAAAGGAGAGCCCCAGAGATGGTTACCTCGCCATCCACAGTATGCAGCCCATACTGCTCACAAACGGAGATCAGCTTTTTCCTGTTCAAGTGGCCGTCTCTGGTGATCCCTAGATTCTCACAAACCTCCTGCAGCTTCTCTTCTATCCAGTCCTGGGGAGGAGACGATGCAGTCTGTGAAGCATTCAAGTCATCCGGATTCCAAAATCTCAACTGGCCTGAAACAAGGGCAGTGAGTTTGACATTATTAAAAGGAGGGATAAAAAAATTCAAAACACCATTGCAAGAAACTCTGGAGGATTTTCTAGGACTAGGTGCCAGCGTAGTTATGTCACCCAACACCTACAACTGGCTGTTTGCCAGCACTAGCAAGTTAGCTACCTTAGGGGCTTGTAATGGTGCCCATCACCACAGCATCTGGGCACCTCCTCCTTGCTTGGCAAAATTCTTAGTGAACTTCATGGGATCTTCTGCTGTGCTCCATCTCTGGCTGCGGGGGCTCCACTTGGGGCAGGGATTTTAACCGTGTGTGGGGGGTGGGGGAAGAGATTGGGTTGCTGTGTCCGTCAGTTAAAGGAGGGACTCCATCAAAGGGAAGATCTTGCAGTGTGTCTAACTCACATGCTCCATCATGGGCTTTGGGATCTGCACTATCCAACGGGAAGGCAACTCCCTTGATGCTCAAATGCCCTGTAGTCTGTAACTCAACTGGGACCTGAACCACGAGGAGCTTTGGAGACTGGGATCAAGGCCTTCAGCTGGCAGTGAATGCAGACTGGGGGCCAGTGGAGGGACAAGAGCGTAGGCTGGACGTGCTCACTACACCCTAGACGGAGGAGGAAGCGGTCAGCTGCATTCCACACAAGCTGGAGCTTTTGCAGAGTTGTGTAATCTCTGTCAGAGTTCTTCCCTCGATAGTTGTGTGTCGGCTACTAGGGCCAGACCTGGTTATCGTTAGGGTGTCCTACTGCCCTGGCCATGCTCCTACGGTAAGACGTTCAGAACCCCCCTATCCCAAAACCATCTGAATAGCCCATTAAGCAAATGTTTTGATCAAGATACGTTTAAACAATTTTCTGTCACCAGCAACCTCCACTTGAATCCCTTCCTCCAAGCAAATAAATTCAGTGCAATACTATACAGCTGAAAATGTTAATGTTTAAAGGGTTACTTGAAAGGTTTAGAAGACTTTGTTGCAACTCCCCACACCAGCCTGAACTCTCCCTTTTACACATCACACACACACACACACTCTGGGGGCTGTGAGGGAAGAAACTGGTATTTCCAAAGTAAGTGGGAAACATTTAGCCATCTCTCAAATCAAAGCAGAGTCTTCAGGGTCTTTCTGTGGCTGACCAGCCTCCTGTGATCACTGCTCTCAAGTGGTGCGCCATAGTCCGTGAAGGCAGCGTGCTCTAGTGGGCAGAGTACTGCAGTGGGTGTCAGGAGACCAGTTTCATCCCTGGGCCTGCCACTGACCTCCTGCATGACCCTGCTCATTGAACTTCCGCATCTCCTCCTACTCTTTGGACTGGGATGATTACTCCCTAGGTTTTGGTTGGAGCGTTTGGGCCACTGCTGTACAAGTGATAAGACACACACAACAAAACCTTAAGGGAACAATTTAAACTCTAGCCAAGGCAGAAGGAAATCATTTAATTCTGTGGCTCATGCTGACATCTAGTGGCCACGGAGTGCAACTCCATCGAACGCTATCTCAGCATTCCCACTGCTGGGGAAAAGCCAGGAGAGGGGCCTGTTCGAGCAGCATCTATGGTGGTGGGTCTGCACTGCGGGAGCCCAATGAACCTAGTTACGCAGCAAGAGGCTTGATGTGTGTTGGTACACAGCTCCTCCCCCAGAACTCACAGCATGGGAACCCTGAGGAGCCTGCCATCACAAGACACGGGGACCTGCTAAGGGGGCAGGAGGAGAAACAAGGGAATGGGGTAGGAAAGACAAAGCAGGAGAAGAGGGAGATGAATTAGAACTGGGGAGAGGTCTGCTTGGGACAGAAGAATGAGAATGGGTGAAGGTAGCAAGTAAGAGGAAATGTGCCCCCCCCCGGGGGGGGACTGGGATGCAGGAAGCTGAGAACCCTTCAGGAGAGGGAGCAGGATTGAAGGTGATCTAGGGCCACTGGCCTCCAGGGTGGGGCTCAGGCAGCCACCTCTCCCAGGCCCTGCTTTTTGTCTCATCCCAGCCTTGGGGCAGGTTTCCATTTCAATATGCCACGACAGAAAACTGAAGCCCTGCAGTCTACCTGCCGTTTGTGCGAGCTGGTCACCGTTACGCAAGCAGAGACTCATCAGCCATGCTCCACTGCAAGAGCATCTAAAGCCCCCTCTCCAGCAACCTGAACGGAGCACTTCTGCACAGGCCCTAGGAACAAGCACCAGCTTCCCAGAAGCGCAAAACCAATATTTTCAACCTTTCAGAGGGACAGGTTCCAGCACACAGGGATCTTGCATCCCCAGCGAGAGTGAGCCAGGAAACTTCCTTGGTCCATGTGGTTTTTAGCCTCAGACATTTGCAGCGGTTCCTGGGCTCTGCCCCGCTGAGCATTGCCCCATGTCAGAGGCCCCTGAACAGTCCCCAGGGGAAGATGCTGAGAGCTCGCCTTACAACTAGATTAGGTCTGAATCAGAAATTCTTACCAAGAAATGGCCATTGTTTAATTTTCCTTTTTCCCTCCCTTCCCCTGCTTAACTTTACAAGACTAAAAGCAGGTGCTTCTGCTTGTTCTTACCTTCTGCTTCATATTCCTCACTGTCCTGAGTCTTCCAGTGCTAAGAAAATAATAGGTTCCACAGGTTATTATTATTCAAAGGCAGCACAGGTATAAAAGGAACTCTATGATCATCATCAGAGGAGCTACAAAATTCCAACAATGCCGAGATACTTTCATCTCCACAGCCCCCGGGGCCAAGCTGTCGATCCCAGCCTGTCTGGTGCCGTGCTCTGATAGTAGTGTCTCTATTCCAAGGTATTTCGGTGAGGGTTTGCCAGGAGCATTTCAAAATAAAAATCACACTTCCTAGAAGTGTAGGTTTCAGAGGAACAGCCGTGTTAGTCTGTATTCGCAAAAAGAAAAGGAGTACTTGTGGCACCTTAGAGACTAACCAATTTATTTGAGCATGAGCTTTCGTGAGCTACAGCTCACTTCATCAGATGTTTACCGTGGAAACTGCAGCAGACTTTATATACACACAGAAATCATGAAATCTGTGTGTATATAAAGTCTGCTGCAGTTTCCACGGTAAACATCTGATGAAGTGAGCTGTAGCTCACGAAAGCTCATGCTCAAATAAATTGGTTAGTCTCTAAGGTGCCACAAGTACTCCTAGAAGTGTAGTTATTGCAAAAATCAGATTTGAAGATAACCGGCTAGAGCAGAGTCTGGTTAAACCAGCTCAGTTAGGAGGAAGGAAAGAAAGATTTTTAGAGGGGCTCCGTTAAGCAAACCAGTCCATCTGTCTTTGTGATGGGAGCATGTGAATGTGAAGGGGAAGATTTAAGGAAGGGTATGTGCCTAGACTTCCAGGTTTTGGACCATCTTTCCAATTCTGGAACAGCACCAGCCATCTCTCTTCTGCTCTGGCTATATGACAACCCAGGGTGGACAAGAATGACTAGCTCTAGCAAACTACACACTATGATCTCATCAACAGCAGGTACCTGGAATAGCTGCATCTTGCACACCGCCAGGTGCCAGGTCCGGAACCCGCTTTCCTGCCGCAACAAGTCCACACAGCACACGCAGCAGATTTTCAGTGTCAAGATAAGCAGCAAGAAAGCTGCTCTGCACCCTTGTATACCGCCCCATCTGAACCAAGCTAAAATCCTGGCTCCCCCAGGCTTGAAGATGCGCTAAATTGATTGAATTAAGGCAGCGTGGGTTTGTTCACAACAGCCTTTCAGAAGTGCAAGCACACCTTTAAATCCTACTCTAGGCATTGCTTCCAGCTGTGACAGGTTAGAGACAGTTCGGGGAGAGAGCAGAGCACGGACGTGAGGTGAAATCTAGAAAAAACGCATTTGCAGACCATGGACTGTACATAGGTCCACGTGGCAAATAGGTACAACACACTAGCTTTAGCTTCCGACAGTCCGAATGGATAGCCTCTTGTAGAGCACATTGCTGTAATCCTAGCCAAATA
This sequence comes from Lepidochelys kempii, assembly GCF_965140285.1. Taxonomy (NCBI): domain Eukaryota; kingdom Metazoa; phylum Chordata; order Testudines; family Cheloniidae; genus Lepidochelys; species Lepidochelys kempii. Next base: position 127,983,391 of record NC_136385.1, on the reverse strand, counting down.
TCCCATGCACCTGGGGCTGTGGATCGCCAGCAAGTAGCTGAGCTACAGTAAAGCCCCTCATACACGTATGATCAGGACATCTGCTCACAGAACATGCGACTTAAGGTGAACAAAGAGGCTTAAACTGTTCTTTAACTTGTCCACTGTGACACGGGTGGGACAGGTCAGCCTGTACTCACCAAACCTGTCCCCCGTTTGGAAAGGAAACCATCAAATGGCTGCTGTAGGACAGGAAATGAACACAACAAGCTCCTCCTTACCTAACTAGAATATTTACTGGAGATGCTGAAAGACAAAGCAAGTCACCGATGTACTCTCCACCATCCCTATGGCAGCAGCCAGCTCCCTACAGAACGCCCTTCCCAGAGCTAGGGTGATTTTGGGTTAGCACAGTGCAACGTGGGGGTGGCGGGAACAAAATTAGGAACTCGTGTCATTGCCCTCTCCTTCAGAAAGGGAACAAGTGCTGGTGAGGCAGTCTGAGCACTGGGCGGTTTGCTTGTCCTCCACCAACAGGCAGCCGTCCTGTTACGATTCCCTAGCACGTGGCAGTCAGCACCCAACTATCTGTGCCAGGTTACTTCCACAGTTCTATATTTCACATACATTAGTTAAAGGATTTACCAAGCACTGCACAGCCATCCCTAGATATTGCTGCCCCTAATCAGCGGATGGGGCATTTCATCGCTCATGTACTCAGCACACATGAAGTCCGGCAATATTAGCTTTCATTCTAACGGCAGTATTAGCAGAGGTTACTTTTCCACAGTTAAAAAGAAGCACACAAAAGCATACGCATGTGACTGATGGATTTAGATTCAAAGTCACCCAGGACACAAAAGCTCTAAATCACAATATAAAAGTTTAATACGTCTCATTCAGATTACAGCTAAAAGCCATTAATCTACAACGTTACCATGGAAACTGGATTAGGTCACTGTACTTTTTTAGCATGGCTTCTTGCTTCTGTTTCATCACCTGGTCAACCACATGATACCAGCTCTGAACAGCACACAATTTGCATTTCCACCACTGCCTTTCTGCGTTAATGGTACAGGAGTGAAAACCAGCAGCAGAGCAGTCTGGGGTGGGGGCAATTCATGCTTCCCTAGCAAGGACCCCCACGGAAAATAAAAACGGGTCTGGAGAATGAACCACCAGAATATCCTCCAACGTGCGTGAAGAGTCCAACGCCTTCTACAGCCTCAATGGGACATCATGGATGTAAGCGAACAAGAGCTGCTCGCACAGGTGCCAACTTTCTTCTGTCCGGGTGGGTGCTCGACCCCCGCTCCGCCTCGAGGCCTCGCCCCACACTGCCCTTTCCCCCAAAGCCCCACCCTCGCCCCCGCCTCTTCCTGCCCCCTCCCTTGGTCTCCCTGGCCCCGCTCCGCTCCCTCCCCCCAGCACCTCTTGCCCACCGCCGAACACGCACACCAACACGCACGCACGCCCACCACGTGACAATCGCACCAGCACAAAAAACTGAACAGTTTGCAAACAACCCATAGCCTGAAATGTATAGTTCTGGCAAATATACCAACAGAGACTAGGAACGCATTCAAACATGGAATGAATGGCCTGAACGCGTGCCGCTTAGCCTCAATGAATACTACTCCGCCAGCTCCACTCAGCAATGGCATTAAAGAATTAGGTTGGCTGGATTCCTAGTTTACCTCCAATGACCTCTCAGGAAAGAAAAATATACAGAAAACAGGAGTCGGGGGAACAAATGGCCACAACTTGTGTCTGTGGAAGTGGAAAACAGACGATACTCCTGTAGTCGACAACATACGGCCAAAGAATAGCCTCTAAGGCTCCAGAGATAGACGCAGCCTTCAAGCGTGTTTCTCAGCATCCTCCCTGAATTCCCTTTTGGTGGGAGGTGTGATTGGTTAAAGCAATCTGGATTTTAAAGCAGGAAAGGGTGAGGAGAAGTCTCTCTGAGCCCGGTTGAGTAGGGTTTACATAGAATCATAGAATATCAGGGTTGGAAGGGACCTCAGGAGGTCATCTAGTCTAACTCCCTGCTCAAAGCAGGACCAATCCCCAGTTTTTGCCCCAGATCCCTAAATGGCCCCCTCAAGGACTGAATTTACAACCCTGGGTTTAGCAAGCCAATGCTCAAACCACTGAGCTATCTCCGCCCCCTCCCTCCCCTCCCCCCATATAAGTAGCATAATAATTTAAAAAATAAGAGCTGAACTGAAGCCACTGAAACTTCCAAGCACTCATTGGAGAAGCATCAGGTAATTTCATAAATCCAGACAGTGCAGAGAGGCTGAATAGTGAGCTAAACACCTGTCATCCCTGCTCTATGCTGATAATCAATTGTTGCAGACGCTGAAGGCCGAACGGCCCCGTTAGCCTGACTGCTGCGGTAATTCACTTCATCTGCAGGCGCGCTCCTCTGCCGCCCAGCATCAGGGGCTCTATTGTACTTGGCCACTGCAGCATCAGCTGGCAGGACCCTCTCCGCACCCGGACTCGTTACCAGACTGAATGCTTGACAACAGCTTCATTGTGAGGCAGCGGTACGGGAGGTCAGAGGTCAAGCAACACCCAAAATGGCTGCCACAGAAGGCAGCCAGCCTATTTCAGGAAGACAAAGGGAGACTGCCATCAGTGCTGTGGACCGTGCAGCTCAATGTCACGCAAGGCATTGTTGTAGTGGGCGGGATTGTTCTACAGCTGGATGTGGGTCACACACATTACTGAGCCCCTGTGCAGAAGGCAGAGATTTTAGGAATGTATTATTTTGACAGACACATGCTTTGCTGGGCTGAAGAGCAGATGGCTCAGGTTTTCAATGATCACTAGCTTCTAGCTCAGAACCCATGTAAGCATCTGCAGCCCGTTACATTTGCTCGCTGCGGCCTCTCTCCATAATAACTTAGCAACCTCTCCCACCCTACCATCTGCTTCAGTGAGACAGACCTTTGTTCTCGGTCCGAATATATTGCTAATTAAAATGATGATCAGGGGCTCACACTGCGCCTATTCTATCCTGCACATGTTCAAGCGATCCCTAGCACCAATGTTAACATAAGATTCTTTTCTAGGGGGGAGGGAGGGATGGGGGGGATGGCATGTGTTTGCTGAAGGGTCGACTCATTGATGCAAACAGCCGGAACAAAGATCCCCAAAACTGAGCAAGCCTCTAAACTGCAACACAATATACAGCTGCTTTCAATTACAAAGCACCACCACTAAGAGCCAATAGGGAGTCCGAACAATAGCCACTCACAGCTCCTGTTTTAAAAAGATAAACATGCTTTGGATTATCAGATTTGTACTTTGAAGACTTCAGGATACCAGATTTTGAAAAAAGTCACCGACACGATTTCTCTGCCCAACTTTGTGGGCCTCTTGGCAAGTGACAGTAGCCAGGGATGGAAGATTTTCCAGTTTCAATTACAGCCTTTTCAATCAAAAGCAAATGAAAGTATATGTTCATAGTCCTCGGGCTTTTCCCCTGATTAAGCTGTTCCTTATCTGATAAGCATGCAAATTCAGGAATAAGGCATATGGCTAGGACATAACCATCCCTCCACAGCACAATAAGGAAGGAGGCAAAAAGTTTGGGTTTTGGCCATCTTAGTAGTAGAGGATTGCCAGAAAGACTTCTAGCTAGAGTGTTATACGGGTTGTCCATCACCACGGTATCTAAATAATTTCCACCAGTAGTAAACACAAAAATCGCTCTTCAAGCCCTGTTGGCAGGGTCAAGCTTACGGTTACTGACAAGTGTAAAGGGTGCAGCGCCTGGCGTGTTTGGGGAAGTAATTGCAGGGAAGCTCCGTTGAAGAGGAAGTGGGTTTTGCCCTTGGTTCTGAGCACAGTGAGCATGGGGGTCATTTATTTGGCAGCAAGTTCCATGGGCTTGGTCCAGCTCCTTGGAAAGCTCCATCCCCTTAAGATACAAGTCTTCCCCTGCTTGTCAACAGCTTTTGCCAGTGGAACCATGCAGGCCTGGGAGGCAGCCATCATGGAAGGAAAGGACAGGCGATCAGGTAGCTAGGGCAAGCACTATACAGGGATTTGGATGTCAATGCAGCGACCTTGAGCTGGACTCTGCTGGGGAAGGGGAAGCAGTGTACCAGGGTGATGTGTCCCTGGTAAGCAGTGCAGCCTCAGGGCCCTGGGCTAGCTACCGGGAACTGCAGCAAGCCAGCCTGGAAATTACAAATGCCTGAGTCACTGAGGTCAAATCAGCTACATGTAGCTACAGGCCGCAGTGAAAGGCTCCATCAGCGGGATGCTACATTGCAGTGTAGACACAGGAGGCATGGCTTGGGTGAGCCATGTATGAGGCTCTCTTCTCTATTCTACCTGCTGAAGCCAGGTCTCTCTGTCTACACTGCTCTTTATCCCCGCGCTATCTGGGCATGCAGTGTCTGTACGCTACACAATGCCTTAAGTACAGATGTACCTGTCAACTCTTCGTTCCTCGCTGCTGAATGGAGTCCGTTCTAACCAACGTGCTGTCGGGCAAATCATCGATTATAATTCAAAGCACAAAAAAACCACAAAGAGCTCATGGCTCTTTTTGAATGTGGGGACTATTGGCTGACCCCCAGCATCGACAGCTGCAGGAGGTAAATATCTGCAACTCTGCTTTGCTGCTCTGAAGCGTGTCAGAGGGCAGTAGGTTAATAGCTATGATTGTAACAAGTTTTTAAAGCCCACGTCTAAGTGCTTGCATGGCTGCGGCGTGGCCAAGGCGCTCCTTCCCCATCTCCCAATTAGTCTGCACGTTAAGCAGAGTAATGACTGAGATTCCGCAAACAAATTAACCACCCCCCTCACCCTCCATAGTATAAGCAGGAAGAGAGGACAGAGTAAAGGAGAAAGTGGTCAGCTTCAGACATACAAGATGAACCCTTTTAATTGGCCCAGAGGCTGGTTCAAAGAAACATCCCAATTAAGCCACTGCCCCACTTTGTCAGATCCTTGTGGAACACATTGTGCTTGGGCTATTCACTCTTAATGAAGACCGCTACAAGCCGAAAGACACACAACAGAAACACTGGCCAAGGACTGGCTTCCAAGGATTTAGTCCCACTAGCCACGTTTCTGAGAAGTGGCTTTAGAAAACGCTGAATGTCATCTTTGGGGGGTTTCAGAGTAACAGCCGTGTTAGTCTGTATTCGCAAAAAGAAAAGGAGTACTTGTGGCACCTTAGAGACTAACCAATTTATTTGAGCATAAGCTTTCGTGAGCTACAGTGCATCCGATGAAGTGAGCTGTAGCTCACGAAAGCTTATGCCCAAATAAATTGGTCTAAGGTGCCACAAGTACTCCTTTTATCTTTGGGGGGGGGGTCATTCCTAATCAAATCTGTAGTGTCTTTTGCTCCCCTGCAGAGCTGAGAAGTTCCCGCTACAGTCTGGGAGGCTGAAGATACACACAAGTTTTAGGGCTTCAGTACATATCAGCTGGCCCCTCTCATTTTCAGACACGCTACTGAGAGCATTACAGAAAGGTAGAAGGAAGGCACCGAGAAGCTTATCCAAGTGTTGAGCAAACTTCACGAGGACTATGCATCCCTCCTGAAAGAAAGCAGCACGAACACACCTGCCTTAGGATGTTTCATGCAGACAGAACAAGTATGGCAACTTAGTTAACTGACTGACCTTGTTAATTTACCAGCCTTTTACACCCACTTTACAGCTAACAGAAAGGAATACAATTAAGCAGAGTTTTCCTAGCTGGTGCACTTCCCGAGGAGGTGTATTAACTCTGATGTTAAGGTCAGTGCAGTACACGTGGCCTGCACCAGAGGAGATGGATTAGTTTCTCCATGGTGGCAAGCAAACACATTAGTGCACGTATCACCACAGAAGCCAGTTCTCTTCCAAGTGTATTCAAGTGACTCCTGATCCTCACAGTCTAATTACTGCAAGGAAGGCGAGATTGGAAAGCAAAGGAACGTAGAGCCATGTGGAATTGTTGGCAAGCAACACTAGCCAGGAGCTTGGTCTTTTAAAGTTCTGGTCTGGGTGATGGTGTTTTTTTCAAGTATATTTTTAAAGTTACATGTTTCCCTTCTCCCCTACAGATAACCAGGTTTTCACTGCACAGGAGTATTGCAACGTGTACGCTCTCTCTACGAACAGCTGCCTGCTCCTACCTGCAATTCCGTATTTCAACGTTCCCGCAGTGGGTGTGTGCGGGGTCAACTAGAGCACACCGGGGAAAGAATTCTGCCTCCCATCTTTGGAAAGGTCGGTGCAGCCACTCCACTCAGACAGCTGTCAAATCCACAGCAGACATGCTCCTTGTAGGGCAGTACCAAAGATCATGAGTCTTATCCACCACTTAGTGGCATGCGGCTTGCGCCCCTCAGCAGCCACAGCCCTCCAAGGAAGCAGGGGAAGGAAACAAAAACCAATGTCTCTTCTCCCTCACTGGACAATTTCCACTGAGTGCTATTGAACATTCAGTATCGGATTGACAGTATTTGGCAAACACACAGCAGAGTGGCAGGGACCCAGCATCAGCGAGGTGCTGCTGTGGCCATATGCTAATACACCCTACCAAAGTTACACTACTTCTCCTCCCTTGCACTTTCTATGGCTTGTGGTGGTGGAAGGAGGAAGAGTCTCAGTGCCCACACGATGAGATGCACAAGTTTCATCCAGCAGTACCATGGTGAAGTTTGAGATGCCCTGATTTTACAGAAAACAAGCAAAACAGGAGCGGAGATCTTTAGGTGAGCACAAGACTAGATCTATTATAAATAAAGCTTGATACAATCATGCATCTCTGGAACTGAACATTTCCAGGCTGGCAACTGGAGATGCAGGGGCTGGGAGGGGAAAGCAGCTTTCAGAACCTCAGGAATATTTATGAAGGATCTCTTCTCAAAGCATGTGTCATTTTGGTGTGGCAGATTATGGCAGTGCAATGGAAATCACTAAGCACAAATGGAGAAGATAAGGGGATGGGAATGCCAGGAAAATCCCTATTGTAGTATCTAACAAATGCAAATAATGAAGGCACAAAGTTTTCTGCAAGCCAAGACTCACCACCCTCCAGTTATGGCAGTTCTGTAAAACTGCACTGCAAAGGAACAGAGTAAGAAGGCCAGATTTCCTTAATCTCGGTTTGTACCACAATACACAGATTAATACTCTTGCATCAGATGGCTAGCCCAGTTATTCGTCTTCTATATTAGCTAGTACTGTAGTTACTACTGAGTTTTTACAGATGAACTGAACTGACGGCAGAAGACATGTCTCTTCTGTTCACAACACACTTCGTTAGACATGAAGACAGAGTTATAGCCAGAGCTTAATTACTGGCCCTTACTTTATTCAGAAGAACAAAGAGGCCAGAGGGAGGTATTCTGGTATTTAGTCAGCATGATCTAATGTGTAGAACAGTTATTAACATGCTACATCAACCAGATACAATCATGGATGCTTCTGGGTTTTGAGCAGGAGACACCTTACAAGGCTGGGCCAGTGGTGGCAATGCCAGACATGATCTCGGGGTAGGACTGGACAGCTCCCCAGTTTACTTCAGGAGTTACACTTACCTACAGGCCAAATGTTTAAATACAGACATGAGATTAAGTGAAGCTGCATCTTATTTACAAAGAACGCTTTTTACTCTGGGAGAAAATATTGCTCCGTATTAAGAGAGTGGCATCCAGGAGGCAATAATTCTGCAGTCGGATGTGGTTTTTCCGCTTGGCCCCAGTTCGAAGTAACAGTTTTGCATTGTAAGCCTCAGCTCCAGGCTCTGTATTCAGTTTAGGGTTGGCAGATTTTATTTTTTTTAATATATGTAATTCTTACCGATAATATCAGTGTTTATTTTTAAGCATTTTTACAGATTTTTATCGATTTAACTTTTCACAGCCGTAGGTAATTATAGTGGTTTCAGACAATTATTTAATGACAGTAGATGCAGAGATTAAAAAAATTAAAGCTTTAAAAAACTGTTCGACCACAAACTGTCAACATCACATGTCAAAATAGAGAAAGTAAATCAACAAATCAGACCTGTATTTACTATTCATTCTCTCATCCACTTGAAACAAGCCTAATTCCAGTCTAAATCAATGGATTTTGATGAGAAGTTCTCAAGCCGCGTTTTTCTTACTTCGCCTGTTAGTTTTGATCATCATCTATGGAAATATTTTCTCGACGGTTTTTGTGTGTACAGTGAAATCAACATTCACTGACATTTACCAGTAAAAACCTAATCCTTTTAAACCTAAATTATGCTAAACACACAATAGCCTATTTCCAAACAACGTATAATTATGACAAGGACTCGGGAGATGCTACATTCAGCTCAAATTAGCTCTGCCCTGCTGCCCACTTTGATCAACTATTATGCACAATCTGGCCTTGTACCACATTCTCCCCGGCCGATGTGCAGGGTACAGCAAGGGAGAGAAGTTCGGAAAGAACTATGCTATGGGAAGCTATAGATTCAACAACGCTTTGATCCCAGCTACTCTGGTTTTCCCACAGACTTTACTCAACTGAAGCCCAAGTGAGCAGACTTGAGAAGCCATTTCCCTTCACAAAAAATAAAAAAGGGACCTGTTTCTGACCTCCTTTGTAAAGCACGGAGATCAAGGGATGAAAAGCACTTACATAAGACTAGTTATTACTATTATATTTCTGAATGGATCTTATATTTCAGCTGCTTGGGCAGCATATTAAGTTTGCAATCTTACCCTGCGGTGTTGGGGTTAAAGGAACAATGCTTGGACTGGGCAGGTAGGTCACACCCATATTATTCAGCTGAGGCTCCAGACCAGTGCTTTTCTTTGATAGTGGATTGCAGTGTCTGTGCGTACACATGGAGAGCTGGGTGCAGCTGGTAGCATCAGCTATCTGGTAGCATACCTCCTGGGACCAAAGAGCCTAGATAGTTTTCTGAAATCCCAGGCCTATCCTAGCATCTCATGATAGTGTAACAGCCCTCGGGTCTAGAACCCAGGCCTGACATCTCCAGGCTGCCACCCAACGGCAGCTGTAACCAGCTCATGCTCCACTTCCCATGAGCCACTGTGGACACTGACCTTGGGAAGTTCCACCTTAGGGGTTTGACAGACAGCAGCCTAATGGCTCTTGATTGGCTGTCTGCCTTATATAAACCCAGGCAACAGCATGGATCTTCTCTAGCTGCCACGACTGTTTCCGCTCCTTGCTCCTGAATTCCTGGCTTTGTGCTCAGCTTGATTTGGACTTTGCCTCCTAACTCGGACACTGAACTTTGGTATCGACCCTGGAACCCGACTACCAACTCCTCTGATCCTCCCAGCCAAAGGTGTGGCCCTGCTCTGACCCATGGCCCTGACCGCCCTTGTTGGGATCCTGACAGACTGCTCCAGAGCTCGTGCAAGAGCTGGGCTCCTCTGCGAATCTGCAGAATGGGCCATACAGCTCTTTGGAGTGTGACTGGAAGCCATCCTTCCTACTGCACTGAGCAAGCTCATGTCACCTATAGAGCTTGCAGTGCGGCCTGCAAGTGGTCAGTTATACTAAAAAGTTCTTCATAAAGAGGAAAGATGGACTAGGGCAGAGAGGCAGGTGGATGGTAAGGAGCATTCATTACATCTGCCCACAACCTTGGCAGGAGAGAGAGGGTGAGAATACAATTTGGGCACCGTGGAAAAAGCAACACTTAAGGAGAAGCCTTATTACAGCACACTCCTGGCAGCAGAACACTAACTTGCTTTGGGAGCACACAGTACTGTAGGGACGGACGTACACAACGGGGCTAAAATCGTTAGCCAACATTTGCATTGCTGGCACTGATGCTAATCCAGTTGGATTTCTCCAGCGTCACTGGACTGTTCACCTGCTCACTAGTGAATCAACATATTAACTCAGCGTTAAAATAAGAACCAAATGCTCATAAGGATGCCGCGAAGAGGTCTTTTCCCCAAAAGGCAACCTTAAAAAGTATGCTATGAGACGCGCATTTAACAGTGTGTGAAGTTCCCTTTCTTCCCTAATGTCGCACAGTGCTCTGCCTTGTATTGTCTAGGTCAGCACATTTTTGCACAGATTTAAATTTGGGCCAGTGTAAGAGGGATGGGAGAAACAGAAATCGAAAGACAAGTAGCCAGATTTAAATACTGAGTCAGTGAGCGTTCATCTATACCTGAGGGTCACATACACAAGCTCAGATGGCACCCAATGGTTTCAACTCTCCGTCCCTGGTGGAGTTTAAACGTTTAATTCTGGCACGAGAGGAGTGAAACCAATACAACAGCAAGAAACTGAATTGTGTTCCCTTACAAGGAAGAGAGTCACAAGGAGGCCAGGGTCATGTCCAAAACCTCCCTTTTTTCCCCCCCTCACACATCCCATCAATGTGACATAGGTCCCGTGGATAGTCGCTTTCAGACTATAGATTTAAACGGGGGCACTTTACCTCATCACAGTCATTGGAAGCTATGTGTGAACTCCGGGCTGCTTCATTGTGAGGCTCAATGACAGTCACCTCGGCAAATTCTTCCACGGATTCCCGAAACTCCGGCAGGGACCGCCTACCATAGCGTTTCCCACCCTTGACGTATTTGGGCTGGGCTTCTGGTGAAGAATCTACTGAATTAAAACAAAACACAGAAATGAAGACAGAGCATTGGCAGCATCATTCCTGAAGAAGAGGGTCAGCCTTTAGTCCCAGCAAGATGCATCATCATACAATTGTAAAGAACAAGCTAGTCCTTCACACTTGTGGCAATTCAAAGAGCAGCTCCTCTGGTAATTATATTGTCCACAGTACTGAGTCTAGGACATCTCTAGGTGGTTCCCATTCCCATGAATATTTGCACATGCGCTAGAAGGTCTCCAAAGCATGTCTTGCTTTGCAGCCCTAATTCTGCAGGCAGATTTTCTCAGCATCTTGGAGAGTGGTTTTGAGACCACGGTTTTTGTAGGGGGTTCTCTCACCTGGAGAGCAGAGACAACTAAAACCAAACCAAACACTCCACAGAGAGGCAAATGCAAAATAGTAACTTAGAAAAAGACCCCAAATAAGCATTGCAAAAAGCAAAGAGCCCTAGAGGTGCCAACATATGCCAGCTATGCAGTAGGTACTTAAGATTGCAGCTTTTGTTCCAGGCCACACATTACAGTACATTTATCAACCCACACAGACTGGGAGCAGTCTGAAAAGTAGGCTGCAAGGCTATACCTATTGAATCACTGGGGATGGGCCTGTCCACACCTAAAGGCCCCTCCCCTTAGACTAAGGAGAGGAGCCACCGGACCCAGGCGTTAAGTGATTACAGGGGACAACTAATGAAACAAACAGGGACAGGCATGAGGATCACAGGTCCAAAATCTAGGATCCAGAGGAGGACACTGAGCAGAATATCCCAGACAGCGCCCACTTCTCCTCAAAGGCATCCAGGGAGCCAGTGGACATGGCCTAGAGCAACTCTGCCTGGAGACTTGATTTCAGGAGGGATTGGAAATAGGCCCCACAGTCACAGAGCACGCCATGCCCCCTCCAGCTTCCTCCTCCTGGTATGGTTAATGGCCATCTTGGTCAGCACCAGGAGGAGGTTGACATGGAGATCTCACGACTTAGTGGGGTTATGGATGGGGTGTGTGTAAATAAGGAGATACAGGGAAAAGTGCAGTCAGAACTTAAGGAAGAGTTTCTGGAGGAGCCGGAAAAGGGGCTGAAACCTGGTGCACTCGATGTAAATGTGCTCCAGGGTTTCCCTCTCTTTGCAGAAAGAGCAGGTGTCAGGGGAGATGGTGAACTGCTCCAGGTACGCGCCCATGCTCATGGCTCTGTGATGGAGCAGCCAACTAATATTCCAGTTGAGTCTCAAGAATGGCTCCTGTAGAACAAAACGGCCAGGAGATCTAAAAGACTCCGTACTCGATAACAATGTAACGTTGGGTTTTGTGCCACCTCCTCCGAGCAGTTCCCATTCCTCCACCATATCAAACATCACCAGCTAGTTACCAGTAACAGTCTTAATACGCCACCAGACAGAACTGGCTGTACTCTGAAAAGTGATACTACAAAATGGCATCACCTTGAGGTCTATGTTTACCGTCCCTCACCGACTTCCAGACCGAATTCGCTCAGTTTGGAAGTAAAGATCGGTTTCACCGTCAGCCTTTCAAACTCAGCCTGGGATGTGAAAGTCATGACGAGCTGTTTCCTTCTTGCCCATCACCAGTAATGAAGATTACTGCATGCCTAATTATGTACTCTCTTACACGTGCACTACGCCATGGTCTTCAGAGTCCCACCCCCAGAGACCTGTGCAGCCCTCCCTTTGCTTTCAATGGATGCGGTACTTTTAATTGAAAAGTCTGAAAGCAACCCCGCAAGTGGGAGAAAACGAGCACTTGAGGAATGGGCTTTCCCCAGAAGGCACTGATGTTTTGATTGGAATACGCAACCGATCTTATCTACATGACAAGCAGGGTGCACATCACATCTTGCATGGGGCATTAAAGAGCTAATGTCAACTGCAACCCCTTTTAGTTGTTTGTAATTGGGGCGGGGGTGGGGAGGAGTCATCTCTTAGCTCTTCTCACATCCAAAATTTCAAGCCTCCCTAATAGGAACCTTCTATACTTGGCAGTGAATTTCCCAGCACCGCTTACATAAAGTGATCAAAATTGAAAAGAGGGGAAGTTGTGCTATTTTTAGCATTATTCATTCAATGTCCGGAATTTGATCAAATTAAATAGAGAATCAAATTAACCAGGGATTCAATTAAGGGAATGCTTCGTTTTGCTATGTTTGTTAACTTTCGTATTTAAAAGTCCCACCAGGCTTTTTAGCCACTTGTAATGCACCGAGGCAGTGGTGAAGGCAATAGCTTTTTAAAATGGTATTTGAAGGGAGCTCTGGTACAAAATAAATACAAGACTGCAACAGCAATAAAGACCGGAAAAACCATTCAACCATTGAACAAATACATAGGGCTCTAAGAAAGTTATAGGGGCTTTATAACCCCCTCTCCCCCGTGTCATCTTGGATATTATTCCTTTAGATATGGATGCCATCTTCAAGCTTGTTAGAGGGAAAATATTCTGCAACTTAGCTATGCAATGAATTATAAAATACACAGGACAGGGAACGCTTTGATTTTCCCAGACTTACACGCCATCCATATATATTGCAGCTCTAGGGAACAAAATCTGTGCGCACGTTTGAACAAGATTTGCTGCAGCTGGGAGCTCACACATGAAAGTTGTGTGATGAAGGGCGCAGAGAGACTGATTAAGAGCCCAGAGAACAAAAGCAAACCTTATCACTGCTATTAAAGCTGGACTAACACCGAGCAATCTCTACCCCACAGCTTTCTCGGAAATGCTCTCTCTGAAATGCTAACATTTCTGGCTGCTTACTAGCCCATTTATTTTCTCCTGCCCTACTCCACAGCCCCCACCAAAAATGCTCTTGCCATGGTGCAGTCTTATTTCTCAAAGGCAGAAACACACCTTTGGGAAGGCCTGTATCTAGAAAGGTTTCAGGGAAGGTGAGAAATAGCTTGGTAACAATGCAGCTATTGCTAGATCTACTCCCCGACTCCTTAAATCCCAGCAGAATCCAGTTTCGTAAGGCTGGAAACCTCTAGTAGCATTGTGTGCTTCACAGCTATTGTAACAAAAATTATTTTAAAATAGCTTCTGTGTAGAGGTGCGAGCATGTTTTAAGCTGCGCTTGCATTCTGAAAGCAGTCTGACAGGCACACCAAGAACCAGAGCATAGGGGAGACAACTTAGAAATTGTTACTAGCATCTGTTTTGGTTTTTCTAAATGCTCTTGCACAAGCCGTTAGCAAACAAAAGGCTTTTGAAGACACAGGAGAACTACCTCTGAAAACAGATCTTGACACTGGTGCTGTTTGTGAAAAGGACAGTGAGACTGTGCTTGGAATGGAAAGGCCTGACTTTCTAACATGGATTATGCCTAAACCCAGCTGGCCAATGAGTCTAAGTGAAATGGACATTTCCATCTCCAGACTGCAAGGGAAAATGATGTTCCACAAACTTTACTTAAGGGCAGGGACAGACCAATGCATCTTTCTATCCCAATTCCTTATCCCTAAGCAGTAAGGAATGAGTGAGAGATGATATGCCATGATCTGTGCACCTTAGCTGCATTGCTGGGCAACACACTGCTCAGAACAAAGCCTCATTGTTGTGAGGCGATTTCGTAATACCCCCATTCCTTCCTTGCATTTAATTATCCTGAAGTGGAATTGTCTCAGCCAATCAAAACCCAGGGAATGCTGGAGAAGTACTGACCCATAACTGTACATTTCTCATTTATAGGATTCCTGGCACTCCAATTGTCTTAGGCTTCTGATTTGCATAATCACTGGTGCACCGTTATTTCTACACCGTACAGTGCTCCTCTAAATCCCTGAATTCAGTCTGGCTACTACCCTCTGAACACCACATCTATGTGCCTACAAACATGTCCACTACATTTCCCCCCTCCGCCTAACCCCATACAGTATGCAATTAAGAGTCCCTCTTAGGGTACATCTACACTGCAAAGTGGCAGCCTGCAGCAGCAGGTCTCAGCGCCCAGGGCCACTGACTCAGCCCCCAGGGCTTGTGCTACAGCACTAAAAAAGGCCGCGTAGATACTGTGGCTTGGCCTCTGAAGGCCACCAACCTCCCGAAGCTGCAGAGCTCAAACTCCAGCCGAAGCCACAACATCTGCCCAGCTGTTCTGAGCACCATATAGGTATCTTTAGTGGTGGAGTGGGCGCAGTCTACCTCAAAGTGAGAGGAAGAGGTGCATGCAGAAGGGAAATGGAGGGGTTAGAGGAGACCAAGGTTAAACTGGGTGGGATCAGAAGCTGAGGTGGCCATGTTTGTTGTGGCTATCCACAGACAGATGGGCAGTCCGATCTTAGCATGAAGGCGAGAGAACACTTCAATAATAAAAAAAAAAAAAAACCAGACTCAACATGAAGGTGCTTCATGGTTAGGAAGTACTAAAAGTCACTGTGGTTCCAGAGTACAGTTATTTAGCCAAGAAGAGAGTTCTCCTGCAAACAGGAAGCTTCCCCAGCTACTGTGAAAGTCCTCAAGGAACACTGTGAAAGTCCTCAAGTTTCACCCCATCCCCCAAGGCATTATTTCTCAGAAGAGGGCATAAAAAGCAGTTCTACAAACAAACAACTATGCAGTTGCCCTACTCCACAGCCAACTGTTCGTCATTTCAAAATTATGAGCATTCAAATTATAGCAGCTGGAGTGGGAGCTATTTTTAGCATAGCAATATTTATGTAATTCAAAGTGAGGAAAATTTTCCGTATACTTTTGCTGGCAAAATGCTGAAGAAAGTGACTATCACATCCAGAGCAAAGCATTGTTTTGGCGCTGGTTTTTAACTGAGTTAACGTATGTTCCTTAGTTCCAGCTTAAGTTATGAAGGCCACTACCGCCAGGACAGACTTCTTGGGCCCATGTTGTGTGTAGCACACAATAAAATAGCACAGAAACTTTAAAATCAATGTGATATGCTCATGAAGGTACACATGAGGTTGTGCTTGATGCAGACGTAAAGGAGCTGTTAGGTAAAGGAATACTAGATGGTATTTAGGTGCTGGGTATTAAAAGAAGTTTGTTAGCACGATGTGGACTCTTCTGTGTTTTTGGAAAGACTGATCATATTAAAAGATCTTCCTGACCTCTGGTATTCCAGGGTGTGAACAGTGACACAGGTCAAGTCATTGCTTTCCACAGAACCTCCGCCTATCATCTTGCCAAGAAGATGCTGAATGAAGACCAAATGAAGGTTGGTGGGGGATGCACTGACTTTCAATGAGATTTAGGTGCCGACCGCACTTTAGAAAAATCTTACCTAGTGCCTAACCTTCTACCCCTAGCTTGCAATTAATTATAGGATAAAACTTGACAGGCAGACTGATCTTTATGGTAGCACATGCCTAGATTAAGTCCAGAAGGGACCATTATGATAATCTAGTCAGCCCTGCAGTATAATGCAGGCAGGCATCACTGTGTGGAATCTTTAGCACCTAGCCCAGCAGCTTGGGATTGAAATAACATATAGTTTAAAGTGAGACATCCACTGTTGACGTAAGAACTACAAGTGATGGAGAATCCACCATATCTCCTGGTTATCTGTTTCAGTGAGTAAAGGCCTCCATAGTTCAAGCGTCAATCTTTATTTTCTACCTCCTGGAACCAAACAGAGTACTTCAAAACTACAATTTAGTCTCAGACCCTTGGAGTACAGAGAAGGGATGAGATTGAATCAGTCCTTCCAACCCTTGTGGCAAATTTTCCCCTATTATTAAGCACAGTCTTCGCTTTCCTAGCCCAAGCATCAAAAGCCAGCTACCACACAAAAGGGGTTTAAAAGGAGGGATGCCACTACCCTGAAAGCCAGTCATTTCAAGAGGAAATTAATTTCTTTGCTGCTTAAGATTCTTTAAAAAGAGACCAAATACTCCTAGTCATTGCAAACAAAGTCAGACAGCCTACCACCGTGCAAATCACATTAGAGAGATAGAATCTAGTAAATCCTAATCCCCAGAGATACCAGGCATCGTCTAAACTCCTCTTAGGCCCTATTTCACACTTCAGTCTTAGCAATGTGCAGCCACAAAACAGCAAGCTACTGAGGCCTGCTGAAGCCGTTTGTCTGGCAGAGCAGAGGTTGCTGGAGTTTTAAAGAAACATGGCCCTTTTTCTAGGAGGCGTGAGGTCCCTCCTATAAACGAATCATCGCCTGTTTGAAGGCCCCAGTAGTAAAAGCGGATTGCATGGGCACTTTCAGGCCCACATGGATGGCGCCCCACTGTGGAAAGTTTCCCATGTGAATCAGCTTGCAGAACTGGGGCGCAAGCAAAGCCAGGGAACAGGAACAGACCAAACAAGTCCAGCAGAGAGAGTCCCACGATGGCTAGGAACATTCACAGTGCTTGCAAATTATTCCCAATATGCCTTTTGGGGGGCAGCATTAGGTGATCAGTTCTGTTCTCTCCAATGTGTGTGTGTCATGAGCGAATGCAGCAGCCAACTGCGTGTGAGTACTGCAGTAAGCGGCTCTTTAATTTTAGGGCATTCTTTTAATCTTTAACTCCATCCTGATAATCCACTCCTAACCAGGCTTCTAAAACACAAAACCCTACTTCTTATTTGCTGCTACAGAAAAAAGCCTGATTAATTTTACACACACGTGACTGATTTTAGATATATATATATTTTTTAAATCTGCTTTATTATCCATGAACCATTTCCCCTCCAATTCTGTACGGAGAAACAGGTGCATTCTGCTTGGTTAAACATGAAACAATGAGTGACTCCATGTTAACTGACAAGCACTGAAGTTATTAGGGATCTGTGCTCAAATGGCTCATTGCAGGACGGGAGCCCAAGTCTGAACACCCAGGGCAAAGTCAGGTTTAAGAGGCCAAATGTATACGAAGCACAGTTACTGGTTTTCTGCCAGAGATTTATTTTCTCACACACACACACACACCCCACTCTTTTGAGGTGGCTGAAATCTCTCAACAACAATTGCTTGCTCCATGGCGGCCCGTGGGTTGACAGAGAGTGGACACTGGAGGCCAGACACCAAGGATCCTTTAACTCTCCACTCTCTGCCTTTTTCTCTCTCTCTTCAACAGCCAACATCATCCTCCTGCTTTCTAGCAGGAGTTAATACAGGACTTCTTCAGGCCAGAGCGTTGGACAAGCAGCCACTTCCAAGCCAGGTGGGAATTCTGGATGGCAACTGTTGCACTTAATCTGAGATGCTGATGCTCCAGTACAGAAGCCAGCTGGGTCTTTCCTGGCAACATCAGCAGCTACTCCCAGGGGTTAAATACAGACTGCAAACAGGACAGGGAGCGCTCCCCGAATCAGCCTCAGAGGAAGGGGAAGTATGGGCAGCCCCCGCTCTACTTTCAACAGAGCAGGGGGAGCTGCTTACTTGGCTCTCTGGCTACCCCCAGCCTTTACATCTGCTTAATAATGGAACAGAGTAGGTCTCTTTCCTGAGAGATGTGCTTCCAGCCGATTCACAATCCAGCGTCCTTTCCAGGAACGCCGCCATGCCCGAGAGGAAAAACCCCCAAAGTGCACATTTCACCAGACCTGCTGCTGTGAAGCAGAAGAGCTGCGACCTCCCCCTCTAAGCCATCCACTGGCCAAGTCCCCAGCCAGCTCCCTCTGCAGGAAGTGCTTATGCAGCAAGTGACCATTCTTGTTCCTTTCTCTTCCGACATTGCAGTCTGGCTTGTCCCCTTTGAACGCATCGTTACCCAGGAGAGAGCTCTGATCCAGCGCCGTCGCTTCTCTGAAGTCAGCAGGAACCCAGGACGTGATGTGTGCCGTAAGGCAGAACCCACCGAAGGGAGAATGGCTGCATCTGAACGAAAGCAACTGACGAGACACATCAGAACGAAGCCCTTGGAGTTTCGTTATGTGAGATTCCTGCTGGATCAAAGGAAGCTCGCTGGCATGGCAGGAGCCCATTAGAGAACAGCCTTCTCATCCTCGGCTGTATGCATGCAGGGCACGCTTCAAGGCAGAAGCCCCCTGCTGCCACTCGTGCCATCTGCCCCTTCCCAGTGAAACACACACAGCCCCGCAGCATCACTAATTCCATTATTCCAGCAAGCACACAGGCCGTCTTACTATCTGCCTTTCCTGGGGAAACTCAACCCCCTCCGCTACCGCCAGCAGTCTCCGAATCAGCAAACTCACCCACGGGCTTCAACCCAAGTGTCCAGACCAAGTGCTCCCTCTGTTACTCAAGATCAACACGTTTAGCTTCCTTGACCCCGCGCTTTTCTCCAAGAGAAAAACCTGCACAAAATCCTGTCCAAAATGCTGGGAGCGCTCCCCAAACATCTCTTCCTCACCCCCTTAGTTATCTTCTAGCAGAAATCAATAGCCAGGAAGCGAACATGGGTCACGGCAACAGGCTGGATTCTTCTGGCCTCCCTACTTCTCACATTGTTTCAGCATCATGCAGGTTTCTCAAGGAAAATACCGAGATGGGCTGACTGGCTCCTTTGCTGCCTGCCAAACTGAAAGCTCAGTGTGAGCACACAAGCGTTCCCACACCCACAAGCTTGATTCCTCCTCTGCCCGCAACAGCTGTCGCAATAGGCTATGCTTTATGCGTCAACTGGAGTGAATCATTCCTTCCTGAGCAGAAACCAGCTTCGAGTTCGAGACTGAAGTTCCCTGAAGCCCATTTCTGAACCAATCCCGCACCCCAATTTGAAATATGCCCTGATGTAGAGCAGTGTTAGCTTACCAGGCGTACGGACAGAGGCTTTCACAAAAGAACAAGTGCAGCACACACATATGGAAGAATCACGGCCTGAAAAACCTATGAATTTTTTTTTTTTATATCTCATTATTTCTGGGGGCTTGATGGGCGATTTTTGAAAGCTTGGGGCAGATGGTGCTCAAATTATGACACTTGATGAAAATTTGAAACCAACAGCATATACTAGATGAGAGAGGAGTTTTGCTCTAAATTTTAAGAAAAAGTGAACACCTCTACATTTTGCCAGCTTGTCAAAATGCATTAAATATACATTCCTTCCAGGCCTATAGGACTCCCTAGCTGACACATGATATTCAAAATCTAGCTGACAAATAATTACTCTAATTACGTTGTGTCAATTTCAATGGAATACACAGGCCCAGAGAGTTAAAGGCGTTAACGTGACTCTGTCACTGTACTACAAGTAAGTGTGGTTCAGGGTTTCCAGTACAGAGACCTCGGCCTGCTTAGTAACCATTGCAGATGCACTAGAAAATTCATGCCGAAGTTTGGGAGTTTATTGATCAAGTTACACAAGGAAAAAAGATATTCTGGAATTGGGAGTGAGTGTTTATGCATAATGATCATAATCAGAATTCCTTTTTCAGGGGGAGGATGTCCGTTGCATTTTGTCATGCACCCCTTTTTGCTGGGGAAGAAAGAACTGAGCTGCAGAATTGACCCTGAATTATAAAGGAGTCAGTTTCCCCGCCTTTGACAAGATCAACACAAGAGGGAGAAGAGACAGGATAGTAAAAGTGTGGGGTGAGGTGGCCAGGGGGGAATACAGCTTTTGTTGATGTTCTCAGCATAGAAGGCAGCTAGTTAGTCATAGATGGATGCTATGGACTGGCAGGTCAACTGCGACAGCTGTTCCTCTGAACTCTGGGACGTGACCTAGCCTCTCCTTTATGGGTATCTCTCATGCTGGGCAGAGCAGGACGGACTCTCTCATCTTGTTGTGTTCTGGCCGTGTGGTACAGCTGGTTTTGGGATCAGGTGAAAAGCCAAGAGAAGTAGAACAGGAGGAAGATAATGGAAAGCAACACACGAGAGGGTGGTAAACAGCAGGCTCTTGCATGTATCAGGGTGAGTCCTCACTGGAGCAGCAGTGATGATCAGGCATCCCCACTGGTGCCCGGAAGTCTGACTGTCTCAGTGATATGATGGTCCTTGAGGCTCACAAAGAAGAGTCCCTGGAGCGAAGGGAACGCCGGCCCTCCCCACACCTCCAGGAATCCCTCAGCCAGTTCCCCACCCCCTACCCTTTTTAAGGGCCACAAAAAAGGGTGATAGGCAGAACAGCCTATCCTCTCATTATCCGGCTCACCAGTCAGACCTGATTTCCAACACTCCAATTTTAGTCCACAGATTTCCAGTCCCACTCTTCTTGTTCACCAGACATGGTCTCACCAGTCCTTGAGTTGCATCAGTAGGCCTTTTTGTTTGGGCTTACCGAGTGGTCTGTCTCCTTTAGGTACCTTTCCCCACCAACATTTGTTAGAGGCGACTGGAATGTTTTATAAGCTTCCCTTTACCTTCCCACAGGTGAGCTCACAAGTGGGGTAGCCTTCCCAGGCCCAAGTTACCCTCTTCTATTGGAGTTCCATGGCAGGGCGTTCATATTCCAACTGCTTCGGTTTGGTTATCGTTTTCACTGGGATAACCCAAAATTCAGCCCTTCCTATAACCATTATTTTGAAAAAATAAGTCCCTGAGCATCTTCACTGGATGATTCACTACTGAACACAGAACACCAAATTAGTCTTGGTTCATCGGCATGCACAGGGCATGGTCTGCGGTGCTCTGCATGCCAGCTCCATGCCGATGAGCTGGAAGGGAATTAAACAAATAACCTCGTCCCCTTACAAGAGACCAGCTATCCTCCCAGCCCCCCGGCTCACAGAGGGGACTGATTGATTTGCATCATGAAATTATGTGAACCATACAGCTTGTTGGTGCAGTTTCAAGATCTGCCACCTTTGGCAGCATCCCTTTAAACAATTTCAAGAGCTCAAAGAATGAGATGAAAACCAGTCAGCTTCTAGACCAATGTTTCAAGGGAAAAGTTACAATTTTTGTTGCGTGGTGCCTTGCTATCAGGCATGGGATTCTCCACATTCACTGTACAAATACATCTGCCAAGAACAGTTTTCCACTCAGTTCTTTGGAAGGTTTTGTTTTTTGGGGTGTGTGTGGAGGAGTTTGTCTGTCTGACAAAACCACACAATTCTCTACAGAGGTACAAAATTTCACTTCACTATCGATCCCTCTAGATAAGAGAGGGCGATCAGAAATTTAAGATCTAGGAGAAGAATCCAGCATTTTTACTGGACTTAAAGTTATCCCCTTGTTAAGCCATCTCTTATTTCCTGGATTTCATGCTGTCCTCTGCTCAGAAGCACAGAAGGGAAAGGATTACATGATTTACATACAGATGTGTCATAACAAAGGGAGATGCTAACCACAGATTCTAAAGGCCCAATTTTCAGTTGTTCAGCACCAGAACTCCAGCTGAAGTCAAGGGGGAGCTGCAGGTGGTCAGCACCTCTGAAAAAAAATCACCATTTAGATCTTCCTCTATGATAGACAGAGCTGGGAGAGCTCCCCAGATTATGTTTAGCATTCTACAGATCGCACGCCTAATCCTAGAAAGGTCTGGACATTGACAATAGTAAGTTCTTCTGAGCCACACAACTTTCTGGGGAAGGATGTTATTTTCTGGGGAGGATGAAGAATGCATAAACCTAGCACTAGTCCATAATCCTTTCCTACTTAGCCAAGAGCTTGAAATGACAGGTTGAAACAAAGAAAGGAGAAACAGGAGAGGAATGGTTAACAGACCCAAAGGCAGTGAGAGGCCTGAAGCATTACATCTCTGTCTTGTCAGCCCCAATGAGCTTCATTAGTGAGGGCTTTTACTTAGCTTGTCCAGAAATCTTTGTGCCAAATGACTGACCTGGAGCTTGGGTGAGAAAAACAGAGATGATTCAAACAAACACTTCCCTCACAGAAAGGAATTCTCCCAAGTCACCCATAGAACTGGGTAGAAGAGAACTCTTTTTTAAAAAACTGGAATATATTCTTTGCATTTCCTGCTGTTGTCATGCTTGTATCTTGGACAGCTGTTGCAGTAAATAGGATTTTTTTTCCTGTACATGCTCAGCATTTCTTTTGCTCTATGCGAGATTTCAGGGCATACTGGACCTTCAGCTATGTTTCAATGCAATATTTTTGGAACTCATAGCTCCTGGAAAAGCAGTCCAGTTGTTTTCCCTCAGGAAGACCAATTATTTTGATGGCTTTAAGTCCAATTTGTTTCCCTAATATCTTCAGTTTGTTTGGCATGTTATTTGCTTTAATGAAGGCTACAGAGAGACTTCAGCTCTCAAGTCCCTTCTTAAATGTTCTGTCAGCACTCTGTCCCACTAACTTGGCCTCTGTGTCAATAAATTGGTCATCTAGGGGCCTGAGTTGTCAAACTTAGTAACCAGAGATGCAGTAGCAGCCTGGACACCTCATGTGTGCTTCGGTTTCAGACAGAATTCCCTTGAGAGTCACTGGGCCCCAGCACTCTCCCAGCTGCACAGCTCCCAAAGATGGCTGCTCTGGATTTCTCCTGCTGCATTTCAGCCTTTAGAAGCGCTATCCTGGCCTGTCTCATTGTTGAGGTTGTGCATTATCCCTTACAAAAGCTCCGCAAACAAGCTTAACCTGAAATGGGCAGATGTTCAGTTTACTAGGGAACTAATACCCCCTTACACAGGGATACGTGTCTTCTCTCACAGCCTGCTGGTTCTTCACCAGAGGGTCCAAACTTCCCAGCTAACCAAGTGGGATCCCGGATTTTCTCATCTTCTATTGCCCGTTACCATTTTCCACCTCATCTCCCTCCCACCTGCCACTAGACTGGGGCACTAACTTTACGGTAAAGGAGGAATAAGTCTTCACCGGGCCTGTGATGCTGCTCTTGAGCCAGCCACTAGGAGTTAAGAGTGCATAGTCCATTCCAGGACGGAAACGGCCTCCTGCACCACAGCCGAGGAAGCAAGTCACCCAGGAGCTGTCTGTTGGACCCAGGTCTTCTGTGTCACAACGAACTTGTACGAACTGAATCTCAGGGAAAGAAAGTGCCCAGAGGTGTGGGTGTGCAAGTCCGATTGAACAAGTCACTGTGCCGAGGCAACGCTCAGAAACTAAAAGGGTTCCCCACACATTTTTTTACGCCTTTCACAAGTTGCTGTAAAACGCAAGGGATTCAAACTACTGCGTTAACGAATGGGAGAGACCCAGCTCCCACCAAAACATAGCGAGTATGGACCGCTGCCCCGGCAAGCTGATTGTTATACTCAGAGCTCGTGCCTCTGTAGCGATAAGCGAAGCCTTCCTTCAAACTAAGAGCACACAAACGGAAAGCTAGTCATATTTCTGTCACTGAAAACGGGCCATTTAAGGCTGAGACCTTAAGAAATAAACGGCATATTACTACTTGTTACAGAGAACAGGTTTTCTTCAGAAAGCATTAAGCCATGGTCTGCACTGTGGGGATTCCTTTCTTGTGTTCGCTAGGTTAATTACTCAGACATTACAACTAGCAACACTCCTGTGGGGAGCAGAGATCAGTTTCTCTGCACCAGCGATGTGCACAGCTATGAAACCACATTATGGAGCTGCAATCTGGGTTTGCACACTTGACTTTTCCTGCTGCAATCAGACCACGTGGAACAATCATCAATCAAGCCGAGGGCATGGGCCTAATCCTCATGATATAATTTCTCACATAAAGCGCAGAAGGCAGGACCAGAACCAACTCAGACTATAGAGAGCGACAATTTCTGCTGTTCATTTAAAAATTCATCTCAGCTTTTCTGGGCACACCTGGTCACTTCCTTTCAGGCTCCTGAGAAGAACTAAACCATGAACCTAGCATTTATCACACTGAAGTTACACAACTCTTGTTGAAGGTCAGCAGATAGTAGACAGGATATAGAGTTTTTACATGCTGGCGTCCCATGTAACTGCACCATCTTCATGCTCTCCACCAACAAGCATGAGTGCTGGCTATACTCTCCCTCCATCCCTCCCACACCCATTTCTACGATCACTCAAATGACGCAAGAAACTGGCTTGCTTTTTGTGTGTGTGTATGTGTAGGGGGAGGAGGGGGCAAAGACTTGAAATGCCTCTATTTGCAATGTGAAATTAGCTAGGTTGTTATATTCAGTTATAAAAATCTCAAATTATCAGTGTCAATATTACAGTAACCTCTAGAGCAGTGGTTCTCAAACTTTTGTACTTGTGACCCCTTTCACATAGCAAGACTCTGAGTCTGACCCTCCCCGCCTTATCAATTAAAAACACTTTTTAATTTATTTAATACCATTATAAATGCTGGAGGCCAAGTGGGGTTTGGGGTGGAGGCTTACAGCTCGTGACCCCCCATGTAATAGCTTCACGACCCCCAGTTTGAGAACCCCTGCTCTAGAGGCTGACACTAAGATCAGATTCTCACTGTGCTAGGCAACAAGACACAGTCCCTGCCCTGAAGAGCTCACAATCTAAATAGAAGAGACAGAAACGAGAGGGAAAAGGAAGTACCGTCCCCATTCCACAAATGGGAAACAGAACCAAAGACATTAAGTGACTTTGATCCACATCTCCCAAGTCCCAGTCCAGCACCTAAACCATACGACCATCCTTTCTCCTTAACTTATTAAATGGAGTAACTTTACTATCTACCCCAGCTTCACTAAAAGGAGAGGACAGCGGTACACAGCTGTGCAGATCTTTTTCACCCAGTGAGTGCTAGTTATCACACCATCACCCAAAAGCAAGGTCAGTATTTCTCCAAAGCTCAGGAGTTTGGAAGGCCCATCTTAATTTAACAGCTACGGATTCATCAGTTTGTCTGTACTTGTTTGTGTGAGGCTCCTAACACACTGAGGCATATAGAACACAAGAGGCTACTAAGGGAGGTTGTGGGATCCCCATCAGTGGAGGTTTCTAAGAAGAGGTTAGACAAACACCTGTCGGGGGGGTTAGAGGTAGACTTGGTCCTACCTCAGCACAGTGGGCAGGGCTAGATGACCTCACGGTCCCTTCCAGCCCGACATTTCTTGCTGAGTTCTGAGACACAGGGATTCCAGAATTCCTCATGCCTGTCCAGGCATCTAGATCATGGTGAGATGTGGGATATAAAACACCCAATAAAATGAGTATAAAACCAAACACATTTTCTACCATCGACCAGAATTCTCCCCTCCCCCACTTCCAGGAGGTTCTTAAAAGGAAAGTTCTGCCAAAGGAACACGAGAAAAGCCCGTTTCAGTCAGCCCCAGCACTCGCATCCATGTCCCTGTTTCACTGCTGCTGGGATCCTCTTTTCTCAAGCACAGAAAAGGTTTCTTCGGGCACATTAAGAGAAACGTTACCTGGTTCTTGGAAGTCGTCCTCATTGGATAAGGTTCGGGATAAGATAAGGATCAGTGCTTCTTTAAACTGGCCAAAGTGGACCTTGAAAGAGAGAAAGACAAATACATAAATCAACCAGCAGAGAGCCTTTAAGGTGGGCAAGGAAACCCTGGGTCAAAGTCTGAAGTGATACCGCATTACTCACTCAACATACCCAGGCCACTTCTTTAAATGGACAGATTTGTTTAAAACCAAAAAACTATTGCAAAAGTCTCAAATGAGTCTCAACTTTGTTTACTGGGCTCCGGGGTAAAAAAGGAGTGACAGAGAATGTGAAGAGACATCCCTTACTTATGTGAACGGCAAACAATGCAGAGAGTACAGCTGTGTGTTACAGGAAAACCATTTTGATGCATCAGGTGGATTCTTCTGTAGACCAGCGATCATAATGGTGCTTCCTACCAAACCGCTCGCAGATCAGTGACCCCCAGAGCATCTTTCACAACATAAGGCATAGGGCAGTGTCAAAGCACCAGCGCTGCCTGCTAGATTACCCCGCGTAGAGTCTTTAGACATCACCTCTACCTCAGCACCTTGCCCAACCCAGTCACTTCTCAGTACCTGGCTTTATTTCTCTTTGTATTTGAAGTGTAGCGTCTTCGGCTACGTCTACACTACACAGCTTTCAGCGACACGGCCGTGCCCCTACCGCCGCGCCACTAAAAGTCGTGCGGGGTCGCCACTGTTTGTCGGCGCTCCTGCCAACGAGCAGCGTGTGCGTGGTCGGCGGGAGAGCGCTCCTTCCGACAACTTGCTCTTCACACCGGGGGGGGGGGGGGTGGAAACATAAAAACGGTTTCAAATCAACATTTCTTTTCAAATTGACCCAAACAAGAGTTCTTTTTTTTCTTCCCCTTTGCCAAAATGGAAGTCCGTTTCGATTCAAAACGGATTTTTTTTCCCCTGGATTTTTGGGGTCAGCCACTGAACCCCAAAAGCACCAGCCAGTCACTGAGCTCTAAGGCTAAGTACTAGATGAACATTTTCCATTGAGCTCCGAAAGTGGCAAGACTTACGGTCTCTCCTCCTGGAGGAGGGAGCTCGTCAGGTCTAGGCCCGGCTCCTGTGAACGTTCTGTCTGCGGCACTCAGGCTGAGTGACACGGTTCCAGTGAAATACAGAGGTCCTAGTGGGAAAGGTGGGGTGACCTCAGGTAGCTAGGTCCAATCCCATGGAGGGCTCCGATACCAGGGCTGGGACGTCGAATTGGATGCTGTATTCACCAAGGAGCTAGAGCAGGGAGCAGAACACTGAGCTGATGCGATCCCAGAGGTCGGTGTTGCCAAGCAAACCAGCTACTGTGTTTTGGAAGAGCTCTGAGCTTTTTCAGAGCACACAGCTTAATGCAGCCTGAAGTACCATCACTGCTCCTGCATCACCCCAAGAGGAGACCTGCTCCCAGTCACCCAAGATTCATAGAAAACTCACCACCCTCACCATGGGGGTTAGCTGGTGGCAACGACAGACTCCCCTTTTACACCGACTCCTGAGAATGCTAGAAAGCAGCTCAGTTACCCAGTGAAGGAAAGAATTCGAACACTGAACTACATGCATAATCCTGACTTAAGAATAGTTAGCTAGAAGAGACCCATCCAACCCTCAGACAGTGCAGACCAAGGTGTGTTTCAGTACTCTGGCCAGGCTAGTTTTAAGTTTCTTGCTAAGCTGTTTTGTGAAACGTTTGAGTGAATGAACATTTCGTTAGCTGGAGACTTCTGGTTGGACGGTCCACAGTGAAATAGTAGCCATATGGTGACGAGTGACATAGAAATGCTTATAAATAGCCGTAATTAAGCCTCAGAACACCCACTCAAACGAATAGGGGAATTTCACCCCTTTTGGCACTGGTGTTTTGAGCCAACATCCTGACAGACTGAAACAGCAGTGCCTTAGTTTATACTTTCAAGGTCATCCACAGGACGAGAAGTCTTGGGTTTTAAATATGGTAGAACAAGAAGGTGGGAGGATAGATTCCCACACGTGATTTGAATTCATGCCTTTCCGTCGCCCTGGCCTTTCTGCATGGCCTGTAAGAAGCCCTGTTGCTTTACCGCCATTAACAGTAATGTGGCAGGGACACGGCCTTATTTGTAGAATCAGATTTCTGAATGCCACCAATTCCAGACACCCGGGCTGCCAAGCTGCCTCCAGTTTGCACAGCGAGCCAGAAAAAGAAAATGACAGGACAAGGGGTGAAGCTATTTACCATGGCTCAGTTGCAAGCCACAGTTAACCTCAGGGATTTCCCTTTCGGCCCGATGAATCTGAACAGAGTTCTCAGTGTTGTACAAGATTTGGGTTGTTGGGGTTTTTTTTACTTCCTGAAAAATATCCTGTGTTAGTGGCACGAACTGCTGAGGCCTTGTCTACACTAGCAGACTTGGGGGCCATACTGGTGCAAACTCTAGTATACGGGACCAAGCTGATAACTACCACTGGCGGGGCTGTCCGGGGAGTGAATGACAGCTAAGTTTTGCTAGTTTCTACACAGTCACATAGCGTTAACACGCCCGCATCACCAGACAAGCCATCTTTACTGACAAAGGGGTTGCGGTTTTTCACCTTGGGTTAACCTAAGCACGTGACCCACCCTGAGGTAAATAGTGAAGACGAGGCACTTTAGTTTAACCATGAGGTAAACTAGCTGAAGTCAACACTACGCCCCCATCTAGCTCCACTGAAGTAAAAACCACAGAGCCTTGTCCGCATTGTGTTCTTAACTTCAGGACAGCTGACACATGTTAGCTACACTGAGGTTAAAAAATCCCGCACCTTTCTTAGCAGCGAATGACAAGGCCAGAGAGAGATTTCTCCTTATCCCAGGGCAGATCACAGAGCACCCAGACAGCTACGCAAGAGTAACAATATGCAGACTGCCGCGCAGGCATGCCGCTGCTAAGGAAAGGAATCAGCTCTCCGCTCACCTGCCAGCGTAAATGAATTCTGGAGGCAACGGTCCAAGCTATGCAAATCACCACTAGATTTTTAAACATATGCACAAGAAGGAATTAAACAGAGTTAGATACATGTTCAGTAAAGAAACTTGTTAGCGACGACGTCACCTGAACACTAATTGACGCCATTCATTCGCCGTACATTTCAAAATGTTGGTGTACTTCAAAGGGCAGTTTACAGGGATGGGAGAATTTGCCTGATTAAAAAAAAAAAGACAACAACTTGACATTTAAACTAAGTGAGCATGAATAAAAGATGAAGGAGTTAGATTAACAGTTGCACCCTGCATCATCTTCTCTGGGGTGTGTTTGGGGGTGGGGGGTGGGCTTCAGATTCAGCACCAGGAAACTGGCCCAGTAATAACAACAGGGTACCCTAACCCTGTGCTGAATATATTAACAGGTAAACCATTTTCAGCACCGGTACAGGGGACCCACTGCTGGCAGTCCTAAACCAGTGTAGCTGGGGCCGGGGACAGGGTCGAAGGAGTCACTTGCTCTTGTTTCCACTTCCCCCATCACATTCCTTGTAATTTTCTCTCCAATTAGAGAACGATGGAGAGCGCTGTGCGATGAAGAAGGCAAGTCCTAGCAGTCAGAGCCACCAGCTCGCTTTGCCCGAAGTACCAGTGCGTATGAAGCTTAGCACCCATAAAGATTTACTCAGCCGACTGCCAAAGTTACCAATCAATCAGTGCACCAAAAGGCTGACTAAAGCCAACTGGGCAAATTCAGGGGTGTAAATTACATATAATCCACTTTAGTTAATGAGTGGTTGAGAAAGGTGCTAAAATACTATTAAACATGACTCCTAAGCATCACTCGCATGGGCTTGCTGCTTAATGTAGTTAGTGGATTATTCCCACTGTACTATATGGAACAAACTCCAGCTACTTGTAAATTGCTGGTGAACATTTATGTGCAATGAGCAACACGTAAAAAAAAAAGGGGGAGGGGGTCTGTTCTCCCATCAGTGTGCAAGGGATACAACCAATAACTAGTGAGAATTATTCAGATACCTCTCTTAGCAGTGAGGCAAAAAATAACCCCTTAAGTACTCAACAGTAGGTATGTATAGCTAGCGAATGGGGGGGAGGGTATTAGTATATTGTTCTCACCTAACAGAGTGCTCATTGTTTTGAAGGAAGCTGCTGCCCGACATAGCAATGCTAAAGGCTTAAAGAGATATTTCCTGCCAAGTCAGAGTTTGCTATGCAATTGAATGAGTTTTACAAGCAGTGTTAAGGAAAGGGAAGGCAGGGAAGGAGAGCAGAACCAGTGCCTTTCCCTTGGTGTTTAACTCTAGCCAAACAGCTGCACACGGGACAGATGGCTCTCATTTTTATCACATGAAGCAATTTCACCATGACCGCTTCAAGCAGACTCCAAAGGAGATTAGTCTTCAGGGAAGGAGCTGATAGTAGTCTTAAAAAATTAACATTGCAATCAGCTATGCAATGGAATTAAACATGCAAATAATTAGTCCTACAATACATCACTGCAAGTTACAAGGATAGTGTGTTTAGCAGTGAAACAAGAACCCCAGGTACTTGAGAAAATTTACAGATGCTCCACCCAACATCCACCTTGCCCTGCCCAAAATTGAGACTTGGAGACTCAAGTGATCACATTGGAAAAGGGCTTGGAGGCCTCTCATGAGGAATATAATTTGGCATGTGTTCTCTGAGCGCTAAGATTTAGCTGCTAGAGGGACACGGTCAACGGAAAGAGTGAACATGTGAGTGTTGCTTTGTTTTTTAAACCTGCTTCTGTCAGACAGTAAAATCATTAAAATCAAAGACCAGGCGTTGGGCGGGGGGGGAGGAATTATTCTCTTTTTGTTTATACTGCACATTTGATCTTGGCTGTCCAAAGGAAGCGATGAAACAGACCTTATGCTTGTATGAGTCTTTCACAAAAAATCATTAAGTCTGGAGAAAATGCAACTGCTAAAAGTAAAAAAGGAACACACCCAAAAAACTGACCAGGGGACCCCCAGGCAGACAGCATCTCAAACTCAAAGTTACAGTTTGAAAATCTAGTTGTCCCTTCTTTACACCATAGATCCTCAAGCAATGGCTATTGCCATCATACTATTGCTTTACTGACACGTTTATTTCCCAGCCATATTTAAAGGCCAGTGGAGGTACAGTACACAGAGATTTGAAAAAACTTGTCAAGATATGGAAGTGGAGGTACTGTTCTATCAGACAATCTGCGACACAGCAAAGCCTGTACGAATACACTAACACAGCTACTGAATAGACAGGAGAACCTCAGAGTTACGAACTGACTAGTCAACCACATAGCTCATTTGGATCTGGAACTACATAATCAGGCAGCAGCAGAGAGAAAAACAAAAAAACCCAAATACAGTACACTAAAAAAAAAAAAAAAATCAAGGGAAAGCAGTATTTTTGTCCTGCATTGTAAAGTTTCAAAGCTGTATTAAGTCAATGTTCAGCCGTAAACTTTTGAAAGAACAGCCAGAGCGTTTTGTTCAGAATTACACACATTTCAGAGTTACGAACAACCTCCATTCCTGAGGTTTTCGCAATTCTGAGGTTCTACTGTAGCTCCATTGACCTTAACTTCTGAAAAACAGTCTTAGAAACTCAAGATCAAAAAAACTCCTAAGCCCCTTCAAATCAGAAGGCAGAGAGCACGGGGGTGAAATAGTTACAGTATAGGTAAAGTTTAATGCTCTTTTCAAAGTGCTTTTGATGATGGAATTAAAGGGAGCCCAAATGACATTTGAGAGCTCTGCCAGTTGCTAGATTCTGAAGTGTCTAGGTCCTGTATACTGTTGATATAGCATTTACTACAAAGCTCCTAATGCGTAACAAACAGGAAATACAATGGAGTAGAACGACACTACATTATTTCTGTCTGGCATTAGCAACCCAATGGCCCAAATGAGGATCAGGGTCCCATTGTGCAAGATGCTGTTACAAACAGGCAGGGAGGAAAGGTCCCAGTCCCCAGGCTTTACAGTGATTGCCACTATTTAGCAGATTTAGGCTACTGGGAGAAAAAATTGCAGCGGGGGGAAAAAAAAGTTGGGATTGGTGCATTATTTACGATAACCTTGCAAAATTATCATGCGGATTTCTCATCCCATGCACCTAATCTACTCGCCACGTCCTTACAAGGAAGAGGAAGGCAAAGACTAAATTATACTGTAGTCATAGAATCATAGAATATCAGGGTTGGAAGGGACCCCAGAAGGTCATCTAGTCCAACCCCCTGCTCAAAGCAGGACCAATTCCCAGTTAAATCATCCCAGCCAGGGCTTTGTCAAGCCTGACCTTAAAAACCTCTAAGGAAGGAGATTCTACCACCTCCCTAGGTAACGCATTCCAGTGTTTCACCACCCTCTTAGTGAAAAAGTTTTTCCTAATATCCAATCTAAACCTCCCCCACTGCAACTTGAGACCATTACTCCTCGTTCTGTCATCTGCTACCATTGAGAACAGTCTAGAGCCATCCTCTTTGGAACCCCCTTTCAGGTAGTTGAAAGCAGCTATCAAATCCCCCCTCATTCTTCTCTTCTGCAGGCTAAACAATCCCAGCTCCCTCAGCCTCTCCTCATAACTCATGTGTTCCAGTCCCCTAATCATTTTTGTTGCCCTTCGCTGGACTCTCTCCAATTTAGTCACCCACTGAATAAGGCATCTTGTCCCAGGTGAGAAGAATTTTCCAAGTACAAGTAAATCAAAAGACAATATGTACATAGCTAGGATGGCTCAGTTTCCCCACGGTAATCAGAGGCTAACTGAACTGTGGGTTGCAGAATTTTCCTGACAGTGTTTAGAAATCCTGAGATCCATTTTTAGAGAAGGAAGCTTCCTATAAACTAGCATCCTTATTAGCACTAGAAAGAAAAAACAGAATTATAGCAATATAGGCCTAGAAGGGACCCTGCGCTGGTGTGCGTGTCAAACTGTTCATTATTTTCACTATTTGCCTCAACACAATCCAAATCAACACTCTTCAAGTTACCAGATTCTCTCATGGGAGAGGTACCAGCTGCTTATATTTCCCTTTTCCTTGTTCTTCATAGAAGATTCTCTACTTGAAGTCCTCCGTTTGTGAATTCATTCCCACAGCAACCAACCACACTGTCACAAACAGAGAACTATTTCAGGTGGAGAATAACCTGGAGATAGATGAATTCTTAAACAGACCATTTTTTATGCACAAAAAAAACAGCAACAGAATGGGAGAGAGATACTGAATGTTACCGTGGCAGACTTTGCTAAGAGATTTCAGGGAGGCAGCAGGCAGCCCTTTAAAGGTGAGCTGCAAAAGGAAAACAAACGGAGCAGGTGCTCTCTGTGCATGTTTGCCTGTTTGCTTTTTACATCAGGCATATCAGTCTGAAACCCGACCTCTTCTAGCCTCTCCTGAAGAAGGCCACAAGGGAGTCTTCAGCCTTGTCTACACCAGAGTTTTAGCCATTGGTATCACTGCAGGATTCAATCTGCTTTAAATCCAGGTACAGTTTACACTGGTACAGCACATCAGCACTAAGGGTTGCCTGGGTGTATCTACCTCAATGGCTACGAACCCCAGTTTAGACCAAGTCAGACTGCCCACCCACCTCCACTAGGTATAGGCACAGCGTGAGCTGTTTAATACATGTCTTTACAATGTGCTGGACACTTGGACTGCTTGAGCCTCAGT
The DNA here is from genome assembly GCF_965140285.1 of Lepidochelys kempii. Classification (NCBI taxonomy): domain Eukaryota; kingdom Metazoa; phylum Chordata; order Testudines; family Cheloniidae; genus Lepidochelys; species Lepidochelys kempii. Next base: position 127,949,996 of record NC_136385.1, on the reverse strand, counting down.
ACTCCCCAGAAACAGGGGCTGGGAGATCCAGAGGTTTTAGCCTCCTGCGATGGAACCAACCCACTCCTCCCAATACCAAAGTCCTCCCATCAAAGAGGCGTCAGGATCAGCAGGAAAGAATTAGGAGGCTGTCTTTATACAGCATGAAGGAACAGCATAGAGCACTACCAGAAACAGACTCTCTTTTGTGGTTCTTTAAACTTAAGATTCTCGGGATGGAAACTTTGGTTTTGTCTCCTTTTGTTGAAAATCATTTGAAGGACAAAGTTTCCTTAAAGAGCTATTTTTATCATTGGGGCCCTGGAGGAAAGTTAGTGACAGCATTAAATGCTGACTAAACATAAGAAATGGCTACGGAGATCTTTATGAATCTAGGTAGCGGTAAAGCTAAACTGATCCTTCACAAGCAGGAAATGCTCCGCTATTACAGTTCAGCATAAAGCTTCTGCCGTCCGAAAGGAACTCGGTAAAATACATTCCAATATCTCCGTGGTCTAGCCCCACAGGTCAACTCTAAGGCAGGGACCACGGCTTCTTGTTTTGGGAGGCACAAAGCACATTTTCGGTGTGGCTGAACCAGAAGCACATCTGATGCAAGAGTCACACGAACACTAATATTTTTAATCCCCACTGAGCACTACTGTGCATTTGTGATGCAAGAACCACAGTTAACTGTTAAAGTCCAGAAAATGGACGGAAATCTACAAGCACCCTGGCTACTGTATTTCAAAAGGCACGATGAAATGCACCCCACAGAGGAATTTGAAGGGTTGCTCTGAGCACTGCCTTAGTACACAATGGAGAGAAGAAAGGATAGTGAGAGTTGCATTAGTCCTACTGCAAGACAAACTATTGGATTTATATAACCAAGACATACCGTGAAGGTAGAGTGGATTGGTTAATCCTCAGACTTATGCACAGAAAGGGGTACGTTAGCTTAATTCAAACGGACATCACTCCAGATAACCACCAAGTACATCAGAAGCAGTATTTGTTGTATGCATTTCTATATACCTTTCATCACCGGGGCACTGGGCAAATACCGTACTACATGCCGCGACTTTGTGTATTTATTATTCATAGGCAAACATCAAATACAAAAGCTTGCACATGGCTTGTCGAGTTGCAACTGCTTAGACATGTCAGTTCGTTTCTCCCCCACCCCACAAGTGTCCTTTAAAACAAGGTTTCTTTTTAAATACACAAAACAAAAGCCACTCGTAGTGTGGAGAGTAACCATCTGTAGGAACTAGATTGGTGCTGATGTAATAGACCTCCATTAGGGAGCAGCATGTTTCCTGCCATTCTCCTGACAACCTCCCTAGGAAACCCAAAGGATCTGATAACCATTAAATCAGGCTCATACTCAGGCATGGACCATTGATGCTACTAGCTAGTGGTCTAAGCGGGGAGGCGTGAGGAGAGGTTAAGACAGATTATTAGAACAGTTACTAAGACACGAGACTAGAACGGAACTTCCCAAAGCCAAAAAAAAACCCCCAAAAACCTGTTCTTGGGCTTTATCATCCCCTCAGAAAAGCTTTAGGAGATTAAGCAAGTTGTTATAACTACGCAAGGGCGATTCAGGCCTCATGACATTCTTTAATAGCAGCCTCTTCTTTTCCTTAGGCTGAGCCTTTCCGACATTTCATTTGTACCCTCTCCCTGTTACTCTCCAAGTGGGCAGTGCAATCTGACAAGGGACTTCCTTCAAGCTTTAGAGCTAGCATAGCTGGCCAAATTCCCTGGCAAAATTCAAGCAACCAGGCTTTCGAGGCACCCCTTATTCCCTCCCCTGCCCCCCGTCTGCTCTAACATTCCGGCAGCGAAGCCGGATGATAGCGTCTGAATAGAAAAAGTTCGAGCCGGTGTGGAAAGTAAGTAACTAGTATTCAAGCCAATGCCATGCTGCTATTTGGAAAGGTCAGAAATCTCCTCTTGTATCCATTAATGCTTCCCTGCCAGCAAGTCCCATCATCAGCAAGAGCATCTCAACTTTTTGGCAAAGTTATTTGGTCTTAGAGAAATTCGGTTTGGTGAGAAATTCTCAGGTCAAATTATTGCGCTTGCCCTAGTCTGAAGCAGAGGAAACTTGGCCCTCGCTTGCCCAGTTTTCCTGATTTTAATGAGTAGTTATTATATTTAACAGGAGTTTTATGAAACAAAGGCTTTCAGTGCCAAAGCTCTTCATTTTCAGGGGCAGGCGTCTTGTGCAATAGGATACAGCCCAGCAAGATGTGGCATTAGTTTCCAGATTGAAGGTTCCATGATGCACGTGGTTCACACTGAGCACGGCTGCTACTCTGAAAACTGAGCAACATGCTGATCTTGAAGTCTATAAAGCAACCATCACACCCTAATGCAGCTTTAAAAACCAAGGAGCATTCACTTGCACCGCGGCTGTCCAGACAAGCGGATACCAAATCTGGTACACAGTATCACGGTACACAGATTCTGCGAGCTATCAAGAGGGAAGCTTGGCTGTGGCAAACAATTCACAGACCACAGCTGCTCCTCCACATGGTCCACCCGCTCAGGAGTCACAGCCGTGTATTCTGGTTACATCTGAGGAAATCCCATGCTCTCTGTAGAGTGGGAGGATACAGTGGACTGTATATGTAAAAGATCAAAGTCATGTCTGAGACTAGCCTCAGTTTTAAGAATTCTACAATAACTGAGGCCATTAGACAAAGACTGAACACCCCCTCCCCGCAAACTGAAACAAAGCCAGATCACTCACATGGAAAGTTCACAGACACCTGTAGAACCAAAGATGGCTCCTTTCAAAGCCTGATGCCAGGAGTACATTTGGACAGAGTGTCATAAGGGTCGGTCTAAAAGTTGCACTCATTTTACTAGACATGTTGATGTTGCCTTGTGGACACACTTAGAGGAGTTTAAATCTGGTTTATATCGGTGATTTAACAGGCACAAGCTAAATCGAGGCACCATCTTACATCGGATGAAAATAGGTTTAAACGACTGTAAGAGTGCACCAAACAAAGCTGCACCAGTTTAAATAAATCAGGGCAACATCCCACCTCAAGTTAAAGGCAGCTTGTGTGTAAACAAACCCCATTAGCTGAATGCAATAGTTGAAGCAGAAGTCACTCCGCTCTGCATTAGGAAGGAAGTGACTGGCCCAAAGACGCAGTGTCACTGACTTCCTTAAAGTCTTGAGAATTGCATCCATTAGCAATGGTTTTCTTCCTCATTGTCACTAATTCCTCTTTCTGCAGCTGCTCTGTGCACTTGTTTCAGTTCAAGTGAAAGCCATGGGAAAAGAAAGCTATTTTGTTACGGTAACGATTACGCCAGAATTGACTCACGTTTGGCTCCTGCTTACAAGCAGCTGAGAGGAGAGGTGGTCACTGCATAAGCATCATTACCTTTTACAGCAGAGGAGAGAAGCAGCCTCCTACCTTCACCTAGCAACATCAGCACAGTTACATCTGCACACGCTGCATCGGTGCAGCTCCGTGGGGTAACACACCAGCACAAGCCCTGCTGTGCCCTGGGGCACCAGATCGACTTGAGGGTTTGGTGCCAGTGTAACTCTCTACCCCATTGTGGGCTTCCTTAGCCTAGAAACGGCCTAGGTTAGGCCATTAGCCTGTAACAGGGAGCACTGACAGAAGCCCTGCAAAATACAGTTTGCAGGGAAAAGCGGCTTTATTGACTAGAAGCCATTAATTTACAGTACTAACCAGGATTCGGAATTAAATAACCAAAAGCTCCCGTGTGCTCCCACGAGAGGCAACAATCAGGGCACGCTACACTTTTTCCCATTATCCCCCTTTGTTAGGCAGTTACAGGAGGTAGGCCGTGCTTGTCGGCTTTCGCAGGGGCCCAGGGCCTCTGCCAGTTACACTCTCCGTAGTCAGTCAGCCTTACCCTGCCAAGAAGGTTGCCTTGCAGAAGCGTCTGTTGCAGTGCTCCAGGGGCTACTTCCTCCAGATGTAAGACGTGACACAGATCGGTCAGCTCCTCCTGCCCCAGGGATCCAGTGCCTGTGGTGTCAAAGCTGTCAAAGAGCTCCTTGAGACGGGCTTCATACTGGTCCTGCTCGGCTTCATCCATCCCATCACCCACTATGCTCACCTGCCAGGAGGAAGAGACATTGGACGGTTACACTGATGAAGGGCTTTATCGGACGTGCTTTAGCACACTGAGCGATGCAGGCAATTGCACAGGAAACCATTTCACCAGCCGTGCCGGGTGAGAAGTGTAGCAACCCAAGCACTGAGGTGAAACCAGGCTAAAATGTCAGAGAGGAGAAACAAATCAGCTGCCCCTACTGGGCGAAAGAACATGCTACTTCGATGGCTCTGCGCTGAGGATTCTTCAGAAGCTCTAATACATCTTGGCTTTACTGAATTGCACAGCCCAGCAACAGAGAAGAGCTTTCTCTCACCCATGCATGTTACCTGCAGCAACACTCAATCTGCATCAATAGAGGCGGATGCTGAAAGAAAAATACAATGGCCTTTCGACAATCAAAAGTCAGCTGTTAGCACCCACTCTCCCTATTGTTTTGAACTAGGTGAAGACAGAGAGAGCTCCCTGATGCTAACAAAGATTTAGGAAAAACTAGTCAGGTCCTGAGATTTCTTGCTTGGATGATTTCTTCTGGGATTCTGAATCCATCGAGGTGGTGATGAGTTTTAGTTCTCTCTCAGAGATGCTTTTTTCCCCATTTCAATTAAGAAAAAAATGAGGGCCGTCGATTAATCGCAGTTAACTCACGCGATTAACTCAAAAAAATTAATCGCAATTAAAAAACTTAATTGCAATTCATCGCAGTTTTAATCACACTGCGAAACAAGAGACTACCAATTGAAATGTATTAAATATTTTGGATGTTTTTCTACATTTTCATATAGATCTTGTATGCTGTGTTGTAATTGAAATCAAAGTGTATATTTTGATTACAAATATTTGCACTGTAAAAATGATAAACAGAAGACATAGTATTTTTCAATTCACCTCATACAAGTACTGTTGTGCAATCTCTTTATCGTGAAAGTGCAACTTACAAATGCAGATTTTTTTTGTTCCATAACTGCACTCAACAACAAAACAATGTAAAACTTCAGAGCCTACAAGTCCACTCAGTCCTATTTCTTGTTCAGCCAACTGCTAAGAAACAAGTTTGGTTACATTTACAGGAGGTCATAGAATCATAGAATATCAGGGTTGGAAGGGACCCCTGAAGGTCATCTAGTCCAACCCCCTGCTCGAAGCAGGACCAATTCCCAGTTAAATCATCCCAGCCAGGGCTTTGTCAAGCCTGACCTTAAAAACCTCTAAGGAAGGAGATTCTACCACCTCCCTAGGTAACGCATTCCAGTGTTTCACCACCCTCTTAGTGAAAAAGTTTTTCCTAATATCCAATCTAAACCTCCCCCACTGCAACTTGAGGCCATTACTCCTCGTTCTGTCATCTGCTACCATTGAGAACAGTCTAGAGCCATCCTCTTTGGAACCCCCTTTCAGGTAGTTGAAAGCAGCTATCAAATCCCCCCTCATTCTTCTCTTCTGCAGGCTAAACAATCCCAGCTCCCTCAGCCTCTCCTCATAAGTCATGTGTTCTAGACCCCTAATCATTTTTGTTGCCCTTCGCTGGACTCTCTCCAATTTATCCACATCCTTCTTGTAGTGTGGGGCCCAAAACTGGACACAGTACTCCAGATAATGCTGCCCTCTTCTTATTTACAATGCCACCAGAAAGTGAGAACAGGCATTTGCATGACCCTTTTGTAGTCAGCGTTGCAAAGTACAATTGCACTATAGTACTTGTATTAGGTGAATTGAAAATTACTATTTCTTTTGTCTTCTCACAGTGCAAACGCTTGTAATCAAAAATAAATATAAGTGAGCACTGTACACCATATATTTGAAAATGTAGAGAACATCCAAAAATTTAAATAAATGGTATTCTATTATTGTTTAACAGTGCGATTCATCGTGATTAATTTTTTTAATCACTTGACTACCCTAAAAAAAAAAAAAATCCTACTTGGCCACTATTAAGAGTCTCAGGAAGCTCTGAAGCCCAGTGGTTGAAAGGATAGCAGAAGGCAATTCTCATGCAAGCCTTTTTCAAGTTTTCAAGTCCATTAGGAAGAATTACATTAGGGAGGTGGAATCTATTTCCATCTTAAGTCACCTGACCACTGCTCCCTCTGAGCTGTGCGTGCGCACACAGATCCTAAACCCCATGCACACGGCGAAACACCGCGCACACAAAATTTGCACAGAAGCACAAAAATTTGCACAAAAGTTTTTTTGTGCACCCGGCCTGTCAAAAATTAGAGGGAACATTGCACCTGACCTGCAAATTTTAGCAGCTTAAAGGACTTCATCCTGCTCCAGTACCAGAGCCATGTAACTTACCGGGAACGTTATCTTCAATATGAACATGAATTGCAAGGAGTGTCATTTGGTGTAGCACAGAAGGCCTGGTTAGCAATACTCATTAGCTCTGCTTTATTCAGCAGAGACCCAGTATATAATTATTTCTGGACTACACAGAGGGGACCCTTCTCCCCACACAACAGACGGAATGAGTCGGGCTGATGCAAAGAGCTTCCCTGTCTACATGATCGTACTAGCTGCTTTGCAGCACTTCATCAAAACGCAGCTTGTTTAGCATCACGGGAGCCAGCAGATGAGGTGGTGTAAGAAGAGAGCGTTCCCAGGAGCTATATTTATTCCCTAGGTGGTTTAGGTAATGTTTTGTCTGCAATAGTAAGAAGAAAAACAACACATGCGGAAACAGAGCTGATTGTAGGTCAACGGTGTGGAGCAAATCTAAGGGACAGATTTCTAGAGCCCCTCGTCTGAAATGTCTCGTGTTACATCTTTGCTGTTCTCCACCTTTTACCTTTGCCTCTGTTATTAGGCTGTAGGTAGGGCCACACCATGCCCTCCTCCAATGCTACACAACACACATTTCTACGCTGACCATGCTAGCTTGCTTCATCTTTTCCATCCTACATGTTGCCCATCTCTTGGGTTGTTTACTAGTGGGAAAAACATCAAACCACTTTCACTAATGGAAAGACTGAGTGTATCTGTGTCCTCCCTTTTCTAGGAAGAAAAAAGACTGACTTCTACCCCACACATCCCACTCCACACACACACAGAGTCTGGTTTGCCCCCTTTTCTTTACAAGTAGCTCAAGTGCTGATGCCCACAGCAACTGAGGAGATCGGCATGACAGTAGCACACAAGTCCACTTGAGGTTTTTCTCTACAGTTCAACATAGTGGCTCCTCATCCTATACAAATCCTCCGGCTCTGGGGAGCGGAGTATATCGAGGCCTATCTCAGGACAGCTACTTGGCCAGGTCGGGGGCATGGATCAGCATTCATGTCACGCTCCCCATCACTGCCAGGCCTGGGGAAGCCAATGATCCGACCAGCGGACCAAATTTGGTGATGAATCCTGACCACGTGCCACCGGAGGTACGCTGCGCATAGGCAAAGACGACTTGGCCAGGTCGAGCATGGCTCCAGGACTCAGTCAGCATTCCTGAAAGGAGCTCCACAAAGCAAAGCCTCATACGCGGCTACGTCCTGACACCAGCACATATGGGTCACGTTCTCACCAGTGCAAAGAGCACTCTGATTTTTATAACCATGGCAGGGCTCTTATTGACTTGTAGCTCATTAATGCTGAGCACTGAAAAGCTGCAAGCCACGACATGTGCAAGGTGAGCCATTAAGTGAAAGAGCAGCAGAGCTAAACAAAACTCCTCTCTGAAAATAACCTAGCCACAGAAGGCTACAACATTGCAGAATGTGCCAGCCTGCACCCCCAGAAACGTTACTGGATTACACACACCCGCATGAGCAATTTTGCCCCCCCAACTGCCTCCCACCTTCCTTAAAATCAGGGATTAAGTTCGTTCAGCCTGGGGTTATGCAAATGAATAATCAAAGGACCCAATCTCAGCTATACATGGGATAGAAGCAGAATTTCCTGCCAGAAATGAAAAAATAAAATCACTGCCAAGAATTTAGCACACACACGTCATTTTATTAAACCAGTTTTTGGTGTTTCCAGCCTTGCTAATGACACTGAGCAATGGGATCAGATACGGCTACAAAGCAGCTTCTGTATACGCACCTCCCACTGTACATTTGTTCCCCTTCCTAAAACTCTGGAACAAGCTATTATTCATGACTGCTGATGAGCTCGCAAGGTCTTACATGGCATTAGCTGGTCAAGCACCCTTTCTGCATACATGTGCATGACCATTTATTTGCATTTTTGTCACACGCATGTAACAGAGCATGGAAACATACGCCGACAGACATCATGGCCATTAGAAGGATGCAACTCAGGACCTTCTGCACAGGTCTTGGGCGCTAGGAGAATTGCTTCGCTGGAGGGTAGCCTGGAGGGACAGGCACAAGCAGACATTCGGAGCCAGAAGAGGCACTTCGCAAACATGCAGCCTGATATCGCAGCCCAAGGCCGCTCTACTTTGGGAAGTTTTGTATCAGTTTTTGTTTTGCACACTCAGGTTGGGACTCTCAACGGCACCCACATCGCAATGGGAGAACCCCTGACCAAAGTGCTAATCACGATGAGCGTGGGTCTCTCCTCCCCTTCTCATCGTGGGTCTCCTGCAGCCAGGGACCATGAAATAGTCGTGTCAAAGAGTACTTTTGCTTTTATTAGTGACACCTGCAGGGATTCAGGACCGCTAAGTTACTCTGACCACTACTGACATGACTGCCCAAAAAAGCAAGCTTGAAGAAACCCAAGGCTCTTCAAGAGCACAGCAAGCTGCAAAATCAGACCTAACAAGCATTCAACAGCAGAAGGCTAATCAGTGATAAAGCTGCCTCAAGTCGATGATCTTTGATAATTAGCTTTCAGAAATCCCCAGGGGAGAAGACAGGACAGCCGACAGGCCATGCTCTCAACACTTGGACTGGCTTCTGAATAGCCTTGGTCCTTGTGTAATCACTTACACCCACTGTGCACTAGCATAAAGGACTACACACGGAGTAGAACAAGGAAGAATCAGGCCCCTTTTGTTCTCTGCTAAAGACACTGTGGCTCCTATATGCCCTGCCCTTCGCATCATCTTCGCAGCTCACTTTGCTATTCAGACAAGAGGCTGGTGAAGTGAGCACCAAGAGAGTCAGAGCCAACATGACAGCATAAGGCCTTTCCCAGAGCACTATGCTGGGGCTCTGGCGGGGAAAAAGAAGGGTGTCTGTGCTCGCACCATAGAGACTGAAGTCCCGACCAGCAGAACTTGTCTGGGTAGCAGACACGGTCTGACAGAACCTGGCTCAGACACACTGAATTGCGTGGATGAGACAGTCTCTTCTTGGCTCTCAGGCTGTTTAAAGGCAACACGCGTGGCTACAGCAGGGGTTCTCAACCTCTGCCATCAAGCACCCCAGGTCACCTGTTCTTCCTTTTGTGAATCCATATCCCAAAATCCTTCACACGGTTTCAGCAACAGCAACAAACCACCAATCCAAACCAAACCAAAAAACCCCAAATGCTGCAACCGACACCTGTTTGGTGGTGCGACAAAAAGCACTTGAGGGAGTAGATATTTACATCCAGTTCAGAGCTTGGGGAAAAATTTACATCAACCTACTAGCCTATAGCCACAAAACCATGTTCCCTGCAATTTAAAGGGAAATGCCAGGGGAGGGGGAAGAGAGGCAGAAGAGAGATTTTTGTGACTGCTACGTTCCCCAGTGATATATGCTCATCTCTATAGTATCTGGACCATTCAGTAAACTCAAACCGCTGTACCAGAACAGAGTCAGAAGGTTTTCTTTGCAATCAGAACAGCTAGAAAGCTTGTAGAATGAAATCCTAGCTTCTCCAGAAGATCATGATCCCTTAGAACAGATTTTCACAACTCTCTTTGGGGTCAAGGCCTCAAAGAAGCAAACCTGCTGCACAAAGAGATTGTGACTTTTACCTTCAGAGGCAGACCTATGCCACTGTCAGCTCCAGACTTACTTACTAGAGTGCACTCAGCACGGACCTACACCTGCAGACAGCTCTGAAGCTGCAGAATGCAGTCCTTAGCCAGCACTTCCCACAAGGAACATGTGACATCTGAACTCCAGTCTGCATTGCCTTATAGGGCTGTTCTACACAAGAAAACTAGATTGACCCAGCTACGTGGCTCAGGGGTGTGAAAAATCCACCCCTCTGAGTGACCCAGTTAAGCCGACCTAAGTCCCTTTTGTAGACAGTGCTAACGTCTCGGGGAGGTGGATTACCTATGACCCTCCTGCCAGCGTAGATAGCGTCTACATGAAGCGCTACAATGTAACGCTGTAGCATTTCAAGCATAGACAAGTTTGGTGCAATACACGGCCATGCGTTTCAACTACAAGACTCTAAATGGTTTGGGTTCTTCCCATCTTAGGCCAGGCCTACACTGTGTCTGAACCCTCATGTTAGCTGACATGATGCTGACCTCTGTTCAGAAGTCATCGCAGCCTGGGATGAATCATGTTCAGAAGTTTGGCAGCTAACACCACTGTTGACATCTGTTACCCCTGGGGGAATACTGCGAAATGCAGAATTTGTGCAGAATTAATGTTCTGCGCAGAATTTCCTTTTTCCCCTCGCAGAAATGGGCTGCAGAGCTGCTGGCTGCCATCAGGGGCAGCTGGACCCATCACAGCTCAGCTCTCAAATAGAAGGTATTGCCAGGGGCGTGGCGGGGGAGAAGAGAGGTGGAGTTGGAAAGTTCCTAGCAGCTGAAGTTGCTGGCATGCCCTGAAGGAAGGGGGTGACATGCAGGAAACTCTGTACAAACCCAGGACCCAGCATCAGGCTGTTTCTCCCTCTAGATGCCTGGGATTAGGGGAGGGGCTGAGGTGTCTGAGCTAGGGAGGCCCCTGCAGGTGGGCTCTAGAAAATAGGGGGTGCGGGTGTCTAGGCTGGAAGGATGCCCCATAGCTGGGCTCTGGGGGGTGAGGGGGTGCGGGTGTCTGGGCTGGGGGGGTGCCCCGCGGCTGGGCTCTGGAAGTAGGAGGTATTGGTGTCTAGGCCGGGAGGGGCCCTGCAGCTGGGCTCTGAGGGGAAGGGGGCAGAGAAACAGGAACTGGGTTGTCATAGGGGTTTCTTTAACGGTCTACTCCTGGGGGAATTTTTGTTGTTGTCTGTATTACCAAAAATAATTGAAACTGGCCTGACTATATAGAGTTATTTCGACAACTAAAATAGGCAGAATTTTAAAATATTGTGCGCAGAATTTTTAATTTTTTGGCACAGAATTCCCCCAGGAATAAACTGTGCTCAGACACAATAAAACTTCATTGCTTTAACCAGCCCTTAAAGACAGCTTTGCCCATGTGTTGCACCATGGCAGCTGCAGTCAGATGCAGCATTGAAAGGCCCCAAATTTAAAAAAAGGAGGGGGCTAGTGGTAAAAGAATTTCCATAATGGGCTGTTATTATTTGTACTGTGGTCCGACCTAGGGGTCCCAGTCAGGAACCTATTGTGCTAGGTGCTGCACATGCATCTATCAGAAGGATGGTCCCTCCACCAAAAAGTTTATAATGCAAGTATACGATGAGATAACAGGTGGGTATGGACAGACGTGGGGGGGGGGGGGGAGGCCAAAGGAACAGTGAGACCAATATGATTATTGCAATACTTAGCAGTCACAGCATACCAGCTCCCCACCTATTGTCCAGTGTTCTGTATGCATTGTGGATTTTTACAGGGAGCTCCACTTACGCATAAGGGACGGGACAAAGTGCAAAGGTGTTGGGGAAAAAGTCAGACCGATGGGCAATGCAGGCTGGCATTGTTGGCACAGCAAACCCTAAATCGTTGTCTCTGTTGGCCGGTGAGGCGAGAGTTGAGTGATCTTTTAGACATACCACAAGGCCTATTTCGGAACCATGGTAGGGGAAAGATCTGGGAATACTTCGAGTTAAAAACTCAGAAATCTTAGCAGTCTCTCTCCAGCTTCAGAAAGAACGTGTTCCGTTCCCCCACTCGCCAGGAAAGCATGGCAGAGGAATTGAATGTTTTCCTGCAATACCTCAACAGCTTTAAATAGATATAGAAGTGGAAGGTAATTCACCTTTCCGTAGACCATCTAATAATCATCTTCAGCTGCAGCCAACCAGAGAGGCTGGGGCAGCCGCCCCCACACACCCTCCAGTTTATAATCCAGGCTCCAGAACACAGGACACTCTGTAAAGTGAGTCAAGATGCCTGCTCATCTCTCTGCCTTATTCAGCAGTGCTTAAAGAGCTCTTACCTCGTGAGCGGACAACATCAACTGGCCCCGGAAAAGCCACGGAGCGTGCGAACCACCACCAAGCAGCCAAGTTAACGAAGCCAGCAGTAGCAGAACCCTGTACTGAAGTGAGCTTCGAACCACCAGCAATTTCAAGGGCACAAATTGATTTTGGGTCACAGCTGAGGGTTACGTTCCGTTGGGAGCGGTGGGGGAGATGTGAGAGAAGGCAGATTGGCAGGGGAAAGAGGGCCTGGGGGGGGAGGGGGGGAAACAAAACAAAAATACAAAGCCAGAGTTAAACTCAGGCCCTTTATCTCCCCTCCAGATGGCCCAGCAGCTGAGCTGGATGGAATGTCTGGCTTGTCTTCACCGCTCAATCGCTCCCCATACTAGTGCATAATAAAAGCTGCAGGGATCACTCCCTAGCTGCGAGATGCAGTCTCCAAGTTTTTTTTAATATATATATATATATATATATATATATATATATAAAAATATCGAGGGGGGTTATTTTGATAACATAGTTTTGGTCAGCCTCACATTCAACCCTTCATTGTATCTGTTTTACAGCACTGAGGTCCTTGTATTTACTCTCCCAAAATTAAAAGTTTGAACAGATGGTTCAGTAAGGAAAACCAGAAGATTTATCTGCTTTAACGTAATGATGGCTCTTCGTTCATCAGAGCCTCAAGGTGGCTTCAGCCCTTAAAAGTATTCGCAAAGCACAAAAGCTAGAAGACGGTGAAACTTTTAGAAGGAACAAATCCACCAACAGAAATTGACAGTGTAGCAAATTTCCAGTTAGCATCAGGGAAGTTTTATGGGAGATTCTTATCCACAAATAAGCTTAGGAAAAAATGTTGGATATTATAATAAATATTTATAATGAAGGTATCTCCCTACCCTACACATACGTTTTGTGAAGCATCACAGTAAGAATCACTTGTATGGAGGATGAAAGGAAAATATTTTTATTGTGGAGGAGACTAATTCAACCTTCCTGCTAAGTTCCAGACCTCTTAGATTAAATCTACCTTCTCAAGAGAACCAGATAACCTTCACAATATATGTTGCCGAGACCTGATACAACTAAATTTCAAGCTAAATTTAATAACACAGGCTCCAGAGAGGACAGCTACTTAGAATGGTAAGCTCTCGAATCAATACCAAACTTCAAGTTTTTGTATAAAACTAATAAGAGGCAGATTTACCTGATCAACCAGTAACATGATCAGGTAAGAATAATACAATTAGCACAGCACAAATGAATACTACACTTCTAAGTCTGTAAACAACAACAAGGTAATGTTGCTATAGGTAACAGTGCATTGGCCACTTTCCTTTAAGGAATATCATTTACCATAATTTTTTGTTTTCATGGCCACATTCAATCCTGTCCATTTAAGTTATGTTGCTCCAAAATTTCTCTAAGACCCTAATTTTTTTTATATTTATAAATAAGCTATCCTGCAAAGGATCACAAAAGTAATTCCTTTCAAGAAATAGCAATGATAGGGTACCTATGTTTTTGCCATTAGTCTTCACTGCTTTGCAGATTTGAATGATTGTCAGTTAGACATTCTTATTAGAGTGCTGTATCCTAAACCACCATCAAAACAAGAACATTAATTTCAGAAGACAAGAAGCCATTTTTGCAGCACTCCTCCCACACTGAAAAGCAAGATCATAGTGTGACAGGTTAAACTGTAACTTAGTCTTCTCTTTCCACTGATTGGACAATAGGAATTACACATGCATATGGCTAGGAGGAGAAAAAAAATGGTCATGTTTAAAAAAAGGGCCTTTTCACAAGGTAAAAAGCCATCAATTGAAATGACTGATATTTGAGCTCACTGAAAGGTCTGTAATTGGGTTGTCTTATCTAAAGTCGTTATCTCTCCCAGTTAACAAACTCTCTCCCATCCATCGGGAGCAGTGTCTACCCTGGCATGATTCACCCCCTACTTCCAAGATATCTAGTCTGCAAACTCAGGCTCTTTGTTCTTTATGCGTTTCAGGGTAATTTCTAAAATAAATCCATGCCTCTCAGTCCTGCAGTACCTTATTTCATCTCACGAGAGCAACAGTTCCCTGACAGGCCAGACAATGTAAAAAGGCAAAGGGGGCAGAGAAGCCAAAGGGGGGGGAACCCCAAAAGGCAATTTTGCAAATGGCACCTTAGTATCAATAAGTCACTTTACAACACATTGAACTCTCTTCAAGGTTCACTACCAAAGTCAGTTCTACATCTGGCATCTGCACTTTCCCATTGAGTATACTAATAATTTTTGTAGCCCGATACTAGTCACTGTGAACCTCACCCTCATTTAGCACCATGTTCCCCCATCTAATTATTCAACACAGCCTGTATTTCCAATAAAACTATTAAAGCCTTTTAAAGTTAGCAGAATTCCCTTTCTCTGCCAACTCCCTGACAGACAAGCAAAGGAGAAATTGTGTATAAAGTGCTATGAATGTATGTTAATAGCTCAGAAAGAAGAGCACGGTTTTGAATATTCACAACACTTCTGTATTTGCATTGTAATAGCCTCAATAATAAGCCTTCACATCAATAAGAAAAAACAATGTGCCCATCTGTTTTGATTATAGAACTCCTGCAATTTGCACACTGCAAGAACTTTAGAAACCCTTTGTGTGCTAAAACCCAAGGTATATACACAGAGCTAATTATTTTCAAAGTAAACAAAGCAAGCGCAGATATATCCCACAACATCCCATTTGTCTGGAAATAAGCAATTACGTAATTTGCAAGGAGTTCTCAACCCAGTACTTGCTCTGATAAGTCTTTTGTCTCTCCCTAGCCTATCAATGCTGACTCACTGCCATAACACTGAGCATCTACTGACTGGCAGGAATCAGGCTTTTTAGCACCATAACCTTTTTATTACCATTTTCCCCTCAGTTGGGCAAATGAAAATCCAAGAAGGTTCAAAGGATTAAAAACAAAGAAAAAAGAATTAAATTCAGCCAGCAGGTAAAACCCCATGCGTTCCCTCTCTCACTTTACAGTTCTGCTAGGCTGATGCGCCAGGCTTACATGCCATTTCTGGGCCCCAATCCTGCAGTGGAATCTATGCAATGGCAGGGGTGTGCCCCAGCAGATCAAACTGCAGAAACAGGGACTAGGATGTGTGAGGATTTCCTCCTTGTTCGCAGCTGCCTCTCTGTGTCCTGTCTTCTGTGAAACACCTTTCTAGATTGTCCAAAATCTTAAAGAGCTCATGTTTTACTACCAGACAGAAGATGCTGTCTGTAAACTTAGGTTTCAGAGTAGCTTTGCTTTCAGTAACAGATCAATCACTAGACAACCAGTATTATGAAAACCTAGAAGGCAGCGACCATCTGTTTCTTTAAGTGTAGAGTCAAGTAGCTTGGGCCCCAAATTTATATTTTTAAAAAACAAACTAACAAACAAACATCTTTTCATGGAAATGGCCTCAGGGTTTTGAGTCTATCAATAAAAAACAGAGCTCATCTGGATTCCAACCAAACTCAAACCTGGGCAGCCAGAGCAGGCAATGGGCAAGCAACAACAATGAAACTGACTAGCCGGTTTCTATTGTCCAAGCCCAGTGAAATGCAAAGAGACACCAGCATTAATGGTGAAAAGCCAGCCAGTTCCTTCAGGATGGACAGCGTTATTAATAGCATTAAGGAGGAGGGTTTCGGATCTATTCCAGCCAAATATCCCAGAGAAGGTGCTTATTCTCCCCCTCACCTCAAGTTAATCCCACGCAGGGACAAGACGGGGTCTCGAACGGCAAAGAAAAGTGACTATGTGAATCTTGCGTGCACGGGCTTTGCTCTCTTCCAGTACAAACAAAGCATCACTGTCCATCCTTAGCAACCCGGGCAATGTCCTCAACCCACGCAGCCAGTGCAGGCAGCCAAACAGGGGCATGTCCCAGCTGTGCTCTCACCTACACGAGCATGAGCCAGGAGCAACCCGGTTGCAGTTAATGGAGTTACACTGGTGTAAAGCTGGCCAGCAACGAGGATCAGACCCCTGAGCCATGTCTCCCCCCCCCACGCCCTCACTCACCTTCCTGTGAACGAAGCTCTCGCACAGCAGCCGCCTGCACCCCGAGTGCCACGGCAAAGCAAAGGGGGAGGCTTTTGTTAGCGCTTCAGGAGGGTACAATGCACCCCAAGCCCCTGCCGCTGTTCTGGGCCAGCGTCCTTCACAGGAGCCTGCAGGGGGACAGCACACACAGCATTAACATCTCTAAGGAGGCAGCTTTACAAAAGGGAGGGAGCGGCAAGCTACTGCCAGCTGAATGCACCCCTCCCCACCGGCTCCCCTGCCCCTGCCCCTTCCCCTTCCTCTGCTCCCTTCTCCCCCCGCCCCCTTCCTCTGCTTCCCCCCATCAATGCTCCTCTCCCTTCACTCACCCACTAGCTCCCCCTCCCTTCCTCCGCTCCCCCTCTCCTCAGTGCACACTTCTCCCACCTTCAATGCATCCCCCTGCCGCACTCTCTGCCCGCTCTATCCAATCCACCCTCCTGCTGCTCCCATCCCTAGATTCACTCTGTGCACCCCACCCAGCCAGCTCCCTCCCCCTCAATGCACCCCAGTGCACACCATCCCTCCCCGTGCACCCCACCCAGCCAGCTCCCTCCCCCTCAAGGCACCCCAAGGTACCCCACCCAGCCAGCTCCCTCCCTCTCAATGCACCCCAGTGCACTCCATCCCTCCCCGTGCACCCCACCCAGCCAGCTCCCTCCCTCTCAATGCACCCCAGGGCACCCCTCTCCTGTGTGCGCCCACCCAGCCAGCTCCCTCCCCCTCAGTGCACCCCAGGGCACTCCATCCCTCCCCGTGCAACCCACCCAGCCAGCTCCCTCCCCCTCAATGCACCCCAGGGCACCCCACCCAGCCAGCTCCCTCCCTCTCAATGCACCCCAGGGCACTCCATCCCTCCCCGTGCACCCCACCCAGCCAGCTCCCTCCCCCTCAAGGCACCCCAAGGTACCCCACCCAGCCAGCTCCCTCCCCCTCAGTGCACCCCAGTGCACTCCATCCCTCCCCGTGCACCCCACCCAGCCAGCTCCCTCCCTCTCAATGCACCCCAGGGCACCCCTCTCCTGTGCGCGCCCACCCAGCCAGCTCCCTCCCCCTCAGTGCACCCCAGGGCACCCCACCCAGCCAGCTCCCTCCCCCTCAATGCACCCCAGGGCACCCCACCCAGCCAGCTCCCTCCCCCTCAATGCACCCCAGGGCACCCCACCCAGCCAGCTCCCTCCCCCTCAATGCACCCCAGGGCACTCCATCCCTCCCCGTGTACCCCACCCAGCCAGCTCCCTCCCTCTCAATGCACCCCAGGGCACTCCATCCCTCCCCGTGCACCCCACCCAGCCAGCTCCCTCCCCCTCAATGCACCCCAGGGCACCCCACCCAGCCAGCTCCCTCCCCCTCAATGCACCCCAGGGCACCCCACCCAGCCAGCTCCCTCCCCCTCAATGCACCCCAGGGCACCCCTCCCCCGTCCACGCCCACCCAGCCAGCTCCCGCCATGCACCCCACCCCTGCACCCACCGAGCCCGCTCCCCCGAGGCCTCCTCCCTCCCCAGCCCCGCGCCCCGTGCCCCGTACCCGCTTCAGAGCCCTGCGCGCCCGGCCGCCGCCCCCGCTCCCATGCCCGGCCGGGCGGCTCGCTCCGGCTCCCCGCGCGGTGCCGGGGCCGTTGCCCGAGCGCTGCAATGGGGAGGCAGCCGGCGCCAGGCCGAGCGGGGCGGGGACGGGCCGGGCACCGCCCGCCGGGGCGGAGCTGCCGCAGCCGGAGCCGGAGCCGGAGCCGCAGCCGGAGCCCCCGCCCCGCGGGGCAGGGCAGGCGAGGAGCCGGCGGGGAAGCTGGGGCTGCTTCGCCCCCTCCCCGCGTCTGACCCCCAGCAGCGGCCCGGCTCCGCCAGAAAGGCCCCCCCCCGCGAAACCCACCCGGGTGCTGAGAGCCGGGCCGAGCCCTGCCTGCTGCCTGCCCCCTATTTATCCCTGCCGGTCGCTCTCCGTCTGCCCAGCGCTAGCCCGGGAGCCTGCTTGTGTGGGGCGCTGCCCCAAGGCGGGGACCGTCGCAGGGCTTGTCTACACGACCCCGGCGGCCACTGCACCGCGTGGTGAAGACCCCCCGGTGCTCCGCCTCCCCAAGAGGCAGTGGCTAAGTTGAGGGGCGAAGCCCTCGGGTCAAAATAGCGCTGCTTACACCGGCATGTACCCCATCCTCCTCCCGTGGGTGCTGGGAGTGCTGCGGCACCCCCCCGGCTTGAAGTGGTTTCTGTCTTATTCAGGGTTTCCAGTGTGGTTCAATGGCTCTCAGCACCCCGGCTCCTCCTCCTCCTCCTTGCTCTTCACGGCCTGAGTCTGTGTCTCAGGCTCCTCTGAGGTCTCCGCCGCGGTGCGTGGGATGGCGGTGAAGGCCACGGCCAAGGATGGCGTGCAGCTCTTTGTAAAAGCGGCAGGTCTGAGGCTCAACATCAGATTGACTGTTGACCTCCCCGGCCTTCGGATCGGCCTGCCGCAGTTCCCGTGCTTTCATGTGGCACGGCTGCTGGTCCCTGTTGTGCCCCGTCTCCTGCATCCCCTGTGCAACCCACTCATAGATGTCCCTATCTCTGTGGCTGGGCCGTAGCCGTGACACACAGGAGATCCAATAGCTCCTGTCTGCTCCCAGCTGGAATACGTCCGCAGTGTGTAGCTGGCATGGCGCTGTCGGAAGACAGGCTACTGGGCTAGGTGGACCTTTGGTCTACCCCAGTATGGCTGCTCTTATGTACTTGTGGGCAGCTGTACACAGCAATGAAGAGCTGCTCAGTGCTCACCAAGCTGGACAACCAGGAAAAAGCATTAAAAAAATTCACAGGACTTTAAGGGGAAGCTTCTGGTCTCTGAGAGCCCTGGGCAGTGGAGTTCACAATTGTGACCAGAGTGGTCAGTGTCAGGGATTGTGGGATAGTTGCTGGAGGACTGTTATGGTCCGCATAAGTATGCACTGTGTCGACCTCAGTACGTTGACCAAGCATGGCTCAATGCCACTCGGGGAGGTTGTGTTGCTCCATCATGTAACAAGTCACTTACATTGGTGGGACACAAATTGAAGTGTAGACAAACACAGAACTAGGTCGATACAAGGTGGCTTATGTTGACCTGACTATGTAGGGAAGCAAATGTCTTTGTTCCAGATCCTCAAATGTATCTATGCTCGAAACTGGGCCTTTACCTCTCTTACTAGTAACATCTTAATACAAGTGAAAGGATTTTTACAATACAAGGCCACAGTCCAGTAAATGCAGGTGAACCCCATGCCTTCACAGAGCCTGCCAACACAGCCCACCTTCCAGGGGCCAGTGCCCAGTTTAACGGGCTCTGTATATGGTCTTTATTTGCCTGTTGCAGTTCACTCAGCTTGGATCGTGACAGATCACTGAAGCCGGTTTCGCTTTCGTTCATTGTCAGTTTTACTTTCAGTGAGTGCTGGATTTCAAACATTGTAAGGGAATGGTTTATTTGTTTAAAAACTGTTTTCACTGGATACATTTCAGTTGTGGAAACATTCCTATTGGCTCTAAGGTTTACAATTGCTTTTGTTTACCAAATTCACATTTTGGTCCAAATGTACGTTTATAGTCTCCGTTAAACAGAGAATACAGGATGCTGTCAAGTGATTTATTTTATAATCCTGCATTTTCTCTTTGCTTCTTGGGCTTGTTCCCATTGAAAACATTCATGATCTTCCCAGCTCTGCAAGCTCTGGAAGGCTCTTGTAACATATACAAGTGATTTCTAGCTGAGAAGAGTTTACAACAGCTTCCCCAGGCTATGTGAATAGGCACTGCCTTAGAGACTACAAGTACTGTGGGCCCCAATCCTACAAATTTCTCCAGGCTTGGAAGGCCCCTGCACCTGCCCCCAGGTGGTCCATCCATGTAGAGAAGTTTGCAAGCTCATGGCCTTGCTGTGCTTCCCAGCTGTGGTCATAAGTACCATGCACATGCCCAGAGGTCAGCCACCAGCCTGGGGGCTCTGTAGCTGTTTACATCCATTCTAGTCATCCTCTGGTAGACCCAACAGGTAGGATCCTAGCTCCTTGGCAAGCCTTCTATTCTGAGGCCATCCATTCCGAAGAAGGATCAGCGTACCACAAGAGCCTCCACACAGGCTTAAATCATGGTTGCTCTATGTCTTGTGCAAAGGAAGTGTGAAGTGTTACCCTTCTGACTGGGTATCGTGTGACACTCCCTTTGCACTGGTTCATTGGGCCCCACATCAGCCAGGTACAGAGGTGCCAAGGAGCAGGAGAACTCCTGTAACTATCCTCTTCTTGAATCACTGGGCTTTAAACGCCCCCACCTGAAGGAATTCTCCTGGATGCTGGCCTGGTCAGCTGACTGCAGGAGTTGGCTCAAGGCTTTATGATGGAGTGGCTCTTCCAGTCAATATTTACATCTTTCTAAGTCTTCAGGTCCCATCACCCCTGTTTTGCTGTGCCTCCCCGATCTTGGAAATGGTGCTGTCAGATGGAGAAGAACCCCAGGCCTTTGGGCTATAGCTTCTTTCAGCTTCTCCCAGAGGCAGATTAAACCAATCCAGGGCCAAGGCACACGACACTACAGGGCCACCTCACCTCACCCTGTGGCTCTGCCCCGCTCATTCTGTCCCCACTGCCTACCCCTGGAGAAGTGGTGGCAGGGAGTCCCCATCCCCACCCAGAGAGGCAGAGGTAGCAGCAAGGGGTTCCAGTTCCCCTCAGGGGCATCACTGAATGTGCCTTCTTTGCCTACCCTCCCAGAGAAGTGGGCCCCCCCCAGTACATACTTCAGCACAGGGGTGTATCTGGTTGGGCAGTGGGCTGAGTCCACTGCCCTTTTCTTCTCCAGCCACACAGAGAAGCCCCTGCTGGGAGGCCCAGACAAGTGTGTTTTGGAGGTACCACTCCACTGAAATGCACGGGACAGTTCGCACATCTCAGAGCCATTGTTTCAGGCTCTCTGCAAACTCAGACAGACATCATTGCACTGATTACACTTGGTTCATGTTTTCAAGCTATCCTTTAAGACCATGAGGATAGGCAACTTACTTTCTTTTTCCCCCAGCAAAAAATGAGATTTTGATGTAATTATGTGACTCCAGGAGCCGGGGCCACAGATATGGGGCAGTAGTGCCTGTGTCTTAATCTGGCCCTGACTTCTTCCATAGCTGATGGACAAACATCCACCCCCACAGCTGGATTTCAGCGGACTTCCAATTGCACCGCCCTGCGTGTATCACAGCTGAGGGAGGTGCCGGGCAGCTACTCCGGCACTGGGAAAACACTGGCATACAAATAGTGAGCAACCCGCACGGGTAGACACCCCAAGATGCCAGCAGAGCTTTGAAGAGTCAGCAGGCTGGAAGGGGAGGCAGAATATGAACTGGATGGAGCCCAGTGTGCCAGAGGCCAAGTGTCAGAACCTGAACTGAAGAGCATTTCAGGCCCAGATTTCCTTCTTTGGCTGCCAGCATCACTCAATGCTGCTGCAGAGCCAGTAGAGAGAGCAGGGACGATTTTAGCTCTCTAGAGTCTGTTAAGCTAGTGTCCATTAGTTGCTTTGATTTGTATCTGCATTATATCTACAGTGGAGAGGGTCTGGAAGCAGAGTTATGAGCATTCCTGCTGTTAAAGGCCTCCAGGTCTATTCCTAAGCGTGGGTGTGTTAACCGGTATATCCTAGCCAAATACCCCTCTGTCTGAAGCGCCCTGGGAGAGAGGGTGAATGGAAAATCATGGCTCATGGGCCAGAGGGGACATAGAAGGGGGAGGTGAAGCATGTTCTCACTTCCTACTAGCCTCAGGAAGCCCCTCCACGAGTGTGCTGTGGGTGGATGGGCTAGTCGCAATGCTCCTTGTTCTTCCCCCACCACCACCAAAACCTTAGAGGAAAGCAGTACCAGATAACACTGGTCAAGTCACTTGTGGCCCATTGCAGGTTGTCCCTCTGAGATACAGCCGGGAGGTACCCAGCACCGTGAGGCACCTGGCTACCACCTGTCCTTTACATGAGGATGCCTCGTCTGTGCCTGCCGGGGTCAGCTCCCCAGCTCCAACAGCCACAGGCAACATAAGCCTTCCCCTGTAGGCCTCACAGACCCTGCTGTTACCCTACAGGTTAGCAATCGGCACCCTCGAGCCCTCCAAGCGTCTCCCTGAAGCAGCCAGCCCCTGTTCCATGGGGCACACACCATATTCACCGAGCTGATGCTTCCAAAGAAGCAGTACAGCCCAGCTTACCAGTTCCACCTCAGACCACCGCTGCGCTTGACACGCAGCACTTAGGTATGTTTATAGTGAAATCAAGTACAAGTTTATTTAACAAAGAACAGAGATTCAAGTAGTAGTAAGTAGAACTGCTGGAAACAAATGATTACATATAAAATCATAACATGCATTCTAGAGCCTAGATTTAAGAACAGAGCAATATAAGAATGGCCCTACTGGGTCCGACCAATGGTCCATCTAGCCCAGTATCCTGTCTTCCAACAGTGGCCCATGCCAGGTGCTTCAGAGGGAAAAAACAGAACAGATAACCATCAAATGACTTAATTAACAAGATACTCCCCTGTCTAATGAAGTATTGCTCACCCAAAATCCCAGCAGTGCTTTATGGCCGGGCAGGCGGTGACCTTCTTTCATGAGACATTCATGCTGTCAGTTTGCCTCCTCGGCGAAGGATTTAGGGTATGTCTACACACAAAGTTGTGCCAATTCAAGTTACGTTGGCATGCAGCTGCCACACTTAGAATATCGCTCGTCTGCATAGGCGCCGACTTCCCCTCTTTCCCATGGGTGCTTGACCCCCTTCTGCGGTGCGGCCCCGCCCCGCCCCAGCCCCATTCCAACCCCTTCCCCAAAGTCCCCGCCCCAACTCCGTCCCCTCCCTGCCCCCATTCCAACTCCTTCCCCAAATCCCCGCCCCGGCCCAGCCTCCTTCCCTGAGCACGCCACATTCCCGCTCCTCCCCCTCTCTTCTGGAGCATGCTAACGCTACCAAACAGCTGTTTAGCGGCAGCCTGGCGGGAAGCGCTGGGAAGTAGGCGGAGGAGCGGGGACACAACACGCTCAGAGGAGGAGGAGGCCGGGCAGGGGAAGTTTGGCTGCCGGTGGGTGCAGAGCACCCATTAATTTTTCCGCGTGGGTGCTCCAGCCCCGGAGCACCCACGGAGTTGGCGCCTATGCTCGTGTGTGCATACTTGACTCCTTGCGTCAGCACAGCACATCCCAGAAGTGCTTGTGTCAATGCAGAGTGGAGTGCACCATGGGTAGGTATCCCTGTGTGCCATCTATCACTGCTCAGTGCACTGTCTTTTAGGTTGTTTTGGCAATACCTGGTGAGGCAGAAACAACTCGCACCGGAGTGACTGGGAGCAAGGGGTCAACTTCCCATAATGCAATATTCTCCATCCCATAACAGTATTGCTATACCATAATTTTCATGCCTGTTTTTAATTTCCCATGAACTTGCGCTGGATTTGTTCCTGTCCGCCATCTCAGACTGAAGTATGGAGCCTGTACAGCCCTGCAGGGTTGTGAGCGTTGTAAGCACAGGACATACGATCCTGCAAG
Organism: Lepidochelys kempii; assembly: GCF_965140285.1. NCBI lineage: Eukaryota > Metazoa > Chordata > Testudines > Cheloniidae > Lepidochelys > Lepidochelys kempii. The sequence continues at coordinate 127,926,127 of NC_136385.1, read as the reverse complement.
AAGAACATGGCGATTTCTTGGAGGACAGACCGCTGCGGGACATAGTGCAAACCCCTGCACGGTTGTTGGTGGTGCTCACAGAGCAGCTGCAGATGGTAGTGCACCGCTTCTGGGCCTGAGAAACCAACACTGACTGGTAAGAGAGCATCGTAATGCAGGCTTTGGCTGATGAGCAGTGGCTGTAAAATTTTCAGATGCGCCAGCTCACAGTCCTGGATCTGTGTGCTGAGCTTGCCCCAGCCATCCAGGGCAGGGGCACCAAACCAAGAGCTGCACTGACCCGGAAGAAGCGAGAGGTGATCACGTTGTGTAAACTTGCAATGCTGGACTGTTGCCAGTCAGTGGGAAATCATTTTGGAGTTGGATAATCCACTGTGGGGGTCATTGTCATGCAAGTGTGAAGGGCCATTAATTGTCTCCTGCTATGCAGGACTGTGACTCTGGGCAATGTGCAGGACACACGGGGTGGATCTGCAGCAGTGGGGTTCCCGACCTGTGGTGGGGTGACAGATGGCACACACATCCCTGATTTGGCCCCAGACCACCTTGCCCCAGAGGTGCATCAACAGCCATGGCTACTTTCAATGGCTATTTGAGCATTGGTGCATCACCGGGGCTGCTTCCCTGACATCAGTGTTAGCTGGTCAGGGAAGGTGCGTGATGCTCGTATGTGTAAGAACACAGGACTGTTCAGAAAGCTACAAGCAGGGACCTTCCTTCCTGGTTGGCAGATTACCATGGGTGAAGTTGAAGTGCCAATCGTGATCCGGGGGGATCCTGCCTACCCCTTACTTCCCTGGCTTCTGACACTGGACCCTTACGGCCACAATGGCCAGAGCTACAGCCAAAACACACAGAGGCACCTTTGTGGATTTCCGTTCATACTCTACTGACAGTTAAGGTTCAAAACGCCCCCTCCCTGGACCTGGGAGATGACTGATGAACCCAGGAAGCCGAGTAGCAGCTGCCACTTCCTCAGCCGCTCTGGAACTTGCCTTGGGCATCATAATAAGCAAAAACTTCCTCCGTGCAAATGGCCAAAACACGCAACAGGGCGTCCGGCGGCAGCACCAGGGGAGGCTTAGCCTCTTCTGGCCTGTTATACCCGCCGCAGGTGGTGGTGGTTTTAGCTGGCCCCTCACTCCTGAGGGTAAGAAAGGCAAAGAGAGCACAAATGCTGCTGGTGTCCCAAAGTCACCTGGGCCCCTATGCTGCCTGTTTAAGGCAATGGTGCCGGCCTCAGTTATTACCGCCTGGCGTGAGAAAGCGCCCCTGGGGAGATACGGCTGCCATCTCTTGAAACCGTCTGAAGAAGATTGCAGAGTCCCTCCAGGGGCATGTCATCGAGCTCTCGCAGGAGGATGCAACAGACATCCCCGTGTATGTAAACAGACGGCTCCGCATGCCCCCCCTCCGCCCCGCCTGACTCGAGAGGGGAATGAAAAGCAGGTAACCATGCTACCTCGCTTTGCTGTACCAGGACCTCTTCTAGTACGAGTAAATGAATGAAAAGTCTATAGCTGTGTCCTGCTACGTTGGGGGTGCCATCACGGGCATGGGAAATGTACACACTTACCTGAGGTTCCTCCCCTGCTTTGGATTTTCCCATGCTCAACTGCAGGGATTGGCTGGACTGCAATGAAGACAAAACCAGGTCCTGGCTCACAGCACAACTGGACCCCACATTCACATGTCCCCCATACTCGTCCTCCTCGGGGTCCTCAGAGGTATCCACGGGCCTGCGTGGGGTGGTGGACTGGTCTCTGCCAAGCAGAGCAGGCAGCTCTTTGGAAAAGTGGCAGGAGTGCAGCTCAGCACCTGGTTGAGTATTGGCCTCTCTGTCCTTGCTCAGACGGACCATCAGGAAAAGACATTGCAAAAATTCACAGGGGCTTTAAGGTGGGGGAGCTTCCAGTCTCCATGTCCCCTGAGCAATGGGGTTCACAATTGTGACCAGAGCAATCAGTGTCAGGCATTGTGGGACAGCGGCTGGAGGACTGTTCAAGTCAACATAGGTAACGCAGTGTCTACGCTCGCGCTGCATCGACCTACGTACATCAGCCATGGCTGAAGGCCGCTTGGGGAGGTGGTGTTGCTATGTCAGCGTAACGGGGCGCTTACAGCACTGGGAGACAACTTTAAGCGTGGACAGACGCACAACTAGGTCGACGCAAGGCAGCTTACATCGACCTAACTTTGAAGCGTAGACCAGGCCTTAGTGTGCTTCTTTGCACTCCAAGCTGTCCCAGACCTATCCTTTGTCTTCATTCATAAACAGGACACGCCCCTGCTGTCTGTTTCTTCCTGCTGATTTCCCCTCGTATAGATTTTGCAGTCTCTCAGTTCCCACCTGGCTCAGACTGCACGTCGGCTGACAATACACAACACGCATGACCAGACAGGGAGATAAGCACCTGTTACTTCCTGCCTAAAAGGAACATCTCCGAGGTCTGTCACCTCCCGGGGACTCACCTGAATTCCCACACCGTAAGAACATAATTTGCAGTATAGTGACAGAACTCCTTGAGTATTATCCGCACACACATTTCTCAGTGATTATGACCACCAGTGGGCTACTGGCTCTCGGTAAAGACCTCACAGGCCACCCTTCGGTGACCTATTATGCAATTAGCCGACCCAGGGGATCCAGAGCTGCGCCGGTTGGCGCCAAGTGTTCCCTGGGTCACACCCATCTCTGCCCCATCCAAGAGACCGTGGGGGCTCCAAGGTTCATGCTCCTATGGAGTGGGAGGGCCCAGCGAGCTAAGAGGCTGTGCAGAGGTGCAGAGCATGGACAGCAGCATCCCGCAGTCTGCTGGGCCACTAATCTTTACTCAGGCAGGTTTCCCATTGGCTTTGCTGAGAGTTTTACTGGAGGCAGAACAGCAGGATTTGTCCCTAAGAGCGATTTACCAGGTACTTGAGCCGTTTGTTTAACTCTCAAAGTACTTCCCCGTCGAAGAACATGCTTTTGCAATCTCAGAGCTGTTTCCTTTTGTTGGCTCCCTCATCCACACTCCACGTGCCTCTGTTACTTGCTAAGTCTTTCTGGCTCCTAAGGACCCATGAATGGGGGAGAGGGGGGGGGAGTATCTGCTTTTTTTTTGCCCAGCGTCACAGTCATAATTTAAATGGCACTGCCGCCCTATCAGCTGTTCAGTGGGATGGCCTGGCCTTCTGGTGTGTTACATCCCCAGCTGGATGTTCTCATTCTGCAGCGAAGTGACCTTAGGCCATGGCTGCATTGTGGCGTGGGAGCAGCATAGCTAGGGTGCCGCTGTAACCCCATGGTGTAGATCTGTCTACACTGGGGGTTCGTTGGGATAGCTGTGGCACTGGGGGGGTGGGGTGGATTTTTCACCTCAGAGTGACGTAGCTATGTCGAGCTAAGTTTTAAGTGTAGACCAGGCCTTAATCCCCTGGAGCGCAATCCTCATCAAGGCCACTTTGCTCCGGAATGAGATCATCCACACGGGATCTAACATGCTTTGAACTATGTACATTTACTTCACACCTTGAGTTGGTTCATCTCAACTTCCCTGAGTGTCCCCATGTAGACATGGCCTAAGCTCCTCAGGGCAGGGACCATGGCCCAGCTCCTCAAAGATACTTAGGAGCCTAACTCCCATTGATTTCAGAGAGTCCGGTGCGTAAATCCCTTTGAGGATATGAACCCATGTCGTCTTTATATTTGGGAAGTGCCTCGTGCAGGAACATAGGCATCGCCGGACTGGATCTGCCCCAAAGTCCAGTTTCCAACAGCCGCCAGAACCAGATAAACATAAGAACATAAGAATGGCCATACTGGGTCAGACCAAAGGTCCATCCAGCCCAGTATCCTGTCTACCGACAGTGGCCAATGCCAGGTGCCCCAGAGGGAATGAACTTAACAGGTAATGATCTAGTGATCTCTCTCCTGCCATGCATCTCCACCCTCTGACAAACAGAGGCTAGGGACACCATTCCTTACCCTTCCTGGCTAATAGCCATTAATGGACTTAACCTCCAGGAATTTATCCAGTTCTTTTAAACCCTGTTATAGTCCTAGCCTTCACAACCTCCTCAGGCAGGGAGTTCCATAGGTTGACTGTGCACTGAGTGAAGAAGAACTTCCTTTGATTTGTTTTAAACTTCTGCCCATTAATTTCATTTGGTGGCCCCTCATTCTTATATTATGGGAACAAGTAAATAACTTTTCCTTATTCACTTTCTCCACACCACTCATGCTTCAGAAGAAGGTGTAAGAACATTCAGCCTTGTCCTGGTCTCTATTAGTCAGAGATCAGCTTAAACTCTGAAGCATGACGTGCAATATCCCCTCCACAAAACCTGCTGTCAATAACAATCTGGATGATCTTGATGTCCAGATAAACACCCAGTCCCTTTCGGAGTCTTGTCCAGCACATTGTGGGTGATGGCAGAACAACCAACAAGGCATTGAACTGGGAGGCAGGAGACCTGGGTTCTGTTCCTGGCTCGGCCACTTACCCTCTCTGAGTCTGCTTCTCTTCGCCTTGCACCTCATTGGAGTCATTTACCCTCCATGCACAGAGCATACAGAATTTACACAGGCATAAAGGACTCCACAGGGTGCAAGACTCAAGCCCGCCGAGCCTTGGCTGCCCAGTTGTGACTAAGGCTGCTCCATGAGGTGAAGACACAAGCATTAGTAGATGTGAGCTGTGGAGAGCTGGAACTGACATGTGCCACAAAATCAAGTCTGCCGCCAGGTGTGGGTTGCAGGAAACAGGTTTCAAGAGAACATCCAGACAAGTGATGGGCTGTTTGGCCGTAGCGGGCCCAGTGTGGCAAGTAGCCAGCACTGGCCCTGGCCCTAGAGTCAGCAGTGAAGTGGTTAATAGTGAGATCCTAGGCTGGCTGTGCTGGGATGGCATTGGAGAGTTGAAGTTGTTAAGCTGTGGAGCTGGATATCCATTTCAATGGTGCACATTAGTTTGTGGAACACCCCTTCCAGCTGCATACTAGCTAAGGGACCTGTCCTGCAAACATGTAACTCCATGCAGGTGATCTCAGCAGGACGACTTACCTGCCTAAAGTGTCTCACGCACATCAGTGTGTGCAGTACTGGGCCTTCCCCTCTATATTCCAAGTTGCAATAGAATATTTCACACCTTTAGTTAAACTGGTGCAGCTTTGAATACGGGCAAGGCCTAAATCAGTATTTAGGTCCCGACTCCCAGTCCTACACTGAAGTCGATCAGGGGATAGGGCCTGTCTGCACAGAGCTCCCTGCAGGAGCGGGGCCTTATTGCAAAGCTGTGCTTGTGGCCATGAAATGATTTAAAAATAAAAACAAGCAAAGAAAAGGGCCAATTCTGACACTGGGCAGTCCCACTGACTGCAAAGGGACCTCGAGTGAGAGCTAACGTCCTTCATAAAATATTTAGATTGTTGCAAGCAGCCAGACTTGCTCTTCATTTTCTAGTCCCTGAATGCTGCTGCCCTAAATGCCATTGCACTTGGGCGTATTTCCAACCCCAGCAGGGATCTGAACTTGCTTTCACTTGATTTTGAGTTCACCGTTGAATATGAAGTGAACAATATCCTTCCCCGGAAGACAGCCAGGGTAGGTGACTTTGCGAGGAGCTGCACCGGACAGATGTGAGTGGAGACAGCTTTGTGTCGGGGGTGGGGTGGATTTCTTTAGGTAAAGATTTGCCATTTTTCCTCTGAAGCTTCCCCCCCCCACCCCCGGCTCTGACACTTGGTGTTTTTTCACAGTTGCTCTTTCATCCCCAGTTCAAACACTTTCCCCCACCAAGTATTATGTTGAAGCTGAAACCATCTGGTGCTTTGTTTTGTCCCAACTTCTTCTCGTGCCAAGCGCTTCCTCCCTGCCCCCTCCCTTCGCTCTGTGACTGCCGAGACCCTGATGGTTCACTAAGCCAAGAAACAGTCCAGAAACTCACCAGCATCACCCAACGAAGCAGCTCAGTTACTGTCCTGCTCTGGGCTTCTGCTGGCTGGACTCAGAACTGCTCCACTGATGAGCTTGCAGGGGCCAGTGCTCTTGGACCACACAGCTCAGAGTCCTAGCCCAACGGCCTGGCACTTTGCAGAGCCACAAACTGAGGCCGTGGATTTGCTACACTGTTGGCCAAAGACTGGACACCATTGAAGAAATGGGGCCTACAGGACATCTCAGATCTCCACCGCAGAAAATGGCATCCGCGAAGCGTGGCCGGATACCTCCTTTGCCTCAGTATTTCTCGGGATAGGGAGCCTGGAGTAAATCAGTCTGACACAGGAGGGTTTTTCTCTTCACTCCGATTTTATTGCTCCTTATTTGCATGGTAGGCCCCTGTGGAGGCCCAAGAAGTTCTCTTAAGCAAAAAAAGAACTCTCAATGCAAACAAACATTTCCCCACCCCACCCCACCCCACCCGGGGCGTTACCCTGCTACGCTGGCTCCTAGTTGCCAGTCCTTCCCCAAGGAGCAGTTACCTTAGTTTCTTTCCCTATAGGGAGGGGCAGGGCTTAATTTGTGCCAGGGCTTGCCAGGGTTGAGCCTCTGCACTTCTAGGCTTGGCACTTCATAGCGCCGTCTGGGCTGGGTTTGCCACTGCCTGTCTCGCGTCTCTCCTCACCTTACGCCCACCAGAAGAGGGGTTTTTAAAGGTCACTGGCAGCCCTTAACTGGCCTCCAGTGGCTCTAGTTAACCTGAGGTACCAGCTCCTAGGGAACAGGGCCTTCACCATTCTAGGGCTGATATGTCTGCCCTCCACCATGCCCTTATCTCTGTGAAGACTGGCTTTTGTCACAGACGCTACCAGTAATGACAACTGGCAAACTGACCGGAAAAGAAATCTGCTGGGGTACAGAATAAATTAAGCTTGAGGGATAGCAGGTTTACCGCTATTTCTGCGGGAGACAGCATCATCTATGTGCACGGTGCTGTACAAAGTGTCAATGCGCCAAACTAAGCACAGCCCCACAGTCTGAAGGCACAGCTCCATTCACCACACACACAGAGCGGGGAGGCCCTTAGGGATCTCGGGAGTCCCCAAGACAGCACAGCTGGGGGCCTGAACAATGGTTTGACCCTAAGATCACTGCAGCTCTGCATTTGAAATCCGCCCACACCCGTTCAGCTGGAACGGGTCTGCTGGCCGCTGATCAAACAGCCAGGCTGTCTGTCTGCCTGCACCCGGATATAACTCCTATGCCCAGGGTATCCCAGCCCCCTAAGCCAATTGCCAGGCTGTCTTGGCACAATTTTATGCCATGGATCAGTCTGAAGCATTGGGGAGAGTTGAGGTTCTACACAAACACGAGGGGCCTGCTTTCAATAACACGAGTTGGAGGGAGCAAAGCGAGCATGGGTGTGCGGGGGTAGGGTGAGGCTTTGGGGACGCTTCCCTCTGCTCTCAGGGAAGTCCTGGCTCCCACCCAGTGAGGTGGGTGCATGGATGGGCGGGAAGGGGAGCCACGCTCCACAGCCAATGCCCTTCCCAGAGCACGGACTCACAGCAATCATGGCCACTCCCCACACTGCACCCTCCTGGAGAGGGGCCAGCCCCAGAGCAAGGAGGGTGCTAAGCCAGGATAGTGCAAAGGGTCCTTGGAGCATTGCCTGGGCTCTTTGCCCTGCTCCCCCTGGGTTTTCTCCAGCAGGCCTGCTCTGGCCCAGAGGTGGGGCTGGGCCCGGAGCAGCAAGGCTGCTCCTCTATTGTAAGGACAAGTGCTGCTGGGAGGGCAGGAGCTTCACAGGGTCCCATGGAGGGGCTCCACCCTGGCGCATCCATGGGATGATATGGAAACCCAACCCTCAGCTGTAACCAACCCTCGAGGGAGAGCCAGCTCCTGCAAGAATCAGTCCCCCAAACCATGCTCTCTACTCCCACTGCACAGCTCCCCTCCCCCAGGCCAGACTTCCCCTCCCAGTTGCAGTCTGGGTCTCTAGGCCGTCTACTTGCCTTGCTTATCTGCAAGCCCCGGAAGGCTCCGAGCAGCAGCATCCGACAACAGCAGAGCCCTGGGGGGCACATTAGCAAGAGCTGCTTGGGGGGCCGGGGGGGTGGAACAGAAGCAAGGCAAGGAGCTCTGGGGAGGTTAGGGCTGCCGCAGGCAGGCAGCAGAAAATAAATATAGTGGAACAGGAGGGGAGCTTCTTTAAGCCTGGGGACACAGGGAGGGCAGCCTGGGGACACAGGAGATGGGAGCATGCCCAGCTCCGTGTGTGTTTGGACCTACTGTAATTCCTGTCTGCAGAAGCCATCAGTCAGTCTCTCTCCCCCACGCCACCTCCTATTATTTAGATACAGCTTGAAAGGCTAATACAAGGAGACAATCCTTTTCAGTTACTTCCCCCACTTCCAGGCAGGGAGATGAGGGTTTCCCAGTCTTCCCCGGGACAACAGGGGCAGATGCCTTTGTAGATGTCACTAACCACAGCTGCTTTGGGGATTGCATGAAAGGGCATTGGGCCAGGGGCCTGAGTGGGTGCAGAGGGAGTGGAAGGCTTCCTTCTTCTCCTGCCCAGAGGCAGGGTGAGGGCTCCTATGCAGCTTGGCTGGGATGCTACTGTAGTAGAGAGACAAGGTGGATGAGTGTAACAGGGTTCACTCACCACTTTGGTGCCTCCTGCTGGCTGTCTTGGGAATTAGCTCTGCACCCTCTTCAGGTGGTGTCTCGCCACCGTCACTCCCGCTCTAGGACCCATCTCTCTCCAGGGACCGTGGCATTCTCTTCAGTGACACAGCCCTCCAGCTGTGTCACACTCTGTGCTCCACCCTTCCAGCGGGACCTGCAGTCCACTGTTCAGCCACTTCCCTTAGTGCCTGGTGCCACAAATTGTCTGGCCACTTCCTCGTGGCCCCAGCATCCTCTTTGCCCTTGCCTGAGCCAGCAAACCCCAGCCTCCAGTCAGGAGCTGTCTCTCGCTCCCCTGGTCCCTCCTAGCAGCACTGCTCTGTCCAGGGTGCTGGCAGTTCTCTCAGCCCTCCAGAGACACAGTCCTTCCTCCCTGGTCACACAGCAGAGAACTGCCCTCCTCTGCCCTGCAGCTCCCTTTTTATATGGGCTGCTTGGCCCTGATTGGCTGCTCCCTTCAGCCCTTCTCTGATTGGCTGCCTCCTGTGCAGCCTCTCTCGGGCTCTGTTAACCCCTTAGAGCTCAGTGTGGGGGCAAGCACCCCATCACAGTGAGGTAGTATTGTGTGAGAGCTCAAATTCTGTGAGAGCTCCACAGAGCTGGTGGGGAAGGTCTGGGAAAGGTCCTCTGAGCAGCTCAATACACGATGGAACAGATTGTTAATTGGGTCCAATAAGCGACATCACCTCACCCATCTAGTCTCGCTGATATCCCAGGACCGACACGGCTACAACACTGCTGCATGCTACTGCTCCCATTGACTTCAACGGGTCAGGAGTTCACGCCAAGCTCCAAGCCTCACTGCAATGTACACACGCACAGGGACAGTCCCTTGCATGCTACTGCCGTAGCGACTGCCGTCTGTTGCACTCCCCCCTGCAGGGGGGCAGCTAGTACATCCAGATCAATGACAAGCTCCCTGATTCAGGAAGAGTGGCTGTCAGATTTGGCTCCAGTACCTGTGGATGCTTTGTCTGAGACTCCCATACGTCCCAGCCCCACCCCACCCAGAAATGTGTCATTCCCACTGCAGTCTGCACCCAAAGCACGCAGGGCCTTCAGGTTTAGATCTATGCACTTATTTGGCAAACATGTGCCCAGCCAGCAACACTCACATACCCCCGCCTCGTAATGCAGGCAGCCAGCATGTCCCCTAATTGGTCTCCTGAGCCCCCAGCCTGGCATCAGGATTCACCTCCGTTGTTAAACGGCCTTTTCATTTGTGGTGCTAGGAAATTGCCGCAAATTAGGGCCTGATCCCTCTGCAAGACACACCGCTGGCCTCACTGACTCCAGTGCAGTTTGGGGTGCACCTGCCACGCGCTGGCTTAAGGGGTGTGTGCCTGGCTCCCCCTAGTGGCTGCCCCCAGCAAGCGTAAGGGCCTGCTACTTGCTCCCAGCGAACAAAGTTACCCCTTTAGCTCAGCTAGTTTTGTTGCTGAAGGTCCCAGGCTTGCTCCATTGGACTCTGTTTGTGTATGTGGCACAGATGCCTTATGCATCTCCCATGGCAGCTTGAGGGCCTCATCTTTATATTGGTCCCAGGGCAATGCCCCCGGTTGAGCCTTGTTGTGTGGGTTCACATCCCCCTGCAACTGGGGCAGGGGGAGTGAAAATTGCTGGATCCTTGTTGGGGCATTTCCCAGCTGGAGCAGAGAAAGCTCCCTCAGGCAGATTTTAAGAGAGGGATTTGTCCAAGCAGCTAGCTCCCTCTGCGGCTGCCTCCACACAAATTAGAAAAAGGTGTGTCTGTAAACACCTGGTAACTGCGATGGTTCACCTTGACCAGCCAACACCTTTCCACTTGCCCTGCCTACACCCGGATTTTAAACCATGTTAGCAACCCCAGTTTTCAAGACGTACCTTTTTTCCAACTGCAGACATAGCCTCAGCGTGACCAGCCCCATTCCCTCCCAGTATATAGGAGCCTCCTGCTCCAAACAAAAACTCCTTGCGGGTCTAGCCTTAGCAGCAGCCACGTATGCCCCAGAATACCACTCTCCCGTCCCCTAGCTCACACATCCCTAACCCCCTTTGCCCAAGGGCTACTCCTACCTCCACTGCATTCAGAGTGGAGTCTAAGCATAGAATCAAAGAATATCAGGATTGGAAGGGACCTCAGGAGGGCATCTAGTCCAACCCCCTGCTCAAAGCAGGACCAATCCCCAAGTTTTGCCCCAGATCCCTAAATGGCCCCCTCAAGGATTGAACTCACAAGCCTGGGTTTAGCAGGCCAATGCTCCAACCACTGAGCTATCTTCCTGCCCCTGCTCCAATGAACCAGAAGTAATTAGCTCCAACACCTGCTAACAGGGTGCACAAGAAGAAAATACAGCTGCCTTATGACAAGACGCTGTGGCCCAGTTCCTTAAAGGTATGGGGGCTCCTACCTTCTGCTGAATTCAGAGGAAGTTAGGGGTCTACAAACCTTTCAGGGTGTGCATCTGTGCATCTAGAGCATCTCCTGCAAAGGGGACAATAAATGGCGACTCCCTGACTGCTCCAGTCAGGCCGGCCAGCCAAGGTGCCAGCTGAGGGTCTGGTGCTGGGAGGTGCCAGCAGCCCGTGGGAGTTGAGATGCTCAGCACCCGGCAGGATTAGGGCCTAATCTCGTCCCTGACTCCCGCAGTTTAGGCTTTCCAATTGCGGATGGGTGAATCAGTCGATTCCTGTTTAAGGACAGAGTCAACCACTCTCCAGTCGCGGCGCACAGAGTTCAAGCTGAAAGCTTTCCACTGCACAAAGGATCCTGAGTCGTGTCCGGCCAGTGGAAGCCTTGTTGCTTCAGAAGGGCCATTAGTTTTTGTAGGTGCTGGGTAGGAATGTGTGCGGCCCTCCTTCCCCGTCAGTCTCTGTGGGAGGCCAGGCCCCCTCGCTGGCCAGACCAGACCGCGACAGCCTTGCTCTAAGGGGCTCGCAGCCACATTTCCAAGCTCGACCTTTTCTTCTGGGTGTTCCTGTCTCCCATTCAACGTCTCAGAAGTGACGAGCACCCGCAGCTGCCCTGGGCTGGACCGGCAGTGTTGGATGCCCGGCATTCTGGCACCCAACATGGGAAGCTCCCAGAATCAGAGGCCACTTTCAGTCCTGCTGTGGGTCAGCACTGGGCCCATTCACACGTCCTGGAACGGTGCTGGACGGACTATTGTCCCTACACTGCTTTCACTGTCAGCCAAGGGGACGGTGTGCTACTAACTCTTGTCAGCAGCAGGGCATTTTCCTTGGGCAGCTGCGGCCTGGAAGTAACAGAGCAGCGCATGCAGAGCCCCTGTAGGCAGGAGAAGAACAGATCGCTCAGGTCGCTGTTAGTCCCAGTCTTAAATGCAAAGGACAAAGGGCTCAGATCCCCAAAGGCATTTAGGCTCCTGATTGCCAGATCTGGGCATTGCTCAGTCCCTACTGGTGGGTGTATGGAGCAGCATTAAAGTACAGTTATATGGTCAGAGAAAAGTCCGTGTAAAATGACACCTTCACAGCCAACAGCTCTGCTCCCAGTGTATGTCCAGAATCCTGCCTGCTTTCTTTGGTGACAAGAATAACACCTTCTTGCTTTTCTCTCCTCTTAGCCCAGCAGTGCCAGCTCAGCTCTGGGAGAGTGAGCTGGATTCTAGGCTGGCTCACGCATCAGCAACTGAATTACTAACTAAGTTGCAGTTACAGCCTTTTTTAAAATGTACTTTTACAGGGGATGAGTCACAAGCTGGTAAGAGCCAGCTTGATTATCATATTCCAGGCTCAGGTTGCAGGGCTGGCAGTTGGGAAAAGCCATCTTTCCACCTGGACAAGGAAAGCACGTGCAACAGAAGTCATGAAGAATTGCTAAACATTGAACCCTATGGTGCTATTTTAGAGTCAATTTCCAGAAAATAACTACACTGTATCATGATTCTGAAGATTCAAGGCTTCCTCTTTCACAGACAATAGCTTTGCAATGTAGCTCTTCGTTGGAACACAGGGTTTTCATATCCCTAGATTTTTGAAAACAGCCTGACCGCTTTTGTTAAAAACAATTTTTTTTTGTTTACATGCAATGAAAGATACACCCTCCGCAAGCTAGAGAAACCACACGTCCTTGTGTCAGATTTTGGGCTTGATTTCCGAGGTATTGCATCTGAGCAGCAAGTCTGGGAATTACTCATTGTATACAGTGACTGAAAAATCAGGCCAGATCTTTTGAACGTGTGTGTGTGTGTCTGTGTGTGTTTGATTGCCTGGGTGAAATAGAAAGCAAATGGTCACAAACTTAGATGCAAACAGCATTTGACAGAGAGATTCCTATTTTATTTTTGCCTATTTCCTGTGCATAGAAAACCCTCAGAAGTGACCTTGCTGTCATGTGACACTTCATTCCAAATGCACCCCGGACAATAGATGGCTTTGTTCCACTCTGCAGCTTAATCTCTGAATATCACTTGCCTTCTGTGCCTGGTGGGAGTATACAGATCTCAGCCTCCCTCCCTCCCGGGAGGCTGGGGAAGGGTTTCCCTGCGCTCTCAGGAAATAAAACCTCTTCTTGTCTAACTGGAGACGACAAAGGCGGCGAAGAGATAAGAATGAGAAAATAGTTACATAAAGTGAGTGAAATCAGCAAGAAATAAATGGGGACAAAAAAGCAGGAATCAAAAGTGAGGTCATGGAAACAAAGCGCGATAAATAGCCACCCATGGGCTTTCTCCTCATTTCTAACAACCAACCACAGCAAAAGATTTAGAACAAGACTAACCCAAGTACAGCTCAAATGAACTATTATTCTGTCCAGGATTAATACTAGCTCCTTGGCTCGCTGCTGCCATCCTACGTTCAACATGAGTAATGCAACTTGAAGCTTATGCCTACCGATATGCATCCCCTACATGTTCTCCCCACGTAGCAGGTAGGAAACTGTCTGGGCCAGAACCTCAGTGGGTGTAAATCAGTATAACTCTGAATGCATTGAAGTCAATGGAGCGATGGCACTTTACACCTGCTGAGGATGTGGCCTGGGAGTCTCCTCCTCATCCTTCTTTGGGTGGCAGGGGTTGGCCCCTATTTCTCCTCACTGCGTGATGGGTGGGAGGTTTTGCCCCCAAAAGCAGTGGATCACCCCAACTCCACAGCAGTCCCCTGTCTTTGCAAAGACACCGAAAGGAGCCACACAGCCACTGGCTGGGAACTGCCCCCTGCGCCCCGGCAAGCTGTGCAGGGCTGGGCCAGGACATGTTTCTTCAGAGAGCTTCCATTCCCTCCCAGATTTCCAACACACACGCACACCCAGTGGAGGGGCTCCCGCAGCATACCATGAAGCTGAAGGTCGGGGGGATGGTACTAATCTGTCCTTCCTTCCTTGCTCCATCAACCAGGATTCAACGGTCTAGGCTCCTCTCTCTTCATGGAGGCAGAGAAGAGACTATTGCCATTGGTTGCTGGGATTATGGGCCAAACTCAAGCGTGGTGTCACCCACTGGGGGTGTAATTTAGACCACACATTGGTAAACTGGTGTAACGTACATGCCGGGGAGCAGACAGGCAGGATTACAACAGGAAAGGCAATTTACAGTTCTGGAGGGTGTACGATAAAAGGGTTGCTTTTCCTGCTATAGCCCCGCCCTTAGCATGTCATTTACACCAGCTGATACTTGCCGACAGGCAACTGACACTGGCCTGAGGCTGTCTATCACCCAGTAAAATCAGTCCTATGTATATTTTTGCAACAATCTGCCATTTTACTAAGAGAGTTAGGCTAATTTTGCAGCTCCAAGTGTCTGTGGAACAGGGTATAGGAGGGATAGAGAAAAGGGGAATTAGAGTATGAGGGCCAAATTTTAATGTGTTGTAAGTGGGTGATGTCACTGGATGTGACCTTGCTTACAGCGGGGTGAATTTGGCCTACAAGCTACAGCTCTGCTGTTTATAATGAGTTTGAACTTTCTCCAGGGAATCTGAGTTCCATTTTGTTAGCAGCCTCTTACGTCACATCACTATTTACACAAAGAAAAGGTAGGGTTAATAATTTGATCTGATTTACCACAAGCTATTGGGCTGGATGCAGAAATCATCGGGTGACATTCTCTGCCCCGGGTTCTGCAGGAGATCAGCCTAGATGATCCCAATGACTCCGTTGGTCTTAAAAGCTGCTACAGTGTTGCCAGTTCTCACAATTTTATCACTCGCCTCCTGATAGCTCGTATTTTCGTGAAGCTCCAGCTCCCGGATTCATGTGATTACATAAGAATCTCAGCTCTCGTTTAAAAAACAAAGGAAGTTTCTAGCCTTGTCGAGGGCTTGAAAATGTGACTCTTAAAGGCTCCAAAAACCGAAGGCAAATCCAAAGGACCCAAAATGTATTCTTTTAAACTCTCACGATTTTTGAGCCAATCTCATTGGTTTTCAACCCTTGAGACTGAGACTATGAAGTTCAGCAGTAGCTGTGCACATTTTAAAAAAATGCCCTGAGAGCACTGGCACATGTTCTCCGCAGTTAACAGGCCGGTTATGACTCATACATGTTGCCTAACTGGCTTGTGGAGTTTTGTGTTGTTTAAGTTCCTCCAGTAAATATTCAGCATCAGAAAATGGAAGAGCTGCATTTCTTCTCCCCACGCTGCAGGCATCAGAGGGAGTTCCTAGTGCACAGATTGGTCCTATGCAGGTACAGCATAATTGTGCAAAAGTTGATTATAGGGGCTTCAACAGCCAGCCTTGCCAGGATCAGGCCTTTGCAAAGTCATGCCAGGGTTTAGTAAATACACAGTCCCCCCGAGCTAAGATGGGGCTTTTTTCCTGGCTAACAAAACATGTCCCTGGAGAGAGTTTGATACTTTCAGTAACATCATCATCTGAAATGTGGTTAGGGTTGCCAACTGTCTAATTGCACAAACCCAAAGACCCTTGCTCCACCCCTTCTTTGGGGGAGTTTGGGTGCAGGAGGGGGTGAGGGGTGCGGGCTCTGGGAGGGAGTTTGGGTACAGGAGCGGGTGTGGGCTCTGGGAGGGAGTTTGGATGCGGGGAGGTGTGGGGTGCAGGCTCTGGGAGGGAGTTTGGGTGCGAGCTGTGGGCTGGGGCAGGAGGTTGGGGTGCAGGAGGGTGTTCAGGCTCTGGGCTGGGGCAGGGGGTTGGGGTGCGGGAGGGTTGGTAGGGGCAGCGCATCCCTTGGGTGGCTCCTGAAAGTGACTTGCACATCCCTCTGGCAGCGGCTTCTTGGCGGGGGCTGGGGCAGGGGGTCTCCGCACGCTGCTTCCCACAGGCACCACCCCCTCAGCTCCCATTGGCTGCAGTTCCCGGCCAATGGGAGCTGCGGAGTCAGAGCATGGGGTAGGGCAGTGCGTGGAGACCCCCCGTCACACCCCCCCCCCCGCAGGAGGCAAGAGGGACGGGAGCAGCGTGGAGCCAAGGCAGGTAAGGGAACCCTGCTGTGCCACCAGACGTTAGTTCCTAAAATCTCCCGGTTTGGCTGCAGTGGAGATTCCAGGAGACTCCTGGTGAAACCGGGAGGGTTGGCAACCCGAAATGTGGTCATTATATGAGATTTGCAAAAAATCCGGCCCAGACTCAAAGCTCTCCTTGATGGAACCGGCATGAACTCTGGCTGCCTGCTGGTGAACAGAGGTTTAACCTCAGCTCAGCTTCCCCTCCCCTTCCCTTCTCTTTCCTTCCTTTCCCTTCCCTTCCACCTGAATATTATACCTTGTGCAGGGGTGTGGCAGGAGGTCTATATACTGACTGCTTGGGTGACAGGAGACATTGCCTGTGGGAGTGCAGCATCCTAGGACAGGGTCAGACTCCAGGCAGGTGAGTTCTGTTACTCTCTTTTTTGCTTTTATGCTAACTTGCTTTGGTTTCTGGTTATAAACACTGTCCTTTGAAGGACCCGCTGCTAATATTAGTGATTGTCATCAAGCGTCAGCCATTGAAGTGAAGCCTGAGCTGCTAATATTGTGGTGTGCGTTTGTTTCTGTACTGAAGGCTCAAAGCGGCTCTGTGGCCTCCGGGGATACTAATGCCACTGACATTCAATTGGCTCGCTAGACGGGCTTTAAACTTGCAATGCAACAGGGCAGACATGCTGCAGGTGGGCTCCTGTCTCTGGCTGCCTCTTGGCATCTGCAGTTTGTCTAGTTAAACCTCTAAGCGCTCCCATTTGTGCTCAGTGACCCCTGTGGAAAGAAGCCAAGGAGCAGCAAGTGCAACCTTCACAGGAAGGTTTTACTTGTCAAGGACTTGCGCAGCTGCAGGGCCAAAAGATGTCTCCCCTTCAAGCCCACCTGCAAGCGGAGGCAGCCGCAGACTCTCTGGGGAATTTGAGAAACATAGGCTGGAAGGGACCTTGAGAGGTCATCTGGTCCATCCCCCTGCACTGAGGCAGGACCAAGTGAACCTAGACCATCCCTGACAGGTGCTTGTCCGACCTGTTCTTAAAAACCTCCAATGACGGGGATTCCACAACCTCCCTTGGAAGCTGTGACCAGGGTCCCAGGGGAGGTCACTCAGTTAGGGTGAACCGCAAAGAACGGGGCAGACAATCCCCAAAGCTGGTGGATATTCCAATACTTAGATTTACCAAGTCAGCACAAAACAGCTTCTATAATACCTCACTGGTTACCCAGAAGCCAGCAACACAGTTCCCTTAAAGCCACCCAGACTCAAGCCTCCACCGATACACCCAAGTCAACTATGATGAGGATTAGTGAAAATCTTATTCACCATATAAAAAAGTTCTCCCAATCCCAAAGGATCGGACACATTACCTCCCAGGTTAATGAATATTCTAGATCTTACCCAAATACACGCTTACAGCCAATTCTTATTAACTAAACTAAAATTTATTAAAAAAGAAAAGAGAGAGAGTATAGGTTAAAAAATCAGTATACATACAGACTTGACTACAATTCTTGAGATTCAAATTCAGAGCAGAGATGGTGAGCTTTGTAGTTGCAAAGAGTTCTTTTAGAATTTAGCCCACAGGTTACAGTCCAATGTCCAATATCATATTCAGGGCTTTCCAGTTTAGGACTAGGATCTCAATCTTGTGACTCAAACTTCCCTTGCTGAAGCTTAAGCAGCTCTGAGATAAAAAGAATTGGGACCCAAGACATCTTTCTACTGTTTCAGGTCTTCTTGTGACAGCTCGGAGTCCTTCGGCGAACAATAGGCACTCCTGGGAACTTTGAAGTAGACCCATTTCCTAAACATCATGTTTATTTATCTACAAAGGTTAACATAAGGCAATTGCCTGTTTTCTATCATTCTCAGATGATTTGCTATACATTTCAAAGAGAGACGAACACAGTGATGTTAGGATTGGTCAAAGAATTATTTTGTAATATCTTAGTAAAATGATTGGTTAAGGTAGAGCTAAGCAGGACTCCAGTTTCACAAGATAAACTGGGGTCCCAAAGGAAGTTCTTTGGAACCAGCTCCAGGACACAGACCCAAGATCAGAGGTGCCAGACCTCAACGCTCTGCCAATGACACTGTGCAGAAGCTGGAGTCCCTGGATGACCTGATTCTGACTGGCCATCAGGAAAAGTTCATCGGCCTTATTGGGACTGGTGAGCATAGTATGCTTAGTGTGTACGTTCTGTTTTGATGACTGTTAATAAATAGAGGTTAAGGATATTACTGTGTAAGGCTCTTTCACTGGTAAAAGTCCCAATAAACTCACAGAAGATTATGCCCTGAGCCCTAAGAATTGGGTATCGGTGGCCCTGAGCCCTAGGAACTGGGTAAGGGTAGGTGACTTTCCCCCAGAGCCCTAGGAACTGGGAAAGGATGGGGGTGCCTAAATCAACCAAGTTACGCCTTGAGCCCTAGGAACTGGGGAAAGGTGTGTGCCCTAAATGTGCGGGTAACAGTTGCAGAGTCCCCGGCCTTCTGCACAGGGCGGTGCTGAATGCAGGAGCCTCAGGACAGGCTTGCTGTGGGGTAGGCAGACTCGCCCACGCTGGGTCAGTCAGAAGGCGCTCTATCGATCTCACTCAGTCCTGCTCCCTCAGGCCCTTCGACAGCTTGTCCCCGGTTCTGCAAATCCTCCCTGGGGATCTCGCAGCAACAGGGCCGGAAACCTGCATCCTCCCTGACACAGCCGATGGGCAGTGAGTGTGTGGGGAGACTCAGCAGAAATGACCCGATGCAGACCAGCCAGAGCCCTCAGCAGGAAGGAGCCTCGATCCCATAAATCCACCCAAATCAGCCAAAAGTGACACAACCCAAGAATCCCTTGAAGCCTCAGTAGCTACACGTCAAGTCCTGCTTTCCCTTAGGCTTTTCCCCAGCCTGGCACCGGTTCCTGGAGCCAGACGTTAACGCCTGGCTTCCTGGGGACCTGGACTTGCCCCTGCACTCTGTCCCATGGGACTCCTGCTTCCCATTGTGGTGTCCTGGGCATTGCCTGTTGCTTGTTGGAATCACTTGCCTGGCCCAGCTCCTCCGTCTCCTTCAGCGGAGCTGTACGGATTTACACCGGCGGAGGATCCGGCCAGGTTCAGCTGCACCCTTCTGACTCACCGACAGCAAACCCGACACAGGGAAACACAAACTGCCCTGAAGATGTTTCTTTTTCCAGCCAACTCGACGGAGCTGTGGGCTCCCACCACCAGCTCCCAGACGGCACAGCTGCATCTACACGGTGGTAAGGCGCCACACCTAAGCCTGCGTCCTCGTTCCATGACCAGCCCGGCTTTTGTCCTCCCTCCGCCTCAGGACCTTGGCTAACAAATCGCCAGGGTGACTGGGAAGAAAAAAGCCGGGGGGGGGGGGGAGGGAGGAATTACGCGAAGTGTGAAAAAAAATTTGCAGGATTATTTTTGAGTGCGAGGCCATTCGAATCACCAGGGGGTGAGAATGATGACTTGGGCCCAGGCCCCACCCTCTGACGAGCTGGAAAAGTGGCCCGGCTGCCCTGGGGGAGGAGCGACTGGGCCAAATCGGAGGGGTGAGCTCTCCACTTTTACAGACCTTTCAGCGCCCCTGCGCACAGAGACGCCAGTCCCTGCGGGATGGGAGGTTTGGAGAGGGGCTTTCAGTGCTATCTGGGGAAGCAGCGATGCAGAAGGGGGTTGGGGCATGGCGCTCCAGGAACAGTTTGGTCCGGAGGGGACGGAGGGGAGGGATGGTGCAGATCACCTCTCTGGGGAAGAGCTTGGGGCTGAGCGTGGGGCAGGAAGAATGGGGGAGCAGGTGAGTGTGGGGCAGTGAGGGGGGAAAGCACAGGACTGGGTGTGGGGTGGGAAGAAGGGGGGTGATGCAGGGCAATGGTGGGGGGAAGAGCACAGGGCTGGGTGTCGGGTGGGAAGAAGGGGGGTGATGCAGGGCAATGGTGGGGGGAAGAGCACAGGGCTGGGTGTCGGGTGGGAAGAATGGGGGTGATGCGGAGCAGTGGGGGGAGAGCACAGGACTGGGTGTAGGGTGGGAAGAAGGGGGGGTGATGCAGGGTAGTGGGGGAGAGCACAGGGCTGGGTGTCGGGTGGGAAGAAGGGGGGGTGATGCAGGGTAGTGGGGGAGAGCACAGGGCTGGGTGTGGGGTGGGAAGAAGGGGGGGTGATGCAGGGTAGTGGGGGAGAGCACAGGGCTGGGTGTAGGGTGGGAAGAAGGGGGGGTGATGCAGGGTAGTGGGGGAGAGCACAGGGCTGGGTGTGGGGTGGGAAGAAGGGGGGGTGATGCAGGGTAGTGGGGGAGAGCACAGGGCTGGGTGTCGGGTGGGAAGAAGGGGGGGTGATGCAGGGTAGTGGGGGAGAGCACAGGGCTGGGTGTGGGGTGGGAAGAAGGGGGGGTGATGCAGGGTAGTGGGGGAGAGCACAGGGCTGGGTGTGGGGTGGGAAGAAGGGGGGGTGATGCAGGGTAGTGGGGGAGAGCACAGGGCTGGGTGTAGGGTGGGAAGAAGGGGGGGTGATGCAGGGTAGTGGGGGAGAGCACAGGGCTGGGTGTGGGGTGCGAAGAAGGGGGGGTGATGCAGGGTAGTGGGGGAGAGCACAGGGCTGGGTGTGGGGTGCGAAGAAGTGGGGTGAGTGCGGGGCAGTGAGGGGGAGAGCACAGGGCTGGGTGTGGGGTGGGAAGAACGGGGGGGTGATAGGGGGCAGCAGGAGGGGCGTGTGTCCACAGCTGGGTGCCGGGAGGAGAGGGCAGGGCAGGGCTGGGTGCAGAGGTAGCTGGAGGCACCTCAGGACTGGGTAAGAGGGAGTGACCGAGGCGAGCTTGGGGCTGGGTGCCGGGGGAGAGAGCTTGGGGCTAAGGGAGGCCACTGGGGGGTCTGCGGGGGCTGGGCACAGGGCAGGAGAAGGAGACTCCGAGCCCCCTCCTTAGAAAAACTCTGGTTGTGCCCCTGCTTGGGTCTATTGTTTGTTTTTGTTCCTCCAACTCAGACAGCTTGTTGCCACCCATGAAGGCCAGGGGAGGCTAAGCTCCCCTAACCCAGGCCATGGCCCCTCCCTCGCTTCTCTTCTCCCTTGAAGCTGGTGGGGGCTCAGCTCCAGCCGGTGGCTTGGGGTTTGGACTGGTGGCCAGGGGTGGCTCGGGCTGGTACTCAGGCCAGCCCAGGGGTCCGGGCCAGCCAGCATGCCTGGGGCAGCTTGGGCCGGCCCAGGAGGTGGGCCACTCAGGGGCGCCTCCGGCTTCAGGGGGGGCACTCGGGGCTCCGGCAGGCTGTGGGGGCCGGAGCCTCAGGCGGAAGGGGTGGGGCCAGGGTCTAGCCTCCCGAAGTGGGGGTCACCCACCACCCATGTTACCCTCCCTTCAAACTTGACACACAGTTAAATCTCCTTCAGAACTTGGGCCTGCGGTATATGTGTAGAAAACAGGTTATAATTAAGCAAAACTATTTATCGATTGTCCCATCTAAGGTGTATGTCTGTAGAAGGGCAGTTTGCCCTTTGACTGGTTGCAGCTTAGAGAGAACATAAATATCTGTCTTCACATCATGACTGGAGCTGGATGGAATATTTTTTGGAGGAAAGTTTCCCACAGCCCCGCCCCAAATAGTCTAGTCAGAACCAGAAGTGTTCCCCAGCCAAACAAAACTGACATTTTAAGTCCAAATGTTAACTGGAAACTAAAATTTTAGTTTCAATGCAACTTTGTTTAAACTGAAACATCAAAACAGTTGAAGTCTAAAGAGAATGACAATTTCTGTATGGAATCAGCTTGCGAAAACTGAAACTTTTCAACTGGAAAACTCCCAACAAAGGTTTTTCATTTGAAATTTCTCCTGGAGGGATGGGTGGGTTTTCCCAGCTGCCCTATTCAGTGTGGCACCCAGTTTTGCCGTATCTGGATCCACAGGGAGATCTACTTGTGGAGCGAAGGGAGCAGAATTGTGATTCTGGCTTTACAGGCTTGCTAATGAATAATTGTTCTGCTTGCAAACAGAGGTGCTAAAAATACCAGTTTCCATTAACTTCAATGGGCGCAGTCAGCACTCAGCACATCTGAAAACCAAACCATTGTATTAAGAACCTAATTTGAGGCTCCCAAGTTTGCAAATCTGGGCTGACATTTTAAACTATCATTTGTACAGTGAGTGTGGGGCACTTCCTATTCCCAGGGAACAGATCCAGGAAGACATCCTTTGCTACCACCCTCCCGCTGCCAAAAACATCACCTCTCTCTATCCACCATAGTGTCCCATTAAGCGCGGTACCAGCTGATGTATTTTCGGGGAAGGCTGGTGAGACAGTTCTCTGGGACACCCGCCCCACTTCACTGGCTAACTTTACATACAGGAGGGGAGCTCAGCTGCTCACTTCTTTCAACTCTAGTGATCAGTTTATTTAATTTAGGGTTTTATATTGCTGCTCATCGCTGTCATATCTGAGCATTTTCCTTATATAATCCATAGCAAGAGTGAAGCTGCTAGTGGACTTCATGAAGTCTCTGGAACATCTCACTTTATGGGGTAAAATCTCATCTTGGGGAAACTCTGGTTTTCGGTTTGGACTTTTTTAAAAGTGATTTTATTCTCTCCTCTTTTGGTTGGTCAGGATTATCGAGTAGGTGTCAGTTTACCCTGCTTTACGTTCTCAAGGCTGGCTTCACAAGGACAAGGGCTTGGGACCTGCTATTTCTTTCATGATTCTCCAGGGAGACCGAAAGACCAGCTCTGACAACGATGAGGGATTAACAACAGCTGCTTGGCTCTGGAGAAGGACTGTGGACTGGCAATTTAGGAGACAGAGAAGCCACCACTTGTGGGAAAGCAGGGCAGTGCACTCCTGGACACAGCAAGGGGTTGGACCCTTGGGGAGGGGAGTTTCATGTTACTACTTGTGGTTTGTGTTCCCTTGTTTTGATTTCAGGTCATGAACCTTCTCCTCTGAGAAATGCATGTGGCTGGCAGCATCTGATCTGTTCAGTGAGATTGCCAGTTTACAGTGTCTAACCTCTACAGGGCCCTCTAGCTAAAAACAGCTTGACAGTTCAGCTTCCTGCAATTAATACAGTTAATCTGACTATGTAGAAAGACCTGCTGACAAAAGCCAGCCTGTTTCTTTGGCATGAGCATGCAGGCCTTGTGATGTCCGTATGGCCCCAAGGCATGGCATTTCCTAGAGACACAAGAGGGCAAAGGGAAGTGGGCAAATGGCTGCAGGACAGTCCAAGGTACAGGGAAGAGGAAATCAGTCCAAAGTTCTGTTGGGCAATGTGAGCTCTAGAAAGAAGCTGAGCTTATGGCAGAGAGAGATAAAGGAAGCCGAGCCCCCAAGGAGCTTGTAAGCATCACATGTAGGTGATGGAAACAGAGCTGTAGACTCTGGTGAATTTCCCTGCAGAGACCATGTGACCTAGTGACCTGTGTTCTATTGCAGGCTGGGTGACCTTATGCACGTCACTTCCCCTCGTTTTCCCCCTACAATCCTCTTACTGCCACCATCTATTAGATTGTGTAAACTCTCTGGGGTGGGGACGGTCTCCCACTAGGTCCTAGTACAAGGGACTATTTCAATTCTACTGCTTAAACTCGATATGGCCTCATATTGTTTTAAACATGTAATTTCAGACAAATCTTTGAACTTTAAGCTGGCTAGTATGAATGTCACAAGGGACTTTTGTTTGCAAAATATAAGCATGTAATAGTTAGAAAATGAGCAGTGAAAGGAAGATAGGTAAATAGGCAAATAGTCCCAGCTCTTCAATAATTGTGTGGACACATAATATCACATTACAAATTGAAGGCTTCAGTGAGATCAGGATCAGGCCCCCTCATCAAAAGCTGTCACACCACATGGAAGGAAAAGCCATCATCACAGAACCAAAAGAGGTAATGGAGAGCAGCTGTCACATCTGGGGTGGGGGAGGAAATCAAATATAAACATCTAGCAATTCAGAATGGTAAAATCTGGACAGACACTATATAAATAAGTGTCACATAAGATCAAAAGCAGTATATAGGCCATTAAATATTTTCAGCTTCTGCACTCATAACACAAGAAAGCAAAGAAAACATCCAGAAATGCAAAACTTTAAGACTTCTTCTAATCCAGACAAAGTTCAGGCGGGATGCTATGTGCATTACCAGGAAGTCTTACAACACCAGTTCAGATTCTTTCCCCAGTCTGGACACTTTTGAGATATAGTCAGACTCAGCAGGACTAATTAACCCATTGCTGATCCAACTCCCATTGACATCAAGAGGAGTTTTTCCATTGACTTTAGTCGGTGCTGGATTGGGACCCTAAACCATAACAATGGAGATGCTCTCAATCCAAATATAAACATCTAGCAATGGACATCTGGAGTTACAGCTAGCGAGGGATGTTAAGAGTAACAAGAAGGGTTTCTTCAGGTATGTTGGCAATAAGAAGAAAGCCAAGGAAAGTGTGGACCCCTTACTAAATGAGGGAGGCAACCTAGTGACAGAGGTTGTGGAAAAAGCTAATGTACTCAATGCTTTTTTTGCATCTGTCTTCACGAACAAGGTCAGCTCCCAGACTACTGCACTGGGCAGCACAGCATGGGGAGGAGGTGGCCAGCCCTCTGTGAAGGAAGAAGTGGTTCGGGACTATTTAGAAAAACTGGACGTGCACAAGTCCATGGGGCCGGATGCTTTGCATCCAAGAGTGCTAAAGGAATTGGCAGATGTGATTGCAGAGCCATTGGCCATTATCTTTGAAAACTCATGGCAATCGGGGGAAGTCCCGGAAGATTGGAAAAAAGCTAATGTAGTGCCCATCTTTAAAAAAGGGAAGAAGGATGATCCTGGGAACTACAGGCCAGTCAGCCTCACCTCAGTCCCTGGAAAAATCATGGAGCATGTCCTCAAGGAATCAATTCTGAAGCACTTAGACAAGAGGAAAGTGATCAGGAACAGTCAGCATGGATTCACCAAGGGCAAGTCATGCCTGACTAATCTAATTGCCTTCTATGATGAGATAACTGGTTCTGTGGATGAAGGGAAAGCAGTGGACGTGTTATTCCTCGACTTTAGCAAAGCTTTTGACACGGTCTCCCACAGTATTCTTGTCAGCAAGTTAAAGAAGTATGCGCTGGATGGATGCACTACAAGGTGGGTAGAAAGTCGGCTAGATTGTCGGGCTCAACGGGTAGTGATCAATGGCTCCATGTCTAGTTGGCAGCCGGTATCTAGCGGAGTGCCCCAGGGGTCAGTTCTGGGGCCGGTTTTGTTCAATATCTTCATTAATGATCTGGAGGATGGTGTGGATTGCACCCTCAGCAAGTTTGCGGATGACACTAAACCGGGAGGAGTGGTAGATACGATGGAGGGTAGGGATAGGATACAGAGGGACCTAGACAAATTAGAGGATTGGGCCAAAAGAAATCTGATGAGGTTCAACAAGGACAAGTGCAGAGTCCTGCACTTAGGATGGAAGAATCCCATGCACCGCTACAGACTAAGGACCGAATGGCTAGGCAGCAGTTCTGAAGAAAAGGACCTAAGGGTGACAGTGGACAAGAAGCTGGATATGAGTCAACAGTGTGCCCTTGTTGCCAAGAAGGCCAATGGCATTTTGGGGTGTATAAGAAGGGGCATTGCCAGCAGATCGAGGGACGTGATCGTTCCTCTCTATTCGACATTGGTGAGGCCTCATCTGGAGTACTGTGTCCAGTTTTGGGCCCCACACTACAAGAAGGATGTGGAGAAATTGGAGAGAGTCCAGCGAAGGGCAACAAAAATGATTAGGGGACTGGAACACATGACTTATGAGGAGAGGCTGAGGGAACTGGGATTGTTTAGTCTATGGAAGAGAAGAATGAGGGGGGATTTGATAGCTGCTTTTAACTACCTGAAAAGTGGATCCAAAGAGGATGGATCTAGACTATTCTCAGTGATAGCAGATGACAGGACAAGGATTAATGGTCTCAAGTTGCAGTGGGGGAGGTTTAGGTTGGATATTAGGAAAAACTTTTTCACTAGGAGGGTGGTGAAAACTGGAATGCGTTCCCTAGGGAGGTGGTGGAATCCCCTTCCTTAGAAGTTTTTAAGGTCAGGCTTGACAAAGCCCTGGCTGGGATGATTTAGTTGGGATTGGTCCTGCTCTGCGCAGGGGATTGGACTAGATGGCCTCCAGAGGTCCCTTCCAACTCTATTATTCTATGGTTCTATGATTCAAACATCTGCAGAAGTTCATGTGTTAGCAGGTGCATCAGTGAACTAGTCTGCAGTGTCCTCAGTAAGAGAATACTTCAGCTAGTATCTGACTACAGCAACTCCCCTCTTAATGTCCTCTCACTTAATGTTGATTTGATCTTACGTCCCTGCTCCATTACAGAACATGCTCGTTTAAAGTTGTGCAACGCTCTGCTAGAACGTTGTTTGGCTGCCTGCTTTGTCCACAGCTGGCAGCCCCCTATCAGCTCCCCTACACCCCCGCCCTATAGCGCCTCCTGCCTGCCAGCAGATCCTGCGGATCAGCACTTTCCCCCTCCAGCCCCGCCTCCTACCCATGGCAATCAGCTGGATTGAGGCATTCAGGAGGCAGGGGAGGGAGGGGGAGACTGCGCGCTGCATCCTCGCGCCTCCCCCCTCCCTCCTGAATGCCACAAACCAACTGATTGCCGCAGGCAGGAGGCAGGGGAGGAAGGGGGGAGGAGCGAGGACGCAGCGTGAAGAGTAAAGGGGGAGGGAGGGAAGAAGAGGCGGGTTAAGGTGGGGACTTGGGGGAAGGGAAAGCGGGAGTTGAGCCCCCCGTCCCTGGTTCTTGCACAGTTGGGGAAGCTGCAGCTGCTGCTGTGCCTTCAGCCTCCTTGCCTGCCTCATTGTCTCCAGTGCCAGTGGGCTGTGCCTGTGTGGGGTAAGGCAGGGGCACCTCCCATTGCTTCATACTCAGCAATGATGATTGTAGTATTAAATTGTTTCTTTAAAATTGTTTAAAACTTATATCTGTATTAAATTGCTTGTTTAAAATGTATATAATGCCTTTTGTCTGGAAAAAAAAAATTCCCTGGAACCTAACCCCCCCCCCCATTTACATTAATTCTTATGCTGAAATTGGATTCGCTTAACATCGTTTCGCTTAAAGTCACATTTTTCAGGAACATAACTATAACATTAAGTGAGCAGTTACTGTATTAACGGTGTAATATGAGACAGCTACATTTGATTCCTTCTCTAGAATGAATCACTAGCTCTGGCATAGACTAGAGGTTTTGGGTGCCTCTGTTTCTGGGTACCCAACTTGAGATCCTTTAGTGTTTCCTGATTTTCCAAAAGCGCTGATCACCCACTCTCTTAAAATCAGGCCCTTTAAAATGTCTCAAGTTGTGCATCCAAAAACTGGAGGCACCCAAAATCACTAGTCATTTTTAAAAAACGTGGTTAATCTCCAGACCCCGCTGAATAATTACAGACAAAATACCAACTGGGGCAAGAGATCTGCCTGCTTTATGATCTGAGCAAAAGCATTTTATTCTTTCCGGACTGAAACTTAAACTGGGACAAAATGGAAAAATGTGTCATGTAGTCATTTAAATCATTGCCAACCCATCATCTGTCATGTAAATATAAACAACATGCTGACACCTTCAGGCAAAGAAAGAGCAGTAAGGCAGGGGTGTGTTAGAATCATAGAATATCAGGGTTGGAAGGGACCTCAGGAGGTCATCTAGTCCAACCCCCTGCTCAAAGCAGGACCAATCCCCAACTAAATCATCCCAGCCAGGGCTTTGTCAAGCCTGACCTTAAAAATATTTAAGGAAGGAGATTCCACCACCTCCCTAGGGAATGCATTCCAGTGTTTCACCACCCTCCTAGTGAAAAAGTTTTTCCTAATATCCAACCTAAACCTCCCCCACTGCAACTTGAGACCATTACTCCTTGTTCTGTCATCAGCTACCACTGAGAACAGTCTAGATCCATCCTCTTTGGAACCCCCTTTCAGGTAGTTGAAGGCAGCTATCAAATCCCCCCTCATTCTTCTCTTCTGTAGACTAAACAATCCCAGTTCCCTCAGCCTCTCCTCATAAGTCATGTGTTCCAGTCCCCTAATCATTTTTGTTGCCCTCCGCTGGACGTTTTCCAATTTTTCCACATCCTTCTTGTAGTGTGGAGCCCAAAACTGGACACCGTACTCCAGATGAGGCCTCACCAATGTCGAATAGAGGGGAATGATCACGTCCCTTGATCTGCTGGCAATGCTCCTACATATACATCCCAAAATGCCATTGGCCTTCTTGGCAACAAGGGCACACTGTTGACTCATATCCAGCTTCTCGTCCACTGTAACCCCTAGGTCCTTTTCTGCAGAACTGCTGCCGAGCCATTCGGTCCCTAGTCTGTAGCAATGCATGGGATTCTTCCGTCCTAAGTGCAGGACTCTGCACTTGTCCTTGTTGAACCTCATCAGATTTCTTTTGGCCCAATCCTCTAATTTGTCTAGGTCCCTCTGTATCCTATCCCTACCCTCCAGCGTAGGGTTGTTGCCTCAACCCTACCTCTTTTCCATTTATACACCATATGATTTACTTCAAAAAGCAGTTGCCAAATTCAGGACTCTGAGATAAATCCCCTGCTACATAATTACTATCACCTACTCAAGATAGCTTCTGAAGGACCTTACACTTGATAGGGGACATGCTGCAGCTCATGGATCTGACAAGTCAACCTGAGGAATGGTCAAATCCAGGATGCTTCAGAAAAAGCTCCATGATAACAAAACAAACTAAAAAGTTATTTATCAAAGAACCTGAACTATATGTTACGTGCAAGAGGTAGTTTCCAACTGGTTATAAAACCACTGCAAGAAAACCACCAACTATTGAAATATTACACCCCAATAAGACTACTGCTAAAATTATTCCGTAGTTTAATTCAGCCCATTTCACGACAGCAAAGCAAAGTGTGGGAGCGATCTCTACAAAAAGAGCTAGCTGTATAGGGAGAGACTATATTGAATGGCATAAGACACCAATAAAAGCCCTGCCCTTGAAGTTCTGCCAACAAATACTGTAATAAAGATGTGACACACAGAAATGCTGGTGAGAGACTGAAATTTATTTCTTGGCTCCAGTCACCTGGCATGGAAGAGGAGTACTAAAGATTATATGCTGCTCAGATGACAGGACTCAATATTTGCTATCTTCTTTCACACACACACACACACACCTTTTTTTTTTCATTTTTGAAAATCCAATGCAAATAAAACGTAATAGCAACTAAAGATAACAGCCACAAACTAACACTGCTAGTTAACAGAACACACAAATGGAGACATGGAGGTTGTAGATCACGGTTGATGATGACCTGAACCTCCCAACAGATGGCAGGATCGTTCTGTCTCTGATTGGACATCTGCCCATCATTACTATCTCTGAGCCTCTATAGCTTTCTGGCCACTTAACCCCTTTCTTGCGGCATTTATTTTAATGGTCAGCGATTGGACGAGCATATGTTAATTATCGTCTGTGCAGCGTGCTTCCACTATCTGGATGTCATCAAGAAACAGAGACCTAGGGCCTGACTCAGAGCCCCTTAAATTCTATCGAAATAATTTTACTGTCTTCAGTGCACTTTGGATTAGACTCCAAGGAACCTCTGGTTTTGTTTAGCAGTTTTCTGTTCCTCCTGTAAGGTTAACTCTCACGGTAGTTGATGAGCTATAATCTTGCTGCCCGCGGTACAGTTATTATCTTGGCACTTTGTTTGGAACCTAACATCTCCTCCCACTTGTATCTGCAGTGCCTATTTGGTTTCCAAATCACAGTCTTTCACCTGTTCTAGTTTCTTTAGGTACAACTCTTGTTCAGCTACTTGAGGGGCTTTGGCTCAATAGCTTGTTAGATGGTGACACTAAGGTTTTTGTCCTTCTGTCTTGGCACTGGTGATTCTAACAGAGCATTGTAAGGTGTGTTGAGGTGGTCTAATAATGCGAAGTACGGACCCCAGGAATCCACTTGGGCTTTCTTTTGTCATTTATTTGCTACTTTGTACTGATTTTTCTGGTAACCCTTTTGACCGAGCATGGTAAATGCTTAATGTTGGTGTGACTGAACTGATATTTCTAAGAGAATTGCTGGAAGAAATCACTTGCAAATCGTGGGTTGTGGGACCTTCTAAGTTATTAATTCATCTGGAATCCCATGGTGAGCAAACTGCAATTGACAATGTGTTATCACATGGTTACTCAGTGTGTTGTGCAACAGCTTGGTTAAAAAAACCCACGCTCAGTAGCAGTTCACTAGAGGTAAACTTTCCCTTTTAATTCAAGTAGATCCGCATCAACCTGGGACCTAGGGGAGCAGGCCTCGCATGTGACTTTTAAAAAAAAAATTAACATACATGAGCTCTTGGAATGGAGTGAAAGCAGCAGAATAAGAACAATGGACTTCAAAAAAGCAGACTTTAATGAACTCAGAGAACTGGTAGGTGAGGTCCCATGGGAAGAAAATTTCAGGGGAAAAAGGAGTTCAGGAGACCTGGCAATTTCTCTGAGAGACAATATTAAAGGCACAAGAGCAACCTATCCCAAAGGGGAGGAAAGATAGGAAGAATGGTAAGAAACCAGTATGACTCCATCAGGAGCTCTTTCATGACCTGAAGATCAAAAAGTGGTTACACGGACAAATTGCTAAGGATAACATCACCATGCCACCATGGGTCAGCAACTGAGCAGAGAGAAGCTCCTCCACGTAGCTCCAGCCACAGCTGCTGCTCTTCCTGGTTCTCCCGCCCCAAAGTGGTGGAGGCAGGTTACGGCAGCCAACTCTGCTGACCAGACGCTGCCAGGCTCCCTTTTCAACCTGATGTTCCAGTCGAAAACCGGACACCTGGCAAACCTAGATTCAGGACAAACTGCTGAGAAATAGGGCAGACTCACCCCAAACTGTTGGTTATTCTACGATTAGAGATACCAAGCCAGTAACAAAAGTAAACTTCTGTCTCACCTCACTGGTTAACAAGAAGTCCAAACTGCAGTCTCTTTAGGCATTCCAGCACTTATTTCACCACCCAGACTCTGAACTTTATGACAAGTGTTTACTGAAAAGTAATTTCATCAAACCAAGGGATCTTCTGATCTCAAGAGATCAGCCATATGGCCAGGTCAATATGTAACTCAGATCTTACCCAATAATCATGCTGTAGCCAATCCATTAATAGCTAAAATCTAAAGACTTATTTATAAAGAAAAGAAGAAGAGAGTTAAAATGGTTAATAGATCATATACATACAATAATTGCAAAGTTCTTATCTCAGTGGTAGCAGTAGCAATGATGTTACAAACTGCTAGCTTGTAAAGTCTTTGGTAATTTCCAAAAGACTGGAAGGTCCTCAGTCCATAGATTAGAATGTTTCTTAGAGTTGTAAATCCATAGTCAAGATAATCAGAGCAGAAAAGAGACAAGATGAACTCTCTCCTCGGACCCTACGCTATCAGCACTCCTAGCTATCTTCGAGACACCACTGGCTTCCTGAGGAAACTACAATGCATTGGTGATCTTCCAGAAAACACTATCCTGGCCACCATGGATGTAGAAGCTCTTTACACCAATATTCCACACAAGCTGACAGGAACAGTATCCCTGATGAGGCCACGACACACCTGGTGGCTGAGCTTTGTGACTTTGTCCTCACCCACAACCATTTCAGATTTGGGGACAACTTATACCTTCAAGTCAGCGGCACTGCTATGGGTACCCGCATGGCCCCACAATATGCCAACGTTTTTATGGCTGACTTAGAACAACGCTTCCTCAGCTCTCGTCCCCTAACGCCCCTCCTCTACTTGTGCTACATTGATGACATCTTCATCATCTGGACCCACGGGAAGGAGGCCCTTGAAGAATTCCACCTGGATTTCAATAATTTCCACCCCACCATCAACCTCAATCTAGACCAGTCCACACAAGAGATCCACTTCCTGGACTCTACAGTGCAAATAAGTGATGGTCACATAAACACCACCCTATACCTGAAACCTACTGACCGCTACACTTACCTACATGCCTCCAGCTTTCATCCAGGACACATCACATGATCCATTGTCTACAGCCAAACCCTAAGATACAACCGAATTTGCTCCGATCCCTCTGACAGAGTCAAACACCTACAAGATCTCTATCAAGCATTCTTACAACTACAATACCCACCTGGGAAGTGAGGAAACAGATTGAGAGAGCGAGACGGGTACCCAGAAGTCACCTACTACAGGACAGGCCCAACAAGGAAAAGAATAAAACACCACTGGCCATCACATACAGCCTCCCAGCTAAAACCTCTCCAGCACATCAACGATCTGCAAACGAAGGACGATTCTTCACTCTCACAGACCTTGGGAGGCAGGCCAGGCCTCTCTTACAGACAGCCCCCCAATCTGAAGCAAATACTCACCAGCAACTACATACCACACCACAGAAACACTAATCCAGGAATCAATCTCTGTAACAAACCCCGTTGCCTACTCTGTCCCCATATCTACTCTAGCGACACCATCGGAGGACCCAAGCACATGAGCCACACCATCAGGGACTCATTCACTTGCACATCTACCAATGTGATACATGCCATCATGTGCCAGCAATGTCCCTCTGCCATGTACATTGGCCAAACTGGACAGTCCCTACGTAAAAGGATAAATGGACACAAATCAGACACCAGGAATGGTAACATACAAAAGCCAGTAGGAGAACACTTCAATCTCCCTGGACATTCTATAACAGACTTAAAAGTAGCCAGCCTGCAACAAAAAAACTTCAAAAACAGACTTCAAAGAGACACTGCAGAACTAAAATTCATTTGCAAATTTCACACCATTAATTTGGGCTTGAATAGGGACTGGGAGTGGCTGTCTCACTATAAAAGCAGCTTTCCCTCTCTTGGTATTGACACCTTCTCATCAATTATGGGGAGTGGACTACATCCACCCTGATTGAATTGGCCCTGTCAACACTGGTTCTCCACTTGGAAGGTAACTCCCTTCTCTTCATGTATAATAATGCCTGCATCTGTAATTTTCACTCCATGTGTCATAAATATAAAGGGAAGGGTAAACCCCTTTAAAATCCCTCCTGGCTGGAGAAAAAAAATCCTCTCACCTGTAAAGGGTTAAGAAGCTAAAGGTAACCTCACTGGCACCTGACCAAAATGACCAATGAGGAGACAAGATACTTTCAAAAGCTGGGAGGAGGGAGAGAAACAAAGGGTCTGTGTGTCTGTCTATATTCTGTCTTTGCCGGGGATAGACCAGGAATGGAGTTTTAGAACTTTTAGTAAGTAATCTAGCTAGGTACGTGTTAGATTATGATTTCTTTAAATGGCTGAGAAAAGAATTGTGCTGAATAGAATAACTATTTCTGTCTGTGTATCTTTTTTGTAACTTAAGGTTTTGCCTAGAGGGGTTCTCTATGTTTTGAATCTGATTACCCTGTAAGGTATCTACCATCCTGATTTTACAGGGGGGATTTCTTTATTTCTATTTACTTCTATTTTTATTAAAAGTCTTCTTGTAAGAAAACTGAATGTTTTTTCATTGTTCTCAGATCCAAGGGTTTGGGTCGGTGGTCACCTATGCAAATTGGTGAGGCTTTTTATCCAACATTTCCCAGGAAAGGGGGGGTGCAAGTGTTGGGAGGATTGTTCATTGTTCTTAAGATCCAAGGGTCTGGGTCTGTAGTCACCTAGGCAAATTGGTGAGGCTTTTTACCAAACCTTGTCCAGGAAGTGGGGTGCAAGGTTTTGGGAAGTATTTTGGGGGGAAAGACGTGTCCAAACAGCTCTTCCCCAGTAACCAGTATTAGTTTGGTGGTGGTAGCGGCCAATCCAAGGACAAAGGGTGGAATATTTTGTACCTTGGGGAAGTTTTGACCTAAGCTGGTAAAGATAAGCTTAGGAGGTTTTTCATGCAGGTCCCCACATCTGTACCCTAGAGTTCAGAGTGGGGGAGGAACCTTGCCACCATGCATCTGAAGAAGTGGTTTTTTTATCCACGAAAGCTTATGCCCAAATAAATCTGTTAGTCTTTAAGGTGCCACCAGACTCCTCATTGTTTTTGTGGATACAGACTAACACAGCTACCCCCGATACTTGACAAGATGGAGATGTTTACAGGGTCTTTCATACCCTTTGCCATGTGCCTGGAAATTTTATGTTTCAGACAAAGCTCACAGTCTCCATTTGTGGAAAATTACAGGCAGAAGATGGAGTCAAGGATCACATGAGCAAGTCACATGGCCTTACATGGCTTGCTGACTCACGGGGGCAGCCATTACCCATATTCTGCCTGGGGCATCCACAGGAAGGCTCACCTGGTGGGACAAGCTTTGTCTATGGCCCATTGTGAGAGTTAATTGCCTTTGATGGACCATCAACACACAGCTGTCTGGCTTCAATACAGATTTTACCTGGTGGGTGTTACCCCAGGAACAAACACATTTGGGATACAGATGTATAGCCAATTTTCATCACTTCAGATACAGTGATGGTACATAGATTTAAACAGGATAATCATCTTTAGCTAACCATAACTTTTCCATTGACACCTTACATGATATACTTTGTGCAAGTTTTGTTGCAATTGTTTAACAGTGGCAATATTAATTATATAAATGGTCATATTTCAATCATTCAACATCACAGATGAGCACAAAAGAATAGCACAAGCATGTTGGCAGAAAATAAGAAAGGCTAAGGCAAAAAATAAATTATAGTTAGCAAGGGACTTAAAAGGTAATGAAAGGTTCTATAAATACATTAAGAGCAAGAGAAAGATGAAAGAAAGGGTAGGTCCTCTACTTAGCAGGGAAGGAGAGCTAATAACAGATTACATCAAAGCTGGGGTGTTTAATACTTATTTGCTTCAGTCTTTAGGAAAAAGTTAAAGTGTGACAAGATGCTTCACACAATTAATATTAACAACAAGAGAGAATGAACACTGGCCCAAATAGGGAGAGAACAGGTCAAAGAATGTTTAGAAAATTTCATTAAATGTATTAAAGTCAATACTGCCTGATGAAATTCACTCTAGGGTACTTAAGGAACTATCTGAAGCTATCTTGGAACTGTTAGCAATTATCATTGAGACTTCATGGATGATGGGTGAAGTCCCAGAGGCCTGGACAAGGGCAAATATAATACCTACCTTTAAAAGGAGAACAAAGAAGACCCGGGGAACTATAGACCGGCCAGCCTAATTTTGATACCTGGAAAGATACATGAATAAACATATTAAATAATCAATTTGTAAGCATCTAGAGGACAGCAGAGTGATAAGGAATAGCCAACATGGATTTGTCAAGGACAGATCATGCCAATCCAATCTAATTTCCGTCTTTGACAGGGTTACTAGCCTAGTGGATAGTGCGGAAGCTGTAGGTGGGATATGTTGTGATTTTAGTAAGGCTTTTGACACAGCCCAACATGATGTTCTCATAAGTAAAGTAGGGAAATGTATCCTAGATGAATTTACTATAAGCTGGGTGTGGCCGAACACACGCACTAATCATACCCTACTCACTACTGTAATAATCTTTGTATAAAATATGCCTTGTGAGGTGTCATTGGAAAACTAATAACTTGGGAGTCAGTAATATCCTGGTGAAATGTGTGTAGCAACACTATATGTAAAGTTATGAACATAATCTGAAATTATGACTGTAATGTGTTTACCAGACGAAGGGTCTGGGGGAGGGTGTAAGCCTGTTCCTCAAAGACAAAGGACAAATGAACACCTCTAGCCAGGTGTCATCAAAGTTGATTGGCAATCACTGGTCAAGTGGCCATTCCATGGCAACAGACGGGGGCAGGGACAGATTGATCTGCATTTAACAAACAACATGGAACCTCTTACATCACGATACTCTGTATCTCTATCCTCACAGTTCGAAGGAAATATATCTAGGGGTAACCTTCTGGCAAATTCATTTCAAAGGGTGATTGGAGTACACAAGTGACGTGCAAAACTGCCCCAGATTGATTGATTGATTTCTTTCTCATTCACTTATGAAGACAAAGGAACCAGTCTTTGGAGCCTGAGAGGGGTTATGACTTGAGAATTTGATTAGCCCTGTTGCTGGGAACATGTGGTAAGGATTTTACGTTGAACCAAGTCTAGTTTAAGTTTTAGCTACTAGGAAGCATTTTATCTTTATTTCCCTTGTAACCATTTCTGACTTTAATACCTTATACTTGTCCTCACTTAAAAGATATCTCTTTGTAGTTAAATAAACTTGTTTTATTCTTTAATCAAAACTAATCCATTGTTGTGTTTAAACGGGACTGTTTGATAACTTTAGCTAAAGTAGTAAACCGTTGTATATTGGCGCCTTACAGGTAAACTGGACCTCTACTATCTGAAATGTCCAGGAGAGGGCGGAACAGTGCAGAACCCATTTTGGGGGGAAAATGCAGGATTGGGAGAGTGCTGGGGTCACCCTGCAAGTAGTAGCCAAAGCTCCTGGAAGCCAGAATGTGGCTGATGTGCTGCTGAGAGGCTGCTGGGGTTACAGCTGCTGGACCAGGGCTGTGGCTATGCACAGACAATCAGGTGAGACCTGCATACTGGTAGGCTGATTGCGAGTGACCCAAGTTGGGAGCTACAACAACAAAGCATTTTTAGGCATCCAAGGTTGCAGGGTACGTGGTGACACAACCTCTCGCTGGTCTGGACTGCACCCCAGAATGTGACAGTGGGTGCAAAAGTGATTAGAAGATCGTATTCAAAGAATAGTTATCAATGGTTCACTGTCAAACTGGGAGGATGTATCTAGTGGGGTTACACAAAGGTCTGTTTGGGTCCAGTGTTAGTCAATATTTTCATTAATGATTTGGATAATGGAGTGGAGAGTACACTTATAAAGTCTGTGGATGACACCAAGCTGGGAGGGGCTGTAAGCATTTTGGAGGACAGGATTAGAATTCAAAACGACCTTGACAAACTGGAGAACTGGTCTGAAATCAACAAGATGAAATTCAGTAAAGATACATGCAAAGCACTATACTTAGCCAGGAAAAATCAAATGCATAACTACAAAATAACAGTGGTGAGTAGTACTGCTGAAAAGGATCTGGGGGTGACAGTGGATCACAAACTGAATATGAGTCAACAGTGTGATGCAGTTGCAAAAAAAGGCTAATATCATTCTGGGATGTATTAACAGGAGTGTTGTATGTAAGACATGGGAGGTAATTGTCCCACTCTACTCAGCCTTGGGGAGGCCTCACCTGAAGTATTGCATCTAATTCTGGGCACCACATTTTAAGAAAGATGTGGACACATTTGAGAGCGGTCATAGGAGAGCAAAATAATTTATAAAAATGTAGATAACCTGAGCTATGAGGAAAGGTTAAAAAAAAAACAATCTTGGGCATGTTTAGTCTTGAGTAAAGCAGATTGATGTGGGACCTGATATAAAGGTAGTGTGACCAGATGTCCCATTTTTAAAGGGACAGTCCCATTTTTTGGGACTTTTTCTTATATAGGCACCTATTACCCCCCAACCCCGTCCTGTTTTTTCACAGTTGCTATCTGGTCACCCTATATAAAGGGGATGGTGATCAGTTGTTCTCCACGTCCACTGAGGGTAGAACAAGAAGTAATCAGTTTAATCTGCAGCGAGGGAGACTTAGGTTAGATATTAGGAAAAACTGTTTAATTATAAGGTTAGTTAAGTTCTAGAATAGGCATCCAAGGGAGGTTGTGGATTCTCTGCTTAGAGAACCTGCTTAGACAGGTTAGACAAACACCTGTCAGGGATGGTGTGACACAGAAGCCCATTTGTGCCTCACTACTCTTATCAGGCCTGACATTGTCATTACACCTAACACGCTGTTGTCCTGATATATACCCAAAAGGTGGCATGAAAGATATTCCTGGAAAATTAATAACTCAGTGATCATTAATATTCTTGCATGCTGCATGTGCACAGTGCATACAAAAAGTTATAGATATGTGCTAGAATTATGTTCTTCAATTGTGTTTGGCAAGCAATGCATAAGCCCAGTGTGCCCTAGACAAAGGAATATGTATTTATTTGTCTGACCAGACTGGTCATCAGGTAGAGACAATTAAGGACATTTACGTAAAAGGTAAACAAAACCATCAACCTAGGAAATATCCTCTTGCAGGGGTCTGAATCTCAAAGGATAAGCAATTGAATCAACTGCTTGTATACAATATCAGTAAAAGTGTATTGAGTATGTATGAACCACACTGGTGTTTTATATTATTGTGAAATGTGTGTATTACACTATACAAGGCAATATGCATACTCAATGATATTTGGCTGTGACCAAACCCAGGGAAAAACAAATTTCCCCCCCAGGAAGGAAGGTAGCATTGTGAAATCAAAACAATTGAAGCCCCATTTACATATGAATCAGCAGGGGGAATGGGAAATCCCGAGGAAGGGAAGAACATCATGAAGACATCCTGAGCCTGGGGACAAAACCGTGAGTTTGGGAAAGTGTGTTAGAGAAGAAGCCATCTTGGCATTAGTCACTAGACAGACACAGGGAGCAGAGCTCTTGCAAGCAGAGAAATGTGGGTCCTGCAGTCAAGGGGGTTGAAATCTCTCGAACTGGAAGATTGTTCAAAGTAGTTTCCTCACCAAAGACTGTAGCTCATTAAGTTAGATCTTAGCCATTAGAAAGCATATGTTTACTTTTGTTTGTTTGTAATCCTTTCTAACTGTATTCCTTCTATTTGGAATCTCTTACCCTATGCCCTTTTCTTAATAAACTTGTTTTATTTTTTCAATAAACCAGCCCAGTGGTGTGCTTGAAGGGAAGAGTGTATTTACCCCAGTTATGTTAATAAGCTCAAATGTGCTTTTGTCTCTCTAAAGGAGCAAATGAGCCTCATTTACTTCCCAGAGTGTTCCAAGAGAGGGCTGGACACGATAGGGCAGTTTTGGGGAAATTCAGGATTGGGGGTGTGTTGGGGTCTCTTGGCTAGTAGTAACTAAGGCTGGTGGAGACCAGAGTGTGGCTATGGTATAACAAGCAGGCTGCTGGAGTCCGAGTTGCTGAACCAGGGCTGCTTAACACACAGACACTCAGTGCGTGCTTGAATGCTGGCTGGGTGCGTCCAGACAGGGAGCGACAGCAGGAGAGCATTTTAAGGCACTTGGTTACAGGACAAGTGGTGAGACAACCCCTTACTAGTCAGAATTGCACCCCAAAACAAGACAGATGGTCTAGGTGTACCTGGTCCTGCCTCAGCGCAGGGGACTGGACTTGATTATCTCTCTTCTAGCCCTACAGTTCTATGATCCTATGAACTGAGCACACCAGTATTAACAAAATCTTATTCACAGCCTTTATTTCTTACCATTAAAAGATCCATTTGTGCTTTGTCAACTTTTTATCTTTATTGGTGTATTTAATTTGCTCTAATTCCAAAACCTGTAACCATGTGTTGTACCAGAGTCAAGTAGATTTTTACAATTTCAAGTGATTTCAGTGGCTTTTACATTCTGTTTCCTGTATTTATTGCATATTTCACAGTTGGATATCCTATCTTCACCTGACCAGAATAGAATTCATGGGCTCTGATCTTACAATTCTCCATATTCAGATTACGATTTCTGACCTCATACTATTAATATACCATTACTATTGATTTTACATGAAAGTTATTCAGATCCTTCTGGACAACTGTGTTATATCCTCAAATAATAGATGCTGATTGGTATTATAACTAGAGTTGGTCACAACTATTTGTATTTGAAAGCATGTGCACGATAAGAATTTCCACTTGATCAGACCTCTGCTACTTTATGATCACTTTCTAAAGTCCAGAAGTGCTTTGCCCTGTGGTTTCTGTGATATTGCTTGAAAAGGTCTGTGGTTTCTTTCCCATCTCCATTGACTTCTACCCAAAAACTTACTTATGACACTGCTTACAACTGAAGACGTTAGCTTTTCTTTTGCCATCTGAGCATAGTTCTTCTGAGTTTTAGCTAGTGCCACTAACTAATCATCTTCCTGGAGGCCTGCCCCAAACACATGTGAAGCTGTATTGACTGAGATATTAGGCTCTTTTATGAATCCCAAAATATTTCAGTACAGACACTTCCATGGCAGCTTTTAAACTACTCAAAGCTTTTCTTCTGTCATCCCAGTACCATTATGTACTGTCCTCTAATTCTCTTTCGAGAGACTAGAGATGTTAACAGGCCCAGGAATCATTGTAAGGCCTCAATACTGGGCATGGGCAGCATGTGAATCCCCCGCCCCTTTGGGGAGACTAGCCCCTGGTTCCGGAGGCCCTGCCCCTACCCCACCCCTTCCACCCCCCCCTCGCCCGCCAGAACCCCAAGCCCCACCGTGGCTTGGCCAAAACACCCCAAGCACTGGCCCATCTGTTCCAGCTACCCTGAGCCATGGGCTGCCAGCCAGCCCATCCCAGCCACACTGGCCGCCTTGATCCCTGAACCTCCACCTGGCCCTGAGCACCGGCCTAACCCCTGGGCCACCAGCCGGCTCCGAGCACCAGCCCAACCCCTGGGCCAGCCTGAGCTGCCCCTGGCTGGCTGGCTCAAGCTGCCTCTGGCCGAGCTGCCCTGGGCTGCCCCTGGCTGCTGGCCAACTGAGCCCTGGCCCAGGCTGAGCCCCTGCCGATTTCAGGGGACAGGAGAAGTGAGGGCAGGGTCTCAGGGCAGAGTGTGGGTGGGGCCAAGGCCTGGGTTAGGAGAGGCTTAGCTTCCTCTGGCCTATGATACCCGCCGCCCATGGTATTGGGGTTTTTAATTTATTTGTCTAGTTGACTCTACTCTCTTGGTTAGGTCTGATTTGATACCTAAAATGCAAAACTCTGCACCTTCAATTCCCCTTGTATCTAGCCAGATCAGCTCAAATCCTTGGTTTCTATCAAAAACTAAAACGATTTCTCCATTGTAAAGTCTAGACATTATCTCCTCAGCTATTCAAGTGACCATTCACATATGCACGTCTTATTAAAAATCTTTTGGATTCTTAGCTTGTTTGGTTTTATTACAGTGATAGTACTGTTAAGTGACTCAGGGTATGTTGACACTGCAAGCCTGAGCTGGCTTTCATCTAGCTCAGTGGTTCTCAACCTATTTACTATTGTGGGTCGTGTATGTGTTATGTGGGCTGCATCCAATACTACCTGTATGGCCCTGAGGATGTCACAAGGGCCACAGCACTGTGCTGATTGGGCAGCAAGTGACCCATGGGCCGCAGGTTGAGGACCACTGGTCTAGCTACAGCAAAGCTAGCTCACTTCAGGTATGTCTGCCTCTGCTGCAATCACACCTCCTGATAGCTGCGTAGATGTACCCTCAGCGTCTTTACCTAGTGCATGTATTTTGGCAACATACAGGGATTTAGCTCAAGGTGATAGATTATATCTGTAATGAATCCCAGGTAATTAAACATGGTATCAAGCTGTTATAATTGCACAATGTTTGCTAGCCAAGTTATACTCCTTAGTTTCCCCACATTTCCAGAGTGCTCTTTAGCCCAAGCACACATTCAGACTGGCAGTGCCATATTTTTCATTTTGTGACTCCAGTGAAAAATCAAGCTTAATTTTTATTTTTAACCATGCTGGTCGCCCATCTATTTATAGATGCTGGTTGTGTTTACACTACCCTCTGCTCCAGTTTTGGTTGTGACACTAAAAACGAGTGATCCAAATGTCCATTACACAACCCAATCTGTTGTAAAACGTTGTGTAGCAAATGTAGCTAGAGACCCAGCTCCTTTCCCAATTGTATCATTAGCGGAGGAGCTCGGTGTGCATAAATTTTGCTTTTGCGTTTCTGTGTAACTGGCTGACTCACGCGCTTTGACGAAATACTGCTTGGGCAGACATGTCGGCCACAGGGGCACCATTTTAGATTTTGGTGGGGGAGGGGGCAACTTTAACCAGGATTCCAGGGGCTACTTAGGCATCTGAAAACTCGAGGGTTTTTTTCCCAGACAATAACTTAGAAATTAGCTGATAGAGCACTGTATCTAATTCCTATATAAAAAAAGAGGATTACATAAATATTAGACCCACTCAGCTCTAATCCTTACATGTTCTCACATCTAGTGTCAAGTCACTTGAGGGACACTGGTTAGGTTTACAATTTTAATGTATATTCTTTGTTACTAGCTCTTGAATACAACAACTGCCCTCCCCTGTCCCCCGAGGTGAAAGTAATATTAAACACTTACCGGGACGGGAGCCTGGCTCCGGGCCCCTGGAAGGGGTGGGCCTGGGGGTCAGCCTCCCTCAGCCAGTCCATCCGCGCTGCCTGGCTCACGCCGCCCGGGGCTCCTGCGGTGATTTGAAGGGCCCAGGACTCTGGCCACTGCAGCAGTGGCCAGGAGCCCTGGGCCCTCTTAAATTGTTGGCCCTGGGGTAGCTGCCCCTTTGCCCCCCTCCATCGGCCTCCTTAC
Source organism: Lepidochelys kempii (assembly GCF_965140285.1). Lineage (NCBI taxonomy): Eukaryota > Metazoa > Chordata > Testudines > Cheloniidae > Lepidochelys > Lepidochelys kempii. The sequence goes on along the minus strand of NC_136385.1, from coordinate 127,883,747 downwards.
GGGCAGGGCCGCTGATGTGGCGAGGGGGGGGCCGGCGACGTTAGCAGCAGCGCTGTAAGGAGGGCCCTTTGCTGCGGCAGCTGGGTACGGACCGGAACCGGCTTCTTACCAGTTCGCCGCACCGGCCCACTTTCACCCCTGCCTGCCCCCCAGCTGGCGCCCCTGGTGGGGCCATTTCTTGTGACTGACCCTGCTCCCCCAGCCCGTGCTGCAGAGCGGGGGCACACAGCCCCCAGCTCGCTGCCCCAGCCGATGCAGCGGAGAGAGGACAGGGAAGGCCAGGGAGCCAGAGCCGCCCTGGCCCCGCAGCGGGGGCCCCAACCCTGCTACTCCTACACCCCCGCCCTGAGCGGCAGCCGGGGGGCGGGGCACAGGGAGGGGCGGGGCTAAGCGGGGTTTAGCCCCGCCTTCCTGGCCGGTGCTGGGGCGGAGGGGGCGGGTCCGAGCCGGCCTGGCCCCGCCCCCCCCGCAGATAAGGCAGCCGGCGCCGCTGCCCGGCGCAGAGCCGAGGATGAAGCGGCGCAGCGAGCGGGGGGTCGCGCCGCCGCCCTTGGGGGAGGGTCCCGCGGCCCAGGCTTCGCCGGGCGGGGCTGGAGACCCCCCTGGGGGCTCCCCGCGGCCCAGGCGGTAAGTCCCGTTCCGCTGGGGGAGGGGGCGGCTCTTCTCTCCCCCCCCCCGCCGCCGCCACGTGCCCCCCTGTGGGGGTGTCTCCCTCGCGCTCCAGGGCAGGCCCCCCCCCCCGTCTGCACTGCCCCTCCCCCCCCGGGGGGTCTCCTCTGCTCCCAGCCCCGCTCCAGGTGAAGCGATGCAAGGCGGGTCGTGTCACGCTGCTCCCCGCTGGCAGGGGGGTGCCGCTTGGGGGTGCCCAGGTGCCGCCCTGCCCCCTCCCAGAGGGGGAATGGGGGGGGAGCGGTGGTGTGCAGCCCCGGCTTGGGCCCCCGGGGGGGCTGCGAGCGGGGCAGCGAAGAGCAGCTCCGGGCGCAGCCGGGTCACTGTGCCCGGCTGGGCTGCCGAGCATCCGGAGCCGCTGCTCTCCGGTCTCCCCTTACCCTGCCCCCGTGGGGACATGAGCTGGACGCAGCGAGCCCTGATGTGGTTCCTCGCTCCCCAAGCCCGGCCTCCTTGGGGGTGTGGAGGAGCCGCGTTGGTGCGGGGGAGCCAGCAAGTCAGTTGCCTCTTGTGGGCGCAGGAGCTGAGTGTTGGGGGCTAAGAGGTCCTGATTTTATAGGGACAGTCCTGATAGTCAGGGCTTTGTTTTATTCCTCGTCCTGATTTTTCACACTTGCTACCTAGTCACCGTCTTGGGGGAGCAGGAGGGGTGAGGTGCCCCCAGGGGCAATGGAAGAGGTGCCTTGCCCATGGGGATCAGGGGTGCAAAAATACAAATTCACCCAGGGTGCTATTTCCCCTAAGCCTGGCCCTGGGTAGCTGCACCTGCTGGTGTACATGGGGGTTGCTTTATGCACAGGTATCCGCCCTTTTTAAAAGCTTGGCTCCCAGTGTATTGCGTGCTGCCCCCTCCACCCCATGCCAAGTTCAGTTTTGCTTAATAAAACACAAGCGTGCTCTCTCTCTCTACATATTTAAAAACTTTACAATGGGTACAAATTGCTCAGAGGAGCATTGCAGATTTGAAAGGCGGGTTAGAGCTTGTTGTCTGACCCCAAATAATAACCAATTGCTGATGATGTTTGCTTAAATTATGAACATAGACTATACTAGATACTTCTACTGGGAACCCTAAAGAAGGAATTAAAATTACCACTTTCTTCTGAATCCTTGGGTTAACAGATGTGAAAGAGCTTTTGCTTCTGCTTTCACAATCCTCCTTAGCATTCATCCATTTGGAGCTCAATTGGCTCTTCTCCCATCTACTACAAATTCCATCCTGTTTTTTTTTTCTAGCCTTTCTGCATAAATTAATCACCTCCCACCCTACCTTTAATTATTGTCTCATCTCTGTAGAGATCAGAATAGGTTGATAAACTCTTATCCAAAATCTAGCCACAGTAGCGCAATCGATCTCATCTAAGATAACTCTTCATAGCGTCTGTGTTGAGCAATTCTCATGACTGTTCTGAGCTCCAAGTGCATCCAATATTCTGCTTGTTTTTCTGATGTATGTTGTGCAGACCTTATTATTTTTGATTAGTAGTTGCCAAGATGTGCTTGGCACTGAAGAAACACAGTATGGTTTATGCTCCAGGGGCCCAGTCTAAGGACTGGGTCAACATAGACCAGGGAAAGGGAATGACAAGAGACAGTTTCCTAGATTTTCCTGCTCTGTCTTCTAGAGAACTTACTAAAACGCATTCTCACTTTCGATTTCAATGTAAATAAGTCCCCAGTTAGTCATTTTCCTGCCAGTGGTTCTACCGTCTAGATTGAATTGCCTTGGGAGTCTCTTATGTTGTAGACTTTTCAGGACAGGAATTGTCTTGGTTGTGTGGCACCAGCATGTGGAGAGCTAGGCCGTCCAATTCAGCATTCTGTGTAAAGTCTCATCGTATGACAGTACCTTCTTCAGAGTTGTTTATCTGAGAGTCTACATGGATGTCTAGGATCATAAAACCTTAAAATAGACTGAATTGCTATGATTTTGCTTGGATCAAATGCAGTGGCTTGTAATTTCTTGCCTCCTTGGTATCTAGTGCTTGTGAAAAGTGGCAAATGACAGTAAAGGAGACTTGAAGTCCCCTTGCCCAGTCACACACCAAATACCGCACAAATAGTGGTAGCATATGGGCTCCCTTGAAGTACTGAGGGTCACGACAGACCCTTTATCCCAGTACAGATCTGCTGAATAATTCAATTTTTATTAAACTCTGTGGCACATGTTTCTTTTTCTATAAAAAGAAAAGCATTCTCAGGCTAAAACAAAGCATCATCCATATAATGCATTAAAATGTTAAAATTCAGTTCCCATCCAGCTACTTTCTTAAGCAAGTTTTCCCCCATTCCTATCTGAGAGCCATTCCTGCTCTAGATGATAAACTCCTTGGTGCCTGGTTGAATTCTGCTCTCGCACCTCTGACTTCGCAGGGAGGCTGCACAAAGTGAAGGATGGGATAGAAAGAACTTGGCTTTAATATTTAATATATAATATATTTAATATTTAATATATAAGCTATTACCAGCAGGACAGTGGGGTGGGAGGAGGTATTGTTTCATGATTTCTGTGTGTATATAAAGTCTGCTGCAGTTTCCACGGTAAACATCTGATGAAGTGAGCTGTAGCTCACGAAAGCTCATGCTCAAATAAATTGGTTAGTCTCTAAGGTGCCACAAGTACTCCTTTTCTTTTTGCGAATACAGACTAACACGGCTGTTCCTCTGAAACCTGGCTTTAATATTGTGACCCAAAATGTCATAGATGCGTTTGTAGGTTCAGACCCTAGCCAAGCATCAGCAATTACCTAATAACGACTAATACCCTCATTCAGTTAGAAATAACTGGCATCATTCAGCCAACCATGAAGCTGGTCAGAACATTTGGTCAAAAGCGTCTGTCTTGTTCAAGGGTGGTTATTGTTTCAATTTCTTCTGTAAAAACTCTTCTTCCATCCACAGCATTTACCCCACTTCTGATATCTTTCCTGCCATATTACTTTCCCAGCACTATCCCCTTCTTCCTTGGCTTTCTTCCTCTGTGTCTCCTCTTATGCACTGACACAAGCTTATGCTGTCTTGCTTTCTGGAAAATCTGCCCTGTTTTTTAGATGTACAGTGAATTTGTACCCCTTTTAACTCAACTGTCTTCTACTCTGAGCCATACCCTAGGCTGGTGTAACTGCAATGACTCCAGCTGAGCGTCTCTAGCTTACGTAAACTGAAGATGCTGGCCCTTTATACTCAAACATCTAGCTCTCTTCCTCCCTTTCCATAGCACTCCACATCAGTGTCCTTCCTCCAACAGAGCTCTGGTTTGAAGTTAAAAACTTCCTGTGGCCTCTGAGATATTCATGCTCTGGCAATCTCAATGGACAGCAGCAACAGAGCTAGACTCACACTGGCAAATAGCTAGCTTGCTTTCTGATGAGTATCCTGTCATGTTGCTGGGGTGTCTGAACATGTTTGGACAGTGCCCTCAAAGGCTAGAGCCACATCCCAACAAGAACAGCATCTTCTGGGAAAGTTTTGAATAATTCCTGTTAGTGTATGACTGGGTGTGTGTGGGAAGTCCTTTTCCCTGACTCAACAGTTGCATCATGATCCAGCATCATTAGCTTGCAAGACTCCTCATTTCCCCAGAGATTGTGTGAACTTTCTCTCCCAGCCTGGGGCTAACTCTGGAAAATCTCCTGTTGTTCTTGGTGTTTTCATCCTCTTTTGGGCATTAATACATTTCAGAGGTAGGTTAGTTCAACACAAAGCTACAACTGACAAAGCTGAAGCAATTACTAGGTGCTTCCAGGCTCTCTTCAGTGTCTGGGTGTTGCATGCATAGAGTGACTGCAGTTGCAATGGCTTGAGCAGTAATCCATGTTTTCTCACAGCATACTCAAATTCTTTCTAAAGAAGAGTGCTGCTTTTCAAATGGGGCCCGCATCTCACTGTGTACTGCATAGGTGCCATTTTTGAGTAGCATGGAAGTAGTTGACCCCTGCTCCACCCCACTATTTTTCCTCAGGTGCCTATGCAAGACAGGCTGTGTTTATCCCCTTCTGAGAGATGGGGGTGGGGCGGGGGGAAATTGAAGCATAGAGAGGGTGCATCAGCTTGGGCAAATCACTGTCTGCGCATTCCTTCTCTAGCGCATCAAACATAAGGTGTTTTTTCTCTACTTCCAAGGCCCTCTGCCCAGTCTCCACCCTTCCTATAATCTGTCATTTGCTATTAAGAGGTCAGTGCTTGGCTCCGATTGGCCCATGATGTCAGTCTGTGCTGCCCACTCGTTAAGCTTTCAAGTAAGTCCCTTCCTGGTTTCTCCTTGGCTGCCCCTCAAATGTGGGAGGAGCTCCCCATGAACATCCACAAAGCTACCTCCCTAACCTCCTTCAAATCCCTCTCCAAAACTCTCCTATGCTGTGAGGCCTGCAAAAAACTTGACTATTAGGCTACTGGTATGTTGTGACTGCTACCTATTGCCAATGTTGTCTCACTGTTTCCTTGTACTCCCCTGTTGGTCTGTACCCATCTTCTTTTTGTCTCATAGAATTGTAGGGCTGGAGGGGACTTAAAGAGGGCATCTAATCCAGCTCTCTGCTGTGAGGCAGGACCAGGTATACATAGACCCGTGGTTCTCAACCAGGGGTACATGTGCCCCTGGGGATACTCAAAGGACTTCCAGGGGGTACATCAACTCATCTAGATATTTGCCTAGTTTTAAACAGGCTACATAAAAAGCACTAGCGAAGTAGGTACAAACTAAAATTTTGTACAGACAATGATTTGGTTATACTGCTCTATATACTGAAATGTAAGTACACTATTTATATTCCAATTGATCTATAATTCTATGATAAAAATGCATATGTAAGCAATTTTTCAGTAATACTGTGCTGTACAACTTTTGTGTTTTTTTTTTTTGTTTTTTTTTTTGTAAGCAAGTAGTTTTTAAGTGAGGTGAAACTTGGGGGTACACAAGACCAATTAAACTCCTGAAAGGGGTACAGTAGTCTGGAAAGGTTGAAAGCCATGAACATAGACCATCCCTGACAGTTTGTCTAACCTGTTCTTCATATCCTCCAATGATGGGGATTCCAAAACTTCCCTTGGAAGCCTGTTCAGTCCTTAACTATCCCTACAGTTAAGCCATGTCTTACATAAAGTCAACTTAACTTTATAGCGTAGTTGACATTGAGCCTCCGACTGAAGCAAATCAATCTTGTGTGTCCACGCTACACTCATTGTGTCAGAGGAGTGCAACCTCACTAGCAGGGCTTGCATCGCCGCACAGACCACTGCACTGTGGGTAGTTATCCCACAGTTCATGTAGCCAAGTGGAATTTTGGGTTGGGCTTGCAATGCTTTATGGGACCAAAACATTTGCGGGGGTGGTTATGGGAACATGGCATTAGCCTCCCATGATGCACTTCCCTCTTTCTTTCCCTCCAATCAACAGCAAACAAACAAAGCCTCTTTTTGCACCTTTTTTCAATAAGCCCAGGTTACCCATGCAGCTGCTATAGCATGAACCCAGCTCAGCTCTACACTGTTGTTGTGAGCATTACAAACACCTCACGCCTTATCCTGCAGTATTTACACAGCCAATAAAGGAGCTGCCGTGTGGAATGATGTCACACAAGCAGCCCTGCTGGAAGACCCAGAACAGAGTAATTGGCAGTTGCTGGCAACAGTCATGCATCACCTTGACATGGTTGACTGCTACATCTGGGCCTGGGAAACAAACACTAACTGGTGGGACTGCATCGTTATGCAGCTGTGGGATGACCAGCAGTGGTTGCAGAACTTTCGAATGCATAAGGCCACTTTCCAGGAACTGTATGACAAGCTTTCCACAGCCCTGAAGCACAGCAATACTAAAATGAGAGCTGCTCCGACAGTTGAGAAGTGAGTGGCGTTAGCTCTGTAGAAGCTTGCAACACCAGACTGCTACCGGTCAGTGGGGCATCAATTTGGAATGGATAAATCTACCATGGGATCTGTTGTAATCCAAGTTGCCAGGGCCATTAGCAGACTTCTCCTAAGAAGGGTAGTGACTCTGGGCAATGTGCAGGACATAGTGGATGGTTTTGCTGCCGTGGGGTTTCCTAACTGCGGTAGGGCGATAGATGGAACGCATATCCATATCTTGGCACCAGACCACCTTGCCAAAGAGTACATAAACCGAAAGCGGTGCGTCTCCATGGTATTGCAAGCGCTGGTGGATCATGGGCCATTTCACCGACATCAACATGGGATGGTCAGGAAAGGTGCATGACATGCACATCTTTAGGAACACAGGTCTATTCTGAAAACTGCAAGCAGGGACTTTCTTTCCAGACTGCAAAATAACCATTAGTGATGTTGAAATGCCTGGGAGTCCCAGCCTACCCCTTGCTCCCATGGCTCATGAAGCTGTTCACAGGCAGCTTGGACAGCAGTAAGGACCGGTTCAACCATCAGCTGAGCAAGTGCAGATTGGTGGTGAAATATGCCTTTGGATGTTTAAAAGGTAGTTGGCGGTGTTTGCTTACTTGGTTAGACCTTAGTGAAAGCAATATCCCCATTGTTTATTGCTGTATGCTCCATAATATCTGTGAAACAAGGGGAGAAAAGTTTCCAGTGGTGTGGGGGGTTGAGGCAGATTGCCTGGCAACCAACTTTGAGCAGCCAGAAACTAGGGCAATGAGAAAAGCACATCAAGGGTCTCTGTCTCCATGAGGCTTTGAAAACCAGTTTCAGCAATGAGTCAGAATAATGTGACACTTATCTGTATTCCTTGCCAAACTTCCCCTCCATTGCATTTTCTCCTCTGTAAACTCCACCCCCACCAATCACCGTGTGTTGAATGAATAAAGACCTTTTCTCCTCAATCCAGTTACATTGTGTTCTATGCACACAAACAGCAAAGAAAAGTAAGATAACACTGTGAGGGGAGAAACAAGGAAAGCTTGCGTACAGCTGCACTGAAATAACAATCAAAAGGTGCAGGAATGGGTGCCTTCTGGTCCTTGTACCCTCCCCTGGTGTTGGGTGAAAGGGATACTGACACCCCCCCCCCACACACACACACACCCCACACACACCTCCCCTGGCCTCATAGGACATCTGGGAGAGGAGGATGTGGAACTTGGCAACAATGGCAGCAGGTTCAGCATAGGCTGCAGAGGGTCTCTAGCGTTCAGCTGCCTTTCTTGAACCTCAACCAGATGCCTCAACATGTCTGATTGTTCCTTCATAATCTGCAGCATCTCTTCCTGCGCGGCATGCTCTTGTTCCCTGCATGGTCTCCTGTCCTCCCGGTCCATATCCTCGGACAGCGTAATCCTCCATTTTCTGAGCTCTGTCTTCTCACTGTCGGAGGTGCGCATTAACTCATTGAACATGTCCTCCTGACTCATCTTTCCTCCTTCTAATCTGGGAAAGTCTCTGGTGTGGAAGAGGCACTGACAGACAATGTTTCAGCTCCAAGGAATACAAAGCACAAGGGTAGCATTGGTATATTTATGCTTGATCTGTAATTTTCACTCCATGCATCTGAAGTGTTTTTTTTTTTTACTGACAAAAGCTTATGCCCCAATAAATGTGTTAGCCTTTAAGGTGCCACCAGACTCCTCATTGTTTTTAAGGGGGGCCTTGACTGTGCATGCAGTGTTTCTGGTGCAAGGTTAATTCTTTTTATAAAAAACACACCCCTCAATGCACTTCATTGCAAGCCACCACATAATCACAACCGCTGGCTACTGGAAGAGTTGGTTTGCTGCTCCAGCCATGGTGAGTAAAGCTACAAGGCATGGACGAGAGGTTTTGTGCTGCTGCTTTTGTGAAGACATCCTTAGGATCACTGGTTGGAACTTAAGGAAAAAAACCCTTTCCCCTCATCAGCCTGGATGGAGATTGAAGACAAGCACCAGCATAAAGTCCCCCCAATTTTTTTTTACAAAAGCAGCACGGGGGAGGGAGACACAGGAAGCTGCCCCCCTTTTTTAAAATGCTGGTTGCAATACACAGTGATCCTTTCCAACCATAGCACGTTTGGGACAGCGTGGTTGTGATCCAGATTTTACCTAACGGGTAGATTACTCGTTGAATTGTTTGCAGTTTAAGGGCTAGCATTGAAAACTTCCCCCGTTTCCCCTAGGTAACCATATGCGATACCCTCAGAAAAGGGTTAACAGACGGCAAGGCAGAAGATGCTGCAAGCATCTGGGTACAGACCTGGTCCTTGTGCTGCAATGCCAGCAGAGTTAATACTGGAGTGGCGAGGGAAAGTATCCGTCCTGTGGTGGACAAAATAAGGCAGCCCTTCCCAGAAACTTTCTGCCAAGGATTGCGGAGTACCTCCATGAAAGCTTCCTGGAGCTCTCCATGGAGGATTCCTAGGCCATCACTATGCACATAAACAGTCTTTTCCAGAGAGCACCTTCTGCATAACTGGAGTGGCCATGGATACCCACTACACCTACTTTTTTGTTCAGATTAAACATAAAAAATAATAGCATGTAACCCCTACAGTTTGACCAGAAAGGTGGGCTCACCAGAGGTGCCTTCCCCGGCATAATGCTCTCCCACCAACTGGTCCTCTGAAGGGATAGGCTCCAGGGTTAAAAACCGTTCTTGGCTGTCAGGGAGAATGGATCCGCCACTTGCCTGCTTCACCACCTCCTTGTCAACAATGTCCTCCTCATTGTTGCTTGAGGTCACCCAAGGCTCCTGGGAGGTCTCCACGGAGCGTTTTGGGGTAGTGGTGGGGTCGCCAGCAAAAATATCATGCAGCTCCTCATAGAAGTGGCACATTTGTGGGGCAGAACCAGAATGACTGTTCGCCTCCCTTGTCTTCTGGTACGCTTGCCAAAGCTCCTTTATTTTCATGCAGCATTGCTGCATGTCCCCGGTATAGCCCTTCTCCCCCGTACAATCTTGGCACAGATGGCGGTGTTTCTTCTGCAGGATCGCAGCTCTGCCTCCACAGATTCTTCTCCCCACACAACCATAAGATCCACCACCTCCCTGTGTACTCCATGCTGGAGCGCGTGTGCAGCCTTGAGTCTCCATAATCGGTTGTGCTGGCGAGCTCCTCACACTGATCAAACAGGAAATGAAAATTCTAAAGCTCCCATGTTAAAGCCCAGGAAACCTCTTTTTCCTGTGTACCTGGCTGATGTGCAGTAGAGTTGAAAGTGCTCTCCAGAGTGGTGACAGCAGAGCACTGTGGGACACCTCCTGGAGGGCAAGTCAGTCAAATGACACAACGCAGTGTCTACGCTATCCCCGTGTCGACCCATGGATGTCCGATCAAGTGCTACACCTCTTGTGGAGGTGGAGTACAGAAGTCTACAGGCCATTTAGGACAGTGGAAGGGACGCGGTAGTGTAGACACATTATTAAATAGACCTAACACGGCTTATGTTGCCCGAACTTTGACGTGTAGATCAGGCCGTGGAAAATTTTTCCTGATATCTAACCTAAATCTCCCTTGCTGCAGATTAATGTGATTACTACTTGCCCTACATTCAGGGGACATAGAGAACAGCTGATCACCATCCTCTCATAAGGCCCTTAACATAGTCTTCAAATATCCGCTGCCCTCTCCTCCTCCCTCCCCCCCCCCCCCAGTTTTCATTTCTCAAGACTAACCATGCCCCTTTCTTAACCTTTCCTCATAGGTTGGATTTTCTAAACCTTTTATCATGTTCGTTGCTCTCCTCTTGACTCTCTCAGAACCGGACACAGCACTTCACCTGAGGCCTCACCAGTGCCACATAGAGTGGGACAAATGACCTCCCATGCCTTACTACACTCCTTTTGTTACAGCCCAGAATTTTAGCTTTTTCACAACTGCATCAGATCCACTGTAACCTCCCACCCCATTCTCTTCAGCATACTACCGCCTAGCCACTTAGTCCCTGTGGTGTAGTTGTGCATTTGGTCTTTCCTTCCTAAGTGTAGTACTCTGCATTTACCTTAGTCTGAAATCAACAAGGGTAAAGTCAATACTCTGACATGTCAAGGTCACTTCGAATTCTCTTCCTGTCCTCCAGAGTGCTAGCAACCCCTCCCAGCTTAGTGTCCTCCACAGATATAAGTGTCGTTTCCACTCCATTATCCAAGTCAATAATGAAAAGACTGACCACTGCAGGACCCCACTAGATATGTCCTCCCAGTTTCACAGCAAACCATTGTCACTCTTTCATATAGTCCTTTCATCTAGACCACATTTTCCTAGTCTGCTTTTGAGAATGTCATGTGGGACTGTGAAAAGCCTTCCTAAAATCCAGATTTATCCCATTCACAGCTTTCTCCTTCTTTGAAAGGATTATTTGCCTAGTGGGGGGAGGGGGAAATTCTGATCTCAAAAGATCCGCCACATAGCCAGGTCAATATATAACTCAGGTCTTACCCAATAATCATGCTGCTGCCAATCCTTCAGTGTCTAATCTTCTCTTACTAAAAAAAAGTCAAAATGGTCAAAGAAATCCTATACATACAAACATTGCAAAGTTCTTGTATCACGTTTGAAGCAGTGGTGGAATAAATTGCTGGCTTGTAAAGTCTCTGGTAACATTCAAAAGATTGGAAGGTCCTCAGTGCATTGATTGGAAGGCTACTTTTAGGGTAGATCCACAGATCAGAGCAGGAAAGAGGCAAAATGCAGATGCCTCTAAGGTCTTTTCTACTTTCTCCCAAGCTGGAGGGAAAGCTCGCAGTCTTAGGGTATGTCTACACTACAGAATAAGGTCGAATTTATAGAAGTTGGTTTTTTAGAAATCCGTTTTATATATTCAAGTGCGTGTGTCCCCACAGAAAATGCTTTAAGTGCATTAACTCGGTGGAGTGCTTCCACAGTACCGAGGCTAGAGTCGACTTCCGGAGCGTTGCACTGTGGGTAGCTATCCCACAGTTCCCGCAGTCTCCGCTGCCCATTGGAATTCTGGGTTGAGATCCCAATGCCTGATGGGTCTAAAACATTGTCACGGGTGGTTCTGGGTACATATTGTCAGGCCCCTCTTCCTTCCCTCCCCTCCGTGAAAGCAAGGGCAGACAATCGTTTCGCGCCTTTTTTCCTGAGTTACCTGTGCAGATGCCATACCACGGCAAGCATGGAGCCTGCTCAGGTAACCGTCACCGTATGTCTCCTGGGTGCTGGCAGACTCGATACAGCATTGCTACACAGTAGCAGCAACCCATTGCCTTGTGGCAGCAGACGGTGCAATATGACTGGTAGCCGTCCCTCGTCGTGTCCGAGGTGATCCTGGCCATGTCGGCTGGGAGCGCCTGGGCAGACATGGGCGCAGGGACTAAATTTGGAGTGACTTGATCAGGTCATTCTCTTTAGTCCTGCAGTCAGTCCTATTGAACTGTCTTATGGTGAGCAGGCAGGCGATACAGATTGCTAGCAGTCCTATTGCATCATCTTCTACCGGGCAGCCATGAGATGAGGATGGCATGCAGTCCTGCACCATCTGCTGCCAGCCAAAGATCTAAAAGATAGATGAAGTGGATCAAAACAAGAAATAGACCAGATTGGTTTTGTACTCATTTGCCTCCTCCCTTGTCTAGGGGACTCATTCCTCTAGGTCACACTGCAGTCACTCACAGAGAAGGTGCAGCGAGGTAAATCTAGCCATGTATCAATCAGAGGCCAGGCTAACCTCCTTGTTCCAATAAGAACGATAACTTAGGTGCACCATTTCTTATTGGAACCCTCTGTGAAGTCCTGCCTGAAATAATCCTTGATGTAAAGCCACCCCCTTTGTTGATTTTTAGCTCCCTGTAAGCCGTGTCGTCAGTCGCCCCTCCCTCCGTCAGAGCAACAGCAGACAGTTGTTCCGCGCCTTTTTTTCTATGCAGATGCCATACCAAGGCAAGCATGGAGGCCACTCAGCTCACTTTGGCAATTAGGAGCACATTAACCACCACACGCATTATCCAGCAGTATATGCAGCACCAGAACCTGGCAAAGCGATACCGGGCGAGGAGGCGATGTCAGCGCGGTCCCGTGAGTGATCAGGACATGGACACAGATTTCTCTGAAAGCGTGGGCCCTGCCAATGCATGCATCATGGTGCTAATGGGGCAGGTTCATGCTGTGGAACACCAATTCTGGGCTCGGGAAACAAGCACAGACTGGTGGGACCGCATAGTGTTGCAGGTCTGGGACGATTCCCAGTGGCTGCAAAACTTTCGCATGCGTAAGGGCACTTTCATGGAACTTTGTGACTTGCTTTCCCCTGCCCTGAGGCGCATGAATACCAAGATGAGAGCAGCCCTCACAGTTGAGAAGTGAGTGGCGATAGCCCTGTGGAAGCTTGCAACGCCAGACAGCTATCGGTCAGTCGGGAATCAATTTGGAGTGGGCAAATCTCCTGTGGGGGCTGCTGTGATGCAAGTAGCCCACGCAATCAAAGATCTGCTGATATCAAGGGTAGTGACCCTGGGAGATGTGCAGGTCATAGTGGATGGCTTTGCTGCAATGGGATTCCCTAACTGTGGTGGGGCCGTAGACGGAACCCATATCCCTATCTTGGCACCGGAGCACCAAGCTGCCGAGTACATAAACCACAAGGGGTATTTTTCAATAGTGCTGCAAGCTCTGGTGGATCACAAGGGACGTTTCACCAACATCAACGTGGGATGGCCGGGAAAGGTGCATGATGCTCGCATCTTCAGGAACTCTGGTCTGTTTCAAAAGCTGCAGGAAGGGACTTTATTCCCAGACCAGAAAATAACCTTTGGGGATGTTGAAATGCCTATATGTATCCTTGGGGACCCAGCCTACCCCTTAATGCCATGGCTCATGAAGCCGTACACAGGCAGCCTGGACAGTAATCAGGAACTGTTCAACTACAGGCTGAGCAAGTGCAGAAAGGTGGTAGAATGTGCATTTGGACGTTTAAAAGCATGCTGGTGCAGTTTACTGACTCGCTTAGACCTCAGCGAAACCAATATTCCCACTGTTATTACTGCTTGCTGTGTGCTCCATGATATCTGTGAGAGTAAGGGGGAGACGTTTATGGCGGGGTGGGAGGTTGAGGCAAATCGCCTGGCTGCTCGTAACGCGCAGCCAGACACCAGGGCGGTTAGAAAAGCACAGGAGGGTGCGGTACGCATCAGAGAAGCTTTGAAAACCAGTTTCATGACTGGCCAGGCTACGGTGTGAAAGTTCTGTTTGTTTCTCCTTGATGAAACCCCCCGCCCGTTGGTTCACTCTACTTCCCTGTAAGCTAACCACCTTCCCCTCCTCCCTTGGATCACCGCTTGCAGAGGCAATAAAGTCATTGTTGCTTCACATTCATGCATTCTTTATTCATTCATCACACAAATAAGGGGATGACTACCAAGGTAGCCCAGGAGGGGTGGTGGAGGAGGGAAGGAAAATGCCACACAGCACTTCAGAAGTTTACAACTTTAAAATTTATTGAATGCCAGCCTTCTTTTTTTTTTTTTTTTTTGGGCAATCCTCTGTGGCGGAGTGGCTGTTTGGCCGGTGGCCCCCCTTCCGCGTTCTTGGGCATCTGGGTGTGGAGGCTATGGAACTTGGGGAGGAGGGCAGTTGGTTACACAGGGGCTGTAGTGGCAGTCTGTGCTCGAGCTGCAGCAAAGGCAGCTGGAGCACAAACTGTACACTGGAGCATACTGGTTTGGTCCTCCAGCAGTCTCAGCATTGAATCCTGCCTCCTCATCACGCTGCCGCCACATTTTGAGCTTCAGCCCTCTCTTCAGCCCACCACTTACTCTCTTCAGCCCGCCACCTCTCCTCCCCCTCATTTTGTGCTTTCCAGCACTCTGACATTATTTGCCTCCACGCATTCGTCTGTGCTCTGTCAGTGTGGGAGGACAGCATGAGCTCAGAGAACATTTCATCACGAGTGCGTTTTTTTTTTTTTCTTTCTTATCTTCACTCTCCTCTGGGAAGGAGAAGATCCTGTGATCATTGAAACACATGCAGCTGGTGGAGGAAAAAAAAGGGACAGCGGTATTTAAAAAGACACACTTTATAAAACAGTGGCTACGCTCTTTCAGGGTAAACCTTGCTGTTAACATTACATACATAGCACATGTGCTTTTGTTACAAGGTCGCATTTTGCCTCCCCCGACCGCGTGGCTGCCCCCTCAACCCTCCCCCCTCCCTGTGGCTAACAGCGGGGAACATTTCTGTTCAGCCACAGGCAAACAGCCCCGTAGGAATGGGCTCCTCTGAGTGTCCCCTGAAGAAAAGCACCCTATTTCAACCAGGTGACCATGAATGATATCTCACTCTCCTGAGGATAACACCGAGAGATAAAGAACGGATGTTGTTTGAACACCAGCAAACATACACTGCAATGCTTTGTTGTACAATGATTCCCGAGTACATGTTACTGGCCTGGAGTGGTAAGGTGTCCTACCATGAAGGAAGCAATAAGGCTGCCCTCCCCAGAAACCTTTGGCAAAGGCTTTGGGAATACATCCAGGAGAGCCGCGAATGCCAGGGCAAAGTAATCCTTTCACATGCTTGCTTTTAAACCATGTATAGTATTTTAAAAGGTACGCTCACCGGAGGTCCCTTCTCCACCTGCTGGGTCCAGGAGGCAGCCTTGGGTGGGTTCGGGGGGGTACTGGCTCCAGGTCCAGGGTGAGAAACAGTTCCTGGCTGTCAGGAAAACCGGTTTCTCCGCTTACTTGCTGTGAGCTATCTACAACCTCATCATCATCATCTTCGTCCCCAAAACCTGCTTCCGTATTGCCTCCATCTCCATTGAAGGAGTCAAACAACACGGCTGGGGTAATGGTGGCTGAACCCCCTAAAATGGCATGCAGCTCATCATAGAAGCGGCATGTTTGGGGCTCTGACCTGGAGCGGCCGTTCGCCTCTCTGGTTTTCTGGTAGGCTTGCCTCAGCTCCTTCAGTTTCACGCGGCACTACTTTGGGTCCCTGTTATGGCCTCTGTCCTTCATGCCCTGGGAGATTTTGACAAAAAGGTTTTGGCATTTCGAAAACTGGAACGTAGTTCTGATAGCACGGATTCCTCTCCCCATACAGCGATCAGATACCGTACCTCCCGTTCGGTCCATGCTGGAGCTCTTTTGCGATTCTGGGACTCCATCATGGTCCTCTCGCTGCTGATGAGCTCTGCATGGTCACCTGCAGCTTGCCACGCTGGCCAAACAGGAAATGAGATTCAAAAGTTCGCGGTTCTTTTCCTGTCTACCTGGCCAGTGCATCTGAGTTGAGTGCTGTCCAGAGCGGTCACAATGGAGCACTCTGGGATAGCTCCTGGAGGCCAATACTGTCGAATTGTGTCCACAGTACCCCAAATTCGAGCCGGCAAGGCCGATTTAAGCGCTAATCCCCTTGTTGGGGGTGGAGTAAGGAAATCGATTTTAAGAGCCCTTTAAGCCGAAATAAAGGGCTTCATTGTGTGGACGGGTGCAGGTTTACATCGATTTAATGCTGCTAAATTCGACCTAAAGTCCTAGTGTAGACCAGGGCTTAGTTTTTGGGGGAAAAATTACAGGCAAAAGATGGAGTCTGGGGTCATGTGAGCAAGTCATATATGCCCTTGCATGTTTTGACTCACAGGAGCAGCCATTACCCATATTTTGGCTCAAGTGTCCACAGGAAGGCTCACTGGGTGGAGATAAGCATCTTCTGTGACCCATTGCACGAGCTAAGTGTTTAATGGGCCATCAACTTAAATAGCTCCTTCCCAATGTGCTGGCCAGACTGGATGTAAATTACCTGGTGGGTGTTACCCCAGGACACCCACCTTTTTGAAGTACTGGTACATAGCCAATATTCATAATTTTAGATACAAAGATGATACAAGATTATAAATGGGATAATCACCCTCCAAATCATAACTTTGCCATTGACACCTTACCTGATACACTTTTTGTACAAGATTTGTTGCAATTATCTAACAGTGGCAACATTAATACTAACAAATGTTTATACTTTGATCATACAGTATCACTTGTTCTCTAGGTGCTTACAAACTATTAATCAGTTTTGTACAATATCTTTCCAGGTATCAAAGTTAGGCTGACTGGTCTATAATTCCCTGGGTCTGCTTTGTTCCCCTTTGTAAAGAAAGGTACTATCTTTGCTCTTCTCCAGTCTTCTGGGGCCTTGTCTATCCTTCATGAGTTCTCAAAGATAATTTCTAGCAGTTCCAAGATTGTTTCAGTTAGTTCCTTAAGTACCCTTAGATGAATTTCATCCAGCTGTGCTGACTTAAAAAATATCTAAGATAAGTTAGATGTATTCAACATATTCTTTCCCTATGTTGGCTTGTCTTCCTTTTCCTCTTGTTAATATTGTGTTGAATATCTGGTCTCCATTAGCCTTTTTAGTGAAGACTGAGCAAAGGAGATTTCATCATTTATTAGCGCTTTCCCTCTAAGTAGAGGAGCTAAACTTTTTCATCTTGCTCTTAATGTAGTTCTAGAACCCTTTATTTCCTTTTTTGGCCCTTGCTAAGTGTAACTTTGTGCCTTAGCCTTCCTGACTTTGTCCCTGCATGCTTGTGCTATTCTTTTGAACTCCTCCTTAGCAATTCATCCATGTTTCCACACTTTGTAGGATTCTTTATATATATATTTAGTCGTTAAAGGTCCAAACTGTGTGTGCACATTTGTAATCTATCAAAATACTCTGAAATTTTGAAGGATACACATGAGCCTACATGAATCGAGTAGCATTTTATTAAGATTTTTTCCTCCCACAACATGGTGGGGTGGAAAGAACCTAGGTCAGCCCAACTATCTCAAACAGCAAATACTTATTGCATCTTGCCTCCTGGAAAGCAATAAGTCTTGAAAACGAGTAGCGTGCGCAGTGGAGAGAATTGTGTGTTACTTAACATTGAGGTTTAGAAACTTGACTTCTAAAGCCCTGCCAGAAAAGATGTGTAAAAAGGTAAAAGCAAGGACTAGCCTTGTCTGAAAACTCTTAGGCACAGCGTGTGCGCACACCCTCTGAACAGCGATTCTATCCCTAGTATACTCAACCTCTGACTATTGTTTACCAGTCTGGGTGAGAAGCTCATGTACCAAATCTCTGGACATGCAGTTTAATGCCATGATGAGAATCCTAACGGGAACATTCAAATCCACACCTGTTTAAGAGTTGTGCACTCTGGCACACCTTTCCCCCGCTCCCAAATCCAGGGAGAGATACATACAACTGAACCATGGCCAACCTGAGCTTACAAATTCATGAAGACTTCCAGAACCTGCCAAAGGCATGCCTGAAATCTCACTGGCTTTTTTTTTTTTTTTTTTTTTGGGCAGGGGAGAGATCTGGCTAAAGTTCTTAAAGTGCTCTCATTCAATCCTGAGGCTCGCTGGAAAGAATTCTGGGATAATGTGAATTTCCCACACACCTGATTGCCAATCTCACAAAGGAACTTCCGTGCTTCAATGTACCCTGGAGACAGTCCTCTGCACTGGACCATTTTAGAACATTGCGTGGCAGCTGCTGTCCCCACTCTCCTCTCTTGGAAGAGGAGACAACACAGTATGACTGTAGACACCCCCTGGCAAACGGTGGACCATGCTGAAAGTCAGTGTCTGCTTTGATCACTTGCCAGTGGCATCTCCCATTTACATCAAGCCACTCCTGAAGCTACCCGCTGGCGCACTAATCTGGACTTGCCTATTTGCCTCTCTTGCCTCACGAAAGAAGGCTTTAGAAAGATTGAACAGGCTGTTGAGCATCAGTGATGGGAATAGGGAAATCCCTTTGCACATGCTGCCTTCTGCACACCAAAGAAGTGCTCCAGCTTGTTCGTGCTCCTCTTGAAGTACCTGAGGATCATTTTCCAGACTTTGCATAGAATACAAAAGACAGAGTTAACTCGAGTCTCTGCAGGCAGCAGCACTGCTGAGCACGACTACAGCAAATCTAGCAATTGGTGGTGGTCTTAGGCCTCTAGTGCCTGACAGGGAAGTGACTTCTTTTAAAATAGCTTTTTGCAAGAATCTTAACTTTCCTGCTGCTGCGGAAGAAAACCACCCCTGCAAAACTCTAGGTCCTTGTTTTAATCATGTCCATAAGCTAGAGACTTGACCCAACCCCTCCCCCCACAAGTCCTATGTAAAGACTCATAAAGCTAAACTAACGCTAAATATTGTTTTCTTAAAGTAATGTATATCAATGGGATTTATGTCTTACAGGAGTTGGCCATCCTGGTTATTCAGAACACTAATTCTGCATCTCTTCATTATTTATGTTTCCATACCATTCCTTATACGTCTCTTTCCTGCGCTGTTGGCCAAGTTGGTCTTTCTCAATATTGGTAAGTATTCCTCCCACTTACTTGTGGGGACAAGAAATTATGTGGAACTCATTGCATTTCTTTCTCTATTGATTTATCAAAGAGCAAAAGGGGGCAGCGGGTGAGCAAAAGTGTACATATTGCTTTACTAGTACCAAGCTACACATGAAAGTGTATCAAAGGGCTAAGAATGATCTATTTGGGGGATTCTGGCTAATTTCATGAGATTTCTGGGATGTGAAATAAAACCTCTATGTAAATCTGAAGCAGTGTGGTGGTGTGAGGGGTAGATTGACTACCTTTCTGTGGTGCAGCTGGTTTGGTGGGATGAGAAATGCAGTGGGGTTGCTGAGTGAGAATAACCTCTTCGGATGATGAAGGCAAGGGACAAAGGGAGATCCTTAATTGGCCTGACCTTCCTGGTGGCAATATATTTGTTACTCCTGGGGGAATTCTGCGCTAAAATATTAAAATCTGTACACTCTTTTTTTTTAAAATTCTACATATTTTATTTGTCAAAATAACGCCATATAATCACATCAGTTTCAGTTATTTTTGGTAATTTATTTCAAAATACCAGTCAGCAAGTTTTGTAACAATACAGACAACAAAACATGTTTTTGACAGATCCTTACTAGACATATGAATACAGAACTTTGAGTAATTCCTTTAAACTACAATGCAGAACTGTATTTGCTGCACAGAAGCAGTGCAAAGGCTGGGGGGCGGGGGAATCAGGGGTAACGGAGAAGCTGAGGGAGGGGGAAGTAATTGCTGGGAAGGAGCCTGGGAGTGAACCTGGAGAGTGGCTGGGTATGAGTGGGAGACCTATGGAACTGTTTGTTTGTTTGTTGTTTTTTAATTTTCTGAGGGGGAGGAAGGATTGTTGGGGAGCCCCCCCATGCAGACCCTGGCTGCCTCTAGCCTCTCCCATTCAGTCAGGCACCCCCATTCCCATCCTTCTGAACCCCAGTCTGTGCCCCATTCTGTCTTCTCTTCTCTCTTCCCTCCCCCCCCCCCCCAAATATGTCTCTTCACCTGGTCCCCCCGCCCCGGGTAGGGCACTGTAAGGAATGCCGCCTCTTCTCCTCTCCATTGGCTGCTACGGGGAAGCTATCCGCTGTCATGGTGCCACAGCAGCTCCTGGTGGCCAAAAGGCATAACTGCAGTGCCTCTCTGACAAAGTATTTTCTGTGGCAGGGGGGAAATCTGCAGACGACTTGAATTCTGAGCGTGTGCCATGGTACAGAATTCCCCCAGGTGTAAGTGTGTACGGAAGAATCCCATGCACTGCTACAGGCTGGGGACCAACTGGCTAAGCGGCAATCCTGCAGGAAAGGACCTGGGGATTACAGTGGACAAGAAGCTGGATATGAGTCAGCAGTGTGCCCTTGTTGCCAAGAAGGCTCAGAGCATATTGGGCTGCATTAGTAGGAGCATGGCCAGCAGATGGAGGGAAGTGATTATTCCCCTCTATTTGGCACTGGTGAGGCCACAGCTGGAGTATTGCATCCAGTTTTGGGCCCCCACTACAGAAAGAATGTGGACAAATTGGAGAGAGTCCAGCCAAGAGCAATGAAAAGGATTAGGGGACTAGAACACATGACTTACGAGGAGAGGCTGAGGGAACTGGGCTTCTTTAGTCTGCAGAAGAGAAGAGTGAGGGGGGATTTGATAGCTGCCTTCAATTACCTGAAGTGGGGGTTGGCTGTTCTCCGTAGTGGCAGATGACCAAACAAGGAGCAATGGTCTCAAGTTGCAGTGGGGGAGGTCTAGATTGGATATTAGGAAACGCTATTTCACTAGGAGGGTGGTGAAGCACTGGAATGGGTTACCTAGGGAGGTGGTGGAATCTCTTTCTTTAAAGGTTTTTAAGGCCTGGCTTGACAAAGCCCTGGTTGGGATGATTTAGTTGGTCCTGCTTTGAGCAGGGGGTTGGACTAGATACCTCCTGAGGTCCCTTCCAACCCTAATCTTCTATGATTCTAATAGCACAAATAAACAATGTACCATCACTTTGCAATTATTTTGCATTAATATGCTGTCATGTAGCAAGAGGAACAGCAAGGCCCGGTGAAGAATTCGATTTCTTTACAGTAAAGTCCTCACTGTTTTTGGTGTAATAGAAGCCCAGAAATCAATGAGAATATGCAAAGAACAATATTAACCCCCTGAGATGATAATGTACTCCAGTACCTGCTGTATGTGGGTTCAATTCCACTGATGTAAGGGGAGTTTTACCCATTTGCATGAGATCTGAATTTGGCCTTACACCTTCAAAGGCATAAGTGCTGACTTCCCCTCTTTCCTGTGGGTGCTCGACCCCCACCTCTGCTCTTGGCCCCGCCCCACTCCACCCCTTCCATGAGACCCTGCCCCTTCCAACTCCTTTTCCAAAGTTCTCACCCCAACTTCAACCCCCCTCCCTGCTCCTATTCAAACTCCTTCCCCAAATTCCTGCCTTTTGCCTGCCTCCTCCCCTGAGTGCACCACGTTCCCGCTCCTCCCCCTCCCTCCTGGAGCTTGCTAATGCTGCCAAACAGCTGTTTGGCAGCAGCCAGGCAGCAGGTGCTGGGAGGTAGGTGGAGGAGTGGGGATGCGGCATGCTCTGGGGAGGAGGCGGCGAAGTGGGGGCAGGGGGAGCTTGGCTGCCAGTGGGTGCAGAGCACCCACTAACTTTTTTTCCCTGTGGGTGCTCCAGCGCCTATGTTCAAAGTGGCTTACAAACATTCTCTAATCTTCAAATATCCCCATGAAGGTAGGTAGGTATTTATACCCATCTTAGATTTGGGGAAACTGAGGCACATGTGAGGCAAGTGGTCTAGGACCACACAAAGAATCGATGGCAGAACTGGAACCACATGCTGAATCTCCTGGGGCCTGGTCCAGGTCCCATAAAGTCAATAGAAAGATTTGGCTGGGAGGAGAATCAGGACTCCAGTGTTGAGATCAGCTTGTGATGCCAGGATGCCTATTAAGGGACTCTGTTCCAGTCACTTTCCTCCTGTCGTTGTCTTTTGCATGAAGGATTCATCATCCTGTACCTATCTGGCTAGTTAATGGTCAGTTTCATGTTGGCTTGGGGATTGGGATGGCTGGTACTTTCGGTCCATTACTGTGAGGTGACAATAAGACACTTTTCTGCCAAGGATCTTGTTCATGGCAGTTCTCGTTCTGAGAAGGTGGGTAGGCTGGGTAGCAGAGGTAGTATAAATATGTACAATCACTTCTCTATGTGGAAGTGCTATGTATAATATACACTTGAAGGGGAAAGATTTCAGAACTGCTTGACACAGGTCTGCCTAGGCT
This sequence comes from Lepidochelys kempii, assembly GCF_965140285.1. Taxonomy (NCBI): domain Eukaryota; kingdom Metazoa; phylum Chordata; order Testudines; family Cheloniidae; genus Lepidochelys; species Lepidochelys kempii. The sequence continues at coordinate 127,861,572 of NC_136385.1, read as the reverse complement.
CTCATTGAAGCCAAAGGTGAAAAGCCCTTTGACATCAGGGGGAGGAGTTAGCTGAGTGCAGAAGATTCCACCCATGATAGGTCAGGAATTAGGTTTTCTCGCAATAACATGAAACCTCTTCCTCGGAATCTGGTGAGACTCTGCTCAGTTTGTGACTCTGGAGGTGAACTAATCCTCCTAGCTATCAATAGGATGATTACTGCACTGTACGGGGAGAACTTGCCACTTAGCATTTTGTGACTTGTCTTTCTCAGTGGCATTTCCCTTTGTGGACTTTGGGAAGCCTGAATTGCTGCTGAACCATACTGTAAACTTCTATCTCACAACCGAACCAGAGGTCACCATCGGTGTCTGGTGAGTAGACAACCAGATCCATTCAGATTCTCATGGACTGGCAAAAGGAAAGTGTTTGTTTGAACTCTAATGTACCCAGCTGAGGTCTAATGTCTAAGAATTTCAAACGTCAAACTATATTAGTAGTTGACACCTGGATACCATGTGGCATGCAATGTAAAACTTTTTTACACTCACTACTTAAACTTTTTAGATTCTCCAGCTAAAACTTATTCTTATGTTCTGCATAAAGCTGTACGTTTTAGTGACGAAGCAAAGTAAGAGCTTGCATGTCTCCAGAACTTCCTTTGTAGTAGTGAACAATAAAAACAGCAGCTGTATCTGGATGCAAAGGGCTTGACCCTTCTTTGACCAGATCTGTGTAGGCGCACACAGCCTGCTATTTGTACCTGCACTGCTGCACCTTGGTGTACATGGGCAGGTGGTGAAAGTCCATGGGCATAGTAGTGAAAATCTGCCTTGAATGTCAAGCTGGGTCAGCTAGCAATGGTGTGCCGCAGAGCATCATGTGCATTGCTCCCTCCATTGGATGTTCTGTATTTTCCTCATTATTTCTGTATGCTGTCTACCAGCAGTTGTGTCCAAAGCCCTTCATCTGTCACAGTGGATCTGTTCCTGGCTACTGGACTGTGATGAGAATATGTAGCTATTTTTAAAAATAGAGAAATGATGCTGCATTATATTCTGCTGAATTAAAAACAGTATTTGGTCTCTCAATTGTTTGTTTTTCCTTTTGTGAAGGGTATTCCATATAGATCAGTGGACAGAGAAATGGCTGGACTCTACCTAACGAAAGAGGCTGTGCCTGTCTGGTTTTTGAAGACCATTAACTAAATGCAGTTATTCATCTTCCCAGTGTCTGATCCATGAAACAGTAGCATGTCTCCTCTGATCAGTAATGGCATATCCAGATGCACTTGAGCAGGCTTGTTAATTACACACTCTTGGTTCTTTAGGCATGTTTTGCCTGGCAGCAGGGGGATAGAAGCTCAAGGGAAGGACCACAGCTGGTATGAAGAAAGTCTTGCAGACAATAATCCCGTTATAATTTATCTCCATGGCAATGGAGGTAACAGGTGATTAACATGAATAATGCTATATTTGTAGGTTGTTCTATATTATGTTGGGTACATTGTGTTGCTTGTGTCAGTCACATCTGTTGTCACCAGCTGGAGACAGAAATAGTTTGGCTGTAAACTCTGGAAGTTGTCCTCCCCCCTACCCCCCAAGCTCCGCTGAAAGTGACCTTTCTTATGGAGAGACGGCAGACTTGTTCCTGGTTTTTTATGATGTGGCTTATAATACTGTTTGGTACCCACTCCTCCCCAGCATGTGTCTCAGCCACTTCTTATGCCTACTAGGTTGTAAGCCCTTGGGGGCAGGAGCTGTTTGTAGAATATCTAGCCCAGTGCAGCTTCCACAATAGAAAGGCTTAGGAACAGTTCTCTTTTTCCTATAAAGAGAATCCTGTCAATTCAGCATGTCCTACTGAAGCGTCTGCCTGTCCTTTTGCCATTACTATGCACAACTCCTTCATCCTCCCTCTTTGACTCATCTCTGCATCTACTCCCCACATCACACGCTCAAGCCTGCCAGTTCTGTCTGCGTGGCCTCTCCTGTTTCCACTGCAAAGCTCTATTCCAGGCCTTGATTCTCTCTTGCCTTGACTCCTGTCCACGTCTCCTTCTGGCCTTCCTGCCAAGCTTTCCAAAATACTACTGTGGTGATCCTTTGCCTGGCCTGATGCATGACCAAGTCCAGCCTTTCCTAAAATCCCTTCACTTGACTCCCTGGTCCTTCTATTTCTGTCAGGCTCCCCATTCTCCCCTTCACAGCCTGCTGCAACTTAGCTCCTTCCTGTCTCTTTGCTCCTGTCTCCTTTTGTTCCCCCCTTTGCTCAGTCCAGATTGCTCATTCAGTCCTTCACCTACGTCCGCCTTGTGCCTTCTCCTTTCATGCCTCCCTCTATGCCTGGAGCCTCCTTCCCGATCGAGTCCTGCCCTGACTGGACCTGCAGAACCTTCTGATCTCATGGAGAGAGTCAGGTCAGGATATGCCCCACCTTGTGTATTGCTGTCATACCCTGAACTGCTGCCTAAATGTTCTGTTAGCCCCATCATAGCCAGCCTTGAGGAGCAGTCCTCCTAGCCCCTTGGAATGGCTGTAAAATGAATGCTGCGGGGTGGCCAACCTGTGTCTCCAGAGCCACATGCGGCTCTTCAGAAGTTACTAGGCGGCTCCTTGTCTAGGCACCGACTCCGGGGCTGGAGCGACAGGCGCCAACTTTCCAATGTGCCGGGGGCGCTCGCTGCTCCACCCCTGGCTCTGCCACAGGCCCTGCCCCCACTCCACCCCTTCCTGCCCTCCTCCTCTCAGCCTGCCCTGCCCTCGCTCCTCCCCCGCTCCCCCAGAGCCTCCTGCACACCACAAAATGGCTGATCAGGAGGGAGGGGGAGGCGCTGATTGGCGGGACTGCTGGTGGGCAGGAGGTGCTGGGAGCTGGTGGGGGCTGATGGGGGGGCTGCTGATGTATTACTGGGGCTCTTTGGCCATGTACATCGGTAAATTCTGGCTCCTTCTCAGGCTCAGGTTGGCCACCCCTGGCGCACTGTGTTGGATTTCTTTTAAAGGATGCTCTTTATCTGGCTGAGTCTGAAAATAAGTTCTTGATCTAAATTGCCTCTCCCTTGAGGCAGACTGGTTTTAAACAGGAAATAGCCAGAGCCTCCTTTTTGTTTCTTTCTGGTATTTCAGCAACTGTGGACTTTGGCCATACGTCTGTGTGCTCCAAAGCTGGTGCTCGCGCACTGAAATAGCGTGCCACGACTTCCATCTCGCTGGCTCTCGCTTTAAGTCTTTAGTGATGATCAATTTTTATAGCATCTTGGGTGCTAAAATATTAGGCCGTTTATTAGCTTCCTGGTGCTTGGTAAAGCTATGTCATTACTCCCAAATCTTGTAGTGGCTGTCTCAACACCCTCCCCCCTCCTCCCCCCCCCCCCCCAAAAAAAAACAAAACAAAACAACCCAAACCCTTGACTGCTAATCAATATGAAAACATTCTGCTATAAAATAACTTGCACTTGAAATATTGGAGAAATGTGAAGTTTGTTCTAAACTCCTCTGTTAAGGTTGCACGTGTCGTACTCTAGAGGCCAGTACACCCATTCTGGGCCTAATTGAAGGTGAATAAAACATCCTGGGGCTGAGGCAATGAAAGTCGAGGCTAACTGATCTGTTGAAGGGGCCAGCTGCAAACTGTTGGTTCCTATATGGTGCTCCGATTTAAAACTGTCCTCTAGTGCAGGGCCACAGTGCACAGACTAATCCATTTTTAAAATGGATTAAAGAGCACTTTAGCTTCCTGTTATCTTTAAAGAATCTTCATTTCTTCCTTTTGCCTATCATCTGGCTGCCCCTGGTAAAGAGGACTTGTTCTTTGAATCAATGAATCCTTGTTAAAGCTTTTTTTTTTTAACTCTCCTACAGGGCTTCAGGGCACAGAGTTTCCTTGATGAAGGTAGGTCAGACTGATACGAGTGGGTATTGAGACTCCCACAGTCCAGTGTGTGGGGTGTACTCGCTCAGATGGTATCCCAGAACACTGCTTGTTATCTCGCTTCCCAGGTAGTGTATGTCACCAACAAAGATTTGGTAGGGCCAAATCTTGCTTGGTTTTTGTTTTTTACACAAGCAAGCCAACTGCACACATCTGAGTGATGGCTAGGAGTAGGGCAAGTAGAATCTAATGGGTACCAATCCTTTCTTTCCATGGATTGGGGCTGCACCACTGTAGGATGGTTCTTCAAGCCCGTACACTAGCTCTGAGTTTTGAACAATAAATACATTGGCTGCCCTAGTCTGTCATTTGGAGTGTAACATTGCTTGATTTTTTGAACAGGTGATGAGTGGTGCAGGCTTCCATATATTGGCTCTTGACTACAGAGGTAAACTTAACAAAAAACACCAAACAAAGCTGTCTCTCCATTTATTAAAATTTTTTTTCTTCATGTTTTAACCCCCTAATCTGCTGCTTCCCAGGGTATGGGGACTCTAGCGGCTATCCAAGTGAGACTGGATTTACTACAGACGTCATGTACCTCTATGACTGGGTAAAAGCCCGGAGTGGAAATAGCAGAGTGCTCTTCTGGGGACACTCCTTGGGTAGTGGGTAAGTGTGGTACCAGAGACTGGCCAAAGGATGTGGAGTCTAGGGATTGTAGTGAAGCATCCCTTGTGTTGCTGGACAAATGTGTAGTTGCTGTATAACCTAAAATACCAGGGTGGGTTTTAATTGCAAACATATAATGCCCATGTAATCCTATCTCTCCTCTGATCTCTGCTACTGCTAAAACTTCCTTTTTAATAAAGGAAAATCCTGTTCAATCCCCTATTTCTCCTATTAGGCCTTGTTTATAGTAGGAAAATGTCACATTTCAGTGACTTCTAACAGAGGAGTAATGTCCTGGCCCAGAGGACTGGAAGAATGCTAAAGTTGTGCCAACATTTTAAGGAGTAAACCGGATGATCTGGGTAACAATAGGCCTGTCAGCTTGACATCAGTCCTGGGCAAAACGTGTGGAATGGCTCATATGGGATTCTGTTGTTAATGAATTAAAAGAAGGTAAAATAATTAATGCCAGTCAACATGGGTTTAGGGCAAATAGATTTCTGCAAACTATTTCTCGTAACTGTAGTTGTCAAAGGTAATGATGCTGGGATACTTAGACTTTTGTGAGGCATTTGATTTGGTACCATATGACATCATCTTTAAGAAACTAGAAAGGTACAAAATCAACATGGCACATACAAAATGGATTAAACTGGCTAGCTGGTACATGTCAATGTAATTGCAAATGGGGAATTATTTTTGAGCGGGTATTTTTTTTAAGTGGGATTCTGCAGAGATTGGTTCCTGGCCCTACTTATTTCTATCAATGACCTGGAAGAAAATAAAATGACAAAGCTTGCTAGTGTCCCAAAGACTGGGGGAGTGGTAAATACTGAAGAGTATAGGTCACCGATACAGAGCGATCGGGATCACCTGGTAAACTGGGCAGCCATAAGCAAACGTTACAGTACAACCAAACATGAAGTCCTACCATCTAGGAACAAAGAATGTAGGCCATAGTTATAGGCGGGGAGACTCTATCCTGGAAAGCAGAGACTCAGAAAGGCTGTGGGGAGAAGGGTCATGGTGGATATGCAAGTTGAACATGAGCTCCCAGTACAATGCAGTGGCCAAAAATGCTAATGTATAAACAGGGGAATCTCGAATAGGAGCAGAGGTTATTTTACTTCTGTATCTCGCACTGCTGTGACCGCTGCTGGAATATAGTGTCCAGCTCTGGTGTCAACAATTAAAGAAGGATGTTGAGAAAAACTGGAGAGTGTTCAGAGAAGAGCCACAAGAATGATTAAAGGATTGGGGAAAACCTGCCTGATAGCTATAGTCTCAAGGAGCTCAATTTATTTAACTTAACAAAGAAAAGGTCTTGATTAGTCTAAAAGTAGCTACATGGGGAACAGAAATCTGATCACAGAGGTTCTCCAGTCGATCAGAGAAAGAGAAATTTAGACTAGAAATAAGGAGCAAATCCTTAACAACAAGGGTAATTAACCATTGGAACAATTTACCAAGGGTTGTGATGGATTCTCCATCCCTGGAAATACTTAAGTCAAGATTGGATCTTTCTGAAAGAAATCCCATTCCAACCACAGCTGTTGGACTTGAAGCAGGAATTGGACTCCATTGGGCTGTGTTACACGGGGGATCAAGTGAGATGAACCCAATGGTCTGTTCTGGCCTTAATCGATGCATCTCCTTTAAAATGCACTGCCCTCATAATCACTGACTCATCGCTCCTTTCTTACAGAGTAGCAACAAATGTTGCAAGGAAACTGCTTGAAGAAAAAGGTAATTCTGAAATGTTTATAACCCGGGGCTGGCCCATCAGCTGGGTGGAGCTGAGAGGAGCAAGAGTCAGTCACAGCTCGCTGTGGCCACGGCCAAATTTAGCGCAACCTAAGGGCTTGTCTACACCACATCAGCTAGGTTCAGCTCCAAAGGGCTGTCAGCTGGGGACTGCTGAAGTGCACTGTGCTTCCGGCATTTTTGGGGTGTTGCGGGATGCAGGGTGGGTGGCCTAGGGAGCTGGCTCTGCACCTGTTGGGAACTCCCCTCCATAGGAGGGGAGTTGGACAGTGCCAAGGAAGCAGAGAGCAGCTGCCAAGTGCCATGCAGGGCAGACCTAGAAATTGCAGTAACTTGAAGTTGCTGTCCAGCCTCTTTAATTTTCCAAATATCCAGCTGATTGAGCCTGATCCAGAGCTCATTGCAGTCACTGGAAAGACTCCACAACCTTTGGATCAGTCATTAGGCACAGTCTCGGAATAGTGGCAGAACAAGGGACTGTTTCTAATCTCCTAATTTTGCACTGTGTGTGTGAGGGGGAGAGTAATACAGATGCTCAGCACATGAGAACACCTGGCTTTCATATACTGGACTTGCTAATTCATGCATGGTTTTCGGGTGGGGTGGGGAGGAACGCAGGTGAGAGGCATGGAGGCAGCAAGAAGGATGTCAAATGGTCCAAAGCCTAACTGATCATTTCGTACCTCCTTACGCTTTCCAAGGCATCCAGGTGGACTTGATCATTCTGGAATCCTCATTCACCAACATTCGGGAGGCAGCAGCTCATATCCCCATTACCAGAGTAAGGCCATAAACTCTCTGTATCCTAGCGTAGCTGCACGTGGAAAGCAAGTGCACGTTGCCAGTGAGATTCTTCTAAGTAGCCTGGCTACGTCTCCCTTGCAGGACTGGGGAGGGAGCATTATTTAGATGTCTGACACCTGGTGTAGCTCCTGGCTATCAACCAGCGTTCAGCAGTGGGAAACGCAATGGCAGTCTTATCTGGGAAGGTCCTTGGTAACAGGCTATCTCTGGGATGAAATCCATCTCTGGACACCATGAACTTATGTGGGCACTAAACCTGCTGTCCTATTGGAGATGATACCATATTCCACAGCCTCCAAACACCATATCTCTTGGCCTGCAAATCAACAAGGGACAAAAGATTAAGAGTTAGACCCTCCCCCTGCTCTGGCCCCACACTGTAAAATGCCTGGAGTGGTGTAAAGGGGCTGGGGAGGCATTCAGATGATGCAGTGACCATGGAAGAAAGCCCATAAGGCTGCCTTGCAAGCCCTGGCCTTGGGTGCATGCTGGGGGTGGGGGCGTGTTGGTGGGTGGAGCATGTCAGGGGTAGGACTACAATCCACAGTGCTGCAGAGATTCTCGGCAGTGCTGGGGCCCATAGGGCAACCTGGGGAGGCTGCTGTAACGGAGATGGGCTCCCAGAGCTGTCCAAGTTATCTGGTGTCCTCTCCAGTTACCAGAGCAGCCTGGGATTAGAGTGCAGAGGTGGGTCAGTCTTTAAGGAACTCCTCCCCTTCCTGGGCTGCAAGCTCACTCCAGAATGCAAGCCAGCCTCACTCTTGGTACACACGACACGGTAACCCCACTTCCAGGCCTTTGGCGCCGCTCAGGGAGGCGGACACTAATTTGTGTCTTTCTGGTCCTGAACAGTTGTCTTATAAACGTTCTCCATGCAGAGTAGGTAAGGGAGGGGGAGTTAATCAAAGCTGGTGATAATGCATGTGAAGGGGGGGACCTTTGACTGGTCAGGCCGCTTTACACATTCTGTTGATGGAAATTCTGCCTTTCCTTAGCATGAAGGATTGTTGCATCTCGGTGGAACAGGCACAAGTTGACCTGGGTTCTGGTCCCACTGCCACGCTGTGTAACTACAGGCAAATCACTTAATCTGTGCCTGTCCGTAACATGGCAATAACACATTCCTAACTTTGGGAAGTGCTCTGAGATGTCAAACCCCTGCATGCTGCCCTAGAACTTCAGCTCTGCACAGGATTTATACTAATCCTGGATGATTTCTTAGCCTTAATTGTTCTGTGTGTACAGGACCTGGCACAACTGGGTCCCGCTAGAATCTCATTTACTATTAATGAATTAGTGTGGTGATTTGGGAGGGGTAAATGTTAATGTCATTTGGTCAAGAGATCTACAGCACCAGGATACACCATGCCTGGTCTCCTGTTTTAGGCGTAACTTGGAACGGAGATGTTCTGTTCCCAGAGAGTGGGCTTTAAAACCAGCGACCTTCTCAGTTGTGGTGGGGAGGGGGAAGCCCTTGTTGACAGAGCTGTCAGCAGTGCTGAAGAAACAGCACATGTCAAATGCTGGTCAGTGCTACATAGCGATGGCAGGGTAAATACTTGGGTGAGTTTGTTCATGTTCAGTTTTACTCTAATGAAAAAGCTGTATGTATGTGAAGTATGGACCCATTCCTTGGGTGGGAGTATGCAGGGGGACAAACTGAATGCCCTGCAAAACTAGGGACAGTTAAGAGGTACAACAGGGTCCCTAATGTTAGAACATAAGAACGGCCATACGGGTCAGACCAAAGGTCCATCTAGCCCAGTATTGCATTGAATTCTCCCTCTTTCTTTGATAGATCTACCGTAAATTCCCAGGATTTGAGTACTTAATCCTTGACTCAATGGCGTTGGGTGACATATTTTTCCGTAATGATGAGAAGTGAGTAATGTTTCTGGACCTACTGTTCTGCTTGAAGCATGAATACTTGTCATCTTGCTGGACTGGCTAGCTGCTATGAACAAAGTCCTGTTTCTGGTTACATTACAACCCATTTTTTGTACAGTGGAGGAATCACTGAGACTGGCGGCACTGAGAGGCTCAGCCTCTTGGAAGCTAGATTTTCATACAACACTCTTTTCCCATCAAAATTAGCCCGTGTCAGTAACTAGCTTTCTGAGAGACTTCTGCCCCCTAAAACGTGTGCTTTTGTCACCTACAAAATGACTGCAGATGTCACTGTTTAGACAAGTTCAGTCCTATTGTCCCTCATCTGAGTTCCCCCCCCACCGCGCCCGCCCGCCCAAACAGCAGGGCGGCAGATAGCGCGGGGTGGGTGTAAGACAGGTAGGCCTTCTGTTGCTTTGCTGTATTGCTCAGCTGTACGCAGAAGAGGCTCTGTTCTTTCACGCTCCGACAATGGCTGCAGTAGGAAGTGAGACCAGGAGGGCAGTTCTCTTCCACCCTCTCTAGCTATTTACCATTTCCCTGCTGTTCCTCCCTTGCTGTCTTTCTCCTTAAGTCTTTGGTTTGGGACCGCTGGCAATAGCAGGACATACCCTCTTTTACAAAACATTCTGTGGCCTTGGTGTAACTCACCTTTGCCACCTTCTGCCCGCAACTCATTCTGGGATCTGACTCTCTGCAGTCATGCCCCACCTGATGCTAGAGTCTTCTCTGCAGCCAGGAGCCACCTTCCTTTATGTCTCTCCCTCTGACTTAAATGTATCTCCTCTCCCTTGCCTTCTTTCTGCTGCGGCTTAACTCATGAGTATTGCATAGAGGGACCCTAACTGGTTTAGGGATATAGTGCACATGAAAGATGCTGCATAAAATAAGGCACCGGGGCTTTTGTTCTGCAGTTGCATGCCCCTGAGGGTCATCCCCTTGCCCTGGAATCTCCATTCCCACTACAAAAATTGTCCAGTCCTCCCGCATGTGAAGGAAATCTTGAAAATTATAAATAGGGAGACAACACTGTCTTGGTTGACACTAAGGCCTTGTCTACATCCACACTTAGTTTGTGGCAAGTGGGGGTGTAAAATGCACACACCATTCCCTGGTGCGCTTTGAAGCAGGCGTAGCTGCTGGGTAGTAGGCAGCCTGAAGCCTTAGCTTAGAGCATCGTCCCTGTTCACCTGTGTGTGCATTCTGAAACCTGACGTACTTCAAATGGATGGTCCCACTAGTAGTGATGGCCAGTTAAAGCTCTTACCCTACAACTGAAAACTGATTTCCCCTGAGCCAGAAACAGCTGTGTGTCATCTGGGCACCTGCCCTGAACTTACGTTACACTTGGAATAGAAATCTTGAAAGCAGAAGCTTTTGTGAGAAACTCCCATCTATGGGAGTTGGGCAGGATTCACAAATGAGACAAACGGAGCCACAGGTGTGTCGAAAGCCTTGCGCGTTCAGAGATTCTCCACTCAAGTGTTTGGGTGAGTAGGGAAGCTACAAGCATGACATCTGTCCCAGTCAAGCAGAATAAACCAATTTAGGCCAGGCATATTTTCAGCCTTGCTTCCATAGTCAAGTGTTTGGTGGAGACAGAGGACTGATCTACTGAGAAATATTTCACACTAGGACTAGTGACTATATATTAAGGCTTTCTTCCTCCCATGGAGTCCCTGTCATAAGTACGCTACAAAGCGTGAACTGGCCATCTCGAGACTGGCACACCCTACACATCATAGGGGGAGCTCAGCTATCCAGCCCCTGGACCTCCACTATCTTGAGAAGAGGAAGGAACTCACTCCTCCACCAAACTGCTGCAGAGCTGTCACTTTGACTTTTGCTGCAAGCAGCATCACCAGTGATTTGAGTGTAAAGTTCATTATTCCAAGTGATTACAAAGAGGGGATAGTATTTAGGACTTCTAGTCTTCAGCATTTGTCAAATGTGTGTAGGGGGGGAGGGTATTTCTGGTATCTGCAGTGTCCTGAAATTCAGATGTTTCTACACTCTCTTTGTACACATAATGTTCTGCTCCTGTCTGCCTTTAAGATTTAAGAGGAGAGAGCACTGAGTTTTTAAAGGTACAAACTGTAGCTAAACAGCAGAGCACTTTGGGCTGGGAGAGACCCCTCGAACCAATATTACTAACAAAACTTTGATCCTAACACTGGCCCTTGTTAGTAAGCACTAGGTTAAATAACCAGACGCTGTGTGTTTCTTTAACAGGCTCTATTTTTTCCCCTTAGTGTTAAAGTGCTGTCCAGTCCCCTTTTGATTTTGCATTCGGAAGATGACCCTGTCTTGCCCATGCACCTGGGTAGAAAGGTAACTTTTCTCATGATTAAAGCCAACTCTACCTCTCTATGCGGTTAGGTTACTGGGGGAAAGGTGAGGCCAAAGGAAGTCTGAGACTGTTCTCTTTTACAAACGGGCCCTGTTACCAGCAGTGGCATCACGTATAATTGTAGATTCCTTTGTATGCCGCTCACTGAGAAGAATCTATATTGACTTCGTATGTGCTGTGTTTAACACCATGCATAAAAATTCCATGCAACACAGAGAGGTTTTTATGTGGGGGGTGGGAAGGGGGGGGAGTGCAGCCCTTTCAGCACAACAGAGCAGTATCTCCCATGGGTGTAAGTAGTGTTCCCATAGATTTTTTTCCCACCCATGTGCAGAACGAATTTTGTTATAGTAAGACACATCGCCTTCATATTGGTGCACATAACAAAACTCATGTGGTGGGGCCAAGGGGTTTAGAGTGTGGGAGGGGGCTCAGGGCTGGGAGGGCTCTGTCTGGAGGTGTGGGGCTGGGGATGAGGGGCTCAGGGCTGGGTTCAGGGGTTGTGGGCTGGGGATGAGGGGCTCAGTGTTGGGTGCAGGGGTGAGGGCTCCAGCTGGGGATGCAGGCTCTGGGGTGGGGCTAGGGATGAGGGGATGCTCAGGGGCTACAGTGGGGAAGAGACTACTTCCCCTCCCAGCTCTCTCTCCCTGCAGCAGCACCTGGGCTGGGGAGGCCCCTCTGGGGCTGCAGGAGGGGTGCCCCTCCCTGAGCCCCCATGGCTGGGGGAGGGGCACCCCTCCTGCAGCAGGTCCCTGGGCAGGTTCCCTGAGCGCCTGCATGGTGCTAAGTAGGCTGCAGCGTGACCACGCAGCTTGCAGGGAACTTGAGTAAGTGCCCTGTGTGTATGATACTGCTAACAGCCCCCACTACTAGGCTATATCCACCACTTCCCCTTCAACATCCCTTAATTCCCCTCATGACGAGTACCCTGGAGGCGGGTCTTGCTGCTTCCCTGTACTACTGAAGGTTCTCATGATCCAGCTGACTCCAGCCTAGAAACAACTGCCATGGCCTGAACAATTGTGCGTAGACCTGGACCCTTAGGCAGGCAGACTAGTTCAGAGAGATCCTGCCTCGGAGTGAGCAGGTCAGCTCTAGGATCGAGTCATAAGGCAGGGCTGGAGCACCGTTAACCAGACTCCGTGTAAAGAAGGGCATCCAGGCTGCCGCAGCAGTGAGTAACTGTCTGGGCCTTTCTCTTGTCTCTACTGGGAGTTCTGAAAGACCTTTCATTCATTTCATGGCTCTAGAGGAACCTTTTTATCTGCTTGGTTTGTCTTTAACCTTGATATTCACCCCAATAGAATGTTAGGGTGCTAGTCTTCATGGAGGTGGGTACATTTTTTCTTGAAGTACCTTGCAGAAAGGAACCGGATTGTTGCACGATGGTTGGGAAAATGGAAAGGAATGCTAGTAGGGCTAGCAACGGCAGTGAACGCAAGTGATTAACTGCAAACAAATTAACTAGATTACTTGCAGTTTTAATTGTACTGTTAACTTTAAATTTATATATTGGATGTGGTTCTACACTTTCAAATACATGGATTTCAGTTACACCACACTAGGACACGTACAGGTCTCACTTCATATTTTTAATTGCAAATATTTGTACTGTGCAAAATAGTATTTTTCAATTCACCTCACACAAGTGCTATAGTGCAATTTTTATTGTGAAAGTGCAATTTATGCACGGCTTTCTTTTTTTACACAACTGCACTCAAAGCAATGCAAAACTTTAGAGCCTCCAAGTCCACTCAGTCCTGCTTCAGCCAATTGCTAAGACAGACAAGTTTGTTTACGTTTATGGGAGACGCTGCTAACTTCTTATTTACAATATCACCTGAAAGCAAGAAGCATCATTCACATGGCATTGTAGTAGCTGGGGTTGCAAGATACTTGTGCCTCTTCATGCTGCAGCCACCGTTCCGGAGGATGTACGTCTCTGCTGAGTTTAAATTGGTATTCTATTTAACAGTGCAGTTAATAGCAACTACATTTAATCTTGATTAATTGCCATTCTTAATTGTTTGACAGCCTTAGTCTAAAGCAATCAAGTTCATGAACTTAAACCTGATGTGACAGGAGTGTTCAAAAAGCCAGCATGCCAAGTGTTCTGTGAGCTGAGTAATCACTGCTGCAGTACAAGGAAGTGTATGAATTGATTGGTTCAATGGGAAGGAATTATGGCGTGCCTATCAAAGAAATCACCCTGATATTCCAGCTCAATGACCATATCCAAACCTTTGTAGGTCAAGTAAAACTAACAAGGCTTCTGCCTGCTAAAGAATTCTTGTTGGGGCCGTCAATGCTGTTTTCCCCTTAATATGAGCTACTTTTGGGGAGAAGTGAGTGTACCTCTTATGTGCATGAAACTGGATCAGCAGGGGACTAGGTGGTGGTTAAGGAAGAGAAGCAGGTCTAGTGGATAAAGCACTGGATTTATTCAAGTGACCTAGCCTCAATACCCAAGACCACCACCGCCTGACCTTGGGCAAGTGAGCTGCCTGATCCCATCCTTCTGCCCATTGGAGAGATGTGGTTAACAGCACTACCCTAGGTTACAGGTGCGTTAATGAAGCCATTAAGTGCTCATACTGTGGTGAAGAAGGCCATGTAAACTACCTACAGAGAGAAGCCATTAGAATTCACTTAACTGTACTCAAAGTCTAAATGACATGTAGAAGATTCTCTCTCTCTCTCTCTCTCTCTCTTCTCCTCCCCCCCACCATCCTAGCTTGCTGAGATTGCTCTCCATTCCTATGAGAACAAAGACAAGGTCAAGTTTGTTGCCTTTCCAGAGAAGCTGGGCTTAGCCCATGAAAACATCTGTTCAGATCCAGAACTGCCAGACATTGTGAAGTAAGTAATGCCAGCAGGTGACTCAGCTGTCAAATTAGCTTGTTTATAAAGTAGCTTGTTCTGTGGGGTGGGTAAGGGCAAGTGTCCCTCTCAGCTGAAAAGCCTGCCCAGGTCTGTACTCAACTAGTTAGCATCTGCTGTCTAGCTGTGGACGTAGAAGGGGGTTTGCAGCCTTGGACCACAACTGGCACCCTTAACAGGTGAGCAAAGCAGTGACATGGCCAGGGCTTTGACCTTAGCCCTAGAGCTGGATAGGCTAGTTCACAGGGCTGTGCGATTAACTTCCTATTCAGCCACAGAGCTAGTCTCCAAGCACTAATTCAACTGATGGAGACTTGGATGTCTGCATGAGTGACTATTGGGAAGCAAGCGTCTGTAGCACCTGCTAGCAGCTCTGCCTGCCATGGTAACTCAAACTCTTCCCAGCCTTAGCAGCATCAATTCTTGTTGCTGAGGGGGAAGCATGGGGCAATTCAGGAGGAGACTGGTGGTCTGTTCCAGGCTCTGGGAGGTGCGCTGCTGCTTGCAAGATACTTTTACCCCTTTGCTTCTGTTTTTTTTAAACAAGTGGGGATAATGCTGCTGCCTCTCCCCAGTCAAATCTATTGTAAAAGATGCTCTGAAAATTTACCTTTGGTCAAGGGCTTATGCTAGTCAAGGGGCCTGTTGCTTTTCGTCGCCCTCGGTGTAGATCCTGGTCACTCTGCTGGGAAGAGTCCTCTGGTTTCCCTGGGAAAGCACAGCAATCATGTTCTTCCCTGTGACATACCACAACTGCGCTACTGGACAGCTAAACTAGTCTATTATATATCCCTTATCCTTCTCATTGCTGTGTTAACATGAGCTGCTCTTTGCATCTGTCCATATTTCACTTACTACTTATAGGGCAATTCTGTACAATGTAGAAGTTGTACAGCAATGAAGTTGTGTGCACACAATCCCAGTAGGCTGTAGAGCTGAGGGCTACCACTAGAGGCTGCTGGACCTGGCAGAGTCCATCTTGCAAATACAGTAACTCCTCACTTAACGTTGTGCAGGTTAATGTTGTTTTGTAGCTGATTATTTAGGGAATGTGCTCATTTAAAGTTACACAATGCTCCCTTAGGATGTTTGGCATCTGCCTGCTTTGTCCACTGGATTAGATAGGGTGACCAGTGGGAGGGGTGTAACAGGAACCTATATAGGACACCCCAAAATTGGGACAGCTGGTCACCCTAGGATTAGAACGGGGGGGTGGGCTCCCCCAACTTCCCTGTAAGCCAAGGTATGTGGCTCAGCAGCTGCCCAGTAGCAGTTCTGCTGTGCTGCTCCTGCCCTGCCCTCTCCTGGGAGCTTCCTGCAGAGGAGAGGGGGGCTGATATCAAGATGTCCCGCCTGCTCTATACCCTCTCTCCACAAAGCAGAGGAGGGGACAGGGCAGCTTGCTAGAAGCTGTTGCTTCCTGTCTGAGCTGCTTAAAGGGGCAATGCCTGCCTGCCTCATATGCATGCACCCTTACAGCTAAAGGTGCTGACTTTCCAAAGTGCTGCACATGTGCTCCAGCTGGATAGTGGGGGCTCAACATCATGTTCCATTTTTGCAGGGAAGTGTTTGCAGATACTGCCCTGTATCTATTGTTTCCTCTCTGCTGCCTTGTAGAGTGTGAGGCTACATTAAGTGTATTAACCCTTGAGGGCTCAGCCAAGTGCTAGTTCATCATTTAGCAGCAAGACATTCCCTAGGAAATATCCCACCCTCTGACTCCTCCACCTCAACCAAGCTTCACAATCATTCAAAACTTAGTGTAGATGTGTCTTGTCTGGTGAGTTTGTCTGGAACCTAACCGCCCCCTGATTTACATTAATTCTTATGGGGAAATTGGATTTGCTTTATTTCACATATGTTCCTGAAAAATGCATCTTAACTATGTTAAGTGAGTCACCACACACACACTCCCTTCTACAGTATATTCTGGGCATCTGTAGTTCTCTGCCTGCCCTGAAGGAAGGAGGGGGTGTGTGCAGGAAACTCCTAATCAGCTTGGGACCCAGCATCAGGCTGTTTCTCCCTCTGCTGGGGGGGAGGGCAGGCAGAGAACTGGGTTGTCAAAGGTGGTTTTTTTTAATCTCTACTCCTGTATTGTTAAAATACCAGTCAGCAAGTATATTTGAAAAATTTCCAAAATTGAAATGCATGATTATATAGTCTTATGTTGACAATGTGCAGAATGCCCCTAGGAGTATTTTAGAGTGCAGTATCTGTGTTCACATGGGTACATGTTGAAGTAAGTATTGGTGTTTAACATTCAGTTTTAAAGCTTCAGCTGGAAGACCTAGTCTGAAAATGCAATGAATCTTTCTCCCCCGTATCCTGCATCTGAGATCTCTGGGGACTGTATGTACCAGTGTGGGAATCCCTAGTATAGTGAGTACCTAGCTCTTGCACCACTCTGTCAGGAGCCCTCAGCCTTTCACAGGTTAGTATTCCAGAGGCACTGGCTGCTGCTTCCTTTGGAGGGTCAATTCAATAATTAGTTACTGGAGTACTCAGCCCAGCATCTGTAATGATCACAGTCCTTAAGGGGCCTCCAGAACAAGTCCTGTATTAGTATACCACAGGGTCAAGTTTATCTAGTCTAACTTACCTTTCAGGGGAAGATACATATTAAACATTTAGCCATTAGAATAGGATAGTTTAACGTTACTTGTTTTGTTGCAGAGACTTCGTGAAGAACATCAAGTGATACCAGCTACTGCAATGTATGTTAATCACCATGGGCGCACTTAACAGCTGCAGCCACATCATGGCAGAGACTTTCAACAAAACTACAATAGAAAGTTGATTTGATTTTAATCAGCAAATGGACTAAATACATTTGTGTAGACAGACCTGCTACTGGCAAAATAGCTTCCCCCTGCCCTAAGCTGTACCCAGGTAGGGCAAAGTTTACTTTACACTAAACTTTGTTTTCTTCTTAAGAGCTTAAAACTAAGGGCTGCACTAAATGTAAGCAGTTTTTGAAGTGATAAATAAGCCCCTCTATGGCTATTTTTACAGACATCACATCTGTGAAACTCCAAATTGTGTAGTCAAGTTACTAGTCAGCACAGAATTGGACTTTATCTTAACACCTTAGTAGGAACAGGGTGCTTAATATCTGGAGTATGACTATGGGGTAGTGATGAGGCCAGTGTTCGTAGAGGGCTGTCCAGTGGAGGGCTGGAAAGGCTCTGAGTGTTAAGGTGGGGAGGTAATTATCTTGCTCTCAATACTCCTGCTGAGGTTGCCTCAGTGCTAAGTCCAGTTCTTTAGGAAATTAGAACCCATGGGAGAACAGAAAGTGATCAAAGGTAACAGTTAAGGGCAGTGTTCTGTGCCCCCTGCAATTACAACACTTAGTTTACAGCAAGGGAGGTTTTGGTCAGTTTTTCCTTCTGCTGAAACAAAGCCTATTACTATCACCCTTGCTCCTGAGGAAACCTATTACTACTTGTGTGTGTCTAGTTAGACTAGTTGGGCCTATTTTCCTTCCTTCCTTCCCCCTACTTCCCTTGTGACATTTTATGTAACATCTGACTTGAGGACAGGTACAATAAAATCGCCTGGCTGAGTCTACACAAGCAATCCCAGGTTCTGACTTTAGGCTTAAGTAAACCACAGTGAGTGCAGTGGATATTTCAATTGGCACTTTTATTCCAGCACCAAAAGCAAGCAGTTGTATTTGAACATTCCTAACACCTTGACTCAGAGAAACCTGAAAGACAATAAAAAGATATCCACTAAACCATTATGGGAATGTATGTATGTAACAATGCTTACACCACATCTTTACTACAGGCAGCTTGCACAGCAGAGTCTTCTCAGAACTACATCTTCAGCTTTTCAGTTGTACAACTGGAATTCTTATCAACCACATCCCTTGGTTCATTAGGCGGAGGAATCTTTGTGTCAGAAGGCTCCACATTCCAGATATCCCGGGCGTATTCCTTAATGGTCCTGTCACTGGAGAACTTCCCAGAGGCAGCTATGTTTCTAATAACCAGTTTGGTCCACTCCTTAGCGTTCTGTGGATAGACCAGATCACATCACGTAAATGCTGACAGTCCTTGCAGGAATTGTATCTGTTCTACCACGTGCCTGAAAGGACTGGTAAACTCCTATCTAGGACTATGGTTAGACACCAGCCTTGAAGGGAACAGCAGCATTACTATAGTACCCAACAGGGACAGTGTCTAAAGTTTGAGTGAGGGCAATTTTAGAAAAACTTGTGCTGTGCTAACCAAACCTCTCCAAGTTGCTGGCCTACATGATCCTGTTCCAGTGAAGACATGCCTGAAGGTCACTTTCATATTTAAGTATTTGGACACAAAGCTTTGCACACTGCTCAGGATCAGCTGCTCTGCTTGAGTGCATAGTGAACAATGCCAGCTTTCTGAAGAGCCAATTGGCTCAAATACATTTTTGCTAATGGAGATCCTAGTGAGCAATTTGAAGAGCAGGGCCCCCAAGCAGGCTATAGCCTCCAGCAGATTGCAAGTTTCTTGCTCCCTCAGCCACCCAGCTGATGGAGACAGGTAGAAGTCGGTCACTATCCTCAGTTAAGCTCTAAAATAATCAGTGCTCAATCTGCCATTATATTCAGTAACTGGTAAGTCTCTACAGGTAGATGCAGTGGGCTAGATCTACCTCACCCAAACCAGTAGATACAGTGGGTTATAGCAGGGGATTTACCAGATTAACCCAGTATGCCCTGGAACAAGTTAAGAGCAGCTTTCAAGATGTTCTAACTTGCAGTAGGGATCCAATCCCATTCCAGCCCACCCTGGATTGTTCTTGTCCCATTCTTACCATATACAGCTGGCTGACTTTGTCTTGGCATTTGACATATGCCTCATAATCTGCTAATACTTTAAACCTATTAGAGCAAAGAAAAAAGTGCAAGTCACTCACCCTGCTCCTACAGACATTTTATATACCTGGGTGACAGCTAATATTAAATAAACTAAAATGCTCAGTGGTCTGCCCTGTTTAGAGTTGAGAATTGACACAAATGGGGAAATACTTCACGAAACATGTATTCCTGACTTGTTTGAAAGTCTTCAACCTGTTTGCCTAGAACTCACCCCCATCCTGGCCTGTATCGAGTTCTCAATGGAAAGAGGGATAGTACAGACCAGCTGAGACAATGGTACACCAGACATTCAAGAAAGACCAGATGTCATGGGAGCTAACATTATGTATTCCCATAGTGCCTACAATTTCAAAGCAGCTGCCCACATAATAGGTACAACATCCTCTGTCACAGAGCTTTTAGTCCAAGCACTGCAAGACACAAAACACCCTCCTCCTGGCCTGAAATAGGGAAAGAGCAGCAAGTGACATCCTGGTTACTGTTCATATTCTCTGAGAAATACAGGCTGTACCATTCAAAAAGGCTATTAAGAAGCCTCACGGCACAGGAACATCATCTGCGTACGCTTGTGACAAAGGCATGTGCCCAAATGTACCAGTTTTATGTTCCCAAGAGGAATATTAAAAAAAACTGCTAAAAATCAATTCTACATCAGTTCTAAAATGTTAGAATTGTAGAGAGAGCCTTTCACCCCCAAAGGATCCTAAATTGCTTTTTCATCAGTATAGCACTCTGAAATACAGTCACCTCAGGGGGAGAGCGTGACAGTGAGGAAGATAAGTGGCAGCCAGTACATTGCAAATCTGTGCTCCAAAGAGTTTTGGCTAAATATACTGCAGCAAACTGATAAGTGCCATGGACTGAATGGAGGAGACTGGACTTCAGCTCCTCAAGCCACATCTGAAAAACACCTCCCCCACCCCCGCCTTGGAAGGATGAAGACCTAAATGGACCCTGCTGGGGTCTCTACTTGGTGCCAGGGAACACAGGTATTTTGAACTGAATGCTGATACCACTAAGCCATCTCCTGCCCCAGAGTTAGTATTTCAGAGGTGGTTCCTACCTGTCATGGTGGAACAGCATGTTGGTCACTTCATTGAAAAGGTCAGGTTGCGTCGGAGAGAAGAAGCCACTCTTGATCTGATCAATGGCCTGCTTCAATTCAGGAAGCTTGTCATAGTATTCCTGAGCATTGTACCTGAGGTGCAGAGCGGGAAGATGTTTAACAAGCCATTTTAAACATCTGTTTGTTCTAACAATTTAACAGTGATGAATCCGGAAGCTAATTTTACCTACTGCCACGGTTAATTCACTAGTCCGGTGCTCTGGTGCCCTCTACTGCTGTGGTCCTTTTGATGCAACAGACCTTTAAGGGCAGCTCTTTCCACCTGCATGGTATTCAGAAGTTGCACCACTTCCTAATGGCTTTGTTCCTTGCCAAGGTAAACCCATGCCTATGCAGCCTCCAAGGCTGGATTACAGCAATGCCCCTTCTTTGAGCAAAGCTACCCTCCAAGGCTGGGCTTCCAAGCCAAGCGGCAGTCTGAATGCACAAAGGCTGAAGTTCAGAGTGATTGTAGTCATGTTGGATCAGGATATGAGACACACAAGGTGGGTGAGGTAATACCTATTATTGGATCAACTGCTGCTGATGCGAGAGACAAGTTTTGGAGTCGTTGGCCAGCAGTGTGATTCAAAGCTTCATTGGTATAAAGGCCCAGCCCAGGAGACTGGCTTGTTTGTTTTTTTTTTTCCCCCCCTCCCTCAAAGCTCTCCTTCATATAATGCTATACAAGAACCTCACCCTTTCTTGTCCAGCTCTGCGACATCCTGGATCCTCATGCCGAAGATGAACAAGTTCTCTTCTCCAGCCTCCTCGGCCATTTCAACGTTTGCTCCATCCATGGTCCCAATGGTCAGGGCTCCGTTCAGCATGAATTTCATGTTTCCTGTACCGGACGCTTCAGTGCCTGCCGTGGAAATCTGTTCAGACAGGTCGGTCGCTGGAATCACTGCCAATAAAATGCATTCAGAGGGTCAGAATTACTGGCTTCGTTCCTAATGCCATGAGAGTCCATTTTAAAGTCTAAACAGGAATCCATCCTTGGCGTCGCTGCCCAGTTTAAGAGCAGCATCCATTAGCATCCTTGGATTGGTGTTGTGTTGGCTCCTAGTTCTAGGGATTTATACGGATTGAAAAGTTGGCTGCAGCTTGGGACCTGGCTTTAAAAAGACACTGGCAGGACATACCAGCCTACTGCAGCTTCCTAATCAATATGGACACTTTTTAAATCCATCCTTCAGAATACATGTTTTCAAACTTAGGCTCCTGATCCTACAACTGGCTTTGTGTAGATGGAATGCTGAATCCATACAGAGGTCTGCATAGATCCTCTTGCAGGATCAGGGCCTTAGAATTCTGGCCATAGCTTCATTCCTAAATCATCATCATCAAAAACTTATACTAGGTAAGATTGCACACTGCTTGGAGAACTTTAGATCAGAGATCATTCTCCTCTGCAGTTCTTAGGCAGTGTTCGTGTTTAGGAGACTTATTCTTGATGTTTGAATTGCTGGTTTATTTTACCACCACAGCGTGCACAGAGATGGAATTTTCAAGACAACCCAACTCTAGAAGATCCAACTCTCTCTCAAGAGCTCTTGCAGTGTTGACACAGCTATGAGAGAAAACTACAGTTGTAAGCTCCACAGGAGAACCTTGTTTTGGTTTAAAGCGCACACGCACAGAAAAAGCGGTGAAGAAGTAGCTTGTCAATCCAGGTATCAAAGTGGAAGAACATACCCACACTCTCGCTCACTCTGAAAGGGAAACTGCTGTTAACCCTTCCAGCCGTGCTTCGGCTCGTGGGTCTACATATAAGCAGCAGAGCGTACAAGCTCTAGGTAGGGAAGAAAAATCTTAACTCTGCACCCAATTAGACAGGCTGATCTAAAATTACTTGGCAGCTTTATTGTAATCCTCCTCCAAACCATACTGCGCATGCAGCCTCTCCCACGGCTCTGAGCACTTTACCTTTTTCAGCCAGGGACACTCGGTAGTTCTCCAGAAAGATGACTTTCAACTTGTTTCCAACCACAGGGTCATTGTTCACCACATGACCCACAGCTGTAATGAGTTTGATGATCATTTTAGCCATGTGGTATCCAGGAGCAGCCTAGAAAAGAGCCACAGGCTGAAGATTAGCAAGGCTGTTAATAATTGTACACCCACATTCTTTGACTGCCGTTTTGCTCACACAGCTAGTTTGTTGGAACACCCTTGTTACCTTGTCTTTTTCCCCTCCATACCCCAGCCCGCTTGTTTCTTGCGTCCACCAGTTATCTTGTCATTTTGACTGTAAACTCTCTGGGGCAGGGACTGTCAATTATTCTAGGTTTGTGCTTTGCCAAGTTCAGTGGGGTACTGACTTGGCTGAAACCTTTCAGATGCTACCATAAGAGGTAGATTTTTCCAAAGGTGAAAATCCCATTAAAAGGGAGTGGGACTTTTATGCTCCTAAATCCCTTAAGTGCTTTTGAAAGTCTCCCCCATGAAGTGTCATACCACCCCCCCCTTACACAAAGCCCGGTGGGATTAACTTACTTTGCCTCCAATAACAACTGTCCTAGGCACAAATGGCTTCATAGGATCTCTCTTTATGCCTAAAAGAAAAAGGAAATGTGAAATTACCTAACATTTTCAGAACAAGTGTTGCAGACTTTCAGTACCTATCCACGCTTGCCCAGGTCAGATTGTCTCCTTCAGAAAGACAGACAGCGGGTGAGTGACTTACGGTTGTACAGGGTGATAACGTGCAGGCAGTTCATGAGCTGACGCTTGTATTCGTGGATTCTCTTCACATGCACATCAAACATGGAGGAAGGGTTAATCTTCACTTTGTATTCCTTCTCCAAGAACTGGGCAAACTTGACTTTATTCTCCTGCGGAGCAGTTAAAAAAGGGCATTATTGCACACAACGGAGTTCACACCATCCCATGGCTTGTCCAGAGATTCCCTAATCCCTTACCTGTTTCACTTTGGAAACCTCCCGAATGAAGATCTCGTCATTAACAAACTTATGCAGCTTTATCAGCTGACTTAGATCTTTCACATAGTCCTCTCCTATTTTCTGTAATAAAAATAAAATTAAGTAATTCAATATGTTCATCTCTAGAGTTACTGAATAGCCTTTTTACACAGATGGTGCAAATTTAGCTCAGTCCAGGCAGACGGATACAGAATCCAGGGTGTTCTAACTTCAGGGAGGGATCAATATTTTCTAATATTATATCAGCACTTTTGTTCAAGAAATTTTAACTCAACAGGCTGAAAACTAAAATGACAAACAAGGTTTGGAAAAGGTTGGCCAGTTTTAAATTGAAAGAGTTAGAGGTCAGAGGTCCAAAGTCAAGCCCCCCGCAATCCCTCTCCCGTGGAGAGTTTCAGAACATATTTGCCAACTTGGCTTCACTAGCCATGTGGTCAAGAGCCTAGGATCTGGGCTTGAGTGGCTTGGGATTTTGGACTCTCCTAACTAGGGTTTATTCCAATAGGTCCCTGCTCCAAATGGGAGTTAAAAGGCAGACCCTCAGACATTTTTGAATGCTGGGCTTGTCAATCTGTAGCAGTATTTTGAAAGGCACAGCTCTTTCCCTTTGGGGAAAGTGTACCGGGGCCCAAGTCCTGTGCATGTCTTTGTACCACCCACAAAGAGACAAGGAGTAAGAAACTCAAGGTAGTTTTCAATTCTCCAAAGCTTGAAAATAATAATAAAAAAAAATCTTAAGGATTCTTTTAAAAGAGACTTTCACTGCTCCCTCTGGCTGCAGCATTAGTGAACAAGGTGGGAGCACCCTGCACTCACTCACTCTCTGGCTCACGGGGACGCTACTGTACAGGGCAGAGTGGGGGCAGGAATACTCTCAAAGAGACACACAGGAAGTCCCTTGATAGCTTCTCATGAGATGGGGGACCAGTATTTTAAGCAGGCTTTTGAAGGCAGTCTGGGTAGTTTTCCCACCCAGGAACGCTGAGAGATATTCCAGGCCAGGAGAAAACAGTCTGAATAAAGCAGTTTCCAATACAAATTCTCTCCCGCAAATGCCAGCCTTGAAAGACCCTCAGCCTTTGCTTCACTGTCTGGGGCTGGAAGACGAGGGGGGACAGGGTGACCAGTGGGTGGAACTGGAGGGGAGCAGCTGCTTTTTCCTTTATTCCCAGCCATAGGCACCGAGTCCGTGGGTGCTGCGGGGCAGGAGCACCCACGGGGAAAAATTAGCAGATGCTCCGCCCCCTCCGGCAGCCAAGCTCCCCCGCCCCCACCTGGCCTCCTCCTCCCCTAAGCATGCCATGTCCCCGCTCCTCCCCCTCCCAGCACTTCCCGCCTGCCACCTAACAGATGTTTGGCGGCGCTTAGGACTTTCTGGGACGGAGGGGGAGGAGGGAGGACACAGCACGCTCAGGGGAGGAGGCGGTAAAGAGGCGGGGCAGGGGCTGGAGGTGGAATTGGGGCAGGGCAACAGTGGTCCGGGGGCAGGATGGAGGAGAGGGGGTCGAGCACCCACAGGGCAGAGGGGAAGTCAGTGCCTAGGTTTCCAGCTCTTGAATCTAGTGCTGCCCCCATGGGGAGACCAACCCCCCCCAGAGAGACATGCATCTGAGCAGCCATCACTGATGCAGAGGCATCCAGCTGCTGTGTTCAGTGAGGGTGCAGAGGGCACTCCCAAAGCCGTGCCTCACTTGGAGAAAAAGCTGGTTACCATTTTAACATCGTGCCCAAGCCCTCTTTCCCACATGCTCCCAGGACATGTACATACAGAGGTGCTGTAGTTACCTCTGCTATGAGCTCTGCTAGTCCTGGGTTGCAAAGCAAGAGCCAGCGCCTGGGGGTGATTCCATTGGTCTTATTCTGAAACTTCTCTGGTTCCAGGTCAGCAAAGTCCTTGAATCTAGGACAAGGACAAGGTAATGGTCTTATTCTGAGAGGCTATTCTTCCATGCTCAGTGCGAAGCTGTTATCTGAGTGGGCATCCATGCATACAGGCAGTGTTGTCTAGAGCACAGGATTGCAAATTCTACTCCCAGCTTGGACAATGGTTGACTCGCTGCATGGCTCTGGGCTAGTTGCTTACTGTCAGAATCTCCCTTCCTGCACCATTACAAGTGGGAGTTGCAATGGTGGGGAATTAAGGGGGAAAAAGGCTAATTTTACGGCCCATTTCTATTACATTAACATTCATTCATAAATAAATGAATGTAACAATTGCTAATCCTGGCTTGCTCTCGGCATCAGTCACAAATGCTCTGCACTGTGCTGATTTGATCCTGACTCAGACAATGCCGGTTTTCCATTTTATAAGAATTTTACTTAGTTGTACTCCAGTCTTGATTTCAGACGTCTTACTGAACAGGGTCAGGCACTGCTGTACTTTGCAATTCATCCATTGCCATCAGCCACATTTATAGTTTTTCTAACTTACACCTGAGTCTTCACGATATCAGAGTGGATCTTTGCTACGCCATTAACAGCATGCGAGCCAATGATGCAGAGATGGGCCATGTTGATTCTCTTGACTCCTCCTTCTTCAATCAGGGACATTCTTCTCAGACGGTCAAGATCATTAGGAAACAGGGCTGCAACTTTCTGTGAGATGGGATAAATGCCAGTCATAAATTTGATATCTATAATTGGGCATTAAGATCAGCTGCTCTCTTAGCCAGCAGAAGGAAAGCACACCCTCTGCCCTAATAGCATCTGGGGTCTGATCAATGCAAGGACTGCTGTATGGTAAAACCCAATCCTATGTAGGTCTCTGGGGCCATCTGAAGCCTTTGTAAAATTCAGGTTATAAAGAACAGCTTCAGTTTTGATATGGGAATAGATCGAAATTTTGGAAAACAGATTTGGGATTCAAGTATCGTCCAAATGACAAATTCAAAAATGTGCTGTAATGATTTTTAAGAAAAAAGATCCACAGCAACTAGATCGTGGATACGTTCGAGCATCAATAAGGTCAGTCACTCTACAACTCAATCAATCCCAAAATAACCAGAACAAAAAAAGCCATCCCTGTCCACAAATAAGAACAGCCACCTGTATGGGCCAGTATAAAACAGGATTAAGTATACCTGACCTGATGAGTTCTGTGTAAGCTCGAAAGCTTCTCCCTTTCACGAAGAGAAGCTCGTCCAATAAAAGCTATTACCTCGTCCACCTTGTCTCTCTAAGGTTAGCTACAGCCAGCCAGCGGCGGTGCTGCTGTGAATCATGAGTCACTGAGCGTGGGCCAGGCCTAAGAGGCATCAGAGAAATGGACAATGGGACCAACAGCATCAGAAGTCCCAGAACAGAACAATAAGGAGTTCTATAGGGCCGATCCACTCCGCAGTGTGCGCTGCACATCCCAGACGAAGCAGTGTAATGGGCCTTGTTAGGAACAACCGCACTGGTTCATCCTCTACATGAGTTATAACAGCACCGTGTTCCAGGCAGCCCGGATGGCGGCACAACTGAATTCTGCTTTGAGCTCTGTTGCTGCCTGTAGCAGGGTAGCTGCCCCACTCTGGCATGAAAGGGGTTAAAGCAAGCCAGAGAGGCTGTGCAGAGCGCCAGCCAATCAAGTGGAGGCTTGAAAGCAGCCTATCAGGGCCAGGCTGGGCCCTATAAGAAGGCTGCAGGGCAGAGAGGAGTGCAGTCTCTCCCTGGTGGGTGAAGGGAGAAGCACCCAAGACAAGGACAAGACAGAGGCTGGGGGAGCTCTAGGCGGACAACTGCCGCACTGGGGCCCTGACACAAAGGGGCAGAGAAGGTGCTGTGGCTACAGGAAGTGGCCCAGGGAAGCAGGCAGTAGAGGAGAGTTTGAGGGGGGCAGTAAGTGGATGCTGCTAGAGGGTCCCTGGGTCAGGGCCCAGAGTAGCAGACGGGCCTGGGTCTCCCCTTCCCCCTCATTTGCCAGTTATGAGAGTGGCTAAGCCAGACTGCAGTTTGCCCTTGGAGAAAGGGGCTAGCCACTGAGGCAAGTGGTAGAATCTGAAGCTACCAGTCCCCCAGAAGGGGTGGGAAGAGAGCCAGCGGAGCGGGCGCAGTCAGAGGGCAGTGTCCAGAAGCGGATGCCGCGGTCCAGGAGTGACATGGGTTCGACTGTGAGGATGATGGAGACCGAGAAAGTAACTGAGAGCGAGACACCACAAGAGAAGGTGCACCACTGAAAGAGCTAATTCCTAAATCAACCAGCCCTGTTACACTGCCATTCTAGCAGTTTTGTTCCTCTCTCCTCTCCTCCCCATCATTTGCTGCATTTGAAGCCTTGTGAAGAGTTTGGATCATTGACATCTGCAAGTACTTGTTTCTGCCCTCTCTGGAAAATCCAATGCTCCACAAAATCAGCATTATCCGGTCTCCCCTGCTCCCATAAATAAATATTGTGTGTGTCTGGGCAAAGCATCTTTACCCACTGGCAGAGCGGTTTGATTCACCAGTTTCTCCTTTAGGAACGAATTTAGTGTTTGATTTCCCCCCCCTACTCTGAGCTTTCTTATAGGGCCACTGATACAGCAGTAGGGGGGGAAAGGCAGGAGTAGAGAGAGAAATTTTACTAATTCTGCATCCTGGCTTGGTTTCACATTTACACTAAGGCCCCTTTGTGCTGCCAGAGTGCAAAGAGACCTTAATGTCCTTGAGATTTAAGCCCTCCCTTGTTTATTTTACACTCCTGAGTCAGCCCCATCTTCTCTAGAGTGAGCTTAATATTTCAGGAGGAAAACAACTTTGTTTCTCAGAGGGACTTCTTGTTAAAAATCGATAGATCAGACAGCCAGTAATGGTATAAAGAGGAAACGCAAAAAAGGATTGCCTGTGGTTTAGCCCAATCCTTATGTCAAGGACCCCCTTCTTTTCCCTACCCTCTGTTGAAAAAGAAATTCAGCACAGATCCTCACAGCCACACATGCAGATTCCATGTCAGAGAGAAGCCAGCCCATTACCACCACCACGCCCTGGCACATCACAGAAAGATACCGGATGCTTCCTTTCCCCTCCCACAGCGGGATGTGTTCGGCACTGAGCGAGTGTCCCTTTCATTTCAAGTTACTTACGTCCAGATGCCTCTGGTTTATTTCGTAAATTATTTGCAGATGTCTCGGGAGCAGCTTCTCCACAAGATCGACCGGCCAGCGCTCTAGAGCTTCAGGGAGCACCGTGTGGTTTGTGTAGGCAAAGGTCTGCTTGGTGATATCCCAGGCCTGGCGTTCAATAGAGGGGGTTAACGGTTAAAAGAGTAAAGCCAAGGACGCCCCAAACCTGTACAACACCCACATACTACCCACTCTGACAAAACTTTACTCAGACCCAGTCCTGGGATACAAATTGTCCTCTCACGAGGCGGGGGTAGGGGTGTATGTGCCTGGGGGCTGGGTCTGCTGCAGACTCCCTGAAGCTTAGCCGGAAAGTAATTTAATCTCTGCAGCCTGGCCTACACTAAATCAGTTTAACTACATCACTTGGGGAGGGGGGGAGGGGTGTGTGAAAAATCCACACCTATGAGTGGTAGAGTTAAGCTGACCTAAACCCCCTCACCTGCCATGTAGACAGACCCCGCTCAGGGAGGCGGATTAAATACAGCGACAGGAGAACCGCATCCCCCCATTGGCGTGGGTAGTGCCTACAGTGGTGTGGCTGCAGCAGTAACATTTCAAGTGTAGACAAGCCCTGAATCTGCATTCGCCATCTGTAAAGTGGGGATGATGCCACCTCCTGTGTCTCCTCTATGTAAACGGACAGCTCTTACTAGGTAAATGTACAGCACCTGGCACAACAGGGCTATGTTCTCGTTTGGGGCCTCTTGGATGACTTTAATACCAACAACCAACTTGTCAATCTATGCTGGTCACTCCAATTGTCTCCTTCATAAAACTATGATGAAACAGGCCTTTCTGACAAACAAGAACATTGTTGAACAAAGGGAAATTTCATTCCTTGCAATAGATGCTTCCAGCAAGCAGACTCAGATTTTGCAGATCCTTAATGCTCTGCTTGTTTCTTTCAAATCAGAAGAAACAGGCTTTTTAAACAAACTCCCATGGATTCTCATATGGAATGGTGAACTTTTTTTATGCTGGAATTTTATTAAACTCCTATATAAGAGTTCCAGATTGTAATGTTCTGTTTGACCAGTACAGTCTGTGGCTGCTAGTTATTGGTTCCATAAATCCTAGCTTAGTTACTGCTCTAAAGATGCAGATTATTGATGAAGTTGTTACAGGCAGCTGCTGTTCCATATCCTGCATGAGAAAGGTAGTGTATCCTGATAACTACTTTTAGCTAGCTATTTTTAATCTAAGAAGTTTTAGCACGTTTACAAATCCTTGCCACATAAATGTCAGACAATCATCATTACGACAGTGAGCCTTTGTTTAGAGAAGCACACAGGACTATCATCTCTATTTAACAGGCTGTGCCCATATTATGGAATGAGCATCTCTGCATCGATGGCTTTGTGCTGCACAGGAAAAGATTCAGTTTCCAAATGGTTGGTAGTCAGTTAGCTTACAAGTGCAACAAGAGTACGTATAAAGAATAGATACAGATCAGTGAACATCTGACTGGCATGTGTGCAAACCCACTGAGCAAGCACTGTGTGAGGATTTGTGTATGCACTTTGTATATGCAACCCAACTTGGGCATATTTATTTTTATATTATATATAAAATAATAATAAAGGTGTATATATATCTGATGTTGACACATGCAAAAGTGTTAGCAGACTTTTGAAAATGTAGGGCTATGCATGGAGCAGATTGACCTCTTCAGTAGTACACCTCTACCCCGATAGAACGCGAATTGGGATAGGACGTGATAAAGCAGCGCTCTGGGGGGCAGGGCTGCGTGCTCCGGCGGATCACTGCTTTAGCGTGTCTGGCTCCGACACGCTGAGGGTGCCGGGCCGAGGGTCTCGGGGGGCAGACAGGGAGAAGTGGGGGGTTGGATGCTTTGGAGGTTCTGGGGGAGGGGCAGTCAGGGATGGGGGCGTTGGATAGGGCGTAGGAGTCCCGGGGGGCCTGTCAGGGGGCGGGGCTGTGGATAAGCATCGGGGCAGTCAGGGGACAGGGTTGGATAGGGCATGGGAGTCCCGGGGGGCCTGTCACAGGGTGGGGGTGTGGATAGGGGTCGGGGCAGTCAGGGGACGGGGCGGGGGGGGGGGGGGGGGGGTTGAATGGGTCGGGGGTTCCGAGGGGTCAGTCAGGGGGCAGGAAGTGACTATTAATAACGGAAATGTTCGAGGCCAATGCAAGTTCGATATAAAGCAATAAGATTTTTTGGCCCCCGAGGACCGCGTTATATCGGGGTAGAGGTGTAATTTGTTTTATTGATTTCTGAACAGATCCATTTTTGAACAACAGAAACCTCACAAAAGGTTTTACAACTTAAAGATATAACTGTGCGTATCACAAGTTTAAAATTGGCCTCCATAAGTCCCTAAAGCTGTCCTGACAAGGCCTGCTACCTATCACTTTCTTCAACTTTGTGGTCTTGATCACAGTGTAGTTAGATTACAGGGGTAAATCCAAGAGTCTTGTCAATATTCTGTCATATGCCGTGAGAAAGGTAAGGGATTATCTAGGCAGCTGCTCTTTAGCAAGACTACACTTGCAACGTTTGGTATTCTCGATCACAGAAAAAGCACAGAGATGATTTTCCAAACCTTAGTCCATGGCAGTTTTTCAATGTCCACAAAAACCCTCATCAATTCGGGAATGGCCAGTGCAGGATGAGTGTCATTCAGCTGAATCGCTACCTATAAAAATAATACAAAATTCAAGCAACCAAACCTGTAATCCTTCATTTTGCCCCACAGCGAGCTGCTTCGAGACATGTCAAATATGCTACCTTTCCATTGATTTATTCCCTCCTTTGAAGCTGGGTGGGTTTGAAAGTGAGTTCTTAGTCTAGGAAATACCATATCAGATCCTGAGAGAATCACTTGGTCTTCACAGCCAAAACATTTATGAGGAAGCGGAAAGCATGCTTTCAAACTCAATCATTACAGACTTCACTTGGCCATTATCCCATAACGTTTACCTGATCTGGAAAAGAATCAAATATAGTTCGAACACTTTCTGTGCTTCCAAATTTGGATGCTTTGAAACGTCGGATGATATCCTGGAGGGTGGCAGCCACGACGAAGTACTCCTGCTTCAGACGCAACTCTTTGCCTTCGAAAAACTACAAACAAGAACAGACAGGAATGCTACATAACCTGAACAGTTAAGGGACAGGTGCAATACAAGAAGGGTTTAATTCTCAGTTGGTTTGAGCTTAAATTGATCTGGGTTGCTCTAACCTTACAGCAGTGTGTTACTTTTTGGTTTTGGTATTTCCCCAGCAGCATTTGCAAATTCAACATTGCAGCATTGTGCCAATGCATGAGAATGAAAAACCGAACCTGACTAGAAAGAAGGAAGCTGTCCAGTTTGTTTTCCCTTGCCTTCAGTGAGTGAAATTGCTGAAGGAAAAAGGCAGAAAAAGACGAGAAGAAAGTTCATTTGTAAGGATTCTTTTCAGTGTTATAATCCCTGTGATTGGTTTAACCTGTAGCTACTGACTCCTTGTGCTGAACTGAGGCGGGAAGTAACTCTTCACACTCCTAGGCATACATGAGCAGGGCACCCAGCATGCCTTGCTTGGATGACAGGTCAAATCCCATCCCTGCTGGAGCCAGTTCTCTGCTTTGTTGAGGCAGCTGAAGGGAGTTCTGGCAACGAAGGAAGCCACATAGGAAGCCAAACATATCTTACACCAACATTTTCAAAATCCAGGGCCTAATGTTAGGCTTCCAAACAAAAGTGACCCGATGCCCACGAATATTAGAGGAACAATGAATTTAACCTCATGCCATTTTTTGACCTTGCGTGAGTTCAGCTGGAGCATCAGCCTGACTGGTTTTGGATTTAAGAAGTCTTCCTTAAACCGGATTTGTTGATTTCTCTCTTTAAAAGGGCCTTGTCAGATCAAATTAGTCACACAATTCAGGGTTTATGAAAGACCGCCTTTTACAACACGCATAACTTCATTTCTCTCTTTAAAATTTCGGGTGGTATTTTCGAGTGCCCACATGGATTGAGGAGCACAAGTCACAGCTTTCAGTAGAACTTGTGCTCCTAAATTTCGTAGATGCTTTTGAAACACGCCCCGGCCGCGCTCCCCCCGGCAATGAATATTTTAAAATACTCCTCTGCAGTGTGTGAAACCCCAGCTTCATGTCAGGCTAACTTAAGAAAACCATGAAGTAATGCTGATTGAAACGGCTCAGTGTTTGCTTCCCACAATGCATGGAGGCTCACTGTTCTTTTGTTGGTGTTTTTCTGATATGCCCTCTGCTCCAGTAGTCTGACACGGAGAGCAGGATTAACCCGTTTCCCTGTCTGGGCACGAGGAGGTTTTGATTCAGCTAATTAATCAAACGAACGAGCAACAGGCTCTAGCAGTGAAACCTTTAGCAATTTTTGGATGACTTACATTATCGTTCGGATAGAGGACACGTGATATGTTCTCAGCCAAATTTCTGTCCAAGACGGCTTGAATGTAATCTCCAACGTTAACTACAAGGGAAGGGTTGAGTCAATGCAAGCGCACGTTGCACAAGAGGCTTGATGGGTTGCACGCAGGACAGTTAACAGTCAGAGGAATGACAGAAAGCTGGGGAATCGGACAATAAAGCAACACAAGCTTGACTGTCAAAGTAACGGGCGAGTCAGGAGCAGGCCCAGTTACTGGGCTATTCAAACTGGATCCTTCCTCCTTGACTACCTCCCCCCCGTAATTTCCCTTTACTGTTGGTTAAATAGCAAGTTCCAGTCCTTGTCCCAGCAGCATTCTATCATCCATGTTATTTCACTGCTCTCCCTGGCAGCCCTCCTCCTCCCCGCTCACTCCAAAGCATGCGATCGGCCTCAGATGTGGGGAGATTCAGGACAGAAGTGAATATGTCACAGAAGAGGTACTCACAGTCTCGGAGGTTGAAGTCATTAGGTGCCCGAGCAGACCACAGCCGCATGGTGTTGACAGTGTTATTCATGTATCCAGGCACAGGGGTATCGTAGGGCAAGGCAAGGACCACCTATTACACAGGGGTTACAGTATGACCTGTAGTGAGCCAGATTTGGAGGTCTTTTTTAGAGAAGAAGCTGGAATTAAAGCGTGACTTTGTGCGATATTCCGACTATTCCCAGAAACACAGCACGCCCCTAGATGTGTCAGTCAAGGCTACACACGGGGCCTGACCAAAACCACCTGAAGTGAATAGAAGGATTCCCACTGACTTCAAAGAGCAATGGAACAGGCCCACAGAAAGCATATGTTGAAACGACATGGAATTCAAAGCCCAATGGTGTCAGTAAGCGTCTTTCCACTGACTTCAACAGGCTGTGGATCGGGCCCTTAATAGTCAGTTTGGCACTGCTAATTATACAAAATTATCTGTTGCTCAGAACATTGTTGGGATTCTTTGCTAACTTAAAAAAACCTGAAAAGGTGGCCATAAAAATATGCTTGAAATGTACAAAACTGTTAGAAATAGAATTAGAAAAGCAAGTTGTGGCTAATCAAGTTGAATACTGACTTCTCCTTAAAAAGGGAGAATTTGCAACTAGGTCTCCAACTCCAGCAATAGGAACCACTCATTTACACCTTAAAGGGGGGGGGGCGTAGAATATATTCTAGAAACATGCTCAGGAACATTGCTCCCAGCCCTTATACACCCATTGCAACCATCTAGATTTTGGAAAGTGCTATAATTCAGGACACGGGGTTGGGAGGAAGAGGGGGAGTGTTAGTGTTATGGAAAAACTAATCAGCACTCATCCCCTCCAGCCTGCAAAGAGAAGTTGCTCAGACTTTGATCTGAAGATGGGGTGTCTGGGGAACCCCCAATTTCCCTGCCAGCTCCACACAGACAGATGGCACTGTCAGCACGGGACACTCCATATGGTATCTGCAGGCTGAGCAGTTACCAGCACAGAGGCCTGGTCAGAGGTTTGCCCGTCAGTAGCTGGCTATATATTATGCCAGGGTTGTTTGTGCTCAGGGGTGAAAGTGAAGTTTTCATTCCTACTCCCAGTACTGGGATCAGCCCAGGCTGCAAAGCAAGGGCTAGGAGGCACTTTGAAACGTTTGGTTAAAAGCAGTATTTCTTTGCAAGGCCAGCCTTCGCTCAGCTGTGGTCTCTTAGATGATTATGGTTCGTTTCCTGTCAGCAGCACAAATGTGCTGCATCTCGCAGACTTCTTTTCTGACTACAGTACAGAGAGTCAGTTCATTTCCGTGGACATAAACAGCTGAACAAATGTACAGAAGGATGCTACGATAATACAAATAAACAGACAAGTAATAAAAGAATGCTACTTTACAACCTGCTGAATCTTACTAACTTCGTCCACTTCTACTAATTTCATTAAGTAATAAGATTATTTCTTTTAAGCTTCATGTAGAGTAGTTTCTAAAGAAATATCCTTCTCCACCTCCCCCCAGATGTTTACAGCTTCTTCATCTGGTGGCAGACAGCCACCATAGGACTGCCCCACTTTAAACTGGCCATTAAATGCAGGTGGGACGTTCAAAGCTCTGTAGCAGTTTCCACAGACTTTGTATTTAACTCAAAAGAGGATCCCAGGTTAAGGGGGGGCCAAGAAGAGCTGCAATAGAATTCAGGAGTAATCACAGATTGTCATGTTGAGCCTCCTTGAAGTTTATGGAAGGAATAAATGACCAAGACGTGGGCGCCACCTCAGATTTATCCCCTTTTATACCCTTCCTAAACAGACCACGCTGCTGGCAAGCCACAGTGTCCCTTACACAACAGCAAAGGAACAGCAGACATCGGTTTTCGTGCACTGGAACTGCGAGAAGTTTTCTTTCAGGATAAAATACTCAGTTTCTAGCTGTTTGGAAAAAAAAAAATGCATTTCCTCCTTCAACAGGCCTGTGCATGACCCAGCTCACGTCAGTACCTGCGTATCGACCCACTTCTGTCCACTCTTGGTGTGTTCCACTCTTCCATAAAAGTGGACAGGCAGCATGTACTCGGGACGGGCTTTCTCCCAGGGGTTGCCATGTCTAAGCCAGTCGTCGGCTTCTTCCACCTAGAAGGGGGATAGTTAAACAGAACCATTTTTTACCCCCACCTCATGCAAGGTGAAGCAAACAAGCTAAATGCCACCGTTTGAGCTAATGCAACAAAAACATTTGGGATCAAAGAGGTTATATTTTTAGGGCCTGGAATAGAGAGAGTACATCCAAGTGTTTGGATTGAGTTGTATGGCCCTTCAGGTATGTCTACACTGCAAAGAAAAACTCACGGAGGGGAGTTTCAGAGCCTGGGTCAATGACACTGGCTTGCGAGCCTCAGGCTTTAGGGCTAAATCTAGCAGCGTAGAAGTTTGGGCTCAGGCTGGAGCCTGTACTCAAACCCAGTGCGTGTGTGTGGGGGTGGGTGGGGTGTCTTGGGGCCCAGGCACCAGCTGCTGTTTTTAGCCCTGCAGATCCAGCCCCACGAGCTGGAACCAGCTGACCTGGGCTCTCACTCTGCCGCAGGTTTCTCTCTGCAGCGTAGATGTACCCTACGAAGCCAGGCCCATTAACATAAAAGTAACTTATTCATACGCTTCCCGTTCAGAGAGATCTAATAAGTGGACTCAGGGCAATGATGGGTCAAAGACAATCAGAGAAAAATGCCTCAGTTCTTGCTTCTGATTTAGATACTGGGATGAGGCCTAAACAGCGCAGAAAATTGCAAGGAAGTTACTGACCCCTTGAGAGAATAGGGCTGCTTTTTTGTTCAATGATGATTTTTTCAATATTGAGCACAGTCCTAAGAAAATCTGGGGGGAGGGGATGGGGATTTTTAAAGACATTTGTCCTTCAGATTATTCCTTGGAGCGGTGTGTTTCTCTCAGCATTTGATTCATTTCAGAATGGAACCAAAAACAAAAAAAAAAGAAAAAAGTGGTTTATTTCCCAGTGTTAACAGTGGAAGACAACTCTGCATAGCGCTGGCATGATGCTGAAAACTTAAAATCAAGGATAAGTAGACTCAATATATGCGGACAAGTGGAACTCACTCATCTTTTAGAGAAATGGGACAATTTGCCACTGTGAAAGGGACATGGCAGTTGGGACTCAAAGAATTGGAAGACTGAGTTATGCCAGTTTAGCCTCTACACTGTGTCTTTGTACCGCTCTTACTTGGGACATGGGAGAAGAGGAAGGGAAGTAACAGCTATTTTTACATTTTATTTTGGTAAAAAAAATATATTTTTTTTTTTATAGGGGAGGACTTTTACCCCCCCACTGTCTCTTAATTGAAGCAAACTCTGGGCAATACAATAGCAGCTCACCTTAAGTGATCACTCTCTCGTTACAGGGTGTATGGTAACACCAATCGTTTCATGTTCTGTGTGTATATAAGTCTCCCCACTGTATTTTCCACTAAATGCATCCGATGAAGAGGGCTGTAGCTCACGAAAGCTTATGCTCAAATAAATTGGTTAATCTCTAAGGTGCCACAAGTCCTCCTTTTCTTGTTGGTTTAACTGTGTCACTCAGGGGTGTGCATTTTTCACACCCGCGCAATCTAGTTATACTGACCCAATTTCCTAGGTGCAGACCTTAGACATCCATCTTTCATCGAAAGCCAGTGGAAAGAGGACCCCTATCTCCCATTCATGCCTTTGATAAGCTCCTAAAAAGTTAGGACTAAGCAGATCCTCAGCACACACCCTGCCTCTTGGCCCTCTCATGGGTCATACTTCAAAGGAAGCCCTCCCAAGAGGTCCCCATCTTGGGAAGCCCTAAACTGAAAGGGTGCTGCAGCCATGGAAGGTAAGGGACGGTCTAGTGCCACTGGTATCATGTTTCAGTACCAGATATGGACTAGTCACAGAGCTTGCTTATACACACCAGATGGGATCAGCATAAGACCCTTTAGTGCTCAGCCAGGTACAGCTGAGCTATGTTTAAATAAGGTATTTTACACACAGCACCACCCAGTAGCCGAACAGTTTCATACACTTTATCATTCCATTCCTTCTCCTCTAAATTCTACATTCCCACCATTTAACCTCAAAGACAGCAAGATAGTCTGTTCAATGTATCAGTTCATTAACTGTCTCTAAATCATACTGGTTTTCTAATCACATGACCTGAATGTGTAACATGGTCATCTGGCTGTCCATTAGTTGCAACGACTGACTGCGGTTCACTTGGAATCCTTTTTATTCTGCATCGGCCATCTGTAGAGTTTGTTCCTCAACAATCAACAGAGCAAACTGTAGAAGTTGACAGTTTCTGTTGAACTCTTCATTGTT
Source organism: Lepidochelys kempii (assembly GCF_965140285.1). NCBI lineage: Eukaryota > Metazoa > Chordata > Testudines > Cheloniidae > Lepidochelys > Lepidochelys kempii. Next base: position 127,824,133 of record NC_136385.1, on the reverse strand, counting down.
GCTCTCAATCACATGATCTGGGCACAAAATTCTTTTTCTTTACAACAGCTGGAGTTGTCCATCCATTTTCTCCATTCAATTAGACATGAACACAGTCACCAGATTCTAGACCTGGCAGTTCTCAGAGGAATGTCTATTGTAGAAGTGTTCATAAACACCTTTAGCCTTTTTATTCAACTTTGCTACTCTCTTCATGTCTGTCCACTTTGGAGATGGATTCTTTTCCAAAGTTGGAACAGTAGTTCTAACTTTGGAAAAGAATCCGAGTTGCCTTCCCCTCAGGAGTTGTGCTGGACTATATCCAGTGGCTCTGTTGGTGTCTATCTGTAACTCAGAAGACCAAGGAATGGATCTTCCTTCTGTAGGATTTTCTTGGCTGCCTGTACAGCTCTCTCAGCCTCTCCTTTCACTTGTGCCTAATGTAGGCTGCTACAAAATCATATCTTGTTCAGAAGGACTTGCATTCTGCTGTAGCAAATTGTGGTCTGTTGTCCATCACAGTTGTTCTGGAATACCGAAGTGAGCAAAAGTTCACTTCAGCTTCTCAATAACTATGTCATTCAAGAATATTCCACACTGACCAGGTAATAAGGTCCTCTGAATTTGCATAAATGTGCAGCTCTCTCTTCCAACGTCTCTCTAGTAAGGGTGTTTGTACACTGTATGGTTCAGCATGGTCTCAATTTGATTTGTACTGGATCTTCTCTCAAAAGTCCAATATCAAACTCCCCACTGAGTTCTTCCATCTTTCTCACTAGGCCCATCATGGTTGCCTCGCTGTCTTTGATCACTCACACACAGAATGCAAAGCTTTTATCTTGGTAAGTTTTTCTGTGCAGAACTGGCCCTTGCAGTTCAGAATACCTCCAGGGCAAGCCAGAGAGGCGCCAGATGGGGTTGAAGTTGATTGTAAGTCCCTTCTGAGATGACTGTGATGTCAGTTCCTGAGTCAATTTTGAAGTCAATAATCTTGCTATGAACATTCAGTTTCACTCTCCAGGCAGGCTCTATGTCAGCACAAGCGATAGATCCCAGAAACAATGGCTCTTGATTGTCTGTAATGTGAGCCAACTCCCTGACTGCTTTGGTGCACGAAACAGTTGCATGGAATATGGACATTTAGCATGTATTACACGGTGTGCCTCCGGCTGGACATGCATAATCTCTTGGGATATGACTTTTCCCAGAGCTCGTAGAATTTGTCCCTCTTAGCCTGGGAGTTCTCTCCCCTTGCCTCAGAGGTTTTATGACAACTTAACACTGAAGTGTCTGTTTACAGTTTCTAAGCTCCTTTTCAGTTGCTCTAAGAAGTTTTGCTATCTGCGCAGGTCAGACTGCTTTGCTTTCTGTACTCTCCTTTCAACCGTCACTGCTGTGAGAGGTTTTTCCTTTCTGTTAACCCAATAACCAGCCTCCATCTGATTGTTTTCATGTTTTGCATTCCCCAAAATCAGTTGTGAGCCAATGTACGCAGAGCTCTTATGAAACATTCAACATTTCCCCTGGTTCTTGAATTCTCCGATGAAAACATGCTCTTCCATAAAGTATGCATCAAACATAGCCAGAAGCCTTTCATGGTCATCTGTACTGAAAGGTTTCAGAGTAACAGCCGTGTTAGTCTGTATTCGCAAAAAGAAAAGGAGTACTTGTGGCACCTTAGAGACTAACCAATTTATTTGAGCATGAGCTTTCGTGAGCTACAGCTCACTTCATCGGATCCGATGAAGTGAGCTGTAGCTCACGAAAGCTCATGCTCAAATAAATTGGTTAGTCTCTAAGGTGCCACAAGTACTCCTTTTCTATCTGTACTGAAGTCAGTCACAAAGTCAAAGGATTTAAAGCTCTGCTCTGCTTGCTTCCCCATAGCCCAAATTAAAGATAATACCTCTACATCTCCAGGTTCATTGTGGAGGTTGTGTGCAGTTCAGACTCTTGTGAAATACTGCTTAATCTATCCATTGTGACAGCTTGCTAAAGCTCTCTTGGGCATTGAAGAGTGACAACCTGGCAACCTTTGTTGCGGTTTTCCTTCTATTTCTGTTGTCAATTTACTCCTGACACCATGTCACGTTCCTGTACCAGATATGGCCTGGCTACAGAGCTTGCTTATACACACCAGGTGAGTTCATCATAAGATGATTTAAAATACATAGGAGTAGAGGACAAGACCATGTTAAGACAAAGCAACCAAAGAGTGAGGAACGAATGTCACTATCCTGCTGTTTAACTAAACAGCTCTTTTAATAGGAAAGAAGTTATAAACTGTGCATGCTGAGGAAGGCAGGTTGGGGTGAGGTTCGTTTAAATAAGGCATTTTACACACTGTGCCACCGAGTGGCTGAACATTCCATTACCATTAGTGAAATCATTTGTTCACATGGCTCTTGGATGAGGCTTTTTGGCAGCTGATCTGTAGATGCACAAAGAGCTCCCAAGTTCATTAGCTGGAGAGCCTGATTTCTTTGAGAGAATCCATGCACAGGAGAGTTGGAGAGCCACATTGTTCAGAGCTTTGGGGACAGATTGTCAGAACAGAGGTCTGAAGATTTTCATTAAAAATGCACACTCTGTGAGCTGATGTGCAAACTGGGCATCTAGAATTCTGTGCATTCTCCGGCACAAAGCCTGACTTGCATTTGCAGTTATGGTAACTGCACATGAAAATTCAAACAAACACTTATACCCACACCAGGCACCTATAATCTGACCTTTTCTGTTCACTTTAATTAAAACTAAAAGACTATAATAAGAAACACTTAGGAAATCTTTACATGGTTGTATGTTTAATTTCATGCAACACCAACCAGTAAAAGACTTTATTTCAAGTTTAACATCCCAGTAACTGCTCATGTTGACAATCATGGGTTAGCCTGGGCATCTCTGTTTTGTAATCTCTACATTGAACCCTGGTTATCATTTGCAAGATCTTCAGTTAATGATTTCCCCAATTTCAACAACTCAGTTGCTTAAAAAAAGATGTTGAAAGCCAGGTCCTCCACAACAATGCAAGACCTTATAGCTCCAAATATATCAGAGTATTTTTAGAGCTATAAGAGCACCGGAGCTCCATGAGAGGCAGATGACCATTGACGGAGAAGCGTTCCTTCTAATATGCTTTTTTCCAGACAAAGATGATTACAATAGTCTAAGACCAGATCTGTTTACAAGGTAATTGGTTCCCTGTCCGCTCACTAACTCAACTGGATCTTGTGAGTGTGATGAGACAGGAATAGATTTAATAAGAATTTAAACCTCATCCTGGAGACCTGCTAATGAAGCAGGTTGGCACCTCAGTGAAGAAGTGCTGCTAAACGGAAGACTATAGATTAGACACTGCCTTAATACTGCTGAATGAGAGCTATAGAGGAGACAGCCATTATGTACAGGTCATAGGAGTAGAGGACAGGACCATGTTAAGACAAAGCAACCAAAGAGTGAGGAAGAAAAATCATTGCCCTGCTGTTTAACTAGCAGATCTTTAATAGGAAAGCAGTTAAAAACTGCACGCTGAGGAAGGCTGGCTGTTCATAGGATTAGTCACTGTTCCCTTTCCATGAGTCAGATGGAATTCTGTATAATCAACTGCAGGGCGGATAAGAGCCCAGGCCAAACATGCAATGTTGGCTACACTTTAAAATAAATATATATTTACACACACACGCGCGCGCGCGCGCACCCTCCAGGACCATTAGAAGAGTTGGATACCACAGATTTGTGCTAATAAAGGAGAGTTTCAGATTACAGCTCCAGATGAAAGCTTATTGACAACACAAAAGAAATAAAAGATTGGAGCACTGCAGATGGAAGAGAACAGCTAGGCCTGTCACAAAGAAAGAGGACTTTCCCAGTTTGTGAAGAGCCAGAAACCTGGGCCCATAACCCAAAGGTCTGAAACTGTCCCCTGCTAAGAATGGGCACCTTTGAGCTCAGAAGCCAGGAAAGAACGTCCTTTCTTGGGGGATGGGTGGGACTGGCCTAGGTCTTTCCATCTCAAACCTACATGACCTCTTTTCCACTCAGGCCAGTGTGCGCTGATATTTTGCCCCTGCAAGTGCATCTACCTTTCTCCCCGCCACAGCTTTCTCCTTTATGGGGAGAAAGAGGGGGGCTTCTCTGTCTGCCAGAGCCCCAAGGATCTTCTCCTTTCCCTCCTTGTGGTCCTGGGTCACAACAATTCTTCTGTTGGGGGGGGGTATCAGTCAGTCAATGTTGCTCCTCAGCCATGTAAAAGTAACTCTTCCCCTGCCCCAGGAAGAGGTGCACTGCCATTATCACTCTTCCAATTCTACCCCAAAGAGCATGAGACCCCAAATTCAATCCCTGCATGGGTGGGTGCAGCTTCCAGTGAGGTCAGTGAGATTTATGCCTTTTTATATGAGGGCTCAATTTGGCCCCAGGACTACAAATGGCTTCTCTGGCATGACAGTGCCACAACTAGGCACCTTCCTTTGGTGCCATTCCTCCACAGCACACTCCTAACCAAACCCCACAGTTTACAGCTACACATGGGCATCTAGCTGCACTTTCACTGCAGTGGGCGCACAGGTTTCAAATACGGGCAAAATCAACGAGCCATTTATCATTCAAATGCTGCAAAGTTCAACAAGGAAACGTCTTTTGACGGCCTGGAATATAATTTCAGAGCAGCGAGGCAGGAACACCTCAGCCTGGTCAGTCGCTGCTGAACAAACTATTAGTCTGGGTGAACTCAAAGGGCCCATTGTTTCTCCGTGCAACGCAGCTATGCCAAGATATGCTGTAAACAGATTAGTATTCTGCAAGCACCAACAAGTCAATGTTACCAACCTACAATACTGGCATCCAATCAGAACTGCATTTTTCATTTACTAAGGCGTTTCGTGCTTTTAGGGCCGACCCTGCGTAACAGAGAGAAGGCGGGTTTTGTGGTTAAGGTACTGGACGGGACTCGGGAGACCTGGCTCCATGTCCTGGCTTTGCCATGAACTTCTTGTGACCTTAAACAAGTCATTCAATCTCTCTGTGCTGCAGCTCCCCATCTGTAAAACAGAGATGGTACTTCCTTTCTGCCACCCTTTACAGCTTTAGATATACAAGGCAGACAGACTCTTCAGGGCAGGGACTGTCTCTTACGGGATGTGTCTCCATACAGTGCCTGTTACAATGGGGCCTGTTATGACTGGGCCTACAAATTTACCCTGACTGTGAGCTCAACTGCTAAGAGTGAGTGAAAGTTCAAAATTGTCACAATGACTTCTTATATAAAATTGTTTAAAAGAAGGATGCAAAAAGGAGAGAAAAACAGATGTAATTTAGAAAGGGTTTTACGAATGCCACTCAAGGACTGTGTTAAAATTGTAACTGGTAAGGTTAAAAATATCCCAAAACTGGTGCGTCCAAAATTAGGCCTATTTGGTGAACAAAGTAATGAGAAGATGGAGTATTCCATCCACCACTCTGTTTCAGGGTTCTCACAAAGAGAAGACTATTGGGGAAAGTTAGTAAAAGCAGCAGCTATCTGCCAACAAACACTGCAGCAAGCCTTATCATGGCTGCCACCCACACCATCCCCTGGGACCTTGGACCTTCTTTGTCCTAATCCTGAGAGATGTCCTGATCAGACCAGGCGACAGAGAAGGACCCAGATGACATTGTCACTGGCTAAATTCCAACCACCACCTGGGAAGTGAGACTTTGTCCCCTTTCCCCTTCAGTGTGTCCTTCTTCTCTCTCCTCTTGCCTTCTGTTTAATAAGAGTCTCGCTTAGCCAGCCAAGACTGCGTATTTTACAACATTGCTGTAAGCATTTGACCAGAGTTGCAACTAAAAGCAATGCCATAAACATATTTGCCCATTCTTGGAGGGGCTGATAAGTCTTCTGGGCCTGTGTTTTTCCAGCAGGGAGATTGCAAGCGAAAGTCAACGTCAGAGACAGAATCTGCATTTTCTATCTTGGCTGTTCTTTGCTTTTCCCTTTTATGGTTGTTTTGCCTCATCTTCCAGGAGGCTGGATTGGGGTTTAAACAGCAAGGACAGCTCCAGCCCATCTCAACAAACTTGTGTTTCTTCACCAAAAAGGACAGTTATTACTATCTAAGACATTGTCGAACAAAAGTGGGAGGGGTTTATTTCTTTTAAAAAAAAACCTCTCTAGCTAAAGGAAACAAGGGATGTTGTTAAAATGAAAGCCTTATTTAATACTTGACATTTCAAGTGATTAATCTTCAGTAAAAGGTTATAAGGATTTTTAATAGCATGTTTGCCATGGTACTAAGCAGGCTAAGGTCCCCGAATACCAAACCCTGAACCTAGTTTCAAACTCGTTCATGTTGGACAATGACTGGATTATGTTAATACCTTTGACCCTGGCTCAAATATTTCATCTGAATCAATGCAACAGGCCCCGATTTCAGTCAGGATCCCTAGATATGACTGGAATACCAACCACACGCTCCCCAGCAAGCTAGATTTAAAAGCTGCCACACGCTCCCTGCGTTCTATAACATTTTGGTGGGGCAGGCTGGAATCTAAGGTAGCTTCATTTAGGCGTTAAATAGTGACTGAATGACTCCGGTATTAAAAAAAAGAAGCCAGAAGCCTGGGTGGTGTTTATTTGGATATTAAATTTCATGTTCGCCCCAGTGGTCAGCGAGCAGCTGATATCTGTATTGACACCATGGCTTCAACATTGTACTACTGTCAGGGGGAAGCCAGGGGAGGCACTTTGAAATCATGGGAGGAGCAAGTTGGTTAGATGATTCTGAAAAAAAAAAAGTGTGTATTGTGTATTTGATTTTGATAGGCTGAATTCCAAGCATCCCAGCCTGTCCCCTGGCTATCGTTAAATACATCCTGAAAACTCACCTTCTTACGCAGCTGAAACTTTAATAATTCTAAATTAAGCACATGTTTTTGCAACCGTAGAAACTTCAAATTTAGCATTTTTTTCCTCAAGGCTTAAGATCCCATACACTAGCCATTTAATGTAACAGCATGGAGTGCGGCCTGTCAATGCATCGGGTTAAATACAAACACAAGGGCAGGTACACTTTGGTTTTGGTCCACTGAGTTATTAAGTGGGTGGCTGCAGAAGGGTGGGTAGAAAGGATTCTCTCTCTGTATTGACAGACATGGAAGAAAGAGGCAACATAATCCCCACTTAACCATCACAAATAGTTTTGGTTTTTGTTTTGCTGGAGGAATGACCTCTCTTTCCCCATGTTACAAGCAGGAGAGTAACTCATATTTTAGGATTTGAGGCATACTTATCCATAAGTCAACTGCAGGGGGAGGGATTTCGAAGAGCTTTTACATTTTCCCTGGGGGACTGGGAACACCCTCCTCCCCCAAATAAAATTCAAATTTCAGACTTTCAGGGCATGTTTCTCCAGTTAACAGAACACTGCATCTTGTATTGGCTCCCCTAAATGCAGCTTCACTGCCTAAATTAATCTAAACCAAGAGATCTAAAGTACTCAAACTTGGACAACATGTGATAAATGGGACAAAACATCTGAAGTGACCCATGACCCCAGTGTCGGTGTTTAAAGGAAGCACATTCTTTGCTTCCACAAGGTGGGGAGGGAAACAGCAGGGTTTGGCTTAGGTGTACCTGCCATCCATCTCGGATCTTCTGGTTGAAGATTCCATATTCATATCTGATGCCATACCCGTATGCAGCAAGCCCAAGTGTTGCCATTGAGTCAAGAAAGCAGGCTGTTAAGGATAGACAATTTAGGGACATATTTAGTGAAATTTCCCATTATGGTTTCATCAGCCCCTGAAAGTGACAAGCTTACAAAGCAGCCCAAATATAAAAAAACAGAGCTCCCTACTTCGCGCTAAGTTGAATGGTACATTTACGCAGCATGCATATGCAGGCATGGCTTAGAGACCGTCAGTTAATCTCTTTTCCATTCCACATCTTCCTATTGCTCCAACTCCTTGTCTGCATAACACACAACACCACATGCTGCCTCCCCCTTTGTGTATGTGGCTCCAACCCCATGCCTGGCACACCACACGTGCCACCTCCCATGCTAGGGAAACAAGTACTCTGAGGACTAAAGAAACACCAGTTGAAAGCAGGTGTGGATGGGAGTCAAGATACAGTTGGCCTTGGAGAGCATTCTGAGTAGACAATGAAGCCCAAGGTTAATCTGATGCTCAAGCAACTGGGGGATCATCACTGGGGTCTGGAAGTCAGTCCTGCTTTCTTTTCCATCAGACCCATATGCAGCCCTGCACTAATATAAGCCAAGAGTATCAAAGTCCGTCCCTCCCTCCCGCGACACGCACCTTCCTCCTAAATAGTCCTGTACTATAAACAGCATTTGCAGGGCCACTGGTTCAAAAATAGCAAAGTTATATCTGCATGGTTGTTATCCTATTATTCAGCCAGCGTGTCTATTTTCTGGAGTCAACATTTTGCAAGTTACAGCCAGGCACTAATAGAAAAGGGGAGATAGCTTCTGTGCAGAAGAGGCCAGACTGAAGAGGACAGGTGGAGTCCAAGAGCGAAACAGACTATATTTAAACTATTTGGCAGACAGCTTAGTGAATGAAAGGAAATCATCATTTTTATTAGGGGAGGGGTGTGAGGGAAAGGCAGGGAGATCACATAGATGGGACAAATTAGTGCCCTGCATATTAAACTCATTTCCCTACCACCAGCATTGTCCACAGTGTTCATACTACAAGAAGGCATGACCATTTAATTTACACTTATAATTAGGTACTACCACAATGCAGGCAGACAAGTGCTCCTTGCGTTCATGGGACTCACTTACCAGCCAGTCTTCCAAGACCTCCGTTGCCAAGGCCAGCATCCTCTTCAATGTCCTCCAGCTCTTCTATATCCAGCCCTAGCTAAATACAGACAGAAGAGAGACGAGCTCTGTGCTCTTGAAACCAAGTGGCAGAATGAACATTTACAATACCACTCTGCCACGAGGGAGAAACACAGGAGTTAAGATGCAAACAGAGCTATTGGAAAGAACCCATTTACAAGGAGCTCTGAACACAATTAATTCAGCACTGCACCGTCATCCCTTGTTACTATCCTGGCAGGCAGGTGCTCAAGAAGGAACTTGTTTATTGGATTCCAAGCTTAACCAGACTCATCTCTGCAGCTGCGACAGTGAATTTCCCCCAAAGCACCTTTGGTCCTCTACCCTTTCCAGGCACTGTGGACAATAGCAACATAAGCCCCTCAACCCCAGCCCACTTGCACTTTTTGTTCTTGAAACAAAGAGCTGATTTATATAGCACCTTTCACCTGAAGGTGCCAACATGCTCATCAAAACTTCACAATATAGAAGAGAAACATTTCGCCCACCAGTGAAACACAGCTACCTTTGGAGGATGGTAACCACCTATAACAAGAGCACTACACAAGAGATCAGGATGTTAAATGAAGAATAGCTGATCCACCTGAAACTACTAGAGTAGCTAAGTATGAAAAGCATCAAGACTTTATTGGTTGTTAGCCAGGATACCAGGCTAACACCTATTCTTCCAAAGAGTGCCAGGGAATTTTAATGGTCTTAAGCTGTCAGGACATTGGTCTTAGATCTCACTCAAAAGACAGTGCCCCCAGAAGCACAGTGCCCCCTCATACCTGGCTGTGGCATTGCTTTATTTCTGGCAGTATGTGTCACATATACTATACCACTTTACAATTTTTGTGAAGGTTTCCCATCCAAATACAGACTAAATCTGATCCTGCATTGCTTATACCCAACAAGGTAACAGCTCAACTCATGGTACATACCACGAAGAAGTTTTGGGACACTGGAAATGAATTCTAACACTGAATTTTGCTAGGCATTTTTGGGTAGATAAGTTGCTGTGCCTACGTATAGAAAATTTTTGAAAATGCTGTACTCTGTATGAAAACTCTGAAAGACGTTTATGCCACATGAAACTAGGCCTACCAATATATGGGGCAGGGACCTAGCATTTGCACTAGAGTACAGTTATATTTCAGCATTACATTTTACAAAGAGACTTCTTTAGATACTACAGAAAATCCATGTAAGTTAGCACCTACTGCTAGTTAAATTATTAATTTTTAGGTATTGAAAAAACCCAAAGAATATTTTATAAAATCATTATTACTCAGTTCATACCAACAATCATCAAATACCACAGCTGAAAATTTCTCAGAATAAAACCTTACAGGTCCTACCATCCATGTAACAAAAAACACATTTAAATAATATCTTCTCCAATCAACCAGAACAGTACATGCCAGTAACTCCAGAGGTATATTAGCATAAGCTGTATTTGAACAAAGAATCTAAACACATTCCTCTCCGAAAACAAGGCCCTCACCTTACTGCTATTCTCTTTGCATTGTGAAAGAGTGCAGTATAAGTGAAAAATTCAGAAATAAACGCGTTTCAAAAGGAGAGCCGTTTGTCTGAAGAATATCCCTCCTGCTGTGTAACTGCTTAAAAATGCTATGCACTAGAGAGCATACTGTTAACAAGAGTACAAGGGCAGCAAAGGGCAGAATGGAATAAAGCCACTTTCAAAACTTTGGAACAACAGTAGCGGTTGTTCAACGACGAATGGTGGAGCAAAGCCAAGCCATGAGTGACCAAGATAACCTTGGTCCACTGGTGCGGATGGAGTTACGCCTCGTTACACGAGGGAGGAACTTGGCCCAAAGTCTTGGAATATTATGCTCAAAACACGGACTAATTTAATGTTAAGGTTTGGAGCTCTGCTAGTGAGCAATCAATGTACAGCATGCCTCCATTTTACTGAACAATCATGAGTCACTCTGGATTTAGAGAGCACTTAACAGTTTACATATATGCTCGTTAGCTAAAAAGTAACTATTATACACCACTGACTCTGCGACCAGCCCACAAGCCTCAAACAGCAGTGACAAGTAACGTTTCTGTTCCTGTGAAAAGGGGAAGTCGAATTTTACACCAAGAGGTTTATTCTAATGCTGAAATTTTGTAAATTCAGTAACATCCTGTCAACCGATAGTGCCAAAAGCATAGGAATTTCCTTATGTAGCCAACACCCACTGAACACCCAGTCAGTTAACATTCTTCCAAGACCTTTACGTTGGCCATTTAGGACTGTGTCTATCAATTGACTTCTTGGTCTACAATATTCTCTCCCTCCACCCCCCACCCACCCCGGTGCCAAAAACAAAACAAAAACCCCTAATGACTAAATATTACTCCGCTAAACCACAATATAGACACACTTACCTGATAAATTGCCTCATCACAAGCATTCTGCAATCCAAGGTTTATCATGGTGTTCTGTAAGGTGCGGCCCATATAAAATTCCAGAGAGAGATAGTAAACTCTCTGAAACAAAGAAAAATGAAAGCAAATCTTACTGAAACATGTAGAAACAGTCTCCTCAAAAACGTTCAAGATCTGGAAACATTATTTTGGCATCTTCTAAATCCAAGAGTAATAAAACCAGCTTACATCATCAAAAGGACTCAAGTCTTTGTTAAGGTAACACCTTGAGTAGAAAATCCTGATTATTAGCTGATGCCTTGATTTAAAATAAGCACGGCTTTAAAAATTCATAAGCCACTTTGGGCAGGGGGTGAGGGATCCTAACCCACTGATTTCACTTTTTAAAAAAAGGTGTTTTCAGCCTTTAGGATTGTAGCGATAACCCCATGCAGCACTCTCTTCCTGAGTCTGCAGACAGACTGCTTCAGGCCTTATGTGCTGTACATGTAACCAAAGGAAAGGCTGGAAATAGGGCGGATGCTGGGAAAAAAAATTATAAAGTATGCCATGCAACAAGATGGAGGAAAGGCCTAACTACCTCCAACCCTGTGTTCTACACCCTCACTGCTAGTTTTAAACAATTAATGCTCACACAGGGAGAAGAGAGGGGCATGGTAGGTCCAGGGTGGAAGAGGTTGAGTTTTGTTTGAACAAGTGATCAGAACTCCTCCAAGAGCCTTAACCTGTGACCGACAGTTTCATTGCATCAATGGGAGAGGTGCATGTTCAGATCAGGGGCAGCATGTGGCCCTATGTCTATTTATGAAACCGAGTTAAAATGTAAACGAAGCAGACATTTCAAATTAAACCAGGCTTTAGAAACGCCAAACAACTGACCTGACTCTGATGCACAGAGTGCTTTCAAGAGCTACTCCTGCTTCCTGAACAAAACATCTAGATAGAATCTCCCTTGATGCAAATATTCTAAATAATAGAAGTCTTTGTTCCCTGAAATTTAATTTCCTCCAAGGATTATTGTGTTTATTGCAGTAGTGCTAAGAGACTCTAGTCAGGGATCATGGCTCTACTGCGCTAGGTGCCGCACAAATGACTCAAAGAAAGACTTGTTGCCCTGCCCCAGAGAGCTCACAATCTAGGACTGTAACAATATGTAACAGATGGGAGGGAAGGTAACAGTAAAGACAAGTACATTTGCATAAATGGTCACAGTGGTCACAGCTACATGCCACTCGAGCCAATGGCTGCTAGTGATCTGTGGGCATCACAGCAGAGGTTGGGTTTAAGGAGGGATTTAGAAGAGGAGAAGGTGGCAGCTTTGTGAATGTTGACGGGGGGGGGGGGGGTCCCTTCCACATGTAAGCCACAGTGTGGGAAAGAGCGCAAAGGTACCTGTCGAAAAGCAGACATATGAGAAATCATCATTGGCTGAGAAAGGTGGGGTCAGCCTTGTGATAAGTAATTAGACTTGATAGATTGGGAGGGGCTTTCAAATGATGTCACAAACAGGATTACTGTTTAATCCACTAGCAAGCACTGTTCTGTGTTCAATATAAACCAAAGCGGACAAGCAATGACCCTAGAGGAATGTTAAGCCAATTCACTTGAGACTGCTTGAGCTTTTTACTTCAGTCCCACTTCCTTCTCAGAGGAGCCTGAGGGTTCAGAGGATGGACATTTCACACCTGGTCATGCGATACATGAGTTCTCAACCTCCTCCACTACAGTGCTCCTAGTTCCCACAAGTACCTAAAGTCCCTGGGTCTCCATGAAGTACATGTATCTACTCTAGAAAATTTTGAATTACAGGGCCTGGGTTTTCCTAGAAAAAATGCAGTCTGTATGAGCAATGCTGCAGACCACAGGAAGCACTACACAAGTCTCTTGGGATATGACAGTTGTCGATTACCTTTTAAATTTTGATTACACATGTTCTGCACTTTTTGGTTTCTTATTGCCACATTATAAGGATCAGAGTTAAGAAATACAGCCAGGGAGTAAGAAAGGTGTACTTTGGCTTGACTGTCTTCTTCAGTTGAAGTTCAGAGCAATAGAAGAAAGTGAGAGTTATATATAAACAATTGTGAAGGACAGCTAACATGGCACTTTCACAGAGTCATAAAAAGAGGCTCCTTATACTTTTGCAATGGCTCATGTAAAGTATTCCTAAAAGGCTCAAAGGAAGTTTTAAACTCTAGTAGTAAAGCACGTACAGCTTTGAAGTTCTGTCACTGCCAATTAATTTTGCTTTTATTTTGAGCTGACTCTGACCTTTTTGATCCCTTAAACTAATTTACCCTAAAAGGGTTTCCGGATATTTGTTGGTCAGCCAGACCCACTGGACAATACAAAAGGGGGGCAGGAATACACAGGAAGAAACGCTGCAATACAATACAGCAAACACTTTCTTTCCAAGCACTGGATATTGGTGTTTGCAGCCAAGTTTTGTTCAACTAGCAAAACAAGTTAAAGTGGCCTAGTTTGTTTAAACCCAGTTCCTGGAATCAGGGACAAATGAGGAAGCAGACACGTCTCCCCCTAAAAACACCTAGTTCCAGCTGAATGCAAAGCAGGAGCAAGGGGAGATTTAGCAAGGTTTGCTCATGAGGAGTTTAAGATGGGAAAGTAATGTCTCCTCCCAATCTCCAGCATCTAGTCAGGGCTTCCCCATGCCAGACATGAAGTAGCCTCCCCACTCCTGAACCTTGGGAGGGTCTTGAGCATAGGTACGGGACCAAGAGGCGTGGCAGCACCCCCGGCCTAAAGTGGTTGCCGTCCTATACAGGTTGTGCAGTTTGGTTCGATGGCTCTCAGCACCCCCACTATACAAGTTACTCCTGGTCTTGAGTCAGAAGCTACTCACCCTTCCCATAACTTGAGGGATTTATACAGCTATGTCCCCGCTTGGGGACCTGCCCAAGGAAGCGGTCCCAAACTCACAGTGCCTTCCCCCTCCCCACTGTGCCTTGCACACCACTATGCTCCCCTTGGCCCTTAGCTTCCCACCTACTGAGCAGCCCTCCCTGGTGCACATCTGGGGCTTGTGTACCCCTGGTGATCCTGGACTGGGTTCCCTGTACCTGGGGGACCTACCCGCCAGCTGCCAGCAGCCCCAGTGCAGCCCCACCCCCCGCCCTGACATGGGGCCTCCCCAGCTCACCTTGGGGTCCTTCTCGTAGTAATACTGCTGGGTGCGGATCCACCTGCCCACCAGGTGGTCGCGCACAGTATGCGCCAGGGCGAAGTAGTAGTCGCGGGGGGTGGCCACATTGCGGTCCTTGACCAGGGTGAAGTGCAGGTGCCGGTTGAAGCCCTTCTTCAGCTCGGCCACGTTCTCCACGCCCACGATCCCGCGGATGCTGATCTGCTTCCTCTTCTCCTGGTCGGTCAGTGGGCGCGACATCTCCCTGGGCCCGGGGCTGCGGGGGCAGGATGCACGCTCAACACGGGCTCCTCCCCTCCCTGGGGTGCACACAGCCGGCAGGGAAAGGGGGCCCAGGGTGCTTCTCCCCCACCCCACAGGGGCTGGAGACAGGACCCCTCGCCACCCCACTGGGGAAGGGAGGGTGATCCAGGGAGGGGACCCCCCCCGCCTATAAATGGGGGAGCACCCAGGTATAGAAAAGGGTCGCATGCACAGGGCAGGGCTGGATGGTGAGTGGGGACCCTCAGCCCCCTCCAAGGGGTGCACGCAGGGTGGTTTTGGGGGGGCGACCCCCTGCGCCCCTATCCATAAGCGGGGTGGGGGCTGTGGGGCGCGCAGGGGGGCAGGGAGGGGAACCCCTTTCCCGCCCGGGGGGGGAGGCGGGCGGGCCCCAGCGCTCCCCGCAGGACGGGGCGCAGGGGGGCGCCCCCCGGGGAGGGATGCTCAGCGCGGGGCCGGCGGCCACCTACCCGCTCTCGGGGCGGCTGCTCGCGCGTCTGCCGGGGCTCGGGGAGCGGCGCCCGCCGGTATTTATAGCCCGCGGTTGGCTGCGGCCAGCGCCGCTCGCAGCCACTCCCGGCCGGGGCTGGCGGGTTCCTCTCCCGGGGGCGGGGGCCGGCGGCCGGCCCCGCGCTCTGCAAATAGCCTCCTCCCGGGGCCGGCGGCAGCGAAACCCGCCCAGCCGGTGCCTGCAGGGCGCAGCCGCCTGCACAGACCCACCCTGGGCTCTGGGGCGTGTTGGCTGAAGGCCCCCGGGGCTGCAAACGGGGCAGGGCGGCCTGTTTGCAAGGACTTAGCCTCACCTGGGAGCCTGATCTGTGGCTTTGGGGGCTGGATTTGAAGGGGGAAGGCAAAAATAGGGTTTGCAGCCAGCTCAGCTGCAGCAGCCTCGGCTATGGACTTTTGTCTCCCTGTGACATTAACAAACAACTTGCGGCTTTATGAGGCCCTCCCTTCCAGGCGCTCTTTGCAAACGGGTCAGTGCACCGCCTCCCTGGCGCACAGGAAAGTGAATCAGCCCGACGCTGTGGAGGAGCGGAGTGTTTCTTCCAAAACAAGAACTGCCGGCTGGATTATTGCTGACCTGGGCTTCTTGCCAGCGTAGCCAAGCAGGAGAGGAAGGAACAGAGGGGTATAGTTCTGAAGAAGAGCCCGGTGTAGCTGGAAAGTTTGTCTCGCCACCAGAAGCGCTGCAGCAATAAAAGATATTCGCTCACCCACCCTGTCTCTGTAAGAGCCTTGGAAGGGATTTATCTCCATGTTCTGAAATATTAAAAATCAAATCTTCGCCCAGAGCTACAATATAAGGAAAGAAACATCAACGCTCCCTCTTAGCAAAAAGAAAAGGAGTACTTGTGGCACCTTAGAGACTAACCAATTTATTTGAGCGTGAGCTACAGCTCACTTCATCAGATGTTTACCGTGGAAACTGCAGCAGACTTTATATACACACAGATGCATTCCGATGAAGTGAGCTGTAGCTTGCGAAAGCTTATGCTCAAATAAATTGGTTAGTCTCTAAGGTGCCACTGGGCCTCCCATTTCTGTTTATAATTGATCTGCGTCTTTAACTCCCATTTAAATTGATGTGAAAACACTACAAGGCCTGGTTCTTCTTGGTTTATAGATGAACAACATACCCCCATATCTCAGTGTCTGTCCTTGGACCCGTTAACCTTTTACCCCCAGATTATGTATTCCTTACGCCACCCGTTCCTAAACTGAATTTCGTACCTCTTGATAATCTGTACTTTATTGCCTGATAACCAGAAACTTCTATGCTTAAACTCTGTACCGTTTTCTTTTTACTTCAACATCATCTTAAATAAAATTATTATACACCACTCCAGAAATTAGATCTTATCTTGCTTCCAAATATTTGTTGTCTACCTCCATCTTGCCTTGAGGGCAAGTTTCTTGACAAAGAATGAAATTCTACTTCTGCTTTTCTGTTAACCTACAGCTATGTTTGTATTGATTCTCCAGTCCTGTGTATTATTGTAGCCCATCTCAGTAAAGCCAACAAAATCAAAGAAACGAGTGAGAAAAGCAGATGGCTTTCCTCTTCCAGCCAGCCCAAACTGTGGCAGGGTGTGGAGTAAGTTGTCCGTTTCAAGTGCCATACCAAGAACACAGATTTTACATCCTCCATAAAATAAATGCTTTAAGAACAGCTACAAAAATGGTATATAGAAAATGTGAATGAACACATAGTTGCTACACAGTTCGGAGATGTGAAGGCCATTAGTAAAACTAAGCCTGTGTTAATGGTCACCTGCTAACTGCAGTCCCATGTGCTAATTGCCACTAAACTCTTTGGCCCAGTGAGAGTTCCTCCATATTAATCAGAATGTAATGCACCCACCTGGTAAGATGACTGGAAAAATAACTGTGTCCATGGTGTCCATCATGAAGAAGTTTCATGGTTGTCATCTCCCCACACACACACATTTAGCAGGCTAATTTTTCAAATGTTAACCTCTGATTTGGGGTATCTACATTTTTGGGCTCTGTGATGGGGTATTACATGTTACCAGTCTGGGTTCTAGGAAGTGCCACCCTGGTAGAAGGAGAATCCGCACCCCTGCTTTCCATGCTGGATAGGCCAGAATCTGACCAGGACAAATTAAGTGACCATGGAATAGATGCAGCTGGGCTTATTACACTACATTAAAATAATAGGCAGGAAAGAAAAGGGTGGGAGTGTGTCATAAGCAGGAAAGGGAGGATTTTTATTTGGGACTCTGCTAAAGTTTGCAAATGGTAGGCAAACCTTGTTTTATTTGCGGACCTTTCTCACAGCTGGAAGGGAGAGCCCACCCTTTGATAGGCCCCAACTTTAGCTGTTTAAATCTCAGGGGGAATGGCATTTATATTGACATGTTAAGTGGTTAGATGTTTAACTGATGGTCTGAATGCACACATGCAATTTATACATATAGATCAGAGGTTCAATCAGAGGCCGAGCTGAGAGCTATTTGGAAACTTAGCCCAACACATATGGGAATTACATTATGAGATGCTCATTAGGAAAGAAAGAGGTTGCATTCATATTGATTTTTTTAGTTTAAGTCATAAAGTGAAGAAGGAAGGAAGGCTAATGTTTGCAATCAAGCATGCTTATGCTGTCAAATTAATGAAATACACCAGTGCTGAAAGAGGCACTAAATAAAAATAATTGAAACCTAATAGTGTATTTATAGGTTTCAGAGGAACAGCCGTGTTAGTCTGTATTCGCAAAAAGAAAAGGAGTACTTGTGGCACCTTAGAGACTAACCAATTTATTTGAGCATGAGCTTTCGTGAGCTACAGCTCACTTCATCAGATGTTTACCGTGGAAACTGCAGCAGACTTTATATACACACAGAAATCATGAAACAATACCTCCTCCCACCCCACTGTCCTGCTGGTAATAGCTTATCTAAAGTGATCAACAGGTGGGCCATTTCCAGCACAAATCCAGGTTTTCTCACCCTCCACCCCCCCACACAAATTCACTCTCCTGCTGGTGCTAGCCCATCCAAAGTGACAACTCTTTACATAATCAAGTCGGGCTATTTCCTGCATAGATCAAGGTTTTCTCACATCCCCCCCACCCCCATACACACACAAACTCACTCTCCTGCTGGTAATAGCTCATCTAAACTGACCATTCTCCAGGTTTAAATCCAAGTTAAACCAGAACATCTGGGGGGGGGGGGGGTAGGAAAAAACAAGAGGAAACAGGCTACCTTGCATAATGACTTAGCCACTCCCAGTCTCTATTTAAGCCTAAATTAATAGTATCCAATTTGCAAATGAATTCCAATTCAGCAGTTTCTCGCTGGAGTCTGGATTTGAAGTTTTTTTGTTTTAAGATAGCGACCTTCATGTCTGTGATTGCGTGACCAGAGAGATTGAAGTGTTCTCCGACTGGTTTATGAATGTTATAATTCTTGACATCTGATTTGTGTCCATTTATTCTTTTACGTAGAGACTGTCCAGTTTGACCAATGTACATGGCAGAGGGGCATTGCTGGCACATGATGGCATAGATCACATTGGTGGATGTGCAGGTGAACAAGCCTCTGATAGTGTGGCTGATGTTATTAGGCCCTGTGATGGTGTCCCCTGAATAGATATGTGGGCACAATTGGCAACGGGCTTTGTTGCAAGGATAAGTTCCTGGGTTAGTGGTTCTGTTGTGTGGTATGTGGTTGTTGGTGAGTATTTGCTTCAGGTTGCGGGGCTGTCTGTAGGCAAGGACTGGCCTGTCTCCCAAGACTTGTGAGAGTGTTGGGTCATCCTTTAGGATAGGTTGTAGATCCTTAATAATGCGTTGGAGGGGTTTTAGTTGGGGGCTGAAGGTGACGGCTAGTGGCGTTCTGTTATTTTCTTTGTTAGGCCTGTCCTGTAGTAGGTAACTTCTGGGAACTCTTCTGGCTCTATCAATCTGTTTCTTTACTTCTGCAGGTGGGTATTGTAGTTGTAAGAAAGCTTGACAGAGATCTTGTAGGTGTTTGTCTCTGTCTGAGGGGTTGGAGCAAATGCGGTTGTATCGCAGAGCTTGGCTGTAGACGATGGATCGTGTGGTGTGGTCAGGGTGAAAGCTGGAGGCATGCAGGTAGGAATAGCGGTCAGTAGGTTTACGGTATAGGGTGGTGTTTATGTGGCCATTGTTTATTAGCACTGTAGTGTCCAGGAAGTGGATCTCTTGTGTGGACTGGACCAGGCTGAGGTTGGTGGTGGGATGGAAATTGTTGAAATCATGGTGGAATTCCTCAAGGGCTTCTTTTCCATGGGTCCAGATGATGAAGATGTCATCAATATAGCGCAAGTAGAGTAGGGGCTTTAGGGGACGAGAGCTGAGGAAGCGTTGTTCTAAATCAGCCATAAAAATGTTGGCATACTGTGGGGCCATGCGGGTACCCATAGCAGTGCCGCTGATCTGAAGGTATACATTGTCCCCAAATGTGAAATAGTTATGGGTAAGGACAAAGTCACAAAGTTCAGCCACCAGGTTAGCCGTGACATTATCGGGGATAGTGTTCTTGACGGCTTGTAGTCCATCTTTGTGTGGAATGTTGGTGTAGAGGGCTTCTACATCCATAGTAGCCAGGATGGTGTTATCAGGAAGATCACCGATGGATTGAAGTTTCCTCAGGAAGTCAGTGGTGTCTCGAAGGTAGCTGGGAGTGCTGGTAGCGTAGGGCCTGAGGAGGGAGTCTACATAGCCAGACAATCCTGCTGTCAGGGTGCCAATGCCTGAGATGATGGGGCGCCCAGGATTTCCAGGTTTATGGATCTTGGGTAGTAGATAGAATATCCCAGGTCGGGGTTCCAGGGGTGTGTCTGTGCGGATTTGATCTTGTGCTTTTTCAGGAAGTTTCTTGAGCAAATGCTGTAGTTGCTTTTGGTAACTCTCAGTGGGATCATAGGGTAATGGCTTGTAGAAACTCGTGTTGGAGAGCTGCCGAGCAGCCTCTTGTTCATATTCCGACCTATTCATGATGACAACAGCACCTCCTTTGTCAGCCTTTTTGATTATGATGTCAGAGTTGTTTCTGAGGCTGTGGATGGCATTGCGTTCCGCATGGCTGAGGTTATGGGGCAAGTGATGCTGCTTTTCCACAATTTCAGCCCGTGCACGTCGGCGGAAGCACTCTATGTAGAAGTCCAGTCTGCTGTTTCGACCTTCAGGAGGAGTCCATCTAGAATCCCTCTTTCTGTAGTGTTGGCAGGGAGACCTCTGTGGATTAGTATGTTGTTCAGAGGTATTTTGGAAATATTCCTTGAGACGGAGACGTCGAAAATAGGATTCTAGGTCACCACAGAACTGTATCATGTTCGTGGGGGTGGAGGGGCAGAAGGAGAGGCCCCGAGATAGAACAGCTGCTTCTGCTGGGCTGAGAGTATAGTTGGATAGGTTAACAATATTGCTAGGTGGGGTGAGGGAACCATTGCTGTGGCCCCTTGTAGCATGTAGTAGTTTAGAAAGTTTAGTGTTTTTTTTCTTTTGTAGAGAAGCAAAGTGTGCGTTGTAAATGGCTTGTCTAGTTTTAGTAAAATCCAGCCACGAGGAAGTTTGTGTGGAAGGTTGGTTCTTTATGAGAGTATCCATTTTTGAGAGCTCATTCTTAATCTTTCCCTGTTTGCTGTAGAGGATCTTGATCAGGTGATTCCGCAGTTTCTTTGAGAGCGTGAGGCACAAGCTGTCAGCATAGTCTGTGTGGTATGTAGATTGTAATGGATTTTTGACCTTCAGTCCTTTTGGTACGATGTCCATCTGTTTGCATTTGGAAAGGAAGATGACGTCTGTCTGTATCTGTACAAGTTTCTTCATGCAGTTGATAGATTTCCACTCCATACGGCTAAATGCAGTGCCTTGCATAATGACAGGTTTCAGAGGAACAGCCGTGTTAGTCTGTATTCGCAAAAAGAAAAGGAGTACTTGTGGCACCTTAGAGACTAACCAATTTATTTGAGCATGAGCTTTCGTGAGCTACAGCTCACTTCATCAGATGTTTACCGTGGAAACTGCAGCAGACTATATATATATATATATAGGGACACTTGACCACAGAGTGGAATAATCAGAAATGTAACTGTTTGGTAATGCACGGACTCCGTTCAGCCATTAGTCATACATACCAAGGTCCTACCTTTGTTGTTAAAACAGGGAGAACCAAAAACGAAGATTTACACAACTGTTCCGACCTGCTGGAAAACCACAGGTCTTCAAGTGACTTTCTATTTTATAATGGACTACTAGAACAAGTTTAAAAAGCATCAACGAATATGGAGAGGACTTTGTATAAATCATAAGAACGGCCATACTGGGTCAGACCAAAGGTCCATCTAGTCCACTATCCTGTCTTCTGACAGTGGCCAATGCTAGGGGTCCCAGAGGGAATGAACAGAACAGGTAATCATCAAGTGATCCATCCTCTGTTGCCCATTCCCAGCTTCTGGCAAATCATATGAACTTTAAACTGTCCAGTTAAGCAGCTAACAGAGAAGGAGAAACTGCAACTTGAGCAAGCATAACTGCAAAACTGGCCAAGGGATGCACCACAAAGGGGCCCATAGAAAGTGACCTGTGGAAGTTAGTTGCTGACTGGATCAAGCCAGCTTGTGTTCAAGGTATGTAGCATAAATGCGGTACCAACAGTTATGGCCTAAGTTGTCTGACACAAGCTGGTGTGACAAGATGTGTTGCACAAAGAGACTAGAAAATTCCAGTCCCAGTTGCAAGAACTCAAACCTGAAGTTGGTTCTTCCCTGATTGGATGGTGAGAAAGGATGACTCTCCTTGTGGTTGGACATTTTGAATCTTCAGAAGAAGTATGACTCACCATCTGATTGCTTCATGCCAGCACCTCCAAAAAGAGGAATCAAGTTGTACTGCCCAACAGAAACAGGATAAAATGGCCTGTGTTCATCAGCATGTTGCTTCCTGAAAGCCAAGGATAGCTGGAAGGGACAAGATTCATAGTCCTGCCTGTCCTTTGTTCCGCTTCTGTTTGGCAGAGTCATCTCTTGCTGTGAATGATCACTGAGCTGAAGATGGACAGGCTTATTAAAGATCTGGTGATAAATAACACCCACAGGCTTTTTCCTGGATGATGACCCAAATCAGTTAATTTACAACTTCCTAAAACTGAGTAGTTTAACTCAGTTATTAAGGAAGTGTATGTGCTTGTGTATGTGTTTTAAAGCATCTCACGGAGTTACAATATGTGACTTTGTTTTGTAACAAGTTCCAATCAAGACTGATATAAAGTAGCTTTAAAACTGAATAAGTTACTACAGTTAACTAGGTTTATAGAACACTGGTTCTATAATGGTTAATGGTTTCACACTGCCTTTCAAGTTCTAGATGTAGATAGACATGAAAGAAGACCAAGTGTGCAAGCTTTTTGACCTACACTTGGAGTATGTCTACACTATGAAATTAGGTTGAATTTATAGAAGTCGGTTTTGTAGAAAGTGTTTTTATACAGTCGATTGTGTGTCCCCCCACACAAATGCTCTAAGTGCATGTAGTCGATGGAGTGTGTCCACAGTACCGAGGCAACCATCAACTTCCGGAGTGTTGCACTGTGGGTAGCTATCCCATAGTTCCCACAGTCTCCACCGCCCATTTGAATTCTGGGTAGAAATCCCAGTGCCTGATGGGGCTAAAACATTGTTGCAGGTGGTTCTGGGTACATATCGTCAGGCCCCCATTCCCTCCCTCCCTCCGTGAAAGCAAGGGCAGACAATCGTTTTGCGCCTTTTTTCTTGAGTTACCTGTGCAGATGCCATACCACGGCAAGCATGGAGCCCGCTCAGCTAACAGTCACCGTATGTCTCCTGGGTGCTGGCAGACGCGGTACGGCATTGCTACACAGCAGCAGCTCATTGCCTTTTGGCAGCAGACAGTGCAGTGTGACTGGTAGCCTTCATGGATGTAGTCCTGGGTGCTCTTTTAACCGACCTCAGTGAGGTCAGGGGCACCTGGGCAAACATGGGAGTGACTCAGCCAGGTCATTTCCCTTTTAAGTTTCGTCTCATGGCGATTCAGTCCTACCGGCAGTGCACTGTCTTTTAATCTGCAGCCAGCAGAAGACAATGGCCAGCAGTCATACTGCACCGTCTTCTGCCGAGCACCCAGGAGATGACGATGGCTAGCGGCTGTACTGCACAGTCTGCTGCCAGCAAGATGTATAAAGATAGATGAAGTGGATCAAAACAAGAAATAGACCAGATTTGTTTTGTATTCAGTTTCTCCTCCCTCCCTGCATGAAATCAACGGCCTGCTAAACCCAGTTTTGAGTTCTATCCTTGAGGTTTTGAGTTCTGTCCTTGAGGGGGCCATTCTGTTTCTCGCAAAGCCACCCCCTTTGTTGATTTTAATTCCCTGTAAACCAACCCTGTAAGCCGTGTCGTCATTCGCCCCTCCCCCCATCAGGGCAATGGCAGACAATTGTTCCACACCTTTTTTCTGTGCAGACGCCATACCACGGCAAGCATGGAGCCCGCTCAGATCACTTTGGCAATTAGGAGCACATTAAACACCACACGCATTATCCAGCAGTATATGCAGCACCAGAACCTGCCAAAGTGAAACCGGGCGAGTAGGCAACGTCAGCGCGATGACGAGAGTGATGAGGACATGGACACAGACTTCTCTCAAAGCACGGGCCCTGGCAATGTGGGCATCATGGGGCTAATGGGGAAGGTTCATGTGGTGGAATGCCAATTCTGAGCTCAGGAAACAAGCACAGACTGGTGGGACCGCATAGTGTTGCAGGTCTGGGACGATTCCCAGTGGCTGCGAAACTTTCACATGCGTAGGGGCACTTTCATGGAACTTTGTGACTTGCTTTCCCCTGCCCTGAGGTGCAAGAATACCAAGATGAGAGCAGCCCTCACAGCTGAGAAGCAAATGGCAATAGCCCCGTGGAAGCTTGCAATGCCAGACAGCTACTGGTCAGTCGGGAATCAATTTGAAGTGGGCAAATCTCCTGTGGGGGCTGCTGTGATGCAAGCAGCCAATGCAATCAAAGATCTGCTGATATCAAGGGTAGTGACCCTGGGAAATGTGCAGGTCATAGTGGATGGCTTTGCTGCAATAGGATTCCCTAACTGTGGTGGGGCCACAGATGGACCCTATATCCCTATCTTGGCACCGGAGCACCAAGCTGGCAAGTAGATAAACCGCAAGGGGTACTTTTCAGTAGTGCTGCAAGCACTCGTGGATCACAAGGGACGTTTCACCAACATCAACGTGGGATGGCCAGGAAAGGTACATGACGCTCACATCTTCAGGAACTCTGGTCTGTTTCAAAAGCTGCAGGAAGGGACTTTATTCCCAGACCAGAAAATAACCTTTGGGGATGTTGAAATGCCTGTAGTTATCCTTGGGGACCCAGCCTACCCCTTAATGCCATGGCTCATGAAGCCGTACACAGGCAGCCTGGACAGTAGTCAGGAGCTGTTCAACTACAGGCTGAGCAAGTGCAGAATGGTGGTAGAATGTGCATTTGGACGTTTAAAAGCGTGCTGGCGCAGTTTACTGACTCGCTTAGACCTCAGCGAAACCAATATTCCCACTGTTATTACTGCTTGCTGAGTGCTCCACAATATCTGTGAGAGTAAGGGGGAGACGTTTATGGCGGGGTGGGAAGTTAAGGCAAATCACCTGGCTGCTGGTTACGCACAGCCAGACACCAGGATGGTTAGAAGAGCACAGGAGGGCGCAGTGCTCATCAGAGAAGCTTTGAAAATCAGTTTCATGACTGGTCAGGCCACGGTGTGAAAGTTCTGTTTGTTTTTCCTTGATGAAACCCTCCGCCCCTTGGTTCATTCTACTTCCCTGTAAGCTAACCACTCTCCCCTCCTCCCTTTGATCACCACTTGCAGAGGCAATAAAGTCATTGTTGCTTCACATTCATGCATTCTTTATTAATTCATCACACAAATAGGGGGATGACTACCAAGGTAGCCCGGGAGGGGTGGTGGAGGAGAGAAGCACCAGGAGGGGTGGTGGAGGAGGGAAGGACAAGGCCACACAGCACTTTAAAAGTTTAAAACTTTAAAAATTATTGAATGCCAGCCTTCTGTTGCTTGGGCAATCCTCTAGAGTGGAGTGGCCGGGTGGCCAGAGGCCCCCCCAAAGTGTTCTTGGGCATCTGGGTGAGGAGGCTATGGAACTTGGGGAGGAGGGCAGTTGGTTACACAGGGGCTGTAGTGGCGGTCTGTGCTCCAGCTGCCTTTCCTGCAGCTCAACTATACGCTGGAGCATATTCGTTTGATCCTCCAGCAGCCTCAGCATTGAATCCTGCCTCCTCTCATCACGCTGCCACCTTTCAGCTTCAGACCTCTCTTCAGCCCGCCACTTACTCTCTTCAGCCCGCCACCTCTCCTCCCGGTCATTTTGTGCTTTCCTGCACTCTGACATTTTCTGCCTCCATGCATTCATCTGTGCTCTGTCAGTGTGGGAGGACAGCATGAGCTCAGAGAACATTTCATCACGAGTGCGTTTTTTTCACCTTCTAATCTTTGCTAGCCTCTGGGAAGGAGAAGATCCTGTGATCCTTGAAACACATGCAGCTGGTGGAGAAGAAAAAGGGACAGTGGTATTTAAAAAGACACATTTTACAGAACAGTGGGTACACTCTTTTCCCGGTAAACCTTGCTGTTAACATTACTTACATAGCACATGTGCTTTCATTCCAAGGTCACATTTTGCCTCGCCCCAGGGCGTGGCTAGCCCCTGCCCCCTCCACCTCCCAGTGGCTAACAGCAGGGAACATTTCTGTTCAGCCACAGGCAAACAGCCCAGCAGGAACGGGCACCTCTGAATGTCCCCTTAAGAAAAGCACCCTATTTCAACCAGGTGACCATGAATGATATCACTCTCCTGAGGATAACACAGAGAGATAAAGAACGGATATTGTTTGAATGCCAGCAAACATACACTGCAATGCTTTGTTCTACAATGATTCCCGAGTACATGCTACTGGCCTGGAGTGGTAAAGTGTCCTACCATGGTGGATGGAATAAGGCTGCCCTCCCTAGAAACCTTTTGCAAAGGCTTTGGGAGTACATCCAGGAGAGCCGCGAATGCCAGGTCAAATTAATCATTAAACATGCTTGCTTTTAAACCATGTATTGTATTTTAAAAGATACACTCACCAGAGGACCCTTCTCTGCCTGGCGGGTCCGGGAGGCAGCCTTGGGTGGGTTCAGGGGGTACTGTCTCCAGGTCCAGGGTGAGAAACAGTTCCTGGCTGTCGGGAAAACCGGTTTCTCCGCTTGCTTGCTGTGAGCTATCTACAACCTCATCATCATCATCTTCCTTGTCCCCACGACCTGCTTCCTTGTTGCCTCCATCTCCATTGAAGGAATCAAACAACATGGCTGGGGTAGTGGTGGCTGAACCCCCTAAAATGGCATGCAGCTCATCATAGAAGCGGCATGTTTAGGGCTCTGACCCGAAGGGTCGTTCGCCTCTCTGGTTTTCTGGTAGGCTTGCCTCAGCTCCTTAAGTTTCACGCCGCACTGCTTTGGGTCTCTGTTATGGGCTGTGTTCTTCATGCCCTGGGAGATTTTGACAAATGTTTTGGCATTTCGAAAACAGGAACGTAGTTCTGATAGCACGGATTCCTCTCCCCATACAGCGATTAGATCCCGTACCTCCCGTTTGGTCCATGCTGGAGCTCTTTTGCAATTCTGGGACTCCATCATGGTCACCTCTGCTGATGAGCTCTGCATGGTTACCTCTGCTGATGAGCTCTGCATGGTCACCTGCAGCTTGCCACGCTGGCCAAACAGGAAACTGAAATTCAAAAGTTCGCGGGCCTTTTCCTGTCTACCTGGCCAGTGTATCTGAGTTGAGAGCGCTGTCCAGAGCGGTCACAATGGAGTAGTCTGGGATAGCTCATGGAGGCCAATACCATCTAATTGTGTCCACAGAACCCCAAATTCGACCTGGCAAGGCCGATTTCAGCGCTAATCCCCTTTTCGGGGTGGAGTAAGGAAATCGATTTTAAGAGCCCTTTAAGTCAAAAAAAAAAAGGGCTTTGTCGTGTGGACGAGTGCAGGGTTAAATCGATTTAATGCTGCTAAATTCGACCTCAACTCCTAGTGTAGACCAGGGCTCAGTCTATATGGAGACAAGGTGTGTGAGGTACTATCTTTTGTTGTATCTTTTCTGCTGGTGAGAGAGACAAGCTTTTGAGCCACACAGAGCTCTTCTCCAGGTCTGGGAAAGGAACTCCCAGCATCACAGAAAAATGCAAGTTGAAACAGATTGTTTAGCATAAGTAGTTAGCACATTGTAAGGGACCATTCAAGATAGAGTGGCCCATTAACAGCTCTGTAGTCATGGAACAAAAAGAGGGGGTCAGTGGGTTACAGATTGTTGTGAGAAGCCATACATCCAGTGTCTCTGTTCAGCCTATGATTTTTGATGTCTAGCAGAGTAATGAATTTAAGCTCCCAGGCTTGTCTTTTGAAAGTGCTGTGCGGATTTCCTTTGAGATTGAGGGCTGATAGGTAAGATATAGAGTCTATCTAGTGTGTCATAAATGTCAGAGTTTATTTTAGGTAGTTAGGCAGAGCCTCGGGTAAATATTCATTGGGAAATAGGTTAAAAAGGATTGACTACAATAGATCCACTAGGAAGGAGACCTTGGTGAATTGGCATGTAGGTAAACTGGCATGACCCCACTGGCATGTAATCTAGTTTTGGATTGTTTTTCCTCTGTTGTGTTAGCAATACCAGAGATGGAGTTGATAACCAACTGGCACAAATGAGGCCCTATTCTGAATCAAAAATCTATTAAAAAAAGTCCCCTCCCCAAGATTGTAATTGAGAATGTGTTATTTTCTATTGTGATTATGTGATTTGATGCTGAAAACGTGAATGGTTATACCAACCAAATTTCTAGTTTGTTTCAGAGTAACAGCCATGTTAGTCTGTATTCGCAAAAAGAAAAGGAGTACTTGTGGCACCTTAGAGACTAACCAATTTATTAGAGCATAAGCTTTCGTGAGCTACAGCTCACTTCATCAGATGCATATCATGGAAACTGCAGCAGACTTTATATATACACAGAGAATATGAAACAATACCTCCTCCCACCCCACTGTCCTGCTGGTAATAGCTTATCTAAAGTGATCATCAGGTGGGCCATTTCCAGCACAAATCCAGGTTTTCTCACCCTCCACCCCCCCACACAAATTCACTCTCCTGCTGGTGATAGCCCATCCAAAGTGACAATTCTTTACACAATGTGCATGACAATCAAGTTGGGCTATTTCCTGCACAAATCCAGGTTTTCTCATATCCCCCCCACCCCCATACACACACAAACTCACTCTCCTGCTGGTAATAGCTCATCCAAACTGACCACTCTTCAAGTTTAAATCTAAGTTAAACCAGAACATCTGGGGGGGGGGGGTAGGAAAAAACAAGAGGAAACAGGCTACCTTGCATAATGACTTAGCCACTCCCAGTCTCTATTTAAGCCTAAATTAATAGTATCCAATTTGCAAATGAATTCCAATTCAGCAGTTTCTCGCTGGAGTCTGGATTTGAAGTTTTTTTGTTGTAATATTGCAACCTTCATGTCTGTGATTGCGTGACCAGAGAGATTGAAGTGTTCTCCGACTGGTTTATGAATGTTATAATTCTTGACATCTGATTTGTGTCCATTTATTCTTTTATGTAGACACTGTCCAGTTTGACCAATGTACATGGCAGAGGGGCATTGCTGGCACATGATGGCATATATCACATTGGTGGATGTGCAGGTGAATGAGCCTCTGATAGTGTGGCTGATGTTATTAGGCCCTGTGATGGTGTCCCCTGAATAGATATGTGGGCACAATTGGCAACGGGCTTTGTTGCAAGGATAAGTTCCTGGGTTAGTGGTTCTGTTGTGTGGTATGTGGTTGTTGGTGAGTATTTGCTTCAGGTTGCGGGGCTGTCTGTAGGCAAGGACTGGCCTGTCTCCCAAGATTTGTGAGAGTGTTGGGTCGTCCTTCAGGATAGATTGTAGATCCTTAATAATGCGTTGGAGGGGTTTTAGTTGGGGGCTGAAGGTGACGGCTAGTGGCGTTCTGTTATTATCTTTGTTGGGCCTGTCCTGTAGTAGGTGACTTCTGGGTACTCTTCTGGCTCTGTCAATCTGTTTCTTCACTTCCGCAGGTGGGTATTGTAGTTGTAAGAATGCTTGATAGAGATCTTGTAGGTGTTTGTCTCTGTCTGAGGGGTTGGAGCAAATGCGGTTGTATCGCAGAGCTTGGCTGTAGACGATGGATCGTGTGGTGTGGTCAGGGTGAAAGCTGGAGGCATGCAGGTAGGAATAGCGGTCAGTAGGTTTCCGGTATAGGGTGGTGTTTATGTGACCATTGTTTATTAGCACTGTAGTGTCCAGGAAGTGGATCTCTTGTGTGGACTGGACCAGGCTGAGGTTGGTGGTGGGATGGAAATTGTTGAAATCATGGTGGAATTCCTCAAGGGCTTCTTTTCCATGGGTCCAGATGATGAAGATGTCATCAATATAGCGCAGGTAGAGTAGGGGCTTTAGGGGACGAGAGCTGAGGAAGCGTTGTTCTAAATCAGCCATAAAAATGTTGGCATACTGTGGGGCCATGCGGGTACCCATAGCAGTGCCGCTGATCTGAAGGTATACATTGTCCCCAAATGTGAAATAGTTATGGGTAAGGACAAAGTCACAAAGTTCATAAACCAGTCGGAGAACACTTCAATCTCTCTGGTCACGCAATCACATACATGAAGGTCGCTATCTTAAAACAAAAAAACTTCAAATCCAGACTCCAGCGAGAAACTGCTGAATTGGAATTCATTTGCAAATTGGATACTATTAATTTAGGCTTAAATAGAGACTGGGAGTGGCTAAGTCATTATGCAAGGTAGCCTGTTTCCTCTTGTTTTTTCCTACCCCCCCCCCCCCAGATGTTCTGGTTTAACTTGGATTTAAACTTGAAGAGTGGTCAGTTTGGATGAGCTATTACCAGCAGGAGAGTGAGTTTGTGTGTGTATGGGGGTGGGGGGGATGTGAGAAAACCTGGATTTGTGCAGGAAATAGCCCAACTTGATTGTCATGCACATTGTGTAAAGAGTTGTCACTTTGGATGGGCTATCACCAGCAGGAGAGTGAATTTGTGTGGGGGGGTGGAGGGTGAGAAAACCTGGATTTGTGCTGGAAATGGCCCACCTGATGATCACTTTAGATAAGCTATTACCAGCAGGACAGTGGGGTGGGAGGAGGTATTGTTTCATATTCTCTGTGTATATATAAAGTCTGCTGCAGTTTCCATGATATGAAGTTTCCATGAAGTTTTGGGCCCCACACTTCAAGAAGGATGTGGATAAATTGGAGAGAGTCCAGCGAAGGGCAACAAAAATGATTAGGGGTCTGGAACACATGAGTTATGAGGAGAGGCTGAGGGAGCTGGGATTGTTTAGCCTGCAGAAGAGAAGAATGAGGGGGGATTTGATAGCTGCTTTCAACTACCTGAAAGGGGGTTCCAAAGAGGATGGCTCTAGACTGTTCTCAATGGTAGCAGATGACAGAACGAGGAGTAATGGTCTCAAGTTGCAGTGGGGGAGGTTTAGATTGGATATTAGGAAAAACTTTTTCACTAAGAGGGTGGTGAAACACTGGAATGCGTTACCTAGGGAGGTGGTAGAATCTCCTTCCTTAGAGGTTTTTAAGGTCAGGCTTGACAAAGCCCTGGCTGGGATGATTTAACTGGGAATTGGTCCTGCTTCGAGCAGGGGGTTGGACTAGATGACCTTCTGGGGTCCCTTCCAACCCTGATATTCTATGATTCTATGATTCTATATGCATCTGATGAAGTGAGCTGTAGCTCACGAAAGCTTATGCTCTAATAAATTGGTTAGTCTCTAAGGTGCCACAAGTACTCCTTTTCTTTCTAGTTTGTGTTAGCCAAGTCATAGTCCAATACCGTTTTTGCCTTCTGATGTCCTTCGCTATTAGTTAGTATTGTTAAGGCTAGTTAATAAAACATTATACAAGTAAACTCAGCTCTTGGGTCCTTTTCTTTAGTTATGCAATATACATTAAAATAACTTTAAGAAAGGTGGGATGGTCAATCAGTTAAGCAGTTGCTTAGCCCAGGTTTGCTTTATACCCTATCTTTTTTACATAGGGAAATAGGAATCCAGGAGGGTATGTTCTCTGTGTGTTTAGTGAACAATGTGAAAACTGCACACACCTGAGTAGGAACGAGACGGACATGTCTAAAACTAACCCTTCTCATTTAAAAAAGAGCAAATTAAAGGATTATTTTGTAAAGGGAAGCTTAGGCACTATTTGTTCATCAGTAGATGCTAACTCCAGACAGAAGAGAGGCTCACTGATTATAAATGGTATTTAGATGTCAAGGAGAGTGTGCCCTTTAGTTTGCAACATTATCTTAAATCCATAGTAAGCAATTATGCACTAAGGTCTGACCGTCAGTTGCAATGTTACTTTTGGTCAGAAAGGAAGTAAGTAGCTTTTATTTACATATGTTGAATGAGGAAGTTGAAATTAAGTACATGGATGTTTAAAATGGTCTTAAAAGAGCAATAGGTTGGAGGTAGAATCTGTCATTCTGGTGAGTGGATGGTTATAATTTATTACATCAGTGATTCTGTACGTAGATTTTTCCTGCTGCGTAAAGTAATGAAGCTACTCCAGCAAGAAGGACCAAACAGATCTAATTTGCTCCATGCTATTCACACTCAGAGGCTACCACTGCCAAAATGCTAAGAAAATTAAGCAAGCAGCCTGCTTAGAGACAAATCAGTCTTAGTCCTTCTGGAATCCTTGCATGCTCAGATTGCTGATGAAGGCTTCCATTACATCTGTTGAGGAAAAGCTAGAAACTGGTGAAACAAGTGGCATCTGTAGCAGGTTTGGGGACCCGATCCTGTGCTGAAAGATTTGAACACTCTGAGCTCTAATTGCAGTGCCCACTGAGGGAGCTGAGCACTTCATGGAGTCACGTCCACCTGTGATAAAGTTATGGATGGATGCAGCAGAATTAAAATTGTAGGTGTACAAGGAACACACACTAAAGAGCTCTAAGAACTATAAAGGCTGAAGAAAGGACACAGGCCCAAAGTGAGGTTACACAGGTTACTGGAAACTCCTCACACCTCTCCTACCAAAATGCAGAATGTCTGACTACTTAGAGATTTCAAAGAGCGGTGAATCTATGGATCCTACTATTTTAACTGCTTGAAGTCTGGATCTTATCCTCAACTTCTGCAAGATGCTGCTGTATTTATAAACATGCACCCATTGTACTCAAGCCTCTGGGTATTTTTAAATTCTTAAGTATGATTAGATTCACAATCAATCTGTGAGAGCATACCACTTCCTTTCACAAGGAAATAAACATACCATCTGAAAGAGGGGAAGATGTGTAAACAAAGACACAAAATGGCCACAGTAGAGTCTCAGCAGCTTGCCTCTGCCAAATGTAAAGGACCAGCCCACAGAAAGCCATGCTGGGAAAAGTTCTTATAAGAGGGCAGGGCAACCCTACACTGAGTGATGAGAATTGGTAGAGACTTGGGAGTCAGAAAACAAGATGCTCATGAGGAATGGGATATTTCTGTGTGTTTAATTTCCCCACTATATCTCATGATGCTGGCCACAAGGCAATAATATGGGCAGAGCTGGTGAGAAACTGAAATTTCTGTTCTACAAGACATTCTGAATTCCCACACACACACCCCCCCCAATTGGAATGAAAAGCTGAAATTTCAAAATGTCCCATGGAATGGGAATTCTGAAAAATTTAGATGCAGAACTATCAAAATGTTTTATTTCAATAACATTGAACCATAATATAAAATATTTAAGGGAACATATTACACATCATGCACTATATAGAAATATTAAAATTCCAAACAAGCTGAATCAAAATGATAGTGAAGACAAAATGTTTCAACATTAACAGACCAAGAAAGTTGAAAACAATTTGTTTCAACTTTTTCCCACTGAAAATTTCATTGACATTGACGCGTTCCCACGAAATGTTTCAGTTTCAACTAAACTGCATTTCCCGATGGAAAGCTGTTCCATTGAAAAGTGCTCAACAGCTCTAAATATGAGAGATCAATCTGTTGTACTTAACAAATCTGAGTTCGGTCACTGAGGGTGTAATTTATACACACACTGATTGATCTGCTGGCAATCTGACTGAGCCCTGCACTACACCCAGTTAACTGCCATTGCCTTTCTGTAGGAGCACTGTAACAGACCTGGAAAGGCTCGGTTTAACATTGCTTTAGTGGTATCTTTATAAGCAGCCCCTTCACTGAGGTAAAAAAAAAAAAAATTTTAGGTCTGTTCCCAAGAACAGGAGACGATTGGCCATGAGAGAATGAAGTTCCTAAGTGGAAGAATCACTCAGTTTGCTTTCTTTTTTGGAACAGTATGAATTTTTGAAATACGTGATTGTCTTGTCCCCCACACTGAAACAACTAGCTATAACAGTCACACCATATACTGTCAATAAACAATCCAGGTATGGATGGAAACGTGTTTCAAACTTCCAGGGAGACTGAGGAAGACAGAGAACTAACGGCATGGATCAGTTACAGCCAGAGAAGCTTATAAAGTCTGAGACAAAGGGATGCCCAAGTCTATATCTGACAGGGAAATGAGTGTGGTGGGGCTTGCACCCTCCTGCAGAAACAGGGATGGGTCTGTGGGGTGGAAACGTGTGGCGTTCCCCTTGTGGAGCGTCCCCTTCTGGGATTCCATCAGGGGGCTGGTGGGGTTTGATGACTGCAGACGAAACAGAGGCTTCATCCTCCAAACCGGGCAGACTGTCTCACCACTGGGGCTTAGGCAGTCATGTCTAGTGGTCAGAGCTGGAGTCAGCGCCGTAGGTCAAAGCCAGGGTCAGGCTTCCAAGAGTGAGCCGAGAGGCAGATCTGTCACTACGGCAGACCGGGAAGTCCGCCTTGTTACACAAACACTTCCTGGAACATCTCCTGGGCTTCAAGCAGGGACCGTGAGGGAAGCTGTCAGTCTGGCCTTGTGATGAGGCAGTACTCCCTGTGGTAATTATTTCCACAGGGTCTATGTAGTAATGCACACAGGCCTTCCACAGCTGCCAGCTAGCGGCCCAGAAGCGTTGGGTGTCCTGCAGGCCCAAGTTCCAGTCCCATCCCTGCACAACCTCAAACAGATTCCACCTCAAATCTAGGCCAGAACCACTGGCATGGAGGCTTCTGCAATAGTCCCTGCCTGGTACGTTCCCACCCCACAACACTCAGATCCCTGGGAGGGCTGTGGAGAAGTTAACATTCCTTGCCATGGTGATGGTGCAGGGGGGTGGGAATTATCTGCGTAGAACAACTAGCCCACCTCATATACAGATTCCTGGGCTTGAGAAGCATCCTTCAGTGGGTCAGAAATGGGAGAGGGAGGGATAATGCCCTGGAGGTAGCCATGTAGGAGGGGACAGAATTGCCTATAGAGTCTGGGGGAATGATTACCTACCCCCCTCCCCCCCGTTAGAACCTGTTTAACAAGAGCCACACTCAGATGCCATGAATGGTTTTTCCAAGTATTTGTTGCCAAACCCAGAGCACACATATAAATAATATCCTTAGCCAGTGTGATGCTGGCAAACCAGGTGCCAGCTCATGCCAAGGCCCCTAGGTCTCAACTGAACATGGAAAAATACTTAGCTGAACCCAGTCTGACTCACCTGTTTTAGAATGAGAAGACTGTGTTTTAGACTTTTTGAAATTCTTGTAAGGCGCTGCATGCATTAATCTCGTAATATCTGTATCCCATATTGTAAGATAATATTTAAGTGTTTGCATTGTAATCCTCTGTAACCGTGTAAATCACCAAACATGAGAAAGACATTGACGAGTGTGAAATTCTGCCCAACAGAGAAGTCCCATCAACACTAGATGAACTATTATGGAACACAAAAGAGGACAAATGACTGCTGATTATTCTTCCCTTCCCCTTGGAGATGGGAGGACTTCACTTGCAAGATTCATCAGCTGAGAAGCACCAGGAGGGAATGGGATAAAAACCCCTAACAAGAAGAAACACTATCTCTATGCTGCTTGGCTGCTTGAAGGCAAAGTTTTGTAGACATAAGTAAGAGAACTTTGTAGGCAACTTTGTAACCTGGGTTAGCCCTAAGGTACAGATAGAGGTTGCTTATTCTAGAAGCTTTTATTACATTTTGAAACGTAAGATTGTAACTCATTTGTGTATGTATGTTACCTGCTGTCACCTTGTAAAAAACTCTCCATTTCCTTTTTCTAGTTAATAAATCTTTAGCTTGTTTATTATAGGATTGGCTACAAGTGTTGTCTTTGGTGTGAGATCTAAGGTGCAATTGACCTGGGGTAAGTGTCTGGTCCTTTGGGACCAGGAGTAACCTAAATATTGTGTATGGGACCATCTATCACAAAGGTAGGCTTATCTGGGTGATGAGATGGGTGTGCTGATCTAAGGGGACTGTCTGTGACTCCATGGTTAGGCTGTTATAGTGCATGAGGAGGTTACACTTAACAAATTGTTGGTGAAAACAAAGGCCAGGTCTACACTACAGACTTAGATCAGTATAACTCAAGGATATGAGAAATCCAAACCTCTGCTCGGTGTCTAACCCCCAGTGTAGACAGCACTGTGTCAATGGGAGAGCTTCTCCTGTCAACATAGCTACTGCCTCTCATGGAGGTGGATTAACTATGCTGAGGGGCGAAACTCTCCTGTTGGTGTAGGCGTGTCTTCACTTAAGCGCTCCAGGCGTGCAGCTGCTCTGATGCAGCATTTTAAGTGTAGACCTGCCCTGAGTACAGAACTCACAACCAGGCCGGGGTTTGTGCCCTGCTTCTGAACAGTCTGTCCTGAGGCTGGTGCACATAGTCCTCAGTCACCGCAGGGCAACTTGACAGCCAGGTAAATCAACTGAATTATTTCTAAATCTAACCCCAGCTAAGAAAAGAGAGTTGCCAGCCAAGAAACTGACACCTGATCCTCCACTCCCCTGTAGACTGTGCTGCAGATTGAGAGAGAATTTAAACCAGTCATTATACTTTGACATGGCTGCTTCATAGTTTACTCACGTGATTTCAACTCCAAGGTTTGCACATTGCATTGATTGTTGTACTGAAAAATAATTAGAATTGCTATACTGTTGCCTGTAGGACAAAAATCTGTGAAAAGTAACATTCGTGTTTTCAAGCCAATGAATTAAATCATTAGTGATTGGCTTAGATTTGCTTTCTGATTGTCTCACTGGCAGTAAGAAGGTTAAACAGATATCTTGAGTCCTGGTAAGTTTTCCCTTTTGAAAGGATAAACATAATTCAGAGACGTTAATGCAATTAATACAGCCCCTTTCTGTGATAGCTGTTTTCTTTAGTGC
This sequence comes from Lepidochelys kempii, assembly GCF_965140285.1. Lineage (NCBI taxonomy): Eukaryota > Metazoa > Chordata > Testudines > Cheloniidae > Lepidochelys > Lepidochelys kempii. Next base: position 127,787,572 of record NC_136385.1, on the reverse strand, counting down.
TGGACTCTGATCCCATAATGTGCTCAGATATTAAAATTAACTTTAAATGTAATTTAAATGTTCTAACATTAAATTTAAACTTGCATTATAAACTTTAAAAACATCATATATATCACAGACTCCTCTTACACTTTACCATCAATGTAATGGGAGTCCTATCTCTAGTCATATCCTCCTGACATAGTTTGGCATATATCCTTTATTGCACTCACATAAGAAATCTTCTTTCCTGTTTAACTTTAAGCTTTTAACTTTGCTATTACAGTATTTAAACTTGAGTGGTTATCTGTCAACTGTCAACACTGTGTTTGTACAGCGCTTTTCACAATGGGCCCCTGACTTTTGATCAGGTTTCCTAGGCACTACCATAATATAAACAATTAATTATTAGAATAATAAATCCGATGTTAGCACAGCCAGTGCAATTAGATAGCACTGTCTAGCAGTGTGTCCAGCGCAATCTGCCAGTCACTCTTAAAAATATGGAGCCTCAGAGTATTAAAGGTTGTACATGGAGTATACCTACTGCTGCTGACACCCAAGGCATTACTAAGAGAGCAAAAGGGACTTGCTGTGGTGAACTAGGGCTTTTTGGGGTGCCGTATAATGGAGGCAGCTTTCTACTCAGCCAAGCTGAGAATCACTTGAGTCTAAGCTGCATAAGTCAGGAGAAAAGCTTCTTCTGTTCTTGCAGTTTTGGACAAAGTAAAAGTAACTAACTACACAGAGGAGACGTGAACTCAGACTATGAGCTGCATTCCGACTTTGCATTCTCAGACTGGGGGGCTTCCAGCTTGGCCTGGCATGGCCATGGTCCATGTTCGGGCAGCACTGAGAGCTGACCTAAGATATGCTACTGCAGTGACACAGAATCACCAGCAATGCTGTTGCTAGCCCCTTGGGGACCCTAAGCAGGAATATTTCCCCTCCCCCCCACAACACATACTGATTAATAGAGGGGCCCCTTGGAGCTGCTCAGGGCCCCTAAGCAATTGCTTACTCGGCTTATGCCTAGCGCCAGCTCTGATCACCAGGGCATAATAACGGCTTGGTTATTTTTCCTCCTACCTGCAGTAGAACCCACAGGGGGCGCATCAATGGGGGCTCCCAACGTAGAGGGGAGGGAGGTGCATAGAAGCAGGGCAGGATTGAATTTCCCCTTATGAGCCCAGTCCTTGCAGTCCCTCCCCACTGAGGCAAAGCTTCCGCTGAAATCAAGGAGAGTTTGCCCGAGGAAAGTATGATATAGCATCTGACTAGCCACAGAGGAGAAGTTTTCATTTGAACCAAGTGTTTCAGAAATGAGCGGCCACTGATTTTGGTGCCCAACGTGAGAAGTTGGAGCTTGATTTTTAGAGGCACTGGGCACCCAGAACTCCAGATGACATCAGTCGGAGCTGCATATGGCCAGCATCTCTGAAAGTGAGACGCATAATGACTCAACTTGGACACCCAAAGACTGAGGAACCCAAAATCACGGTCCTCTGCTGAAAACCTGGCAGCTGATGTTTGTGTTGCTTGTGTGAGAATTAAAATCCAGAGGCCTGGGAACACACTGGCCTAAAAACCTGTTATGAATACACTTTAAATACATAATAATTTGCTCTTGGTAATGCTAGGTGTTATTTGGTTGGGTTTTTTTTGTTCTTTAGCCTCTTTTCTTACATAAATAGTGATGGGTAAGTGGGTTCCTTCCATTCAAACAGATGGTTTATTTATGAGCATAATTATTACTTAGTGAAAAGCCCGATTTGACATGTGTTCTGCAATCCAGGACACTGGTTTTCTCCTTTATTCTTCCTCCTCTAACAAACAGGCTCATTCTGATTATTAAGCGCTTTTGTACAGGTTCTCTCTTGCTATACCTCAGCTTGGATTTGTTTATTTTGGGTGGGACCGCTGCCTTTTGACCTAGTTCTGATAACTGTAGCCTGCAGTTGTTCTAAAGCTGGAAGCGGGACACATAGGACCCAAATCTGAACAGGAGGAAGCAGGGTTGGACTGCCACAATTTAGTGATGATCTGAGTTTGTGATCTTGTGTCACTTAAAAAAAAAAAAAAAAAAAAAAGCTCTTAAGCAATGTAGGTGAGCTGCTTGGATTTGGGTGTGACTGTCGCTGCCGGGAATCACCTGCTGCACTGATCTTAGATTTTGTCGTTTGTTAGTCAGCCTTCAGGGGAGTTTGCTGAGTAAGAGCTCTGAACAGCTGGCAGATTACTCCATCCAACTCTGTACTTTAAGCCCCAGGCATCTAGGCTGTCTCAGCAGGCCACCAGGTTTATCATAGGTAGTGCAGTAGCAACACCCATTGTTAAGATCAATTAGCACTTTCTAGTTTAAAAGAAAAAAGAACAGGAGGACTTGTGGCACCTTAGAGACTAACCAATTTATTTGAGCATCAGCTTTTGTGAGCTACAGCTCACTTCATCGGATTAGTCACTAAGGCGCCAGAAGTCCTCCTTTTCTTTTTGCGAATACAGACTAACACGGCTGCTATTCTGAAACCTTTCTAGTTTAGTCGCTGTGACATATATGAGACCCCCGGAAGCACGGATCTTCCACAGACTGTTCTACTGAGATGTGCCACACGCGATCAGCCCATGGGATATTCATAGTCTTTGGTGGTTAGAGTCCTACTGTGCTCTGTGAAAGCTGGCTGGCCACTGATAAGCCTGTCCTAGCCCATACCACAGGACAGAATGGCAGGTACTAGACACAAGTCAAACCTGCTGGGATCAGGGCAGTGAATTGCAGGATGACTGCAAGGCTAGATCTGAAGAGGTCTGAAGCGGGAGGGCAGGTATATTACCCCTGTGTCTGGCCATCTTCTCAGTGTTCCACCAAGGGGGTCATGTGGGGGTCTCTGCCGAAAGCTAAGAACTAGCTCAGGAGTGGCCAACCTGAGCCTGAGAAGGAGCCAGAATTTACCAATGTACATTGCCAAAGAGCCACAGTAACACATCAGCAGCCCCTCATCAGCTCCCCTCCACCCCCGCTCCCAGCAGCGCCTCCCACTCCCTCCCCACACCTCCCGATCAGCTGTTTCGTGGCGTGTAGGAGTCTCGGGGATGGGGGGAGGGAGAGGAGCTAGGGCACGGCAGGCTCAGGGGAGGGGGCAGGAAGGGGTGGAGTGGGGGCAGAGCCAGGGGTGGAGCAGTGAGCGCCCCCCCCAGCACATTGGAAAGCTGGCCCCTGTAGCTCCAGCCCCGGAGTCGGTGCCTAGACAAGGAGCCGCCTAGTAACTTCTGAAGAGCCGCACGTGGCTCCGGAGACACAGGTTGGCCACCCCTGAACTAGCTGATCATCATGGTTATTGTGAGATGTTTGTATGGGAAACAATTTTAGAGTGAGGTAACATATAGACTGGGTTTCAGAGGGGCAGCCATGTTAGTCCATATCAGCAAAAACAACGAGGAGTCCTTGTGGCACCTTAGAGACTAACGAATTTATTTGGGCATAAGCTTTCGTGGGCTAAACCCCACTTCATCGGATGCATGGAGTGGAAAATACAGAGGCAGGTATAAATACACAGCACATGAAAAGACGGGAGTTGCCTTACCAAGTGGAGGGTCAGTGCTAACGAGCCAATTCAATTAAGGTGGAAGTGGGCTAGTGTGCTCCCAAACTGTTGGGCGTAAAACCTGCTGCCACCTGGTGAGCGGGAGTCTAAGAGCCGACCCAAGCGACAGGAGGACAATAGACAGCAATGGAGTCGGCCTGTGCTTACTGTCTGCACTAGATGCAGGCTGGAGATTTACAAAGTGCCACACTGTGGGGTGTGTGAATTGCAGAGGGCTAGGGCATGGCTCACGGAGCACCGGAGCGGAGTGCCTGTGTTTGCCAGCAGCCGGTGGCAGTGGGGCACGGTTCCCCTGGTGGGCACAGAGAGGGCTCCCTCTTGCTGTGAACGTGTGATAGAGACTCATCCCGGACGCCTTTGATCCCTGACTGATCTTGAAATTCCTTTCTGTATTGTCGTATCTATGTTACGATAAGCCAAGCTGCTTAAGGAAACGCTATCATGCAAAAAAAGGGAGAAACTTGCTCTAAAACACTTTTTAAAATAGTCCTGGCAGTTGTTGTAAGTTAGCGTGAGTGTTTGACCTAGGTTCTAGGGGCTCTTTGTAATATGTATCTTGCGGCAAACAAGAAAACCGCAAAAGAACAAAACCAAGCTTGAAATAACAGATTCTTAGGGGATTTTCGGTACACATAATCATCAGATTATCCATATTAATGTGGGGGAGATGTTGGGAAATGTATTGACACAAATAGCTTATGTCAACAATTGGAACCCCAGCTCTGGACAGCCACACATAGACATGAGACTAAGAGACAACCTCAGTATCATCACTGGACATGTGCAGGAAAAGGTATAAATTAAGGTGTAAGTCCAACCTCTAATGGGCATATCTGGGTGACAGGCTGGTGGAAGCCTGGATCGTTACATCTCACTTGTGACCTTCTCTGCTTACTCTTCTTTCCATCCTCTCCCTCTCTGATAGATCTAATGGTCTCCAGGAGGTTCTGAGTATGCACAACGCAGGGGATTGTTTTGCTTAACTTATTTTGCTTTTCTATGATTGCTATTATACATGCATGTATTTAAGTACTAAAGAAGTCCTCATGTCTTTTGTGATCAATCTCATCTCCTGTAATAAACTTATGTAGCCACCTGAGTAAAATAACCGGTTATTAGTGACCTGTGAATTTTGCACTCCAAATTAATCAAAGGCTACAAGTGGTATCATGAACAGGATTGGTGAGACATGCAGTAGGGATTGTCATGGTTTCAAAGGTCACAACTTTGACCAGGGATGAGGAAGATTTTCCAGGCAAAAAATATCTGGTTTGTCTCCTCAGCCCGTGTAATAATTGGAAAATAATTTGCAGAACTGCAGTGCAGTGAAAAGGAAGTACAGACACTTCCTCTTTTTGCATTCCTCTCTCTAATGTGAGACGACAGGAAGAGTAAAACTCCTCTATGTTGTTCTGGTCTAAACATGGCTGATGGCATGAAAAGACAGCAAAGGTAGAATTCCTCCCTGTGGTTCCAGTTTAAGACGGCTGATGCCCCATGTGTAAAGTGGGAAGGTGGGAGAAAATCCAGAAACTGGATGCTCCCTGCTGTCAGCCGGGAGACAAAAAAATTCCCCTGGATCTGTGCTGACCACAAGGGGCCATAAACAGGAAAGGAAAACAGTGTTTGGGCACTTTCTCTGTTATAAGCACAGAGATGCAAAATTCCTCTGGTTCTGTTCCAGCTGCAGACTGCTGAAGGCCTCGTGGGCACACCCAGGTATTTCACTTAAGGCAGAAGGAAAACAGCAGCGGGATACTCCGTGCTTGGTTAAATTGCAGTGAGTAAGGTGGGGATGCCCTCAGCTGCTGTTGCTGTTGTGGTATGTTCAGAATGGCTGACACTCAGCTAGATGACCTTAAAGCTTTGGAAACATATTATATTTCTACCCAAGAGGTTGGGCTTCCTACCTTGGAGGATGTAGTTAACTGCTCCGAATGCTGGATATTTGTGTGTTTTGTTTACCACAGAGGTGAAGAAAAAGAACAAAGCCAGGAACTTAAAAAAGGGAATTAAATGGGCTTTTAAAGATTCCACTAAACAAAGGCGGATTAAGATCTCCTGGGTCCCTGGGCCACAGCAGGTGGGGACGCCCCGGCGCTGGAACCATGGCCCTGCCCCACCCCTTCCACCTGCAGCCCTGCCCACGGCCCCACCCTGGTCTGCCTCCTACACCCTTGTTGCACCCACGGCCCTGCCCCCATTCCACTCCTTTCCACTGTGGTCCTGCCCCCATTTTACCCACAGTCCCACCCCATTCTGCCCCCCCATTTGCTCCTTTCTCCCCCGCACACTGTGGCCCCAAGACCAGAGAAGCTCTGTCCCTCCGCCATGGCCCCAGGGCCCCAGTGGGGAGTGAGAGCTCCTCCAGCCCTGAGGCTATGGCAGGGAGCGAGAACTCCTGCAGTCCCAGGGCTGCAGCTGGGGTCCGGGCACTGGGGATTCCCCCGGCCCACCCACCTGTGGATTCTGCTGAGCGCTGGGGTCCGGGTGCTGGGGCTTCCCCTGCCCACCCCGTGGCTTCTGCTGGGGTCCAGGCACTGGGGCTTCCCCGACCCCATGATTCCGCTGGGGACCGGGATCGGGGTGCTGGGGCTTCCCCTGTCAACCCTGTGGCTTCTGCCAGGGCTCTGGGCTTCCGCTGCCCGTGGCAGATTTCTGCTGGGGGGCCCATTTTTCCAGCCCCACCCCCCAATTAGCTGGAGCCCCTGGGCATGGGCCCCATGGGCCTATTGGCTAATCCACCGCTGCACTCATGCCACTGTACCGCCGCAGCTGTGCCGCTGTAAGGTCTCCCGTGTAGCTGCTCTGCCAGAAGGACGGCACTCTCCTGCTGGCAGAATTAACCCCCCCCCATGACTTTGAGCGGCGTTCGCTGTGTCAGCAGGTGCTGGAATTAGGGGTGCTGCTGTGCCCCCTGGCACCTTGACGTGGTTTCCATCATATCCGGGGTTTACCGTTTGGTTCCATGGCTCTCAGCACCCCCGCTAGACAAATTGTTCCAGCCTCCCTGTGAGCAGGCGAGCCTCTCCTGCTGACATAGGGCTGTCCACACCAGCCCTTTTGCTGGTGAAACTTATGTCGGTCGGGGGGGGGGTGTTTTTTTTCAAAAGTGGTCATGCAGACAAAGCCTAAGAACCTGTTTGCCCTAATAATTAAAGTGTGAGATAATTGTAAAGGTGAGATTAATTTATCTTGTTAAAATGAAGATATTATTCAAGTAATTCTCAGAATAATTTAAAGTTAAAGGTATTAAGTCCTCAATTACAAAGCAATCATCAGAATTCCTGTGTGATCCGCAGGTCCACTGGAAGATAAATATGAAATTAAAGAATTAGAGTTATCTTATGTTTGGTTGAGGAAATATGTAGGTGGTGTAAATGTAGCTGTTCTGCCAGGTGGAGTCAGCAGCCACAGGGGCCGGGTTCAATATTCAGGGGTCCCTCTTAACAATATAACACAGAACCGGCTCAAGCCCCTACCCCGTAGCTGGGAAAATTAAACCCCACTCTTGGGCACCTTTAAGGCTTGCTCTACATTAGCACTTTTGTTGGTAAAACTTTTGTCGCTTAGGGGTGTGAAAAAACCACCCCCCTGAGCGACATCAGTTTCACTGACAAAAGTGCCGGCCTGGCCAGCGTTGTGTTGGCGGGAGACGTTCTCCCGACGACAAGCTACCGCCGCTCATGGGGGGGTGGTGGTTTAATTATGCTGGTGAGAGAGCTCTTGCCCGTCGGCATAGAGCGGCTACACAGGAAACCTTACAGCAGTGTCACTCTAGTTGTACCGCTGTGAGGTTTGTAGTGTAGACATAGCTTAAGAGGCAACCCAGCTCTGTGTGCTGGAAACCGAGGCAGAGGAAGTGTGTTCGTGTAAATACAGTCCGGTCCTGAAGCCTCTTTCCCCCGCAGTTCATTGCTAGCTGTCAGGGGAGAGCTCCTTCAGACCTTGTGGCACCTTAGAGACTAACCAATTTATCTGAGCATACTAACACGGCCGTTACTCTGAAACCTTCAGACCTTGCTTCCACAAAGAAAGGCCGTGACAAGGAAGGAGAAGAAAAGCCTTGAAAATAATAAGTAACAAGCCCGGAAGGAATGAAGTAGGGAGGATGTCTGGTTCACAGAATAACTAATGAGATCGGGAGAAATTTCTACAGAGGCGGCCTCTGGCGGATAGGGATGATTGCAGATAATTTGAAATAAAACTAGGCACTTCCCAACCCCCACCCCCATGTTAAAGCCGATCAGCAGTTCTCAAACTTCATGCACTGCAACCCCCCTGTGGCAACAAAAATTACTACAGGACCTCATGCCACAGGGGGCCCCCAGGAAGCTAACTTGCTCCGGCTTCAGTTTCAGCCCCCCGCGGCAGGGCTCAGGCTTTGGCAGGGCTGACATTAGACTCACTGGGGCCCAGGGCAGAAAGCCACATGCCGGGGCTCGGGGTTCGGCTTTCTGCCCTGGGCCCCTGTAAGGTCTGAGGCCATATTAGGAGAGCAGCAGCCATGAGCCAAGAAGCAGAAAGTCGCATCCTCTGTGCAATATCGGGCTGTTCAGAAGGAGATCCTGTCCTAATAGTACCCACCATCACCAGATAAAGAAACAGATCTTAAGATGTTTAAACAAAACTCTGTCTGATAGCATTCTGTCTGGCAAGGAATCACTTATCAACAGTTGTGGGTGTGGAATCTATTCATTTTTATTGTTTTGTCTTTATGGTCCCTACTTCTCTAGTCATCTGGATCCCCCACTGAGCCACCCACACCCAGATTGCCCCACACAGAAGCCTCTCAACCCACACCTGGACCCCTCTCCCCCCACTAAGCCCCTCCACACTTGGATCCTGCCGGGCTGAGCCTGCCTGCCCACACCTGGTGCACCTGGCACAGAGGGGCAGGGCCCTGGGGTGTTTCTGGGGCAGGCCCGGTCCTTGCGCTGTGTCAGGGTTGGGTGCAGCCCCACCGCTGAGTCCATGTCCTGGGGGGGAGCTGCACAGTGATCCCCCACCTCTGTGCAGCCAGTGGCCTGTGTTCCTCAACCATGGAGGGCGGGTGAACCCCCACTTTGGGGAGGCTAGCCCGTTGGCTGCGCCCCTTCCGCCCGAGGCCCTGCCCCCTGCATGCTGGTGCCCTAAACCTCCTTCTCCCACAGAAGAGGAAGAGCCCTGAGCATCCCATCCCCCGTGGCCTGCCCACCCCAGCCATGCTGGGCTGCCCCCCTCTTCAAGTGCCAGTCTGGTCCCAGTCATGCTGGACTGAGCTGCCAGCCCCCCTGGATGGGCCGAGCGCTGGGCCGAGCCACCCCCTAGACAGGCCAAGTGTCAGGCCAAGCCGCTCCGCGGCTGAGCAGCCAGCACCCGCCCCGAGCACCGGGCCCAGCTGCCAGCCCCCCTGAGCCAGGATGTCAGGTCAAACCGCCCCCTGGACGGACCAAGCGCCGGGCCAAGCTGCTGGCCATGGCCCGGTGGCCATGGCCCTGATGAGCGCCAGGCCAGCCCCAGCCACACCAGGCCGAGCTGCCGGCCCCCCCCACTCCCAGCCAGCCATGCCCGGCCAGCCTCCCACCTGTGCCCTGCCAGCCCAGCGCCTGGCCAAGCGAGCTGCCTCACTCTCCCGCCCACTGCTGCCTTGCTATGTTCCCTCCTCACTCCCCAGGGCCCAAGAAGGAGGGACAAGGTGAGCAGCGGCAGGCAGGCAGCAGCAGACAGTGGGGGCTCAGGGAAGGGGAAGGGACTGGGCCACCACGGCCCACGTGTCCAGTGGCGGGTAGGTGGCAGCTGTGCCAGGGAAGGCTTAGCCTTCCCTGGCCTATTGTAGCTGCCGCCCGTGTCCCCAGTGCCATGCCGGAGCCTCCATGTTTATTTAGCAAATAACATTTGGAGAATTTTGCAGAATTTTAAAATATTGTGTGGAGAATTTTTAGTTTTTGGCACGGAATTTTTTGGCGCAGAATGCCGTCAGGAGTAAATGGTGGGTCCCAGAACACTGAACTGAACAAGTGCTAGAATGAACCAGTGGATAAGAAAAACCTTATTATACTGGAAAGTAACCGGTTGATGAGTATAGGCTAGTGTCAAGGTTACTCCCCCACTCTGAACTCTAGGGTACAGATGTGGGGACCTGCATGAAAACCTCCTAAGCTTACTTTTACCAGCTTAGGTTAAAACTTCCCCAAGGTACAAATTAATTTTATCCTTTGCCCTTGGAATATCCACTGCCACCACCAAACTCTAACTGGGTTTACTGGGAAACGTAGTTTGGACACGTCTTTCCCCCCAAAATCCTCCCAACCCTTGCACCCCACTTCCTGGGAAAGGTTTGGTAAAAATCCTCACCAATTTGCATAGGTGACCACAGACCCAAACCCTTGGATCTGAGAACAATGAAAAAGCATTCAGTTTTCTTACAAGAAGACTTTTAATAGAAATAGAAGTAAATAGAAGTAAAGGAATCACCTCTGTAAAATCAGAATGGCAGATACCTTACAGGGTAATTAGATTCAAAACATAAAGAATCCCTCTAGGCAAAACCTTAAGTTACAAAAAAGACACACAGACAGGAATAGTCATTGTATTCAGCACAGTTCTTTTCTCAGCCATTTAAAGAAATCGTAATCTAACACATACCTAGCTAGATTACTTACTAAAAGTTCTAAGACTCCATTCCTGTTCTATCCCCGGCAAAAGCAGCATACCGACAGACACAGACCCTTTGTGTTTCCCCCTCCGCCCCCTCCAGCTTTGAAAGTATTTTGTCTCCTCATTGGTCATTTTGGTCAGGTGCCAGCGAGGTTACCTTTAGCTTCTTAACCCTTTACAGGTGAGAGGATTTTTCCTCTGGCCAGGAGGGATTTTAAAGGGGTTTACCCTTCCCTTTATATTTATGACAGCTAGAGATTACAGTTTATGTTTTTCTTTTACCTGTAACCTTAGGTTTCCACATGCTTATACTCACTTTCTTTTGAAATCTATCTCAAGCTCTGTTAAATAAACTTCAGGTTTTTTTTACTATAAACTTGTCTCAGGGTATGTCTGCACTGCAATAAAACCCTGCAGCTGGCCCATGCCTGCTGACCCAGGCTTGGGCTAAGGGGTTGTTTAATTGCAGAGCTCTGGGACCTTCCCACCTTGCAGGGTCCTAGAGCCCAGACTCCAGCCAAGCCCGAATGTCTACGCCACAATTAAACAGCCCCTACGCCTGAGCCCGTCAGCAAGGACTTTAATTGCAGTGTAGAGCTGCCCTAAGTGCCTTGTGCTACGGAGACTATTGCACCGAGGTGAAACCGGTGAACTGGAGATGCACTGCTTTCATGGAGGCACTGTGCATTGTGGGTGACCAAAACATAAGGGACTGGGCACTCAAGTGTAACCAAGTGGGGTGTGTACATTGCTAGCCTGCAATGGCAGCACCTGCATTGCCAGCAGCCAGTGGGTGGCGAGTGTTTCCACTGGCGGGCACGGAGAGGGCACCCTCCGGCCATGAGCAGGCAGTAATGATTCACCCCAGACTCCTTGGCTAAGGAAAAGTCTCACAGTCCCCCCCCATAGAGAAGAGATGGCTGGACTTAGGGTGACCTAACCAGGTGTCCTGACTTTATCAGGACTGTCCTGACATTAGGGGCTTGGTCTTACGTAGGACCCTATTGCCCCCCCACCCCTATTCTGATTTTTCACACTTGCTGTCTGGTCACTCAAGCTGGAGTCCTGAGACCTAAAGGGATGCCCTGGAGGAGACCACGGAGCGGGGAGAGGCGCAGTTAACTCTGGAACTGTCACAGTCCCTATCTACAACGTTGACAGCTCTTAATGCCAGCGTTTCCTGCCTTTTGAGTGCTTTGCATTCTTCCCGAGACTCTTCCCATGTGGAATTCGTTCATAGACCCTCAAGGAACAGGTAATGCAAGCAGAGCAGGAGATCTGGCTATCCACTAGTCTCAGAGCAACAGACACAGTTTCCTCACAAAACCAATCTCCTCACCTGCAGAGGTGCTCTGGGCTGTATCTGTCGGGACGAACAGATCTTGCGCATGTGAGCACTTCTGTGATTTGGTCTCTGGTCTCTCTCCCTTGTGCCTACACTGACTCCTGGGTTCAGCTCACCAAATCCTCTCTAGGTGGACATGGCTTCTGTTTGGCGAGGCTCCCAAATTAACAGAATCCTTCTCTTGCTGGGGTCAGTCATACACCGTCACACTAGATAATTATGACACGCCCTAGATAATTATTACTTGCCTTCTCAAATCCTTTGAGTTTCCTGTGTTAATGACAAGTTGAGTCCTTCCTACGGGAAAGCCAAGAAGTCAAGAAAAGTCAGTGCAGTGGAAGAACCAGCTGAAAAAAACTGCACGTTCTATTCCCTTGTGTGACATAATACCTAGTACGGGTAGAGTGTGTTGCATATTCGAAGTGCTATACATCAACTAATTAATCCTAGCGTAATTAGTAAAAAACGCCATGTTTTGGAATGGTACAGTGAATGTGGGAGAGATGTAAAAACCCCTTGAGAACAGCAGGTGGGGTACTTGAACTTTCAACATGCTGCATTGGGATGGGCCTGTGTTTCTGATGAATAAGAAACATGGAATGACTCTTGCCTGATTGCAATTTAAGTTAATTTAGAGATGGTGATTTAATTTCCCCCCTTTTGTTCATATGTACTCAGGGAGTAAACACATGCAGGAAAAAAAGAGCTTTATATGAAGAATATGAATGATTTAAAAAATGAAATCACTGTTTCTCATGTGCATTAATAAAGTATGTAGTATTTTTTTGTCAAAACCTCCTGGAAATACCATCAGGTAGATCTGGGGAGCTTTTTCTAATAGCAAAATGGTCTGTCCATGATACATATTTTAATCAGTAGTGGTATCAAACATTTCTATTTGTTTGTGTGTGTGTAAGAGTCTAAAAGTTCCAACCCTGCTGATGACCCATGTGGGGCTCAATATGATCCAATAGGATTTAATTTCTTTTCCCTCCCCCATGTACGTTAAAAGAACATTATTAAGGTTGCAAAGTCAAGCACTCAGAAGTTCGGAAATACCAGAATTAAGGCTGCCTGTTCAGACTGTGTTGCTGGTTTTTTGACTCACTCTTAGACCTGTTCACTAAGTCAGTGAGTAAAACCAGGCTAAAAAGCAGCACGATGAATAGGAGTTATTTTTAAATTAAATTGCTGCTTCTCATGGCCATAAATACAACACATTGTTTTTGTCTAAACCTTTTGGAAATATTTGTCTGGTAAAGCTGATTTTTCTAATAGTGAATTCTCCCTGTGTGATACACATTTTAATTTGTAGCAGTAAAAAACATTTCTATTTGTAAAAAGAACAGGAGGGCTTGTGGCACCTTAGAGACTAACCAATTCATTTGAGCATGAGCTTTCGTGAGCTACAGCTCACTTCATCGGATGCATACCGTGGGTAACAAAACACAGTTAAGTTTATTAACACAGACCGGCTATGTGAGTGACACCACACAGAAGGAACTGGGATAGAGATGGTTGCCACCAAACAGTAAACATACACTTATCAGACTAAAACCTCACTGAAGCTAGAGCATTTTGTTCAGAGGTTTTCTCACCACAGTCGTTCTTCCTGGCTGGCCAGGATCCAACACAGAGCTCAAATTGCTGGGTTTATCTCCTCAAGTGACAGATGCCAAAATGGCTCTCAGCCTGCTGATAGCCTCAAAGTTTATTTTTGCTTTCGAAGTCAGGAAGCCCTCCCAGTAGGGTTCCCAGGTGTCCCGGTTTTATAGGGACAATTCCGATAGTCGGGATTTTTTCTTATATAGGCACCTTTTACACCCCCTCCCTTTATAGCCTCAGGTGCAGCCCTGTCCTCTTGATTGGTCAAACTGGGAGCACCTGGAGTGCACAGGGGAACCCGCTTCATTTAAAGGGGCCTGCCACCCTGTGACCACAAGGAGCCATAGTTTGACGTTGGTCCCACAATCGCCCACCCAGAGTTGTACGGAATGACAAAAAGAGTCGCCTTCGCAACTAGACGGCTTTATCATCACTTGAGGAATTGTACCACACCATGCTGAATTTGTTTTAAATATTGTAAACGCTATCTGCTAGCCACATTTATTTTGCTTTCTGTCATTTCTTATTTGCTTTAAATCTTACTTTGGCTAGTAAAGCCCATACCTTTACAGTAACGCTCTAGTCTCTACTTTAGCTAAGGAATAGAGATCCAAAGATACAGTGAGAAACTTAGCAGAGGTAGCTGATTAATTACAGTTATTTAGCCAAGGTGTGTTTTATAATGAATCTTTCTCACAGCTGTGTATCATCACTGGCATTGTGTGAATACCCCATGAGTTAACAGCAGTGACTGGTTTCAGAGTAGCAGCCGTGTTAGTCTGTTTTCGCAAAAAGAAAAGGAAGACTAGTGGCACCTTAGAGACTAACCAATTTATTGGAGCATAAGCTTTCGTGAGCTACAGCTCACTTCATCGGATGCATGACAGCAGTGACTGTAAACCTCCATGCACCTTTCCCCATAGCCCTACTTATTTTAATACCAGACACTAGGGTGACCAGATGTCCCGATTTTATAGGGACAGTCCCGATTTTTGGGTCTTTTTCTTATATAGGCTCCTATTACCCCCCACCCCCGTCCTCATTTTTCACATTTGCTGTCTGGTCACCCTACCAGAAACCCACATCTCAGTATGGTTAAAATATAATAGAACAAGACTGACTTTAATATTAACTATGACAAAGGTGTATGAAGTACCTGTTGAGTCAGATAATGTATGTTTGTAAAAAACAATTAACGACCTACTTTTGGAATCGGTATTATTACAGGTTTCCATTTACCTATTAACATAGATTAAATCGGTTGTGGCCCCCCCTTAACCCTGTCCAGACACTCCCACCCTCCTCTGGAACTACGCTATGGTTGAGGCTGCAGCTGGGGGTGGGTCTGGGGCTGGGATGGGGGATGGAGCTGCAGCCAGGGGCTGAGGCTGGGAGCCGGAACAGAGCTGCAGCCCGGCCATGATGGGGGCCGGCAGCCAGGCTCGTGGCCATGTGTCTCCATTCGCGGCTCTGCCTCTGTCCCCAGCCTCCCCCTCTTCCCGGACTGGGAATGGAGCCGCAGCCAGGGGCCAAGGCTGGGAGTGGAGTCATTGCTGGGCCGTGGTGGGGGCCGGCAGCTGGGCCCCCGGCCACATGCGGAGCCGTGCCAAGGCTGGGAGCCGGCACAGAGCTGGGGGCAGGGAGGGGCTAGGAGGAGCTCCCTCCTTCCCCTGTGGGGGCTGGCGCAGGCCCGCTGAACATTCCTCTGTACCCCCTTAGGGGGGTGTGCCCCACAGTTTGGGGACCTCTGGATTAAACACAGGACGCTTAAGACTTAGCCCCCTAGTCCTGCAAATGCTTACTCACATGCTTGATTTTAAGCATACAAGTAATCCTACAACCTTCAGTGGGATTCCTCATGTGTTTAAAATTAAGCACGTCTGTCTTTACGTAACCCACTGTTGAGTGTATTAAGTCACCCCTCTCTGATCCCCAGAGGGCATGAGTTGTTACAGCTACTGAGGTTTGGCTCTTGGTCTCAAGCTGTAGCCATTCATGCTTTGAGGGCCCAGCTTCAGTCCCCGCTGTGCCCGCCAAAAGGGGGCCAGGATTGGGGCTACAATGATAGACCAAAACAAGAGGAATGAAATCCTGGCTCCATCAAAGTGGATGGGAGTTTTATCTCAGCTCTTTAAATGTGAACGATTTCCAGGCTCTTCCCAAAGATACTAGATAAAATTGTAACATAATGATTAACAGTTACCATTTACATATTAATAAATCTAGAATGTATGAGTAATAAAACAGTGCATTTAAGCTTCATCAAGTTTTCTATCTGTATATTAGTTTTATTTGTCCCATGTCTGACCTGTTCTGTCCTTTTGGAGCTTGTACAGGACATTGACAAGAAAACTCATATATACACACACACATTTGCAAATCCATAATTTTCATTTGTCAGCTTTTCAAGAGTAAATCCTTAGCACAGGACTGGTTTTTGGTTTGCTTGTTGTTGTTTTTTGGCCTGTGTGATTATGGAATGACAATCAGAGGGGGCAAAATGCTTAACACAACTTCCCATAGAAAATAGTCACCAAAAATTGTTAACCTAACCACTCCCAAAAGCCCCTTTAAGCTATCCCAGCTCTGCTGGTGCTGGCTACAAAGATCATGCTACGGGCTTTGTCACATGGAAAAAGAGGCCATTGCAATTGCTATGATGTCCTCCAGGCCAAGATCAGCCCCATGGCAAACGAGAGCAACTATACGGCATTCAGTGTGCATCTTCCCTCATTTCATTTTTTTGAGGGTGGATTAGAGTTTCTCTCTCACCCTCTCTCTCTTTCCTTCGTGGTAGTATCTCTTGTTTCTTTCTCCCCTCGGTTCCCTAATATTTTTGTCCCCGAGGACAGCCTCATGCCGAGGAGGCCTTTACTCTCCGTGAAGTCCCATTGGTTCCACCAGGACTACTTGGGGAGTAAGGGCCTCCTCATTGTCTCCCTCGGTTTCCCTCTCTCTTGCTCAGTGTTGCAGGCGCTAGCTGGTGACTGCTTTATGCACACATGGATCATGCCAGGGAAAGAACCAGAAGTTTCACTAGCCAATGTGCTAACAGAAACTTTCTGAACGGCTAAATTAATAGTCCATTCTTATCAGCTCCACTGTTTCCCAGCCTGCCTGGTGTTTAATGATGGCTATTTATCTCCTTGTGCTTCAGCCACGTGATCCACCAGCCAGTGAAGAGATTATATTGTATCATTCAGCTAAACTGCAAACACCACACTTGGCAATCAGCATCCTGCAAAAATAATTAGGAATCTCATTTCCAAACGATGACTCATTCATTATGGTCTCGTTAACTGCATGTTTGAGGGGGGTGCTACAACCACAGAGTCTGAAATAGATCGGACACTAGCAGCAGCTTTTCCATTCAAACAGCTCCTTTTAAATAGCGTTTGGGTCCAAGGCTGTCATTAATTCCTTCCGGCGTCGCACTCTGAGAATTTCAATATATCTCAGTCAAGGACTCTAAGGGCCAGATCCCCAGCTAGTGTAACATGGCTCAGTCCCCTGACTGGACCAGAACTCACTGATCTACACAAGCTCAGGATCTGGCTCTGTGTTTTGGGACTTACACTACAGTAGGGTTGCCAACTTTCTAATTGCACAAAACCGAACACCCTTGCCCCGCCCCTTCGCCGAGGCCCCACCCCCATCACTCCAGCCCCCCTCCCTCAATTGCTCTCTCTCCTTCCCCCTCACTGACTTTCACTGGGCTGGGGCAGGTGGTTGGAATCAGGGCGGGGGGAGGGCTGAGGGCTCCCGCTGGGGGTACAGGGTCCGGAGTGGGGCCAGAAATGAGGGATTCAGGGTGTGGGAGGGGATCCTGGGTTGGGGCAGGGGTGTGGGGGCAGGTGAGGGCTCCGGCTGTGGGTGCGGGTTCTGGGATGGGGATGGAGATGGAGATGAGGGGTTCTGGGTGCAGGCTCCAGTAGGGAGTTTGGGTGCCGGAGGGGGCTCTGGGATCTGGCCCCTAACTCCTGCTCCAGCCACAGGGCATGAGGATTCACATCCCAGTCTGTGACAGAGACACTAGTATCATAGAATCATAGAATCATAGAATATCAGGGTTGGAAGGGACCCCAGAAGGTCATCTAGTCCAACCCCCTGCTCGAAGCAGGACCAATTCCCAGTTAAATCATCTCAGCCAGGGCTTTGTCAAGCCTGACCTTAAAAACCTCTAAGGAAGGAGATTCTACCACCTCCCTAGGTAACGCATTCCAGTGTTTCACCACCCTCTTAGTGAAAAAGTTTTTCCTAATATCCAATCTAAACCTCCCGCACTGCAACTTGAGACCATTACTCCTCGTTCTGTCATCTGCTACCATTGAGAACAGTCTAGAGCCATCCTCTTTGGAACCCCCTTTCAGGTAGTTGAAAGCAGCTATCAAATCCCCCCTCATTCTTCTCTTCTGCAGGCTAAACAATCCCAGCTCCCTCAGCCTCTCCTCATAACTCATGTGTTCCAGTCCCCTAATCATTTTTGTTGCCCTTCGCTGGACTCTCTCCAATTTATCCACATCCTTCTTGAAGTGTGGGGCCCAAAACTGGACACAGTACTCCAGATGAGGCCTCACCAATGTCGAATAGAGGGGAACGATCACGTCCCTCGATCTGCTCGCTATGCCCCTACTTATACATCCCAAAATGCCATTGGCCTTCTTGGCAACAAGGGCACACTGCTGACTCATATCCAGCTTCTCGTCCACTGTCACCCCTAGGTCCTTTTCCGCAGAACTGTTGCCTAGCCATTCGGTCCCTAGTCTGTAGCTGTGCATTGGGTTCTTCCGTCCTAAGTGCAGGACCCTGCACTTATCCTTATTGAACCTCATCAGATTCCTTTTGGCCCAATCTTCCAATTGGTCTAGGTCCTTCTGTATCCTATCCCTCCCCTCCAGCGTATCTACCACTCCTCCCAGTTTAGTATCATCCGCAAATTTGCTGAGAGTGCAATCCACACCATCCTCCAGATCATTTATGAAGATATTGAATAAAACCGGCCCCAGGACCGACCCTTGGGGCACTCCACTTGATACCGGCTGCCAACTAGACATGGAGCCATTGATCACTACCCGTTGAGCCCGACAATTTAGCCAGCTTTCTACCCACCTTATAGTGCATTCATCCAGCCCATACTTCCTTAACTTGCTGACAAGAATACTATGGGAGACCGTGTCAAAAGCTTTGCTAAAGTCAAGAAACAATACATCCACTGCTTTCCCTTCATCCACAGAACCAGTAATCTCATCATAAAAGGCGATTAGATTAGTCAGGCATGACCTTCCCTTGGTGAATCCATGCTGGCTGTTCCTGATCACTTTCCTCTCATGCAAGTGCTTCAGGATTGATTCTTTGAGGACCTGCTCCATGATTTTTCCAGGGACTGAGGTGAGGCTGACTGGCCTGTAGTTCCCAGGATCTTCCTTCTTCCCTTTTTTAAAGATTGGCACTACATTAGCCTTTTTCCAGTCATCCGGGACTTCCCCGGTTCGCCACGAGTTTTCAAAGATAATGGCCAGTGGCTCTGCAATCACAGCCGCCAATTCCTTCAGCACTCTCGGATGCAACTCGTCCGGCCCCATGGACTTGTGCACGTCCAGCTTTTCTAAATAGTCCCTAATCGCCTCTATCTCCACAGAGGGCTGGCCATCTCTTCCGCATTTTGTGATGCCCAGCGCAGCAGTCTGGGAGCTGACCTTGTTCGTGAAAACAGAGGCAAAAAAAGCATTGAGTACATTAGCTTTTTCCACATCCTCTGTCACTAGGTTGCCTCCCTCATTCAGTAAGGGGCCCACACATTCCTTGGCTTTCTTCTTGTTGCCAACATACCTGAAGAAACCCTTCTTGTTACTCTTGACATCTCTGGCTAGCTGCAGCTCCAGGTGCGATTTGGCCCTCCTGATAACATTCCTACATGCCCGAGCAATATTTTTATACTCTTCCCTGGTCATATGTCCAACCTTCCACGTCTTGTAAGCTTCTTTTTTATGTTTAAGATCCGCTAGGATTTCACCATTAAGCCAAGCTGGTCGCCTGCCATATTTACTATTTTTTCGACTCATCGGGATGGTTTGTCCCTGTAACCTCAACAGGGATTCCTTGAAATACAGCCAGCTCTCCTGGACTCCTTTCCCCTTCAAGTTAGTCCCCCAGGGGATCCTGGCCATCCGTTCCCTGAGGGAGTCGAAGTCTGCTTTCCTGAAGTCCAGGGTCCGTATCCTGCTGCTTACCTTTGTTCCCTGCGTCAGGATCCTGAACTCAACCAACTCATGGTCACTGCCTCCCAGATTCCCATCCACTTTTGCTTCCCCCACTAATTCTACCCGGTTTGTGAGCAGCACGTCAAGAAAAGCGCCCCCCCTAGTTGGCTCCTCTAGCACTTGCGCCAGGAAATTGTCCCCTACGCTTTCCAAAAACTTCCTGGATTGTCTATGCACCGCTGTATTGCTCTCCCAGCAGATATCAGGAAAATTAAAGTCACCCATGAGAATCAGGGCATGCGATCTAGTAGCTTCCGTGAGCTGCCGGAAGAAAGCCTCATCCACCTCATCCCCCTGGTCCGGTGGTCTATAGCAGACTCCCACCACTACATCACTCTTGTTGCACACACTTCTAAACTTAATCCAGAGACACTCAGGTTTTTCTGCAGTTTCGTACCGGAGCTCTGAGCAGTCATACTGCTCCCTTACATACAGTGCTACTCCCCCACCTTTTCTGCCGTGCCTGTCCTTCCTGAACAGTTTATAACCATCCATGACAGTACTCCAGTCATATGAGTTATCCCACCAAGTCTCTGTTATTCCGATCACGTCATAGTTCCTTGACATCACCAGGACCTCCAGTTCTCCCTGCTTGTTTCCAAGGCTTTGTGCATTTGTATATAAGCACTTGAGATAACCTGTTGATCGCCCCTCATTGCCAGTATGAGGCAGGAGCCCTCCCCTCACAGACATTCCTGCCTGTGCTTCCTCCCGGTATCCCGCTTTCCCACTTACCTCAGGGCTTTGGTCTCCTTCCCCCGGTGAACCTAGTTTAAAGCGCTCCTCACTAGGTTAGCCAGCCTGCTGGCAAAGATGCTCTTCCCTCTCTTCGTAAGATGGAGCCCGTCTCTGCCCAGCACTCCTCCGTCATGGAACACCATCCCATGGTCAAAGAAACCAAAGCCTTCTCTCCGACACCACCTGCGTAGCCATTCGTTGACTTCCACAATTCGACGCTCCCTACCTAGGCCTTTTCCTTCCACGGGGAGGATGGACGAGAACACCACTTGCGCCTCCAACTCCTTTATTCTTCTTCCTAGAGCCACATAGTCCGCAGTGATCCGCTCAAGGTCATTCTTGGCAGTATCATTGGTGCCCACGTGGAGAAGCAGGAAGGGGTAGTGATCCGAGGGCTTGATGAGTCTCGGCAGTCTCTCCGTCACATCACGAATCTTAGCCCCTGGCAAGCAGCAGACTTCTCGGTTTTCCCGGTCAGGGCGGCAGATAGATGACTCAGTCCCCCGGAGGAGAGAGTCCCCGACCACCACCACCCGCCTTCTCCTCTTGGGGGTGGTGGTCGTGGAACCCCCAACCTCAGGACAGCGCATCTCATGCCTTCCAACCTGCGGAGTCTCCTTCTGCTTTCTCGCCCCAGACATATCATCTGGTCCACTCTCCGCAACGATACCTGTGGAGAGAACATGAAAGCGGTTAGTTACCTGTGTCTGTGTTACTGGAACCCGGACATTCCGCTTACCTCTTCTGGAGGTCACATGTTGCCAAGCTTCTTCACTGGCCTCTTGGCTCCTCTGTGCAACCTGCTCTGTATCTGTAGAGCTTTGTGCCCCTAGAAGCCTATCCTGAGTTTCGTCCAGGAAATCCTCAGTTTCCCGTATGCAACGCAGGGTTGTTATCTGTTGCTCCAGACCTTCAATCTTCTCTTCCAATATGGAGACCAGCTTGCACTTTGTACAGACAAAGTCGCTTCTGTCCTGTGGAAGAAAGACAAACATGGCACATCCAGTGCAGGTCACAACAGCTGAACCCCCCCCTTCCATATCACCTTCCTACTACGAGCTTCCTCAGAGCAGTTTGCAAGAGGTAAGCCTCACTGGGCTCCCTCCAGGCGAACTCCCAGGCAAACTCCTGCTGTGTGCTGCTCTGCTGTCCCCGCTGCTCAGCTGGTTCTCCGCCGCTCAGCTGGTTCGCGAAGCTCTGGCTATTTTTAAACAGCCAGGCCTCCCTGTCGCAAACAAACAGACACCCTACTGCCCGCCCCCTGCAGGCTAGCAGCCAATCAGACACTCAGACACTAGTAGTTTTAAGCACTAGCAGTTGCAACTGAGCACATTTCATAGCCTTCAGAGAAGAGACTGGGGTGTTGGTTCATTCATTGGGCCCATCAAGTCAATGCTTTTCCCTGCTATTGTAGCATCAAGTTTGGTACCGTTATATTATACAACTTATTTTATTCTGCAAAGAGTTTAAATATTTGCTCAATCACACAAGAAGGAAAGCTCAAATAACGCAAAACTAGGGCCTGGATTTGTCACCTAACTGCTTTCCAAATGAAACTCATTTACTTACAATGAGTTCCTTTTTTCTTTTTAGCAAAAACTTTTTAGCAGAATGGAAAGGTCCGTCTATTCCAGGACTCACATCATTAAAACAATAACCAGATAGCAGCCGCCATTACACCCAGTAGCCCCACCTGCATGCTGTAGAAGAATGGCATATTATCTGTAAGCTGAAGGGCTTTCCCTCCCCTTCTCTGCCCCCCCACTTTGGTATCTCAGGGCCAAATGAACTGTTAATGAATTGATGAAACGAAATAAGTTATCCTCTGTTTCTACCTTCCGGGATGCTAAGTACCTGGAATTTTGTTGGACTACTTCTAAATATACTGGGCTAATTCTTCCCCCAGCTAAACCCTTGCAAACCAATTAAAGTAATAAGGTTACTCCAGTGCTGGACTGTGGAGGCAAGGATCTACAAGGAAAGATGGCAGTAGGGGTTCACCATAACCACAGGAACATATCTTCTCCTCTCAGAGAATGGTTTTGGAATCACTGCTTCATGTTGTGGTTCTTTGGAAGCTGTATGATTAAAGATGACCATTTATATCGTTGATATTACCGCTGTTATACAATTGCAACACATCTTGCACAAAGTGTATCATGTAAGGTGTCAATGGAAAACTTACAATCTATGGAGTATGATTATCCTGATTAAATCCATGTATCATCTTTATATCTGAAGCTATGAATATTGGATTTGTACTTGTATCTTAAACATGTTTTGTTCCTGGGTGACATCCTCCAGATAGATTTACATCAGGACTAGACAGCTATGTACTGACGGCCCTTTAAGGACACTCAGCTCACAATGGGCCATTGAAGAAATTCATCCCGCCCAGTAAGCCTTTCCTGTGGACATCTCAGAAAGAATATGGGCAATGGCTGCCTCTGTGAGCTGGCAAAGCATGTAAGCACATGTGATACAGACATGTGACCCTGGACTCCATCTTGGTCCAGTAACTCTCCATGCACTAGGTCTGTGGGCTTTGTTTGGGACAGTAAATTTTCATGCACATGGCAAAGGATATAAAGGACCCCTGAGCCACCTCGCCTTTGCTCTTTCCTGCTCTAAGTCTCTGAAGTGTGGATTTTCAACTAACAGAAGCATCTTGAACTATGGGCTGAGGACCTTCCAGAGAGACTTTACAAGCCATCAGTCTGTTTCATCCCAGCTACAAACCCAATATAAGAACTTTGCAATAATTTGTATGTATATGGTCTATTAACTGTTTACAACTCTTCTTAATAAATCTTCAGTTAGTTTACTAAGGATTGGCTGACAGCGTGATATTTGTGTAAGATCTGAGATTCATATTGGCCTAGAGATAAGCGTCTGATCCTTTGGGATTAGTAGAACCTCTCATATGGTGAAAATGGGTTTTCAATAACCCCTCACTATATTAGACTTGGTTGTCTGGATGGGAGCCAATGGCTAGAATGCCTAAAGGGGACTGAGTTTGTTTCCTGGTTAACCAGTTTGGTAGTGCAGAAGCTCTTTTGTTACTAGCTTGGTAAATCTAACTATAGAGTAAACCACCAGCCTTGGGGATTGCCTGCCCGGAGTGTGGCATTCCCAGTGTGGCCCATCCCAAGCACCTGATAACAGGTGGGCTCAGCTGCCTAAGTTCTTGCTTTGTTACATGCACCTGCCTCCTGCCTTTTACTGCCTTGCGTTTGAACTTAGCATGGCATTTGTGTGTGTTGGAGATGATATACAATGCATAACATTGTACATTTAAACACAGAAGGCAACAGAGGATTGGCAGAGCCAACCTCCATCCTCACACTAGTCCCCAGCTTCTGTACCACCTGGGTCACACTCTGCCAGAAGATGGGCCCCTTTTGTGGGGCCAGTACACCCCATCCCCCTGGGGTAGGGCCAGGGCATGGTAGCCCCATGGTCAAGTCCGAATGGCTGTCTGCAACCTCTGGGCTGTGGGGCCCAATGGCTGGCACCAACAAAACTCCCCTTGGCTACAGGGAGACACGGCCTCGGGGCCAGAGTCAGTAGGAGGGAGTTCAGTGGGCCGCCCTGCAAAGGGGGTGGCCGGGTAGGGGGACTCAGGCCCTCCCTGCTCCACTGGGTCCCAGCTCAGGGCCTGGTAGTGGCAAATGGGTTCACCACTAAGTCAGTGGGGAATCCATCCGCAACATGCCAGCTCCCTCTGGGACACTGGCTAGTCCCTTCTTGGGCTGCTCCCTACCATGACTGCTCCAGTGTGGGGCTAGTATACCCTGTCACTGCCCCACAGCTGGATCTGTGGATCTCAGGTCTCTTGGGCCCTGAGCACCCCGGCAGCCAGGATGTGAATCCACAAACCAATGTGCTTAATCTGCCCCTGCTTGAAAGGGTCCAAGTCTTTGGGTCTCTTCAGAATTTCCCCTGCAGACATTCAGTCAGTACGTACCTGGGACACTGGCCTGTAGGATCTTGAATCAGAATAACTTTTGCTGATGATGCTGTGTTACCAGACAATGGATTCCTTAGCAAATACCATGGCTTACCAATGTCCCAGCAATTGTTTAGCAGAACTCCCTATTAATTTTGTTGAAGAGCTCTGCTTAAAAACCAGTCCGCACAATGCAGCCCCCTGTAATTACGTTGTAAGTAATTACATGTTTCTGTATTTGGCTTGGTAATTAATTAGGCTCACTGAGTCCAAAGAGCAATTACTATGTAATGCAGGCTGTGATTTAGAAAGTGGAAATAATAATTACTGAGTAATTACATGATACTGTATGAGAAAGTTGGTCATCTCTGTAGAATTAATACCTGCATAAGCCAGGGCTGAATTTGGCCACTGAAATATATTGTTATAATTAAGTGGTCTCCAGTTAATATGTGAGTAAAATAACATTATAATCAACCAATGCTATGTCTTTGTCTACTCCAGAATCTAGGGATCAGACATTCTTATGAGCTAGACAGGCCCATAAGCAGTAACATAGATAACCCGTCTTGCATTGCAAACATCAGCGTTGGTTGTCTGTATTCTAATGAACTGGGCCTGCCTTCCAATCTTTTTATGCTATGCAAGAGATGCTAACAGAAGTGACAGAAACAGCTGTATTACATCTCCTAACATTAGGCAGTTACTGATGGCTTCTTCAACATAACCCCACCTTCCCGCCAGGTTCCAGTAGGAACAGCTCTATTCAACTTCCCCTCCCATCCCCCCCAGACCATTTGATTCACTTCACAAGTGCAGATGTTCTCTTTAATAATTGATACCAAACTTGGGGGGTGGGGGGTTAATAAAAAAAATTCCTCCTTGATCCCCTAGCTTGCAGAATGCCTCTTTTCACGGTGCTCATTTGTAATTCAAATGTAATATTGGCTGATGTTTTATTAATGAAGGCGCACGGCCGTTGCAGTGGAAATGGCGAAATCTCAGAGGAGTTCAGCCAGTCCCCAGGAAAGGAGGCAAGAAGGCAAAAGGACCTTCTGGGGTTTCTTACTGAAATCTTGCCCCTGGGCCCACAGGGGTGATGAATAAAAGATGATCCCAATGTGGCCTCGAAGACTGTGTGGGTCACATCAAGGAACTTAGCCAGAAGCTTTTATTGAGACAAAAATCCCACAGATTTCAACTTAAACCTACTTTTTGATTACACAGAACTACGACTGTGTGTCCTTTATCATCTTGTGCCAATTTTTACCTTGCCGTTTCCTAGCTTGTGACCATAGCCGTAGCAAAGGGTCGTGTGCGAGTTGCCCCCCGCCCCCGAAAGCGGCAGCCCCAGCAGGCATTGGGCCTCAGAGACAGCCCTTTCACCCCTCTCCCGCCCCATCCTTGCGCCGGAGGTGCTAGAAATTCACGGCTGGCTTATAGCAACAGTAAATTACTCCCTCACTACTACGGCACTGGCTCAGCTGCTAGAAGGTCCGCCACAGAGAAACGCAGCCAGCTGCCCAATGCTCTATACTTGCCATGAAAAGCACTAGGTGGGAGGCTTAGGGAAACCCAGATGTCTGACAAGTGGACCGCATTATTGAGACACAAGTTCAGGCGCTCTCCCAAAATGTATACCCCAGATGCTGCAGGTGACCGGCAGCCTGAAGATGGAAGATTTCATGAGTGCTGAATAAGAGCTGGCTCAGATAGGACCTCCCTCAGAGAAATGATCCTCAGCCCTCCTAGGCCATATCACCCTTCAGACCCTGAGGGTTGTGTTCCTTCTGGAAAGTTGCACCCTAAGGGCGGGTCTGAGGGACCAGGGTGCTTCTAAACTGGACAGAACTTGAGCAACAGGAAGCTAACACATAAGTGAACCTGGACAACCTGTTCTCTTGAAGGCTGATGCAGCAGTCAGTCAATCTCACAGTAGGAGGCGTTCTCTATGCAGGAGGAAGCCAGCCTACAGCTGGGTCTGAACAATCAGTTTTCTTGAAAGCTTGTGCAATTAGCTGGCCGTGAAGGACATTAGTTAAGGGCGTGTGACGCAATAAGGAAAGCAGTAGAAAGCTGAGAGGCATGTCTTGGCTGGCTGGCCAGTAGGAGCCCAGCAGAGATCCCTCTCCTGGGCCAGGGAGAATGCAGCCCCAAGCGAATTAGAGGGAAAACTGCCAGAGAAAAGCATGGCAGAGAGACATGAACCCTTGCTCAGAGGCCTGAGAAAACAACCATGTTTCTGTTTTACTGAGAGACATTTGGGGTCCCTGGGGCAAAGCAGAAAATGGAGGGAAAACCTGCTCCTGAAAACGAGGGCAGCAGAGATGATCCTTTCCCTGTGATTGAGAGATACATAGAAGCGCGGGTTCCTGCATGCCAACCTTGGAGCCCTCACTCTAGGGCCTGGCTTGGGAGGGGGGCCTTAGGAGAAGGGATGTGCAGCTTGCCCCTTTATGGTACGTCTACACTGCAGCTGGCAGGGAGCCCCTCAGCCTTAGTAGACAGATTCGTGCTCGTGGGGCATGAGCTAGTGTTGAAAATGGAAGGGTGGATACTGCTGCACCAGTGGAGGCTGGGGCTAGCCACCCGAGCTCGGACCAACCTGACCCCGGGTGGGTGTGAGCTCAGGTGGCTAGCCCCAGCCTCCGCCAGTGCAGCAGCCTCCACACAGCTATTTTTAGCACAGTAGCTGGAGCAGAGCTAGCTCATGTCGGTCTACTAAGGCTGGGGGGCTCGGTCCCAGCCGCAGGGAAGACATACCCTGGAAGGCCAGAAGGCCTTGGGCCAGTTAAGGGCGTGGAACTTAAAAAGGAGAAAAGCCCAGCAGATGAGAGCTTGCTGGGAGGAGACTGAAGGGGCTGATCCGGGATAAGCAGCTAGGCTTCAGCTAGCCTGAAAGAGGCTGGAAGGCCTGAAAAACTGAGGCTGCTCTAATATGAAGCAAGAAGCTGGTCTCGCACTCAGAACTGGCTGAGGGCTTTGAGCTGAGAGGCTCTTGGTAGGCAGCTAGGCCTGGCGTGGATAGTTGGGTGATTGGTGCTCAGGAGCCAGCGGTTAGGTTGCAAGATGGGCTGTGGCTGCTGGCAGCCTGCCCGTAAGGGAGGGGGCGTGGAGGGTGGAAGGCTGAGCCCAGAAGGGCTGAAGACTCTTGTTTTCAGACTTGAGCACTCTGATTCCTGGAAGGCCTTGAACACTTTAAAGTGGCTTGGCTAGGGGGCCATGCCACCTCGACAGTGAAGTAGGCCGAATATTATTGTGGGGAAACTGAGGCAGAAGTGCTGCAATACCAAGTTTTGCCATGAGGGGGTGCTCTCGGGGGTGAGTCTTGTAATAGGGGCTTAACCAGCATGTATATAAAAACAGGGCCTCAGTTCACATAGCATTTGAAAGATTCTTCCCCTTTCCCCAGCCAAAAGCAGGGTGCTCGCTTTGTTTCCTGGGCTGAGGTTTGAACATCGGGGTGCAGTGATTTCAAACCTCCATCTTAACCCTGACACGCCAGGTCCAGAGGTGAGCTAGCTGTACTGAGTGGGCCTGGAGGAGCTTGGCAGCCAGCACAAGGCTTTGCAGTGGCATTAGAGGAAAGGGAAACCACCCAGAAAAGCACAAGGAAGACAGAGAAGCCTTAGGCCTAGGCACCCTTGGGTCCTGGAGTGGGTGGGGAGGCTGCTACTGAGGGGCTGGACAGCATCAGATCCCTTAGACGAGAAATTGCATTGTTTATATGGGGCTGGGCTAGTGGGGGGAAGCAGAGTCTGAGGAAGGGGTGGGGGGGTCTGGAAAGGTAGACGGAGGGGCTGGAGAGTTACCCACCGAAGCAGAACTTATCAGAGTGAGGGCTGGCTGGGACACCTCGGGGCCCGGACATTGTGGAGGTCGAGAAGTTGCTATGGAGCACAGCCGCAAGCTGAAGCAGGGTGCCGGATACCAGGCAAGCCAGTTGCTAGGACCATGCGTGTCCTTGCTGCGGACAGTCACTCCTTTCTTCCAGAGGTTTGAGGAAAACCAGACACATGGGCACCTCTGAGGTGGGCACACTATGTTCATATCCCCCCACTGGGGGCGCCCGCTCTGTTCAGAGGTTTGGGGAAGGCCAGACAGACTGGCATCCCACTGAGAGGGGGAATTCATGATCTCCAAGCGACTCGCCGGCCTCGGTGGATACCCCTTTTGGGGGCTGTGCTCAGGGGCAAACTGCCTGACACACTCCCCTTGGTCTATAACAGAACACGCAGGCTCCGTTTCTTTCCCTTCCTTTCTTCTGGGGGGAGAGCGAGAGCAGGCAAAGCCCCCATGCTCCCCTGCGGAGGAGGCAACAAAAAGGGAGGGAGCATGCTGTGGCCTTGGATTAGATAATCAGGGGTGGGGACTGTTGGGGGTTCGGAGCTGTCTCCCTCTTACTGCCTTGCACGGGCACACATGCATCGCAGGCCCTGGGGCTGCTCCAGAGAACACAGCTGGGTTTGGATGCGCAGAGGGGGGTCAGCCTGTCGGGGCAGCCAGAACGTTATTTGTGTATGTGATTATGAGCATGCTGTTCCTAACAACCTCACTGTTCTGACGGCCTCTCGTACCACCGCAGGGATCCCCTCAGCGCTACCGGGACACGCCGCAGGGTTAACCCAACTGTCTGCGGTGTATCACTGTAACCTGCTCACAGCAGGAGGGAGCCCTGTCTGTGCCCACCAGGGGAAAAACACCTCAGCCATCATCTGCTGACAACACAGGCGCTCCGCTCCGGGCTCCAGGAGCCCTGCTCTTTCCTAGTTCAGGCTAGTAATTTACACACCCACTTTGTTACACTCAAATGCCCAGTCCCTTGTCTTCTGGAAACCCGCAATGCATGCCAATCCGCTGCCTCTGTAGAGGCCGTGCATCCCCAGTTCACCGGTGTCACCTCAGTTTAACACTCTCCTTAGCACAAGGCACTTAGATGTGTCTACAGTAAAAGTAAATGGAAGTTTATTTAACAGCGTTGGAGGTAGATCAAATAAAAGTAAGTACAGGGGTTTGGAAACATAAGGTTACAGGTAAAAGAAGAACATACAAGGCTATCTTTAGCCTATGCTTATTAACAAGTTCCTTTCCTGTCTAATACGGTATTTCTCACCCAGTGGTCAGTCCTTACTGTGCTTGTCCAGCCGAGAAAGTTGGGACCCCCCTCACAGGAGACCCTCCCGCGGGTAGAGTGTCTCCTCCCTAATGGATAATATCTCGTGCCGTCTTCTTCTCCGATACAGCTACAGACTACTGGCGCGTAGCCCAGTGTGTGTGTCTGTGTGTCCCCTCTGTTCAGAGACTTTCTTGGGGTATTTTGTCTTTGCAAATGCTCAAGCCTGCATCTTGGCCAGGGGCTTGCGCTGGCCCCATGGATATTGAGTGAACTCAGTGCTGACTGCGTCAGTTCTGTGACCTCCCCTGCCTCAGGTGACAAGTTTCACTTCCAGCAGTTTTGGAGCGCAATAGCCTACGTGACATCACTCTGAAATGGTTTCCCGTACGAACATCTCGCAACAGCCACGACGATCAGCTAGTTCTTAGTTTTCGGCAGGGACGCCACAAGACATCCTGCAATGAAACACTGAAAAGACGGTCGGCCACAGGGTAATATATCTGCCCGGGCATGTCTGCACTGTTGCCACTGCGGGCTTCCCAGGGGCAGTTTCTGGAAAGGAGGAAGTGGAGAAGTGAGTCCTGCCGGCTCCTGCTCTCTTCCCTCTCCCGTGTGGAGCCCACACACCAGGCCCAGCTCCATTTGCTCCCTGTGCTCTGTGTACGGGGGGATCCTCCCCAGCCCCTCGCCCTGGCTCCTGATCACACCTGCTTACACCTGCTTACCGACACACTCGTCCCTGTGTCAATGACACTGATACGCAGGCCTCCTTCCTGGGGTCACAGAGAGCGTAGGAGGTGGCCAGCTGGCCTCTAAGTATCTCCTGCTCCGAACACAGGAAATTCTGTCACTACGGTAAATACCCCCAGTGACTGCACAAGGAAAACCGAAAGACACTCGGGGGACCCATGCAGTTCTCTCATAAAAGTCATTTATTAGAACAGCAAACACTTTTCTTTAGTACAGCAGCTGTACGCAGCTAGGATTGCAGTACAGCGTCAGCTATGTGTTACAAGTCACTAGAAATCTAATAAGCATCACGAACATCATAAAGAACTGGGAATATAACGACTATGAAAAACGAGTCCACAGTGGCCCGGCAACTGAGTCTCATAAGAAATTAAACAAATAACAGATCAGCGTTGTCCCGCAACACAGCTCTTCTGTAGCTGAGATAAACTAATAGGTTTAAATGAACAAGATAGCACCCATTCAATAAATTAGGTAAACTTAATACTAGAACAACAATATAACAAATAAGAACATTCTAAATAGAATGGTAAGCACTAAAAGGAAATGATTATCTATTTACATATGTCTTTTTGCTGGAATATTATTCCATTAGCTTCCCCTCCCACCCCATCCCCAGTTCAACTAACTATGTTTTTTCAACAAACCCAATTGCTTGGCAAGTTGGCAAATGGTTGGGCAACAAAATGGAATCTTTCTCCAGCCCCTGAAACTAATCTAGAGAGTATCATCAACCAAAGGAAAGCGTAATAACATGCGGCATGCAGTTTCTTCACTACAGAAACGGTAAAAGTTAACGTTCTGGCATTTAAACACAGTGGTAATCATCTGTCGTTTTTACATGTGACATTTGTCTGAATTACCAGAAAGTTAAGTTTGTGAATGGAAGCAGAATGTAACTCGAGTTGATGTTAGGCACAGGTAGGCATGGCAACAAGCATATTTATTCCTGAGAATGTGAATGCCATGGACTGTGATTCCAACTCTCTCTTTCCTCTTCTTGCTCTGTTCTCTCCTGATCCCCAAGTGATGCTAACCTCAGAACAGAATGAATCCTCTCTACGAAAAAAAGGACACTGTCGGGTGGTTTTTTAAGGCTAGGTTTTCGCTGTAGCTATAAAAAAATAAATGCTAATATCAAAAGGGCCAACTGCAGGCCCTGTGAGATATGGCAGCATTGTGTCAGCTGGCACCGTTATGTAGAGTGCAGATTATAAAGCCACTAAGTGGGTGCAAATGCTTGTATCAAGTCCTCTCGCAAATCCACACTGCCTTGCAGTGCTTGGGAACAGGAGGATGGTAAACAGCCCGGTCCACCTACTGAGCTAAACAGAAAAGCCTTTGGAAATGATAAATTATAGAACCAGAGCTGTTCAATTAACATCTAATTATTCTACTGAAACCAAGTGATCATCACATCAGAAATGTAATTATCTTCTCAGGCTACCTATCCATCTTAATTACAGTGGTCTGATGAAGCCCTGGCAAATCTCTTGGTATTTAAAAGTAATATCTTTGGGCCAAATCCTGCCCAGGGATGCATTGACTTCAGTGTGAGCCACATCCACGTGTGAGGGAAGAATTTGGCCCTATCTGCTATAATAGATATGATGGTCTCCCAATACTTGATGCATTCCACCTGGCTCTGTATAGACTAACTGGTAATCCAAGACCAATGTCTACAAATATGCTTGAGGGTGCTCTACAAGAAAGGCCACAGGGAAAGTAACATCACCGGAGGTAATTTGACTGGCATCAGAAAATGCTTGCCCACCAAGGGTCCTCCCCCTGCTCCCAAGTCTCTCCTTGGTTTCTTTAGACAGCATCTTTTGTCTGATGTATAACTCAGTCGAAAGTAATTGGAAGGGTTTCACTTGCGACGGCAGCAGCTAAACTGGTCAACAGCAACCACACTGTTATGAGGAAATGAAAAGCCCACATTTAAAAATAATAGCAAATCAAACCAATGACCCAAACCGAAAAGCTGACACAGAATAACATCTCAGGCTAGCTAGGTACTTTATCAGCCAAAAGAGCTAAACAGCAAAGCAAACACGCACAGTACAGTGCCAGAGAGTCGCCAAGCGGGTTTGCCGTGCGGTCGTGGAGTACAAAGACTGGAGAAGGCCAGTTTCTTCTCTTCTCGTTTTTGTTTCTTTTTTTGGTTTTCCAGTTACCAGCTGACCAAAGATTCCCCGGCTCCTAGGAGGTCTCTTCTTCACAAAGTAAAGCAGCTCTCTTGACTCATCCTGAGAAAAGGCAGCTGGCTTCAGTAGTCTCATCACTGCATGGATGCCCTGGACGTATAGAATTCAGGGACCGGCAAACCAGTGTGGAGAGTCACCTGCAACGACAGCCCGGTTACCAGAGAGCAATCGGCATTCTTACGCACCTGGGGCTAAATCCCGACTTTGCTTACGTGAGTAAGGGGTCTAAACACCCCGTGCAAGCAGCACCGTGTGCAGCTGGTGTTCTGCTCTGGCATACAAGCGTGCCCTGGCTGCTCTGCTCGACCAGTGAAACAGGCTGCAGGCCACGGCGCATCAGGGCTGTGGCGGACCCGCAGTCCCTGGAGCATGCGTACGGCCATCAGCAGCGCATGTAGCGGCAGCAGGAGCAGTGTGAGAGGAGCAGCACAGAGCGCTCGGCAGGACACGCCTCTGGTGTCATTGTGGAGGCGCACGGGCTCCCTGCCTGGACCTGGCTGATAGTGCACAGCTTGCACCATTCTCATCCCGCGAGGATTCAAGCTCTGGTTCCCATCTTTAAAAACCACCAGTCTTCCAAAACGCCCAGAGGAATCTGCAGCGAGGAAAGGTCCTCGCTGGGATAGAGGGCAGCCAAGTGTATCACTGGGAGCCCTGGGCCCCTGGCCATGCATCCTTCCCCTGTAATATTCATCGTCTCCATGCTTCTCCTCCTCGTCCCCTCGTTTGGTATTCCCTGCTGCTGCCTCATGCCCAGTGGCGTGTTCGCTGCCTGCTCCCCCTTGTACCCGTGGCGCCGAGAACACCAGAGATGCTCTCCTGACATCTCTGGCAGGCCTGTCCTGACACGGTGCCTTTAATTCCCACTCATCTTTCCATCCCCGTGCAGAACCAAGAGCAGGACGCAAGGCAAAGGCCACAGAGCAGGAAAGGCTGGGTGGCACCAGAAGAGCATCACCCACATGTGGTCGGTAATCAGAGGAGCAGGGATCACATGACTGGGTGCACTGAGCTCCAGGAGGAAGGCTCTGGGGGGATGCTGGGTCCCTAGAACAACTGTGGGCTCCAGAAATTCTGCCTGCTTCCCTGCCCTTAGCGCCTCTGCTGTGTTCCAAGGCATCACTGGTCACCGCTGGTCTCCGGCAGCAGCAGGTCCCCTGGTACCATTTTCTCTGGGCGGGAATACAGACATGGGAAGGGGCTGTCCCCTCATTGATAACTGAGCATATACAGATGCAGCAATTGCGTCAGAACAAGGAGTATGCAATGGAGAGGATTTCAAAGGCACAAAAAGGAATCAGGCGCCCAACTCCCTCACTCCCCTTTGTGTCTGTGACAATCTCTGCAAATACACGGGAGAGAACTTTCTATGCACAGATTTCACTACAGATCCAGGGAATACAGAAGAGCACTTCTCTTTCATCTGTTAGGACATACGTATTAGAGAAACCGATATTTGCTTTTCTCTGGAAAATGACTGACAAAGAGAAGACTTCATCAGTCAACCAGAGAGATGGCCAAACCACTGCTGGATTTCTGTTTAGGGAAAATAACCCATCTGGTTGTTTGAAGGGTTAAAATCCATTGCTGATGTAATAACCTGGTATATGGATTTGTGTACAGGCCCGAAGTCCAGAGTTTGGTCAAGAGGTCAGAGGCGTAGCAATAGCTAAGAGAAAGCAGAATAACCAAAGATAACCTTGCTTTTGCAAAGATATGCCTGGTCAGCAAATGCCAGATGTTGGGGTCAATAATTGTGTCTTATTCAAAGTTGCAAATAGAATAAAGAAGCCCTGTTTCTGTTGTGTTAGTTTCTTCTGTAGGGAGATGTTCTTCCCACACATCCAACCTTGAGTTTATAAAAGGTTCAAACATGCCAGTATAAGATATGGCCTCCTCCCACCTCCCTTTCCCAGGAACCAATGCCTGCCTTAAAACACAAATAAGCAACTTGAAAGACAATCTTTATTGCCATATACTTTCACTGTTTCTTTGTTTTTAACCCTAGATGTGTATCTGTTGGACAATCAAAGGAGCTACTTCATTCCTATGGACCCCAAATTGAATTCAATATATATTCTGTACAAATACATTTATTAAAGTACTAATTAAATGCTAAATGTTAATTTGTTAACTTGAGATCATGGGCGGAGACATTAGGTAACCTTTTGACCATTGGCTACTGTGCTATCATGTCTTGCAGCTAAACCTATCTGGGGGTGTGGAACTGCCTACCCTGTCACTTTCCCCGCCCATGGAAAATCCATATATTCCATTGTAATCAATTGATTGACAGTGTCTCTGAACCTAATAAGCGAGGTGACACTCCGTCAGCGCTGTACGTAAAAAACTCCTATGCTTGACCTCTACTCGGTGTGGATTTATGTCCTTCTTTGTTCTTGTAATTGGCTGACTTACACTCTCAAAACCTATAAGGATTGCCAGTTTTTGTGAGCAGTGTAACAGAGTTTGTAGCTTGCTTTATTGTCTAGATCACTGATATGCATACAACTGTGTAGAGTTGTCCCTTCTCAGATTTATTCTCCTTTCTGCACAGTTTAATTCTCACATTCATCATGGGAAGGAAGCATAACTCATTTCTTTACTTTCAAAATAACGTAGAGGTTTTAGAGTCAAATTTATAAATGAGTTTATCCAAAATAAAGTCTTCTGAATCCTAACAAAGCCATTTGAGTTACTCACACACCTTTGGGGGAAAAGGATAATGAATGTCTTGAGTTTATGAGCAGTACTTTTATCAGCATGTCCTTGGGCTTCTCTATTATTTGGGGATTTTAAACGTTACCTCTTCTATTGATCTGTCAGGAAGCAATGGGGTTTGATAAATATTCTCTTCTCTTGGGACAAAGTAAAGGATGCAGAGATGGGAATTAAACTCATATATATATTGTATATTTATATCACACCCATGTACACATACGAGTACCACAGAGTGTTGAACACACGGTCACGGCTCAATATAAAATCATAATGTTACTGAGGACTGTGTTGCTTAGCAATTTAATAATGGTATTCAGAATAATCACCAGAGTCTCAGATCTCCATAAAATCAGGTTAACGCTGGATCAACTGTGAAGAAAGGGCCAGGCTACGGTTCTTAGAGCCTGTGGGGCACAGAGATGGGGGATGCCCTTTATTCAGGCATAATGCTACCCCAGTAGATGGGAAAAATTCAATCACCAGCTGCATTCGCTCCGCCCCTAGAAAACGGGACGCAAAGGCTCCTCCCAGGGCTGCTCTCCTGCCACTACAGGTATGTTCCTGGGCAGGCTATGCCTACAACCTGCCCAAACAGCATGGTGCAGTAATGTTTGCACTTCTAGCCAATTCCCCCTTTATGCTCAAGGGCCTGATCCAAATCCCACTGAAGTCAATGGGACTCTGATTCATGGGTGCTGGATAGAGCTCATGGCTGCATTGTGTCTCTCTCTCCTGCCGAGGGAAGATTACCTTTGATGTCCATAATATAGTCCCAAATAAATAACGGAACCTACCACGTGGGCACCTCATCAAACTGCCTGAAAGGTCCTGACTTAACCGATTCAAGCTTATTTCTTCCTGGCATCTTCTAGGAAGATTTTAACAAGCCTTTGGCAATGGTGCAGCGCTCAGAGAAGCAAAGGGTGATAAA
The DNA here is from genome assembly GCF_965140285.1 of Lepidochelys kempii. Lineage (NCBI taxonomy): Eukaryota > Metazoa > Chordata > Testudines > Cheloniidae > Lepidochelys > Lepidochelys kempii. The sequence continues at coordinate 127,751,730 of NC_136385.1, read as the reverse complement.
GTGGGCTGACCAAAACCAGGCTCAGTGAGTGTCTGCCGAGTGAATGAAACCAATAACGCTCTGAAGAGGACAACAAGGGGGATGGAAGCAAATAAAAACTGAGACTAAAAATATCAGAGTAGCTCAGAGCAAGACAAATATTAAACAGTCTTCCAGTCTTCATTGCAGAGATAGAGTTCGTGAATGGTCAAGAACTCAAAGGAGAGCCTGTGTTTGAAACTGCTGTGTGCGGAACAGGATGCAGAACATCCTTGGTATCACACAAGTGCATTTTAATAACTAGTGCGATTCCTGGAGGATGCTGATAAACTGAGTGGCCAAGCTCCTCCGAGCCAAAGGCAGCGGCACTCCTGTTCTCCTGCCATCCATGGGAGAGAAGAAGTATAAGGAACAAGCTATGCGCTGTCCAAAGGCACATCTTGACGTCAGTGGCTCACCAGTGAGCTGGATCATTACATTTAATCTTCCAAACTGCCCTGTTCCACAAAGGCTCTCACCCCTTCTAGCAGCTGCTGAGGTTTTTCTTACATTGTTGAGAACGCTCTAGCGGATAAGAATGGTGCTAAATGTACAGAAAGGCGGGAGGAGTTCGCCATCAAGTTCAGATCTTTCATACGCTGCTGTTGTGAAACCGCTTTGACAAAGCACATACCTGCACATTCCTGTTCAGACTGACGGCAGGGAAGAACAGGCCCTCCATGTTCTCAAAAGCCACAGGACCTTGCTGATCTTCGTTGATGGAAAACGTTAGGGTCCTCCTGGTTAAGTCAAGGAGCACTCCAACCGTGGCACCTTTTGTTATTCCCCCTTCGGTCCTGTTGGGGAAAGAGGAAGTCAGATGATGTGCATCACTTAATGCCATCACAGTCCTTGCTACAGAGTTTGTACAGAATGGCTTCCCTGAAATGCACAAAACAACACCCCTGATCAGAGCCGGATTTACACCTTACGCATCGCTAGGCACAGCATCTTCAGCGCCCCCACGCCTACAGCTGGCCTTTGTGTTCCACAGTTTTAGAGAGGTATGGCGCCCCTAGAATGCCGGCGCCCCTAATTTGAAATCCAGCCCCGTCCCTGATTCCTGGCAGTCTTCAGTGAAACAGTGTAGTCTAAAAACACTTCAAGGGACAAATACACGTGTACACACTAACTGCACAATACTGTAGCCTAGTGATGATGGGCCAGATTCTGCCCCTTAGATACAAACACGGGGCTCCCATTATCTTCAACGGAAGCGTCTGCAGGGAGGTGTGTCTCAGGGCGGAATTGCGCCTCAGAGGACAATCACATAGTTTGCAGAGACTTGGGAAAAAACTGGCTTCTCTGAACTTTTAAAACAGCGGCTCAGCCATTCATAAGGAGTCACCTGGGAAGTCAGTGGGCGTTTGCCAGGCTGAGGAATGAGTATGGATCCCCGAATTTGGCCCAAACTGTGGATTACTGAACCCAGGATAAAAGTAGTAAGGCAACCATTACACAATCAGAGCATCTCCGGGAATCGTACACACTAGTGCCGTAAGACTGTGCCACACGCCAAAGTCTGGTGTTCCACAACACATAACGAACATCACAGTCTATCACCACTTTTAAAATTCTAGTCTGTATTACTACGGAGTCTCACTTTTCACTTAGCAGCTGAGGCCCTGATCCAGCTCCCATTGCAGTCAATGCAAAGACTCCCAAACCCGATGGGTGAATCCCAAGGGCCATAAAATAGCTTTGCACTGTACAGGGAACTCTTGTTCCCATGTTAAGATTGAGAGTAACAATGGATAGCCTAATGGACCCAACTTAATACCATTACACGTTCCTCCACCGTATGGTGCCCGCAGACACTGTCCCTTGTCCCTTTCCCTCCAGGTAAGGAAGGGTCATAGGGAATTATGTGGAGGGAACATGTAGGAGACACAAAAGGGTAACATGCTGTCACTTTAAAAGTACGACAGAGCCACAGGAGCTATGAGACCCCCTCCAGAGTGTATTCTAAGATGGTTGCACATGCCAGTCTCATCTCAAACACAAACACAACCAGAATAATTCTCTGAGCTCAATGCTAATGGCATCCAGGTGGGTCTCACCCACCTACAACCCCCTAGGTTGAGCAGGGCACGTCCATCTACTCATCTGGTCTAGTGGTGGCCAACTGCACTCAATTGTTAACCATACGCTACCAGTGACAGGGCAGAAGAGCCTGTGGGAAGAATGCACTGCTTACAAAATAAGCGTACAATCCTGACACACTGGCCTGCACGGATAAATGGAGACAGAATTTCTACACCTCAGCACAGCACTCTGGATGGTATAAAAGTGATACAGGTTTATTGGCAGGAGTGTGGGATGAGTGCATTACTCATGGGTGGTGAAATGTTCTGCAAGGATAGACGGATGAATGTTCAGAGGACTAGGAAGCAGAGATAGACCAGGATCATTTCATTCTTAGTACAGTAGGTGAAGAGTTCTTGTAGCAGGTACAATACCAAAGATGCCTAAACTGCCCCTAGTTTACGCTAAGCATAAGGACTTCACTTTAGGCTCTAGGGAGCAAATCCATTCCCAGTGTACATGTGTGCAGCTGCCATTGAAGAGTGGCTTACATCAGGGTTGAGTTTGGGCCTTGATCTCTGAGAGAAAGACAGTCTAGAGAAGACCTGATTCCAGGGTTTGTGGCATACCTGTTAGTGTGTGAATTGTTGTGCATGAACCAGCTCCGGTTATTGTCCACATACATTGCCCAGGCTTTGTCGTCCTTTCCTAGCATGACATCCTTGAGGACATCAACACGAGCCACGCCAAAGGCCGGGTCTGGGTGGTTATCGTAACGATCGATCGACAGCTCCCAATAATGGAGCCCTTTGGAAAAGCCAGTTTTCCCCAGCACAACCCTGTCATCATAGCTGTTACAGGTGACAGTCAGGTTGTCATTGGAAAAGAGGATGTCAGAGTGTGCAGAGCCGGGATCGAACGAAAACCAGGCCACTGGAAATACACAAAGGATAGTGGTTTAGTATGGCTGAAACAACCCATTCCAGCAACAAAGCCACACAGATGGGATGAGAAGCACCATGCATCACCTTGCAGGAAGGAAGCTCAACCAGCAGTGGGCTTAGGCTGTGCTTATCACTGTTCTCAATGGTAGCAGATGACAGAACGAGGAGTAATGGTCTCAAGTTGCAGTGGGGGAGGTTTAGATTGGATATTAGGAAAAACTTTTTCACTAAGAGGGTGGTGAAACACTGGAATGCGTTACCTAGGGAGGTGGTAGAATCTCCTTCCTTAGAGGTTTTTAAGGTCAGGCTTGACAAAGCCCTGGCTGGGATGATTTAACTGGGAATTGGTCCTGCTTCGAGCAGGGGGTTGGACTAGATGACCTTCAGGGGTCCTTTCCAACCCTGATATTCTATGATTCTATGATTAAGTACAGCAGGGAACTGGCTCTCTATAAACTCAGAGGAAAGTAGAGAGAGACTGGACTGGCTCAGTAGAATTTACCCATGGGAAAAGGTCTCCTTGCTCACAAATGATCCCTGCGGGCATGGAATCACTGATGGAGGCTATTGATACCTGGGCCTGGCAACTGGCAGACCAGCGACACTAGAGTCATGGAGCCTGATCGTGCAAACTTTTACACAAAGGTTGGGGGGTGTTCTGGTCTAGTGGGTAGGGCACAGGCCTGGGATGCTGCAGAGCCCATTTCTATTCCTGGCTCTGCCACTGACTTGCTGTGTGACCTTGGGTGAGATACACTGCTTCCCTATGTTCCTTCCCACCTGTTGCTGGTCCTATCTATTTAGCCTGTAAGCTCTTTGGGGCAGGGACTGCCTTTCGCTACATGTTTCTACAGCACCTAGCACAATGGGGACCTGACTTTGGTTGGGCCTCTAGGTAGCAGTGTAATACAAATATCAGTAACAGTTACTCTTACGACTAAAGATTACTCATGTGAGTAATGCTTTGAGGTTGAGTGTGGGAAGGAGGATTAAAGATTAGCAGACACTCTGTGTGAGTGTGCGTGAGGGGGGGGAGTGCTTGCAGGTCTAGTAATCAACAGCACACACAAAAATCTACATGGACAGACAGATTGAATGACACCGAGTAACTTCCCTAGCGAGCCCTCAACCTTATTTTTATAAAATCTAGTTCATGTGAGCTCTGAAAAATGTTGAGAACCTCTAAATACACTGCGACTTGGATACAGTAAACCAGACAGATGGAACATCACTTTTTTGACAATACACAGAGTAACAGAATTTCATAAACCACTAGCCACGTTTCATAGGTGATTTGTTCTCTCCTGCGGCCTGTGCATTTACTGTAGTTCAAATGTGAACTGACATATCCACAACACAGTCTCACACCTGGGCCCATATTCTCACCCAAGGAAACACTGCTTGAAAATAAAACAGATTTATTCATTGCTTTGCTGAGTCTTTTCACAGGCTAGCTTGCTTACTGGTTTTATAGCTCAATATAAAGGGTTCCATACCTGCCACCAGTTTTTTAATGTCAACTGTTGTCATTCCAAATGAAAGGCATGCAGGAAAGAAACAGGAAGTAAAATTGGCATTTATTAAAATAAAGAATTCAGAAATATATTTTTGATCACATACTTTTCCATGTACTGCAGGAATCATGTCCTGAAATTTGTTTATACACAGACTCACCATGGGCCTCCACTGTAAATGAAGTGCACTTTAAACTACACTGTGCATGAATCAGTTGGTGAATTTAGCTGAGGTGGGTCATCTGAAAAGGGTTTGCTTTTTCCAAAAAGAATTAAGGGGCCTGATTTTGCAAGCTGCAGAGCGCTTGCGACTCCAACAGAAATCGCCAAGAAATGCAGATTTTCAGCACCTGTAAAAATCAGACCCAAATTCCTGATTCAGCCAAGTCAATGTCTAACTTTGAGTGCATGAATAATCCAATTAGCTTCAATGGGACTAATCATGTACTTAAAGTCTGACACATGCTTAAGCACCTTAGTGAGGTACAGTCCAAATGTATTTTATTTTAAGGATAAAAGTTTGATGGGGAGTCCATTTCCACAGCCCAGTTTCAGGTTTCTCTTTAAAACCAACAAGTGGAAGAACTTAAAATTCCTTTAATACCAAACCAAAATGACTGTTCCTCATTCAAATCACTAGGATGGCATTTGAGAAACAGGGTGTAAAGTAGGAAACAGTCTTTGATTATAGTGAGCTGTTTATTTACTTTGTCAAAAAAAGGCTTAATGTAAAAATAAAAAAATGACCAACAAAGTATGAACCACTTAATTGTAATAAATATACTTGCCTAATTGAGAGTAAGGCGCTGACTGTGTCTCAAAATTGCACCCTATAAAGAGATACTATATTTCACACATCAAAGCTAAGACGTAACAACCAGTCTCACAAAAAATACTTGTAAACACTTACAAAATTATCCATTCGATCCGATCACTTGAGGCCTGATTCATTAAAAGCCAAAGACCATGTTCAAGATTTTCAGAAGTGACTAGTGATTTTGGAAAAAGAACAGGAGGACTTGTGGCACCTTAGAGACTAACAAATTTATTTGAGCGTAAGCTTTCGTGAGCTACAGCTCACTTCATCGTGAGATGTAGCTCATGAAAGCTTATGCTCAAATAAATTGGTTAGTCTAAGGTGCCACAAGTCCTCCTTTTCTTTTTGCAGATACAGACTAACATGGCTGCTACTCTGAAACTAGTGATTTTGGGTACCCAATTTAGAGACTCCTGGAAGGGGTCTGATTTTCAGAAAGAGCTGAACACTTGCTCGCTGACAATCAGGACCCTTTAAAGTGTCACTGGGTGAGAACCTAAAAACCAAAAGTACCCAAAAATCGGTGGACGCTTTTGAAGATCCTGGTCTCTATTTTCATAAGAGTCCAATGGATTGTACTGGCCTCTGAAAAAGAGCCTCTAGCAGCAAAAAGAAAACTTTTTCCCCATTCAGTAAATCTCCTTACGCACGGCACGTTCAAAAATACTGTCCACAACTTCCTCTGGGGAAAGAAATCAGAACAAGATGGGTAGACAGCATCTGACGTAGAGAGAACTTTCTCCAGCGAGAATATCTAGTTATTCTGCAAAAATAATTTGAAATCTACCCCCCCCGCACAAAAAAGAGCACGTGGATTAAGGTTGACCGAGCATTTGATCACTTTTCATGTTAACGTAGGTGAGTTTTATGTAGCTACATAACTCTAGTTTAGCTATTGCCATATTTTAAGAATAATTATGCTACAGGTCCTCTCAGAGAGAGCTAAGCATCATTATACGACATTACACTGAACATTTACTGATGGCATTTGGTACTCATGAAAATTAGAGGCTGATCACTGAGCAGAGCCAGAGTGAGTGTGCACAGGTGCCATGCAACCTCCTTCCATGGTTCCTGTGACATATCCTGGAGCTCCCATGTTCAGCCAGGAGACTGCTCTAACTACTAGCTGCAGACAGCTCCAAAGGGCTGAAACAGGGGATTGCATAGTGTAGGAGTCCACCCCCATCTCCTCTTTTCCCCAGCTTCACTGATGGCCGGGGAGGACGTGGTGTAAAATCCTCCATATTGTCTGCGTGCGAAGGAAGGGTTCTCCTTGCACTGGGGTAATCTGACTAGGGTCATTTACGTCAACTCTACAGCCAGATTCTGCCAGCATCACAGGGCAAAGTGGCTGCACCGCACCAGAGAATTGGGCCCAAATGTATCTATTTTGATAAAGACGCTATTGTAGCTTCATACAAACTGTTCTTCCCATATTAATCCTTAGTGATTTGTCGAGACAAGGGGATATCTTTGCCCCGGGGGGAAAGAAGAACCAGCATGGGAGTGATGCGATCCCATTTTGTCAGACTATGTTAGGGCTGGACTGCTCCGGATGGGCCTGTGACTGGTTTCTATTTGCATGTAAAAAATGGAGGTGTTTTCTCTGTGCCAATGTTTTCCTCTAGCACATTCACACCGGTCCCTCCAGTCAGGGTACATCTTGTGTATTTCTCATTGAACCTCACGCAGCACTTAACTCCTGCTGTGTAAAATGGTGCAATGGTAGCTGAGGCAGTTTTAATGAATCATGCCTTGTGTCCCCTTCCGAAAGGGTTGTTTTTTTCCCCCAAGGTTTCTGGGGTCGACTGTAATACAAATTACCCATCAGCAGGACAAATAAGAACAAAGTGGTCAGATGTGTTTGTAAAAATCCAACTCCTGTCCCCCGTTCCCACCCGCTTCCCAGACCTCAGCCCGTGATCCCGAAGATACACGCTCCACATACAGGTATTAATCAAAGCCGTTACAATAGATCTCAGTACATTGGACACAAAGTCAAAACGTCCAATAACAAAGCATAGTTCAAGCCAGCAGCAGTACAATGAACAACAGAAAAGCACAAAGGAAGAAAGGTTGCTGACAGGGGGTAGGGGCCCCTGTATGTTCTGGCAACGGTCATGCTGCAGCATTCCTCAATCCGAGTTGTGAGATGGAAACAAAATAAAAGGGACCCCACTCTCCCCTTGCTTAACCAGAGTAAGTGGGGGGTCACACCACTGGAGTGACACTGGTTTAAACCTGGCACGATGGGAGAATGAGGCCCTGGGATCTTAGAAATAAGAAATGTGCAAAAAATTGTTCTCCATGATTACGAAACAGCTATGCCTGCCGCTCCTTGTGCTAGTCGCTGTTCACCGCAAGGCAAAGGAGACTATGGCTGCACTTTGCACAGTGAATCAGCCTAAACTTTTGTCACAATCCACTAAAGCAAGGAATATGGAGGCAGGCAGGGTACCTGGTGGGCTGTGCTTGTAACCAACTGTCCTGCACGCTACTCAGAATTTTATTCATGTTCTTATTTCCTCCCCGCTGCAGAAAAAGAGGCTTTAAATATCAGAGGGCCTGATTTTGCCAGGTGTTGAGCACCCACCACTCAAAGTTAAGTCAGAGGGAGCGGTAGATACTCAGCAGCTTTTAAAAAGGGACTGTACCGTCTTCAGATGAGAAGAGTTGTGGCTATGACCCACTCAATGCCCTGCTTGCTTTTGTGTTTGTTAACATATCTTTTTAAAAAGGTCTGTTGGGTCGAGTCTTAAAAAGAGTTGCAATGAACAAATCTTACAGCAGCAGCTGGCTTTCCTGGAACCTTCCCGTATCTCCCCAGCATTCCCTCAGAGGCTTGTGCTAGGCCTATTCCCGTAATTCCAGCCCGGCTCCTCCCTTGGTCATAACAGCTATCACATAAGGAATTCTGCACTGCACCGGGGCTTGCTAATCAATGCCGTTAAATGACAGCGACAATGGTATTGTTGTTACATAGAAATATACACCACAAAGCTACATCATCCAAATTCCCTTCACTTCGGGAGCAGGCCACTGACAAACAGAATAACGTGTCCCCCTGGCATATGAATGTCATGGGAAAAAAACAAAACAAAACAAAACAAATACTTCAGAGCTGCCCAAAAGCACAGATCAAGAGGAAATGCCAGACGTGCTCGGCTCACCGGCTGAATTCAGAGACTGCAAAGAAGAATGCAAGCTCAGCGGGTGGGACGAGGATCTTAGCTCAAAGTAGGATCTCCCCGAGAAGCTGGGTTGTAGATTAAGTGTGGAGGAGAAAGGACTCATTCTACGGAGCTGAAATCTTTCCAAAGGCACTGGAAAAGGGAGGGTCTGTTCTTCTGACTCTGTGTCTAAACGTAAGATCAATGCAAACCCCACATCAGAAATCTGCGGGCTGACTTCAAACCATTACCGGAGCCGAGCCCCCGGTGCAAAACACAGACACTTTAGCATGCATAGGCTCAACATGTGTGCTGGGCAGGAGGTCACAGGAAGTTCTGGAGCACAGATATCACTCAGTAATACCGTATCATTGACACTGTGACCAGTAAACATATCTGGATCTTCAAAAACATCCTTGTGGAGCTGAAGACAAATCTGATCAGCGTTTCTTAGGCTAAATCCTCTTTGTAGCAAATCCTGGAAGGTGTCACAGTAACGTATCCCACCGCAGGAGATGCACATCTTACCATACTTAAGGCCCAGCAGATGTATTTTAAATGCTATCACATACTCTCTTGTTCATTGTACTCCTCATAGGAAAGGGCATGCTGCGCAGGGTTTGTGTTGGGCTGGTAACCTGTCAATGCAGTTCTGCAAGGCTGATCTAAACTGTGTTACTAAAAGTGCCCTCAAAAACCCACCTTACCCAAAGGTGGTACAGGATGGTGTGTTCAACAACATCAAAAGAGCCATACTGGGTCAGACCAATGGTCCATCTAGCCCAGTATCTGGTCGTCCGACAGGGGCCAATGCCAGGTGCTTCAGAGGGAATGAACAGAACAGGTAATCATCGAGTGAACCATCCCCCGTTGTCCACTCCCAGCTTCCCATCTTGGCTAACAGCCATTGTTGGACCTATCCTCTATGAACGTATCTAGTTCTTTTGTGAACCCCACTATAGTTTTGGTTTTCACAACATCCCCTGGCAATGAGTTCCACAGGTTAAGAGTTTCTGGATAACTCTTTGTATCTATCAACACTGACACCTGATCCTTCCAATAGGAGTTTTGTTAGGAGTTAACCCTGTGATCTGAAGGCCTGATCCAATGGCCACTGGAGCTTCTGGGAGTCCTCCCATTCACTTCAATGGGCAGCGGATCTGTCTCACAGTGACTGCAGGCTACCACGCTGTGTAGGTGAGATTTCATTGTCACACCATGGCAATCCAGGTCTTTTGTGACCACCCTATTCTCAAAGTGCACTGTCATTATCCTCAAAAAGAAAAGGAGTACTTGTGGCACCTTAGAGACTAACCAATTTATTTGAGCATAAGCTTTCGTGAGCTACAGATCACTTCATCGGATGCATACTGTGGAAACTGCAGAAGACATTATATACACAGAGACCATGAAACAATACCTCCTCCCACCCCACTCTCCTGCTGGTAATAGCTTATCTAAAGTGATCACTCTCCTTACAATGTGTATGATAATCAAGTTGCGCCATTTCCAGCACAAATCCAGGTTTTCTCACCCTCTGCCCCCACCCCCACAAACTCACTCTCCTGCTGGTAATAGCCCATCCAAAGTGACCACTCTCTTTACAATGTGTATGATAATCAAGGTGAGCCATTTCCAGCACAAATCTATCAACTGCATGAAAAAACTTGTACAGATACAGACAGACATCATCTTCCTTTCCAAATGCAAACAGATGGACATCGTACCAAAAGGACTGAAGGTAAAAAATCCATTACAATCTACATACCACACAGACTATGCTGACAGCTTGTGCCACACGCTCTCAAAGAAACTGCGGAATCACCTGATCAACATCCCCTACAGCAAACAGGGAAAGATAAAGAATGAGCTCTCAAAAATGGATACTCTCAGAAAAAACCAACCTTCCACACAAACTTCCTCGTGGCTGGACTTTACTAAAAATAGACAAGCCATTTACACCACACACTGCTTCTCTACAAAAGAAAAAGGACACTAAACTTTCTAAACTACTACATGCTACAAGGGGCCACAGCAATGGTTCCCTCAACCCACCCAGCAATATTGTTAACCTATCCAACTATACTCTCAGCCCAGCAGAAGCAGCTGTCCTATCTCGGGGCCTCTCCTTCTGCCCCTCCACCCCCACGAACATGATACAGTTCTGTGGTGACCTAGAATCCTATTTTCGATGTCTCCGACTCAAGGAATATTTCCAAAATACCTCTGAACAACATACTAATCCACAGAGGCCTCCCTACCAACATTACAAAAACAAGGATTCTAGGTGGACTCCTCCTGAAGGTCGAAACAGCAGACTGGACTTCTACATAGAGTGCTTCCGCCGACGTGCACGGGCTGAAATTGTGGAAAAGCAGCATCACTTGCCCCACAACCTCAGCCGTGCAGAACACAATGCCATCCACAGCCTCAGAAACAACTCTGACATCATAATCAAAAAGGTTGACAAAGGAGGTGCTGTTGTCATCATGAATAGGTCGGAATATGAACAAGAGGCTGTTCGGCAGCTCTCCAACACCACTTTCTACAAGCCATGACCCTCTGATCCCACTGAGAGTTACCAAAAGCAACTACAGCATTTGCTCAAGAAACTTCCTGAAAAAGCACAAGATCAAATCCGCACAGACACACCCCTGGAACCCCGACCTGGGATATTCTATCTACTACCCAAGATCCATAAACCTGGAAATCCTGGGTGCCCCATCATCTCAGGCATTGGCACCCTGACAGCAGGATTGTCTGGCTATGTAGACTCCCTCCTCAGGCCCTACGCTACCAGCACTCCCAGCTACCTTCGAGACACCACTGACTTCCTGAGGAAACTTCAATCCATCGGTGATCTTCCTGATAACACCATCCTGGCCACTATGGATGTAGAAGCCCTCTACACCAACATTCCACACAAAGATGGACTACAAGCCGTCAGGAACACTACCCCCGATAATGTCACGGCTAACCTGGTGGCTGAACTTTGTGACTTTGTCCTTACCCATAACTATTTTACATTTGGGGACAATGTATATCTTCAGATCAGCGGCACTGCTATGGGTACCTGCATGGCCCCACAGTATGCCAACATTTTTATGGCTGATTTAGAACAACGCTTCCTCAGCTCTCGTCCCCTAACGCCCCTACTCTACTTGCGCTATATTGATGACATCTTCATCATCTGGACCCATGGAACAGAAGCCCTTGAGGAATTCCACCATGATTTCAACAATTTCCATCGCCCCATCAACCTCAGCCTGGTCCAGTCCACACAAGAGATCCACTTCCTGGACACTACAGTGCTAATAAACAATGGTCACATAAACACCACCCTATACCGGAAACCTACTGACCGCTATTCCTACCTACATGCCTCCAGCTTTCACCCTGACCACACCACACGATCCATCGTCTACAGCCAAGCTCTGCGATACAACCGCATTTGCTCCAACCCCTCAGACAGAGACAAACACCTACAAGATCTCTGTCAAGCTTTCTTACAACTACAATACCCACCTGCAGAAGTAAAGAAACAGATTGATAGAGCCAGAAGAGTTCCCAGAAGTCATCTACTACAGGACAGGCCTAACAAAGAAAACAACAGAACGCCACTAGCCGTCACCTTCAGCCCCCAACTAAAACCCCTCCAACGCATTATTAAGGATCTACAACCTATCCTAAAGGATGACCCAACACTTTCACAAATCTTGGAGACAGGCCAGTCCTTGCCTACAGACAGCCCCCCAACCTGAAGCAAATACTCACCAGCAACCACATACCACACAACAGAACCACTAACCCAGGAACCTATCCTTGCAACAAAGCCCGTTGCCAACTGTGCCCACATATCTATTCAGGGGACAACATCACAGGGCCTAATAACATCAGCCACACTATCAGAGGCTCGTTCACCTGCACATAAACCAATGTGATATATGCCATCATGTGCCAGCAATGCCCCTCTGCCATGTACATTGGTCAAACTGGACAGTGTCTACATAAAAGAATAAATGGACACAAATCAGATGTCAAGAATTATAACATTCATAAACCAGTCGGAGAACACTTCAAACTCTCTGGTCACGCAATTACAGACATGAAGGTCGCTATCTTAAAACAAAAAAACTTCAAATCCAGACTCCAGAGAGAAACTGCTGAATTGGAATTTATTTGCAAATTGGATACTATTAATTTAGGCTTAAATAGAGACTGGGAGTGGCTAAGTCATTATGCAAGGTAGCCTATTTCCCCTTGTTTTTTCCTAACCCCCCCCCCCCCAGACGTTCTGGTTAAACTTGGATTTATGCTGGAATGGCCCACCTTGATTTTCATACACATTGTAAGGAGAGTGGTCACTTTGGATAAGCTATTACCAGCAGGAGAGTGGGGTGGGAGGAGGTATTGTTTCATGGTCTCTGTGTATATAATGTCTTCTAGCAGTTTCCACAGTATGCATCCGATGAAGTGATCTGTAGCTCACGAAAGCTTATGCTCAAATAAATTGGTTAGTCTCTAAGGTGCCACAAGTACTTTTCTTTTTGCGAATACAGACTAACACAGCTGTTACTCTGAAACCTGTCATTATCCTGATGCCTGCCCCGACAACCTTTCCGTACGTCATAGGCAGGCAGCTGTGAGCAGAAGCTCTCGATGAAGCTGAGAGCATCCCTTGCCTGGTGATTCTGAAAGCTTGTGATAGCCATGGGAAACCTAAGCTCCAACCCTTATTCTAGTTTGCTTACCTTTCAGAGGACTTCATGGTAACCTGCTCCACCAGAATGGGCTCCAAGTCATTCAGAGCCAGCATGCAGCAGCCCATCCTAGCACAAAGCCTTACATGATAATTGGGTCTTACGATGGGGCCTGGATGCAGCTTGGTCGAATGAGAATATCGAGCTGACAGAAAAGGCAGAGGGACGCTGGGCGATAGCGGAAGGGAAGGAGGAGATGAGATCTGAGCATAAGGGTCTGCAACATGTACACCTGCCTTGATCTTTTGTGTCTGCCAACCCTCCGACAGGGTAACAGCTTTGGAGAAGCCCGCTGTGCTGTCAGACTGCTCCGGCACTCAGTGTCTGGATTAAATTCTGCCCTCACACAGAGTCATGCTGTCACACTTCCGTTAAACCAGATCTAAGGTCTCCATCCCCAGCAATACTGCTCCCTACTGCGGAAGGCAGGTTGCCAGTCAGTCCTGTTGTGTTCTAATCCTCACCTTCTGCACTGCTCAGTGACTCCGAGTTACCTCTTGCCTGGCCTGTCCTTTGCCCTCAGGAAAACCGGCTGTTCGTGTGAGGGTCTGCTTGTGTCCTAATCAGATCTGAGCCGTGCACTGGAACCAGGCCATTCTCTAAGGCCTCTCTTGGAAGCCGGTTTCACTGGAGCTCTAAAACTTCTATGAAATCACCTACTCTGGGCACCACAAAGATAAGAAAAGACAGACCGAAAAATAAACCGGGGGCGGAACCTCATCCAAGGATCTCATCAGCAACCAACGATAGAAAATTAAGTCTGGCTAGTCCACATTTACAGTACCAATGCCCTGTAAACCTGCTAAGGGAGGGTGACATAAATTGTTATCCGAGAACAGACAGGAGACATGTCTGCTTGAATACCTCTTTCTAGGGCTACCCATACAATAACCTGCCACCAACTTGGGGAGATGAAACGATCTCAAGCTATCATGCAGCCGCAACTGCGCTCAGTTCCTTGCTAACAACAGCAGACAAATAGCTGCCATTTTTAGGTCGGATGGTTAAATACAGAGTATGTGGCTCTTCCTGTCTGGGAAACAAAAAGGCGACTTGGAGAATGTTTTTGCTCATCTTGTGGGACTGTCTGCCTAAAATGGCTCTGAGCAATTAACATCCTCATAGCTAGGAGTCCATCCGGCCCTGCTGCAGGCATCTAGCATGACCCTTAAAAGAGCAAATTGTAATCTCTTAAAACGGACAGCAAAATTGCCCTTTCAGACAACCGAGAGCATGTTTATGAGGATTGCCTGTCTGTCAGATTTATGAGGTCCCTACCACCTTAGGAATCTATTGCCTGGGAACAGTCCCATTGGCTTCGAGGAGCACTCTCACGCGTGTGCTTACAGCTAAGCAGGGGCTGAAGTACGGAGCTGGATCGAGGCCTACGTCTACAGATGCTGTGACACTTGAGCTTATTACCCTTGCCCTGTTCATAGATACTCGAATCCCCATGGAACCTGCCTTGAAACTCAACATTTTTACTTTACAAAACGCGCCCTACCAATCTCCTGCAGCTTGGACCGTCCTATTCTTCATGCAGGGTGAAAGTGCCCAGAGAGATGCTAACACACCACTACCTCCTCCCCCCGGTGAGGTTTCCCCAGATCGTCCCCTCTGAGCTGCCTGCCCCACTTGCTCCTCACACTGTCTCCCTGGTTAAGGGAGAAAACTTATTTCACTGCTCCTGCGGCTGTACGACAGGTCGTGGTGGGGGCGTGGCACGGCACATGGTTCCCTAGGTCTATTTCAGCGTGCACTGACGTCAACAGAAAGACTCACCTTGACTTCAGTGGATTTTGAATCAGTCCTTTTATGCCAGAGCTGGAAATCAGTAATTAAACAAATGAACCAGACCTCCAAGTGCCTTCAGCCGAGCAGTTAGTAACGAGTTACTAACGAGATTAACAACGGTAACAGCACGGCCTTGTTCCCAACCATCTTCTTCTCTTTGCGCCTTCCTCTTCTTTTCTTCTCACTTCCCCTCCTACTAAAATGCTCCAGCAGTTTGCGGAGCAGAGCAGAAGGGAAAAGCACTCTGCCAAACCCATGCTCATGCAAATCTGCACTCAGCAGCCCAATTCTGCGGAATAGGCCAGAAATTAAACCCCAAACCACTTGTCAGTGCAGCAGGGGTCTGTTCAATGATTCACTCAGATACACTTAAGCTGAATACAGGCACAATTTGTTTCTCTGTTTTGGGCCCAAAGAGCTCTGAGTGCTTCTGAGAGGAGAAAATGCTTTGGGACACATTTAGCTCTTTTTCTTTTTCATTGGAGTAACAAAAAAGGAGCCATTCAAGTAAAAAGACTCCAGTGAACAAAAGATCGGTTTCTGAAAGCCTGTCTCCTGACAAATGCTGGAAAGAAGGCTCCAAGCACAACGCCATTGTGCTGGGACCATCAACAGAATCCTTCTGATGGGCTCCTTTATCTGGGGCCTGCGCCATGTGGACAGGCTTGGACCTTGGATACCAAAATGCAAATATCCACCCAGAGGAAACCTGAGTCATAGGGACTGAGCAGGGGCTCCTGCACATTCCTGACCTGGGCTAGTTAAAGCAGTTAACCCTGGCCACCCCAGTTGTTTTGGTAGACAAATTCCATTCCCCAGGTTTGACTGATTCATGTAACAAGGGTTTTCCCTTTGCCATTGCTTTGGGCAGGAAGCTGAATATCAAAAGCTGCTTATGGGATAAAAATTGGAGAGGAATGGGAGGCCCTGTTGTGTGTTGTAAAGGCCCAATCCAGCTCCCGGTGCTGTCACTGAGAGTCTCTCTCTCGATGGTAATAGGGGGCCTTGACGATCCTTGGTATGTTCTGCACTATTTTCTCTTTGCAAAGTAACAACTACGGGTAGAAACTTCCAAAAGTGGCTAACTGAGTTAGGATCACAAATCCCACTGACTTTCACTGGGAGTGCAAGAGGTTATGGTACTCGGGCCACACCCTTGCCTGTCCCTGTGCTGGGGAGGGTTGGGACTGGTTGGTGTTAAGCTGCCACAGCGCTCTAAGCCAGCTGGGGGTCCCTCCACGCTTGAAAATCTCTGCTTAGGGCAGCTGTCCAGCTTTCTCTTTGGCAGCAGGAGTGGTGCAGAAGAGCCTCGTCGAGGGCCCTAAATGTTCCAACTCTTTTGGAAATGGTTTGTCGTTCTGCACATCCTGTGAGCTCTAGGGGGAATACGGCACTTTTCATGGGCCCCACATTGGTCTGCGCCAACACACAGAGAACTCATGCGGACGCCAGCGGGGGATGCATGGATGGGTCGGAGGCCAAGATATGGCCCATGATTTGTAATGAAAAGGCTTGCTTCTCCAGCCGCTCAGATAAGGAGGAAGAGCAGTCCTTGCTCCAGCTTCTCTCTGCTCTGTCTTCTGAGACATGTCATTACACTTCATCCATCTGTACTGCCGACATACTCAAAAACAGAGGGAAGCATTATGGCTTCCTTCTGAACAATAGGCATCATCTCCTGACGCACGACAAGTCACAGACGTGAAAATGGCTACATCCGAATCTGATCCTATGCGTCTGTGCTGATGTTTCTGATCACAACACCTTTTTCCTCGGCAACACTCAAAAACCGCAGCTCCTGCGTACGGACAGGCTGTGTTTAAACTGCCTTATGCACCATCAGCAGAACGACTAGTTACAGTGGTTTGATCATTGGCCTGCTAAATCCAGGGTTGTGAGTTCAATCCTTGAGGGGGCCATTTAGGGATCTGGGGCAAAAATTGGGGATTGGTCCTGCTTTGAGCAGGGGGTTGGACTAGATGCCCTCCTGAGGTCCCTTCCGACCCTGAGATTCTCTGATTCTGGTTCCAGTACCTCTAGCGCTAATGATAACTGCATGAAGCGGAAGGCGAATGGCTTGGTTTTCTCGAGCCAGGCTAAGCTTGCAGTGCTGGCCGTTAGAGACACCTGGATTTGGCTTGAAAAATGGAGCGACGTGGGTCTGGAAATTATGGAAAGGGAATACCGGTAGGTGTGGAGAACTACAAAGAAAGGGTCACTTTTCTGCTAATAAGTATACTTTAAAGGACTGCAGATGGGCTGGCACGGAGATGACAGCCCTTATCATGAGATTATTACCTGCTGTTTCTAACTCCCAAGTCATTTGTCTAAACTAGCCGTCTGACTCCTGACCTGAATGTCAGAATCAAGCCTATCTTCCAAGATGGATAAATTGCCTGGTGTGACAGATGTATTTAAAGGCAGGAAGAGAAAGGTTTCCCTCTGGTTATGCTTAACAGCAGCATTTAATATTCTAACCAAGGCAGCTGAAGGAGGTGGCTGTAATCAGCTTTGTACATGGAACCGGTGCGGCTTTGCTGTTGTATAGAAAGAACCCCAGACGGTCCCACAGTCTCTCTCATCCTTACAGTACACCACAGAGTGCGTCACTAAACACCATACATGACAATCATAGCGCAGCCAAGCACAGTCCTTGGTTTCTCAGCAATTTTTTTTTAATTTAAAGGGAATTAAAGACATTTGAGCTTCATTTTAAAATAATATAACTCCATCCAAGGTGCGAACCTGTCATCATTCAAATCCTAAATGCTCTTTCTCTGAGTCAGTGCCTGTCATTACATCACCAGCTTTCCTCCCACGAGAGCGCTGTACTTCACTAAATATATTCAGCGAAGGAAAGGCCTGGAAGACAATTGCTGACATTGCTCTGGCCTGCTGACATAACCTTTACTCTTCCTGTCACAGTCACTTGTTTTGCAGTGTTTGGCTTTTTAAATCTGGAGCCATGGAATTACTCCTTGCATTGCAATGCTAAGCGATGTGGATTTTACGGACGCTATGTGCGGGCAGCACTGTCTCTGGTGTATCATTTCACAGTGACATTGCTCAAGCCTCTTACCCTCGGACGTCTGTAGGACCAGGGTCTTGCTGTATTGGCTGACTCCTGTTTTGTTGAAGGCTTTGACGCGAGCACTGTACATGCTGTTGAAGTGCAGACCATCCACAGTGCACATCGTCTCTTTCCCGACGTACACCTCCTAGTTAGCAAACAGAGAGCTGCGTTAGGGTCGGACGCACAGGCTCTGCAGTGCAGACTTCCTAAGAAGATTTGCTGGACAGTGTTTTCACAGCTTGCTCAAACACAGACATGCAAGTAATGCACTTTTTGGTCATGCTACGCTGTCTGCCACAAGGCAAGAGATGGAGGAGATTCACCAGCGCGGGATAGCACAACACGATAAGATTGGGTCTAGATAAAATGATCCTATGGGTTGCCACTGGAGCTCTGACAAACCTACCAGGTAAAACCAGTTGCTGTACTGTAAGGCCATTGCTGTTCATGTTGGACCAAATCCTGAAATCCTTCCTCAAGCAAAACTCCCAGAGAAGTCCAGGGGAGTTTTGCCTGAGTGAAGAGAGATTATAAACTCAATGAAGTTCTGTAATCGGAAACTTGCACCTAGACGCTACTTCCTTGTAAACTCAGGTGGCAGGACGAATGCTTTACTGAACATACGTAAGAACGGCCACATTGGGTCAGAACAAAGGTCCATCTGACCCAGTGTCCTGTCTTCCGACAGCGGTCAATGCCAGGAGCCCCAGAGGGAATGAACAGAAGAGGTCATCATCAAGTGATCCATCCCCTGTCGCCCATTCCCAGCTTCTGGCAAACAGAGGCTACTGAAAGATAGGATTATGCCACAGATCCATGGCCAATTCACCAATGTGTTATTTTGATGCCAGTGTAACTCGGTTCAGATGAACAGAATCACAATGCCCTAATGCTGGAGTGACCAGCAATGTATCAAGCCCACAGACTACTAAATCCTCGCACACGTCAGTTACAGTATTTGCTTTTAATCACAGGGGATGTGATTTAAGCTCCTGCCTGCTTTCGTTTGTGTTGCTGGGGAAGGGTTATTCTTGGTTTCCTTGGGAAATATCCTCCACTCTCTCCTTTCTTCCAGGAATCCTTTGTGTATCTCTGCTGGGAGTAACAGACTGGAGTAGCGTGCGTCTGTTTAGTCTCTGCTTAAATATGGACGTCTTGTTTTCAAGGTACTGCACATTTCACCAGGACTTTTGGGCCTAACTGACCCATGAGACTCCTTTGGGAAAAGTCCCATGGACAAAGAACACAAAATTCTGCTCTATATCTTTTCCCTCAGTCTTGAGCAGATTAATTAAATTAGGCACCATTGCTGGTAGTTACGTAAATTGCAGCTCTGCTCAGGTACCGTGTTACCTGTAAGCACTCAGTAGTTAGCAGTGCAATTTGAGCTGTGAACTCACTTTACTGAGCAAAGGTAATAAAAAGTGAAATACACCTGGCACTGGGTTACAGAAAATGCTTCAGAGCTGTGTTCTAATGCTCTTACAGAAACGCGGGGTTTATTACTGCCTCACTTAACATACTGGGTTCCCACTTTATCCTCTTATCACTGTCCAACAGGACACTCATTTGATGTGATTATTAGAAAACGAACTGCCACTGAACAGCTTAATCACTTTGAGTGCCCTGGCATGTGGGTCAACCCCGACCATAAACACTTCAGCTCACTTTTACATCAATTTGTTCTCAGTCTTTAATGATTTCACAGAATCTGGCTGTTTGGATTTAACGCACCGTCTAACCTAATGATTGGTAAATTAGAGAAAAGCCAAACCCAGAACTTCCAGGGGCGGGGGGCCAAATCCCTGGATTCAAACTCTTCCCTTCTGGCTTGGGGTCCAACTCAGAACAACTCCGGAGGTGCATACCTTTTGGTTTCAGTTTGGATAAGACCAATCTCATCCATTGTACTGGAGCCAAAATCTCTAAACTCACCATTCCCATCTTCCCCTGGCCCCCCCAAAATAACCCCAGCTAGTGATGCTCTCCCACACCACGGAGATGTTCATGAGAGTTAACTCTTTAGTGAGTGTCAAGTGCTTCGAAATCCCCAGATAGAAAAGCAAAATATTATTCGCTGCAGCACATAAACAGGGCAGATCTGTTTTTGGCAGACTCTGACACGCCTCACGGACAGAGTGCTTGGCTATACATTGATTTGCACTTCTGCATACGTGGTAATGGCTGAGATGCTGGCGTGAGGAGAAACAGCAGCTGCATCTCCGAGCACAAGCGGATAACACAACAGACCTGGTCGGCCATGTCAGGAGCAAAGCTTTAAGGACTCAGGCAAACCCATTATTCTTTACTGTTGCAACTGCGATTGAAAACCCAGAATTGCTCTGATCGGGAGTAATAATGCTTGAGACAGTCCAGATTGCCAAGTCATCTGTCAAATAAACTATGTGATAAGATTTGAATTTTGTATCGTAAATGGCTTCTGAAGATGTGACCCCAGGGTTTGGAATCCACTTAGTGATTTGATTGGCCGGTGATGCTTTTCTTCTGGATAATCTCCACTGTTATCTGAAAGATCCTACGGCTTAATGAACAGCTGTGCCATAGGGAAGGCAAAGCCGATTCTAAACCGCCTTTTGCCTTCCACTATCCTAAGCCACCTTTTGCCTCCCACTATCAAACGAACCCCCATCACAAGTTAGAGCAGCCTCAGGAGTGCTCTAATCTGTCAGCTGGAGCAGTCTTTCATGACGACACCAAGCTGGGAGGGGTTGCAAGCACTTTGGAGGATAGGTTCAAAATTCAAAATGACCTTGACAGATTGGAGAACTGGTCTGAATTCAACAAGATGGAATTCAACAGAGACAAGTGCAAAGTACTTCACGTAGGAAGGAAAAATCAAACGCACAACTACAAAATGGGGAACAACTGGCTTGGAGGTAGTACTGCTGGAAAGGACCTGGGGGTTACAGTGGATCACAAGTTGAATACGAGTCAACAGTGTGATGCAGTTGCAAAAAAGGCTAGTATCATTCTGGGGTGTATTAACAGGAGTGTTGTATGTAAGACAGAGGAGGTAACGGTCTCAAGCTGCTTGGTACTGGTGAGGACCCAGCTGCAGTACTGTGTTCAATTCTGGGCACCACCACTGAGGAAGGATGTGGACAAATAGGAGAGAGTCCAGAAAAGAGCCACAAAAATGATAAAGGTTTAGAAAACCTAACCTGTGAAGAAAGGTTAAAAAAACAGGGCCTGTTTAGTCCTGAGAAAAGACGACGGGGGGGGGGACAGGGGACACCTGATAACAGTCTTCCAATATGCTGACCATTATAAAGAGGATGGTGATCAGTTGTTCTCCATGTCCGCTGAAGGTAGGACAAGAAATCATGGGCTTAATCTGCAGCAAGGGAGATTCAGATAAGATATTAGGAAAAATGTTCTAACTGTAAGGGCCGTTAAACTCTGGAATAGGCTTCCAAGGGAGGTCATGGAGAAAGGCCTCAGTGGGGGACCTGTAGCTAAGCACCCCCTTAGCACGACTGGGATCACGACTAGTGATCATCCAGTCTTCATCCTTCATCACCTTGTGCAATGGTGAGCAAGGGCACGGCCCCATGAGGGATGTGACTTCACCCACGCTTGAGCCCTGCAGCCCCTTGCAAGGACCTGCAGGCTCCAGCCCTATCGGAATACATGAGCTGGTCTTAAAGCACTAGGTCACTATGCGGCTGGTGGTGCGGGACTCCTGGGATCAGGGTCACTTTATGGAGGCAGCCCTCTCAGCACTGGGAGAAAGGAGGTGGAGAACTTGGTGTGGCTCGGCATGCAGAGACCCTGTCTGATTCTGGAGTGGCAGGGACTCGAGGCAGCCATGCCCAGTCTTGCTTGATTGGAAGGAACAGGAGGCTTTGACAGTGAGGCAGCTAAAGTAAAAAACTCGGTGGTCTTGAGGCTTTGAGAGTCCTCTAGAGAGGACACTGAATAGCTGAGTTTAATTGTCCTCCAGTCACATTGTGAATACGTTTACTCCTGAGGGCATTCTGGGCAAAAAAATTAAAAAATTCTGAGCCAAAAAATTAAAAATTCTGTGCACAATATTTTAAAATTCTGCAAGTTTTATTTGTTAATAAATAAATGCAGAGGCTCCAGCATGGCAGTGGGGAACACAGGCCACTGGCTGCACTGCGGTAGGAGATCGCCTTGCAGCCTGCCTGCCCACCCCCAGGACACGGACTCAGCAGTGAGGCTGCACCCGACCCTGACACAGCAGGGCCTGGGCCTGCCCCAGAAATACCCTGGGGCTCTGCCCCTCTGCACCAGGTGTGGGGCAAGCAGGCTCAACCAGGCAGGATCCAAGTGTGGAGGGGCTCAGTGTGGGGGGATCCAGGTGTAGGGTGAGAGGATTCTGTGTGGGACAACCTGGGTGCTGGCAGCTCAGTGCAGGGGTCTAGGTGTGAGGGGGATCTGGATGCGCAGAGGCTCATTTTGGGGGGCGGGGTTCCAGGTGCAGGGGTAATGGGACTCTGCAGGGGCTTCCAGGTGAAGGTGGCTGGGGTTCAGTGGAAGGGTCTGGGGGTCTCAGTTGGGGGTTCAGGTGCTGGGGAAGTGGGGCTTGGTGGAGTGGGGATCTGGGTGCAGCTAGTTGGGGGTTAGTGGTGTGGGGGCTCAGGATGGTGCAGGGGATGGGGGGTTAAGTGCTGGGAGCTCAGTGAGGGGTGGTCTGGGTGCATGGGTAGAGGTCCAGAGGCAGGAGATCTGGATGCAAGGGGGCTCCAGATGTAGGGGCTGAGGTTCAGTGGGGTGGGGTTCAGGTACAGAGGGCTAGGGTGGTTCTGGATGTAGTGGGTGAGGCTTGGCAGGGGTGTCTGGCTATGGAAGATCCAGATGCACGGGGTTGGGTGGATGGGGGAGCATCTCATCTACAGTGACCCCTCCCCCCCACAGCTGAGGAGCAATGGGGGCAGGAAGCAGGGGAGGATGCTGAGCTCCTTGCAGCTGGGGGAGGTTTCTTGGGGTGGGTCTGACACAGCCCCAGCCACTCCTTGCAGGAGAAGAGGAAGTCCCATCCTGTCCTGCCTCCAGCCCTGCTGAAACTAGTACCTGATCCCAGCTCAGGATAGGAGCCACTGGCTGGGCTGTCCCCAGCCCCTTGGTGATTTACCGCTCTGCCAGCTGCCTGAAACAATGTCCCTGCTCTGCTAGGGAGTGGTGCGGAACTGCTCTTGCAGCTTCCCTTTGCTTCCCTGTCAGAAAGACATTTTTCTGCAGGAAAACAAAGAAATCTGCAGGGAACATGAACTCTGCACACACACAGTGGTGCAGAATTCCCCCAAAAGTAATACATCTGTGGGATTCTGAAACAAAAGGCGATTTCCTTTTACTTCCTGGCCCCAGCTAGAAAGCTTTATTCCCTGCACCTTTCTCTCATTAAACTCAATACATCCCCTCTGTCAACTGCCCAGTTTCTGCTCTGGATCTCGCCTGGCTGTGTCATGTGCAGCTGGAGTTCAGGAAACACGGTGGGCTGCTCTCTCCTGCCTGCTTTGAATGGTGATGAATATGCTAGAGAATAATTATGAGCATGTCGGATCAGAGAAAAATCACATTTTAATTGTATAATTACAGCAATTTAAAAGTCCCCAAGCCTTAAACGCCTCTGATTGCCTGTAGTATAGCAAACCGCAATCCTCCATGGGAATTAGCAGCCTTTGCAAGAGATGTTTGGCAGCCTACTTTAAGCTGTTCAAAAATTGCTTTAAAATGAGTTCTTCTCATTTCCAAAGCATGCTGATCATCAAGGCAGATATTATCCAACAACAACAAAATACTCTGCCCTGCAGCCTCAGTTCACCTGACCTCCCAAATACCATTATTTGACGTTAGTGGGACGGAAGGATGAAGAGTTTGGAGAAGTTCTCAATCACTCATTATAAGGGTTAGGCATAAGCATCACCTGATTCTGCAGCCATTATGCGAGTAATCTTCCTGCTCATGTGAGTAGGAGCTGCAGGCTTCAGCCTTAAGTGAACTTCCACTCTCCGATCTACCCCCAGTAAACAAACTACACACACCTGGGGCCAAATTCTGCACTCGACGACAATGGGAAATAAAGTGAGTCAGACTGAACAGCGTAACCAGGGGCAGAATTCTGTGAGTATTTGCAGTGCAAATGCGTTTGGAAGTGGATTTGAAAACAAGAAAAAAATCCACCGGCAGTTTGGAAATATTTTCGCATAGATAAAAAAGGCAGGAATGCAAACTGATTAAAAAAAAATTGAAGACCAATCCTTAGGTTCAGCCACCTCTGTGCTCCCCTGATCCCACAATTGGCTATTGGGATATTGCCCCTATGTGTAACTTGAATTTTTCAGCCACAGGAGGGCTCCTTCCAAGTGAAGGAGAGAATCAGATACAATGTCTGAAATGAAAAGTGGAAAGAGAGAGAGAGAGAGAGAGAGAGAGAGAAAAGGAGTACTTGTGGCACCTTAGAGACTAACCAATTTATTTGAGAGAGTGTTTCTCCAAGAGGGAACCTGATGGATGTGGTCATGGCTAAAGACTAACCGCTTAACTGTCTAACAATGAAAGTTACCGGGGAAGCCATTTCCCTGCAGGGTCCTGCTATCACTACTGTATCTTTGCAGGAGTGACTCTCATGTAGAATTGGTAGGCCCTGTGTAATAATCTATCCTGAGCCACTGCTACAGAACAACTGTGCGGTGTCTTCCATCATGGCAAGCACTCCTTGGCCGATAGTTTCAACTATCTCTGAACTGGTGTCTACAGTCGACTGTTGTGAGACTACTTCACTTCCCCCTGCAAGGTTAGCAGCTGGGTTTTCAATCCACAGCCTTTTAAGGCCAGAAAGGACCATTCTGGCTATCTGGTCTGATCTCCTGGGTCACACAGGCCACAGACTATCACCTGCATCAAGTCCCTCACAATAAGAATATTCACTGGAATAAAAACCAGACTGAAGCTGTTGACAAAAAGTGAAAGATTCAGTTCACATCCGGGAGAAGCTTTTACTGTATAGAAATAAACAACATACGAACTCTTCTAAAAAACAATACAAAACTGGCCTGATGCCCCACTGCCGTGCGCCTCGTGGGATCATTTACACCTGTGTAACCTGAGTGAAAACAGTACATGAGACTTAAGATTTCTGTGATTCTACAAGGCAGTGGCAGGCTCTCCAGCCCAGTGCATCTCTGCAGAATAGAAGCCTGCTTCTTGTCTATCCGCAATGCTCCTGTGTGGCTCACTCATCACTGGCATGGTCTTCCACGTAAGGCACGTTTTATCAGTGGAACAGGTGCTCTCAATACCTACCCTGAACTGACCACCGTTCCCATCATCCAGCTCTAGAATATATCCTTCCACCTGCACGGTCGACAAAGGGGGCTGTTTCCAGGACAACGTGGCGCTGTTGTTGTGGGTGCAACACTCTTCTAGCTGTAGGATTGGGGGTGCCGGCACTGGAGAGGAAGCTAAACAAAAATTAGTGTAACCCTGGCTTCTACGACCACAGTGGACATCCGGCGTAGCAAGCGCATTCAAATAGCATGTAAAGTCATGCACACTTTCGCCAGTATATGGAGGCCACGTTTACAAGCTTGTTACCTAGTCTGCATTTCTCAATGGATTTAAGGTAAAATCTCATGGGACTGAGGCACAGAGGAACAAGAAGGGACTGGGTTTTCTCACTTCCCGTGAGAAGCTTTGCAGAATTTGGGTTTTCATCAGCTTGTCAATGTGAAATTTTACTGGGGCTACTTCATTTTCTCTTACATTTGCTTTCGAATAAATTTTGCATGAGTGTGAAAACATAGCACCACACCCCCAGGTGTGAGAGCGAGGCTCCCATACATAAGCCTCCCATCACAACGGCATAATCAAGGACCAGGAAGGTCATAGGAGCACCTTCCCGATGTACTGTGAGAGTCTGGCTTCAGAGGGACAGGCATTATCATTCCCGGATGAGAACACGGCCACTGGTTGCAGCATCAGGGGAAAGAGTGGGTCTAATTCACCTCTTTGTTACCCCAGGTTTCCACCATGCAAGTTCATTGCAATCAAAAGAGTTACAGCAGTGTATCAATAGAATAGCAGATGGGTGAGTCGGGATCACGGCCTTTGCGATGACTTGTGGCTCGAGGTGCACCTGATCTTCCTCACGGTGGGTCATGAAGGAGCAGTAATTCGGGGGCTGGGGGGAGGGGGTCGCTGTGATAGGTACGGTGAGCCACATATAACAAGAGATAAATATGTTTTCAATAGTGCTAATTCAGTGCAAGTAAATGTTCTGGGTGGACATCGCTGTTGACCAAAGTTGGCCAAGGATCTTCAAAAGAGGTACACTGAATTTCACCACAAAATCTTGCGACTGTACCTCAGCCAACCCACAGTCACCATTCCAGAAGTGAACATAGTATGGACTCCATAAGTACGTCTACACAGCAGCTAAACACCCACAGGTGGCCCAGGTCAGCTGACTCGGGCGCACAGGGCTTTGGCTGTAAAATTACTGTGTAGATGTTCGGGCTTGGGCTGTAGCTCGAGCTCTAGGGCCCTGCAAGGGGGAAGGTCCCAGAGCCCGGGCTCCAGCCCAAATCCCAACATCAACACTGCCGTTTTACAACCCCGCAGCCCGAGTCAGCTGACCCCGGCCAGCCGCGGCTGTGCTGCAGGTCTATTGTTCCAGTGTAGACGTACCCCAGGGGGCATTCATGGCTGGGCTTCTTTGCCGACTCACTCAAGCAAATTGCCAGAGTCAGTTGTAGGGGTGGGTTTTGTCAGTGCTCATGTCCATTAGGAAGTGTACTGAAACCACAGCAACAAATTCATTTCACGGAGGCCGCCAAACAGGGACCAGCCGGTAACTACTTTCAGTCTCCAGTCTTTGTTGGGTTAGAACCAGTGATGGAGAGGAAAAAGGCTGAATAGTCCATAGCCAAGCCTCCATGTGTGCTCCTGCCCAAGACAAAAAGTCATTTCATGGTATTTTCTGCTCCAGCAGGAGCATTAGCTCATCTGCAATAAACAAAAAGTAAAAGAAGGAGGTCTGCTCCTGCTCTACAAAAGACTTGGAGGAGACTCCACAGGGAAAGGGGACCCGCTTCTCCCAGCCCATAGCTGACCCCACAGTGATACTTAACCTCTCTACTGAAACATTTACTACCAAGGGGGAAAAACCCTACCCATTTCCTTAGTCCAGACTTAATCATAGAATCATAGAATATCAGGGTTGGAAGGGACCCCAGAAGGTCATCTAGTCCAACCCCCTGCTCGAAGCAGGACCAATTCCCAGTTAAATCATCCCAGCCAGGGCTTCGTCAAGCCTGACCTTAAAAACCTCTAAGGAAGGAGATTCTACCACCTCCCTCTCGTAACTTCACATATTCCAGCCCCGTTCCCTATCTATATAGCACTTGCCAGCTTGCACGACAGGAGAGAAATGATATGTATTACAATCCAGTCTGCTAGGGGAAGAAGAGACGGAATTACTTTTAATGATTCGACACATATAGCTGAGCTGCATCAAAACTTCTTGAGCAGAAGTCGCAGAGGGTCACCTGGGGAATTAGTGCCAGACGGGAGTGATGTGTGGGCATCACGGCACCGGCAAGTTTTAAGGAGGGACAAGTGCCTTGTTTGGTATAATTCAGTGGGTAGGTCAGACACCTGTAACATGTAAACTGTGGCTATGCCAGCACTGGGAGCGGGGACTGCCTGCTCTGCTGAGGGTGAAGGGAGGCTTTGCGTATGGGGCAATCCTGGTGCCAGGGGTTTGAGAGATTCTTGGCAAGTTTTGTCCAAACTGGGCCCACAGGGCCTGGGTGGCTGAATTCCCTCAACAGCAGAACGAATCTCGTTCTCCGACAGCCTGGAGGCAGACCAGATCTCCAGCTTCCGACACACCTAAAACGCACGGCCCTGTGCTTCCCCGTCTCACAAGGTCCCCAGAGCCACAGGCCGACAACAGTGCTGCGAGCCGGCACCATTTAAAGGCACATCCCAGCAAAGCAGCAACTTGGCTGCCTTTCTGGAGGGGTCTCTCTGCTTCACGGCTTCCCCCTGTCCCCAGATTTTCTCGTCTTTTCAGTCTTAAAAGAAGGGAACAGGAAAAGCACAACACAGGCGTAAAGGGGAGGAGAATGGGAGGTGGCAGGTGGGGAAGGGAGAGGGGGCAGTGTGCAAAGGAAAAGGTATGAACACCGGAAGAGAAAAGCCACATGCTGATACACTGGAGGAACCCTCAGCTGCCCTGCTAATGGCCCCACACGAGCAGCACCAGGAGGCCAGATCACAAGCCACGGACCATATCTGGGAGACCTAAGCCATGTGGCTCATGTCTGGGGCAGCCTCCCCGGGGTTATCACGATTTGTCTCGGGGGGTTTCCCCGGTGCACTGTGCAAACAGGCTTTTCTCCAGTAGCTGTGAGACGTTGTCCTTTCCCAGCAGTGTGCTCCCTATGGCTCCAGTGTGACAGCTGTCCTGCGTGTTCCCTTCCATTCCTCAAGTCTGATCTGCCCCCCCCCCCCATACCCAGTATCTCAGCTCAAGACCTTCCCCCACACCGGTGCCTTTAGGGCAGGAGCTGCTCTCTGGGCTGCGAGCAGCTGGCGCTGGTTCGTCACCTCCTGGCTCAGCAGGTTTGTGATCTGAAGAACTGAAATGGCACTTCCTCCCCCCGGGTGGGCAATGCGCCCCCGGTCCCACTGCCGCAGAGGGTGCAACTGCGCTGTCAGCAGGCTACGTGGCGGAGCATGTACGCCAGCCGTTACGGCTGCATCATCATCATCAGATTGGAAATCAGCCTGTTTACGTCCATATCCTATGTGCCTCTGGGGGGGTCTTTCTACGCGGCAGGCTGAGCGCTAGGTCATGTATTCCACCCACCTACGAGCTTGTCTATACAGTAATGCCTCACTTAACGCCCTCCCGCGCAACGTTGTTTTGATGTTACGTCCCTGCTCCATTAGGGAACAGGCTCGTTTAAAGTTGTCCAACGCTCCCTTATAACGTCGTTTGGCTGCCTGCTCTGTCCACTGCTTGCAGGATTCTGTGGAAGAGCAGCGACTTTAGAAGGGAGCATTGCACAACGTCCTCTTCTCCGCCTCCTCCCCCTCCCTCCCAGCGCTTCCCCCGCTGCCAAACTGCTGTTTGGCGGCGCTTAGGACTTTCTGGGAGGGAGGGGGAGGAGCGGGGAAGCGTCGCACTCGGGGAAGGAGGCAGCGAGGCGGGGGTGGGGGGAGCTTTGCTGCCGGTGGGTGCAGAGCACCTGTTAATTTTTCACCGTCAACCAGCACCGAACTCTGCCAGCATTCAGGAGGTTGGAGGGGAGGGGGGAAGAGCTCCACAAACATCATTGATGAGTATAGTATTAAATGGTTTGTTTAAAACTTGTACCTGTATTAAATTGCTTGTTTAAAATTGTTTAAAACTTATACTGTTTATGTATATAATGCCTTTTGTCTGGCAAAAACAATTTCCTTGGAACTTAACCCCACCATTTACATGAAATCTTATGGGAAAATTGGATTCGTTTAACATTGTTTTGCTTAAAGTTGCATTTTTCAGGAACATAACTGCAATGTTAAGTGAGGAATTACTGTACAGGAGACTCTGCTGTACCCTCCCCGGGACGAAGCGCACTCCCACTCACTCGCCTCATTCCTTCTGTGCCCTTTCTTGGCCTGTCCCTCCCTCTCCAAGCTTGCTGGGTAGGGTCCCAGCATGTGCCGCCATTTCCTTCCATTACTTAGCTCCGAAAGGAAGGGGAGGGGCTCAATCATCTTACACCCAATATCAGAGCTCCAGAATACGGCCATGCGGGGCTACATCGAACACGTCTGCAAAGGGAGAAGAATAAGGCCCTGCCCCTCCAAACCGAGTATTGGGGGGAGGGATAGCTCAGTGGTTTGAGCATTGGCCTGCTAAACCCAGAGTTGTGAGTTCAATCCTTGAGGGGGCCATTTAGGGATCTGAGGCAAAAAAAAAATAAAAAAATAAAAAAAATTGGGGATTGGCCCTGCTTTGAGCAGGGGGTTGGACTAGGTGACCTCCTGAGGTCCCTTCCAAACCTGATATTCTGTTCTATTCTAAGTCGTGGGAACAGGGCAGCAGGTGTGCACCCGCTGCTCGTAGTGCTCGGGTGGGGCAGAGCTGTACCCCTTACCCCCCCATGCCAGCCAGCCGAGCAGGAGCATGCCGCATGCTTCTAAAGACGCAAGCAATTTACTCCTGCCCAGCACAATCCTGGGGCAGCAGCGGGATTGTAGCTCTGAGGGGAACCTCTGAGGCCCAGGGCCTCCCCACAGGTTGGTGCAGTTTGTGCAGCACCTATTGCTCAGGCCCACGTCGGGAAATGGTCTTCATTGAGTGGTTGCCCAGTTATGTGATTCTGGTGAATTCCGTGTATTCTTAATGCAAAGGGAAAGGGAAAGGCAGCTAAGCCAGCGGCAGACTTGCTTTTGCTAATTAAAAACAAAACCCCTTAGGCTAAATTATTAATACAAGGGAGGAAGGAGACTTCCCACGGCCTGCACGATTTGTGCGCAAGCTGCAGAGAAAGTTCAGCCCTGACTGGGTTTGACCAGACTTTCAGTCTTCACCACTCTATTAAAAATGCAGCTGGTGCTTTAAAACAATGGTCCAATTAACTAACGGTGAGTCATGGGTGCGCTAATTGTCAAGGTGTTGGTCATGTATCAACTAATTGCATATCAGAACATCCAGCTGAGACAGCAATGAATGCTCAGGGCCAGATCCTGAGCCGGTGACCTTGAAGTCACTAGAGCTACCCCAATGGGCACCACAGGCAGTCAAGAGGTGTAAGCTTGGCTCCACCCCATCACAGTTTGCTGTGTCACAGCCAATCAGCATCTTCTTTCAACTGCCAGGGACTTCACAAGTCGGGAATTGCTCCCAGGTTGCGACGGATCCCTGCAGCTCTGTGAATTAATGAGACTTCGCAGAGGTAGACCACCGCGGAACCAGTTGCCCACGAGGAGAGAATATAATCAGGAGGAAATTAAAATTAAGATGAAGTGCTTAAAAAAACGAACAACAAAGAAAAACAAAACAAAAAACAAACAAAAAAAACAAACCCCAAGGAAAAAGCCAAATGATCTGGATGTTGTGGTTCTTTGCTACAATGTAGCGTGCAGAATGTTTCTGGCATGTCTGAGATGATAACGCTCTTGGGCTCAGGCAAATTTGCATTCTTGTTTGAGAGCTGTGCTTTCAAGTCAAGTCATTCAGACTGGAGACAGACAGCACGTTATCTAGGCAATGCAAACCACCATTCAGCAGCGTGTGTGAGAGCTGTGGGCATGTGAGAGGGATGTAGGCATTTCTTTATACTGCTTCAAAACCCTCCCCCCTTCACACGCGTGAGAATTCCCACTGAAGCCAAAGGGACAGCGCGCATCAGTCAGTCAAGCAGGATTTGGCTCCGAGTGTGAAAAACTTCATCTCCTTTGAGATCTGCACAATTGGGGAACAGGTGGCCTCAGCATCATGGGTTCGGGACTGTTTCCAAAGCACGGCCAGGTGCAGCTGTGCTCTCCCTGACTCTCGTTTAGAAGAGAACATCCTGGGCAGCCAGAGATGCAGGGACAGCAGGTTGTTCCTCCAGTTAAGACAAAATTGAGCCAGGAGGCAATGAAAAAAAAGAAAACAAAGGCTGGTTCTGATTTCCTGAGCGATCTCATACGAGTCATTCAGCCTCTTTGTGCCGTGGCTTAATAATGCTGATACCTATGGGTGTTGTGAGGAGAAAGCAATTACAACTTGTGAAGTGCACTGGCCTTTTTGGAGGGAAGGTACTATATCAGATCCCAGTGCTGGGCACCTCCTGCAAAACACGGGCGGCCCCGCCATTGTCAATTGTTTGTACATGGTGCATGCGCACACATGCACTGAGCAAGAGACAGTCCTTCCCCCAAAAACTTCTCCTCTAGACACAAACGGTGGCAGAAAGGAAAGATTACTTTACTACCCCTATTGTACAGCTGGGAAACTGAGGCACAGAGCGACTGAGTGACTTAACCAAGGCCCTGGAGGGAGCCTGTGGCAGAGCTGAGTATTGAATCTGGAACTCCAGAACAGTTGCTTAACCATAGGACCTTCTCTGAGGTTTTAAACCCACCTTCTTAATTTTTATTTGTAAGGCAACAAATATCTTAAAAAACCAAAGTCCCTAGTAGATAAAATTAGCTCCAACGTGTTGCCCCTTTATATCCAGTGATTTTTCATTAAACCCAGAGATTGTGGTGCGCACAAGCCAATGATAGGTGAGTGTTATTTGTTAAATGTACTGAAGATAGGCTTACCTTTCATCTGCACAAAATCGAGCTGGTGGATGGATTGCAGCAAAGGCGCACTGTCCAGGTTTAAATCAAAGTCTGTGGTCATCCTTGGGGTTAGCGTCCCTTTTCCCCACTGGTCCTCGGTCAAGTGCACTCTCCTGATCAGAGCATCGGAAATCTGATTGCAAGAAAGACTTCAGTTATTACACGCCACTCCAGCAAGTGCTTTGTGCCCTAGAAAGAGCTGGTTCTTTATGACAGTAAAAGTCAACAGGGCTTGAAATCAAAGGCTTGCCCACGTTGAGTTTTGGCGTCACTAAAGTTTCATGGTGACTTGAGTTTTGCCATTAACTTCAATGGGGCCAGGGTGTCACCCAAGGGCTCTACCAAGGCCATTCATTTTAGGTTTAGATTTTGTACAGTACTTCAAGCAGAACCAAATTATGTATCTGGAGCTACTGAGCATCTTAGTTAGGCCAAACGAATCAATGCCATCTTATAGGGGTGACCCAATGCCCAGAGACATCAATGCAAGGGCTTTCACTGGCTGCAGTGAAAAGCCCTTCTTATGAACTATTATTGTTCTTGTGAGCCACGTATTGAGTCTGTCTCCCATTAGGGTCCTGGAGGGCTGCGTGTTGTAATATTTATTCTGGAGATACAATAAGAATCTTCCTCCAAACTCTTCTCCCAGTGTCTGTGTTCCAGTGTTCTCACAGGATGAATTCATTCCTGTTTTGCTTCCTACCTTACATGCAGCCTTCTCCAGCCTGTTCAGTCTCTGACATCCATGTAAGATATTTTTTTCTCCTTACAGAGGGCCAGTTTCTGATGTCCTTGCTCACAATGAGTAGTAATTTCGCACAGTGCCATTGAAATCATGCAGAGAAAGGTGCTACTCACGTGGGTTAAGGGTATCAGGACCTGCCTCATAGCTAGTGCCGCTGCGTTTCTTGTGACGAACCAGCGGTACTCACTCTTAGAGCACAGGGATACGTCTCCCTTGTTCGGTCTTCATTGACAGGTAAAATCTCTAGAAATACACAGCTAACACAGGGTCTGATCCTCCTCATGCTACAGCGGATGGGAGTTTAGCTGCTGAGTTCCAGTGGAACAGGACTGGGCCCCAAAATACTAAGGAATCTTCTTAAGATCATGCCTATGCTAGACTGAAATTGGCAGGAAGAAAATCTCCCTAGATGACTGGGCCCAATCCAATATGCCACCTTGGAGCCCTCTTCCACACCCCACAAATCCCTAGGATTGCATCAGCAACCTTACACTAGAAAGCAGAAGCACCCTGCTGCTGGCCATGTCTCCTCTCCTTGGCCAGGCCCCTGACATGGCTCCTATGCTGGTGGCAGGAAGGGGATGGGGATGGGGATGGGGTAGAGCTTTAATAATCCTTTACAAAGTATTTTTAGACCATTATATATATATATATATACACAGAGAGAGAGAGAGAGCGCTATTATTAAGTATCACTAAGTATATATTATTAAGTATTACTAAGTATTATCTAGTGCCTAAATACTCCTGATGGGATTGGCACGTTCTTCTAATGACAACGAATATGGACCAATCAACCTGGGGCTGTATTCCTCTGTGGTGTAGCTCCACTGACTCCATCCTAGTTACACAGGGGATGAATGTGGCCTCTGGACCTGCACTCGCTCGCCCTCGCAGTCAGCCCAGCTCTTCTGTCCAAAGGCACCTGGAAGTGAACAGCCACACACCCACCTGTAAAAACCCACTGGGGTCATTCTCTTTGATGACCTCCAAACAGTACTCCATCAGGCCTGTGGTCTGGCGCAGCTTGACTGTGCAGTGAGAGATCTGGTCTCGTACCACCTGCAACGGGATGAGGAGAGGAGTTTCCAAGTGCAGGTGGAAGCAGTGAGGGTTGAAGGGCATGCGCCCGCCCCCAAAAGGTTAACAGGGGCTTTGCCATTGGGAACAGGATCAGACCATGAAAGGATCAGACTGAAGAACTCTGTCAAAGGACGGGAGCAAAAGACTAAAGAGAACATCAAAGACAGGAGTTAAATAATTGGCCTCCAGAGCCCTGAATCCATGAAGAGCACACAACTGGATTGGATTAATTATTCAGACTAGTGGATTAGATGTATCTCTGCTCACAGCACACCATTAATACGAGGACACAACACAGAAACAGCTGAGTTACAAATAACTGTTTACTCACTATACACAACATACATGGCCCAGCTACAGATAGACACAGTCACTCTAGTAGGGATCTAGTGGCTTCTGCAGCAGAAGACAGGGAGACCCACTAGAGGGTTTCCAAAGTATTCTAAAAGGGGGCTACCTAATTCCTATCATCCTCAGCTGGTGTCGATCAGCGAAGTGACTCTGTTTC
Source organism: Lepidochelys kempii (assembly GCF_965140285.1). Taxonomy (NCBI): domain Eukaryota; kingdom Metazoa; phylum Chordata; order Testudines; family Cheloniidae; genus Lepidochelys; species Lepidochelys kempii. The sequence continues at coordinate 127,716,958 of NC_136385.1, read as the reverse complement.
CAAGGAAGACATGCCTGTTTATCAGCTGAGGGTCTGGCCCTGTATTTTTAAACTAAACACATATAAACTTCAACATTATCGATTACTATTAGCAGTAATAACACCTAGTCCTTATCTAGCACATTTCATCAGCAGTTCTCAAAGCGCTTTTCAAAAGAGGTCAGTATCACAATCCCCAATGGGGAAACTGAGGCACAGATTGGTGAAGTGGCTTGCCTAAGGGCAACCAGGAGCAGAGCTGGGACTAGACCCAAGGTCTCCTAAGTCCCAGTCTACTGCCCTTATTTACTTACAAGGCTACACTGCCTCCTTCCCCTAGTGGTGGGCTGTAGTGAAAGTAACTTCTTCCCAAATGCCAGGGTTGTCAGTAAAAATAGGGTCCTCAGACCCCCCCCTTCCTTTATTTTAGGGCTACATCTTTCTCCATGAACTCTTTCCACCTTGGCAGAGCTCAGCCCTCCCTCTGCTTTGAGAGCTGCAGGTGGGAAGTGCTAGATAAGAACGAGGTGGCATTACAGATAGTAGCTGATAATGCTGCAGTTTATATTTTTTGATCAACATATAATCATGTCTTCAGTCTTGCACGGTGCTGAGTCAGCAACACAGGGCACATCAGAGCAGGCCCTATGTTTGCAGGATGCAACCACTGGTGTCACTGGGTAAGGAGAACCGTGGAAACACATGCAAATTAATCCACAGATCTGGAGGACAGGTCAAGGTGAATTACTTAGCGCTACCCACGAATGACCAGCAAGAATCCGTCAGCAAGAACGCCTGGCACTCCACAGATACAGTCACTACCTCTCTCTTTACAGTCCCCGTAAAATCACTGCTTCTTTATGTAATTTACTCTGTGGCTCTCCAGACCATGTTCTCTATGAAGACGCATCAGTTCAACTGTAGGGGGTCCCTAGAAAGGGAAGTGCTGCATGACCCTAGTAGCAGAATACACATGGGTGCACTGACCCTGATCTGCTGAGAAAAATAGCAACAATTTATACCAGATGCCTATACAGGCAGGAAATCACAGAACATCACCATGCTGAATCCTAGAAACAGAAACATTAACATGCCCATCTTTGACCCTTCCCCATGGTCCTTTTTCACGGTGAGTCACTGGAAAGAGTCAATCTTTCTCAGCTCTGGCCCTTGGGTCTCCTGACAGTGAGTTCTGGGAGATGGCGTCAGTGCTTACGACCGACTGGCACTTCAGGGCAAAATTCTCCCCTCTGACCTTTACTGCCAATCTCTTACCTGCCGCAACGGATTTTTGCTGCATACTCTGCACTTATTCAGCATACAGGACTTCAGCTGATGTCGATGGAAGTTTTGTGCACAGGGTACGCAAGAGAGATGTTTCGCGGAGGATAAGAGATCTGTAGCACAGGTCAGTGAGAGTAATTTTATCCTTTTGGCTGAATGCTCCAATGGAAGGTCTGAGACGTTTTAAAAAAAGAGCCCAAAGCTTTGTAAAGTTCTCCTTTAGGCCTCAATCAAGCTAACCGATTCAGTAGATCCTATTTGTTTAATGTGGACAATACAATGTGAACAATGTTTAATACAGACAAAGCACAGAATCATAGAAGATTAGGAAGGGACCTCAGGAGGTCATCTAGGCCAACCCCCTGCTCAAAGCAGGACCAACCCCAACTAAATCATCCCAGCCAGGGCTTTGATGGGATGTTCCATCACCATATGCAGCAACAAACCATTTGAAAAGCCTGCAGTAAACGGAAATGGAGGTCACAGTTTCGCATTCATTGCTACAGTAGTTACACCACAGTGTCTATGCACCAGCCAGGTATGTGGATAGACAGCACTATTGGCAAGGTAGCTTCATCTGATGACAAGTGAAATGTATCACCCGAGCATCCTCATTGCTCAGATACCGTAAGGTGAAATGAAGCATGCGCTAAACTTCTGCCCATGTGACTGGCTGTTAAGAGTGCAATTACTCCTTCACGCCAATCAAGGAAATCTTGTGTTTCTCAGGTATAATTTAACCACCTATACAGAATTACATACCACACTGAAAACTGTCCAGAGCTCCATGTAACTCAGGCTGATATGCCCACTTATGCAGCAATGCATTAGTTAAAGGATTGCCAACAAATAATTTTCTATATAGCTCCTGATTTGTATTGACTCTCCACAAAAACCCTTTTGCTGGTTTTATCCCTCTTTCTAGGAAAACATTATATTCAATTTGATTGCTGTGAAACTGAAGCCAGAGTAATCCCCTTTGGTTTAATTCTCTGGGTCTGAATTTGCTTTCACTTACATGGATGCAAACCAGGTCCAAGTTCACTGAAGTCAGGAATTGCACCAATGTACTGAAAAGACAACTCTAGTCTGTCCATGCACCAGCAACCCTAACCATATCAACCCAAGAGGATTCACAACTCCAGAAACAGTGTTAACTAGTGCACTGTTGAGGTAAAACCAGCAGGGGGAGCTCACACATTGTTTTTTGGTATGTTCCACTATACCAAAGTGAAAAGAACAGGAGGACTTGTGGCACCTTAGAGACTAACCAATGTATTTGAGCATGAGCTTTCGTGAGCTACAGCTCACTTCATCGGATGCTTATGCTCAAATACATTGGTTAGTCTCTAAGGTGCCACAAGTCCTCCTTTTCTTTTTGCGAATACAGACTAACACGGCTGCTAATTTGAAACCTGTCATTATACCAAAGTGGTGAATGCTAAAGTTTGCTTTTAATTTTGTGACAGCATACAGTAGTGATGGGTTATCTTTCAAGGCCAGGACATAATGCAGAGAGGCTGCCCTCACCAAGGTATGGCAATTAGAAGAGCACATCAGAGTTTTGCCCTAGACATATTAAAGATTTCCCTATAATTTGGAGGAAGATGTAATTCAATGCTAATTTGACACCCAAGTGAGCTGAAACAATTACCCTGAGAAGGAGGAGCACGGCCTACCGGCCAGGCCAGTAAACTAGAGCCCTGGGTTCTACTCCTGGCTCCGCCATTGACAAGCTGTGTGACCGTGCCCAAATCACATCCCTTCTCTGTGCCTCAGTTTCCCTCCTTTGTCTATTTAGATTGTGAGCTCTTTGGGGCAGGGACGTCTCTCACTATAGGTTTGATCCGTGCCTAGCATAGAACCTCTTAGCAAAAGTGTAATATAAATGATAATATATTGCCTATCTTCATAAAATACACTGTCTTCTAACACCAACCAGCCCCTCACACCTCTTCTATTCCTTCTGCCAGCCATTTCTCAAGAAGCTCCTCTGTATCCAGCCTTATGAACTGGGGTTTGGCTCTTGTTGTCAAAAAGCTGGTGTCTCATGGGGAGTGATGTTCCTGGCTCAGCCGCTGTTCTTTCCACAGCACGCTGCAGCGAGTGAAGGTCACGGCTTCCACTCACTTTGGTCGCTTGATATAGTTTGACATTTTAAATTAGCCAGTTTTAACGATAGCCCCATGCACAGCAGCTGTTTGCAGCAAGATGTGTGGCCCTAAACTCAGGGGGCTAAAGTCTGCTTTACCTTTTGGGGGAACAGTGTGTGAACAGATTTCCTGCCAGCCAAGGCGTCAGGCTGGTTTCCCTAGTCGCCGCAGACATGGCCTGCCTCTGCTCTGCAGTCCAGCTTTTTAAACCACTTCAGAGCATAGTTAGGGCTAGTTTACAATGGCCAGGGGAATCAAGCTCCTGCCTTGCCTGCACTGTAAAGGGGAAACAGAAGTAGGACTGGGACCCGAGAGTTTCATCGCCTGAATAAGCGGAGAGTAACTTGTTCACGGGCCAATAAAAAACTAACCCCGTCTATACCTTTAACACTGCTCCTCTGGGACTTGGCATCTCACTCCAAAGCCATCTCTGCGGCTCTCACCATTGTGTCGAGCATATTCACTTCATGTAAAGTCCTGAGACCCCGCATGGATTATCGTTAGCCCTTAGTTTCTTGGTTCTTTGGGGCTGATTCCCTGTTGCCTTGTAACCTGGTCTAGTCATTTACGTTGGGCAAAGTGGGTGTAAAAGACTTCTTCGGCCAGATTCTTGTCTCAGGTGCTTCGGTTCTAAACCCCTGTAATCTGACCGTCTTCAGTGGCGGTACACTAGGGTAAGTAAGGGGATGTCTACACTGCAATAAACAACTCATGGCTAGCCCGGGTCAGCTGATTCAGGCTCGCAGGGCTGAGGCTGCTGAGCTGCCAAATTGCAGTGTAGACATTTGGGCTTGGACTGGAACCTGGGCTTTGGGACCCTGCAAGAACAGAGGGTCCCAGAGCTTGAGCTCTGGCCCAAGCCCAAACGTCTACACTGCAGATTTGTAACTGTGCAGCTCGAGCCCCATGAACCTGAGTCAGCTTACCTGGACCAGCCGCGGCCACATCTTTTATCACAATGTAGACCCCGTGGCTTTCTCAGATTCTCTCCTCATTGGCAACCTTTCAGACGACCTGCTTCTGGCCATACAGCTGCTCTGCAGGATAAGAAGTCGCTGCCCAGTCATGGAACCTGCTCTGGTTCCTAAAGTGCACGTTGCCCACAAACACCAACACCCAGTGAACGCCACCTGAAGAGACTGTGTGTTTCTCTGTCGGTCGGACCACTGATGAGCTGTGTAATCGCCGGGCCAAATGCACATAAAAGCAGCAGCCTTCCCTTCATCCCATCCCGCTGTGAAAACGCTCCCTTGGGAAATGCATATACTGCTAGGGAGGCAACAAATATGGGATTGGAAAAACAATCTTTATCTCCTAATCTTCTTTGCGACTTAAATCTTGGTTCAGTTCTTGCTGGATAATGAATTCATGGGCTTCTCCCTACAAAGCCAATGCTTTAATAATATCATCAGTGGAACCACCATCTGCTATACCTGGCAATGCATGTAAATCTCAGATGGTTTTGTTTCGGCTAAGTGTTAAATTAAGAAAATGGTTGCAAGGAGAGACTAAGGTCAGTGGCAAGCCAGTCTAACCCAGGAGCCTACTACAGATCAGATGCCCAATGCCGGTTCACGTCAGGCTTTGTACTCTTCCTGCACTGCCTGTGTTACTCGCTGCAAAGTGGAGCACACTGAAGCGTACGTGCAACAGACAATGCGAGTGACTGTACGGGGTTGCCCTGCAGAGCGCAGGCCCTGGATGTGTGCCGATGAAGCACAAGACTGAACATGGGAATTTTAAACCTACAACATTATGCAAAGTCAAAACATTTACGGTGGTCATCAGCAGTGTGATTAGCTGGGTCTGGACCGGGTCCAACACGTTTATGAAGCAGGATTAATGAAATTCCTGCCTATGTCAATAGACACTGAGCGTTCAGCTGTGAGCATAATCGTCCTGTAACTTGGGCCCACTGCTCACACCCACAAAGCTGGACTCATCTGTGCAGGGCAGGGGAGACTGCACCAGTTTGCAACTGCAGGGCCTCCCTGTAATTCATCTGCTTGAGCAGGATGGAGCGCTGGAGCTTGCATCCCCATGGAAGGGGCTGGGGGGCTCCACCACTTCAAACCTGCAGATCCCGCCAGATTATATAAGGGCCTGATCCAAACCCCTCTACGGTCAATAGAAAGATTCTCATGGACTCCAGGGGGATTTGGAAAAGCCCAGAAGAGTCCAGCAACTCTGCTGCACGCATTACTTTGGAACGATACAAACCAAGGATACAAACCAAGCCTTGCTTAATTATGGAACATGCTGGGAAGAGGCTAATAGGATGTAACTGACTGGGTAAGTCATGTTGGGGAGTTTGGCAGTGCTGGGCTGGTTGGGAAAGAGTTCAGAGCAGCTGCTTATGATTTGGTGGTGATCTCTTTGACAACGCAAAGGGATTTTTTTTCTTTACATGCTAAAGGGGGGCACCAACCAGAACCCTCTGTTGCTAATTACTGCCTGTCATGGAGCATTTTTGTCAGCCCCTGCAGCTCACTGCAACCTTAAAATAGGCAATTTATTCCAAAAGTTTTTCTTCCCGGTAAGATAACATTAGCTGTAATTTACATTTTAATACAGCCCCTAAAAGACAATAACATCTGCACTCATCTCTGCACAAGGGTCTGCTTTCCTTTTCAGTATTCGACACTAGGTTACTGGATTTTGCAACCTTCACTACCAAACCTTGGCCCCTCAGAGGTCCAAAGGATGAGCTAGGCCGGAGCTACCACGCAGGAGGACTCCAGTTTAGGACACCCTGTGAGACTCCAACTCCTGCATGTCACCTGTGATCACTCTCAGGGCTGGTCTCCATGGTGCATTGGTCTGCACCAAAGGTGTGTAAATCTTAGTCTGCACTACTGTGTTATGAGCTAACTGGCTCATGCAGATCCTGCTGGTGTGCATGAAAAGTTCCCTAGTGCGGGTTAACATAGTACGGTTTGAAACAGAACTACATTAATGCACATTAAGAAACTTTTAGCGCATGTCAGCAGTGTCCACATAGGTCAGTTAGTGTGTGATATGCTTATGACTAAAGCATCATGTAGGCAAGCCCTCGATCTCCTGAGATGATTATTGCAACATTCAGGAAGGAATCACCCTATACAGCATTAGCCAGCAGCATTATGCTTTTTCCACTAGTGGAGGCCCATCGCCAAAGACAGCCCTCAGTTTGATGGACCAATGATTTGATCTGGCATGGAAAATCTTATGTCCCTATTAGATCTGGCTGAAAAATGGCGGTGGGGTGGGGTGGGGATGTTGATTTTTGATTTTTGGCTGAAATTCAATACTGAAAAATTGTGGTCAAAACGAGGAAAAAGTCAATGTGGAATTTCTGCTCTGGTGCCTCGTACTCCTGTTCTCCTTTATAGACTGGGTTGTCTGGTCGGACTACATCTCCCACGATGCACCATGGTCTACTCTCTTGGAGGCAGACCCTGTGCATCATGGGAGTCCTTGGCCATTGAGCAGCATGGAAGATGTAAGCCGGTGTAGGAGCCCGGCCCATAGAGGAGAATCATAGAATCACAGAACATTAAGGTTGGAAGAGACCTCAGTAGGTCATCTAGTCCAACCCCCTGCTCAAAGCAGGACCAATCCCAACTAAATCATCCCAGCCAGGGCTTTGTCAAGCCGGGCTTAAAAACCTCTAAGGATGGAGATTCCACCACCTCCCTAGGTAACCCATTCCAGGGCTTCACCACGCTCCTAGAGAAATAGTTTTTCCTAATAGCCAACCTAGACCTCCCCACTGCAATTTGAGACCATTGCTCCTTGTTCTGTCATCTGCCACCAGTGAGAACAACCTAGCCCCATCCTCTTTGGAACCCCCCTTCAGGCAGTTGAAGGCTGCTATCAAATCCCCCCTCACTCTTCTCTTCTGCAGACTAAATAAGCCCAATTCCCTCAGCCTCTCCTAGTAGTCATGTGCTCCAGCCCCCTAATCATTTCTGTTGCCCTCCGCTGGACTCTCTCCAATTTGTCCACATCCTTTCTGTAGTGGGGGGGAGACCAAAACTGGATGCAATACTCCAGATGTGGCCACACCACGGCTGAATAGATGGGAATAATCATTTCCCTTGATCTGCTGGCAATGCTTCTACTAATGCAGCCCAATATGCCGTTAGCTTTCTTGGCAACAAGGGGACACTGTTGACTCATATCCAGCTTCTCATCCACTGTAATCCCTACGTCCATTTCTGCAGAACTGCTGCTTAGCCAGTTGGTCCCAAGCCTGTAGCGGTGCATGGGATTCTTCCGTTCTAAGTGCAGGACTCTGCACTTGTCCTTGTTGAACCTTGTCAGATTTCTTTTGGACCAATCCTCCAATTTGTCTAGGTCACTCTGGACCCTATCCCTACCCTCCAGCATATCTACCACTCCTCCCAGTTTAGTGTCATCAGCAAACTTGCTGAGGGTGCAGTTCATGCCATCTTCCAGAACGTTAATGAAGATATTGAACAAGACCAGCCCCAAGACCAACCCTTGGGGCACTCCGCTCGATACCGACTGCTAACTGGACACTGAGCCGTTGATCACTACCTGTTAAGCCCAACGATCTAGCCAGCTTTCTATCCACCTTATGGTCCATACATCCAATCCATACTTTTTTAACTTGCTGGCAAGAATACTGTGGGAGACCATGTCAAAAGAATGGGAACATGCGGTACCTAAACTAAATCTCCCATAGTGCACTGCAGCGGCATTCCAAATCAAAGTATTTTGGTTTTCAGGCATTCATTTTTTGATGAAAAATTGAGAGTTTCCACAGAAAGTGGAGACTACTTGTGAAAAAATTTTCTTTACAAAATCCAATTTTCTGTCAAAACCCAATTTTGACAGAACATTTTCGAGCTGCCTTAGACTCTGAGTTAATAAGGTGATGTTCTTGGTGCCCTGAGAGAAGAGTGCCTAAATTGTTCCCTGCTCTTAAGAGCCCCTTCTCCTTTCACTGAACATCGTCCCACATACTGAGTTGAGGAAATTCCCATATCCCACCCTTCCAGAGGGAAGAACATAGCGTCAATGGCAAAGGTTGGTCCTACAGAAAAGGGGGAGGTGGGTCTGACAGTCAGCCTTACCTACTAGCCAGAAGAGCTACACCAAAATCTTGTGTCAAATCAAAAAGGGGTATGACGCACGAGCAAAGACAATACACTGCCCCCCTCTGTCTGCTGTTGGTAGTAACAGGGCCTGTGTCCTGGAGTGGAGAAGCTGAGCTCAGACATCACTGACTCATTATTATGGCCTGATGATGCTCCCAAGAGAGGCTGTTCCATAGTGCACTGTGATGACGGTAGGGGTTTCACTTATCCAATGAGATTATTTTCAAAATCCAATAGCCCAACTGGAACTTTTCACAAGAAACCCTATAAATCGAAAGCAATGGGCCCATAGGGCATCACAAGGCATTTTAATAGCCAGCCAGACTGAAAGCTAAGGCCGGTTAAATTTATTGACATTTGCCTTGTCTCTCTCTCTTGTTTAAAGCTGCTGTTCATTTCTGGCTGATATAAAAATCAAATACCTAGTGCCCCCATTAACCATTAGACCAGGGGTCGGCAACCTTTCAGAAGCGGTGTGCCGAGTCTTCATTTAGTCACTCTAATTTAAGGTTTCGCGTGTCAGTCATACATTTTAACGTTTTTAGAAGGTCTCTTTCAATAAGTCTGTAATATATAACTAAACTATGGTTGTATGCAAAGTAAATAAGGTTTTTAAAATGTTTAAGAAGCTTCATTTAAAATTAAATTAAAATGCAGAGCCCCCCGGCCCGGTGGCCAGGACCCGGGCAGTGTGAGTGCCCCTGAAAATCAGCTCGCATGCTGCCTTTGGCATGCTTGCCATAGGTTGCCTACCCTTGCATTAGAACAAATAAACAAGAGGTGGGGTAAATTCTCTATCACCTGGAGTCTTTGAACCAGCCTGGGGTGTCTCTTTCTACAAGATGTGCTCTAGGTTCCCCACAAGTTGGGCCAGATGTGTAGGGTGAAGTTTCTGGCCTGTATTATGAAGGAAGTGAAAACAGATCATCATAATGGTCCCTTCTGGTCTTAAAATCTACAGCTGAAACTAAAGAGGGGTTGTTTTCTGAAATGCAGACAGAGAAAAGGGTTATCAGTCGGGGAGGAGGGGCGCAATGCACCTTTCATGGTACAGAACTAATGAGAGCAGTGGTTAAAATGCAGGTGGAAAGAACAACTGGAAAGATTCTGACATTCAGGCCTAACTTACAATGCCTATGTGTAATTTGTACCAAGTATTTCCAGTTGGACACGTTTCAGTGGAGATCAGAGGGGGTTTGTAACTGGAATTGCAGTGGCATTAATAGTCATCACGATGCCGGAGGTACCATATGTAGGAAACTTGAATGATCTCATTTGAGATGAGATGAGATTGAGATGACCTCTCGAGGTCCCTTCCAATCCTATGATTCTACGATTTCCATCTAAGGATTTGTAAGGTGCAGTTCCGAGCCCAGATTCCAGTGCAAAATACACAAATGGAGAACAAACCAAAAAGCCCCAGAGAAGTTAGTGCTAATAAAACAACTTAGTAAAACCAGCAGAAAGCAAAGTGGTATGAGAAGGCTAGAGGCGTAAAACCTCATTACTAAAGGGACAACTCAGGGTAAAAATAAATGTTGATAGAAAGTCCATTTACATTTGACTTCTTGAACAGGTTCCCAAGCTCATTCATTTTGCAATGTCATCTCTTTCTTCTGCAATCCTTGCTGCCTCTCCGGATCAATGAGCCAGCTCTCTGCTCTAAGAAGAATGAGTCAGATGGCTTCTGAGTCAGGAGCCTTCAAGTTCAACTGCCTCTTACTACTGATCCCAGGCCTTACTCTAGAGTCTCTGCAGGATGGTCTCCTGCACTTGGTGTTAGTGCCATCTCTCCATGTGCAGGCAGAATGCCAAAATACTGTGTCCAAGACACTTGAAACCTTTTACAATCAATCCTCCCTCAGGCAGCAGAAAAATGAACTGTCCAGCCTTTAACCTCTCTTCATAGCTTTTCCCTCTCCCTTGTCCACTCTCCAGTACAGATCACCTCCACAAGGTGCTCAGATACCTCCCATGGGCACGAGCAAGATATAAAAGACTGAGAGATAATGTGGGGACTGGAGAGTTTTTGTAAAAGAAAGCACAGGAAGGTCTCATGTTAGCTGCTCAAAGGGGGGCCTGGTCTACGTCAACCTAATTATGTCAGTATCCACACTTCAGCCTTGCTCCCACCAGTGTAAGTGCCGTGCTACACCGACATCATAACTCCAGCTCCACGAGAGGCGTGGGGCTTCTGTCGGTGTAGTTAGGGCGATGCCGTGCCCATGCAGACACTGCGGGTTATTACGCTGGCGGTTGGCTGTCATCCTTGTCACTTTCACGGCTCCCTGCCCGGGCTGTGACATTGACAAGAAAGCCGCTCACAGCTGGGGCCGTCACACTGGAGTGGGAGGTGAGCTCCAGCTAGAGCCCTGCTGCCCTGCAGGGCTCTGCTGGGCTGCCACCTGGGCTCCCCACTCCTCGCTGGGTGCCCTGCTGCCCCTCCCGGGTCCCGGCTCCCCACTCCCCCTTCCAAGCTGGGCTGCTGCCTGGGTTCCGAGCTCCCTGTTCCCCGCTGGGAGCCTGGCTGCACCCGAACTCCGAGCTCCCTGCTGGGCAGCCAGGCTCCTGGCGGGGAGCTGCGTGGAGCTGAGAGTTCAGGCTCTCAGCCCCCCACATGTCAGTGGAAGCGCTGCTGGTGAGGACGTGCACCCCCGACAGAAAGGGCAACGTGGACATGAATCACCACAGTAATTACTGTAAGTCAGTAATCGGCTGTAAGTCGATCCAACATAGGTCGACTTAAGTTTGTAGTGCAGCCCAGAGTAAAGAGGCTCATTTTAATCGTGTGAGGCTCTTTGTGGTAACTTCAAGCAGAAAAAAATACTCCACGAATTCCCACCCCCACCCCAACTCCCAAAACTCTAACATTTCAGCTTGGATTTTCAAAGAACCTAAAGGAATTAGGTGCCTCATGGGAGTTAGGTAGCTAATTGCCTTAAACTTTTTTTTGGAAAAATCTCAGCTCTAATTTCTGAAGCCAGCTCCTCTGGATCCAGAAGCATTACATGAGTACAGGACGTGAACGTATTAGCCTTTCACCTCTGGAGATCTAAGGTCATACACTGGCTAAGGTCAGGAGTGGTACAAGTTTTGTGACCACAGCATAGCCCTTAACACACATCTGTCCACGTAATCAGTCTCTCCAGGGAATCTGACAATTGGGGTTCAGGGGTGAGGACTCCAGCAGCGAGGTTAGTGTAGTTACAGGTTAAAATGCATTGAGGGCAAAAGTCATCCATCCATCCAAAGGTCAGAATGGTCCACTTAAGCCTTATTATTGAGAGCGTAAGTGAGGTAGGGTTATGCTTTGGGTTGCCCCTACATGAATTTCACCCTTGGAGAACTGTGCAGAGAAGCCTGTATGTCACTCGCCCAAACTACTGGGCTTTGGACCATATTGGTCTCTTGCTTTCAGACAGCATCACATTCTGCAGCATCTTGAATTTAGAAATAAAACCAAAAGTGAGCATTAGAAAAATACAGCTGGGGGCGGGGGGGGGGGGTTATTACAGCTAAGGATGAAGGGGGATTCTTGGGTGGTGATTTAAAATGATGCCCACCACTGCTTCTCACAAGGACAGCACTTTTTGTTTCTAAAAACTAAGTCTTTAACATGGAGCACGAATAAGGAAGGGTTTGCTCTGGAAGTTCTGATCTCCACATGCATTTTGCAATATCAGGAAAAAGGAGAGGAGCGGGGGGAAGAAGAGTGAAAAATTGTCCCATTTTAGGTAATTTTACAAATATTTCCACCCAGGGGACAAATGTGAGCTGGCTCTTTGGGCAAACGTGGCGATGTGCCGCTTTGTCAGTGAAACTGTGTGTCAGATAAATGCGGTCAGCTCGGAAGCCCTGTTAACACACATTCCGGAATGCTGCATGGGAACAGAAATTTTGGCTACATGGACAAATCGACCCAGCATACAGAGCAAAGCTCTGCTCTCTCGCCCCTTCCGCACTTATAAACAGAGCCATGGCACCTCTGCAAGCAGGTGGGTCTACCAGAAAGATCCTTTCAAGAGCTGCTGCTCGTGGCAGTGCAAACTGAGTGCCAGGTGCAGAATGCAAGTGCGAGCGGTCTGACTGAGCAATGTCTTATGCCCACTTAGTGCCCGTATAAATGACTGCAAGGGAAGGAGGAATCACGTCCTAAGCTGCACTGCCGAATGCTGGATATCTTCCCTCTTGACAGATTCCGTAACATTTCCGCCCTCTGTACAGCAATTCCAATGCTCCACCGTCTCCGTGCAAATGCTGTTGGCTTTGTTACATTTCACAGCCCATGCCAATCACAATGCTCCCTCAGGTTCAGCGGCAGCTGCGGTCCTGTCCCCTTTGGAATGACGGCTGCTCTGTAGTTTCAAGCGCAACCCTGCTTACGTTTTGCGTTCCCTTTCCATGGCGGCGGAGTTCCTGTTTGACCCTGACAGCAGTGTCAGCCCAACCGCCATTCCTGTGTCGGCACAGCGATAGCAGAGGGCAGGCTTTGGGTCCTTTGTGTTGGGGTTAGGGTTAGGGTTAAGTGATGCTCTCTGTGGCTGGACAGCGGGTGTTGCTGTCCACTCATGCCCCCGGAACGGTGACCCACTTTCCGTCTTTCCCAAGGCAGCAGCGGCTGATCCCTCAATCGGTCACTGCTAAAAATGTAGGTCCTATTCCAGTCTGAATTTGTCTAGCTTCAACTTCCAGCCATTTGCTCATGTTCAAATTTTCTCTGCTAGACTGAAGAGCCCATTCTTAAATATTTGTTCCCCATGCAGGTACTTGCAGACTGTGATCAAGTCACCCCTTAACCTTCTCTTTCTTACGGTACGTAGATTGAGATTCTTGAGTCTATCACTAGAAGGGATGCTTTCTAATCCTTTAATCCTTCTTGTGTGGCTCTTCTCTGAACCCTCTCCAGTTTATCAACATCCTTCTTGAATTGTGGGCACCAGAACTGGACACACTATTCCAGCAGTGGTCGCATCAGTGCCAAATAAAGCGCCCAATGACAATTCCTCAGCCCAACGGAGCAGCCCATTGGAGCAGGGGCATTTACGTGCGTGGGCTAGGGGAGTGGCAGGGGCGTGGCTGGTGGGTCTGTGAACTGCATAGCCCCATTGCCCAATACGCAGCTCTTGGGCTGGCGGTAGCAGCCATGGCACAACTGAAGAGGTGCCCCATGCATGCCCCATCTCTGGCCTCCAGGGGAAGGATGCTACCAGACCGCCATGCTGTGTTTATTTATCCAGGCTTTATGCAAAGGGTGAGCATACCAACTTAACAATGCAAAAGCCCCATGACACGTGTATACACACGCGTTGCATAGGACTCTGTCGCACAATTAAGACAAAACCATATTATGTAACACTCCCAGATCATCTTCAAAGTACCAGTTCTGCTACCTTTATTACTTATTCCCTAGCATGTGAACTAAAAGGAACAGTCTAGTCGTTTAGTCTAAAAATGTGACCTACATTGAAACTGCTACTGATCCGCGGAGGATGGCCGCTGGATTTGAAAGACCAATTGCTTTGGAGAGTCCACCCCACAGCAGTAAGAAATTAAAACCAGCGTTCAATTGTCACTGGTACTGGGGGACCTGGAATATGGCATGAGCCCTTCTTGCCGGCTCTTTGAACCCAGTCGCATCGGGCAACCTTCCCTCTTCCCAGGAGCCTTTGCTGCAGCTGCATTCACAGACCAGCCCTGGCCAACATTTTCACATGTGGCTGCCCGCAGTAAGGCCCCTAAATAGAAGTGGCCGGTGGGAAGTTGCTGGGAGTTGTGGGGACGCAGCACGTCAGAAAGGGAGAGCGCTTTTAGATGGGTGCCTAAGTAGGAATGTAAGTGCCTGGCTTTAGGGAGCCAAGTCTGAAAATTCAGGCTGTGTTTAGAGTTTAAAAGAGTCCCATTTGTGGCTGGGTATTTTTCTCTGTGACGGAGCACCGGCACTGGGTTCAGGGCTCTAAAACACTGGCAGGAAAACAGTTTCTGCACCCCTCAGAATTTACTGCCCACCAGCCCTGTCCCACTCTTGCTGATGTAGCCGGGCCAAGCTAGACAGCTGGCTGGCTTTGATCAGACTCATCACGTTACCCCGTAAGGAATGCCCAGCTACACAGCAGAGCGGCTTTGTTTTTAAACTCTGACTTCTGTCAGCGCTGCAGGGCAAAGCAGAGGCCCTGACTTTGGAGGTGTGAATTCAACTGGTGGCCAAACAAGGACAAGAAAGAAAGGTGTCAGGGACAAGGCTGTTATGCCTTCATGAACAAGAGGGGAGGTGATCTGTGCACTTGTGAAATGGGGAGGTGGGGCGCTGGTCCACACGGCAGCTTCCTTGCTAAGATGTGGCTCATGCGATGAAAACGTTTGAGAAGCCCTAAGCTAGAGCATCCGGTTTCTTCATTGTGAGGGTGAACATGAGATTAACAACAATGCCCTTCAGGCTCCCTCAGCTCTTCGGATGGGAAAACCTGGTTAGGTCCATCCTGGCAAAGGTCTACAAAATGAGTCAAAGCCATTCAGATGGCCCAACGCCGTGCTATGTGCCAAACGTATGAGGAGAGAGAGAGAGGAGACGTGAAAACTCCGCAAGCAGGTTTCAGCCGAATAACTGAAACACACTCAGATAACAGCCCCGGAAAGCTCAGCGTGAGATGGTTGTGTCTTCTCAATACCTCAGGCTCTGGGTGACCCACTTCAGTGTGATTGCCCTGGGCCTGCGTGGCTGGCTTGCTGATGTACAGTTACACCAGCCAATGGATACCATGCTAACACCAACCCGTCAACTCACGCCCACCTGACAGTCTCTGTTTAGCCCAAGCCCCAGAGTCCCCTTGGCAGCCACAAGCCAGCTGAAGAGAGCAGGTACTGTTCCTCAGGGAACCGCAGAGTGACGAACTGAAGGGTAATGCTGCCTTCCCTTCTCCTTCATGTCCCACTTTCAGCTTCACTTCTTGCACCTCCTCTCCTGGGCTATCTGTCTGGGGGTTTCCTGTGGCACCCCTGGAGTACCCGACTGTCATGTCTGACCTGATCCCCCAACATAAAGGTGCGTGACATGCAGAGCAAACACAATCACTGTCCTCTTCCTGTTGCATTCCTGTATTGCCCCCTTTGCACCTGGCTAATTTAGGGGCTGATCTTACAAGATGCTGGGGGTCCTCACCTTAGGGTGACCATATTTCCTAAAGTAAAAACGGGATGGCTGGGGCTTGCCTGAGCTCAAGGAACCCCAGCTCCCCACCACCCGGAGCTAGCTCCCCCGTGACCCGGGCTCCATACCCCATGACATCCATGGCTGGGGCGGGCCCCCAAACTCCCTGTTGCCCACGGCTGGGGATGACCTCCCCAAGCTCCGCGCTGCCTGCGGCTGGGGCTGAACGCCTGAGCCCCCACTGCCTGTGGCCAGCTCCGTGCCCCATGCAGCCTGCGGCTGGGGCTGACCCCCGCACTGAGCTCCGCACTGCCCAGGGCTGGGGCTCACTCCCCCCCAAGCTCTATGCCCCATGCCGCCTGTAGCTGGGGTTGAGCACCCGAGCCCTATGCCTCCCGCGGCTGGGGCTGCCCCCGAGACCCACTGCCTGGCACCTCATGTCGCCACACCCCCAACGTTCCTCTGCCCCGCCCCTTGGGGGGCACACCCAACCTTTTTGGTAAACTGGGCATTTGTTCATTTGCTCTTCCCAACTAATCAGGACAAAAGCGGGACAAATGCTCATTTTTGTAAAAAGAAGTCAGGATGGCCGGGACACCGCCTACAAACGGGACTGTCCCGGCCAGAAAGGGACATACGGTCACCCTACCTCCCTCATCTCCCACTGAAGTCAACAGAGCTGAGGGCTGTTGTCATAACTGCGGCCGAGCAGGGCCTACTTTAACGGTAAGCCTACCTGCTGAGCAGTGGGTGAAGGTTCGTGAATTGTCACAACGATCTGTGACAGAACACGGATTAAGAAAAAGATGCGAGGACGACTGAATCACTTCAGTCAGAAAGGCTCCGCTGATTTCACTCAAGGGCTGGGTTAAAATTACGACCGGTAACCAAGAGGCGCAGAGGCTCAGAAATCAGAAAGCTTTGAACTGACCTTCAGCTTATGCTCGTGCTCCTTGTTGACTCGGGACAGCAGCTGGGCTTTCCTCCTGTTGAGCGCGTCAATGAGGGCATCACACTGTGCCACCAGGCAAGCTTCGAACTCCACGCTGTTCTCCTGTGTTAACAAAGCACAGCTCACAGCCCCGGGGATTTCCCTGCACCTGCTGCAGCCCCTCCAGCAGGGAGGAGGGCTCGTCTGGAGTGGTCCCCCCCACATGTTAACTGCTCTGACTCTGGAAGCTCCCATTGGCCCCTTGCCCCTCTAGACATGTCCCTTCAGCCTCTCACTGGCCAGTCAACTGGGATCGGAAATAGCTCTCGGGAGGTGGGTTGGAGTGGAGTCCACATCTGGGTAAGGGTGGGAGGTTTTCCAGCAGCGGACTGGCTGGTCAGGGAGGGCGTGTGGGGTGGGGTGAGGTGAGGGAACTGGGAGTGGGGGGAGCCTGAAGGGGCTGTGCAAGGTTGTCTTGGGGAGGGATAACAGGAGGCTGGAATGCGTTTGGGAGCTTAGATTAGATGCTGTGAGCAAATATAGAAGGAACTGGAATAGCAGAAACCAGGAGTTCACTGAGGGTAAATATATGTGTCCCAGTGTTTTAAGGGTTAAACAACTTAGTTCTTCCTGCCTTCACCTAGTGAAAGAGTTACTTTGTGCGACATACTAACCCTTAACTGCAGGAACCCTGGGTAACAGCTCCGGACCCCTGTGATTGCTCTCTATCTAGCTGTGTTTATTCAGATCCCAATCCTGCAAGGCCCTACTCAGGGATGTAATTTTACTCACATAATCAGGCCCATTGAAGGCAATGGGACTAGTGGCATGAATGAGAAATACTTAGGGAGTAAGGGTGGCAGGAGCAAGGAGATAATGCGGGATTGTGAAGGCATGAATAGCCACCTGTGAACTTCTCTGAGTCCCCTAAGAGCTGGAGGGCAGGCTACATGGAAGGTAAGTTCCTTTAAGTAATTAACCATACACATCTATGCAGTGCTGTAAATGGCTTTATTGCCTTAGGGCTAATGTGTCTCATCCTCAAAAGATTTCAGTTTTCATCTGTACGTTATCAATGTTATGCTCATTTGGGCCTTTAATAATTCCTGAATTCTGAAGAATTCCCTGAGCTGTCGGAATTTATATTCGTTTGGGGGTGTTCGTTGGGATGGGGAAATCCTGATGTTTTGAGGCTATTACATTCATTTGGTCATTTCACGGGGTTGTGAGCCTTGATTCCGGGGGTTATCAAACCAAACAGTCACTGCACACAACACCGAGCAGTACCTCTGTACCCGGCGAAGGCACAATCTCGTTCCTACATCCAGCAGAGCTCTCTCAAAAGGCTGTGTAAAATGGGGCCAAGTTGTTAGCAATTGGCCCAGCCTATAACATGAAATCTTGTCAATAACACATTGGTTTTAAATCAATCACAAGTATCAGTGCTATGGTGACGGTTTTGAGTCATCAGGTCAGAGGTTCCAGTTTACCTTTTGCAGGGTCTGATTCTGCAGCCCTTACTCAGGTGAGACATCTCACTAAATTCAACGGGCTAGGTTACCATGATCATTATTTATTATGTATATTGCCATAGCACCCAGGAGCCCCAGTCCTGGACCAGGACTACATTGCGCTAGGTGCTGTACAAACACAGAACAAAAAGATGGCCCCTGCCCCAGAGCGTAGCCCTGTAATCTTCACTGGGAGTGCTCATGTGCTTAGAGTTGAGGACACGTTGTTTAAGTGCTTCGCTTAGCTGGGGCCTCCCTGAATCGAACATGGCTACTCGTGTGAGCAAGTGAAGCCAGTGGGACAATGCGTGTGGGGAAGTGCTCACCAGGAATGGCGAGGGCTGCACTATCTCACCCAGTGGGCCTACTTGCATGAGGAAGAACTACAGGCTGGCTAGACTTTGCCACTCACACTGAATATTACCTTACTCTGAGTAGCCCCACTGGGTGAGATGTGGCTGCTCACAGAGTGAGCTACACCTCTCAGTGTGATTACATGTGGCTGAATCAAGCCCTGAATAAGCAAGTGCTGGAGATCAGGATCATAATGGGGAGGACACGGCTAATTCAGTAACTGCCTACATGAAAAAGTTCCTGGACATCTAGGCTTTGGAACTACCAAGTGCTTCCATCCACACTGCTCCCCCGGAGATAGGTTCACATCAGCCACATACACACAGGGGCAGGAAATCCTGCTGGAAATGGCATCTGAACTAAACCCACCACATTGGGAGGAAGAAGCAAGGCACAGGGGAAGGCTGCACTTTGGCTGGGAGGGGGGCGGGGAAGTGGGTATTTGAATTTGGCAGCAGCAGAGACCGATTGAGGAATTTGGCTGCTGCCTTGGGAAAGAGAGAAAGTGGGTCACCATTCCGGAGGCCTGAGTGGACAGCACCACGCGCTGTCCAGCAACAGAGAGCAGCACTTGACACAGTCAGATTTTAAGCCACTTCTGTCTGAAGGTTTGTTAAACATTAACCTTGAAAGCATGTTTTACTGTGGTGCCATGCTCATTCCACTCATGTGGAAGGCTTCGGTTAGGAATCCACATTTATGCCATCCCCAGATCTCCAGGGACAGGGCAGCTGGCATTTAGCCTCCACTGAAAAACCATATGCAGCTCTGTCTCCAGCTGGGGATCAGAAAGGGCCAGACTGTGGCCTGCGTCCTGCTCCTGATACCCTTCTCCCACTGAATCACACTCTGCTGTATGGAAGATCCTGTTGATTTCAGTGCAGTAAGGTACTGCTCAGTGAGGGCTCAGAATCTGGCCCCAAATGGCCTGATTTTACACACACATAACAGCGTGACTCCAATATTCCCAAAGAATAGCTAAAGAATTGAAGCACAAGAAACTTCAAACAAATTCCCTTAAAAATCGGACCAACATGTTTAAGTTCCCACATGTTGTGGGCTGGGCTAGGAAGACGAGCCTTTTACATTGCTTCTCCTACAACTGGCTCACTGACAGCCCTGCTGATTGCAAGTTAGAAGCAGAACTGGTATCTGCTGCTAGAGATCCACATTCCTTTGTCAAAGCCAGGACAGGCTGAGAGTCAGTGTTGCTCTGTGGGCAAGGAGGTGGAAGACTGGCTGTGATAACGGTCTAGTAACAGCTGCTCCTTGCAGATACACAAGGAGGCATTAGTGACAATCCCAGAGAGAAGGGGAGCGAGGGGAGCTAGCCCAGCAGTGCAGGAGTCTGGAGGAGAGATGCAAAGGGGTCCCTTGGTGTGGGGCCAGCAGTGTACGCGGTAGGGAGGTCACCAGGCAAAGACAAGACACAGAGGTGATGCATGAAGTCACAAATGGCGTATTAACCTGTTGGGGGTTTGTTTCTCTAGCGGGTTGGTATGGTACCTGGATTTGCTGAACCATGTTTCGTAGCTGCACCAGGAACTCTTTGGCTTCCTTGGCTCTGTCTGACAATCCATTCAGTGCCTGGGAGAGCTGGCTCTGCATGCAGAAAGAAATACAAAGCAGGTTAGCAATAAACAGGGCATACAGGAGCAGGCAGTCAAGGGATGGCATTAATTCACACCAAGGAACATGTATTCTGGCCTCAGACCTTAAGTGGAAGAGGCATTGTCTAGTGATTGCCCTGGAGTTCAGGGTCCAAACCCAGACCCCCTTCAACTGTGTGACCTTGGGCAAATCACTGGAGTTAACCCTGCACTTCAGTTTCCCCAAATGTAAACAGTGAGAGGAAGGATGGTCCAGTGGTTAGGATACTACCATGGGACTTGGGAGCCTTGGATTCAGCTCCCCTCGAGACTTTCCTGTGTGACCTTGGCCCAGTCACTTAGGGCTTGTCTACACAAATATTTAGTTTGCGGCAAACTAGGATGTGAATCTAACCTACACTAGCCTTTCACTGCAGGGCAGCTCAAAGATGAATGGGTGGGTTTGACGAGCCTTTAGTTGAATAATAAATAGACACAAAGGCTGAAAGTTTCAAACTCAGGATCCTAAAGCTAGGCAACTAAATCCACATGCAGGCACCTATGCAAGTGGCCTGAGTTTTAGGAGATGAGCACTTTAGTCCCATTGTGCTCGGCACCTTTATCTAAATACTTATGGTAGTTTATCAGCCTGGTACACAAAATGGAACAAATTAGTGGCACTCCTGGCTCAAAAGGTGACTTTTTGGATGTCAAAGTGAATCTCTTTTAAACTACCTTTCAGTGGTTTCTATGTCCCCATGGCAGATAATGACACCTAACTGCATTGTTATTTTGATTTTCCTAGATTTATAGAGCCCCCTTTGCCGCAGTACCCGAGCACCCTCAATTGGAGCTATTAAAATAACTTTCGACTGAACGGGTTTCCATAAGAAAATGCTATTTTCCCAAAATTGAAATGTTTTTGCAGGAATGTGGCGATTTTGATGAAATTTTTGATGAAAACATTTAGAAATTATTTGAAATTGAAATGGACTTTTATTTCATGTTGACTACTAAATATAGTATAGTATAGTAACAAGTCACTTCACTTCTTGACTCCTTTTCCTATTTACATAGGGTTGGAGGTGCCAACGATTCTTTGTCACTCCTTACGGTCCATGGCATGAGTCTGTAGGTCTTGAAGTTCCGGTCCTTTTCTCTTCAAATTTGTCTAGCCAGAGTCTTCCCATCACATCCTCAGTCTTCCACGTCCTTTCTTGCTGTCCTCTTCTTCCCACGCTTTCTTTCTGCTCCCATTTTTATCATACGTCCCGCCCACCTCATATGTGCACTCTCCAGACTATCTACCATTAAGAGTCCCAAGTTCATCTTCCCCCTAATTTCTTCTACACACACTGTGACTATTCCTCCACTTGCCGGCCATTAATTAATTAAATTAAATTATATTTGTTAATGCTTCAACATTATCTAAACTAAACCTTTCAATAAGGTTGTTTCAATGTTTCTGAATAAGTTATTTTTGGAACTTCGGTCCTGTGAGAAATTTTGAAATTGGAACTTTTCATCCTGAGTTGGGGGAAAACATATTTCAAAAGGTTGGAATTTCCCACGAGCTGGAAATTCCATTCTGCAACCAGCTCCACCCAGAATCTTTATATATTTATCCTCATAACTCCCCTGACAGGCAGGGTAGTGCTATTACATCCATTTGACAGAGGGACACTGAAGCACAGAGAGGCTAAGTGACTTGTCCACGGTCATACAGAAAATCTGTGGCGCAGCAAGAAATTGAACACAGCTCTCTTGGGTCCCAGGTTAGCAACCTGTCCCTTTCAACACTAACAGTGCAGCAACCTCCCACCTGGTGTACTCCAGCAGGACCTGATAGAGCTGAGTAGCAAAACACAATACTGTTGCTACTACTAAATATCCGGCAGTTTTCATTTTCATAGGGCTTTCCAAACTTTAACTAAGGGATCCTCCCAACTCCCCCGTGATTTTGATAAGTGTTATCTCCAGATCTAGGCAACTAATCAACAGCCAACAACTTACTCAAAGGATTTAGCCTCTTTTGTCGGTTGCAAATTGTCAACAAACACACTGCAATTTTTTGTTTGAAAACACACACTGGTTGAACAATTCCTGCAAACAGTGCTTGAGAGCAGGTTCCTGCAAGTTGCACGTTATTTAAATTAGAAGGATTCTGACTGGACGCAGAGATGATATGCTATGTTTCTGTTCACGGATTGGATGGGCACAGCTCGTTGAATCAGGTCTCCAGTGCGAATGCTCATGAATACAAATGCAACATTCGCTTTCTGGAATACACCATCACGTTGGCTACAATGCTGCTGTTTCTATAAACATCCCTGCAGGCGAAGGTATTTGCTAGAATATTTGTGGAAAGTGATTTCATTGGCTGTGTTTGTGTCCCTCTGGCAAATTCATTTCGACATCTCAACCATTGTCTTATCAACCCATTTCTGATCACTTCCATCCAACCCCCGGGATAATGAGGCAGAGCAGCCTGGAGGGGGATCAGTGTCTGAGCTGGAATTAGAAGTCAGTCCCAGGTTCAGACAGCTACACCAGGACTCATGCTCAATGCACACAACCCCATCCACGGCACCATTCTCCTAAGTGCACTTTGGGTGCCCCTCTGGAGACACCACATTGACTCTGGTAGCTGCGGGGTGCTCCTCACCCCTGAAAATCAGGCCGTACGTGTCTCAAGACAGGCACTCAAAATCAGCAGCCCCTTTCAGGCCTGGGATAGGTAGTTGAGCCCCAGATTTCAGCATTCCTTCCACCCCCGCCCATAGTTCTGGGGGTCCCGTTTTAGGGCTTTTGCTGTGGGCTTGTCTCCGAAAGTTTTGCAGAATGTAATTAGCAGAAAAACGATTTCAGGGGTAAAACATATTTCTCCTTCACGTTATGGAAGGGCCTAGAAGCCCCAGCATGCAGGGTGCTGTATTAGGGTGGGCAACTTTCTCATTTGTGAAAATTGGACACTGAGTGCCAGAACATCCTCCGTCTCCTGCTCCACCTCTTTCCCTTCAGGCCCTGCCCCCGCTGCTCCTCTTCCCCCCGCCCCCTCCGTCGCTTTCTGCTTTCTCCACTGCCCTCCCCCTGCCAGCTGAGGGTGGTGGAGGGGTGACTGGAGCAGGATGTTGGAGAGAGGCTGGGCTCTGGGAGTGGGGGGTGAGGAGGGCAGGGCGGGGGAGGGAGAGCCACGCTCTGGGGGTGAGAGTGGGTGACACAGGCAAGGTGGGGGAGCTGTGTTCCAGGGGTGGGTGGGGGAGTGGGGCAGGATGGGGGAGGGGCAGCCCTGCTCGGGGCAGGATGGGGGAGCCGCTGGCACCTCTCTCTGCCAGAGCCTTCCTGAGTGCTCCACCAGGCTCCAGCAGCAGCTGCTGCTCTTCCCGCCCTCCAGTGGTGGAGGCTGGTTACTGCAGGTAATGAGACTTCTCGTGTCCAGTCAGCAGTGCTGACCGGACATTGCCAGATTCCCTTTTTGACCGGATTTTCAGGCAACCCAATGCTGTCCATGCATACGTGTACAGTCCCAATCTCCAGCTCCAAGAGTTTACAGTCTGAACAGACAAGGGGAGACATGGTGGATGGACTTGCCCAGGGTCTTCCTGCAAGCCAGCAGCAGAACTGGGAACAGAGCCTAGGTCTCTAGAATCCAAGTTCCAAGCTGCAGCTATTGTCCCACCTTATTAACATGAAAGCGCCCCCCACCCCCACCCCACACACTGTAGAAGTCCCAACCGTCTGACAAGTGGAGCTGTTTTAAAGGGGTCGGTGGTGACAATGACTGCACAGCAGGTGTGCAATGCGACTGCTCCTTCCTTCCTTTTAGCCCTCATTATTGTCAGTGTGGCTGGAGGTCTGCGGCTTGATTACTGGCAAGGCTGGCTCTCAGCAAAATGGAGTTCCAGCTGCAAAACTGCTCACTCCCGTGACTACATCCTTGCAGTCAATCGCTGCTATATTATGCAAACAGGGAGCTGACATGATGATGCACAGCAATGCTGAATGTTGCTCAATGGCAGCAAATGAGGAAGGGATACCAGGGAATTATAGGCAACTGGACAGCAGCAGAGCAGAGGGAGCCGTAGGTATAGGAAATCCATCGGCCGGAGCTTTTTTTCCTCTCTCAGGCCCCAAGAGCTGTCTCTGTTTATCTAATTCAATGATTCCAAAGAGATCTGCAGAGCCGGGGCTGGAGGTGGGAAACAGGGCAGGGTGCCATCTTATTTGTGGAGATTCAGCTGGAAGGCAGGAAAAACCCTGGGAACCACATTTTGTCACACACACAAAAAAAGAGCTGTACAAATCGGTCCCAGTAGTTCCGTTTCCATTTGCTCCTAACTAGCAGCTTCTCCCCTGCACAGAAAGGCAGCCCAGTGATTATTGCTTGTTGCTTTAGTTTTGCAACACACTTAATTCTTGCCTTTGAACGGTAATGGAGATTTTCTGCATCCGGGCACCACGTCACTCCCCCCCGGTAAAACCATGAGCAGACTGCTGGAGCCAGGGAGATGGAATGCCTTTCTCTCCACCATAGTGGATTAGCCTGTGCTCTGCACATATGTTATGTATAAGAGGGCAGAGGTATAATTCAAACAGCTGTCTCTTTAATTTCTGGACAGGAATGAGTGTAGTTTCTTTGCTGTTTACTTTGCAATTCACTTCAAGTAATTTGCTGGCCGTTTTTAGGTTTGCGTTCTTTTTTTTGGGGCAGTCCCTCGAGATGCAAAGTCAAATGCTGCAGCTACTGAGTCAGTGACATGCACCGAGCTCAATTTGTCCTCTGCATGCCGCGTGTTCTGTGCGCTGCCAGTTTCAGCCTCCTGTGCTTTTTGCACAATGCTCTTGCAGGCTTCTCTCCATTGGTCCTGATTTCAAGACACTATTTTTCCACTTTGGTGGTACTCTAAATCTCTGCTCAACACGGGCATGCAAGGAAACAGGATGAAGAGCTACTGACTGACAGCGCAGGAAGGGACAGGAGATCATAGCGTGCAGTGCCTGGCAACATTGTGCGAGGCTAAAATTAAAAAAAAAAAAATTTGTATCAAAGAGATTAGACTGTAAACGAGTGGCAACAGTTTAATGGTCCAGAAAATCACCTTAGTGCTGCTTTCACAGGAAGCTTTAATACAACCTCCATGATTTCTGCATTTCCTGTGTAATTTATTGTGGCAGAGTCATTAGGACAGGGAGCTAATTGGTAAAGGTGTCTCTAATAAGAACAGCCTCGCTCAGTCAGCCCCGCACCCCTCCCCCAACTGCATCACCGTGGGATAAAGGGATGCTGCTGAGACCCATTTCCCAGAGAGCAGCAGGGCCTGATTTGGATCTCCCTTACCCTGGTGTAAATCAGGAGAGCGCAGCAGAGAAACACTGGTGTAAAAGAGGCGTGGGATCAGAACCTGGCCCTACAGAGTTGACCCCAGCTAGATCAGCGTAACTGGGCACGGTGGTGGGCCAAATTCTTTGCTGGTGCGAACTTGTGCGGCTCCAGTGAAGGCACTGATGCTGCACGTATTTACACCTGGAGAGAATCTGACCCATTCGTTTTTAGTATCTGGGTCTGAGAATTCCATCATCCAATTACTGTGGATAAAAGCAGCCTAGGAAATAAACCGACGGTTCCATTTGCTTCGCTGTTCACCTGTAACGGTCCAGATCCTTTGCCACTGCAGTGACTTTCACCCAGCCACAAAGCCTTGTCTTCAGCACCGTCGTCTTGCTTCCACACTTAGTCCTCACATCAGCGCCGAAATGAAACACGCAGCGGCTTCAGGGTGGCAATACAAGACTTGGCTTTCGCCTCCCGTCAGCCCGTGAACGTTATCTCAGTGCCAGGTGGCCCCCTTCCCTGCAGGATTCTGCTCTGCCAGCCCCCATTACTCCCTTAGCTTTCAGAGGTGGGCGAGAGTCATTTCCATAATCAAAGCCAAGCCACTTTAATGAAGCGATCTGCACTGCAGAGGCCAGGGGGCTCTGCATCGCCTGGCAATAGCCTGTCTTCGGTCACTTATTCTTCCCACTGTAGCCCAATGCCAATGCTTGTGTTTGTCTTTACACAGCTAGCCCTACCTGACTGTCAGGAGCAGATGCTAAAGAACCTGCTGACCCACTACTGGGCACCTTTCCCCTACCCAGGCTGCGGTGGCGGGCAAGGACCCAGCCAGTGGAGGGTGCTTTGTCACCCATTTCAATGCCCTGTCAGTAGAGGGCTCCATAATCCTCAGCGGGTGTGTGCAGGGTGGGAGAGGTTGCAGAGGCAGGAGCCTGGCAGCTTGCTGTAGAGAGAAGCGTGGATCGCAGGCAGCCTGAGAGGTGGGACTGGACGCAGGGCTTGGCAGCACAGGATACAAAGCAGCAGCCCACAAGCAGGAGGCGTGGGGACAACCCTACACAGGACGGCAAAAAAGTGGCGGGCCCGGACCCTGCACTGAGACTCTGTTACCTTTATAGCTCCCTACTGCACTCCCCCAGGGGCTGCTGGGCTGGGGTTTTGATGAAGTCTTGGAGCCTACAGAATTGTGAGAGCCTGGGCAAAGCCTCATCTGTGATCCCTGTCGATGTGTGAGTGCCAGGGCCTGCAGAGCCCAGTGCCCGGACAACTTGCAGCACTGGCCTCCAAAACCGCTGCGCATGGGCACTCTGCCAGACTCTACAGGGTCCTGGTGGATACCAGCGCTCTGCAGCGGGGTGGCCTACAATACACTCCCAGCTGTGGCCATGCAATCTGAGCGCGCACCTCCAGCCCAGCAGGCTTGAAGGATCAGCTGAGTGAGGATGACAGAGTACAAAGGTGATACTGAAAACCCCTTTCCAGCAGGGCTGGAGACACGTTCAGCACGAAGACCTCCAGCAGATATCTGTACAACCCACAACAATTAGCTACCAACTGTCTGCTTGCTATCCCGGTATACCCAGCTGTGAATGCCCTTTGCACTGCACCCACGAAGACAATGTCTGACTAGGCCACCTGCTATTGCAAAGAAACGTAGCGAGACCATCTAAAAGCTCCAAGTCATCATGTTTGGTCCATTAAGCAACGTTAATTCATGCTAAAGGACAATGCAGCACCTGTGGAAATGCATGCGGGGGATTTGCATGAATGCAAAACATACTCATTAAGGTTAGTGCAACAACATGGAATACAATCTGCATTCACAATGACAGGGCACAGAGAAACAATGGCTTACTGGTTTTTTAATGTGCAGCAGTAGCTGTTAATTGGTCTGTCGGGTCTGTAAAGCCTAGCCTGCTAGTACATTTCCTAAGAGCCTCTGCCCTTGGAAGAGACCCTAACTCTAAGACAGGCTTTTGCGTCTGAGGATTTAATCAGTCAGGTGCATTAAACAGACACACAGATTTTACATGAGAAAATAAATCAGCAAGCCACACTTGTGTGGACGTATTTAGTGCAGGCGAAAGACACCACCAGCGCTGCAGCATCCACAGAACGCGGCCAGTATGGGTATGAACTGGGGGAGGGTGTTGTGATGGGGTTTGTACCCCAGACCGGCACAGAATGAGTTTTCTGGTGCCAGACAGCAATTAGCGCTCCTGCTTGCACCTGAAGGGTGGGCCAGGCCCAGTTTAGGAGTAGGCCCAGCAGCGAGGAGCAGGGCGACTAACAAAGGTAGGACTTCAGGGCAGTAGAAGAGAGGCAGGAGGCCCTGGGAGAGGGTCAGCCTTGAGGTCCTTGCCTGAGAAGGGAGCTCTGGGAAGCTATAGGAGAGGAGCAAGCTCTTGTAGTGAGCCTGGCCAAAACCAAGGTGGGACGTTTCTCTGAAAGCTCTGGTCTAGGAGTTATCTGGGGGAAGGTCTCTGGTCTGCGCGATACAGGTCAGGCCAGATGATCACAATAGTCCTGTGTGGCCTATGACAAGGGCCAGACCCCGGTGAGGTAGCCCCGGAGTTGGGGTTCTGGAGGAAGGAGGCAGGAGACACAAAGATCCTTAGGGGAGGCAAACAGCAGCTGGGTGTCTAGGGAGAAAGTCCTGGGAGGTGTTCAGTACAAGAGCCAAGCAGAACTCAGCTGAGCCTGGGAAGGGGTGAAGGATCTGCTGAGAAGTGAGCCCAGGCGGGATTGAGGAAAAGGGCCTAGAGACAGGGCAAGAGAGGAAGCAAGGAGTCTGACGGAACAGGCCTTAGCTGCTCATTACAGGGTCCCGGGACTGGAACCCAGGGTACGGAATGGCCTGGGTTCCCCGATCAGCCCCCGAGAACCACGGTGGAAAAGGCCCCCGATACAAAGAATCATCGACCCTAGAGTCGGGCCGAAGTCCGGATGTGAGGCTGTTGGAATGTTTGCTGGGACTTTTGCTTGCCCCGGAAGGTAGGACTCTTAGTGACTTGGCCGCAGCGAAGAGTCATGAGAAGAAGCAGACCACTAGAGGGCACCAGTGGCTGCCGGCCAAGGGTGCCAGAGGAAGACAGCCTGCAATGCCACGCCCAGCCACAAGCGGATGCGCCAACTGGTGAGTCACAGGTCTGTGCGTGTGTGGGGGGAGGATCCCAGAGGAAACAGAACAAGTGACAAAGATTTAGAAGGACCGAGTGAGGGTGGGTAGGGAGGCGTGAATTGGAGGGAGGCCGGATGACTGAGGTGGGGAGGCATGAACGAGGCAGACGCCGAAGACGTGGGAGCACTGCTTCGCTCTCAGGCTGGTAGAAAAGACGTTTTGACAGTCACTAGATTCATGAGGCAGAGTTAAGGTGAAGTTCGGTCTAACGTCCTGTGTGATGAGCTTGGTTTCCAGCTGATTTCGCTCCACGGCCCAGCTCCTCAGTTGGCGTCGATCGGCATAGTTCCACGGGCGCCCGCGGGACTGCTCAGGCACTTGAGTACAGGCTTAACTTTAAGTGCTTTGCAGTGCGCTCAGCCCCTCGGAGGCTCCGACATGGGACATAAGTGGTGCATGGTCACTTGTACGGACTGTTTGCACGGGGTGAGCTCGGAGCGTTCTCTGCCGTGGGCACTGGTCCTTTCGAAGCAGTGGGATTTCAGTTAGGCTCTGTAACTATGGGCCACTCCTGCCCAGGAACAGGCCGTGAACAGCAGCAGAGGTTGCAATCCAGAGCTAAGGCGAGCAGGTGAATGAGCACAATTAAAATGCAGGAACGCTCTGCTCGTTTTGGTCTTCAAACCAAAGGCGGTGGCTCCTTTTTGCAAGCCAGCCCCTGCTTGTCCTGACACGCTCCCCTCAATGTGCTAGAAGAGGCGTGCATAGCACGCATTAGCGTTAATGGGAGTTATGCGTTGAAATCCCCATTCCCACAGTACCGAAATAGGAACACAGCCCCGTTCAGTGCCCTTTGTAATAGCTCTGTATCCCTCCTTTTCAGGGAGGGCTTACCAGGGGATTTTTATCATTCTCGGATTTTCTGCCATCCCAGAGCTGGAATGAATGCACTCCAGTACCAAGACAGCGAAAGCTTGTGTTATACGGATTGACTGACATGCTGTGACTCCGGGAGAGCAGCAGGGCAGGGCTGTGGGTTTCCAGGCAGGACAATGTGTGTTTTCTCCTTTTTCAGCAGAAATCCAGGTTCCCCTCCCTCTTCTTCAGTTTCACACTGGGGGAGCCCAGTGGACATGGATGGAGTTACTCCAGATTTAGGCTGGAATAAGGTCTATTATTTTTAAATCCATTCAGTCTCACTAGACTTTGAATGATAAAACATGACTGAGGGTCTCATTTCTATCTCCTTCCTTAGACGTTTTTAAGGTCAGGCTTGACAAAGCCCTGGCTGGGATGATTTAATTGGGTATGGGTCCTGCTTTTGAGCAGGGGGTTGGACTAGATGACCTCCTGAGGTCCCTTCCAACCCTGATATTCTTTGATTCTATGAGGAGTTGTGGTAGCCTGATCGGTAATGTTTCCAGCCGGAGCCAGGGGAAGGGCTGAGAACTGATAAGAGCTGGCACTGCAGTGACAGGAGCAAGATGGAGCTATTTGGGGTACTTACTGCGCCAGAAATTCCTTCTTAGGTTCCTGAGCCGGACAACACAAACAGACCTGGCAGTGATCTCAGCTGCTGCTCAAGCTACCCTATCAGCTAGCTACGGGTAAGTGACCAGGAGAGTGGAGAGGACAGTAAGAGGATTCCTTTCTTGGAAAACTCAGAGAACGCAGTATGCGCAAGAGCCTGTTGTATAATAACATGAGCCCAGGTCATCACGAACTACTGTGTGAATCTGCATGGAGCCATAGCCCCATGTGGCAGAGAGCCTGGAATACGTCTTGTTCATTTGGACTTGCCCAGGTAATTTCTGTTACAACAACAAAGGAAACATGCCAGATATTATAAAAGAAAAATAACTGCTTCTCTGGTCTATAGCAGCCTTTCTTGAGGCCTTGTTCACACACCTGAATTGTGCTGGTTTAACAAATCAGTTTTTAAACCGACCTAAATAAACGGGCACAATCGTCCTCTGTGTGGACACTCTTAAATTGGTTTCCAACTAGTTTATATCGGTTCATCTTAATTCAGATTAAAGAACAGTTTCAGTTAAATGGGTGCAACTTTCACATGCCCTGGAAGTTACTTGTGTCCCAGTCCTTACTGGGGTACGGCTGCCACTTCCCGGGCACCAGGCCTCTATGGCAACGGCTGCAGCACCCTGTCAGAGAACGTGGAATGAGCAAAAGTTTGGGAAAGACACCTGGCATGGTGCTCAGTAGAAAAAGCAAGCTGGTAAGAATCATCTGGACCCACAGACAAAAAGACAGGAGGCCCCTAGTCTCACAGCACAAGAACAACGGGACATGCCTTGGAAATGAAAGGTGGCAAATTCAAAACAGATAAAAGGAAATGCGTTTTCACTCAACGCACCCCGAGACTGAGGAACTCACTGCCACAGGTTAATTGTTGAGGTCAAGAATGTAGCAAGATTCAAAAAAGGGATCAGGCATTTATGTGACTATCCAGAGTTACAACACCTAATGTTAACATACATTTTGGAAGAGGTATTAAACCTCATGCACCAGGATTTGCCAATCTCTAACTACTAGGGATTATGGGAGATCCAAAATGGAGGGTCTGGTACTGGCTATTGTTGGAAATAGGACCCTGGACTAGAAGGATCTCGGGCATGATAGTCTGGTTTCCTAACAAGCAGGTCTGATGAGAATTACCTCGCTTTAGGCTTTATTGGCTTTCAGTAGCACATCGGGAGATTAAAATCTCAATGTATTGGCGACTGCAGACGTGAAAAAGGTCCGACTGGGTGAAAAGCCCACTTAATGAGCCAGCAGGAAGATGTGCCAAGTAAACTGTTGACAATGCTCACTGAACCGTCAAGAGAATGCACAGTGAAATCGGGCAGTGTGCCCCTTTTGACTAAGGGCATCCAAAGTATCTCTTGACACATGTGATGAGACATATTTGGATCAACATATTGTTGTAATGTTCTCTTCTTAGCAATGTAGATGCCACAGTAACCCTTTAAATCTGGACAGTTAATCAGAGCATTACACCAAAAGCACAGACTAATATTCTGCAAGCAAGCTCATCCTCTGTGTTAGTGACGGTAATACTGGCCTTTTGATTGTGAGTTTAGCCAATGACATTTTTAAATTAAATGTATCGATCACTATTGTAATGAAGGCAACAATAGAAAAACTGTATTGTAATGCATATTGCAATGTTTTCACTCTCCCTGATGGATAGTTTTGAACCTGGTGGTTCCCAGGAGAATTTTAACTTCCACTCCCCCCTCATTACTCAATATCTCTAAGAAGCTATTGAGAGAACTGGCAAGACAACACAAGCCGACGTGCTAGGAGTACACAAAACACCCCTCCTGCACCATCCCCCAGCTCCTTCAATATCAGCACCTAGATGAAGAGCAGGAGGGATGCTGTCTCCTCTCTAACATCCCTCACTTCTGCAGGCATCTGTCCTCAACTTGTTAAACTGGGGTCCTTTTAGACCCCTGTGCTTCTGGATGACCCAATAAACAGCAGCCAAAATCATCCACTCATGACTGTGATTGTAGAGAAGATTGTGCCCCATCCTAGTGGATTCAGGTCTGGCTAAGCATCCAGGGTCACTAGGGCTGAGTCCTGCAAACTCTGTTACCTAGGAACGGAGCCGTACACCCTGAAAAAGCACCAGCAGGTACAAAATGCAGCAGCTCATCTGTTTGTCAACACTAAACAGATCACCCAGGTGCTCTGCACTGGCTCTCCATTGAATAAGCAATCCAAGGTCTCTATTCTGATATTCAAAGCATTGGGACTGGCTCCAGCTACCCTTTCCTCTGCAACCATGACAACCCAGGGCAGCTGCCTTCCACTAGAACAATGATGGGTGAGACTTCTGAGTGCAGGAGCCACCACAGACATACAAGCTAGATCCTGGAGCTCATTGTCAGGGCTCCCCTGCCCTCCCTTGGCTCTTGTCATGCAGACAAGCGGAAGGCCAGAGTCCAAAGTGCAGGCAATGCAATGTTTATTGGGGTTAACAAGCAAGCATAACCACCGCTCTGTACACCAGCAGAGCTTCCTTCCCCGTTCCTCCTTCTCAACAGGCTTAATTATACCGGTAGTGCTCGCCCCTGGTACCATCCCTTACAATTGAAGGTCATATTCAGTTTTGGAGGGTCTTGAGTCCGGGGGCTTTGGTCCCACCTCATGGGAGGGGTAGGGAGTGAGGTTGTGCACCAGCCAAGGCCACCTCTCCTTTGGCTTTTAGTGTTTCTTATACCTCCCCCCCGGCCATCCTCTTTGCCCCTCCCAACTGGATGCTTGAGGTCGTCTTGAGATAGGAGTCGAGGCAGTCATATATTAAACTCCCACCAAAATCAGCAACCCTTTAGCTCTATTTCTTGTCTTTTCTCATTATGCTAACAAACCCCACCTGGCTGGGCAGAAGCAACCCCCAGTGTCTTTGTTCCTTGTTCACACATGTTAGCAAGGATATAAGAATACAAAAAATCAAAGGGGCAAACAAACCCAACTTTCTATCTCAGGCAAATATACAGGCCTAAATACTATCGTGCCATCCCTAACACTCATGAGCTGGGACCGCTCCATATGGAGAACTAAAGGGCGAGCTCATTTCTTCAGCGTAGCTTCATCAATAAGTTCTGCACGTGGGCCTCCCCTGACTGCCCCCCTGTAACTACCCGGGCTGTTTTCCCTACAGGGTGGGAAGGAGAAAGGGAAAAGAGAGTGGTAAATTATTAATATTTCTAAATACTTGACAGGCATTCAGGTATTACAGTGATGCGGCCCACAAAAGTATCTCCCTTGGTAGGTAGACAGAGTGGTTACATTGGGGCGTGTGACATAAATGAGTTCATACAAAAAGAGGAGCAAAAAAGTAATCTTTGACCAGCTCTGCTAGTAACCTTGAATGTCTGAAGAACTATAATGGAGGTTGGGGCTGATGTCATGAGCGGCTTTCTTTTTAACGCAGGAGAGCTACGTCCTTCCGCTCTTGCTGCAAGGTTACTGTGTGTGACGCCTGGCTAATTAGAATTGGGTGTTTCATTAAAAAATAAGCAGAAGTTGATGAAGCTAAACGGCTGTTAATTGGCTTTCTGTTCTGAGAGGGAGGGTTTGAGTTTAGGACTAAAAGCGTCCCAGCCAGCTCCACCTTAGTGCACCCTTTCAGTAACTTGACTTGCTTAGGCTGACAGGGGATTTGCACTCAGGACCTTCAAGTGCTAAAGACACGAGCCTCTGCCACTTGAGCTAAAACCAAAGGCTCTGTAACTGTGAGTGTGTCCAGCCATGAGAGTGGGACAGAGACCCACATTCTCTTAGTGAGGGTTAGAGTCATTTCTTGTACGAGACAGCCATCGTACAGTCCCTTATAGCTCAGCCAACCTTTTGGTGCAATTGAAACTAATCTTCAGGCAATTGCATTCTCAGGTGAAAACTATTTGAAAAATCAGAGGTTTCCCAGGGTCCTTACCGGGGACGGGTAAAAACTTAGCAGTTTCCACTGAGTTTTTATCCTGCGATTTTTGGATTAATTCAAACCTGAAATGCAGGTTGTGTCTGCGCACCTAGAGTAATGGAACAGCAACAAAAAAGGACTCCCAAACACTCCCCTGTGAGCGGAGAACAGGACGTTTTCACATCTCCACCAGCCAAGCAGTGCTCAGTAATCCCTGAAGCCCTTACACTCCCGTATTATGCTGAGAGCCGTCTAACGCAGCCCTCTGAATGTTATGGAATGAAGGCTGGTGAGGCGGCAAGTAATAAGCAAAGAAGCACAGAGATCATAGCAGCTTCAATAGGGAAAGGACTGGTTTAATTCGTCTGTCAATGGATCATGGATGGCCTTGCTTAGGGTGCCATAACTGTGCAGCTTCACTTCATGGCGGACAAGAAGGATGGCCTGGTGGTTCAGTCACTGCACTGGGACTTGAGCAAGCTGTGTTCATCTCTGCTACAGACTTGCTGTGTGACCTTGGGCAAGTTACTTAATCTTTCTGCTCCTCATCTGTAAACAAGGAGCATAAAATGCCCTTTGTCTTGTTTAGAGTGTGAATTATTTGGGGACAGGGACTGTCGTGTGTGTGTACACAGAACCTAGCACAATGGGCCCAGATCGGACCTTTCAGTGCTACTGCAGTACACAGTACTAATACTCTCTTCTTGCCCTGCAAGATCCCCGAAAGATATATTCCCTTACACTAGCCTGGGGAGCAGTACCTGGTGGCGACTGCCTTGATTTCTGAGCAGGTGTCAGGAACAGGGAAGACAGTCCAGTCTCTGCGATGTTCTGCACTGAGATACTGACCAGGAGAAGCTCCATTCATGAGGCTGGAAAAATGCAAGATATGTCCCCACTCATCCACTCGGATGGCTGGAGATAGCCCCAAACACATAACAGGGACTTTAAAACATTCCTGCTCTTCCTCTATGCACAGGGCTAGAACCGGAGCTGGTGTAAATCGGCATAGCTCCATTGACTGCCACAATGCCACTTCAAATTACGCCCTCTCAGGATCTGGCCCATTGTAAAGCGGTGAGTAACTCACGCCAGATAGCTAGGACCTGGTATAGTTTCCCGTACTGTGCCTCCCTGCCCCTTGCAGTTGGCTAGCCTGATGGGTCAAGGCCACACCAGCAGAACCTCTGATTATACATTCCCCTTTAATTTCAGATTGGACGCTGGGAGCCTTCCCCGTCGCTGCTTCTGACTCATCCCCCAGCCTCTCTCATTCCCCCTGCCCCCAGCTGCTCTGCTCTGTTAATCCTGGTCCCCCAAAGCAGCATTTGCAACCCAGTCACAAGGCAGCTAGCTAATTACATTCAGCACACCAACGACGACAGGCTATTAATTCCAAAGACTTGTTTCGTAAAGGTCACGGAAGAGAGGGGCTTTCACGGCCGCTGACGAAGAAGAAGAGTATTGGAATGCCTTCGCGCTCTGGAAGCCTCGTGGGTGGATGCAGAATACCCCGCTGTGAAACCCAGCGAGCCACTTTGTGTCCCTGGACAGCTGCCCTCGTTGTCAGGCCCACCCCGCCCTCCGCGCGGCTGTCTGCAAATCTCTGTAATGCCTCAGGCTGGGAGCCTGATCAAAAGCCACATGAAGTCAATAGAAAGGCTGCCATTGATTCTGAGCTGTGGATCAGGCCCCATGTGCTTATGTGAGAAGCAAACTTGGGTGAATGATGCTTTCTATTGCCTGTGGGTCTGATACAGCCCCACTGTCCCTGTGCTAGTCCCATGTCCTTCCCTCTTTGCACGGCCGATGGGCCCACACATCAGACCTCTCTCCAAATCTGGGGATATTCGGGTCGCAGGTATTTGGCTCAAGCCCACCTTCGCTTTACACAGCTCGCTGTTAGGACGCTCTCCGCCTGAGGTAAAGCTCCCGAGAGAGCAGCGAAGAGCCAGTAGCAGAGGGGAGGGTGTGCATTTCTCAGCTGATATATGGGCTGGGACTCTGGCTGCAGGATAGGTGCCCTCCTCCGGCCCGAGCAGGTCCAGGACCGGGCCGCTGTGGCCGTGCTTGGGGCCAGCCTGGGCCGCGACGCAGCTGAGTTGGGGCTTGGGGAGGGGTGCCCTTTGCCCCAGCTGCAGCAGGTTGGGGGCCGGGCTAGGTGGGGGCTGGGGGAGGAATGTCCCCAGGCAGGTTCCCTGAGTGCCTGCAAGGTGCTAAATAGGGTGCTGCGCGAGCTTACAGGGAATTTAGCTCTCAACCTTTCCAGACTACTGTACCCCTTTCAGGAGTCTGATTTGTCTTGTGTACCCCCAAAGTTTCACCTCACTTAAAAACTACTGGTTTACAAAATCAGACATAAAAATACAGAAGTATCACAGCCCCATATTACTGAACAATGGCTGACTTTCTCAGTTTTACCATATAAATTATAAAAATCAGTCAATTGGAATAGACCTAGCGTACTTACATTTCAGGGTATAGTCTACAGAGCAGTATAAACAAGTATATACCTGTACCCCTGGTTGAGAAGCCCTGTACTAGACCAGCCGGCCCCAGGGCCAGCATTGCTACCGAAATCAGGCCGCGCATGGACTAGAGCTGCTGCAGCCAGTGCCGTTGCTTCATTAAGGTCCTTAGGTACACTTGCAAGGGCTGCTCTTCCTGCAGCTTCACATCCGAGACACAGCTGCATGCCAGCACAGGGCAGGGAAGGGGTAAGAAACTTAGCTTCCGTCTCTCTCAAAGTGGCCTGCACTAAATGCCACAAGGTCTTTTTCAGTTCCGTGCCAGCTGTTTCATCATGACAGTGCACTGAAGTGTGGCTATGATCCTTGCTGAGCGCTTGGTCATAACTGCTGGGACCAGGGAGGAGCTGTCACGGAGAAATACAGATTACCAAGGATAAACCGTAGCGGCAGAGAGCACTGAAAGCTATGGAATTAGGCTGTGTGCCATGCCTGTGATGCTGTGCCCAAAGTGACCCCAGGTGTGCAGATATGCTGCTGCAGACATGGAGACATTGATGGGCGAATAGACTGGCTGCTGGGTGAATTGATACTGTGTCCACACATACGAGGACAGATGAATGGATGCGTGGCTATGCACAGATTTGATAGGTCCATGCTTATGACATGCTGCAGGGTTTGAGGGTGGCATTAAGAATGCAGTAGACACTTCTATTAGCAAAGAGGAAGGGGACTAATAGTTATTTACTATTTGCTATTTAGTTATTAGTTATTTACTATTTGCGGATGATACTAAACTGGGAGGAGTGGTAGATACACTGGAGGGGAGGGATAGGATACAGAACGACCTAGACAAATTGGAGGATTGGGCCAAAAGAAATCTGATGAGGTTCAATAAGGATAAGTGCAGGGTCCTGCACTTAGGATGGAAGAATCCAATGCACCGCTACAGACTAGGGACCGAATGGCTAGGCAACAGTTCTGCGGAAAAGGACCTAGGGGTGACAGTGGACGAGAAGCTGGATACGAGTCAGCAGTGTGCCCTTGTTGCCAAGAAGGCCAATGGCATTTTGGGATGTATAAGTAGGGGCATAGCGAGCAGATCGAGGGACGTGATCGTTCCCCTCTATTCGACATTGGTGAGGCCTCATCTGGAGTACTGTGTCCAGTTTTGGGCCCCACACTACAAGAAGGATGTGGATAAATTGGAGAGAGTCCAGCGAAGGGCAACAAAAATGATTAGGGGTCTAGAACACATGACTTATGAGGAGAGGCTGAGGGAGCTGGGATTGTTTAGCCTGTAGAAGAGAAGAATGAGGGGGGATTTGATAGCTGCTTTCAATTACCTGAAAGGGGGTTCCAAAGAGGATGGCTCTAGACTGTTCTCAATGGTAGCAGATGACAGAACGAGGAGTAATGGTCTCAAGTTGCAGTGGGGGAGGTTTAGATTGGATATTAGGAAAAACTTTTTCACTAAGAGGGTGGTGAAACACTGGAATGCGTTACCTAGGGAGGTGGTAGAATCTCCTTCCTTAGAGGTTTTTAAGGTCAGGCTTGACAAAGCCCTAGCTGGGATGATTTAACTGGGAATTGGTCCTGCTTCGAGCAGGGGGTTGGACTAGATGACCTTCTGGGGTCCCTTCCAACCCTGATATTCTATGATTCTATGATTTACCTTCACTGTCCATAGAAGGTATCATGCAGAATTCCTGACGTTGCACCGTTTTGGTGCCCATCAGTGGCAGAGACAGACACACAGTAGTTCTGGGGCACCTCTTGCCTCTAGTCTTGGATGCTGTAACGTACAAGGGCAGCTCCGTACTGCATGGAGTGCTTGCTAAAAATACGTTTGGCTATTTAGGACAGGATCTTTGCATCTGCTAAATGGGGAACATCAGGTTTTATTCAGCTGGGTTTGAAGATTCTCTAGAGTCTGAGAAAGCTTTCACCCCGCGGCAAGCTGTGTTAATACAAAGCGCTGGATACACAGGAGGCTGACAGGCTGAGTTCCTGTATTTCTGTTTTAGTGCAAGAGCTGCGGGGTGGCTGGGGCTCTCGGTTGCCAATATACTTTATGTACTATGGTGATGGACAGCAGTGCAAAACCCTAACATGGATTTTTTTTCTGGGATGTCGGAACCCTGTGATGTTGTCACCTTACAGCGCATGCAGCGGGAAAGATGGGTGAGTGAAAGGACTTAAAATCCACATCAGCACCAACCCCCCGTACCTCCCATCCTTGTTTCAGCTTGTCTCCTTATTCCATGGGGGAAAGGATAGCAACTCCCCAGCACTTTCCAGGAAAGAGACTTCAGAAAACAGCCTGGAGAGGGGGGTAGTTGCCAAAATCACCACTGGATTTGTATTACCCCATTGACAGGAGCGGCGAGCCAAAATTGGGGTCTAATAGTTTGTTCCGGTTAGAAGGAGAAACTGGTGACAGTCGGGTATTTCTCTGAATCAGTTTTATTTATAAAGAATGAACAAAGTCCCGTGTCTCTGAACAACAGAAGGAATCAAAGAATAGGAAAGAGCTTCTTTTGCTCACAACCCCAAGAATACTCTTTTCAGCCTGCACCTCTGACCCAAAAGCCTTTCCTCTGGCTTTTTCCAGGGTCAGACACTGTGCATTCAGCTGCTCCTTCTGCCTGGCTCACTCTCCCATTATCAGTGGAGAAGCAAAACACACACACAAAATACTCAGCAAAGCTGGTCACCCACACAGGCCTGGTCATCCTGGGCAGGTTCAGATTCCCCTTTTGTCTTAAGCGGGGCCTTGTGATTAACTTATCCCTACGTCATGTGAAAAGAAAGGCACATTCACACCCCTCTGTCTCAATGAGGTTTGTGAGCAATCCAGTCTCTCAGCATAACAGTATGAAATATTTTCACTTATGCAATATTTTATTACAAAAATAAACTCAACATTCTCGTGATCTGCTGTGATGTTTAGAACAATACGGAAGATGGCTTCTCTGTTAGCCAAAGAGTTCTTGTGATATTTCTCATCAGACTTGTCGGGATGAACACCTGGTCATGGATCCACAAGAGCTGCGCTATGCCCAGCTTCAAAACAGTCCCTGGGAGGAACCCCTTCTGCGTGCCAGACCCTCAGGGGTCCCACTCTGCCTTAAGGGTAGGCCACGTGGCCTCTGGGCTCCAACACTCCTGTTTCACACCACGAGTTCTGCCCCAAAAAACGAGGAGTCCGGTGGCACCTTAAAGACTAACAGGTTTATTTACTCTGCCCAGTGATTCCCATTAAGGCAGACTCCTAGGTCAGAGACTTTTACACTCCGCAACGACCCAGGGCCCTGACCAAGTCTTTGCAGTGACGCCAGGCAGCGCTTTCAAAACAGGCGGGTTTATTAGTCAACTGGAACAGAGCCTTGGGAAGGCCTTAACCTTTGCTTCTCTGTGCTAACCTAAGACACCGTCCACATTGCCCAAGCCTGTGCAGTCAGCCAGCCAAGCTGCCGAGGAATCTTCTCCCGAACCCTGGAATTTTCTCAATTGCCTATTGAGCTCTAGAGAGGAAAAACTCCTGGCTCTGTCCCCATACAAAACCCATGCAGCAGGCCCCCCTCAACCCTAAGCACTCCAGACACAATTCTGTCACATCTGTGATTCACCCCGGTTCGCCTGATAACCAGGGAACACTCTGCATTGTACAGCTGTAAGGTCCTCCTGCCACCTGGCACCTCACACAGTGACAAGACAAAGTACGTGGGTTACGAGGGGGGAAATCTGGACAATTCTGAGCAGCTTTACTTTCCCTCCTCGATGATACAGGCTTTTCTGAGAACGGCCACCATCTCTTGACCTCTCATTAGCCCTCTGGGCGTGCCTTGAATGTTCAAAGATCTAGGGCTGGACCCTCAACAAGTGTAAATCAGCACAGCTCCATTGATTTCAGTGGCGCGCCATGGATCTACACCAGCCGAGGATCTGACCCATAAAGTACCCGTCCTAATTACAAGCAGAACTGCTGGCTTCTAATATGTATTCCGCTCGGTCAGCTTCCATTGAGGATGCTCTGCTCTTCACAAGAGGAAGCATATATACTGCACAAAGCGCTCGTGTCCTTCCTCCAGCATCCAAAAGCAAAGCCTGGACTTCTGTCTCCCAGCTGATGTCATTTCTGTTTGCCCTGGAGTGCCAGGCAGGAGCTCCGTGATGTTACCAAGTCACAGGTGCAGTGATGGCCAATGTCAGAACGGAGCCGGCAGCCAGAATAAAACCCTGGGCGAGGGAGGTTATCTGCCTGCAGCCCTGCCTCCAGCAGCGTGCAGCGTAACAAGCTTTATTTGGCTGGCTTGAGCCAATGTAAAGGCGGCGCTAAACGACGAGCGCTTGTTTTTGGCAGCGGACACCTGCCGGTGGCACGGCAGCTAATCTTCTTCTCCCGCTCCCATCTCACACCCACCACTATCTCCAGCCCACAAATTCGGCGTGACCGCCATGTAAACGGTGGCTGTCACGGCTGTCTAGACAGGAGCCATCAGGACTCCGGCTGCAGCACTCACAGAGGCGGAGGCTGCCGGCCAATCCCAAGGCTCCAGTCAGTAACAGCGAGGAACACAAGCCATCTCAGAGGTAGGTGGCACGGGGCCATTCAAGTTCACACAGCCTGGT
This sequence comes from Lepidochelys kempii, assembly GCF_965140285.1. Taxonomy (NCBI): domain Eukaryota; kingdom Metazoa; phylum Chordata; order Testudines; family Cheloniidae; genus Lepidochelys; species Lepidochelys kempii. The sequence continues at coordinate 127,675,900 of NC_136385.1, read as the reverse complement.
GCTGCTGGCCAGCTCCTATGTGCAACTGTGAGACAAAACGCACATCTCAACCAAAACCACCATGTCCCCTTATTGCCCCCATCCCTAGAAATATACCAGTCCTGTCTGTGCTGAGCATTTCCCCCTTCCCATGGGAGCTGCCCAAGAGTTTGTCAATGCGTCGTTAAAGCCACAGTATCGTTTACTGCGATGCCTTTCTAAGCACCTTAGCAAGGGCCAGGGTCGTCTATCAAGTGTTGGGGTGACCGAGGTTGGCTGTTATCCATTCAGGCCAGGCTAGATTTGTGTAACCCAGGGTCTATTAAAAATGCTCATGCGAACACAAAGGCTATGCTCAGTAATCAAGAGAGATAGAGATGGGGAATTGTGTGTATAAACCCTGGGAAAGCAGCAGGGATAGGCAGACAGAGCTGTAGTAGGACAGAGCATGCTCACAGGAGACAAGAAAGGAGACATTAAAGGTATGTCTATACTGTAATTCTTTTTACACACAAACATGCCCGCCCCACTGGCCCTGCACGCACAGAGAAAAGAACAGTGCATCTCCTTTAGCAGGCAGAATGCATTCAAATGCCCGGGGCTGTAAATAAGATGGGGATCGATCCTTTTCAGCCCTTTCAGAAATCCTTTCATCCCCTCTTGTGCATCTCAGAGATTTCCCTTTCCCTGGGAGCTCAGCTTGGCCCCTGGGAGAGACAGGTCGGCCTTCTGTCTGGCCTCTTACACTGTTGCTGTTAGCAACTCATAAGTTACGTTTAAGCCCTGGCATGTTTAATTTCGCACAATCTTGGTAACGTTCTAATCTTCAGTAGCAGCAATGGGTATGTTCTCCAGCAGCCCGTCCTTACTGGGGCCTGATTCTCATTTACACCGACGCTCCCTGCCACTGCTCTGATACGGACGCTTGCTGTAAGCCCCTTTGCACTGCTCAGGGGCTGTAAAGGGATCGTAGCGCAAATGCCAATCAGGCCCTAGGTTCTCTAAAGGTTCTTTCTAAAGGTGGAGTTTTGAAAATCGCCTGCTGCAACTTTATCACCATCTGCTGTAAGCATAAAGTCAGCTAGGAACCAGGAAAACAATTCAAAGTGACTAAGGCCTTGTCTATACTACAGCGTTTTGACGACAAAAGTTATGCCGCTTTAATTAAACTGCTGATGCACATCCACACGATGCTCCTTATGTTGGCAGAACGCATCCACACTAGCAGCTCCTGCGTCGACACAGAGAGCAGTGCACTGTGGGTAGCTATCCCACTGTGCAACTGGCTGCAGGGTGCTGTGGGAAGGGTTTGCAATGCCTCTTGGGGCACATGATGCAGGTTTCTCAATCCCATCCTTCCATGGGCATCCTAGTAGACTACCTGCCGCTTTTCAACCTTTGTTTGAAGACACTTACAGATCTGACAAAAGCAGGTATCTCGGCAATTGGCGTCAGACCAATAAGCATCAGTGCATACAGCAGATAATGTGCTGATACCAGGAAGCTAGGAGAGGAATAAAAGAAATAAGCTATTTGAGAAATTAGTGCCTCTCTCGGATGCAGTGCAAATTGCTGCAGATAAATCACTGCAAAAGGCAGGCACACACGTAACAACCGTAAACGTGTCATTTTCTGTAATGACTTACTGAGTCACGCCTCGAGGAATGTCGGCATAATGACTGCTGATTACGGCCGTTTGCTCTCTGGCATAGGGTGTGCGGATATATGGCTGCGAATGTGCATTTGGTGGCATTTCCAAATTGTCTGGGAAATGGGGGGTTCATTTGTCATTGCTTTTACATCCTTTGCGATGAATGTGATTGCAGCCGCGGGAAAGGCAGAGAACAGTGCGTGCAACTAACAGTGATTTAGCTCAGCGGGCTGCAGGCAGCTTCCCTCTGGGACTCAGTCTACGAGTAATGGGACAGATCCTCAGCTGGTGGAGATCTGCGTTGCACCACTGAAGTCAATGGAGCGCTGCTGATTCATCCCCGCTGAGGACTTGGCCCATTAAGGACCGATCTTACAGGAAGAAAGAGTACATAACAAAACAGTCTAAATTCCTCTCTGGAAAAGCTGAAAAAAATTCCCCTCCCAAAGACAGTGACCCCCCATGTATGCAAGTGTTGCCAGAGAAAAGGAAAGGATAGTGGGCTAGACTCACCAGTTCAGCTGAGCTGTGCTCAGTGCAAGGCAGTATGTGTGTGCAAGGGAAAGGTGGCTTTACACCCCCTCTGCAGCCGTCCAATCCTCCCAACGGCCAAGCACTGGGACGTTACGCCAGTGTAGATTATAACAGCCTCAAGGCCGCTCTAAATAATGGTCACGAGGGGCCACAGTGGCTGACAGATTGCTGGGGCAATTGGTCGTCATGGCCAGGCCCCCTTTTCCCTGGCCACGACCCTGCGCTGGCAGGATTGGAGATGTTGATCAATCATCTTGCCTTGCAGCCCGTTAGTTTTTAATTCTGCCCCCTCTCCACTTTTTCATTTTCCTGCTGGCCCCGATTTTCCTGGCTTGGATGGGGGAGAAAAGTTTCTCTGACAAAACAAGACCCTTTTTTCTCTCAGGTCTGTTTTCTCTGAGGGTTTGGAGCCTACGGGCAGACAGGCACCACGCAGAGGAACTTTACCACGCATGAGTCTCTCCAATAGGCACCTCCATCCACTGCGCTGTCGGAACATTTACCCGATACGTGCCTCGACCAGGAACGCAATCAGCTGCCAGTCTCAGCACACAAGGTAACCTGTGTCAGGAGGCGTGATGTGGTCACATGGACAGGAAACCGTCCGAGTACAGACACAGTTACAGACTAGTCCCTCAGCCAGTGTCGTGTCCGTGACCGGTGTCATCACTGAGCTATGCCAATCTGCACCAGCCTGCAGGAGCTGGCCCTGGGAGCAACATGTCTAAAAGGCAGCTTCTCATTTACTCTGCCCGGTGATATGCCCACTAAGTGCTAATTCTGGTTTGACAATGGGGTCCCACTTCTTTTGTACGTCAGCTGCTATTAGAACAGGGGCTAGGAAATTCAAACTAGCAGAATAGAACCCCATTAAAAAGACTGAAAAAACCCCCAATGAGACAGGACTGTTTCAAGGCTGATGGAGCCCCCATGAGCCCTGAAAGGACAGAACATCCCCTTTCCAATGAAGCAAGTGTTTGTGAATGGGAGTTAATATGATAATTTTTTACTTTCAGTTTCCTGGGTCATGGAGTAGCCCAGGCTCATTTGTGACTGATGCTTGAGTCAGGAGGATTTGGAGTTCGCTCGGATGGCAAACTCCTACTTAGGTTATAGATAATTTTGGGGCAGAGGGAAATTTTTGTTGTGTGCGCGGAACGGGGCCTTGAGCAGGCTCTGAAGGCATCACTGCAATACAGGTGACATAGAAGAAGAATCCCTCTGCCATCCTTATGGCTCACCTCCTTGGACTTGGCTCTGGAAGATATTTCTGACTTTTTCCGTAATTGGTGAGGCATGGCTCTTTTAATTTTCTAAACGAATCAAATGGAAATAATTTCACACATTTATTTTGTTCATTCTTGTGACATTAAAAATCCCATACACCTTTCTCTTGGGACTCAGACCATATTTGCCCAATTATTCTCTCTTAAGACAAGGTATCGTTCCTTACCCTTTCAGATGCTCCACACAGGTTCTGAGCATCATGATAGACTCATTGCTTAGTATGGAGCTGTACACAGGGGAGGCTGCATATGTGGTATCCTGGCTTGCTGAGCTACTGCAATTCTTGTAGGTTCTGATGGGACCTACTGAGGTATAGTTTGGTTCATCGGACTCTTCTCAAAGAGCTCCTTGTAGTATTCACCACCATCTGGAACATACTCTATCCTGTGTCACAACTGTGACCCTACCAAAGGTACTGGTGTAAAGGAGGGAAGACTCTGGCCCTGCCAACAGATCTATCCCCCCAATCCTTGATAAAGGACAGATGTTACAGACACAGCTGATCTTAGAAAAAGTATCAATAAAATACATCTGTTGCTTATATTAACATGGAAGCTTCAGAAAGTTGGGTTCAGATATGGATTGAAAAGTGGGGTATTTATTATTCACATGTATGCAAATTTTCTGTGGTTTTGTTTAGTTTAGGGCCCAATCTCGGCTCCAAGAGCCTAATCATGCAAACAGATCCATATGTGTGGATGCTACTCCCCTGGTAGTGTCCTGGTATGGCAAATGGGACTTCCTGAGTAAGCAAGATTCCAGACATACTGGTCTGTTTGCAATCAGATGGATAAAATAAACAACGCTAAAGATGTCTGTAGAAACAAAGAATTAGCACCAAATTAACCTCCAGTAAAGACTGGCAAAGGTATCAGTTCACGCAAAATGCAGATATTGTCAATTCCAGCATGGGATAAATAAATCATAGAATCTCAGGGTTGGAAGGGACCTCAGGAGGTCATCTAGACCAACCCCCTGCTCAAAGCAGGACCAATCCCCAACTAAATCATCCCAGCCAGGGCTTTGTCAAACCTGACCTTAAAAATATCTAAGGAAGGAGATTCCACCACCTCCCTAGGTAACGCATTCCAGAGTTTCACCACTCTCCTAGTGAAAAAGTTTTTCCTAATATCCAACCTAAACCTCCCCCACTGCAACTTGAGACCATTACTCCTTGTTCTGTCATCAGCTACCACTGAGAATAGTAATAAGGAAAGAGTAATAAGATTCATCATTATAAACTCAACAGGAGCACCAGATTTAATTATAATCTATATTGGATAGCACCTAAATTGGCTTCTTAGGGAATGTTCTGCAGGTCAGAATGCAGAGGCTTCAAAAGCACAATCATCCAAGTCTATAACAGCAACTTAAATTTAATTATGATTGTTTTAAAAGGTAATAAATTCACTGAATTGTATTAATTAGAGTGGCCAGCAGTTGATAAAACTGAACTTCATTTATTAAAAATTACATTTAATAGATAACTTTTATTAGCGCTGAACTTTCATTATATCACTGCTATAGATAACACCTTTCCCTTAGGGTTAATAAATCTACACTCCCAAACTCACCACATCTCCCATATAAAGGAGCAGCTACAAGCATCTTATTGGTATACTGGTTCTCCGCCATATCTGAACACAACCATTGTCAGCTGACAGGCGTAGTGCATTAATTTCAAACCACAAAGAAGTTGCTGAGGGCCAGGTTTATAAAGGTATTTAGGCATCCCTGGTTGCAGATTAGATGCTTTTGAAAATCCCACTAGCATCTAGGCACCCAACTCCCATTGATTTCTAACACTCCTTCAACTATGGCAAAGAAAGGATTTTAGCTGATCACAATTCCGAACAAGTGAGCCGCTGGTCTGCCCACAAACATGGAAATCCTTTCTGGCTTTTTGGGCCAAACTGTCAAAATCCAAGGCTTAAGGTCTGCATGCAAAAATGGATGTGCAACTGCACAGCGACACTCCTGGGAACCGTCAGTTAAACGTGGCAATCAGGAGATTGTTCCTGCACATGGCCCTATGGCCTCCCAAATAGTCACATATACATCCAATCACATGCAGAGAATGGTAGGTGTGCAACTGGGTGTCATGGGTGTGCATTTTTGCATTGGCAGATCTCAAGCTTCCTGTCTTTAAATTTTGTCCCTGTCCATATTCAGCCTAATCACTTCTCTTCCACTCAGGGTATGTCTACACTACGAAATTAGGTTGAATTTATAGAAGTCTGTTTTTTAGAAATTGGTTTTATATATTCGAGTGTGTGTGTCCCCACAGAAAATGCTCTAAGTGCATTAACCCGGCGGAGTGCTTCCACCGTACCGAGGCTAGAGTCGACTTCTGGAGCGTTGCACTGTGGGTAGCTATCCCACAGTTCCCACAGTCTCCGCTGCCCATTGGAATTCTGGGTTGAGATCCCAATGCCTGATGGGGCTAAAACATTGTCGCGGGTGGTTCTGGGTACATATCGTCAGGCCCCCCTTCCCTCCCTCCCTCCGTGAAAGAAAGGGCAGACAATCGTTTTGCACCTTTTTTCTTGAGTTACCTGTGCAGACGCCATACCACAGTAAGCATGGAGCCCACTCAGGTAACCGTCACCGTATGTCTCCTGGGTGCTGGCAGACGTGGTACTGCATTGCTACACAGCGGCAGCAACGCCTTGCCTTGTGGCAGCAGACGGTGCAATAGGACTGGTAGCCGTCATCGTCATGTCCGAGGTGCTCCTGGTCGCCTCTGTGAGGTCGATCAGGAGCGCCTGGGCAGACATGGGCACAGGGACTAAATCTGGAGTGACTTGATCAGTTCATTCTCTTTAGTCCTGCAGTCAGTCCTATTGAACCATCTTATGGTGAGCAGGCAGGTGATATGGATTGCTAGCCGTCCTATTGCATCATCTTCTGCCGGGCAGGCAAGAGATGAGGATGGCTAGCAGTCCTATTGTACCATCTTCTGCCAAGCAGCCATGAGATGTGGATGGCATGTAGTCCTTCTGCACCGTCTGCTGCCAGTCAAAGATGTAAAAGATAGATGGAGTGTATCAAAACAAGAAATAGACCAGATTTGTTTTGTACTCATTTGCAAACCCCCTTCCCCCCCGCCCGTCTAGGAGACTCATCCCTCTAGGTCACACTGCAGTCACTCTCACAGAAGGTGCAGCGAGGTAAATCTAGCCATGTATCAATCAGAGGCCAGACCAACCTGCTTGTTCCAATAAGAACAATAACTTAGGTGCACCATTTCTTATTGGAACCCTCCGTGAAGTCCTGCCTGAAATACTCCTTGATGTAAAGCCACCCCCTTTGTTGATTTTAGCTCCCTGTAAGCCAAGTCGTCAGTTGCCCCTCCCTGTGTCAGAGCAACGGCAGACAATCGTGCATCTGAGTTGAGAGTGCTGTCCAGAGCAGTCACAATGGTGCACTCTGGGATAGTTCCCGGAGGCCAATACCGTTGAATTGTGTCCACAGTACCCTAAATTCGACCCGGCAAGGCCGATTTAAGCACTAATCCACTTGTCGGGGTGGAGTAAGGAAATCGATTTTAAGAGCCCTTTAATTCGAAATAAAGGGCTTCATTGTGTGGACGGGTGCAGGTTTACATCAACTTAACGCTGCTAAATTCGACCTAAAGTCCTAGTGTAGACCAGGGCTCAGGCACTTCCTCAGTTACTTCCTTTGTAGCTCTGCCCTTCCACTGTTTAAACCTGTTTACACTGATCTGAATTGTGTTTAAGCCCAATGAACTGTTTAAATAAAGATTTACCAGTCCTGGCCCAAGCCCTGAAATATCCAAGAAAGCAGCAGTGTAGCAGGTCCAAAGACTCATAGGGCAATTTTTCATTCTATACCGTGTCATACCGGTGCGCCTTTCGTCATGTCCTATAAAGGTCTAGGTGTTGTGCACCAGTCTACTCAGAAACAGCCATGACAGTTAACAGAGGTCTCCGCTTTGCCATTGAATCGCCTGCAAAAGCTGTGTGTTGTCTCGCAGGCTCCTCAGCCTTGAACAATCTCCCCCGATTTATGAAATTTGAAGGCTCACGTCTCAGTGGATTCAGTACACATTCTCTGGGCCTGATTCTGGTCTGCCTCACCCCTATATCAATCAGGAGCGACACCACTGAAGCCAGTGGAATTCCACAGATGTTTGACCAATGGGAGAGGAAACGTGGGCCTACAAGGTGAGCAGTTAGAAGAACCTCTCGTCCAGTGGTTAAAGTACTGATCTGGCATTCAGGAGACCCTGATTCTGCCACCGACTCCCTGGGTGACCCTGGGCAAATTTCTTAATCTCTCCTGTGCTTCAGTTCCCATCTTATCTGTTTAGACTGTAAAATCCTCGAGGCAGGGGCCTGTGGCTATGCAGTGCCCATGATGCATGGACAGCTTCCTGTGCTTGTGCTGGGCTTATATAGAGCAGTGTACCAGTCAGGGCCCCCATCATTCTGCCAACTGGATTCCAGGACTGGAGTCCTTTGTCAGAGTCCAGCTCCTATTCTGACACTAGCTGGTCGCTGGGTGGCAGGTTGATGCTTACTAGGGACAACGAGCCCTGTAGAGCAAAGATCAAGACCTGCGGTCCCTGTTACCCAGGACATCCGTAGCAGAGCTAGGAACAGAATTCAGGTCTCTTGGGTCACAGGGGCCTTAAAGACAAGAAAACCTCCTGTCTCTTCTTGCAACCATCTGCCTCTTGCACTGTCCATTCTGGAACTCAACTGAGTCAAGGGCTCCTGAAGAGCAAATAGCAAAGTGTTCCTGGAATTAGCGACTTCGGAGAGATATTCAGATGACAGCTCAGTGTCTAATTCCCATTGAGAGTCAACGGTTGGGACTTTCAAAGAGAATACGACACCCCCTCCCTTCTGTGCCTTTGAAAATCTCCCTGTGAAACCTACACAAGGGGGGGTGGTGTCATATGAACATTGTGATCTGACTTCTGGTATTTCCTGATTTTCCTGCAAGATCAGAGCCTGTTACCAAATGGAGAGCGTGAGGTGAGAATCTGGGCCAGGATCTTTCACTGGGGTCAGCAGTGGTCTTAAGCTGAAGACAGTAAACTTGAGATCAGGGTCAGGAGCTGACCCTAGGCTGAGCCAGGAGTCTGGGATCAAGGCAAGTCACAGTAAGGAACAGCAAGGCAGAAGCACACCAAAGATCTGGGTTGCTCACATACCTCCCAGAAATGGTTTCATGGTTTATGTGGGGAGTGTCAGCCAATCAGGGAATCACACAGGGCAGTCACTCATGCCCCTTAGGGAGGGACTTCCTGCAGGACTCAGCCTCTCAGGACCTCTTAGTGGCAGCTGTGGCTGGGCCCCTGGTGGCAATGAAGAAGCAGCACCTGCCTCGAACCCCACAGACCCCAAGTCTCGGCCTATGGGCTCTTAGGCCTGATCTACACTACGGGGTAAGGTCGAATTTAGCTGCGTTAGGTCGATTTAAAAAATGACTGCATCCACGCAACCAACCCCATTCCGTTGACCTAAAGGGCACTTAAAATTGACTTCTGTACTCCTCCCCGATGAGGGGAATAGCGCTAAAATCGACTTTGCTGGGTCGAATTTGGGGTAGTGTGGATGCAAATAGATGGTATTGGCCTCCAGGAGCTATCCCAGAGTGCTCCATTGTGACCGCTCTGGACAGCACTTTGAACTTCGATGCACTAGCCAGGTACACAGGAAAAGCCCCAGGAACTTTTGAATTTCGTTTCCTGTTTGGTTAGCGTGGTGAACTCAGCAGCACAGGTGACCATGCAGTCCCCCCAGAATTGTAGAGTGTAGAATGTTTCTATGCTCCCCGTATCATCTCCATCCCTGAGGTTATCGCAGGTTGGAAGGCGAAAAAAACCACACTCGCGATGACATGTTTTCCGAGCTCATGCAGTCCTCCCGCACTGACAGGGCACAGCTTAACGCATGGAGGCATTCAGTGGCAGAGGCCAGGAAAGAATTAAGTGAGCATGAAGAACGGAGGCAGGACATGATGCTGAGGCTAATGGGGGAGCAAATGGACATGATGAAGTGTCTCTTGGAGCTGCAGGAAAGCCAGCAAGAGCACAGACCCCCCGCTGCATCCACTGTATAACTGCCTACCCTCCTCCCCATGTGCCATAGCCGCCTCCCTCAGATGCCCAAGAATGGGGGAACAGGGGGGGCGAGGCCACGGAGAGAAGAGAGGCTCCGGGCACCCAGCCACTCCACTCCAGAGGACGGCCCAAGCAACAGAAGATTGTCATTCAAACAGTTTGATTTTTAGTGTGGCTACAATAAACAATGTGGCCTTGTCCTTCCCTCCTCCCCCATCCCACCCGGGCTACCTTGTCCATTATCTCTTTTTTTAAAAAATTAAGAAAGAAAGAATGCATGGTTTCAAAACAATAGTTACTTTATTTCGAAGGGGGGAGGGTGGTTGGCTTACAGGGAATTAAAATCAACAAAGGGGGTGGGTTTGCATCAAGGAGAAACACACACAATTGTCACACCGAAGCCTGGCCAGTTATGAAACTGGTTTTCAAAGCCTCTCTGATGCGCAGTGCGCCTTGCTGTGCTCTTCTAATCGCCCTGGTTTCTGGATGCTCAAAATTGTATGCCAGGCAATTTGCCTCAACCTCCCACCCCGCCATAAACGTCTCCCCCTTACTCTCACAGATATTATGGAGCACGCAGCAAGCAGCAATAACAATGGGAATGTTGGTTGCACTGAGGTCTGACCTAGTCAACAAACAGCACCAGCGAGCTTTTAAACGTCCAAAGGCACATTCTACCACCAGTCTGCACTTGCTCAACCTATAGTTGAACTGCATCTTATTACTGTCCAGGCTTTATAAGCCATGGGAGCAAGGGGTAGGCTGGGGTAAGTGTGACCGCATGGTGCTACCAGCTGGGAGAGCAGCCTGAGGCAGAAGCCTCCAGCTTGCATGATATTCCAGGCAGGACTGAACCTCCATGAGATGAAACTTAAAGAAGAGAATGACCTGCAGTCTCTGGCTCCCATTCAGTGCTCTAAGAGGAGAATAGCCATGTCTGTCCATGTGCCCCTGATCGACCTCACCAAGGTCTACCAGGAGCACCCAGGAGATGTATGATGGCTATCAGTCCTACTGCACCATCTGCTGCGAAGGCAAGGAGCTGCTGCTGTGTAGCAATGCAGTTCCGCGTCTGCCAGCAGCACCCAGGAGACGTATCATGACGGTGAGCTGAGCGGGCTCCATGCTTGCTGTGGTATGGCATCTGCATGGGTAACCCAGGAAAAAAGGCACAAAACGATTGTCTGCCGTTGCCTTCACGGAGGGAGTGGGGCCTGACGACATGTACCCAAAACCACCCGCGACAATGTTTTTGCCCCATCAGGCATTGGGAGCTTAACCCAGAATTAAAATGGGCAGCGGAGACTGTGCACCGCTCTGTAAGTCTATGCTAGCCACAGTAGTGAGGATGCACTCTGCTGACTTAATGCGCTTAGTGGGGACATATGCAATCGACTGTATAAAATCGGTTTCTAAAAATCAACTTCTATAAAATCGACCTAATTTCATAGTGTAGACAAGGCCTTACCATGAGTAATCTGCAAGGCACTAGAGTGAAGCAACCTTGTTACCGAAGACTCGGCACCCAAAATGACACTCAGTCCCTTGTATTGTGTTACATGAGAGGAAAGGGCTGTTGGTTCATTCACTACTAATCAGAAGCTTTTCAACAGCAACAAGAAACAGCCTTACTTATTGTGTTGGAGGGGGAAAGGAAGACATCTCATTCAGTGACAAATGCCTGTCTGTTGACGAGATCTATGGTTCTGCCACCAATCTCTTCAAAGTGGAGTCATGACAGTTAAAGAATAACTGCCGATTGAGGTAGTTCTGTCCCACCCCCAACTGTAGGTGGTTGGCTTATGTGTAGAAACAGAAAAGTTTATCTCTCTACTTTTATCCTGTGTAACTGCAGATGTTCCAAATTATCCAAACTAAATATGTGGTGTCCAACAATACCCTGTAAGAACTCCACAGCCACTACTCCAGCACTAAAGTATTGTTGCCTTCTTTCTTTTACCCTGTAGCACAACTTTCAGTGAAGACAGTGGCCAGTCAAGAAAAATCTCTTCCCACAATGCACAATTAGTCTGTGGAACTCACTGCCACTAGATATCATTGTGGTCAAGAGTTCAGTGGGATCTTAAAACAGGTCTGGGCATTTATATGGATAAAAAGAGCATCCAGAGTTACAGTAGTGAGGACTGAAGAGAAAACAGGAATTCTGGAGGTAATGGAAGCCCTCATGCTTCAGGGCATAGGCTGGGTTTGAGGAGACTTTTCCCCCATGGGCAGGTTAATCCACAGTTGCTTTCTGCAGGGTTTCTTGCACCTTCCTCTGAAGAATCTGGTACTGGCCAGTGTTAGAGATAGGACATTGGACCACATGTCTGATCTAGTCTGGCAACTCCCATGATCCTAAATTGTATGAAATTGTACACTACACAACACAGTCCTTATCCGTCTGTTTTACTGACGGGCCTTTAACAGGACGCGAGTTCTTTGTTCTTGGCTTTTTGATGTTGCTGTTGGTTAGCTCTTTAAAGTTCACATGTAATGGGTAAGGTATGACAAGTAGAAAACGGTGATGTTCATTCCCTAAAGACATTCTTGGCTGCTTTTGGTAGTTTTCAAGGAAACGTGTGTTGGAGTTTGAAGGGCTGTTCAGCTGCTGTCATGGAAATGGAATAATAGAGCTACAAGACAGAAAATAGTTACAAACTGAAGCATCAAACCCACTGTGATGGAACTGCGGCTGCTCTTTAAGGATTTATGAATCCTGTATATTGGTGATTGGGATATTGGCTGTTTGGATATATTGATCTAGTTTAATAAGGCGCTGCAAGAAAAAAAATCTGGAAGGAAAATTATTCAGGATAAGCCACTTTTCTGGAAACACTTGAGTGTTGTTAAGAGACAATGCCAGGACAGGAAAAGGCCCACGAACACGGGAGATCAAAAGGAGGATAGTAGTTTAAGGGGGTCTGGAGGAGTAGGGGGCAGTTGTTCAGAGGACCCAAGTTGAGACACAAAGACCCTGCTGGGTTGTCTGAAGAAATCAGGCCTGCCTAGGTTACCACAAGGGGATGGTTAGCCTGTAGGTAAGGTAGACATGCATGCAGGCTGCTTGTTGTTTTAAAACAAACAATACTTTGACGTAAGAAGGCTGGTTGGTCCCAGGCTCCCAAAAGGAAGAATGACATGTGCCAGAACTCTGTTGGACCCCCTGGGTAAGCAGGGTTGATCCACAGGGACAGCAGCCCAGGCCCAGTCTAGAAATGGGAGAATTGAAGACTACCACCCCAGGCTAAGTAGACACCTGTAAGGGTGCACTCAAAGAACCCAGGAAGGGGACAGAGGTGATGCTGTTAGCCTTGTAATGGGGACACTCGTTACAAAAAATTAAGGGTCAGCTCCTTGGCTGGTGTAGCTCTAAACCAGTGTACCTGCCTTGTCCACAATGGACCTCCGTTGATGTACCCAAGCTGGAGATCTGGCATTCAGCGTGGAAGGAAGGTGTTTAACATTGCTCACGGAGTACAAAAAAGTGAAATTCAGTCCGACTCAGTTCCGTTCTAAGGGTGATCTGTTGCCCGTAAGCCAAGGTGAAACACTTGTTGGAGTCAATGAGCCAGACTCAGCTTTGGCGCGCCACTGACTCGCCTAGGAGCTGCAACTGCTTGCTCCTGGCCTGGCGTTGGTCTGCAGTGAATGTGCATGGGGAGCAAGGACAATGTACGGGGCCCTACAGACTTTTTTCTTTCTGGACTGTTCAATAATTTTCAAGCAATGTGAAGATACTGATTTAAATATATAATAAAATGGGAGGGCCCATGTCACGTGCTGCAGATCCTCTGTCACCCTGGGCAACTCAAGTGTCTCCGTGCCAGTTCCCCATCTGTAAAACAGGGTGAACATACCAGCTTTCTCCCACCAACCCGTCTGCCTGGCCCATGTCGTTTGTCAGCTCTCTGGGGCAAAGGCAGTCTCTTTCGCCTCTGGGTGTGGATGCTGCCCGATGGAGTGCAAGGCTGGTCCATCAGTTTGGGCTCTAGCCGCAGGAGACCCACACTCAGTTCCATGCTCTGCCACAGGTCACAGTGGCTAAGTCACGTAATCTCTCTGATCCTCATGGGGACAATGATGGTAGCACTGCCCTACCTTGCTGGGGTGTTGTGAGGACAAGCACAGTAAGGACGGTGAAGTGCTTGGATTTGATGGTTATGGGGGGGGACTTAAGTGTCAGAGACAGCCCCGAACTTGGCTGGGGGGTGGGGGTGGGGTTTTGCATTCTGCCATAATACAAACAGATAATCACACTAGTGTCACTGGGAGAAGTGAATGGTGCTGTCAAGCTAGAGCTCTGTAGCAGCTGGGCTAGTTTCCAAATATACTGTCTTGTTTTTCAACAACATACCACCTTTTTTATTGCTAGTTCCTATGTTTAACAGGACACATCTGTGTCAAACAGTAAAGGGTAAAACTCAAACAAGACGCATCGTCTGGATCTCTTACTCTTCTTGCTTTGTTCCTTCCTTGCTCTGCATAAGAGAATGAAAGACTTGTCACATGGGAGTCAATGCTCCAGAAGAGCACTTGCTTCCAACTGACCACAAGTCTCCTGTAGATTCTTATCATCCAGCTGGGGTTTCTAGAAAGAGTTTCTATCACCAAGGAGCTGTCAATGGTGCTGAAAATGTCTTAACTTGTTTGAAAAGCACAACAGGACCTTAACTGCTTTTGCCTCAAGTCAGAGTGACTAATTTCCTAGAAATCCTTCACTTCTAGAAGGGCTGGGCACAATCCAAAGGATTTGGGATTGAACCTACTTGAAAACCTGTATCTTTCAATTGTAAACGTGCTTCTTGTTCTAGTTTATTGTATACAAGCGAAGAGAGGAAAGCAGAGGTTTAAAAGTCAGCCTTTCCACAGCCTGTGTTTCTAGACTGTCTTTCAGAGCTCTGTCCCAAGGCTCTGTGCAATTAACCAGAACAAATTATCAGCACATGTGAACAGTTAAAGCTATAGAGACCACACATTTCTTTAGCTTTGCTTTGAACGATGAGACAGTCTGGATATCCCTAAGTGCCAAAGGCAGTGAACAGCAAAGTTGAGATTAATTATTAACTTCTAATTATGTAGCTAATGAATTCTGCTCTTTTTCGGTTTGCGAGTTTTCTAGTAACGGTTTTTTATTTTTCTGACCTTGTCTGTTGTTCACAATTGTTTGCCAAATAATTTGGGCAGACAGAGTGCAACCTAGGGTTTGTTCCTGGATTGGCTGCTGTGTTTGCTATTAGTTATTTGTACCATATAATTGGTCAGCTAAATCACATGGGAGGGATTGTGCCTGTTCTCTGACTGGACAATTGGTAATAAAATAGGGCAAAGTTTTCTTGCTCCATATTACTTAAGGCTGCTTTTACTTTGTATAACAGGTATTCCCCACAGGCTACACATGTTGTTATTATTGGAATACACTGATTCATTTGATATACTTTTAAAAGTAATTATGAGTTTGAGAGTGATTGTGAATGAGAGAGCACGGCTGAGCCAGACATGGGAGTGGAGCCACGTCAACCTAGCAGGGAGCAAACAAGAGGAGAGTAAACAGGTGAGTTTCTCAAACGGGAAGAGAGTGCATGATGCAGCCATTAGAGGAACCAACAGGATAGCTCTCTTCCATATAAAGACCAAGCTACCAACCCATTAATTTACTGAAAGTTTCTTTCCATTCCGAAGGGCCAAGTGGAGGGACTTGGAAAACCGCTGAATTTAGACACCACAATGGTGGGGATTGTCTAAGTGTGTAGGATATATAGTAAGAAATATTTACAAAACCAGGGGGACACAATTTGAGAACAAAGAAAGTAGCCACAAACTACTTTAAGTAACAATATAAAACTAAAAAGCAAGAAAATGTAGTCATCATCCACTAAAACCCCTCCATACTCCCTACACTGTGCCCAAAGAACTAGTTCTAGCTTCTGGACTACATTTGAGGAGCTTGAAACCAAAGAATGTTGGACTCACCAAAGACTTTAGCTATCCATGCATCTGTTGGGTTATTAAAGTTACACAGAGGACAACTTAAAGCAAAGAATTCAATCAGAGGTGAAACCATCCGGGATATATTTCTCACCTAAGAGGACAACATGATTAAGAACCAGATGGTATGGGAAGGCTGGACGTAGTGACTGTGAGCTATCTGAATGCCATATACTCTGGGATGAGTTCATAGCACATGACAATGCAAAGCTATTAAATGTCAAGGAAGCATCTTCAAGGTAATTAAGAAACACACTCAGTGTGGTGCAACCAGAGGACTTACTGAAGTCCTGATGGGGTTTTGGTTTCAAGCTCATGTGGGCTGTAAAACTTTGGTCTTGTGCTGGTTGTTGGGCTTAGAGTGCGGGTGCTGGGTTGGGGGCCTGTACTATACAGGAGGTCAGAGGAGATGATCTAGTGGTCCCTTCTGGCTTTAATCTTTGTGACATTCTGACTCCTTACACTCAGTCCAGAAGCTAGTTCTTTGGCCACAGTGTAGGACATTTTGGGTGTCTTCAGTGGCTGATGACTACTTCTCACCCTCTGGCTTATTTTTATATTGTTACTTAGTTTGCTGGTACTTTCTTCAGTATCAAATTGTGTCCTGCTGGTTTTGTAAATTGTCCTGTCTGTGGAAGAAAGTTGGGCCACGCTAAAAGATCCTATACCCTAGATGAAATCATTTTCAAAATAACATAGGCACTTCGGAACCCAAATCGCATTTGAATATGGGACTTAGTCACTTTTGAAAGTGTTCCCCACCATAATTAAGGCACAGTGGGCCACAGCTGCACTGCAAAAGACATGCCCTTTATGGCCCCATGAGAATCTTCATGAAGATTTCATGGGAACATAAATTGCACTGGGGAAAGAGGAGGAGGCGGCAAAACCACGCAGCAATATAGTCAGGGAAAGATACGTGCAGTTAATGGTAATGCTAAGAAATTGATTAAGAAGAGATGGTCATTCCATTGAGAAATAAGGAAGGCACCTGCATCAACAATAATTGCAAATGGCTGCGCAAATGAACGCCATTTTTAAAAATCGCTCTTTAATAAGAAAAATAATAGACACGATATGGACAATTAGGAAGTAACGAAGATACTGTCAACACATCTATTAAGAACTAACAGACAAGTGAACTTGGTACCTGAATATATCCATGTCAGCACATCTGGATTATACGCATTCAGGGGTTTTCAGGGAAGTAGTTAATGAACTCACTGAACCATAGGCAATTACTTATGAAAAGGCAGAGAGAACCAGGGAAGTACCAAGGGACTGGAAAAAATCCAATGCAATACAGTAAGAGTCTTTCAAAAAGAAAAAGACGAAAGGCTACCAGTTACCCTCCAGTCAGGGCAACTTAAATCTTAATAAAATAATGGACCCAACAGTAAGTGAATAAATCTGAAAGCATCTAGATGACGGAAGCAGGAACAATAAACAGCGTGGTTTTATAAATAACTATGTATGCTCGATCAGGGGACACAATATGTTAAGACTTTATTAAAGCACTCATTCATATTGGCTTGGCTATGATCTGAGCATTGCAAATAAATGGAAAGCCAGCAGAAGGACCAGCCACAACAGGTAATATGCAAAGCAATGCACCATGCTGTACGCAGGAGGGGGTCTAGTGGAATGCCTCAGACTTTGCAGATGATACTAAATTGTGAGGTTCTGCAAATGTCAGTACAGGTGGAGAAATAACCCAAAGGGACCGTCTGGGACTAGAAATATGGACAGGAAACAATAAAAATGAAACTCGGCCTGAAAAAATACAGCATGTAATAATCTCAATCAGATACATTCAATGGGAGCAAGACACTTAGGAAATAGTAACGCAAGGAAAAACCTAGGGGTGACTGTGAAGAGCAAATAAGCGGTCTTTGCAGTAGGTAGGATGGGAGGGTGGGCAAAAAGGTGGCAGAAAGAAAGCTGTCCCCTGAGGATCCAGCCTCGTGTCTTTAGGCCTTGATTCGGGAAAGCATTTAAGCATGTGCTTCACTTAAAACACAGTAGTCCAACTGAAGTCGCAATGGTGAGGTACCTGTAACATTTTTAGACACTCGACAAATTATGAATAAACAATAATAATGGGGCTTTATTTTTTTAGGCCTGGAGGCCAGGGCCCCCATTGTGCTAGGTGCCATACAAACATATAAGAAAGAGGCAGTCCCCACCCTGGATACCTTACCGTCTTCGAGTCAGACCAGAGACAACAGGTGGATACAACAAACAGACAGAGGGAGCACAAGGAACAATGAGATGGTCAGCATGCAAAGTGCAGTGGCCACCGCACACCGGGTGTATTCCCACAGTCAAGTTTTTTGTAGCTGTCACCACAACGGAGAGTTTTAAGGAGGGCTTTGAAGGAGGACAATGAGGTGGGTTCGTGGGTGTTTCCAGGGAGCTACTGAATGTTTTAAAACATGGACAATCAAGATTGGCATTACTTGTGGAATAAAGGCAAGAGATTCATACTCTACTGAGACGCCAGATAATAGGTAAGGTGTGGCTAGGTTGGGAAGGGCCTTGGAAGTGATGACAAGCAGTTTGTGTTTGATACAACAGAGAAAGCCCAGCGGTGGAGGGTTGCAAAGAGAGGGGTGACATGGTCAAAGCAGTGGGCTAGGATTTGTCAAGAGCAGAGAGTAGGATGCTGCAGTAGCTGAGACACAGGATGAGATCCTGGATGAAAGATGTAGCTGTGGGGCTGGAGAAGAAAGGTCCAATCTTGGAGCTGTTATACCGAAAGAATCAGCCAGATTCAGGCACAACCTGGAGGTGAGGATCTAGCGCAGAGGTGGGCAAACTATGGCCCGTGGGACCCTCCTGCCCGGCCCCTGAGCTCCTGGCCCGGGAGGCTCACCCCCAGCCCCTCCCCTCCCCCATTCCTCCTCCCCTGCAGCCTCAGCGCAGCAGGCTGTAGTGTATTAAACTGCTCCACGTAGGAATGTGCTACTGGTAGCAGCTACGGGGAGCAATTTATTACACTACACTGGCGCAAAGCTCTGGGCGGCACGGCTGCAGTGCCGCCAGCCGCCGGTGCTCTGTGCTGCGTGGTAAGGGGGCGTTGGATAGAGGGCAGGGGAGTTTGGGGTGGTGATCGGGGGAGGGGCAGTCAGGAAGGGGGGGGTTGGATGGGGCGGTGGGGGGCCGTCAGGGGACAGGGAGCGGGGGTGTGTGTGGATGGGGCAGGGGTCCGGGCGGGGGCAGTCAGGGAACAGGGGGGTTGGATGGGGCAGGAGTTCCGGGGGGAGGGGGACCATCAGGGTGTGAGAAGCAAGGGGGGGCAGATAGGGGATGGGGGCACAGCCTGGCACAGCCTCCCCTAACCGGCCCTTCCTACAATTTCCAAAACCCGATGTGGCCCTCAGGCCAAAAAATTTGCCCGCCCCATATCTAGCGAGCGGGCCGAGACAAAGATGACAGCCAAGTTATGGGTCTGAATGATAGGGGAGATGCTGATGGTGTTTACAGTGATGGAGATGTATAGACCTAAATGTCCATTTGAGCAGCCAAACGTGGTTTTGGACATTTGGTTTGGTTGCCCGGGTTGGAAAACAGGACTCAGTCCCCAAGGTGAAGGTATGGAAAGCAATGTTACTGCAAGGTCATAGTAATACAAGATCCAGAGCCTCAGTCCTTGAGTTGCTCATGCTGCCAACTATTAAAAGGTAATATAAAACTAAAGGCAATGGAACATTACTTTTACCTTCTCCCATGTGGCTGCAGCAGTCGCTCCCCCTTCAAATGGGGGGGAAAGGGGTGAGGGTAGGCTTAGCCATGAAGATGACACAATGTATCTTCCTTTGAATTTTACACTTCCTTGTAAAGAGCTCTGCACTGCAGTAGCAGATGGCATCTCAACACCCAAGCAAGTCTTGGAGGCTTTTAGCTTTCCACACAATACATGAAGAAAAGGCCACTTAAGCCAAAGTGAGTACAAAACCATCCCGAAATGACATCTCCGATATCTTTTTTAAAGGAAACCTGAAAATAGGGGAACAGAGTCGTTGGAGGCCGGGCCTGATCCTCATTCAGAAGGACACCAGAGGATCCTTTGCATCAGCAAAAGTTCAGCTTCCCAGCTTTTTTCTTAGATTTTTTTTTAAACCACTGCTTTACCTTAAGGAAAATGAGAAGTCTCTTGGAATCCGCCCTTTGAGGATTTTCAAACCTTGTTGAGAGAGGTGGTTTTGTAACATTCATAAGTTCAACATCAAACATAACGCTACCCGGGCGAATCTGCAGCGTAATACACAGTGTACAAAGGCGGTGTGCGCCAGAAAACCCTGAATTCCAATCTGCAGCTACGCCACAAAGCAAACAAACTTGAAAGAGAATGGGACAGACTCTGTCTGGCACAGAAAGCAAACAAACCAGTGATGTGCTGGAAGGGACTCATGGGAGACGCATGTTAAAATGCTCTATATTCTCCTTGCTATGCTTCATGGGCAAACAGCAGGGGAAGTGAAACTAACGGAGATTGGTTTCACTCTCCCCGTCACTTGCACATGGACAAATGCAGCAGGGAGATCAGTGGAGGGGAGAGAGGAACTGGTCAGGGTGAGGAGTAGCTGTTGACCAGATTGGGTGTAGGTTAAAGGTATCTGACTGGGCACAGGACAGGATGCTCTAACTAAAGGCCACAGTGAACATGTCTCCCACATAGCACAACCTGGGGGACCTGACCTTATTCCTAATGCAGATTCTCCCAGTGGCCTCTTCGTCTGCTTGGTAAATGGTGGCCATTAAAAATTGTGCCCTGCCATGCAAAAATACAACCCATTTTCCAGACAGACTTTCAACATCCCAAGCATTCTGGGCTGATCCATACTTGAATAAAGAGATGCTGGTTGCTGGATTGTGTCAAAGGCTAAAGAGATTATCTATCTATATACAATCCAAATTTCCCCCTTATCGGGGCTTGACCTTTTTGGTAATTCGAATCATGGAATATCAGGAACGGAAGGGACCTCAGGAGGTCATTTAGTCCAACCCCCTGCTCAAAGCAGGACCAATCCCCAACTAAATCATCCCAGCCAGGGCTTTGTCAAGCCTGACCTTAAAAACCTCAAATGAAGGAGTTTCCACCACCTCCCCTAGGTAACACATTCCAGTGTTTCACCACGCTCCTAGTGAAAAAGTTTTTCCTAATATCCAACCTAAACCTCCCCCACTGCAACTTGAGACCATTACTCCTTGTTCTGTCATCTGCTACCACTGAGAACAGTCTAGAGCCATCCTCTTTGGAACCCCCTTTCAGGTAGTTGAAAGCAGCTATCAAATCCCACCTCATTCTTCTCTTCTGCAGACTAAACAATCCCAGTTCCCTCAGCCTCTCCTCATAAGTCATGTGTTCCAGTCCCCTAATCATTTTTGTTGCCCTCCACTGGACTCTCTCCAATTTTTCCACATCCTTCTTGTAGTGTGGGGCCCAAAACTGGACACAGTACTCCAGATGAGGCCTCACCAATGTCGAATAGAGGGGAACGATCACGTCCCTCGATCTGCTGGCAATGCCCCTACTTATACAGCCCAAAATGCCATTAGCCTTCTTGGCAACAAGGGCACACTATTGACTCATATCCAGCTTCTCGTCCACTGTAACCCCTAGGTCCTTTTCTGCAGAACTGCTGCCTAGCCATTCAATCCCTAGTCTGTAGCGGTGCATGGGATTCTTCCATCCTAAGTGCAAAGACTTATTCATGTGCTTAACTCTACGCATGAGTGGTCCCACTGACTTCAGCGAGTCCTTTGAAATGTCCACTGAAACATATATGTAAAGCCAGGCACAATGTATCTTTAAGATCTAGGCTTCTCCTCTCCATCCACACAGCTAAACCTCTTGTCCAGATTCTCATGTCACTTCCTGTCTACTGCCGTGTTGCCCAATTCTATCCAGTCACACTACCGCTGTAAAGCTCACTTTCCCAGCTGGTCACTTTGACCATCTCTCCCCTCTCTCTGTGTCCTTCCACTGGCTCCCTCTTTTCCACTGCATCAGACATACACGGCTTGTCTTTGGTTTCCTGGCCTAGCCCAACCCTACCTACCGTCTCTCCTATGCTATTGCAATGTCAACTCCCACCTCAGCTCTTTGATGCCATCCTCCATGGCCTGCTTGTTAAACTGTTCAAGCAAGCACCTTCATGCTTTCTCCTGGGTTGCCCCTCACGCTTGGGAGGAACTCCCCGTCACTGTCTGCAAAGCTACCCCATTATCTTCTTTCAAATCCCTCCTTAAACTTCTCCTTTGCCCTGATGCCTACTAAAAACTTGACAATGGTTAGGCTATTGGTGTGCTGAGGTCACTGCTTCTCATGTTGATCAACACTGTCTCATTGTTTCCCGGTATTCCCCCATCCGACTTCATCCATCTGTTGTCTCTTGTCTTATACTTAGATTGTGAGCTCCTTGGGGCAGGTGCCATCTTTTTTCCCCCCATGTGTGTTCAGTGCCTAGCACAATGGGGGGCTTGGGTCCGTGACTGGGGGCTCTGAGATGCTCTCACAATGTTATGGCTACTCGTGGCAATAAAAAGGTATCATCAAAAGGAATAAAAACAAGGATTCCAAAGCCAAACAAATATCCACCAAGCATAACAATGACTTTGGAAGTAATAATATATTCACGTGTTTGCTCCCAAAGAGCATGGAGCAAAGTCAGAAGATAAATCAGAGGAAAAACTGAAGGGTTCCTCCTTAAAATTCTGGGGGCCTGGGAAAGGCATCTCTGATGCTAATGTGCTGATGAAAAGGTGCTGGGCAAAGCTGCAGCCATTCTCAAACACCCACAGACTCTGAAAATGAAGAGCCTTATAAATCACCAGATGGGGCTGACAGGGGGTTTCTGACATTAACATGCCTCACAAAGCTCCAAAGCTTCCAAAGTCATAAAAGAAATCCCAAAGCATGCAATTAGTTAGGAGCTTTGATCCTTGAAGATTTTGACCGTGTCTTAATTATGCCTTCATTAAACTTATTGTCAATATCGAACACATAAGGGAAAAAACCATTAACTAATTAACAGAGCTTACCCATGTGCGTCCTTTCACTTTGAAACCACATTGTTTATCTCATCAGGGTGGTGGAGTTAAGGCTCTAAATAAAGAGCAGCAAAATGTACCTACTGAAAATGTGGGAATTCCAGGAGCAACACCACGGCAGGCACTGAGCGATCACAGGCAGTTTTGCTGTGGAATATCACTGAAAAAGCATTTGCATCCAGTTGAGCTCAAAGGCCAAACGGTTGTTTAAAAATGTATTTACCTTGTTTGATCCTAACTCCAAGACAAAAAACTAGGGCTGCGAATTCAGCAAAACACTTAAAAACACAGCCTCTGCACAAAGCCCTTCAGTCAATAAGACAGGGAACACTGTGGAGAGTAGGCAAAGCAGGAAGTACCGCCCAAGAAACCTAGAGTGACAGTACCCTGCAGCCCTCTGATTGGCCAAATGCCCCTACTTAACCCCAGAGATTGGCCCAGGAAGTTGTCTGGCCAACCACACAGACCTCAGCCTGCTGTAATGCCAGACTTTGTCTTGTCTTTTGCCTCTGACTCCAGCTTGACTTTGACCTTGCTCCTGCCTCCCGATTTTAACCTGGCACTGCCTCTGATCTCCGGTCTTCAACCCCAGCCTGGCTCTGACCCTGACTCTTGTTTATGGGACCTGGCCTTGCGATTCCTCCAACTCCTGCCTGGTGACTCCGGTCCCTAGTGGGCAGACCTCAGGGCAGATGTGATGCCTACGCCCCAGTCCCTGACACTGATGTGTTTCTCCCTGCTCCACTCAAACAGCTAAAACTGAAAGTAAAAACAAACCCTTTGTCTCCGAGTTCTGGCTTAAGACTGGTTCTTACAGTAGCTTCCAGCCTGTTCTTTCTTCGCCCTGGACTCTAGGCAACCTGGGAAATGGAGTCCCGAGCCTCTGTTGCCCCTAATACTGTAGTCTAGGGGCAAGTCCTCTAGAGACTCAGCATGGAGCACCCCGGCCAAAGGGGTTATAAGAAGTTAAATTGTGGGTCCAAAATAATGTAAAGTATTCATTTTTTAAAACTGTGACTGCAATAAAACAATATTGATTTTCCAAATATTTAACAGAGGTTTAAAAACTCTGCACAGCCTTTAGATACCTGACTATTTCTGCTCAGAGTCCTTGGTAATCAACTTTCTGAATAAGCTGCTTGCTACAGGCCAGATTCTCAGCTCATGTGAATCAACGCAGCTCCACTGAAGTCAATGGAAGTATGCGGATTTGCACCAGCTGAAGATCGGATCCTGTACATTTCCTTACACTTAGACTAAGGCAAATGTATCTTAGGGTGCATTAAATTGTTACCATACTTTCTTGAGTTTGTAGGCGAAACTTTAGAGTGAAGGCATTGGTAACGGTAAAGTGAAGTATAACATACCACGTGTATAATAGCTCAGCACGCAGTAATTGAGTAAATATACACTGTACTCCTCATGTGTCTTCTTTTCGGATTATACCTGTCTTACTGCTGCTATTAAATATAAAGCCACCTTATTTATTTTTATGCTCAGCCCCTCTTCCCTTCGTATGACAGAGTAATTACTATCTACAGGCAGGGGATTTCTATGTTCAATTAAAGGGAAAAGCTGACGTGCCTTGGTGGGACTGATAAAATGTCTAGATATGTGCTGTATAAGGCCAAACACAAATATCCACTAAGCATAACTGGGATTTTGTGTTTGATAGCGATTACCTATTTATAGCCTCGATGCTATAGATTAAGGACAAAATTCTCAAACGCGAATGGTGCTTTTGAGTGCCTCTGATTTTTGGATGTCCACCTGGAGGTGCTTTAGATTTACAGAAGGCAGGCGCCTTTCTGAAATTCAGGTCACTTTGAGGTGTCTCAGGTTTGGCACCCAAAAATCACTAGTCAGTTTTGTCAGGTTTCAGAGTAACAGCCGTGTTAGTCTGTATTCGCAAAAAGAAAAGGAGTACTTGTGGCACCTTAGAGACTAACCAATTTATTTGAGCATAAGCTTTCGTGAGCTACAGCTCACTTCATCGGATCTCAACCCGGAGTCTTTTTTACACATTCACATTTCTATACACAGGTGAAATGAGTTACTTTGAGATATATAATACACAGGAATGCTCAGAGAATTGCCTTTGCCATTGTGTATAAATTAATGTTTAAGGAGTTCATTTAGATCATGGGCTTTGCTTCTGTCTACATTAGTGATGTGTTCTGAATAGCTCTAGGATCAGTAACTGAAGTCAGTGGCATTATAAAGGTGCAAAACCTGCATGAGATTTTAATCACGCCTTCTCATCAAGACTCATGTCTCTATATATTGTACACAACTGTTTGCCTGCACATTTACCCACCACTTAGAATCAAAAGGTTTGAAAGACTGGATGACCCTTGCAGTCCTAACCCACTGCCGAGATTCAAGATTGGGTACTTACAGATCCATTTGTCCACTCACTCACACATGGGCTCACTCATACCTCCCAACCTACCGGCCCACCCAATTGCCCAGCCACTGGCATGCAAAAGTCCTAATGGGGCAAAAGTCATAGATGCTTTTTCAAAACCAAGAATATCATGACAACCATGAGTCTGATGACAGTTGTAGCAATCTTACTGATGGCAAGTACTTGGCATACAGCCCCAGTCTCCTTTCCTCTGCTAGGAGCAGACTGCTACAGTGGGCACACACTATTTTCCCAGGTTCCTCATGACACATTACAAGATGTCAGATGCTGACTGCACTTGCTACTGCGGAAAGACTCTTGGATGCGGACTGCCACAAATTACCTTGCGTGGTCTCATTCTCCTGAGGTGAACTCCATATAGCTACAAAGGGACCTAACAATTAAAACAGCAGCCCCATAACGCTGCTGTACACTTCCTACCCCAAAACAGCACAGCGAAAGAAACCTGGCTGAGGTGCAACGCATGAAACGAACGGCTTCGAAGCGCGGCGTACAGCCTTCGTTTCTCGGATCTCATTGTAACTCACGGAAACAGAACGGCGAAGCTCATGGAACTGCCCCAACTTACCCGAAAGGAAGATGTGTCTTTGCAGAAATTCTACCCGATTTATTTTCAGAGCCTCAGACGATGATGTACATTGGGGTGAAATTAATGGCGCTGTACCAATTTACACCATCTGTGGATCTGGCCCATACGCTACACAAGCGGCACCTGCATCTAAATACACATCTACTACCTTGTCTTTTTTCAGAGCCTCCTGCCTTATAAATATTGTTCCCCTGTATTGCAGATACTGTAAGTACGTATTTACTGAATACAGTAATTGTAGTACTTGGACAGATACCAAATAACTGGAAATTGTGATCAGCAGAAGCAGAAGCTAAATAGTAGCGAGAGCGATAAAGACGAGTCACATTTAATATCTACCATCATTTACTGCAGTAGGTTACAAGAAAAAACCCTCAATTATTGACAATCTCAGAACCTCACAAAACAGTACACGTTGCTTCGATATTCCTTTGCTAGTCGTGGAATGCATTATGAAGGAGTACCGCAGACAAAGCATCTGCTTTTGGCTGAGCACCTTTATGGGAGTTTCAGTCCACTCCGAAGCAGAACCATTCCCTTGTCCATTTTCTGGAACGACACAATGAAACTTTTCTCTCTTTGGGGGGGGGGGGGGGAATATTTTTTTCTATTCTAAAATTATTCTTTTCATGCATCCGAAACCAGAGGCCATTTTTGAAAACTTGGGGCCAGCAGTTTGGCCTTAAACTCAAAGAGAGCCATTGGCCACGAACAAAACCTAAGCCTCCCGACTCAGCCTCCATCCGCTGGACTACACTGCCTCAAACGCTAGCTCTGAGATGGTCTGACATGAGTTGGCCATAAGGTAGAGAGGGAAGGAAGCAGCCAGTGCTGTAGGAAGGGACAGAAGGGAATAAACCTCTTCATAATCCCCCCTCTTCACAACCCCTGACTTGTCTTGGGCCTGCAGAAGAGGAGAGAAAAATTGGATGACCCAGCCCGTCCACACAGCTACCACAGGGAGAGGGAGGCCGTGTCTTTTAGCATCTTGCAAAGACAGAGTCCATCACCATCTGAGAACGTGACATGGTGCACAGAAACCGACAGAGTCTAGCCAGCAATCTGTGTCTCAGATTTATCGACCAGTCAGTCATTGGTTAGTAGCTTCAGAAACGCAGCATAATAAGCAGCAGCCACTGCACAATCAATGCAATAAAAACCTTCTTGCCGTTCACACTCAATCTACATCAGGGGTGGGCAAACTACGGCCCGTGGGACCGTCCTACCTGGCCCCTGAGCTCCTGGCCGGGGAGGCTCACCCCCGGCCCCTCCCCCACCGTCCCCCCTTCCCCACAGCAACGCCACCACACGGGCAACACGGCTTGCGCCTGCCCACCTCCCAGGGTTTCAAATAAGCCTGTCCTGCAGCTCCAAGTGGCATGGTAAGGGTAAGGGGAGAGGAGCGGTTGGATAAGGGGCAGGAGGCCCCGGGGGGCAGTCAGGGGACAGGGGGCGGTTGGATGGGGCGGAGGTTTGGGGAGGAGGGGGTGGTCAGGAGACAGGGAACGGGGGGGGGGGTTGGATAGGGGGTGGGGTCCCGGAGGGTTAGGGGGGACAGGGAGCGGGGGGGGGGTTGTATAGGAGGTGTGGTCCTGGGGGGGGGGCAGTTAGGGATGAGGGTCCCGGGGAGCAGTCGGGGACAGGGAGCGGGGGGGGGGGGGGGTTGGATAGGCTTGGGAGTCCAGGGAGGCCTGTCAGGAGGTGGGGGTGTGGATAGGGGTCGGGGCAGTCAGGGGACAGGAGAGATTGGATAGGGTGTGGGGTCCCGGGGGAGGGTGGTGATTAGGGGCAGGTGGTCCCGGGAGGGGGTGGTCAGGGGACAAGAAGCAGGGGAGGTTGGATGGGCTGGGGGTTCTGAGGGGGGCAGTCGGGGGCAGGAAGTGGGAGGAGGCAGATGGGGGGTGGGGGCCAGGCTGTTTGTGGAGGCCCAGCCTTCCCTACCCAGCCCTCCGTACCATTTCGCAACCCCGATGTGGCCCTCGGGCCAAAAAGTTTGCCCACCCCGATCTACATTATCATCTGCCATTAGCAAACTGAAGGGGAAAGGATTTGGGGCTTATTTCTCCTCTACTTTATTATTTAGCTAAAGGCTGAAACGCAAGATAACACTGGGTATAAACCCTTCCCTTATTACAGGATTTTCCAGCTGATTACAATATCTAAACATTGCACCATGGGGAAAAAAAAAAACAATCTAAGAAAACCGGCGATGAGAAAGGTCACCTGCGTGTTAGCGTAGGAGTTCTGGCTGATGCATGGCATATAAATCTATCTCAAGCTCCAATCTGTTTGCATTCCCAGAGAATTCAGCATATCAACCAGATCACGAGGGAAACAACAAAAGCTTCCACAGGAAGCTTCCACAGTTCCATAGGAACGCTAACCTTGGATATCTTGAAGTCCATGTGGCCGAGCGCTGCCTGCTTTGGAGAGTTTTGAGTTCATTTCCTACAAGGGGGCAAACTTAAACCTTTCCCTCACCGGAAAAAAGAAACTGGCACCTTTACACAGAGATGCCTGTAAATTAAGAAAAGAATAAGAGGGAGCCGGATAAATGACAGGCAAGCAGTAAAACACTGCTCTGGGACAATGGAGTGGCATTTCAACGGCTTTCTCAGAATGTAAAATTAGGGAAAGAGGACTACGTGCAGAGGAGGGACAGTGAAATACCTGCCATTTTGGACTACATAGCATTTCGGATTTTTTATTATTAGTCATTCTTAGACTTGCACCAAGCCCAAGATGGTTTCCACTTCCATAAACCTGACCAACTTCTCTCTTCTGATCCCTAAATTCAGAACAACATTTCAGCCTGTGCCTAAGTGCCAGTGACTTCACCTTACAGGTAAGCTCATGCGCTTTCCTGGATGGACATGGTTTAGATTCTCCAGCTAAAGCCCTTGGTATGTTCTGAGAGAGGATTCCAAATAGCACCTTGGATTAACAAAGTCCTTGCCCAGTCCCATGGAAGCTTTCAGCATACCTTAATGTTTCAGAAAATGTACAGCAGAAGTATGTTAGGTGCATTACCATAATTATTATATTAATTTACATTACACTAACTCTTAGAGACCCCAGATAAAATCCGGGTCCATTGCACTAGGTGCTGAAGGTATGCACAGCAGGAGACAGCCTCTGCTCTTAAGTGTTTGCAAGCAGAACAGACAAGGGGGAGTATTACACCCACATTACACAGATGGGAGCTGAGGCACAGAGAATAAGCGACTTGCCAAAGGTCATACAGGAAATCTGTGGCGGAGTAGGAAATTGAACCCACATCTTGTCAATCCCACTCTAGTTCCTGAATCACAAACCCACCCTTGATCTTTCAAGTATCCTCAGAAGGGTGTCAAAGAAATGGTAACAGTTCCCATTCTTGCTGCATTATAAATCTTCACACATTAACGCAGGTACAGATGTTGAGAGCCAGATTCACCAGTGTTCTCCAGCTGCTTTGTGCCACTCTGGTTAGATCTAAGTCATGGCTACTTTGAGACAACACAGCAGCACAAAAAGTGTATTGGTGAATCTGGTCCCAGATCAATACCTCTAGCTCTCAAGATCGATATCCTGATATACCAGCATAGAACATTTGCAATTTCAAGGCCTGATTCACCACCAGCTTTTCATTCCAGTGGCGTGACGGCTGTATGAAACCAGAGTCATGCAGTGATGACCCAGTCTTATTTTCAACAATCAGCACGCAATCCAAATCTGCGTTCTCGGGCCTCTTCTGCGGGTCCATAAAAACTGCTCCCAAAGCGCAGGGCTGACTGGCTCAGAGGAACTGATGTCAACAGCAACTCGTAGACTAAGCCAGAACTGCCTAACACAGACTGCTTGGAGTGAGGGCGTGGGCGGAAAGCAGTATCTTCTCATTAGCCTACAGCTGATGCGTGTGAGCAGCGTGCAAAGGTCAAGAGGTAAGGGGGAGAAGGAAATTGGAGAAGTCGGAAGAATGCCTTGGCCCAGCTGATCTCCTAGCATATGTTGCCAGGACAGCAGAATGGCAGGCAGAATATTCACTGGCCATCTGCTCAGGTTTATGGATTAGTTCGTTTGGCTCCGACTATGGACAATATTATCGTAAAGGAGATGTACAAACGTCCTCGCAGCGCTTTCAAATGCTACATCCATCCTCAAAGAGAGAAACCCCTGAAACACACGCAGTGTTCACTTCATCTAATGTCTTATTTAAATTCCTATTAATTCTCTTTGAACCACAACAAAAGATCATATTAGCGTAATACCAGGGGTACAGAGGGATTCCATCACAGAAGAATGCAGGCTCTAAGCGTGGGGTGGAATACAAAAGTAGCTACAAACCGAGAGCTATGGCTTAAATGATGCCACAAATGCATTATTCAGCCTCTAATTGTCAAAACAACCTTAAGCTTTCATTCATTTGCACACCCCTATACAATCCTGCCGCAGAGAACTGTGACAAGAGGGGGGAAATTGACAGGCTAACGCCCCAAGGTCGGCATGTCAAAAAGGGAATCATGGAACTGAATGCGAAGCTTTCGATCATAGGGACAGAGCGTCAGCTGTGCAAACAGCATGGTTCCGCTGCTGTTTGTGGAGTTCCAGCTATTTACGCCATCTGCAGATCTGGCCCGTCATTTCTGAGGACTGCTCAAACCAGATTTCAATAGGTGATTATTCTGTTTCTAAAATGCAAGTGCCAGCCACAGATACAGCACTTAAGAATCAGACTGGGAACTCCACAGCAGGCATTCAAAAGCTTGAGCCAGATTCTACACCCAAGAACATCCGTGTTGCTCTGTTTGCTTCAATGGAGCTATGCCACTGTACACCAGGGGAAGATCTGAGCCCCTCATCTTTGGGCGATGGCTAACACCGTGCACCCCGGGGAGCCTGCAATATTCACACCATGTTAATGTTCACGTCTGCTCCACTTTTTCAGATAATAAAAGGCTAGTCATAGGAAAGACGTAATTAGGGCAGGTCTATCGGGGATCGATTCATCGCATCTTATCTAGATGCGATCAATCAATCCCCGAACGCGCTCCCCTTCGACTCCGGAACTCCAGCTCCCAAGAGACAGAAGCAGAGTCGACAGGGGAGCGGCAGCAGTCGACTCGCCGCCGTCCTCACGGCCAGGTAAGTCGACCTAAGATATACCGACTTCAGCTACGCTATTCGCGTTGCTGAAGTTGCGTATCTTAGGTCGATCCCACCCCCAGTGTAGATCTGGGCTGAGCTTAAAAACCTTTATCTACTGAATACCCTATTAGGAAACAGAGCACTGATCTATTAGCATTTCTATATTCTTGTAACACAGTCAATTTGATGGCTAATCAGATGCAAAAATGTATCTTTGAAATTAGATGTATTTATTGTGTTTACTGTGTTTTTCGTTGAAACAACAGACTGGACTTCTACATAGAGTGTTTCCGCCGACATGCACGGGCTGAAATTGTGGAAAAGCAGCATCACTTGCCCCATAACCTCAGCCGTGCAAAACACAATGCCATCCACAGCCTCAGGAACTACTCTGACATCATAATCAAAAAGGCTGACAAAGGAGATGCTGT
The DNA here is from genome assembly GCF_965140285.1 of Lepidochelys kempii. Taxonomy (NCBI): domain Eukaryota; kingdom Metazoa; phylum Chordata; order Testudines; family Cheloniidae; genus Lepidochelys; species Lepidochelys kempii. The sequence goes on along the minus strand of NC_136385.1, from coordinate 127,644,736 downwards.
TGTCATCATGAATAGTTCGGAATATGAACAAGAGGCTGCTAGGCAGCTCTCCAACACCACTTTCTACAAGCCATTACCCTCTGATCCCACTGAGGGTTACCAAAAGAAACTAGGTTTCAGAGTAACAGCCATGTTAGTCTGTATTAGCAAAAAGAAAAGGTGTACTTGTGGCACCTTAGAGACTAGCTCACGAAAGCTCATGCTCAAATAAATTGGTTAGTCTCTAAGGTGCCACAAGTACTCCTTTTCTTTTTGCTAATACATTTGGGGACTACGTATACCTTCAAATCAGCGGCACTGCTATGGGTATCCACGTGGCCCCGCAGTATGCCAACATTTTTATGGCTGACTTAGAACAACACTTCCTCAGCTCTCATCCCCTAATGCCCCTACTCTACTTGTCCTACATTGATGACATCTTCATCATCTGGACCCATAGAACAGAAGCCCTTGAGGAATTCCACCATGATTTCAACAATTTCCATCCCACCATCAACCTCAGCCTGGACCAGTCCACACAAGAGATCCACTTCCTGGACACTAAGGTGCTAATAAGCAATGATCACATAAACACCACCCTATACCGGAAGCCTACTGACCGCTATTCCTACCTACGTGCCTCCAGCTTTCATCCAGACCACACCACACGATCCATCGTCTACAGCCAAGCTCTACGATACAACCGCATTTGCTCCAACCCCTCAGACAGAGACACACCTACAAGATCTCTATCAAACATTCTTACAACTACAATACTCACTTGTAGAAGTGAAGAAACAGATTGACAGAGCCATACCCAGAAGTCACCTACTACAGGACAGGCCTAACAAAGAAAATAACAGAACGCCCCTAGCCATCACCTTCAGCCCCCAACTAAAACCTCTCCAAGGCATCATCAGCGATCTACAACCTATCCTGAAGGACGACCCATCACTCTCACAGATCTTGGGAGACAGGCCAGTCCTTGCTTACAGACAGCCCCCCAACTTGAAGCAAATACTCACCAGCAACCACACACCACAACAAAAACACTAACCCAGGAACCTATCCTTGCAACAAAGCCCGTTGCCAACTGTGTCCACTTATCTATTCAGGGGACACCATCATAGGGACTAATCACATCAGCCACACTATCAGAGGCTTGTTCACCTGCACATCGACCAATGTGATATATGCCATCATGTGCCAGCAATGCCCCTCTGCCATGTACACTGGTCAAACTGGACAGTCTCTACGTAAAAAAATAAATGGACACAAATCAGATGTCAAGAATTAGAACATTCATAAACCAGTCGGAGAACACTTCAGTCTCTCTGGTCACTCGATTACAGACCTAAAAGTTGCAATATTACAACAAAAAGACTTCAAAAACAGACTCCAACGAGAGACTGCTGAACGGGAATTCATTTGCAAACTGGATACAATTAACTTAGGCTTGAATAGAGACTGGGAGTGGATGGGTCATTACACAAAGTAAAACTATTTCCCCATGTTTATTCCCCCCCTCTTCCTCAGACATTCTTGTCAACTGCTGGAAATGGCCCACCTTGATTAAAAGGCTATCCCCTCCTCCCCACCGCTCTCCTGCTGGTAATAGCTCACCTTAAGTGATCACTCATTACAGTGTGTATGGTAACTCCCATTGTTTCATGTTCTCTATGTATATAAATCTCCCCACTGTATTGTCCACTGAATGCATCCAATGAAGTGAGCTGTAGCTCACAAAAGCTTATGCTCAAATAGATTTATTAGTCTCTAAGGTGCCACAAGTCCTCCTGTTCTTTTTGCAATACAGACTAACACGGCTGCTACTCTGAAACCTGTGTTTTTGGGTAGTTCAACAAGACATCTTGCAGCCTCAAGTCTTGACTATCTAATTTGTTGTTAGGGCAACTGCTGGCTTAAGAGAATGTTCAAAACAAACGTTCACTTTCTTTTTCTAGCTACAAGTTCTGCCCCCTTGTTTAAGATATTATAATACTACATTTCTCCATCCACCTGCCAGGATTATCAATCAATCCCAGAATATTGTGTATTGTAAAACGTAAGGGCCAGCTCCTGCCCTCGGTTGCACCTGGGTCACACTCAGTTACACACCAACAGAATGATGTGGCCCCAAATGTGCAAAATAAAGATATGTTGCAACTCGAGCTATGAGAATTACAGATTTTTCAGTGTGGTGGTTGAACTTAAAGAAAAAAAAAAATTGGTTCGTATCAACCCGAAACAGATTTTTTTTTTCCAGTTTCTTTGGTAAACTGGAAAAGTAACACACACAAATCATTTGAGATCACATGAAACGTTTTGTTCAAACCAAAACGCTTCATTTCATCTTTGTGGGTTTCATAACATACTTAAAACAGAATAAAATTGAGTAACATTCCAAAATGAAAAAAGTCTTTCTGAAACAAAAAAGTGAAAACATTTTGTTTTGACTTCTCTTTTTTCAAAAAAATTTATTCGACCGAAACAATTAGCAGAAATCGACAAAGATCTATCAATTGTTTCGGTCCACCTGCATTGGAATTTTTCAGTGTAAAAAATAATTTGCATGAAAAATTTTACTCAGCTCTAATTGTAACCAATTCCCGCATGAGCTTTGCTTGAGATCTAAACAACTGGGAATTCTATGATCAAACAACAATTATTTAAGGACAGCAGATGTTGAATTTCAAAAAATTACAGCTTTATAACCATTAACACACAAATTGTCAACATCATGTCAAAATATACAACATAAATATCCTTAAATCAAACTCCAATAAATTCTCAAACAGCACCTTTTTGGTACTTTGCCTTTCTGTAAATTTCAATTATTATGGGCGGAAATACTTTTTCACTAGTTTGTGAAATCGATGTTTACCAACATTTATGAATAAAAATTGAATTCTTCCAAGCTTAACTATATTTTCCATTGTCCAGGAAGCTTAGTATTTTTCCCTCATGAGGTCAACATAATAGGAATCATTTAGATCCTTTACGATAACTGGAATTCAGATAGGTCAGCCTCAGTGTTACCTGCATGGTGTTTGTCAGGGATTCATTCTATTAGTCCGGTTTGGTTAACTACTTCACATACTCCAACAATTCTTCCACTTGGAATGAGTGGGGATACCTTGCATGAGCGTAAGGATGAGCTGGACTGTTTGTCAGGCAATCTACCACCCCGAATAGAGCAAAGAAAATCCTAAATACAGAGGAAGGCTTAGCCATGATCAAATTGGAACAAAAAACTGCTGCCCATGTAATGTTTAAAAGAAAAACATCACAATGTATAGCTTTGCGGCAGTGTAATGACACGGGGTTGAGCCTCATTTTTAAATGATTCTCTTTGAGGAAAAAAGGCGTTTTTTTAAAGAAAAAGCCCTTTCTGCAAAGGCAGCTGTTAGCCAGTTTGAAAATGACTGTTTTAAACAACAACTTGGATGGAAATGCCACCATGTGATGTCAAATGAGGTCAGAAGTTTCTTCACATTCTAAGAAAGAATGTTTCATATTTCAAAATGATTTGTTCTTATGTCTAGAAAGCATATGCCCTATAAGAAGGTTCACAGCCTCTAAAAGACTAGCCCTTTTCTTTTGTTTCTTGAACAACCCTCTTATTTGGTTAAAAGATTAACCACAAGTGGTTATTGTCATGGAAATACAGTACAATTTCTCAGTTATGCACAGCCAAGATTTCTAATAGAGTGATGGAAAGGGCAGGAGCTTCACAGAATGGGGGAATATAAATGAATAAACGAGACGATCTATTTAAGATATGACCCCTCTGACCGTGGGGGATTGTTTTTTTATTGAGGAGTGAGAAGAAACAGCACGGATGAACAGAAGCATAATCTCCTTGGGACAGTATTCCTGGCTGAACTCTGCGAACGTACTCTTTGTTTGTTCTCACTGTGCACCTTGTGAAGCTTAAATATAAACAATTTTTTTTCCACTCTTAACATCTTTTACTTAATACCCTGTGCAATGTTTACACTGCATGTTAAATCGTCTGCTTTCTCATCCTTGGAATACAAAGAATCAAAGGACACATTGCTACCAGCTGCAGCTTCCAATAGAAATACAGGACGTCTCATTCACCTCCCAATGACGCTGGTTTTAAACCAGTCTATCTCCACTGACTTCAACTGAGTTACTCCTGATTTACACCAGTGTAAGTGTGAGGCAAATCAGGACTAGAAGATCCTCATTTATGGAAATGGCTGAAATTAATTTTCCATTAAAAAACAAAGAATTTGGACCAGGTTTTTAAAGGTATCTAGGTGCCTAAAGATGCAGACAGGCATCTAGTGGGATTTTCCAGACCACGTAGGCACCTAACTCCCATTGGCCACTAGGCACCTATCTGCATCTTTAAGCACCTGAAGACCTTTAGAAATCTGGTCCTAGATACTCATCTGGTGTAACTCAACATAACTTCACTGAAATCAACTCATTTTAGGAATCACCACTCAGGTCAGTGGAGCTGTACTGATTTACACCATCTGAAGATATGGCCCAGAGTCCATTTTCATTTGCAAGTGTTTGAAAGGGCTTTTACTAGCATCCAGTGCAGCACAAAATCCTCCAGAATGTGCTATAAAACTGGATGTATTAAATTAGCTTTGATTAATTAGCTATTCTGGATTGCATATTATTCTGTTAACTGCAGCATAGCTTGAAAAAAAAAATTGACAGAAAGCCATACGAAATACACATTTATGGAAAGCAAGACTAAAGACCATCAGGGGCCGGATCCTCAGCTGATGTAAACTGATGTAACTCTATTGACCTCAATGAAACTTTGACCTCACTTTGATTTCAAAGGATCTGCGCTCATTTCCATCAGCTGAGCATCTGCCTCCAGGAATCAGAAAGAAAAATGAAGGGGTCGGGAATGAAGTTAGCCATTGGGAAGCAAGAATGAAGAGGCTGTGGGAAAAAAAAAACACAACAACACCGGGATTCTAGTAAAACGCTGAGGCTTGGGAAAGTGCAGATTCTAGCCTCTCTTGTTTTAATAGCGAATGCTTTACTTCGCAAATGCAAATACAGCTTTGTCTGCAAAGCGACTCCTCGGATCTTTCCCATGAGCATCATGTGTTAAGGGAATCCCTCTAGAGCCCGTGACTGTGTGTCACAAGACAGCAGTTACCTACAAAAGCTTCTTTCTCCAGCAGATGACATAAAGCTGGGCCAGGCAAGTAAGTTAATTAATAACGCTGTCTTCCATTCAGTACCTTGACTCTGCCGCCTGCTCTGACTCTTACTGTCCCTAAGGCAGATACTAGTGTGTAGGAAGCATTATTCACTTTCTATTTGTGCAGATGAGCAGAGCAGCAGGCAGAAAATTAAGTTCACAAGAACTTTCATTTCATGACTCATAAAAGATTAGCTCTTCTTTGCATCACTTGCCTCATCTGTTCCATCATCATCCTGGATCAACAGATATCCAGATCACACATTAGTCAATTAGCCTCTCCCTACTGACAGCCTATAAAAGATTGGAGTGTCACTTGTGAAGCCCTTGTTTTGTTACTGTGAGCCATTAAAATTGCCATAACCTGAGACTCCCCAGATGATGCAGGGGCAAAGATCCACCATCAGACAAGAGGGCTACCATGGACTTGTTTTGGGAGGTGAAATTCTCTCCTGGGCAGATCAACCAGTACAAGGCCCATCACCACTTAAAATCCCACTTGAAACCTATGATCTAGGGCCCAATCCAACTTCCAGTGAAATCAGTGGGAGTCTTTTCACTGAGTGCACTGGGAATTGGATCCGTCTCCTAATCTGCTCCGTTTTCAGAGTCATGGGTGGACACTGGTCCCGTTCAAGATCTATTGGCTAAAAACGCAAAAGCAATTTTAAAGAGATAGATGTGGAAAAAATGACAGCCCATCATTCCTGTTGCTTCGCTCCCCACCCTTAGGGGAAGAAGGGTGTTACCTCTTGTTCATTAAAATTGAGCCTGGATCTAAACTCAGAGCTCTTGCTTAGTTTTCTAGGGAAAATTGTTCAAAACAGCTACATAGAGAAAATGCAATTCTAAAAGCCCATTGCAGAACTCTGAGGGTAGGTTAGAAATGCCAGCTCTCAACACTGGCTCAAACTCAGCGGCACTGCTCACAGAGCACTGTGGCGCTCAGCACCAGTAAGGGTGGAAACGTTTGGTTCACCCGGGTGGTGGGGGCTCCCGTCAGCAGGTCTCTCTCACTTGTGAGCGATGTTACACTGAACGCCTGAATGATGCGGTCGTCAGAATACATCAGGGAGGGAGAAGAGCTGTTTCAGTAAAGAACAATGTTGGCAGAAGAACAAATGGGGATGAATGGACCCTGAGTAAATTAGGCTGGAAATCAGAAGAAGGTTTCTAACGGGCAGAGGAGTGAGGTTTTGGGACGGCCTCCCCATAAGAGGAGCGGGGGCAGGAAACCCTAACTGGTTTTAAGACAGAGCTTGATAAATTTATGAACAGGATGGTACGCCGAGGTTGCCCATGATAGCTGGGACTGGACTGCATGACCAGGAGGTCCCTTCCCATTCTACACTCTTATGGTCTTACAGGGATGATCCTCTGATGCCAAGTCACATCAGGAAGAAAGAGATGATGGAGGAGAAGAAGATAAGACCACGTTGATGTGCCTGAATGGCTGGGGAAGTTGCATGGCGTATTCAGGTACCCAACTCATAGCATACATTGGCTGTTTGTTGAGCTGCTTAGCTTGCACTATTAAAAACAAACAAATAAAAAAAAAAAAAAAAAAAGGGTGTGGAATCCGAAGGAGGGGATGTGACATCTAATTTGATCTCTGCTGTACCTCTGTCTTAGTTCCTTTCTGCTCTTCTTGATACCCCAGCAACACACTAGACTCCAAAAGGGCCTCCTGCTAAGTCCAAGTGTGTCGACTGAAATTTCAGCCCAGCCGACCCCAAAAGATCACTGCTGCAAGTCAGCAGTGAGATTTCTAATTCCAGCAGCAGGAACAGAACTGTGCCAAGCCATGCAGCAAGGGTCTGCCACAAAAGCCCCCTTTTTTCTTCCAATTCCCTTCCTGTATCTTTCTTTCTGCCAGTCGTGTGTATCCTGATTTGTTGCAAATGGTTGTGTTTGTGAATAAGCCATAAAATTTGATCCGGATGCCAGTGTATTTGCACTGCAAGTGAGTCATCAAATATTTCAGTGATCTCCTGTGGCAGTTTCCTGCATGCTATGTCAGGGCAGCTGAATCCCTTAATTGTATAAAGGATGAAAAACAAATCTCTGGGTTGCACTAATGTGGGTTGTGACGGGGCATTTGGGACTAGGGCTAACATATAACAGATCTTTCCGCCACACAAATTAGACTCCCGACAATGACATTCCTACCCAATAAACCCCAAGCAACCCGAATAACGCCCCCAAACAACACTCAAACAAATCAACACAAAACAAGTCCATCTAAAAAGACAAAAACAAAAACACAACCCCAAGGAGAGTTTTTATCTCAAAGAGGAAGAAGTGCCAGTGACCTCATTGAGTCCACTAGGGATTTTGCTATTGCTGTTGATACTATAGTGAGGGGCAGCAGGCTAAAACCCTTAGAGAGACAGAAATAACCATGCCAAGGCCTTTTCAGTGACTAACTCAGGAAACCTGTAAACATATTTAATCCTTGGCAAAAGTCTGTGTTGGCATTCTTGTGGTATAGCCTTTATACTGTGGTTCTGTCTTGTCTATTTAGACTGTAAGGTCTTCAGGGCAGGGACCGCCTACTACGCCATCTGTACAGCACTTTGCACAATGGGCCCTGTAGTGGGGCAGCAGCCCCACTCCTGAAGAACAGGGATTAAAAAGCAGCCCTGAAGAGAGCTGCAGCTGTGAAAGGCTAGGCTGACTGGGGGAAGCAGTCACAGCTGGCCCTAGAAAAGGGCTGTGAGCCAGGAGCTGAGCGAGTCTCTCTAGCTCTGGAGGGAGAAGGACCTGGCTGCCTGAGAGAGAAGGGTACCCGAGGCAGAACAGTGCTGGGGAATAGGGCAAGGGAGCTGGGGAGCTCCAGCCTGGTAAAACCCCAGGCTGAGGCCTTGGTAAAGGCCCAAAAGGTACTGGGGCTGCAGAGGGGCAGCCCAGGGATAGGCAAAGGCAGCAGGTCCTAACCCCTTGCCAATGACGAGTGGCCATTACAGACTGCAGTCTGCCCCAGTGAGCGGGGGCTACATGATGGGCAGTAGCCACTGAGGCAAGGTGGGTTTAGAGGGTTGGGGGTTTCCCTGGGAGGGGAGACCCACAGTGTGGGGGTACTGCGAGGGCAGAACCCAGGATAAGGGGCACCCGGGTCTGGGAGGGACACTGGGCCAGTGGCAGGTGAGACACTGGCCGGGAGGAGGCGCTCCATATGCTGGAGAGCTAATTCCCAAGATGACCAGCAGGAGGTGCTGCGCCGGGTCACCAACTTTGCTACAGGCCCCCATGCTTGGTTGGCCCTTACGCACTGCTGTAATAAACACGATTAATAATAAATAAAATAAATAATAATAATGAATAACAAACATTATACTCTCAGATTTCCCACGGAGATCAAGAGGAGCTTGGGAGGTGCAAGGATTAGTACTTAGACCCATGTTGTGGTTTTCCCTTTGACAGAACAAGTCCAGAGAGCAGCATTTTTTGTATATTTTTAAAATGAGGATGTTTCAGACTGTAAAGCCATTTTCCTCTATGTTCGCATGAAGGCGTTTTCAACAGCTGCCGTGGAAAACAGAACAGCTAAGAAAAGGATTTTCTCTCTTTATCTGTGTGCACTTTCAAAGTCACTGCTCTCTGAAATATGTATGGTTAAATGTGCCCCAATGCAGCTAGTGTTTTGAAATAATCATCTGAGAGAACGATGCATTCAGCCCGCTTTCACGGGATGGTGAAAAACTGGGTCACTCATTAAAGAACTGTATAGAGGGAGCTGGTTGATCTCATTCCTAAGTAAAGCATACTGTATTTAACAGCAATTGCATGGGCGTATCGATATATAAATATTGCTTTCAAGGCATTCTTCGTTCATCATAGATTTAACCAATGATCATGTTAATCTTTTATTAAAATTAATGATAATGTAGTGCAAAGTATATTTTGCATGTATTATAATTATGCAGGTGGTTCACAATGTATAGGCAATCTTTGTCATTCCTTTTTGCAAGCTTCAGAGCGGCATTTGAGCCAATAATCCATCTCTGTCACAGCAAAATGACTAAGCAAATAGGAACAATATTTCTTAGTCTTTGAAAGTAGCTCTTTTAGCCAGGCTTGGTTGCGTTTAAGGGTCTGATCCTGTGAGGGTCCCCTAGAAGGGGCCGCTGGAGGTCTCTTGGTACCTTCCCCGAGGCACACAGCCCCCCTGCATGATCAGACCTATGGCTATACTGCAGCTGGGAGGTGTAATTCTCAGCTCGGGAAGCGTACGCATGCTAACTCTAGTGCACTGAAAATAGCTACAGGGGCGTTGGCAGGCTACAGGGGCGTTGGCAGCAGCTCGGGTACAAGCCCAGCTGAAATCCTAGGTACATACTCAGGGAGCTACCCCCAGCTGCCATGCTGCTATTTTTAGCATGCTAGCTGGAGCAGAGCTAGAGCATGTATGTCTAGCCATGCTGGGAATGACACCTCCCAGCTGCAGCACAGGTGTGCCCTATGCGTAAATAGTTGATGTTATTGATTTATTGTGATGTATGAGATCTCAAAGGCACTGACCCATGCTCTGGCTTCTCTGTCATAAATTCAATTACACAACCATACCCCCACTCAAATGCCAGCTAACAGACGATCCCCTCCTGCCCTAACACATCCCCAGAGGAAAACAACACTAAACCCCTCTCGGTCACGGCAGGCAGCTCAGCAAGCCCTTCAAATACCTGCAGACACTTCAGATGACTCAGGAGAAAGCACGATTTAACATTCTGATTCAATTCTCCAGGAGAAGAGGAAATGTGAATGAGAAATGATAACTTCAAACAGCATTAAAATCCAATTGTGTGCGCTCGTGTGGCACCGAAGACAAGACTTTACAGAGCAAGAATTCTCCACTAGAGTTTTATTTTAAAAGGACATTAAAAATGAAGACACACTAGAAAAGCCAAGCCTAATCAAGAGAACAAAAGCCCCAAAGACTGTATGTGTATGCTTAAACTTTAAAGTCACCATGACTGCGCATTTGCTTAAACTTAAGCACATAATTCAGCGCTTTGCTGCATCAGAGCTAAAGAGCACCAGAAGATAAGGGGTTAACTGGGATAGGCTCAGAGCCAAACCATAATGAAAAAACCTCTTACGCATGATGCTCTATTGTTTTGCAGACATTTACATGCATGATTTGGGGGGGTAAGGTCCTCCACTCCTGTGTATCAGCAAAGCTCCATTGACTTCAAAGGAGATGTATTGATTTACCCCAGCTGAAGATCTGGCCCCAAAGGGTCCTCCATGTGAAAACAGGATGCTCTTGATAAATTAATAGACAATTCTCCTCAATGGGAAAGAGCTGTTTCTCTCACCCACTGTAAAACCTAGCACAACACTCACAGTAGTTGAGGGCTCACGGCATATTAACACACTGATGGACCACAACATGCAGAAGAGTTTCATTAGTAGATCTATATGTTAGTCAGGCTGTAAGATGCAGCAGCAGGATGATACAGACATCAAAAGATCAGTGTGAAAACTACTAGCTGCTATCAATAATATTACATTCTTATTTAATTTTTATTTTTCTATAATTGTGAAGGATAATATCGATGTTTACTTAAGCATTTTTTTCCTATTTTTGTAGATTTAAATGTCCACAATTGCAGGAAATTATGGGGAGGGACAGAACATCAGCCAAGGAAGTGGTCAGACAATAACGATTTAATGACAGTAGATGTTGAAAATTCAACAAGTTAAAGCTTTATAACCATTGAAATATACACACAACATCATATGTCCAAATATACAATGCAAGTACCCTTAAACCAAACTCTAATAAATTCTCAGGCAGCAGGTTTCTTACTCTGCCTATCTGTAAATTTTGATTATCGATGGAAATATTTGTTGTCGGTGTGTGTGTGTGGTGAAATCGATGTGTACTGACATTTACCAGTCAAAATCTAATCCTTCCAAGCCTAATAATATTGTACTTAAAATGCAGCCATTGCATCCCAGCCGTAGTAACACTGCAGCTCTTTGAATGCCGGAAGAACAATCCTCCTTCCAACACACGTACACTATTGCCTAGTGTAGCACAAGCCTTTAATTCCTTTTCCATTCGGAACAGCACAGCTGTCAAGCGAAGTGACAGCCTGTCAGCAAGGAGAACGCCCCCCACCCCCATGCCCAATTTACAGAGAACTGAATTACAGCACAGCAGTCCTGGTGTATTCTCCACAGGGCTGTTTGCCTCCATATGTTGTGTCAAAACACAACATGAATAAATGAAGATGTTCCTGGAAAGTATTTCATTAGGGGTTGGGAGAGATGGGCACACATGTCAATATCTCTTACATCACACCTACTCCTTCCAACGTGCCCCACCCTCTAGCTCCTGTTTATTACAGAGGGACAATTATTTCAACGTTAGCCCGAGTAACGAGGCTGTGCTTTCATGGTTCATCAGAATACACATTTCACTGAGCTCTGTCTGCCTACATCCAAGTCACTTCTGCCCTAGTTACCTTAAACGGGAGGTCACCAACATACATCTGAGCAGGCATGGTATGGTATTTACCAGCAGTGGATTTACCAGGTCAAATAATGTTTTGGGTTTGTTTTTTTTTAATCGCTCCAGGAAAACCTAGTTAGTCTCCATTTACGGCATTTTCTATTTTAAGAACTGTTTTGTTAATGCACACCCCATTACACTTCGTTTTAGGTACCTATTCCAATTGTGGTTACATATGGCTGCGGATCAATTTAGGGTTGTGCAAAGAAAAAAGTTAAACTGCAGTAGACATATTTAATATATATGATTATAAACCTGAGCATCAGAATGTCTGTGTACATTTCGGTTTGGTATTTTCTTAAGGAGGTTATAGGTGTCATGACTCAGATGTCAGTTTTCAATATTTTATCAACAATAATCAAAAACATGGAATTGACAATAATGCAGAGCAGCCATCAGAAACATGCAGAGTTGCAGATTACCACTCCAGGTCCTTTTGGCCACGCAGCATCCTGTAGCAGAAGACCAACTTTGATGTAGCGGATAGACCAAGCCTATTCCTCAGTTTTGAATGGATGTATCCAACGTTTGAAAAGATTCGTTCTATGCCCACTGAATTTGCTGGACCACCAGTTCTATGAAGTCAGATGGAATATCAGCATTCTTCAAATACTTCCATCATGTTACAGGGGAAACTTTTTCCTTGATAGTGGATGAAAACATTGATTTTGGATATGGAGTTTCTTCTACTTTAAATGCAAGTAAATATGGCAGAAAGTCGGGATTTTTGCTGAGCAACCACTGCCTGGCAATTTCTTCTTGTTCAGCTGACAATTTCTTCATCCAAAATATGCAGGAGTTTGGTCAACATGTGTACAGGAGTAATGGCCTCATGAAATCGCTTTTGTACTTTTGCTTTGTGTGCTGCAAGATCTTCATTTATCAGTAGATCCAACCATATTTCGCATGCAACAGCAACTGCTGATGTGTCCCTTTGGAGTGTGTCAAATGCCCCGGCAATTGGTTTCAACTGATTGATCAAGTTCTTTGCTTCTTGGTAAATACCTTGATTAATTATACTGACCACTCTCTCCAAGTTCTGCCTCATGATCACTCACAATCCTGAGATAATGTGGCTGATTTTTAACGTATGTTTCCAGACATGTTATTTGACTGTTCCATTGTGCATCACCAGGGATTTGGGGTTGTACAGATCCTTGGCATTCTTTTAACCAGGCTGCAGGCTGATGGTGATTAAGAAAATACTTTTGTAAATCTACAACACGTGTCACCAAAGCACTTGGGGTAAGGTCTTGTCCAAGTAGATTGAGTCAATGTGATGCACATCCATACGTAACTAATGTGTCGTCATCTAGTTCCAAATCACTTCTGATACTTTGCATCGTTCTCTCATTGTCTGTCAGGCAGCTCTTAACACCACAACCATACAGTTCATTGGCTAAATCCTTGGCTTCTCTTGCCAGTGTAGCATAGTACTTTCCAGTCTTCTTATTACTTCCAGTATCAACTGCGGATACATAAACCACAGTTTTCCCTGTCTGCACCCAGTTCGCTATCACTGGGTCACTGTGCACATTACTCCAGCCATCTTGTATTAACATAACTGCTTTTCCATGTAATTCATGGCATGCTTCCACCCTCAAACCATCAGTAACGGTGTCTAATAGTTCACCTGCCACCTGCTTTCAACTGGGTGCTTTGTAGCCTGGCCTTAGGCAGCAGATCATTGCTTCAAACGTTGGATGCTCAATAACAGAAAAGGGAACATTACAGCCATAAAAAAATTCTGCAATTTTCAAATCTTTCGTTTCAGTTCTGGAGTTGGTTTTGTCACCAACAAATGCCTTCATGGTTGAAAAACCGTGGCACTTCCTTCTCGTTGTCTTTGGCCAACCTGGATCTGGCTTTCTTTCCATGTGCTTGGCAATGGCAGTGCGGTTTTGTCAATACCCTTTGTCCTTAGCAGCTGATTCTAATACTCGCACATGTTTAGCCAAAGTCAGTGGTTCCGGTATCTCATTGTTCTTTTCGCTGCATTTTGCAAAATGTTTCCTCATACGGTCCGCCTTCCCACTCACTTTTTCTTTGCAATTTCGGCATCTAAGACTCTCTGTGCCACCTTCCTGAACTCTCTCAAAATAACCATGAATCGGGTCAAGCGGTCTTCCACCTTTGCGCATCTTGAAATATTTCAACGTGAGTCACGGTACTCACATTGTTCAGCTCCAACACTTGCATTCCAGCCAGCCAGGTCGAGAGAGAGTACTGGACTGGGCAGTACCTTTGGCAGTTTACCTCAGAGAGAAACTTCTCAATCTGGGAATCCCCCTTCTTTGTTTACTAAACAAACAGCTAATTTGCACTGCTGAACACAGAAGGGGAACTCCCAGATTGAGAAGGTTCTCTTTGAGGTAGCCAAGACAACAGCACTCAGCTTTAAGTAGAGGCTCTTTGGGGTTTTATTTTATTCCCTTTCATTAGAACTAAACAGACCAGATTACTGCAAATCCAGTATCAGATTGTTAACTATTTTTCAGTCATTTTCATTCATGTATTCTAATAAAATCCCAGGTTCTGGGTTTAAACTTTATTCACCAGCTCCCCGGCCAACTCTGCATCCCAGTCCTGGATTAAAAATGAATTTCTCAGCATGGGGGGAGGAGTGGGAATCGCAGCCCCCTCTCAATATTCTGCTTCATTACAGGAGTCTCCTAACCCGCCCTTTGCCAAAGAAGGTGCATTATGAAGTGGGAGAGCACAAGAAAGCAGCTGATCCGTATACAGTAAAGCATGTAGCCAGGGAGCTGCCTACCCTTTCCCAACCTTCCTCCTCATCTCCCCCCAACTCCAGATGACTGAGGGTACACAGAGATGCACAGCCCACACATAGCCCTTTGCGTCAAGCCTTGGCACTCTGCGCCCCAGGAGGCCTGCACACTTGCCCTTTGCAAACCTTCATGCCCTGTTACCTACCTGGCCGGTACTCTGAGCAGATGCATCTGCCCACCCTAGGCCAGCCCCTGCTGTGCTTACCCCTTCCTTAGCCAAAAACCCTCTCTGAAGTCCAGGGGAGCCTGGGGAAGGATGAATGCCTGCAGGCAGCACCAGCCCGGCTGCTTATGGATAAGGCGCAAGAATTACATTGGGGTGCACTCTCCCCCCCCCCCCATCTTCTGCCCATTTCAGAAAGAAAAAGGCCCCGGTTCACAGCGCTGGGGCTAGCAAGGGCAGAGGGGACACCAAGCACGCCGGTGCCTAGACACCACGGAGACGGGCGCCACAGAACAGCCCCGGGGGGAGGTGGACAGACAGACCGGCTCCATAGACCGACCGACCCCCCCCCCCCAGGGCTGGCTCCCAGCTGCAGGTCTGAGCCCTGCCCCCCCCCCGAGCAGCCCTTGGCCACCTCCGGCGGCCCTCACCTTGTGCAGCTTCCACATGGCGCCCAGGGCCTTGACCTCGTGGCTGGAGTGCTTGCCCTCCTCCAGGCACTGGTAGCACACGGGCATCTTGCACGGCACGCAGTACATGCTGTGGTTCTCCAGCTCGTGGTCCGTGCAGGTGGAGATCTTGCGGGGGCTGAGCCGGCGGCTCACCCGGCCCTGGGCCGGCGGCACCAGGCGGTGCTTGGCCAGCGGGCCGCGGGGCGGGTGGCAGCGCAGCCGGCAGGGCTCGCAGTAGAAGACGTCGCACTGCTCGCACATCGCCGTGGCCTCCCTGGGCGCCTTCTCGCACAGCTGGCAGCGCAGCGCGGCCGCCTTGCTCTGCTGGTAGCGGTCGATCACCCCCTCCAGCACGCGGTTCTTGGGGAAGCCGCGCAGCCCCCGCTCGTCCAGGATCAGGCTGCGGTGGCACTGCGGGCAGGTGAGGCAGGCGTTGCGGGGCGCGGGGGCCAGGGCGGCCGGCGGCGGCGCGGCCGGCGGGAAGACCCGCACCCCGTTGGGCGACTTCTGGCAGGGGGTGGTGGGCGCGCTGGCGAAGCCGCCGTAGGAGCCGTAGCCGCTGTCCGCCTCGCTGTACAGGCTCATCTTGTCCAGGTCCAGGTAGTCGTAGTCGGAGACGCCCGAGGCCCGGCGGCTCTGCGGGGACTCGGCCTCGGGCGTCTGCACCAGGATGTTGCGGGCGCAGGCCTGGCACAGGCTGTGCGAGCAGGGCAGGATGAGGGGCTCCCGGTAGAAGGAGCCGCACACGGGGCATTTCAGCTCCTCTTCCATCTCTTCCATCGGCGGCGGCGGCGGCGGCGGGGAAGGGCGCGGAGCGGAGCCGGCGCGGGCGCGGGGAGAGTCTTTGCGCAGCGCCCTGGCCAGCGAGCGCCCGCTCCGCCCGCTCCGCCGCCGCTCCACTGCCGGCCCCGGCCGCGCCGCGCGCCGGCTCCGCTCCGCGGGGCCCGCCCCATTGGCCGCCGCCGGCCCCGCCCCCCGGCGCCATTGGCTCGGCCCGCCCGCCAGGCTCCGCCCCTGCAGACTGCGGGGTGAGAGGGGGGCGCTGCGGGAGAAGGGGCGGCGGCGGCGGGAGCCAGCGGCCCCCGCGCGGGACTCTCTCCGGGCCTCAGTGTCCCAATGGGCCCCTCCGGTTGGGCTGCGCCGGTCTGGCTCTGGCTGTGCAGCGCCGCGCACAGTTGGGCCACTGGCTCAGCTGCGGCCCCGAGGTGCCCTTGTCCTATGCATAAGGGCCCCCACCTTCAGCCTGCCCCTTCCTCCCTCCCGTCTGCTCCTGAGCCCCCCCCCCGGGCCCAGGCCCCTGCGCCTTCTGCGACCTAAAGTTGGCAGCCAGCCCCACTGTGCTCTGCAGCAGCCTAGGGCCATCCCTTCCTTGGACAATTGGGCAGGGGGAAAAGTGGTCATCTGGTACATAGCCAAGACAACAAAATCCACTCTTCATAAGCCTCTTTATGAGCAAGGCATAACAATCCCCTCTGGTCGGGATGCTACAGCACCCTCCAGAGAAGGTGACATACTCCACCGGGGCAGGATTGTCTCTCTTCATTATTCCCCCTTGTTTTCAGACACTGGAGCTGAGACAAGCTTAGTACAAGTCTTAAAGTCTCTGGGAGAGAGGTCTCCTGGGCTCCCCTGTTAGAAGTAGACATAGGGACTACAAAGGTCCCTGAACCTAAGCTGGAAGCACACCCAGAGCAAGTCTAGCACTGTACGTGTGTATGTGTGAATCTCTCCTTATTGGGTAGCTGTAGTCTGGTGTTAGACACAACAGAACACTTCACTGGAGTTTCTCAGGAAAGCTCCCTCGGTGAGCATTTGCAAAATAATGTTAACAGTTTTGCTTCTATCTTATTGCTGAGCTGTGTTAATTTCCTCTAGATATTATTGCAAAACATGCACCTTGAAATGCTTCTCTAGTAAGATTCCCTATAAATAGCTGTGTACAGCATTGATTTACTGGGTGAAGAAATCTATAGGGTCTGGAGTAGGGAGGAAACTAATGGTTTCAAAATGCAGAGAACAAAAGTGGAATTTCATTTAAAAAGTGTCTTGCAACCTTTGCATGCTCTGACTTTTATAACTTAAAGCACTTACCGATTGGGGCACTGCCAATGTGTTTGATAAAAAAGGTAAGATATATGGAGAGTTCTACATTCTTGCAATGAATATGTTTTTCTTTAGACTCCCCCCCCCCATATGGTATTTACTGTAGGTCCTATACAAGAATTATATAGTGATACAAAATGTACTAGTCCAGCGGATAATCACAGAATCATAGCAATGTAGGTCTTGAAGAGATGTTGAGAAATCACCAAGTCCAGCCCTCTGTGCCGAGGCAGAACCAAATAAACCTAGATTGTCCCTGATAGGAGTTTGTCCAACACGTTGTTAAAAATCCCCAATGATGGATATTCTACAGCCTGCCTTTGGAAGCCTGTTCCAGAGCTTAACTATCCATAGAGGTAGAAAATTTTTCCTATCTAACCTAAATCTCCTTTGCAGCAGATTAAGTCTATTACTTCTTGTCCTACCTACTGTGGACATGGAGAACAATTGATCACTGTCCTCTTTATAACAGCCCTTCAAGTATTTAAACTTTTAAGCCCTTAACTGTTATCAGGTCCCTCCTCAGTCTTCTTTTCTCAAGACTAAGCATGCCCAGTGTTTTTAACTTTTCCTCATAGGTCAGGTTTTCAAAACCTTTCATCATTGTTGTTGCTCTCCTCTGGACTCTCTCCAATTTGTTCACATCTTTCATAAATTGTGGCACCCAGAACTGGACACAGTCCTCCAGCTGAGGCCTCACAAGTGCCCAACAGAGTGGGACAATTACCTCCCATACCTTATCATAGAATCATAGAATATCAGGGTTGGAAGGGACCTCAGGAGGTCATCTAGTCCAACCCCCTGCTCAAAGCAGGACCAACCCCCAGCTAAATCATCCCAGCCAGGGAGTATTTTCCCCGGGGGCGTGTTGGTGCATCTCCTTGCACAGATTGTACCCTTTGAGCTGATGGAATGTTTTCTTTTTCCATCTTCCCATTTTATGTATTCTCTGCACAATTTCTCTGGACAACTCTAGGAAGAGTATAATTGGGAAACATAACATGAGGTGATCAGAGGATGTTCAGTCTGAAAGAACATCTGGTGCAGCCTCAACTTTCACTAAAGCGCTGGTAATCAGACTCCCATTCAGACCAGACGTATAGTTTGGCTGGTGGGAGGTAACATGCCCCCTGGACTGCCCGTCCATCACAGCACTGGCTAAACAGTGATTCTGAATTTCCATCTGATCTGGGGAAACCTGTTCTTCTTCCTCAGTGATCTTTCCCTGCAAATGTTTAAGGGATTGCACTGGTCAAAACAGGAGCAGTCTAAGCCATTTTACTGTGCAGGGCAGAAATAGGTTTTGGCACCTCCCACCCGAACGACCAAGCCAAAAAAAAAGAGAAGAAAAGGAAAGAAAACCACCACAATTGACCCATGAGCGGAATAAAAATGTCTGGCCAATCAGAGTGGAGCAAAAATAAATAAAAAAGCTAGTCTGGCGTTCCCTGGAAGTCGCCTCCCAGGGTGACTACCTGGCTTTCCTGTCCCTAGAACCGGCCTTGGGTCAAAATCAAACTCATGATATCATGGCAGGGCCTTGTCAGTGCTGGAGCATCCTCGAGGGAGCTGGAAGTGGCAGGTTGCAGGGAACTGCTTTCGTTAAGCTCTTTCCTCGTGAATAAAATGAATGCACGGGGGTTTGTCTCAGAGTCCCCGAACTCTCTGTCTCCACTTCTCTGTCTCCATGGCGGAAACAGGCCTGGGTGTAAATGAGAATCTGTCTCTCTGTAGCCTCTGGGCCCTGTTATCATTATAGAGAAGTTCCCTACACTCCCCCTTGTGCTTTGTCCTCCTTGTTATGTCATGTTTGTGAGCTTGTGGGGCAGAGACTGTGGGCCACGTCTTCAGGTCTGTCAAAGCTGGAGACAGAGGTGGTCTCACCATCTTCAGGGCTCTTGGGAACAGGTCGGGAACCTGGCACAACTTCAATCAGCCTCAGGACTGGCTCTGTAACTGGCACCAGCTGGTATAGGCTCCTAGAAGCTTTATCCTGGTGGGAGTCACTGGAGAACTGTGCATTCCAGCCATCCTTGTCCCTTCCTGCAGCATGCCCCCTATGCTGGAGGTTGGAGACAGGAGGTGATGGTATAGCTAGCTGGCTATGCCAACTGGGCATTTCTTCAACCCGGGGGCATCTCCAGCTGCCCATTTCAGAAATCTTTAAGTTGTCCAGCAAGCGCAGAGCAAAGGGGATTTAACACCTTTTGCATGATATAAAATAATAACAAGGCACTGAGGGTTGTGTATAGCAGAATTACACACAGTGGATTGAGAGATTCCGCCTGTAAAATTTCCTGGACAAAGGGAAGGAGAGGAAAGTGATTGCCTCTATTGCCCACAGGTACACTCTTTCGAATGATTTCTGAGCTAATGATCTTGCTTTCCAAGCTAAGTGTGAAAGAGGCAGGGCATGTGGTGGGGTGGGGAGTGGCAGCCCTTAGGAAATCGGTAAGATACTCCCATCGGATACTGGAGCAAAAAGCAGCGTGAAGCTGAAGGCTGTCTGTCGCCAATTAATCTGCCATCTCCATCTGCAGTAAGACGATCAGTCTCTGCCCGTCTGTGAAGAGATGCAGCCCATTAAAAGTCTCCCGGCAGGTAAAACTCAGAGCCTGGGTGAGCCGCCCCCAGGATTTTATGAAGTTGATAGATCAGCTGATGGCAATGTTGCTGGTCGTGTTTGAAATCAGAATGGGGCATCTCTCCCTCACCCAGTGATGGAAGCTATTTAACAGCCAGCTCTTTAGCACCCATTCCCTTCTTAAGGAGTGAGATGAAAATCTTGCTTAAATGCCCAGATATTTGTTTTTAAAAATGAACCTCCTGGTGTGTGTATTTAAAAATCAGGGAGAAATTCCATAAAGGGAGAATCACATCCAAAATATAATGTGGGGTTTTGCAAGGCTTAACGGCGATCAACTAGCATCAAGAGGCTGCATTGCTTTTCAGGGAGCAAGCCTTTATCATGACTGAAGGGGAAAGCATGTGTCCTTGCGTAAGCTCTAAGACACTGTATAGGGACGCCAGGCTCCTCTGGGGACTCACAAGCCGGTTACAGTCTTTCAAAGTTGGCCATTTTGAATTTCAAAAATGTGAGTGTCCAAAGTTGAGAGAGAAAAAATGTCATCCCTTTGCCCTGCTCCTCCCGCTCTCTTCTCCAACGACTCCAGCCAAGTCATTCTGGTGGCAGATACTTCAATGCTCATGTCGGGCAGTGACTGTGGAGTCAGAGGCCATGTCTACACTCCAAAGTTACGTCAACTGAAGTCGATGTAATTAAACTGCTGTTGCGTGACCACACAACACTCCTTCTGTCGGTGGAGCGTGTCCACAGTAGGTGCTCTTGCATTGACAGAGAGAGCAGTGTCCCATGGGTAGCTATCTCACTGTGCAACTCACCACCATCTGCCGCTGGGAGTTCTGGGAAGGGATCACAGTGCCTAATGGGGCGGGCTCACCATCCCGTGATGCAGTTTTCTGCGTCCCATCATTCTATGGGCTTCTGACTACCTTTCGTATTGCTTTTCAACAGCTCCTGTAAACTGTGTGCCTGCCGTCTCTGCCTGGAAGCACGGATCCTGCACTGCTCTCCAGTCTTGTGATGAGTGTTATGAACACAACATGACTGATCCTACAGTATTTCATGAGCTGCAAATCTGATGATGACACCGTGGTGTCTGCCCTGCTGTGCACCATGAAAAGGAACAATTCCAGACTGCTGTTGGCATTCATGGAGCAGCCACACAGGGTGGACCATCATTACTGGGCTCAGGAAACAAGCACTGAGTGGTGGGATCACATTGTGATGCAGGTAAGGGATGATGAGCAGTGACTGCAGAACTTTCAGATGCGCAAAGCCACCTTCCTGGAACTGTGTGCAGAGCTTGCCCCCCTCTTCTGGCGCAGGGACACCAAATTGAGAGCTGCCTTCCCAGTGGAGAAGCGAGTGGCGATCGCTGTGTGGAAGCTGGCAACTCCAGACTGCTACAGATCAATCGCAAATCAGTCTGGAGGTGGGAAGTCCACCGTGGGGGTTGCAGTCATGTAAGTGTGCAGCGCCATTAATCACCTCCTGCTACGGAGGACGGTGACTCTGGACAATGTGCAGGAAATAATGGGTGGCTTTGTGGCAATGGAATTTCCTAACTGCAGTGGGGTGATAGGTGGAATGCATATCCCCATTTTGGCCCTAGATCACCTTGTGATGGAGTACAGTAACTCCTCATTTAAAAGTCTTCTTGGTTAATGTTGTTTTGTTGTTACGTTGCTGATCAATTAGGGAACATGCTCGTTTAAAGTTGTGCAATGCTCCCTTCTAACATTGTTTGGCAGCCGCCTGCTTTGTCCACTGCTTGCAGGAAGAGCAGTCCGGTGGAGCGAGCTTGTGGGGGCTCGGAACCAGGGTGGGCCGGCAGCCCCCCATCAGCTCCCTGCTCCCCTAAGTTCCCTGTGCAGCAGCTGCCCAGCAGGCTATCAATTGCCGGCAGTTCAGCTGTCCCTCCCCCCACTGCCATGTGCTGCTCCTGCCCTCTGCCTTGGAGCTGCTCCCAGGTGTCTCCTGCTTGCTGTGCAAGTCGGGGTAAGAGGGATGGTAATGTGAGGGTGTTCCCCTAGCCCCCGCTCCTGCCCCCCGTTCCTTTACCCCATCTCCACAGAGCGGAGGGGACGGGACAGAGCTCAGGACCGAGCTGGCAGCAGCTGCTGTCTCAACTTGCTGATCTACTTAAGAAAGCAGTGTATTTAGAGTGGGGTCAGAGTACTTAAAGGGGCAATGCACGTCTCTCTCTCACACACACAGGGTGTGTGTGTCTCTGTCTCTCTCTGCCATGCTTTCTCCCCTCCCTCCATTCATGCTGCCTTGTAGAGTGTGAGGCTACATTAATAACAACGTGTTAACCCTTGGGGGCTCAACCGAGTGCTAATTCATCATTTAGCAGTAAGGCATTCCCTGGGAAGTGTCCCACCCTCTTCCACCCTCTGACTTCACCACCTCAATCAAGCTTCACAATCATCATTGCTGTGTAAAATATTAAATTGTTTGTTTAAAACTTATACCGTGTGTGTATACATATAGTCTTTTGTCTGGCAAAAAGAATTTCCCTAACCCCCTGCCATTTACATTGATTCTTATGGGGAAATTGGATTCACTTATCCCCATGGTCAGAGCAGCCTGCTGTGCTCTACATAACATTTGTGAAGCTAAAGGGGAAAAGTTTCCGCAGGGATGCAGCATTGAGGTGGATTGGCTGGTGGCTGCTTTTGAGCAGCCACATACCAGCGCTGTTCAATGGGCTCAAAAGGGTGCTGTTCGAATTAGGGGACTGCGGCTGATAATGAGCCCCAGTAATGTGCCTTTCTATAATACTGTGAGCCAGGCATTGCTTCCTTGTACTGTAGTCTGACCCTTGTAATGATTGCTGTGTGTTCATTCACTGTTTCTGCAAATCCACTGATTGGCACTGTGTATAAATTTCAGCAGCAACCACTGTGATTTGTAGACAAATAAAAATTCATTTTCTTTCTATAAGTACATTTTTAATCATCAGCAATACAAAAAATTTCTATTTTCTAAAAGGGACATGACACTTGAGCACTTTTTGAAGTGAGGCTCTCACAGCTGGGTGTATGTCCACCTGTCATTGTGAAACGTGTTCCTAGGGGTGGAGTGCTTGGGGTACTGGGACAGCCTGGGAAGATGAGAGGAATGTGTGTGGGGAGTTTGGGGAAGGAATGGAAGGCAGTTCTGTATGAGCTGCAGAGGGAGGTAAGCATGCATGTGTTCCACCTGCAGCACAATCAGGGAGCTCAGCATGTCTGTTTGGTCCTCCAGAAGCTGTATCATCTGCTCCTGCCCCTGTTTCCTCTCCTGGCTATCCATGCTCAGTCTTTCATTTATAGTCTCTCTCCCTGCTCTCTGCTCGCGAACAGCTGCATCAGACAAACGTAACACCTCCCTGAACATGTCTTCCTTACTTTTCCTGGTTTGTCTCCTTATCACTCGGAGCCACTCAGCGGGTGTTCAGGAGGAAACCCTCAAGGGCACATCTGGAGAAGCTAAAGAAACAATAGACAGAGGCACTATTATGAGTGCACTCATAGCCTTGATTCAGAAAAGTTAGAGAGATCACTTTCTCGCTCTCCCTTGGCAGACACACAGTGCAGCGAGAGCCCTAACCATGGTGAGTTTGGCCTAGGGGGGAAGGGCAAGATAAGAACATAAGAACGGTAATACTGGGTCAGACCAATGGTCCATCTAGCCCAGTATCCTGCTTCCTACAATGGCCCAGGGTGCTTCAGAGGGAATGAACAGAACAGCCAATCATCAAGTGATCCATCCCCTGTTGCCCATTCTTGGCTTCTGGCAAACAGAAGCTAGGGACACTTCAGAGCATGGCTTTGCATGAGAGATGAGAGAAAGGGTGGTGGTGGTGAGTTTCACAGGGATATCAATAGAAGTGCTCAGGGTCACTATTGTGAATACTGACACTGTTTTCCACAGGCGGGGGAGGGGTGTAATAGTAGCTGATATCATGCTCCTTAGGGTAACCAAGGATGCAAGGGTGTAACTCCTGCATGTGTGTGGCTACAGATTGGGTCCATATGCCGCTTGCCTGTGTGCCACTATGATGTTTGCAGAGGTGATTGCTGATTGGCCTGGGGGAAGAAACAAGAAGGAGCCTTCAGCAGAGAATTGCAGAGTACCTACAGGAAAGTTTCCTAGAGATCTCTATCAAAGCACAATGAGTACTTACTGTGGTCAAGCGTGCCAGAGCTGGAGTGTTGGGACTGGCTAGAGCCCTCTGGACTTAAAAAAAAGGCCCTGGCTCGCCATACCGTAGGCGTTGACTCCGTTGGTGCTCCGGGGTTGGAGCACCCACTGGAAAAAATTAGTGGGTGCTCTGCACCCACTGGCAGCCAAGCTCCTCCCGCCCCTGAGCATGCCCCGTCCCCGCTCCTCCCCCTCCCTCCCTCCCTCCCAGCACTTCCTGCCTGGCTGCCACCAAACAGCTGTTTGATGGTGTGTTGGGAGGGAGGGAGAGGAGCGGAAACATGGCACGCTCAGGGAAGGAGGCTGGGAAGAGGTGGGGCTGAGGCAGGAATTTAGGGAAGGAGTTGGAATAGGGGCAGGGAGGGGTGGAGTTGGGGGGGGCAGGGCTTCATGGAAGGGGTAGAGTGGCGGCAGGGCTGGGGACAGAGGGGGGTCGAGCACCCACTGGTGGAAGCAGAAGTCGGCGCCTATGCACCATGTTACTGGATGTCCCTGCCTCCTGTCCCCCATCCTTCTCCAGCTCCACTTCCGCATCCACCACTTTGTCTGTGTGGTTCACCCCACTGGCTGCTGCCTCCAGTCCCCCCTTAGTATCCACGGGGCTCTTGGCGGTGGAGGTGGGGTCACCACTGAGGATGGCATGCAGCCTCTTGTAGAAGCGGCATGTCTGTGGCAACACACCAGACCGACAATTGGCCTCCATTACCTTCTGGTACGTCTGCCTCAGCTCCTTGATCTTAGCACGGCACTGCTGTGTGTCCCTTTTGTGCCCCTTCTCCTGCATGACACGAGCAATCTGCTCACAAGGTATCAAAGTTCCTACAGCTGGAGCAGAGCTGTGACTGATCCGCCTCTTCTCCCCACCGACCCGGCAGATCCAACAACTTCGTTGTACTCCAGGCAGGAGCGTGTTTGCTGCGGGGAGCCACCGTGGTCAGCTGGGAAGATGCTAGGTGAGCTCTCCACACCAAGCAAACAGGAAGAGCAATTTTAAAAATGGCAGATGATACAAAACGACTCAAGGTAAGTCCCAGGCAGACTGTGAAGAGCTACAAAAGGATCTCTCAAAACTGGGTGACTGGGCAACAAAATGGCAGATGAAATTCAATGTTGAAAAATGCAAAGTGATGCACATTGGAAAACATAATCCCAACTATACATATAAAATGATGGGTCTAAATTAGCTGTTACCACTGAAGAAAGAGACCTTGGGGTCACTGTGGATACTTCTCTGAACACATCCACTCAATGTGCAGCAGCCATCAAAAAAGTGAACAGAATGTTGGGAATCATTAAGAAAGGGATAGATAATAGGACAGAAAACATCATCTTGCCTCTCTATAAATCCATGGTACACCCACATCTTGAATACTGAGTGCAGATGTGTCACCACATCTCGAAAAATATATATTGGAATTGGAAAAGGTTTAGAAAAGGGCAACAAAAATGATTAGGGGTATGGAACGGCTGCCATATGAGGAGAGATTGATAAGACTGGGACTTTTCAGCTTGGAAGAGATGACTAAGGGGGGATATGATAGAGGTCTATAAAGTCATGACTGGTGCGGAGAAAGTAAATAAGGAAGTGTTATTTACTCTCTCATAATACAAGAACCAGGGGTCACCCAATGAAATTACAGGTTTAAAACAAACAAAAGGAAGTATTTCTTCACACAACGCACAGACAACCTGTGGAACTCTTTGCCAGAGGATGTTGTGAAGGCCAAGACTATAACAGGGTTAAAAAAAGAACTAGATAAATTCATGGCTGTTAGGTCCCTCAATGGCTATTAGCCAGGATGGACAGGGATGGTGTCCCTAGCCTCTGTTTGCCAGAAACCAGGAATGAGCTACAGGGGATGGATCACTGGATCTGTTCTGTTTATTGTCTCTGGGGCACCTGGCATTGGTCACTGTTAGAAAACAGGATACTCTGGGCTAGATGGACCTTTGGTGACCGGGGATGGCCGTTCTTATGTTTAAAGGAGGAGGGGCGCATGCTTGTGTACCTGGCTGCAGGGCAGCGGATTTTAAACTGGTAACCAGAGCGGTCACGATGGGTGTTTTGAGACACCTCCTAGAGGCCTCTTAGGGCAACATAAGCAACATGGTGTCTACACTGACGTTACGTCGCTCTAACTTCATCGCAAAAAGTTCTCTGCCTCTCATCCAGGTCGTTTCAATATGTCGGCATAGCAGAAGCATTAAATCGGCAGAAGGAGCATCGCAGTATGTCACCTCCACTGTTTTGTCGACGAAAGCTGACTTTTGCTGACAAAACTGTGTACGGTGGACGTGGCCAGAGTGGCAGGCACACCTTGCTAACTCCAGCCAGGCTAAAAGGGCCCACAGTGGCTCTCTCTTGCACACTTTCATTTGCGGGCGGAGGAACAAGGCAAAGCGGTCTTTCAGGGAAATGCAAGGAACAGTAAAGTTTGGAGAGGAAGCATAGGCTGAGGTGTGTCTTCTGTTCTTATTTGAGATACCCGTTTGTGGGTACGTTTGGATTTTTGAATGGGCCTGTTTCTCTTCTCACGTATGCTGGGATTTATACGGATTTAATGCCAGTGACTTCACTGGAGTTACTCCTAGATGTGAGGGCTAGCTGGACCCATTGCAGTGTGTGCATATTCTATTGAGTGAGGGGGGAAAAGGGACAATCTTGCCTGCTTTACACCACATTATGACAGTTAAGACTTCATAATTCCATACCCCAGCGTTGGGCACCAACGTCAGTATCTCTGCCTTGCTATTCAGTTACATTCCTACTACAGGTTTCAGAGTAGCAGCCGTGTCAGTCTGTATGCGCAAAAAGAAAAGCCATAAGTACTCCTTTTCTTTATTCCTACTACAGCTCTTCAAAATCTTTCATGTCCCAACATTCCTTGTCAATTTTGGTCTTCATCTCTCTGTGCTTGAGGAGCCTGGTCTGTGAGGGCCGGATAACCCCACCTGCCTCTCAGGGAGTGGGGAGGCTCATTGTGAGTCACGGAGCTTACGACATTACGACAGCTTCGAAAATGCAATTAGACATTCCCTCGCCTTGCGCAAAAGCTGATTAAAGGTGGTGGGAGATATAACACGGGCGGTGGTGTGGGATGTACAGCTGGGCAGATTGAATTAAACACTCCTGTTCTAGTATTAAGGATTATCTAGAAAGAGATTTCCATTAGCAGGGTCACAGATTCAATGATCACAGATTCAACTGAGCCTTGCTTCAAGCAATGCTAGACCCAGCACGTAGGTGACCCAGACCTCTGGCTCGGTATCAAGACACTGAATACAGAACAGGAGACACCTCTGGGTGTTACGTTTCAGGCCGCAGCGACTCCAGGAGATGGTGTCCGCAATTAGGACTTGCAGCTGCCCCGCCCAATCTCCAGGCAGCCTGTGGGCACAGCTGAGCCCCAGCCTGGCTCCTGATTGGCCAGCCGGATGGGCCAAGGCACTCAGCAAGCCTGCTCTCAAGCCCAACAGCAATAACTGATCTCTGGCTTCTCTGCTGTTGCTGTCGGTCCTGGGCCTGCCTTGTCCCCAACCCTGCCCCTTCTCCAGCCCTACCGGCTGTGGTGCCAGACCCTTGGCTTCCTGGTCCCCGTTCATGACAGGTGGTGTACCTACGGCTGTAGAGCCATATGAGAGGACCGGCAGAGGTGTCATTTAGCTCGTACCCTTTTAAGTAGATGATAAGATTTGCAAATGTGAAAGGTGAAAACAGGGGCCTGCTCCGAAGCCCACCCAAGTTAGGAGGCATCTCGCCGCGGACCTCAGTGGGCTTTGGATCAGGCCCTACTTGAATTCTGAAATAAATAGGTGCCAAGATGTTCCCTCTTCCTTCTCAGCCTCAGTCCCAGCGATGAGCCTCGTGGCTTTCCGACTGACTGGCAATCTTGCTATATTTATGCATTTAATATACAGGGAGCGCGGCTGGCTGGCTCACACAGCGTTTGTCCAGCACCACTGCACTGAGATTGTCAGTGGAGACTTCGAGGGTTCTGGTTCCCAACTAGGAACCGCACCCGCGCAATCCACAAAGCAAGCAGAGGAAGAATGTCGGCTAAGGTGTGCGACAGCAGTACGAGAGGGGGTGCTCAGCAACAGCTGCAGCTGACGGGCAGCAAGTCCTCTGGCAAACAGCCTCAGGGTGCTCTCAGCATGAGGCGTCACTTATGCGGGGGCTGGAGGTGGTGCATTTTGGGGCACTGTGTGTCAGGCAGGCACGATATGCTACACCTGCCCTGTGCACTTGCAGGAATAACCTCAAGGCAAAGGACTCCCCTGCTTTGCATCCCAGAGCTCCCAGTGCAGGGGGGATTCAGGGACACAGTGGGGCAAGCAGGGAGCATTTGGGGTCAGGAGAGGAGAGGAGTTGGTTCTTCTCCCAGGCATGAAGGGGTGTAGCTAAGCTGGTCTGCTTCGTTACCAAGGCTACTTCTCAGCAGGGACCTTTGGCTTGATTTCTGCAAATTCTATTCCGGGCTCTGCCCTTGGCCAGCTGGGTAACCTAGGGCAAGGTACAGGCCTACTCCCTGCCTCAGTTTCCCCACCTGTAAACCGGACATGATGATGGTCAAAGTGCTTTGAGATTTGCTGATGAACAGTGCTTTATAAGAGCTTGGGATTACTATTCATTTTACAGAGACGTAGTCTTTATGCCTGGAGTGTACCACTGACAATTCTCACACATGAAGTGACCCATGTATGAATTTTGGCAGGCCCGGTGCCTGAGACTGTAAACTCTGGGGCGGTAGCTTTTGGGCCAGATTTTTAAAGGTACTTAGGTGCCTAAAGATGCAAGTAGATGCCTGGTAGGATTTTCCAGAACCCTACATGCCTAGCTCCAATCACTTTCAGTAGGAGTTAGGTCCTAGGTGCCGGTCTCCATTTGTAGGTGCCTAAAACCCTTAAAAAATTTGGCCCGACGTCTCTTTCCATCTATGAAGCATGTACAGGAGCACAGTTTGGGTGCCACATCCATACAATAAAATAATAATTATTAATAATCATCAACGTCCATGCGATCACACCAACGGAAATGGACAGGGGCCCAGGAGTGCAAGTGCGGTCAGTCTTTGCCCTTTTGTGCTATTCGGTGGAGACGACTCTTTTCTTTCTTAGGAGTCTGGTTCCTTAGCAGAAGGAAACCACCCCTGCCGTCCAAATCCCAATGAACAGATTATTACTAGAAGGATTTGAAATATTTAGTGATTTTTTAACAGTCTGTAATTAAAAACACAACACACACATGCTTTCTGTATTCAAATCATCAGTTGTGCGCCTGTAGTGAAATATAATGGTTAAAAAAAGCAAACACTTAATAACTATAATGCTGCCTTAGGAGGCAGCATGCTCTTGTTAAAAACTCACCGCTCCGTTGTCATGAAGCATTTGTTATAGTATTAAATAATCTCCATTTCTTGCTGTTGGAAGCGGAAGAAAACACTGGAATATTAACAGGGAGAATTTTCGCCTATAGGATTTAATCGAGCGGCAGCCTGCTGTGTATTAAAACCCTGGAGAAGAAGTCTACTACTGCCCGCTCTGTCTGAAGCCATTCAAGCCCCTGAGTATGGTCCCCGGAAGGGTGTGTAATTTGCTGAGTGAGGACGGAGGAATAATGTGTATGTGTTTGCTGGGGCGGGGGAGCGGAATTGTGGGTAATCTCTTTGAAATGCCTTTGAAAATATGTGCCATTTAGTGCACTCTAAAAGTAGACAGCAAACTTGCTCTTCAGGAGATTGCCAGGAGCTGGGACTGGACGACGGGGGGATGGATCTCTTGATAATTGCCCTGTTTTCTTCATTCCCTCTGAAGCACCTGGCTTCTACCTGAAGTCAGGGTACTGGCCTAGATGGACCATTGGTCTGACCCAGTATGGCCCTTCCTATGAGACTCTTGTGAGACTCATAAGTTGGCCTGGCTAGTATAACAGTACCCAGGGAAGTCCTTCCCTCCAGGCTGAATGCTGGTCGCAGGCATCCCACAGAAAATCCAGACACTTACATTATGCTTCCGAGCTAGGATTACTCAACAGTCAACAACTCTGTTAACTAGAAATTAACAAGAAATTGATGGTGCTTGTGAAATTATTTTCTTACTCTCAAGTGGTTTTGAATGACTCCTACTTTTAATCAAGAGAGAATTAAATCTGACCCCCAGTTTGCTACTGAAACTGAGGAGTTAAACTAAGAGTTTCATGCTCCTTTGGCTGTTTCACCTGTACTCTGCCCACTTTGTCTCAAAGATTCCAAGGCCAGAAGGGACCACTGTGATCATCTAACCTGACCTCTTGTATAACACAGGCCACAGGCTGTCCCAGAATAAATGATTTTTTTTTTAATTCGGTTATATCTTTTACAAAAACATCCAGTCCTGATTTAAACCTTGCTAGTGGTGGAGAACCTACCACAACCCTTGATAGGCTGTTCCAGTTGTGATCTCCGCTGAGATCCACTGTGATCTCCACTTCAAACAGCCCCCATTTTTAAGTGATCGCGTGATCATGATCTAAATTGATTTGTGATGTGCAAAAAGGATATAGTCAGACCAGTAATATTTATATGCTTGAGGCTTTAAGCAAGCCAGTTTCTCAAAGGTGAAAACAAACAAAACAAACAAACCCCTCCTGGTTCAGGAAGGAGGTGAAAGTGTGACAGAGTGTACGAGGCTCAGAGGCCCCTTGCTGGAGGCCTCAGGGTTCTGCCATACCCATCCCAGCAGTAGAGGAGTCCTCCAAACAGGGGACTGCAGGGAAGCAGCCAATCAGAGAGGCTGGAGGGAACAGCCAATCAGGGCCCAGGAGGGCCATATAAAAGGAGCTGCAGAACCAGAGACACTCAGTTCTTTGCTGGAATTAGAGTAGGGTAGGTAATGCTCCTGGCTGGCCCAAGGGAACTGCAGCACCATGGACAGCTCGGTGCTGACAGGAACCTGGGCAGCAAGGAAGAGCCCCTGGCTGAATGCGGGGCCTGAACTTAGGTGAGCCCTGAGGTAAGGGTGAAGCTTTGATCAGGGCTGGGGCCATGGGGATGTGGCCCAGGAAACTGAAAGCAGTGTAGTTAAAGGGCCATGGTGGCTGCTATTCTTAGGATCCCTGGGCTGGGACTCCCCCTACAGGCCACTGGGGAACTGGCCTACAGTCAGACAGTGATAAACCCCTAGAAGAGGGACTAAACTGCTAAGAGGTCCAGCTGGAACAGACCAAGAAGGCAAAACTACTGCCTCCAGGGTGGAAGATCTGGGGGTATGGCCCAATAGCAGAGCTGGGACTGTCTAAAGAATGCAGACACCTGAACAGAAGAGAGGTGTGCTTGTGAGAGGTTGGTGTGACACTGTTACAGAAAGCTCAGTTAAAATAACAGCAAATGAGGAAGCTGATAGTGATGAGTACAAATCTGCAGCTAGGAAATGCGGGCAATTGACAATGGAAGCTAAAGGTATCAGTGTAAAATCTATGGCCAGCAGATTTAAAGACAACAAGAAAGAAGTCTTTAATTATATCAGAAGCAAACAAAATCCTAGCAATGATATAGGCCTGACACTAGACAATGATGGCAAAATTGTCAATCATGATGTAGAAAGGGCAGAAGTATTCAACAAATAATTCTGTTCTGTATTTGAAAAGAAATTAGATTATGTATTCATTAATGATAATACTTTCTATTCCATCTGTAACTAGGGAGGATGTTAAACAGCAACTATTAAATATTTTAAAGTCTGCAGTATTGGATAACTTGCACCAAAGAGTATTAAGAGAATTGGCTGAGAGCTCTCTGAACCACGAGAGCCCAACACTATTCAATATCTTTATCAATGACCGGGAAGAAAAATATAAAAGCATTGCTTGTAAAACTTGCAGATGATCCACAAACTAGTGGATTGATGAATAATGGTGGGACAGGTGAGGAATCGAGGCTGACCAGGATCACTTGGTTAAGCAGGGGAAGGGGTGCTCGTTTGAACAAAGTCATGCATCTAGGAACAGAACATAGGTGCTGGAGCTGATGGGGAATCCTGGAATGCAGTGACCCTGAAAAGGACTGGGGGGGGGGGGAGGGGAGTGTGGTAATGGTGGATAACCAAGTGAACACTATCTCCCAGTGCTGTAACTAAGAGGGTAAACCCAATCCTCAGATGTACAAGCAGGGGAATAGCTAGTAACAAGAGAAGGTGGTGTTACCTCTGAATCCAGCATTAATGAAACCATTACTGGAATACTGTGTCCAGTTCTGGTGACAGCACTTCAAAAAGGGTGTTGGAAAAGGCTGAGAAAAGATCTACAAGAATGATTCAAGATTACATGCTCTGACAGGTTGGTCACAGAGACCCCTTGGGACTGCCACCTGATGTGCTGAGACTACCTCTGAGCCCGTTTTCCCTGCCAGCCTGGGACTTCAGTGCCCTGCCTTGTTGTGCCAGACAAGCTAGCCTGCTACAAACACAGACCAGGTCTGAACCATGTTCCCCAAAAGCCGCAGACTTAACTGAAAATGGCTTGGAAAGTGTTCCTGTCTCTAGCACCCAGCTCCCAAGGGGATTCAAACCCCAAATAAATCTGTTTTACTCTGTATAAAGCTTTTACAGGGTAAACTCATAAATTGTTCGCCCTCTATAATACTGATAGAGAGAGATGCACAGCTATTTGCTCCCCCAGGTATTAACTACGTGCTCTGGGTTAATAAGCAAAAAGTGATTTTATTAAATATAAAAAGTAGGATTTAAGTGGTTCCAAGTAATAAGAGACAGAACGAAGTAAGTTACCAAGGAAAATAAAATAAAACACTCAAGTCTAAGCCTAATACGGTATGAAACTAAATGCAGGCAAACCTCACCCTCAGATGTTCCAATAAGCTTCCTTGAGAGACCAGACTTCCTCATAATCTAGGTCTCACACCCCAGTAGTTACTGTCCTTTCTTTCAGGCATCCCTCTGAGGGGGAGAGGCTATCTTTTGAGCCAGCTGAAGACAAAATGGATGGGCTTCCAGGGCCTCTCTTGTGGATGGAAACCCCTTTGTTCTCCTGTGTAAAATCCCCTCAACAAGATGGAGTTTGCAGTCACCTGGGCAAGTCACATGTCTATGAATGATTCAGCTTTTTGCAAGCTGATG
Source organism: Lepidochelys kempii (assembly GCF_965140285.1). Lineage (NCBI taxonomy): Eukaryota > Metazoa > Chordata > Testudines > Cheloniidae > Lepidochelys > Lepidochelys kempii. The sequence continues at coordinate 127,611,647 of NC_136385.1, read as the reverse complement.
CCATTGTTTACATGTTAGTTTGAACATTCCCAGGAGAGCTCAGATGTGGACTGACGTGTCCCAAAGTCCATTGTCAGTTAAGTGTTTCTTCATACGACTATTCTCAGTAAGTGCCCATTCTCAAGAAGCTGACCAAATGCTTCGCTGAGGCTACTTAGAATCAAACAAATACATAGCCAATATTCATAACTTCAAATATAAAGATGATACACACACACAAACAGCATAATCATAGAATATCAGGGTTGGAAGGGACCTCAGGAGGTCATCTAGTCCAACCCCCTGCTCAAAGCAGGATCAATCCCCAATTTTTGCCCCAGATCCCTAAATGGCCCCCTCAAGGATTGAACTCACAACCCTGGGTTTAGCAGGCCAATGCTCAAACCACTGAGCTATCCCTCCCCCCAAATTAAAAAATCATAACCAGCAAACTACAACCTTCCCATAGACACCCCACTTGGCCTCCTCTGTATAAGAACTGGTGCAACCATAGGACCCTGGTTGCAACAATGATCTATACTGTCACGGTTTATGTCAATAACATCACTCATGCCTTATAATGAGATTTAAGGAACTCAATCTATTTAGTTTTATTAGAGAAAGTTAACAGGTGACTTAGTCACAATCTGACAGGTACCTTCATGGGAAAGACTTCTGGCCATAGATGGCTCTTCCATCTAGCAGAACAAGGCATCACATGAGCCAAGGCATGGAAGAGAATACAAAGGTGTTTGAGGGAGAATAAGACTGATGATTAATAAAGGCTGGCATTGCTAGGTAGCCATCCATGGCCTGTTACCCAATACGTCATGATAGGTATGGGCCTTAAAAGTGAAGACAAGGAGCCAATGAAGGGATGCAAAAATGGGGGTGACGTGGTTGGAGCAATGAGGCAGGAAGAGTTTTGCAGCAGCGTTTTGAATGGATGTAAGAGGGATGCGATGGGATTCTCAAGGCGAGAGAGGAGGAAATGAGAAGTTGAGGGCTTGGATGTGCTGCCAGGAGGAAAAGCCAGCCTACCTTGGAGATGTTATACAGGAAGAAGTAGCGAGATTTGGACATTGCCTGTTGACTAGGGCAGAGTCCAAGGGAAGGTTACAGGCCTGAGTGACCGGGAGAGCAGTGTTGTCCAGAGTGATGAGGAAAGGAGGGCAGACGGGCAAGGCATGGGAGGAAACATGAAGAGATCTGTTTTGGCCTTGCTAGGCTTAGGTTGGTGGCTTGACACGGGATGAGGAGATGTTAGAAAACTTAGCTGGGATGGAAGGAGACAGACTACAGCATTCTCCTTCACATAGCCTAAAGCTGCTACGTAGTATTGCTGGCCACATTCTATTGGTTGCCGCATCCTACCCCAGAGATGGCTGCATTGCAGCTATGGGTGAACTTTGTTCTAAATAGTTTGTCATCCTGTGAAACACCTAGAGGCTGGCAAAGCATACAGCATATGTGCCATGCAGCTGAGTGACAGTTGCTGTAGGAACCATGACTGAATTTTCAGATCAGAGAATTGCTAGAAACATTGTTGTGCGCTTTGAAGTCGAAACAAGACACCTGAACAAACGGAGTACATTTGTGGTACAGAGTCTAGCTCCAGATATGGCTCTAATGATTGGTTGAGCACGAGCCATGTAATTCTGAGGCAGTTTTGCAAATTCTTTCCCAAGCCAAAACCACGCATTACCAATATGCTGTTCTGATATGGAAGATTTCTGGAAATTAATGCATCCCTGCCTGGGCAGAGAGAAAGCAGCTGGAATCTGGGATTTAGGTGTAAGAATCTTCCCAGACAGTTACAGTCTGCCCATAATATTTACGACTTAAATAATGGGCTGGATCCTCAGCTGATGTACATTGGCTTGGCTTTACGGGAAATAATGGAATTATGGCCATTGCCACCTGATGAGAATCTGGCTCAGTGCCTGAGTTAGGGTCAGGCATGTGCTAAACCAGGCTGGACAGGTCATTCAGCAAAGACATACCTCTAATACAAAAGCCTTGTTCCCCTCTCTGATATCTTGCTGGCAATTCCAGTTTGTTTGATGCTGGAATGTCTTCAACCTCTCTATCTGTCCTAGGCATGTAGAAGGCACCTATGGTCTTGGGATTCAAGTGCCAAAGCATGATCAGTAATACAGCATTCTGTGACATCCCAGATAGCAGGAGTCTCTTAGCAACCCTTGATATCTTGTGATGTCAAAGCAGGATGAATTCTGGGATAATTTCAGTGTACCTGTGATGTGTCAGGGAAAATAACTTTGAATGCTCAAAAGGAGAAATATTTATTAAAGGTAAGGACAATGTATTTCTGTACTACAGTCCAGTAAATAGAGAAATTCAGCGCATAAATGGGCATAGGGCAATATTCATTTAATCTTTGCATTTCAACCCTAAATGCATCATTGTGAGAAGAACAAATATGATTCTTAACTCCTGGTTCTGTTCTCACCCAAGTCTGTGCTCACAGCTGCAGAAGATACCAGGATTTGTTTAGGTCATTTGGGTAGGGAAGTGAGTGTTTCTTTCATTCATTATTCTAGTAATGGGAGGGTAATTATCCATTCACCCTTTAAGAAGGGAAACAACCTATCTGTGGGAGTGGATGGGGCACTTCACTGATACAATCTCGGCATCTCTAAGCAAAACTGCAGCCAAATAATCCATGTCATTACCATACCCTCTGCCTACATGCCGCTGAGATGAACCGCGTGTCACGCCTTTGGCTGAAACCGTCTGTAGAAGAAAGGGCCGAAAGTGAATGAGAGGCCTCTAGAGATATTGCATTTCCTTGAGAATGGCTGGTGTGTCTGATAAAAGTTGGTCATTCTGAAGTCCAAGCATTTCTGACATAATGCACCTGCTGGCAAAGGCAAAATTAGAAGAGATCCTGCTTGAGGCAGCATCTAAGCCAATCCATTTCAACAAGAAACCACTGATCCTGGCTGCCACTCTCTCCCTTGGAAGAACCGGATCCAACTCCCACTAAAATCAATGGGGGTCTAATCAGACCCTTACTGAGTTGGCTGAGGATTCACTTTTTGCACAGGAACGCCTGGGTGGTGTAAAGGTGGTGTAGCTGACTCTGTACCGCCTCCCCCAGCGTAGGGAGCATATCAGAGGTGGACCACTGATGGTGCTGCAAACCTGGCCTTCTAGAACAGCTTGTTGGGGCTGCTCCAGCCAGTGCTAGTGGGAGCAGCTCTGATGTCACTTATTCCCACCCCACCAGATGCACTGAGCACAGCTCTGGATCTGGCTCAGGGACGTTACTGGCAAAGTATTTATCCATTCACGTATAGGTACTGCTCATTGCTAGCAAAACTTACATCATGCATTGCGATAGCATGGTTTTAGGAGTCTATCTGCGTGAACTGTGCAATGGAAGAGTTCTTGGTTTTTAAAAGGAGAATAACAGGTTTGTTTTCAGAAATGAATTAATAAAAGTGTATATGAAAATGAATGCCTACAGGTAACCTTCCATAACAAACAGCATTAGCTAGAGGTTTCAAGGGTAGATAATGAATAAAGAAAAATGGACCAACTAGTTTATTCTAAGGTGGAAATTATATAGAGCAGTTCATAGCTAAAGACTTCTTTTTGGAAATCTGTTTCAAAGCTTATGGATAAACTGAGTAAAAGGCAAAAATCCCCAAACCCACCACTTATCTGACTTCTTCTTCGAGTCTAGTGCAAATATTTGTTGCTACCATAGTAACCAAATTAGCTAAAAATAAAAAGCTTTCCCATACATGTCAAACCACAACCAGCTTTCGCTGCCATACAACATAACTGACCTAAAATCTATAATTATTGAACAATGTTCAGTGTCACAGTAATTGCTTGGGGAACATTGTCTCTAGGCTAGAGGTCCTGAACAACTTTAATAGTCAATCCACTTGCCTTTATTCTTTTGATATTAATGTCATTAACATGATAATTAGGTACTTAATGTGGCTGTTTAACATCTGCTTCAATGAGTTATGTTGTTGAATGCAGACTTTTTTTCCAGGAAATCTTATTTCCCATTATTTCAGAATAATACATTGCTAGTCCTAGACCCTGCCTGGTGAGTTATTTTAATGAAGTTTTGGCTGTGCCATGAACATCTCCCTCCTCCCCGCCCCCCAGATCTGGCAGTGTGCCTCAGTCTTGCTTTTGCACACTCAGTCTCACTTGAGCAGAAGCTGATAATCGTATCAGGTCACATATTGGCTGTGAGGTGATCAAAGGCTTAAATGCCGTTTCCTGATGTGAGAGGGTTGCTGGCCCCTTTAAGGGAAGTCCGGACCCAGGCTAGACAACCACAGTCCCTGAAGATAGGGCTGTGCAACCCGCAAGCCCAACGGAAGAGACTTTATTGCAAGTTTACTTGTATTTAATAATGTGGAACCCCAGCAGGGGAATTTTGTTTTAAACACTTTTGGACCGTGTGGAGTTTTTAAGGGGCCCTGAGAGAAGAGAAACTGAGGCAGGGAGTGCTTGCCTCATCACAGTAGGTCAGCGTGCAACATCCACTCAGTTGTAACAACATGTATCCATGCTGTGTGTGCACTGATGGAAACAACTGCATGTTACCAGTGTGAGGTTCTCCGTGTGCTTGACATGGAGTGTCTCCATTTAGGGTGAATGGCGGGGGCAGAGGTGTTCCCTAGTTGCGGGAAGTGAAATCCAAGTCTAGTACCAAACTTCCAGTGGCATCTTCACACATGCTGTCATTTGACACATTAGCTGGAGCGCTGAGTTACTGCCAGCTATCTTGGAGCATTTCCTAATGGTGCATGGGAACGTGGCAAAGTGACAGGTGGCCTATTCAGGGAGGCCCAATGTGCAATTCAGTGTTTTGCTGATGGAGATAGCAGGCTTGGTTGATTTAACAGTCCATAAGCATATGGGCTTGTTTATTGGGTCAACAGCTTCCTAACTGAAGAAACAGGAATGGTGGACCTGGTCCAGTAGTATTGAACAGGCCTTGATTTCTCTTGGCAGCTGTCTGTTTGAGGGAAAAGTGAAGAGTTCTGCGATAGGCCAGTACTGGGGCGGAATCAGTACTGTCGAGCACAGGGTCGAAGTCCCAGAATTGGAATCACTAGCTTCAATACTCAGCAAACCCCGATGCAAATAGTATATTTTGGAGCGTGAGGACGGGCAAGCCCATTGGTATGCAGTGACACCCGCAGGGGAATCAATGAGGCAGTGAAAGTGAGGAGACTATAGCTTACCTTTCTTGCACACATTTTTCCAGTGCTGACAGCCTGCTTCTAATTAAGGCTCTCCCCTTTGGCTGACAAAGCCCCATTTTTCATCCTGCTTGATAGAAGACCACTGCCAAATTGGAAAAGGGTGTTGAGAGGAACCAATCTCCTTTTCAGATTAATAGCTGGAAGATAGAATAGAAGAAGCCAGCCTGGACTTCTGGCTACGCAGTGTCGGTGGGAAGATGGGGCCCAAAGACAGGAGGTGACCTATGTTATCAACGTGAGTGGGTGGGAGCTGAGCAATTTGTATTTGAAACACTAGCTATTTCCTGGTATTTCAATAAAAGGCCTTTTCAAAGGAAGTGGGAAGAATTCTCTGGCATCGTCCCTTGCAGAGTGGAGTTAAAGACTGTAAACCTAGTGAGATGCCAGCCCAGCCTAGCCCTCGCAAGCCTGGTCAATTCAGACATTCGGATAGCAGGTGCTGAAGCAGACAAGCAGCCTGCACAGTGAGAGGCAGATAGCAAATGCCTTCAGGGAGTCCAGGTCTGACCATCTGAAGCATCTTCCTGGTGGTTCAAGAATGAATTAAGCTACCAGCGCCTGGGACATGTTCTCCCAGAAGGTTCACTTGGCCAGCCCTGAGACCAGCATAATCCATGCAGGAAGAGGAGGTGAAGGCCAGTGCCAGAGCAAAAAGAAGCAGGTTAAGGTCTACCATTAGTGCAGATGGCAATGGGTTTGTTACAAGTGATGCATTGAGCCTCTATTCTTTCTCCTCAGAGCAAGAAAAGCTGATTGCAGGGAGGACCTGTGTGGAAAAGTCACAGGTGGCTTATCTTCCCCCAGCAAGGAATAGGAAGTAGTGGAGTAGACTAGAAATCACCTTTGAATTATGCGAAATAGGGAAGTTTTACTACTGGCAGGGCCTAGTTCCATGGTCTCTACTGAGGCAAAACTCCTCTGGACACTGGAGGGTTACGGCCAGAGCTGTGCCAGAAAGGAGGAGGAGGAGTGCCTCCCTAGGTCTCTCAATACCCATGGAGTGCCCCATTGGCTTCAGTCCACCCATGTGCAGCTCACTATGGGATTGGGACTTAACCGTGAGAGCACATCTCTAATAGGAGATCACGCATGCGTATCCCCCCAGATTTTCCTGCTGCCGTTGGCTCTGGAAGCTATGGCAACGTTTCCTGATGACACTCAGGACACAGAGATCTGCATCAGAGGGTACCAATCCGGATGATCAGTCAGAGCACACCAAGAGGGAAGGGAACAAATATCAGAGCGATGATCCATCCAACGTGGGCTCAGATGCTATCGTTCGTACATTCTCAGAACTGTCCAGTGACTAATCGTGGCAGCCTCCAGCATGTCTGGCTTAGTAATAATATGGAGAGAAACCAAGTCTTGTCCATTAGGCAATTTGTGATTTATCCTTTAGCTTGACTTTGTGGCTTCTAAACAGGGAGACGCTTTCTCTTCTGCACCAGGACTAATGAAGTTCTTTGCTATACGTTACCCAAAATGCTAAGCGGAGGCACTTGCTGAAGCAGGGAGGACAGCACCTTTGGCTCCGTGTAGCTAGGTAAAAATCTTGACTCCTTTGCTTCGTCAAAGGAAATGTGACAGAAGGGGAGCAAGTGTCGCCTCGCTCTGGGCTGCTATTCGTCAGCATGGGTGCGGGTGTGGGCAGAGTACATTTTGTACAGAGGAAGCTGGAGCAAAATGCATGAATGATCAAGATACAGCAGCCAAAAGGAGACAAAATAATGGTGGGGCCTAATTTCCATAAAGCACAGGGCACATCCAAACTGTGGGCCTGTCAGAGGTGCTGAGTGTCCACCAGCTCCCACTGACTTTAGAGTTGAGGGTGTGGAGCACTTCTTAAAACTAGGCCTTCTCTAGCTTGAGTGTGGATCTATTATTTCTGCTACTGGTCTCTGAGCTCCAGCCTGCTGTTGCCTTGGAACCCCGGCTTGATCATCTGCTGCGAGGCTCACTTACATTCGGCACAATACGCCTGCTTTTGTGCCAGGGGACTGCTCATTGCCACGCCTCTGATGCCTTCGATTAGCCACAGTTAGGAGGCTGCCAGTGGCAGACGGCTGCCAGGAAATAGCTTGGACTCTCTAGGACTCGAGCTGGAGATGAAACGGCTGTTGTTCCTACCCACCTCCTCTCCCCCAGGAGAAGGTTACTTGAAAAAGGAGACTCAAACTTGCCTGCATGTCATGCCCTCTCAGTAGGAGCTTCTGCCACACAGCTCCATTCAGTGGCTGGGTAACACTCCATGTAGGAACGTAAAGAACTGGAGTGTCCCTTCCATGCTGGGGACATTGCAAAGATTTGGAGGAAAAGAGATGCTTACATCTCCTTCTCAGCATTGCTCGTATTCACTCACCACTAAAGGGCCTCCCATAACACTCCACTTCCCCTGCCTGCGTGCGCATCCACCAGATTCTGGTGAGGGGAAAGAATGCTACTTCTATTAGAGCTCAGGTCACAGCCATGGAAATGGCCCAACCTTGTGCTCTTTGCAATGAGAGTCCTGGAGGTTCCTTCTTTCCCAGATGAAAGAGGGACAAACAAAGCAAGGACCCTGATTCTCATCATCTGGCCCTAAAGGAAAACAAGGTTGGATAATGTCACTGACTTTATTCACATTGAGTGCTTGAGATGAATCAAAGAAACAGAAGACGGCATTACGATGAATGGAAAATGAGTGAACAGCAGATGAATCAGTCCTGTTGGCTGATTTCAGAAGAAGGTCTGATGAAGTTAGTGGAGATCATGTATGAATATGACCCAGAGTTGAATGTGGTCAAAACAAAAAAATATGGTGTGCAGTAAATCTGACAGCCATACACGAAGTGAAAAATTATTGCTACCTAGGAAGCCTGATGCCAGAAGATGGAAGATCAGATGCTGAAGTCGGCACCAGAGTGGCAAGAGCAATAAATGATCTGGAAAAAGGGGTAAACAGTGAGGTGGCAAAATGTGCAGATGAGAGTCTCAATTATCTTTAGTAATTTTGTATCTGTTCATAGGTATGAAAGTTCCTACAGCTGGAGCAGAGCTGTGACTGATCCGCCTCTTCTCCCCACCGACCCGGCAGATCCAACAACTTCGTTGTACTCCAGGCACGAGCGTGTTTGCTGCCGGGAGCTGCCGTGGTCAGCTGGGAAGATGCTAGGTGAGCTCTCCACACCAAGCAAACAGGAAGAGCAATTTTAAAAATGGCAGATGATACAAAACGACTCAAGGTAAGTCCCAGGCAGACTGCGAAGAGCTACAAAAGGATCTCTCAGAACTGGGTGACTGGGCAACAAAATGGCAGATGAAATTCAGTGTTGATAAATGCAAAGTGATGCACATTGGAAAACATAATCCCAACTATACATGTAAAATGATGGGGTCTAAATTAGCTGTTACGACCCAAGAAAGAGACCTTGGGGTCATTGTGGGTAGTTCTCTAAACACATCCACTCATTGTGCAGCGGCCTTCAAAAAAGTGAACAGAATGTTGGGAATCATTAAGAAAGGGATAGATAATAAGACAGAAAATGTCATCTTGCCTCTATATAAATCCATGGTACACCCACACCTTGAATACTGTGTGCAGATGTGGTCACCACATCTCAAAAAATATATATTGGAAAAGGTTCAGAAAAGGGCAACAAAAAGATAGCATATGATTGTACAAAATGGATGACCAGAGTTGCAAGCCTCTAGTCGTAGAGATGCCACATAAGAAAAAAGGGGAGCGGCTGGCAAGGCGGCAGGGATAAACTGGTCGAAGAAATGGATTGTGGGCCTGAGTCTGTTACACAAAGAACCTTTTTATGCCTGCCTGGCAATATAAAGGCGCTGTAAAAACTATCCCTGTCCATCTATCTATGGAACTGACATGGCTTCCATTACCATAGTATCTGAGCACCTCACAATCTTTGTATTTACTGTATTTACTTTGTATTTACCACCCCTGTGAGGTAGGGCAGGGTTATTTGCCCCATGTTACAGAGAGAACTGACTCAGAGTGAGTTGCCCAAGGTCACACTGGAAGTCTGTGGCAGATGAGGGGATTCAACTCAGCTCTCCAGCATCCCAGGCTTGGGCCCTAACCCCTGGGCCATCTTTCCTCCTTGCTATATTACAGGTCTGCTTGGCAGGAGCATCAACCTTCCCAACACTCCAGTGCTTAGGGTTCCTAAGCCCTTGCCAATGCATTTAATGTCCTAGAATGCCTTTATTTAACCCCCTCAGTGCCTTTTAATGCCCCCCAGTGATCCTGAAACATGTGCCAGCAAGCAGCTCATCAGCTGTGTTTGTAACTCCACTGTTTTACTATAGGTCATAGGCCCTGGCTTACCGTGGGCATCCACTGGGCTATTTTCAGGGACCATCCTAAGCCAGCAGATTTCCTGACAACCCCAGGAAGTGTATTAGAAAGAGCCTTTATAAGTGAGACATGAGCTAGCTGTGTGTCTCCTGTGAGGCCTCTGGCCAGTTCCCCGGGGAACGTCTGTCAGGCAGTGTTGCTGCTAGCTGCATGCTTAGCTTGCATTAATTAGTGAAGGAATGTTGTTAAGAGCACTGTTGAAGTGCGTTGCACAGGCTGAGCATCTCGCTGGGTTTGGGGGTGAGTTATGCTAGCTACATGGCAAAGGATAAAAGGAGTGTGCTAATGGAAATCTGACACATTTACGGCAGGGAGAAACCAGCCCTTTAAAATGTATTCGCCCCATGTTACAAAATCTGCATTTCAGCTGCCTTGCTAGACCCATTAGGTCAAGAGCACAGGTTAGTATCTGAGGTTGCAGCATTTTGGGTTTGGCTCAGAGTGAGCACAAATCCTCTAGCCCTAGTTTTAGCGGGTAATTTTTTTGTTTTGTTTTTTATGAGCCCTCAGGCCAGCCTGTTTTCACTCCTTCTCAATACATATCCGGCTGCTTTAGGCTGCATGGTTGTAGCCAGCAGGGCACCTCTTTCAAGAGCTACCACCAGAAGTACTGCCCGGAAGAAAATCGCCTCTCTTTGAGGTCCACCTTCTCTCTGACCGCAGAGAAGAAGCAAGTGCCTAAAATGCAATACGGTGACATTGACTGGGATTACCACATGGGCCGACAGCAAGTCTCAGAGCCTGTCTGTCCAGACTCAGGCTACGGTGCTAAAAACATCCAGGCTCTGAAACCTCGTTCAGGCTCAGACTGAAACCTATCCCCGCTCCCGGGTTTCAGAGCCCAAGCGGCTCCATGGCTATTCTTCAGCGCCATCGCGCAAGCCTGGCTTGTAGCCTAGTTTGCTTTTATGATATTTACTGCTTTGCATTATATTTTGCTTTGTATTATATTCAGCAGTAATGCAAGAAACCTACAGGCCTGTATCCAGGGCTGAAAGTGAGCCGGTCAGGGCCGTTACGGCGTACTGGTAAGAACCCGCACCGGCCCATACTCAGCCCACATTAAAGCGTTGCCGCGGCAATGTCCCTGCCCCTTTTGCCTCCCCTGTTGGCGGCCCTGCTGGTAGGATCCGTACCGGCAGGGCTGCCGGGGGCGGGGGGGGGGAAGGGGCAGCAACGGTAAAGCGCTGCCATGGCAAAGGACCCTGCAGCGCTTTAACGTTCCTGCCCCTTTTGTCCCCCCCCGGCCGCCGATGGGCGGGGGGGGGGGGTAAAGGGAGCAGCTGCCCTGGGGCCGGCAATTTAAAAGGGCCCAGGACTCCGGACGCAGCAGCGGCGTCCGGAGCCCCGAGCCCTTTAAATCAACACGGGAGCCCTGGGCGGCGTGGGCCAGCTGGACTGGAAGGGCTGGTTAGGGGATGCTGATCCCCCCCCATCCCTGCCCCTTCCACCCGAGGCCCCGCCCCTTCCACCCGAGGCCGGAGCCGCCCCGCCCCATAGTGGTAAGTGGCCTCAGTTACTTTCACCCCTGCCTGTATCTTGTAAGACATTAGCTTCAAGTTAGCATAAGGTTTAAGGCCTATGATCTTTGAACAGATAAACGGCCCAGTGGAAAAACCCCAAGTATTTGGGGAGCTGAAAATAGAGTTTGAGGGGAAGTTCTGACCACAGGTAAATAATTCAACCACAGAAGTGTCCCTGGCAGTGAACTAGCGTACATAACAGGTACATGAGCTACATTTAAGGCTAGCCTGCTTGCTTGCCTATATACATATCTTTTCTTATAAATTTCTTATTTTCTGAATAGGTTTAATTATATATTTTATTAGAAAAGGTTTATGTTAGGGTATATTTTGGCTGTAACACAAGGGACCTGCAGGCCACGTTCTGTACTGTGAGCTATGGGAAAGTTAGCATACATATGTCTGGGACCTTTCACCTAGAGCAGTGCTTCTCAAGCTGTCTGATGTGGGGGACAGACAGTTTTTTTTTCCAATGTGCGTGCAGACCCGCGGACCACCACTTTGAGTAGCACTGACCTAGATAAATGGAGCTAAAGCATACGGTCCATGTATGACAGCAACCTTTAACATAGAGGATGCGTTAAAGCAGGTTGGCATAAGGGCTTTCCTCAGTTAATACCCTTTTAAACTTAACAGGTACACCACAACTTAAAACTTGGAGAAAAATAACAAATGTAATATGTAACCACAAAAGGGCCAGGGTAATGAACTGACTTATATAATAAGTTAAAATCATTTATATTCTAACCCATAGAAAAAAGACACCCCAATATTAGTGAGGTGAGGAAATACAAATAAGAAGGAAAAAATCCCCTACTGAATATGCATCGAACATAACTGCGTCAGTGTAACACAGTATAAAAGTGGCATCCCAGCCTAGGGGCAGTGGAAAGAGAGATGTAGTCCTTCGGAGGTGCCAGAATGATGGCCACTAGTGATGATGGGGAAGGTGATGGTGATAAGAAAAATGATGGCTAATACTTCAGGTTGTTCTACAAGGAATGGTGTAAGTATATGGGTGTGTAAATGTACATTCTATAGTATCTCTATCTTACTAAGTTGGGGTGTTTGTAACTGTGCTAAATGTATTAATAAACTACATTTGTAAATATAAAAAAGTTCCTATAGTGTAAGTGATGCAGCTGTGCACACCAGGGCTCCCAATTATAGAATAATTTAAATAATACTGGACCTGATCTTGGGGCAAAATTTACCTGTCAACCCTCAAAGTGATTACTTAAGAATTCCCAATTATCAATATAATTAATACATAATCTAAAATCAGACTACAGGCTGTAGACCTGGGCTCTGAGACTCGCTTCCACGGGTCTCTTTTTGCTGTAGACAAACCCTGAATGCTTCGGCTAGTGCCTTAACCACTGACGTGAGACACTTCTGCAGCCTCACACTCCAGTCCTGTTTTTAGAATAAAATCGATGAATAGAAGGCCCGTAATACTTGAGCTGTTTTCCCATTGCTGGGAGAAGAACTATTCTTAGCCTTATCTTGAGGACAAACAGCTGATGAGCCATCCTGTGGCTCGAGCTCCTTGATTCTCTGCACAGCCCATGTTAGAGCACCCTTGGCACCATCAACCAGCTGGAGATAACTGGCATGCACCATGCTGTGCCCACTTCTCCTCCCCATCTCTGGTGCATGCTGTGTGCCAGGGGCTGTGGGGATGGGGGCATAGGAACCAGCTACCCCAGCCTGCTGGGGCAGTGGCTTGGAACAGAGTCTCTGCCCTGAGGGTGTCTATAGTGTAATCACCAGGCGTGAGTGCAGCTTGTGTAGACAGACCTGATCTAGCTCTAATTTCGCACGCACAGGTACTGGAGCAACGAAGCTGGGGCCTCATGCATTTCAGTGCGGGTTGCACAAGCCTGCCTAGAAACGTGGGTAATTACTCACAGGGCTGGCCTGTACAGAAGTGCAGGCTGCCGCAGTGTCCCTGCACTCGTACTGGAGCTAGCTAGATTACAGCTGCTTGAGCTGTGAGTGATTGCGATGTAGATGTGCCCTTAGACTCCCATTGAAAAGCGCACCACTCCTGTTCACTGAAGGCAGCAGTTCTGCAGTGCATAGATGTTACCATTGCTGGAAACCTACTGAACTACCAACATTGGGGCCAGACTGGGAAAAACAAATCCAGACCCCGGAATGTTCTGCGACGCGTGGGGAGGATGATTGGGTCAAGGCCCGGAATCTGCTTCTGCGGTTTAACTCCTAGTTTGGGATCTGACCTGAAGGGTCCCACTTTCTGCATCCAGTTTGGTTGTGGCCCAAGGTGGCAGAAACCTCTTGTAAGACCTCAGTGCTGTCTAATTCTTAACCAGAATCTAAATCCTAATTCTGGGTTAGCCTCAAGCCTGAACCCCAGACTGTAGCATAAATCCAAACACTGCTTCCCAGGCCCAGCCTACAGGGGAAAAACCAGTGACAGACACAGATGCTGCTGTCTCCCCTGAATCCTGTAACGTTTTAAAAGTCTGCTTTACCCGAGAAAATAATATACTTACAATTTGACTCCCTGCTTCACTCATCTGACACTTGTATAGAGGCTCCTTGTCTAAGACAATTAATTTGTAACTGGATTTGCCTATAAGTAGCACTTTGCAATAATGACAGGTTTCAGAGTAACAGCCGTGTTAGTCTGTATTCGCAAAAAGAAAAGGAGTACTTGTGGCACCTTAGAGACTAACCAATTTATTTGAGCATGAGCTTTCGTGAGCTACAGCTCACTGCATCGGATGCATACCGTGGAAACTGCAGAAGACATTATATACACAGAGAGACCATGAAACAATACCTCCTCCCACCCCACTGTCCTGCTGGTAATAGCTTATCTAAAGTGATCATCAAGTTGGGCCATTTCCAGCACAAATCCAGGTTTCTCCGGGGGGGTGAGAAAGCCTGGATTTGTGCTGGAAATGGCCCACCTTGATTACCATGCACATTGTAGGGAGAGTGGTCACTTTGGATGAGCTATTACCAGCAGGAGAGTGAGTTTGTGTGTGCGGTTTTTGGAGTGGGGTGAGGGGGTGAGAGAACCTGGATTTGTGCAGGAAATGGCCCAACTTGATGATCACTTTAGATAAGCTATTACCAGCAGGAGAGTGAGTTTGTGTGTGTATGGGGGTGGGGGGGTGAGAAAGCCTGGATTTGTGCTGGAAATGGCCCACCCTGATTATCATTGGTTCATATTCTCTGTGTATATATAAAGTCTGCTGCAGTTTCCACGATATGCATCTGATGAAGTGAGCTGTAGCTCACGAAAGCTTATGCTCTAATAAATTGGTTAGTCTTGAAAGTGCCACAAGTACTCCTTTTCTTATTGTGAAGAGAGTGATCACTTTGGATGGGCTATTACCAGCAGGAGAGTGAGTTGGGGGGGGGGGGGCGGAGGGTGAGAAAACCTGGATTTGTGCTGGAAATGGCCCAACTTGATGATCACTTTAGATAAGCTATTACCAGCAGGACAGTGGGGTGGGAGGAGGTATTGTTTCATGGTCTCTGTGTGTATATAATGTCTTCTGCAGTTTCCACAGTATGCATCTGATGAAGTGGGCTGTAGCTCACGAAAGCTCATGCTCAAATAAATTGGTTAGTCTCTAAGGTGCCACAAGTCCTCCTTTTCACTTTGCAATAAGTGGCAATTTATCACTAGTTCCTCTGTTTGCTGCACGAATGTTAACGAGGCGCTCTTTTGCTATTCCTGGGGGTGGGGGTGGGGTGTAATGATGCTGGTTTTGGTGGGACCCAACTGAGAGCGTCAATTCAGGACAAATTACTTCAAGCAGGGCAGTTACAGCCCCAGGCTGGGGTTTTTCCACCTCTAAGGCAAATCAAACCAGCCAGACAGAGAGGACTCTGGTTTTACCTCACTAGCTAACCACAAGTCACACAAGCAATTCCCTCAGACACTCCAGTTTCCCAGCATCACCACCAGTGCCACTCGCTATGGGGACAGATAGTTATGAAAACCAATACCCCAGTAAAAGATAAAAGGTTCTCTCGATTCCCAAAGGACCAAGCCCCAGATCCAGGTCAATATACAAATCAGATCTTACCCGCCATCAACGCTGTTGCCAATCCTTTAGAATCTAAAATCTAAAGGTTTATTCATGAAAGGAAAAAGATACAGATGAGAGCTAGAACTGGTTAAATGGAATCAGTTACATACAGTCATGGCAAAGTTCTTGGTTCAGGCTTGCAGCAGTGATAGAATAAACTGCAGGTTCAAATCAAGTCTCTGGAGAACATCCACAGCTGGGATGGGTCTTTCAGTCCTTGGTTCAAAGCTTCAGTGTAGCAAAGTCCCTCCAGAGATATGAAGCAGGATTGAAGACAAGATGGAGGAGCTGCAGCAGCTTTTTATAGTCTCTTGCCATTTGGTCTTTCTTTTCTTTGTTTCAAAGACAAGCTGTCCATCCCATGGCCTGGAAACACCTCAGAGTTCTGTCCACAGGCAGGTCCCTGCATGCCTTGCTGAGTCACAAGGTGTGTCTGCCTTCTCTCAATGGGTCAGTTGTATAGCAGATGGTTCTTAATGGGTCATCAAGCAGGCTAGGCAGAGCTGACACCAACTTGTCTGGGGTGTCCCCCAGAAGCATAGCATAAGTTTGAAATACAGACAGTATAGAGCCAATATTCATAACTTTAACTACAAAAATGATACACACATATAGATAGCATAATCATAACCAGCAAAGCATAACCTTGTCTGAGATACCTTACGTGACCCCCTTTATACAAGATTTGGTGCCACTACAGGGCCTTGGTTGCAACCATGTTCTATACGGTCCCAGTTCAAGTCAATAACGTGACAGGGGGGTAATAGGTAACTTTACTGTACCAAGTCACTGCTGTCACTGCTGTCAGCTGATTGCATTGCAAGATGGGTGCCTCCGATTTACTGTTGCGCTTTTAAAACCCTTTTCTGAAGCCATGTAATCATGGAACTACAGTGAAGCCTTTAAAAAGTGAGCTTTGTAAATCAACTGAATTGTGATTGGCTGCCACAGAATAGGTCATTTCCTTCCTTTAGCCAATCAGAACTGTTAATGCCGTTATTAACCCTGCCATTGCAGCGGCTCAAATGGATCGTCACACGCTGAAGTCAGTGAGGCCCGGGGGCCTGCCCAATTGCAAGATGGGGGATGTAGGGGTTCCACTGTAACACCATGCATCCACCTGGCAAAATAACGGCCTTTCTCCCAGGCAGTTAGTTTAAAGGGAACAGAGTCAAGGCTGCAGCGTGGTGTTGCTCTGTGGGCTGTCTTTCGAAGGTGCCTGTGGTGATGTGTGCAAAATTGTGACTGCAGCTGAAGCATTCAATGTTTGGGTTAATGGGTCAGTTCAGTGTAAAATTTTACGCCCAAATCATGCAGACCGGGCCTGTCTCATAATCACTTTGTGCCCCCCACCATCTGTCTATATGCTCCTATTTTCTCTTGTCATACTTAGCCCTAAAGAGCTTACAGACTGTCTTTTTTTTATTTCATTTTCGTACAGCACCTAACACAATGAGGCCCGGGTCTTTACCTGCAATACGATAGTAACTATAAGAAGACCTATTAGTATATGTGTGCAAAGGACACACTATCTATTAGGTCAATATTTAACCCTTACTGACTGTTAAAGCAACGGCTGTATAATGTGCCTTTTATTTGCAGTGTAGGGCTAACGTTTTCAAAGGGACTTAGGCACATGAGTCAAGATTAGTTTTCAATGGCAATTAAGAGCCTAAATACCTTTGAGGTGCTGGGGCCATAGGTTCCTAAATCCCATTGGCTCTAAGGGATATTTAGGAGCCAGAATCACTTGTGAAAATGGGACTTGGGTGTTTTTGAAAAGATTATCCTGGAGCTTAATGGCTTTCTGGGGGAGCCATTCTATTATTGTAATGCCTAGGACCCCTAGTCACAGACCAGGACCCCAGGGTGCACAGAACAAAGGTCAGTCTCAGCCCAAGGAGCTTACAATCCCAGTGCAAGCTAAGAGACAATAGCTGGATACAGGCAGCCAGGGGTACAAGGAAACAAAGAGACAATACTGGTCAGCATTGATCGGCTGTGAGCTCTGTGCACAGCAGCCTGTCATCCAGGTTCATGCAGGCATCGCAGCAAAGGGGAGGTTTGAGGAGGGATTTGAAGGAGGACAAGGAGCGAGTTTGGTGGATGTTTACAGGGAGCTCTTCCCAAGTGTGAGAAGCAGCCCGGGAGAAAGCACAAAGGGGCTGATTTGAAAATGTAACAAAGTGGGTGCTGGAGGCTGGGATAATGGGCTGAGTGGGGGCAGGAGCTGACATATCGATGGTGAATGAGAGAGGGGAGGTAGAGTGGGGTTCGGCCGTGAAGGTCCTTGAAAGTGAAGACAAGTAGCTTATGGTTGACATGTTAGAGAACAGGGAGTCAGAGGAGGGATACAAAGGGTGTGTGTGACATGGTCAAAGCATGGGCTAGGTGAATTATCTTTGCAACAGCCTTCTGAAGGGAAATCCGAGGGCAAGACTGCATTTGTCCAGGCCAGAGAGAAGGAGGTTTCAGTAATCAAGACGTGAGAAGATGGGAGTTGTGGCTGAATGACACACAAATGTATTCGGTTTCAGAGTAACACCCATGTTAGTCTGTATTCACAAAAAGAAAAGGAGTACTTGTGGCACCTTAGAGACTAACCAATTTATTTGAGCATGAGCTTTTGTGAACTACAGGTCACTTCATCGGATGCATACTGTGGAAACTGCAGAAGACATTATATACACAGAGACCATGAAACAATACCTCCTCCCACCCCACTGTCCTGCTGGTAATAGCTTATCTAAAGTGATCATCAAGTTGGGCCATTTCCAGCACAAATCCAGGTTTTCTCACCCTCCGCCCCCCCACACACACACAAACTCACTCTCCTGCTGGTAATAGCCCATCCAAAATGACCACTCTCTTTAAAATGTGTATGATAATCAAGGTGGGCCATTTCCAGCACAAATCCAGGTTTTCTCACTCCCCCACCCCCCTCCAAAAACCACACACACAAACTCACTCTCCTGCTGGTAATAGCTTATCCAATGTATTCATATACTTAAGATTAAAAACTGGACAGTTAATTCACCCATGTACACAGCCTAGCAAAGCTATTAATGCTTGGTAGCTCACCTCAAGCCTTTCTCTGTCAATGAGAATCTGCTGTGGGGGGGAGGAGGTGTGAACTCCTATCACTGATTCCTTTTTATGATCTGTCATGTATATCCTGTCTTCTCCATTGCTGCTGAAACCTGCTCCAGGCTCGGGAGTATAGAGAGGCAGTTGCCCAATGCTCTCAAAGGGGGAAAAACTCAGCCGTGTTCGGCAAGCTTGCAGCAAAGAGCAGTCCTAGCTTTCTGTCTCTGTCCATATGTGCCCGTTTTATTGCTCTGTACAAACCTATTACAGAGCAAACAGGGACATAAAACAGGTATGGATGCAAGTGATCGCCATTCTGTATGTTTTGCATTGGTAGCTTGAATGCTTTAGAGGCTTCTGAGAGCTGTTTGCGAAGGCTGATTGCATTTTTCTGCTGTCATGGCAACCTCTATAGATTCTGGTCACGACTTCGGCCTTCCCTGCTGCAGCTGACCATAGAAACGCTACCTAAAGCAATGTAAATCAACAAAGCAATGGGAGATACCCAGCCAGAGGTCAGTCGGGGTCTCAGGGAGATCCCACGGGATTTATAAAGCCAAGAACATGCTCTGTGAACAGGGATCTCTCTGCATTGCTAATGAAGGACAGAATCCTCCCACTATGGCTTGGCCTGAATTTTTTTTACCTTTTTGGATCTAAAGCAAAGCTGTGGGTGGGTGCAGCATACTCACTGCTGGAAAGAATACTTACATAAGTCTTAGCTGACGCAGAGCCTGCTGTGAGCTCCACTGTGTGAAGCCTACACGCCCAGAGATAATTACATAGTCCTGTACCACCAGCATAAAATAACATGAAGGCTTTAGACACATTTGATCTGAAATGCTGCTCCCTGGGGCAGTCTCATGAGACACATTTCCTCCTAGGCAGGATCCTGGGGGTGGTGGTGGCGGGCCACCTCTCTCTAGCCTGCACCGTGTGTTACGGGAGAACTTTCGGTCTAAGGGAGAGCTGGTGGCGACTTTGCACTGAGAATTTCTGGTTTAAGCCAGCAGGGCAAAAATATTCCATCAGTCTGTGCCTTATGTGGCTCCAGCTAAGATGCTCCCTGGACTGCCTCTCTGTTTGCTATGCCCACCAGTGGGTTCCTCCTGTTTGAGGTCTCCAAGACTAAGTGCAGTCTGTCCTTCCTTCCCTAGATCTCTGAGGTCAAGGCTCCACCCTATGGAGTGGCCTTGGTGATACTTCAGAGACACTGAGTGGCACTGGGCTGGCCCCAGTTAGCCCACGTGGTATCTCCTCAGCGTGAGCTTGCTGCCAGGATGAACTAGTTCCTCATGCATTGGTTATGAGACCTAGGGCATGTGTGAGCATGGGGTTCTAATTGCCCAATGTCATTCTGAGCTTTGCACATTGGGCCTGATCTTAAAGCCGTGGGAGTCTTTCCACTAACTTCAATAGGCTTTGCTGAGGGCCTTTAATGTGGGGAAGGCTCAGATGAAGCCCATCTCCAGTTTTTCATTTCACCATTTTGAGAAATGGGCAAATTAAAAAGAAAAGAAAAGTTGAAAATTGAATGAGGAATTTAAATGATTGAACAGATGGAAATGATTTGACTTCCACTTTGTTCTGTGAGCAAGAGACTGATGAGCTTGGTGATGGCTTTTCTGTTGCTGATTTGGTCCATGAATGCAATATGGCATTGAATGGAAGCGTCACTGCAACGCAGACGGATGAGTAGATACTGTTACCCCTTTGTGACCCAAGCAGCTAGCCAAAATTTGGGGTCCTGTGGGTTGCCTCCATTAGAAGGAGAAATTGATGAGGGAATCAGGTGTTTCTTTGATGCAGGCTTGTTTATTTACAGAGAATGTACACAGTCATTTCCTTGAACATGGTAAGAATTGAACAGGAGATGATTTCTTTGCTCACAGTTCCAAGCCATTTCAACTCAGTGCTCAGAGCCAAATGCTCTCTTTACTTTTTTTTTTTTTTTGGGCGGGGGGGGGGCTGTGTTCCCAGAACATCTCCAGTCTCTGCCCTGGGCTTTCTGCCCCTTCTCTGAATCTGTTTCTGTGGTGGTTTTTCACTGCTTGTGTGTCTCCCTCTGTAACAGGGTGGTCACTGAAGGGGCTAAAGCAGCCCTGGAGGGGGTTGGGGCTGGGAAAAGGGATTAAGAACAGTTGGGGGAAGCTGACTATGTAGCTGACCACAGCTGTGGCAGGCTCAATCAGGCCACAGCTGGCCCTATAAGAGGGCTGTGGGCCAAAAGCTGAGGAGTCTCACTCTAGCCCGGGAGTGGGAAGGGCTAGCTGCCTGAGAGTAAGGTACCTTAAGCGGAGCAGTGCTGGGGAGCTCCAGCCTGGTAAACCCCCAGGCTGCAGGCCTTGGTAAAGGCCCAGAAAGGTACTGGGCTGCAGAGGGGCAGCCTGGGAATAGGCAGAGGCAGCTGGTCCTAACCCCTTGCCAATGATGAGTGGCCACTACACTGCAGTCTGCCCTAGTGAGCGGGGGCTAGATTATGACTGGCAGTAGCCACTGAGGCAAGGTGGGTTTAGAGGGGTGGGGGTTTAGAGGGGACCCACAACCCAGAGTGTGGGGGTACTGCTGGGGCAGAACCCCAGGGTAAAGGGCACCGGGGTCCAGAAGGGACATGGATGCCAGCGGCAGATGAGACACTGGCCTGCAGAGGGCGTGCCGAAGGCTGGAAAGAGCTAATTCCCGAGATGACCAGCAGGAGGCGCCATGCCGGTGAGTCGTGGCTTTGCTTCTCTCTCTCTCTCTCCCACACACCCCTTCTGCTCTGTTAAAACAATACAAAGCAAAACCCCACTGCCCACATGTTCCTTGCATGTGCCTGTGTTTGGTGTGGTGGCACCTGTTTCAGCTACCTGGTTTCATACAAGAGCTGAATTGTGCGGTGCTCCCCCGGGGGCAGGAATACGGGCCAGGGGCTGCTTTTGGACACCCCGGACCCTGCCCCAGGGCTGGTGGAGGGTCTAGAGCTCCCCACAGTGGCCTGGGCTCCCTGGGTCACTCTTACCATGGCCCAGCTCTGACTTCTGGCCTGGTCAGGGGGTGGGGCATCAGGGTGCAGAGGCGGGGCCACTGAAAGGGGCTGGGCCTCATGGCAAGGGTGGGGGCTAAGTCCCCCCTCATCCTCCTCACTGTGAAGAGGCTGGCATTGCAGGCAGATGCCGCACTTTGCAGCAGATTGGCTCCCTGCCATGAAGCTCAGGCCCTGCCTGTGCCACTCTGTGCCTGCCAGAGGCATGCACTTTGGGGGGCAACATGGCTCTCTGATACCCAAACTAAGCCTAAGTTAAAAAATGGGTGGGCATAGCCCTCCCACTTTTAAAAGTGCGGGGACCATGGCTCTCCTGGCCTGGTTCCAGCGCTCCTGACCACAACATGTGGTGTACCTCATCCAGTGCATTAAATTCCCCAGTAACAACCCTGTGGGTGAAACCAGGCAATCCCTACACACTCAAATGAGCTTACACAGGAAATTGATAGGGTTGGTTTTTGTTTTTGTTCTTTGGCTTTTATCATTTTCCTGTGAGGCGAACACTTTTCACAAAGCAATCACTCTGTGTCTGACCTCTCAGTCCTCATCCTCACAGGAAATCTGTACCACACTTGCAAAAGATGAGCCTGGGAGCTTAAATTCATTACTCTGCTAGACTCTCAAAATCACGGACTGAACAGAGACACTGGATTTATGGTTTATCACAACTGGCTGCAACCACTCGTCTAGACCACTAACCCCCTGGTTTTGTCCTATGCCTACAGAGGTTTCAACAGGCCACTCTACCTTGAATTGTCCCTTACAATATGTGCTCACTACTTATGCTAAACAATCTGTTCCACCTTGCATTTTGCTGTGATGCTTGGAGTACCTTTCCCAGAGCCGAAGAAGAGCTCTGTGTGGTTCAAAAGATTTTTCTCTCACCAACAGAAGCTGGTCCAATAAAAGATATTGCCTCACCCACCTTGTCTCTCTAACATCCTCGAACTGACACAGCTAGACCTACACTGCATGCATAAGCTAAGACAACACAAGGAAATGACTTTCCCGAAAGGATGCTTTAGAGTGGAATATCAGTATGCATCCTGCAATATTGTCCCTGCCTTACTAGTTCTCTCGTCGGCCATGGAGCCTTTCAGGAAATACAGGAGACAGGACCCACATTTGTAATGTGTAAAACACATGCACAAACACCCCCTTTCAAAAAGAATCCACACTTTCAGGGCTTCTTTGTCCAGGAAAGAGCACAAGCCAATTTTGCTTCCATGGTAGGTTGCCTTTTAAAGGTTAACAAATTTATTTGAGCATAAGCTTTCGCAAGCTACAGCTCACTTCATCAGCTGCATACTGTGGAAAATACATAAGATGTTTTTATATACACAAACCAGGAAAAATGGGTGTTTATCACTACAAAAGGTTTTCTCTCCCCCTACCCCACTCTCCTGCTGGTAATAGCTTATCTAAAGTGATCA
This sequence comes from Lepidochelys kempii, assembly GCF_965140285.1. Lineage (NCBI taxonomy): Eukaryota > Metazoa > Chordata > Testudines > Cheloniidae > Lepidochelys > Lepidochelys kempii. The sequence goes on along the minus strand of NC_136385.1, from coordinate 127,588,909 downwards.
CTCTCCTTACAATAAGAAAAGGAGTACTTGTGGCATCTCCTTACAATGTGTATGATAATCAAGGTGGGCCATTTCCAGCACAAATCCAGGTTCTCTCACCCTCCACCCCCCCCACACACAAATTCACTCTCCTGCTGGTGATAGCCCATTTGTGTGTGGGGGGCGTGGAGGGTGAGAGAACCTGGATTTGTGCTGGAAATGGCCCACCTGATGATCACTTTAGATAAGCTATTACCAGCAGGACAGTGGGGTGGGAGGAGGTATTGTTTCATATTCTCTGTGTATATATAAAGTCTGCTACAGTTTCCACGGTATGCATCCGATGAAGTGAGCTGTAGCTCACGAAAGCTCATGCTCAAATAAATTGGTTAGTCTCTAAGGTGCCACAAGTCCTCTTCTTTTTGCGAATACAGACTAACACGGCTGTTACTCTGAAACCTCTCCTTGAAATGTGCACGATAACCAAGATGGGCCACTTCCAGCACAAATCCAGGGTTTAACAAGAGCGTCTGAGGAACGTGGGGGGGGAGGCGGGTAGGAAAAAACAAGGGGAAATAGGTTACCTTGCATAATGACTTAGCCACTCCCAGTCTCTATTCAAGCCTAAGTTAATTGTGTCCAATTTGCAAATGAATTCCAATTCAGCAGTCTCTCACTGGAGTCTGGTTTTGAAGTTTTTCTGTTGTAATATCGCAACTTTCATGTCTGTAATCGCGTGACCAGAGAGATTGAAGTGTTCTCCGACTGGTTTATGAATGTTATAATTCTTGACATCTGATTTGTGTCCATTTATTCTTTTATGTAGACACTGTCCAGTTTGACCAATGTACGTGGCAGAGGGGCATTGCTGGCACATGATGGCATATATCACATTGGTAGATGTGCAGGTGAACAAGCCTCTGATAGTGTGGCTGATGTTGTTAGGCCCTATGATGGTGTCCCCTGAATAGATATGTGGGCACAGTTGGCAATGGGCTTTGTTGCAAGGATAGGTTCCTGGGTTAGTGGTTCTATTGTGTGGTATGTGGTTGCTGGCGAGTATTCGCTTCAGGTTGGGGGGCTGTCTGTAGGCAAGGACTGGCCTGTCTCCCAAGATTTGTGAGAGTGTTGGGTCATCCTTCAGGATAGGTTGTAGATCCTTGATAATGCGTTGGAGGGGTTTTAGTTGGGGGCTGAAGGTGACGGCTAGTGGCGTTCTGTTATTTTCTTTGTTAGGCCTGTCCTGTAGTAGGTGACTTCTGGGAACTCTTCTGGCTCTATCAATCTGTTTCTTCACTTCAACAGGTGGGTATTGTAGTTGTAAGAATGCTTGATAGAGATCTTGTAGTTGTCTGTTTGTCTCTGTCTGAGGGGTTGGAGCAAATGCGGTTGTATCACAGAGCTTGGCTGTAGACGATGGATCGTGTGGTGTGGTCAGGGTGAAAGCTGGAGGCATGTAGGTAGGAATAGCGGTCAGTAGGTTTCCGGTATAGGGTGGTGTTTATGTGACCATCGTTTATTAGCACCGTAGTGTCCAGGAAGTGGATCTCTTGTGTGGACTGGTCCAGGCTGAGGTTGATGGTGGGATGGAAATTGTTGAAATCATGGTGGAATTCCTCAAGGGCTTCTTTTCCATCGGTCCAGATGATGAAGATGTCATCAATGTAGCGCAAGTAGAGTAGGGGCATTAGGGGACGAGAGCTGAGAAAGCATTGTTCTAAGTCAGCCATAAAAATGTTGGCATACTGTGGGGCCATGTGGGTACCCATAGCAGTGCCGCTGATTTGAAGGTATACGTTGTCCCCAAATGTAAAATAGTTATGGGTAAGGACAAAGTCACAAAGTTCAGCCGCCAGGTTTGCCATGACATTATCGGGGATACTGTTTCTGACGGCTTGTAGTCTATCTTTGTGTGGAATGTTGGTGTAGAGGGCTTCTACATCCATAGTGGCCAGGATGGCATTATCAGGAAGATCACCGATGGATTGTAGTTTCCTCAGGAAGTCAGTGGTGTCTCGAAGGTATCTGGGAGTGTAGGGCCTGAGGAGGGAGTCTACATAGCCAGACACCCTGCTGTCAGGGTGCCAATGCCTGAGATGATGGGGCGCCCAGGATTTCCAGGTTTATGGATCTTGGGGAGTAGATAGAATATCCCAGGTCGGAGTTCCAGGGGTGTGTCTGTGCAGATTTGATCTTGTGCTTTTTCAGGGAGTTTCTTGAGCAAATGCTGTAGTTTCTTTTGGTAACTCTCAGTGGGATCAGAGGGTAATGGCTTGTAGAAAGTGGTGTTGGAGAGCTGCCAAGCAGCCTCTTGTTCATATTCCGACCTATTCATGATGACAACAGCACCTCCTTTGTCAGCCTTTTTGATTTTGATGTCAGAGTTGTTTCTGAGGCTGTGGATGGCATTGTGTTCTGCACGGCTGAGGTTGTGGGGCAAGTGATGCTGCTTTTCCACAATTTCAGCCCGTGCACGTCGGCGGAAGCACTCTGTGTAGAAGTCCAGTCTGCTGTTTCGACCTTCAGGAGGAGTCCACCTTGGATCCTTCTTTTTGTGGTGTTGGTAGGGAGGCCTCTGTGGATTAGTATGTTGTTCAGAGGTGTGTTGGAAATATTCCTTGAGTCGGAGAGGTCGAAAATAGGATTCTAGGTCACCACAGAACTGTATCATGTTCGTGAGGGTGGAGGGGCAGAAGGAGAGGCCCCGAGATAGGACAGCTGCTTCTGCTGGGCTGAGAGTATAGTTGGATAGGTTAACAATATTGCTGGGTGGGTTGAGGGAACCATTGCTGTGGCCCCTTGTGGCATGTAGTAGTTTAGAAAGTTTAGTGTCCTTTTTCTTTTGTAGAGAAGCAAAGTGTGCGCTGTAAATGGCTTGTCTAGTTTTAGTAAATTCCAGCCACGAGGAAGTTTGTGTAGAAGGTTGGTTTTTTATGAGAGCATTTTTGAGAGCTCATTTTTTATCTTTCCCTGTTTGCTGTAGAGGATGTTGATCAGGTGATTCCGCAGTTTCTTTGAGAGCGTGTGGCACAAGCTGTCAGCACAGTCTGTGTGGTGTGTAGATTGTAATGGATTTTTTACCTTCAGTCCTTTTGGTTTGATGTCCATCTGTTTGCATTTGGAAAGAAAGATGACGTCTGTCTGTATCTGTACAAGTTTTTTCATGCAGTTGATAGATTTCCACTCCATACGGCTAAATGCAGTGCCTTGCATAATGACAGGTTTCAGAGTAACAGCCGTGTTAGTCTGTATTCGCAAAAAGAACAGGAGTACTTGTGGCATCTTAGAGACTAACCAATTTATTTGAGCATGAGCTTTCGTGAGCTACAGCTCACTTCATTGGATGCATAAAAGTGGAAAATACAGTGAGGATGTTTTTATACACACAGATCATGAAAAAAATCGGCGTTTATCACTACAAAAGGTTTTCTCTCCCCCCACCCCACTCTCCTGCTGGTAATAGCTTATCTAAAGTGATCACTCTCCTCACAATGTGTATGATAATCAAGGTGGGCCATTTCCAGCACAAATCCAGGAGAGTGGGTTTGTGGGGGGGTGGGGAGAAAACCTGGATTTGTGCTGGAAATGGCCCACCTTGATTATCATACACATTGTGAGGAGAGTGATCACTTTAGATAAGCTATTACCAGCAGGAGAGTGGGGTGGGAGGAGAGAAAACCTCTTCTGTATTTTCCACAGTATGCATCCAATGAAGTGAGCTGTAGCTCACGAAAGCTTATGCTCAAATAAATTGGTTAGTCTCTAAGGTGCCACAAGTCCTCTTCTTTTTGCGAATACAGACTAACACGGCTGTTACTCTGAAACCTCTCCTTGAAATGTGCACGATAACCAAGATGGGCCACTTCCAGCACAAATCCAGGGTTTAACAAGAGCGTCTGAGGAACGTGGGGGGGGAGGCGGGTAGGAAAAAACAAGGGGAAATAGGTTACCTTGCATAATGACTTAGCCACTCCCAGTCTCTATTCAAGCCTAAGTTAATTGTGTCCAATTTGCAAATGAATTCCAATTCAGCAGTCTCTCACTGGAGTCTGGTTTTGAAGTTTTTCTGTTGTAATATCGCAACTTTCATGTCTGTAATCGCGTGACCAGAGAGATTGAAGTGTTCTCCGACTGGTTTATGAATGTTATAATTCTTGACATCTGATTTGTGTCCATTTATTCTTTTATGTAGACACTGTCCAGTTTGACCAATGTACGTGGCAGAGGGGCATTGCTGGCACATGATGGCATATATCACATTGGTAGATGTGCAGGTGAACAAGCCTCTGATAGTGTGGCTGATGTTGTTAGGCCCTATGATGGTGTCCCCTGAATAGATATGTGGGCACAGTTGGCAATGGGCTTTGTTGCAAGGATAGGTTCCTGGGTTAGTGGTTCTATTGTGTGGTATGTGGTTGCTGGCGAGTATTCGCTTCAGGTTGGGGGGCTGTCTGTAGGCAAGGACTGGCCTGTCTCCCAAGATTTGTGAGAGTGTTGGGTCATCCTTCAGGATAGGTTGTAGATCCTTGATAATGCGTTGGAGGGGTTTTAGTTGGGGGCTGAAGGTGACGGCTAGTGGCGTTCTGTTATTTTCTTTGTTAGGCCTGTCCTGTAGTAGGTGACTTCTGGGAACTCTTCTGGCTCTATCAATCTGTTTCTTCACTTCAACAGGTGGGTATTGTAGTTGTAAGAATGCTTGATAGAGATCTTGTAGTTGTCTGTTTGTCTCTGTCTGAGGGGTTGGAGCAAATGCGGTTGTATCGCAGAGCTTGGCTGTAGACGATGGATCGTGTGGTGTGGTCAGGGTGAAAGCTGGAGGCATGTAGGTAGGAATAGCGGTCAGTAGGTTTCCGGTATAGGGTGGTGTTTATGTGACCATCGTTTATTAGCACCGTAGTGTCCAGGAAGTGGATCTCTTGTGTGGACTGGTCCAGGCTGAGGTTGATGGTGGGATGGAAATTGTTGAAATCATGGTGGAATTCCTCAAGGGCTTCTTTTCCATCGGTCCAGATGATGAAGATGTCATCAATGTAGCGCAAGTAGAGTAGGGGCATTAGGGGACGAGAGCTGAGAAAGCATTGTTCTAAGTCAGCCATAAAAATGTTGGCATACTGTGGGGCCATGTGGGTACCCATAGCAGTGCCGCTGATTTGAAGGTATACGTTGTCCCCAAATGTAAAATAGTTATGGGTAAGGACAAAGTCACAAAGTTCAGCCGCCAGGTTTGCCATGACATTATCGGGGATACTGTTTCTGACGGCTTGTAGTCTATCTTTGTGTGGAATGTTGGTGTAGAGGGCTTCTACATCCATAGTGGCCAGGATGGCATTATCAGGAAGATCACCGATGGATTGTAGTTTCCTCAGGAAGTCAGTGGTGTCTCGAAGGTATCTGGGAGTGTAGGGCCTGAGGAGGGAGTCTACATAGCCAGACATCCTGCTGTCAGGGTGCCAATGCCTGAGATGATGGGGCGCCCAGGATTTCCAGGTTTATGGATCTTGGGGAGTAGATAGAATATCCCAGGTCGGAGTTCCAGGGGTGTGTCTGTGCAGATTTGATCTTGTGCTTTTTCAGGGAGTTTCTTGAGCAAATGCTGTAGTTTCTTTTGGTAACTCTCAGTGGGATCAGAGGGTAATGGCTTGTAGAAAGTGGTGTTGGAGAGCTGCCAAGCAGCCTCTTGTTCATATTCCGACCTATTCATGATGACAACAGCACCTCCTTTGTCAGCCTTTTTGATTTTGATGTCAGAGTTGTTTCTGAGGCTGTGGATGGCATTGTGTTCTGCACGGCTGAGGTTGTGGGGCAAGTGATGCTGCTTTTCCACAATTTCAGCCCGTGCACGTCGGCGGAAGCACTCTGTGTAGAAGTCCAGTCTGCTGTTTCGACCTTCAGGAGGAGTCCACCTTGGATCCTTCTTTTTGTGGTGTTGGTAGGGAGGCCTCTGTGGATTAGTATGTTGTTCAGAGGTGTGTTGGAAATATTCCTTGAGTCGGAGAGGTCGAAAATAGGATTCTAGGTCACCACAGAACTGTATCATGTTCGTGGGGGTGGAGGGGCAGAAGGAGAGGCCCCGAGATAGGACAGCTGCTTCTGCTGGGCTGAGAGTATAGTTGGATAGGTTAACAATATTGCTGGGTGGGTTGAGGGAACCATTGCTGTGGCCCCTTGTGGCATGTAGTAGTTTAGAAAGTTTAGTGTCCTTTTTCTTTTGTAGAGAAGCAAAGTGTGCGCTGTAAATGGCTTGTCTAGTTTTAGTAAATTCCAGCCACGAGGAAGTTTGTGTAGAAGGTTGGTTTTTTATGAGAGCATTTTTGAGAGCTCATTTTTTATCTTTCCCTGTTTGCTGTAGAGGATGTTGATCAGGTGATTCCGCAGTTTCTTTGAGAGCGTGTGGCACAAGCTGTCAGCATAGTCTGTGTGGTGTGTAGATTGTAATGGATTTTTTACCTTCAGTCCTTTTGGTTTGATGTCCATCTGTTTGCATTTGGAAAGAAAGATGACGTCTGTCTGTATCTGTACAAGTTTTTTCATGCAGTTGATAGATTTCCACTCCATACGGCTAAATGCAGTGCCTTGCATAATGACAGGTTTCAGAGTAACAGCCGTGTTAGTCTGTATTCGCAAAAAGAACAGGAGTACTTGTGGCATCTTAGAGACTAACCAATTTATTTGAGCATGAGCTTTCGTGAGCTACAGCTCACTTCATTGGATGCATAAAAGTGGAAAATACAGTGAGGATGTTTTTATACACACAGATCATGAAAAAAATCGGCGTTTATCACTACAAAAGGTTTTCTCTCCCCCCACCCCACTCTCCTGCTGGTAATAGCTTATCTAAAGTGATCACTCTCCTCACAATGTGTATGATAATCAAGGTGGGCCATTTCCAGCACAAATCCAGGAGAGTGGGTTTGTGGGGGGGTGGGGAGAAAACCTGGATTTGTGCTGGAAATGGCCCACCTTGATTATCATACACATTGTGAGGAGAGTGATCACTTTAGATAAGCTATTACCAGCAGGAGAGTGGGGTGGGAGGAGAGAAAACCTCTTCTGTATTTTCCACAGTATGCATCCAATGAAGTGAGCTGTAGCTCACGAAAGCTTATGCTCAAATAAATTGGTTAGTCTCTAAGGTGCCACAAGTCCTCTTCTTTTTGCGAATACAGACTAACACAGCTGTTACTCTGAAACCTTTTAAAGGTTGTCTGGGCTGATAGAGAGGAAGGAGTGGCCAGGTACTAGCCTAGCGCTTGGGAAAACAGGGTTCATTTTCCTGCTGTGCCCCAGACATCCTCAGTGCTTCAATAACCCTTCTGCAAAATGGGCATAACAGCACTTCACTACCTCAGCAGGGGGCTGGTAAGATAAATGCATGAAAAAGTTGGAGGGTGCTTATACTATGTAATGGGGGCCCTGTAAGCACCTAAAATGTACAATCTGCTTTTGCCATTTTCAGAATCTGAATCACGTCAATGTCTGTTTCAGTCTGATTTGTCAATCAATGTGACTGATGGTCGCTACTAGTTAGTCCCGTAAGGCAATGCACCTTGTATTGCACTGACTAGGCTGCAATGAGAGAGTGGCTAGTACTTCTAAAGGAGTCTGAGAGCATTCACCATCCAAATCTCACTGAATATTCTAACTCCCTTGGGTTCCTTTCAGAATCCCAGCGTATCAAAAAATCTGTTGTGCATGACCTGGTCCGTGTTGTGATAACTGGGCCTGCAATGTTACTCTAATTGTGAGCTCAGCTGCGAACAGTATGTGAATGGGCAGAAGATATCACAGTAACCTGTAACAACAAATGTTGATGGGAGAAGGGAGACTGGACTAATTTAGCTCAAACGAAAAGGGGCTAAGGATATTGCTCAAGGACTAGATGTTAAAATCATGCTTGGTAGAACAGAAGGTGTTGAATAAGAAATTAATATCTGACACACCAATTTTGGCTCTTTAGACCTAACAAAATAATGAGAGGATGGGCTATTCCACCCATCACTCCCTTGGTCAGATGTTAAAGAGAGAGACTTAAGGGGGAAATATGGAAACAGATGGAGACTATTGGAGCGAGCTTCACCATCATGGCTGCCACTCCCTGCCCCCATTTCCTGGGCCCTTGTCATCCTGATTTTGAGAAAGGACTCAGATGACATCCCTCCAGCTGAAGCCCAAACACTACCTGAGATGAAACCGGATCAGATTCTAACAGCGGCTCCCGCCCATCTCTGCAACTTCTTCTCTTTTCCCCAAAAGGACTGTTGATACCATCTAAGAGACTGTCAAACAAGGGGGCTTTTCCCTCTAAAACTCTCTCCGGCGAACAAAACAAAAAGTGTTGTTAAAATGAAAGCCCTATGAAGTACTCTACATTCCAAATACTTTAACTCTTTTTCCCTCCTTTTCTGTATCTTTAATCAAAGGGTAACAGGGTTTTTAATGGTGCATTTACCATGGTGCTAAGCAGGCTGAGGTCTCTGTATACCAAAGCTGGTTGAACACTGTTTAATGTTGGATCGTGACTGGGTTATGTTAACGCCTTGGGTCTATTTATTTTATCTGAATTAATGCAACATCACCCACTGCTGCATTCCTTGTACAGGCAGCAAGAGAACAAGTAAGTTTTCTGGGCCAGAACCAGCTCCCACCAGTGTCAAGGGAAAGGCTTTCATTGACTTTACAGCGGGTGGGAGCCGGTCCATAATCAGGAATCCATAATTCTATTGAAAGTATAACACTGAACTCCCAAACAAATCTGAAATCGGACAAGATCCCTTTAGAACTGGGCAGCTCAAGTAATTAATTCAGCTACACAGAAATGCACAGAACACAGTATTTTCATCATATGAATTATTTGTAGAAGTTGAAGAAACCCAATAAACCTGGGAAAGTTGCCTACTGTAATTTGGAAATGAAGTAAGCACTACAGGTTAAAGGTCATTGTTCAAACCTTCAAAACGTCAGTTCAATGCTGTATATTTCCTAAAGGCTTCCATGCAGCGAGCAGTAAATAAAGGATTAATGTTCCCCAAATACCACCAGCTTTCTTCTAAGTTAGGTTTTAAAAAATGGATGCAGTCTGTGTGTGGGCTACAGCCAAACTGTTCCTGGCCCACTGGGACTGGCTTATTATATAGAGGTCAAAGGTCAGGGATGCACGTCACCTGGGTTCGTTTCCATCTGTGCTGGCGTTTGTCTTTATGGGTTATTGATGGAATGATTGTGTCTATATTTTCCCCCTTGTTTTCATTCCCACGGATCCATCTTCCAGCTTGTTCCTCGTATAAGGCTGCTCATTATAGTCTGGGATGAGATAAACTTAACTGATCCTGGCATGTGAGAACCCTGTAGCCTTTTTTAATGCTTAGGCTTCCCCTCTAAAATGCTTATACCCTGGAGAAGAGCTCTGTATAAGCTCAAAAGCTTCTCTCTCTTACCAACAGAAGTTGGCCCAACAGCAGATTTAATAATTTTATTAAGATGATGTTGAAGTAAAAAGAAAATGGTACAGAGTTTAAGCACAGAAGTTTCTGGTTATCAGGGAATAAGGTACAGATTATCAAGGGGTGTGAAATTTGGTTTCAGAATGGGTGGCATAAGGAATACATAATCTGCAATCTCCCCGATTTGGGGGTAAAAGTTTAATGGGTCAAAGTACAGACGTTGAGATATGGGGGTATGTTCATATAATGGCTATGTTCAGGTGTGGAGTAGAATGCGTGGATACGATGATGAGGATGGATTTACCCTCATTTGGTGGGATTTAATGTTCACAAATCTTGTCTCTCTAATATAACCAGGTGTTCATTTTTGCTTAACAGGCAGCTGTCAGCAGTGCTGAAGTGGACTGGCAGCCTCGGAATGGACAGCACTTGCTGGTTAAGTTTCCACAGTCTGTCCCAACAGCAGTCTCAAACCTGATCCAGAAGGACTACCCCTGTTCAGCGATCATGATTCTATTTGGTTTGTGCTTAGAGCCTATTGTGTGGCAGGAGACTGTGCCCTGCCCTGACATGGCTCCATAGTGTGGTGGTGACAGGATTTAGACCCAACTACCTCGTCAAGACCCGTGTCCCAGCTGGGTTAATGCACGACAGTGTTACAAGAGGATCAATGCCATGAAAAGGGGCCCGATTCTGCAGCCCTAGTCGCTCGACTAACTGCAGTAGAACGCCTTGTGGGGGCCTAGTTCTGTGCCCCTCACTCAGCATGAGTGAGTAGGAACGGACTCAGCGAGCAGTAAATCCATTTATTCATGTCTGACTATTGGGGAAATCATCACAGAATTTTCAATCCATCTCTGACTTCAAGCACTCAGCAGCTGCTGCACCCCATCCACCCATCTCCTGGTTAGCTGTCCCCTACTACGGCAACCCTCCAGGAGGCATCACAAAATTAGTATTGTTGCCAGGCAATTATTCTTGGTGCTCCCGGGTTCAAAGCTTGCTAACTATGTCCCATAACAAGCTTAATTCCGATCTCACATACATCAGCGGAAGACTGGCATAACTCCACTGACTCTGAGTGAAATTGCTCTTGATGCTCAGGAAGGTGAGATCAGAATCCATCACAACAGCTAGTGGGCTCAGTGAAGAGCAATGAAGTTATTTGCCCAATGAACTCTGGGCACAGGTGCTCTCTCCTGGCCGGCTGTCTAGCCCTTTCTAGTGTGCTGGTGTCCTTGCATGCTGATAACTCTTGTAAAATAGGTCTGTCCCCTCTTGTTGCTTTGATAACTAACTATTTACATAGCTAGGCAACAGAAATGGGCAAATGTTACTGCTTTTAAAACAAGTGAATTTTAAGAAGTCATGGTGTATTTCAGTGAGCCACCAAGCAGGGCGACAGGAAATGATGTGCACATTGGAAGGCAAAAACCAGGCGACTGCTGAATGAAGCATCTACTTGATTATTAGCGCCTAAGGGAAGAAGGATGGTCTTGAGGTTAAGGCCCTGGGCTGGGACTTGGGAGTCCTGGCTCCAGTTCTTGGCTCTGCCAGACCCCCTGCATGACCTTGGGCAAGTCACTCATTGATTATGTCCACACTTGCAGTGGTGTGTGGAGTACACCCCTCTAGCAGGGACATAATTAGCAGTGTAAATGGGGAGGTGGACCTTAGGTGCTGTGACAGGGTCAGGCCAGATGGCTACAGGAGAGTGATAGAAGGCAGATATATTAGCCCCAGGTTAAGTAGGTCCCTTTCCCTGGTTAAGGTAATAGGGAAGGTTCCAGAACAATCAGGAACTTTCTGGAAACAATTAAGGCAGACAGCCTGATTAGAACACCTGCAGCCAATCAAGAAGCTGCCAGAATCAATTAAGACAGGCAGGCTAATCAGGGCACCTGGGTTTATAAAGGAGTTCACTTCAGTTTGTGGTATGCGTGCAAGGATCTGGGAGCAAGAGGTGCAAGAAGCTGAGAGTGAGAAGGCATACTACTGAAAGACTGAGGAGTACAAGCATTATCAGACATCAGGAGGAAGGTCCTGGGGTGAGAATAAAGAAGGTGTTGGAATGAGGCCATGGGGAAGTAGCCCAGGGAATTGTAGCTGTCACGCAGCTGTTACAGGAGCCCCTGTAGACACCTGCAATCCACAGGGCCCTGGGCTAGAACCCAGGTGTGACGCCCATTGCTTAACTTGCTTAGGAGCTTTTGAAAATTCCTCTCTTGGTCTCTCTGGGCTTCAGCTCCCCAGCTGTAAAACAGGGACAATAACCCTTCCTTGGTCTGTCTTGTCCATTTAGGCTCTTCGGAGCAATCAGTGTCTTAATCTGTGCTGTTCTGTACCGAGCGCCATGGGGCCCTGATCTTAGCTTGGACCTCTACATGCTGCTGTAATACAAATAAATGATGCATTGGCCCCCTTTGTGTTTGCAGAATGCAGACTGGCTCAGTCCTGGTGCGTGGGCCAGGAGGATGGCCGTCACCACTGCATCTGGTGGTGGGGACTTGCAGCCAGGGGTGCTGTCAGATCCCTCTCTGGCATGGAATGAGATGGGGCTAGCATATTCCAAAGCAAACCCAAGAAGGGCTGGAAAAGGAACCCCAGAACCATAGGAACTGTCACACTGGATCGATCGAGTCCAGCAGCTGCCCAGCCTGCTGCATGTTTCCTCCTCCAACTGGGAGTCACCAGTCGGCCCAACACAGATGTCTGCATCACTCTACTTGCCACCAACCTCTTGCCTCATCTTTAGTTTACCACAACTCTGTCCCATGTCCTTGGTCTATTTGGTCTCACACTGGATATTTCACCTGCAAGACTTGCTAACAGCAACTAACTGCTGCATTAAAGACTATTGCTCCAGTGCTTAGCATCATCATTGTTATGACTTGCACGTTCACCCAGTGGCTCTGTTAATCAGTTTTTCCATATAGCAATTCATGCAAAAGAGCAGGGTGTGACGGGTTGGGTCACAGAGACCCCCTTGGGACTGCCACCTGAAGTGCCGAGACTACCTCTGAGCCTGTTTTCCCTGCCAGTTTGGGACTTCAGCACCCTGTCTTGTTGAGCCAGACTTGGTAGCCTGCTGCAAACACAGACCCTGGTCTGAACCATGTCCCCCAAAAGCTGCAGGCTTAACTGAAAACGGCTTAGAAAGTGATCCTGTCTCTAGCACCCAGATTCCCAGTTCCCAATGGGATCCAAACCCCAAATAAATCCATTTTACTCTGTATAAAGCTTATACAGGGCAAACTCATAAATTGTCCGCCCTCTATATTACTGATAAAGAGACATGCACAGCTGTTTGCTTCCCCAGGTATTGATCGCTTACTCTGGGTTAATTAATAAACAAAAGTGATTTTATTAAGTATAAAAAGTAGGATTTAAGTGGTTCTAAGTAATAACAGTAACTTATCAAGCAAAATAAAACAAAAACATGCAAGTCTAAGCCTAATACATTAAGAAACTGATTACAGATAAATCTCACCCTTAGAGATGTTCCAATAAACTGCTTTCACAGACTAGACTCCTTTCTAGTCTGGGCCCAATCCTTTCCCCTGGTACAGTCCTTGTTCCAGCTCAGGCGGTAGCTAGGGGATTTCTCATGACTGCAGCCTCCTTTGTTCTGTTCCACCCCCTTATATGGCTTTGGCACAAGGCAGGAATCTTTTGTCTCTCTGGGTCCCCACCCCTCCTTCTAAATGGAAAAGCACCAGGTTAAAGATCGATTCCAGTACCAGGTAACATGGTCACATGTCCTGTGAGACCCTTGGTAGCCTGACTCACAGGAAGGCTTGCAAGTAATCAGCCGTTTACAGTCAATTGTCCTAGTTGATGGGAGCCGTCAAGATTCTAAACCACCATTAATGACCCACACTTTGCATAACTACAATAGGACCTCAGAGTTATATTTTATATTCCTAGTTTCAGATACAAGAATGATACATGCATACAAATAGAATGACTACACTCAGTAGATTATAAGCTTTGTAATGATACCTTACAAGAGACCTTTTGCATGAAGCATATTCCAGTGATGTTATATTAGCATATTTTCATAAAATCTAATGGAGTGCAACATCACACGGGGTCTTCGGAGAACTGTGAAACTCAACCATTCAAGGTCCTGATCCTGTAAGGAGCTCTGCACTCATGCGGTGCCCCAGTGACGTTAATGAGTGGCTATGTGGCTGGAAGGGCACACAAGGCAGGATCAGGGCCTCGGAGAGCTCTGTGCCTCTCTCAGATCCAAACCCATGGTTTTCTTTTTCGAACGTGTTACAGCTTGGCTGATGCTACAGCTTGGCTGATGCTACAGCTACATCTCTGCCCGTGGGTGGCGATTAGCTGGAGTGTAAATTGGAGGTGGGTGGTTGGAAAGGTGTTGGCAGCACAGATAGGAGAGAGAATAGGATCTGAGCATCTGAAATCTTCATCTACTTATCCCCGTCCATTTGGCAATATACAATTTAGCACAGTTTAAAAAGGATAAAAGCACCTTCTTTTGGGCCTGAAATTTAACAGCTTTTAAAATATGCTTCCAAAGCCTTTCGGTTTTTCAAATGTTTCTGGCCTAAGGTGGAAAAGTTCCTGCCCCCTCTGGGTGATGGGCACATTCCTGAATTTTGGCTGAGCTTTTCAAAACAGCCTATGGGATTTAGATGCATATCCAGTTCCTATTAATTAAATGTGTGTGTCTAAACCCCCTAGACCTTGCTGAAAATCTCAGCTCTCATGCGTAGGATCTGGCGAGCTGGGTTTTGCAGACTGAGGCCGGTAGCATTTTCATCTAACTATGTCAGATTTGTTTTTCTGATATTTTAAATGAGGATGTTTTCTTTATTTGCCACGTCACTTACAGGACATATGGTGTAGAAGCCTCTGAGGAACAGGCAAACGCGCAATGGTATTCTAAAAAGGGGGGAGTTATTTAATATCTTCTTCGATGGGGACTGGGGACCGAGCATCTGTTCCTTAAGTGTGGGCAGAATTTCACAGTGACAGATTTTGAATGTAATGCTTCAAGCTGCATGAGCTGGGGAGGGAAGAACCTGCCTCTGTCTGTCTGACTTATCCAGAACCAGCAGCAGCTTCTGAGCCAGGCTTCGGAGAGGTGATCACTGCAGGCCAAGCAGGCTGATTGAGAGTTTGTGGACACTGGGCAACGATTCAGCGGCAAGCTCTTTCCAGGTTCAGTGCATTTCTGTAACAACAGACTTTGTATGTCTAGCAAAACACCAGTACAGCTTGCTAACTGACCCTCTGTAACGAAGCTGCCTCTGGTGGGACACTTCTGAGAGTATCAATTCAGGACAAATGGCTTAGAGCAGGGCAGTTACAGCCCAAGACTGGAGTTTCTCCACTTCTAAGGCGCACCAAACCAGCCAGACAGAGAGGACTTTGGTTTTACCCCACTGGCTAACCATAAGTCACACAAGCAATTCCCTTAGACAATCCAGTTTCCCAGCATCACCACCAGTGCTGCTCATTATGGGGATAAATGGTTATGAAAACCAATACCCCAGTAAAAGAAAAAAGGTTCTCTCGATCCCAAAGGACCAAGCCCCAGATCCAGGTCAATATACAAATCAGATCTTACCCACAAATCACGCTGTTGCCAATCCTTTAGAATCTTAAAATCTAAAGGTTTATTTAGGAAAAGATACAGATGAGAGCTAGAATTGGTTAAATGGAATCAGTTACATACAGTTCTTGATTCAGGCTTGTAGCAGTGATGGAATAAACTGCAGGTTCAAATCAAGTCTCTGGAGAACAGCCACAGCTGGGATGGGTCTTTCAGTCCTTGGTTCAAAGCTTCAGTGTAGCAAAGTTCCTCCAGAGGTCAGAAGCAGGACTGAAGACAAAATGGAGACGTATCCAGGGCCTTTTATATTCTCTCTCCTGTGGGCAGAAACCCTTTGTTCTTCTGTGCAAAGTCACAGCAACAAGATGGAGTTTGGAGTCACATGGGCAAGTCACATGTCCATGCATGACTTCAGTTCTTTACAGGCCGATGCCATTGTTTACATGTTAGTTTGAATGTTCCCAGGAAAGCTCAGATGTGGATTGGCATCTTCCAAAGTCCATTGTCAGTTAAGTGTTTCTTGATTGGGCACTTACTGAGAAAAGTCCTTTCTCAAGAAGCTCACCAAATGCTTCACTGAAGCTACTTAGAATCAAACCATATTGAGATACAAGTACATTGCCAATATTCATAACTTCAAATACGAAAATGATACACACATACAGACAGCATAATCATAACCAGCAAATCATAGCCTTTTTAAGACACCTCACACGACAACCTTTGTGCAATATTTGCTGCAAATATAGAGCAGTGGTTGCAACAATGATCTATACGGTCACAGTTTATGTCAATAACGTGACACCCTCCTAGGTAGTGCTAAAACCAGGCCTAGAAATGTAGCTATTGCTAAGCAGGGTGGGCCAGACCCTCAAGTGTATGGCTACATTGCCATGAAAAACCTGCAGCACTGCGTCCGGGAACCTGAGTCAAATGACTTGGGCTCACAGGGCTCAAACTGCAGGGCTAAAAATACCGTGTAGCTGTTCGGACTCAGGCTAGAGCCCGGGCTCTGAGCTCCTACCCCTTCACGGGGTTTCAGAGCCTGGGCTCCAGCAGCCCGAACCTCTACATTGTAGTTTTTAGCCCTGCAAGCCTGAGTCAGCTGACCTGGGCCAGCCGTGGCCATGGGGGTCTTTTATTGCATGGCACAGGTTGCTGGGCCAGCTGGAAACAGAAGCGTGGAGGGCAGCTGAGATGTCAAAGAAGAATTTTCCAGGAGAAAGCAGCCCCTTGGCTAATGTCACCTGAAACATTACCCTTCCCCGAACTCCTCTTCAGTCTGCCTTTGTGCAATGGGTCTGCTATTTTGGGGTCCTCTTCAGTAGAAAAATTGCACACCGCTCTGGCCATGGGAGCCCCAGGTGGCCCTGTTGTGTGGTCTGAGCCAAACCCTGTTGGGGTTGGGGGGAATTGTCCTATACTTGGTGAGCGCTAACAAATGTACCTCCTAAATAATACAATGAAATGTATGTAGTAAACAGTATATATCAAAGTTAACTGAAGTCCAAAGAAAGTTTAGTTTGCTTTGAGTTCTGGGCAGGTTTCGATCTATTCTTACCTTATCCGATCTTGTTTGCCCATTCCTAATTTTGTAATGCAATTTATATGTGCTTATGAGTTTCTGCACAAGAGTTGGATATCTGCTGGTGTTGCTCCAGGAAGCCACAAACCAATTAACCAAATCTAATAGGATTAGCTTAAGTCTCCTGCAACTCATTAACAACCCTATAATCAATATTAGAATTCCACTTTAGTACAGGATGCAGAATTAATCACATCCTTGCTGGCTACGTGATAAGTGTCCTCAAATCACCCTTTTAGCCTCTGATTTCTCAGCCGCACAGACAAGAGTTTATCTTTCCAGCATCAGGGCATGTATGAGACAGGTCCCGAAGTAGGAGTGTTAAAAATGTTAACATAAGGGATGAACGATAGTGTGTCTTAAACAAAGCATATCAAGCTCCAGGTATTTTTGAGGAGAGTTGAGTGAGTTAATCATCTAAGAGTTAGGCTAGAGCAACTTAAAACAGTTAAATTCAGAAACAATGAATGGTTTCTTAATAACATATGAGGTGTTCAAATTGTGCTACGCAGCTGGGTGGAATGTTTTGAATGTAGAAATTATGAAAATGTTCATTGAAAATTTTAAATTTTGTCTGTGTGTGTGTGTGTGTGGGGGGGAAATGGGAAAAATTCACTGACTTTTTCATTAAATCCTTCATCCTACATCCCCCACCCCAATTTCAAGCAGCTCTTGTGTACAGATTAGATGAGACTCGAGTGGAATAAGGAGCCTGAAAACCTTCTTGAAATTGGAATACAAGTAAACAGGCAATTAAGCGGTAAGCAAAAGCTGAGCATGTCACCTCTTCTAAACAACCTGCCAGACAGATGGCTGTGGAGCCATGAACTTCTGTTAAAACAGACCCAGAGTGGGATTATAGAAACACAAACTCCTGCCATTTCAAAGGAAAAGCAGAGCCATGAACACACACCCCCTGAACTAGGGAGAAAGCAGCTGTCTCTGTGTGACCTACACAGCTCTCATTGCTAAAAGCGGCTCCTCGTACAGCGGGGGGGTCAGAGAGATGAGTGTCAACCTCAAGTGGGGAGGAAGAAGTTCCATGTACCACGGAAAGGTCACTTCCTCTGACTGGATTTATGAAAAGTGATGTCATAGGTGTGATTCCTCCACAGATATGCCAGAGATTCTATCTTGGAAGGTGATGTAAAGAGGAGGCAGATGTAACTGGAGTAAAAGCCTCGGCTGGGGTCAGCAGTCTGCTTCTTGCTAGCCGAAAATGTTTGCATGGGGCAAGGATGGCCTAATGGTTATAGCACTAGCTTGTGACCCAGCAGACCTCAGTATGGGGCTCTGCTCTGCCACAGACTTTCTGTGTGACCTTAGGCAAATCACTTAACCCCCCTCTCTCTCTCTCATCTGTAAAATGGGCCTATTGGCACTTCCCGACCTCCTCTGTGGATAAATACATTAAAGATGGTGAGCGGCTCAGATGCTGTGGTAATGGGGGACTAGACAAGTAGCATCAGAAGATGAAAGACTGGAGACTAGATCTGGCCAATAAGGAGGCCCCCTGCTGGAGATCCTAAAACTTATGCCTTGCTAATGAGACAGTCATGGGCTTGGCCAACGCACTGAGTATTGAACCAAGGACAAGAGAGCTAAAAGCATAAACGTCTTGAACTAAAGAGTCAAAGCTCTGTAACTGGGGGCTCTAACAGACTAATAGCCTTTGTAGACTGGCACAGAGGGGACTTGTAACACACACTCACCAGTGGGCTACACTAAGTCCCCTATCATGAAACCTTTGGCCCTTCCTCTGTCTTGATCTTCCCCTGCCCTCACACCCTCCTGCTTGCATCCTTTTCCCCTCTCCCCCCCCACCACCGCACCAGGACACGGACTCTCCTGTGAAGTCTCCCAAAATTCTGTCCCCTCCCTCTCCCCGTCCCCTGTACAGTGGAACCACCCTGGTTCCACCATGAAAAGTCCCGAGGCGGAAGGAGCAGAATTCTCGCCATCTGCACGCACTTTGCGAGGGCTAGTTGGTTAACAGGTGTGCCGTGCTATGAGAACTTGATTACTGACTTCCATATATTGGAGACCTATGGGCAGAGGTCCCCTTCCAGTGGAAAACACATCCTCCTTTTCATCCAGAATCACAGAAGGTGGCGAAGGAGCAGCTCCTGGAAGAGGGTGTGTGAGATTTACCCAGCCTCTGCTGCCTGGCGAGCCAAATGCCTTCTGTGTAAAAGGGTGATCAGCCCCGTGGACCCCTAATCTGCAGGAATGTCACCCTGCATAAGTGAGCAGAGAAACAGAAAAGCCAAAGGCCAGCGGACAGGCCCCCGCTTTATCAGCATACGGAAAATGGCAACAATACTTAGCTTGCCATGCAGTCACAGTCATCGCAAGCCAACTCATCTCAGAAGTGGCTGCAGGAGAGCTGGACCCACGCAGAAGAGGAAAACAAGTAGGTTTCCAAAGGCTTTGAAGCCAGACGGCACAACAGAACCATACCTTACCTCACCAACACTCTTCCTGGACAGTGATCTTCCAGATTTAAGTGTCCTCCAGAACTACATCCTCTGAGGCTCTTGCTCTCTCCATTTCCAGCCCAGTATCCACTGGAACAACCCAAAGCAAAACTGAGCATCGTATTCCAGAAGTGCAAAGACTCCTCAGTCCCTTTACAGGCTCACAGAATTTCCTTGGACTTTCTCTCTGTTTCTCTAGGGCCTTGTCTACATGACAAAGTTAAGCTGATGTAAGGCAGCTTACGCCAACCTACCTATGGAGGTGTACACACTGCAGTGCTCCTCCCGCCAACATTACAAAACCACCTTGACGAGCCGCAGAAAGCTTAGGGCGACATATTTAGAGCAACGCAGTGCCAGTGTAGACACTGTGTTGCCCTAAGTGGCCTCCAGGAGGTATCCCACAATGCCCATCGTGACCGTTCTGGTCACCGTTTTGAACTCCACCGCCCTGCAGCCAGGTACACAGGTGAACGCCCCTCCCGTGTTGAAGCTCTGGGAAGCTTTGAACTCGCTCTTCCTGTTGGCTCAGCGTGAAGAGCTCACACAGCAACTGCTCCTGCTGGCTCTGTGCAGCAAACGCACTCCGGCCTGGTGTACACGGGAGGTGGTGGATCTCCAGCATCTGTCGGGGGGAGGCTCCTGCTGCAGAACTTGCTCGGGGCACAGGGAAGAAGGGCTACAATAGGGACACACAGCAGTGCCATGTAAAAATCAAAGAGCTGTGGCAAGCATAGCAGAAGGCAAGGAAGGCGAATAGCCACTCTGGCGCAGAGCCACAGACATGCCACTTCTACAAGGGGAGGCCGGGGTCAGGGTGATGGTGAATAGCCCTCCTCCCCGCATTCAGCTTCTCTTATAGCCTCGTGTTTGCAATGCACAGCACAATACTGAAGACCAGTGCAGGATCCAGGCTTTCTGATAGAGAGGGCTGGCA
Source organism: Lepidochelys kempii (assembly GCF_965140285.1). NCBI lineage: Eukaryota > Metazoa > Chordata > Testudines > Cheloniidae > Lepidochelys > Lepidochelys kempii. The sequence continues at coordinate 127,568,904 of NC_136385.1, read as the reverse complement.
CACAGGCTACTAGGGCAGTTGAAAAGCAGCTGGAAACCTAGTAGGATGCCCAAGGAAGGATGGGATTGAGAAACCTGCATCATGTGACGCTGAACCTGCCGATGTGAGGCATTGCAAACCCTTCCCAAAGCATCCTGTGGCCAGCTGCACAGTGGGATCGCTAGCTACCCATGGTGCACTGCTTGCTGTGTCAATGCAAGAGCTGCTACAGTGGATGCGCTCCACCAACACAAGGAGCATCGTGTGGATGTGCAACAGCAGTTTAATTACAGCAGTGGCTGTGTGTTGATGTACCTTAAGTCAACTTTGTAGTGTAGACATAGCCTAGGTTGTACCCCCTCTTCGATCACTGTGCTGACTGCCTAGCTCAGGTCTAGCTATATGACCGATTTTGCCTTTTTTGTGTAAAAATATGGCCAGAAGTTACAGAGGAGAAAGTGCTTTCCACTCCCTCTTTTGGTGAAAAGGGAAGAGTTTGACCATAGACAGCTTCATTTGCATAGGCTGCCTACCCACAATTCCTCTAGCGACACTTGTGGAACCACCATAATCCTTTATGAACTTGGATTTTGTGGGGTAGTAGGCTTCTAAATAACATTAGAAAAACTCCCTTGGGACTGGAGACTGACTTGCAGAGCCACTTGGACTCCTGCTACTTACAGCCAAACTGTGAGTGGAGTTTTGGGGATGGGTGCAATGGGGAATGGGGGAGGGAGATTGTTACCTGTAGGACATTCTCGGGGGTGGGTGGGTAAGAAGGAATTAGATTGCCTGTGTACCGGTGGTGATTTTACATATCTATTCTGTTACTGTGGTTTCCCAAGTATGCGACTCAGTTCCCTTTCCCCTAATAAAAAGGGCAAACCTGAAGCTACCCTTCTCAACAATCTTTGCTTACTGCTGGCAAAATGTGGTGCCAAAGGGAAGCTGCTCAATAGAATAAGGAAGGAGAATTCATTCTTACAAGTACGGTCAGCAAAACTCTGCGAAAGGATAAACAACTTGTTCTCCTCGAGCCTGGCTGTTATATAACTGGGTCCCCAAAGCATGCTCTTTCCAATCCGTGCAGATAAAAATATCTGAGAAACACAAGGCTCTGTGACTAAGGCATTGCTAAAATAGATGATGATGCGAATCCCTTCTTAGCGACTGCTTCCTATTCTGCTTTATTTTCTTCTGTGCTTCTCTTAGCAGGCAAGGGAGCCAAAAGCAGCCCCTTGGCTAATGTCATCTGAAACATTACCCTTTCTCGAACTTCTTTTGACTCTGCCTTTGTGCAATGGTCTGCTATTTTGGGGTCCTATTCAGTAGAAAAGTTGCACACTTCTCTGGCCATGGGAGCCGCAGGTGGCCCTGTTGTAGGGTCTGAGCCAAACCCTGTTGAAGAAAGTGCAAAGATTCCTGTTGACTTTAATAGGCTTTGGATCAGACTCCAAGTGAAGATGATCACTCTGGGTGAAATTCACCCACTGCACAAGGCCTTTGCATGGCTTAAGCCCTTCTGAAGTCTGACTTAAATGGTGCGTAACCCCTGAGTGGATCCTTTGCATGTGGAGGCAGATTTGCTGACTGGAGCCCAGAAAGCAGATGCAATCCCACCAGGGATCCTGCACTGTGTTGGTAGCAAAGGGGAAGCACGTTTCCTGCACTTCGGAGGGTCGTGTTAAAATAGGGATGGGACATTCGCAGCAGTTGCAGGCTCGGTTCTGCAGCTGCCTACTGTGATGAGTTCGGTCACAGAGACCCCCTTGGGACTGTCACCTGATGTGCTGAGATTACCTCTGAGCCAATTTTCCATGCCAGTTTGGGACTCCAGGTTGAGCCAGACATGCTAACCTACTGCAACACAGACCCAGGTCTGGTCCACATCCCCAAAGCTGCAGGCTTTAACCAAAAACAGCTCTGCAGGTTACCTGTCTCCAGCACCCAGACACCCAGTTCCCAATGGGATCCAAACCCCAAATAAATCCGTTTTACTCTGTATAAAGCTTATACAGGGTAAACTCATAAATTTTTCGCCCTCTATAACACTGATAGAGAGAGATGCACAGCTGTTTGCTCCCCCAGGTATTAATCGCTTACTCTGGGTTAATTAATAAACAAGTGTTTTTATTAAGTATAAAAAGTAGGATTTAAGCAGTTTCAAGTAATAACAGACAGAACAAAGTAAGTCACCACGCAAAATAAAGCAAAAACATGCAAGTCTAAGCCTAATACATTAAGAAACTGTTTACAGGTAAAATCTCACCCTCAGAAATGTTCCAATAAGCTTCTTTCACAGACTAGACTTCTTCCTAGTCTGGGCCCAATCATTTCCCCAGTACAATTCTTGTTAGTTCCAGCAGGAATTTTAAGTGAAAAGCAGGGGCTTTCTCATGACTAGACCCCTCTTGTTCTGCTCCACCCCCTTTTATAGCTTTGGCCCAAGGCGGGAACCCTTTGTCTCTCTGGATCTCCACCTCTCCTTCTAAATGGAAAAGCACCAGGTTTAAGATGGATTCCAGTATCCTGTGACATGGTTACATGTCCTGTGAGACTTCATTCTTCCAGGGCTGGCTGGCACGTACCCAGGGTGGTTTGCAAGTAAACAGAGCCATTTACAACCAATTGTCTGAGTCAATGGAAGCCATCAAGCTTCCAAACCACCATTAATGGCCCACACTTTGCATAATTACAATAGGACCTCAGAGTTATACTTCATATTCCAAGTTTCAGAGTGGTAGCTGTGTTAGTCTGTAAGGTGCCACAAGGACTTCTTGTTGTTTTTGCTGATACAGACTAACAAATTTATTTGGGCATAAGCTTTCGTGGGCTAGAACCCACTTCATCAGATGCATGGAGTGGAAAATACAGGAGCAGGTATAAATACATGAAAAGATGTGAGTTGCCTTGAGTGTGAGGTCAGTCTAATGAGAATTCAATTAACAGCAAGATACCAAGAGAAGAAAAATAACTTTTGAAGTGGTAATAAGAGTGGCCATGAAGAATTGCCACTTTTAGGTCTGTTATTGAGTGACCAGGGAGATTGAAGTGTTCTCCTACTGGTTTTTCAATGTTATGATTCCTGAGGTCAGATTTGTGTTCATTTATTCTTTTGCATAGAGTCTGTCTGGTTTGGCCAATGTACATGGTAGAGGGGCATTGTTGGCACATGATGGCAATGTGATATATGTGATAACATTCAAAAACTGGTAGGAGAACACTTCAATCTCCCTGGTCACTCAAAAACAGACCTAAAAGTGGCAATTCTTCAACAAAAAAACTTCAAAAACAGATGCCAATGTGAAACTGCAGAACTGGAATTAATTTGCAAACTAGACACCATCAGATTAGGCCTGAATAAAGACTGGGAGTGGTTGGGTCATTACAAAACCTAAACCTAATTTTCTCAATACTAATTTCCCCCTACTGTAACTCACACCTTCTTGTCAACTGTCTGAAATGGGCCACTCTCATTATCACTTCAAAAGTTATTTTTCCTCTCTTGGTATCCTGCTGCTAATTGAATTATCTCTTTAGACTGACCTCACACTTGGTAAGACAACTCACATCTTTTCATGTGTTTATACCTGCTCCTGTATTTTCCACTCCATGCATCTGATGAAGTGGGTTCTGGCCCATGAAAGCTTATGCCCAAATAAATTTGTTAGTCTCTAAGGTGCCACAAGGACTCCTCGTTGTTTTTTCATATTCCAAGTTTCAGATACAAGAATGATACATTCATACAAATTGGATGATCACACTCAGTAGATTATAAGCTTTGTAATGATACCTTACAAGAGATCTTTTGCATAAAGCATATTCCAGTTACATTATATTCACACTCATTTGCATATTTCCATAAAACATATGGAGTGCAACGTCACACCTACCATTGCTGGTGATCTGGCAGACTGCAAGCCCAGCCACCTCCTGCCTGCATTACGGAAGTGGGCTTGGGGAGAGTAGGCATGGTTTCCCCTGACTGCAGGGAAACAGCTGACCTCAACCTCCCCACACCACTCCAGTTCTGAGCTCCTATCTGCTGACCTGCACTCACCTGGCAGTATGGCTGGGTTCAGATTACCACAGAAACCAGCTGCTGAGAGTGCACTTGCCCACGGGTGACATTTACCCAGTGATGCAGTTTGGTGCTGTTAGGGAATACTGTCATTTTGCCCTCCTGGGCCTGCACTGACCCCCAGATGAGTTGGGGGCATTGGCAGGAATCAGGGGCAAGAGGGAGATAGCTGCAGTGGCGGAGACAGGGAGAGGGTTGGGGGGTTGTGGCAGAAAGATCTGTAACCACTAGAGAACACTCCCCTGCAGAACCTGGAATAGGACCCATGGGTCCCAACATTCCTTTTCTAGCAAATAATGGCAAAGTGTGTCTCTCCCTTCCCTGTCATGGCAGCTTCTACTGCTATCACTTACTCCGGCTCAAGTGGTCGAGGGCTGAGCTGTGGATCTAAAGGTCCCAGTCCTGCTGAGTATCCCATCTGGGGCATATGCATAGTTCCGCAGGATTTTGGTTTTTAAATATTTTTAATTTTTAAACTTAGGAAATTACATCCAAAAAAACTGTGTTAAAAGAACATTATGAAGGTTGCAAAGTCAAGCACCCAACTGTTAAGCAATGCCAGAACGAACGTCACCCATGCAACCTTAATTTGTCCCCCTTGCGCATATGTCTTATGATACTGTCTTTAGTTACATGATCACATACTTCCCACCCCCTCCCCAATGATGCCACACAAGTCACATAAACCAAACTCTTCACAGGTGGCCACTGGGCATTCCCCATTTTCTGAGTACCCAACTGGATGCAACTGGAGTCTGATTTGCAGATGTGCTGAGAACTTCCAGATGCAACTGATGTCAATGGGAGCTCTCTTCTGAACACGTAATGCTGGGGACATCTCTTCAGAGAATGGATGTTTTTCTAAAAGATTTGCTCTAGGAACAAAATTGGGGACGTTCTCTGGTCTGTGCTATACAGGAGGTCAGACTGGAAGATATCAATGGTCTCTTCTGGTCTTGGAATCTATGAATCTATGTGGCTATGCTTAAAGCTCAGCCCAGTTACATTCTACCAGATCTCTGGTGCAATGAGGCCGGTATTTACCAAAAAAGCTTTCCCCTAGTGTGGTGTTAAAAATACCCATGATCTTTTGATTAAGATTCCTATTTCTTTGAAATCCAATATAGATGGTTATAATTTCCGCTTTAGTGATAATACACAGGAAGCTATTTCAGACAGGTCCTATCATCCTTCTGAATCAGCTGGATAAACATCCAAACTTCTCCTGTTCACCGATCTTTGTAATCTACAAAAAACGTGCTGTCAATTTCCATTCACCCGTCTTTTCTTTTGCTAATGCGTCTGGGTAACAGAACTTCATTAGCATGTAAAATGAAGCATCTCCCACTGGAAGGTTAGTTGTGCAATGCCTCATCAACTGCACCATTCTTGGTTACGGCTCAATACAGAATCCAGCTTTTTTTTAAATGTCAGCAATGCAAATAAATCTGGAATCATTCATAAGGATCTGGAGTTGGTCCAAAAAATTTTGCCCACGGAAATTTTCAAAGAAAATGAAAACAAATTTTTTATTATTATTTTAACACCCAAAAGTTGAAAACCAAAATATTTTGGCCAAAAAAAAAAGGGGGGGGGAGCTGCAATGCTTCATGGGAATTATAGTTTGCTTCTCCTGTCCCCATTTTCCTCTGTGGGCTGGGATCCCCAGCTGGATCAAATTTCCCTGAACACCTGGCAGTCCCCACTCTTGCTGAGGGGAACCTGTGCAGGCTGGAGTCCCTGGCCAGGGCCATGTTACACCAAAAAAACCTCATTTTGTCAAAACCCCAATTTTCTGTTAAATGGTGTTGATGGAATTTTTTGACCCATCCTATTTAGCTAATCAGATTTCCTTAAACTCCAAGGGGCTGGCAGAGAGATCAGGAGGAATGAGTAGAAGGCTGGGAATCGGGAAGTTGGGAGTTCTAATCCCAGGTCTGCCACTGACTTGTTGCATACTCACAGGCAAGACTCGTGGCCTCAGTTTACCCATAAGTAAAGTAAGGATAATATTTAGCCCCCTACCTCCCAGCTGTGTTGTGAGGGCTACGTTGTGACATTAGGCACAGCCTTCAGCATGGGTAAAAATAAACCCTGGGAGGCCTTGTGACTAGGGTATGTCTACACAGTCCTCAGCCAGCAGTGAGCCTCTCAGCCTGGGTCCATCGACTTGGGCTCAGGGGGCTCATGCTACAGTGCTATAAATAGTGGTGTAGAGGATGTGGCTTGGGCTGGGGGGACTTTCAGAGCCTGAGACCCAACTTCAAAGCACTCTCTATACAGCCCCAGAGACCTGGGCTATACAAATTGTCGACCCAGGCTGGGAGGCTCCCTGCTGCAGGCTGTGTGGGCGTTCCCTCTGATGCCTTGTCTGCACTCAAAGGGTACAGCTATACCAGCTAAACCTCCTACTGGAGATGCGGCTTCTACCGGCAAAAGAGGTCTTTTGCTGGTATAGTTTAAACCAGTTTTTCAAATGGAATAAATTACATCAGCAACAAACACAGACCAAAAACCAGCCCCTGCCCAATTGATCTTACAATCTATGCTGCTTTGCAAATAATTTTTGGAAGCTAACATTGCCCTGTAAGCCCTGGTGATGGGGTGAAACTGACATTTCTTTCTCCTTACAAAGGAGGAAACCTGTCAGACTGCTGGGGTTGGAACGGCATAGACAGGCTCTGGCAGCTTGTCATACATACTGGGACTGTGAGGTTTTATTGGAGTCTGACACACACTCTCAGAATAAGTTATTTTCTCCCTGAATAAATACTTGGAGTGGATCAGAGAAGGACAAAGTGTTTCCAGTATAACTGTGTTTGTTTAGGATCGTTTACATTGGACTACGCTCTTTTGCCCTTCTTAGATTGTTCTGTTTTGTGTCACGTATCTTTGTCATGCTTGTTTGTTACTCTGTAGCATTTTAATGCTCAATCACACACACACATCTGCACAATCTCACACACACACCAGGGGTTCTCAACCTTTATTGCACCAGGACCTCCTTCTGACAATAAAAATTACTACACGACCTCAGGAGGGGGAACCAAAGCCTGAGCTCACCCATGCCCTGCCACCCTGGGTAGGGCTGAAGCCAAAGCCTGAGCCCCTCTGCTCTGGGCAGGGGGCCCATGCCAAAGGTCAAGGGCTTCCCCCCCAGGCAGTGCCCTGTGACATGAGCCCCACCACCTGGGACTGAAGCCCTCGGGTGGCACGGCTCAGGCTTTGGCTTTCGCCCCAGGTCCCAGCAAGTCTAAGCTAGCCCACTTTGGGGTCCCTACCCACAGTTTGAGAATCGCTGATATAAACAGATCTAAGTATGTATTCTGATGTTCTCACCCACCTTGAGTGGTACCTTACTCTGCAAGTAATCCTATTGATTCCAGTGTGACTACTCAAGATGAGCAAAGATGGCAGAATCCAGCCCACACTAATTTGATAAGAGCTAGAGAGGGGCCTTTAGAAATAGGCAGGCACAGTGCCTCTTAGCAGGGCCATGGAGCGCAGTCCTCCTAACCCCCTTTGATAAGCTCCCCACACTGACCTTAGGGGGAGGAAGTCTGGCTGGTGCAAAGGGGGGCAGGGACTCCATGTCTCTTCTTTGTGGCCGATGGCTGAAAGTTCCTTGTCCTTTCTCCATTCCTCTCCCTGCACCTGGACACAATCTAGCCCAGAGTAGATTGCACTAAACTCTAATATGATAGCTAGGGTGCCAGTCAGAAGATGGCTAGACACCCCTCTGCAGCCTTGTATTGTCATTTGCCTCTTGCAATAGATCTTGCACTCTAAGTGCTCCCGATGGGAGATGTAGCTGTTTGTGCAAGGACTGCCTGTGCAAATGCCCTTTCCGCATGCCCATGCCCATGGGTGCATCTTTTGGGAAATCTAGCTTGGTTTCCTACAGCTTGTGAAAGAAAACCCGCCCTGACTATTCAGCACTGCGCACAGTGACACCTGGTCAGAAGCATTGCCCAGCGAGGCTGGATAACTGCAAACTCTCCAGATGCTGTGGAGTTCCAGCCAAAGAGGCGCCCAGTTTAAGGAGCTACTCTCTCGCTAGACCTTGTGGGCACTCAGTACTATTGAAAATCAGAGTCGGGTGTCTGAGTCTCTACTCAGCCATCAGCAATGGATGACTAGTGCCTCGAGCACTTGAACTGGAAAGTAAGAAAACAGCGCTCCTGGGCTGGGCAAGGCATGAGCCAGCGAGGGGTAGGTGCCCTCCTTAGAGAGAGCAGTAGGTCGCTCCCGTAATCTTCCTAACAGATGGGTAGTTTCTTTTAGCACCCAGTGGAAACAGAGGGCAACCCTGGAGAGGGCAGCAGAACATAAACCACAGCAAAAGCTGGCCCTGTGTCATCCAGCTGGATTGGGGACGAAGCCCGTTCTAGAGGCGGGCAGGGCTGCATTATATCCAGTGCCAGTGAGAAAGAACCTCTTCATTACAGCTCGTGTGGCACAGATGTATGGGAACCAGATTATTAATCCCTTTATATCCCATAATAAGTGTCTGTCTCCCCATCCTTTCACACACTTCCACGAACAACAACAATAAATCCAGGCATTGTTAAAACCTTATTAAAATTCAGTGGAAGCTGGCACTGTGGGCTGCAGAAACCAAGGCTGCTCCTGATGCCAAGCCAAAAAATTTAGGCTGTTCCTCCCAATGAGCCTGTAAACAAACCGTCTGTCAGACATCCAGACGCAGAGATGGAAAATATTCAAGAGCCCAATGGCTGATGGGGCTCGACGTGCGTTCATTTGTTCTTATGTCTGTTGTGAATAAACTAAACAGCAATGTTTTCAGAGGTTTATTCCCTAGTCCTGTTATATTAACATAAAGAGAATGATTTTTGCATTCTGGGTCACTAAACAAAAATAAATCTCTCTGGCTAGCTAACTGAAAGAACACCAGGACATGCGATCCACCAATAGGGCCAATATTCTGTTTTCTTTTTCAATTCCATTGCTGTCAAAAGTCATAATATATGGGATAATGTATGGAGGCTTGCTCTCCCGGGTGTACATTATACAACACATTCAGAGAACAGAGTTATCAAAATATCCACAAATATAATAAATACTGGGGACATGTAACTACCCAGATGTTAGTTGAAAGCCAGAAGGGATTATTATGGTTATCTAGTCTGACCTCCTGCATAGCATGGGCCATAGAATTTCACCTAGTGATTCCTGCAAGGAGCCCTGTCAGTTGAGGTTGAACAAGAAGAGCCCATCATTTAAAAAGACAACCCATTTAGATTTAAAGACCCTAAGTGATGGAGAATTTACCACATCCCTTGGCAATCCATTCCAATGATTAATCACCCTCCCTGTTAACAATGTGCATCTTATTTCCAGCTTGAATTTTTCTGACTTCAGCTTCCAGCAATTGGGTCTTGTTACACTTGGTCCACTAGATTTAAAGAGCCCTTTAGCATCAGAGCTCTCCTCCCTGGGTAGGTAACTGCAGGCAATGATATACTCCTGGGCATATTTAGTTTACTGGTCCCTGACATGTCTATAGTTCTGTTCTGGAGGCCTGATTCTGCTGCACTCCTCGAGTTTGGCCTGGGTGAGCACCACAGAATAGGTCCTAAGCATGCACTCTATGGGTACCGTATTTGGCTGTCTGCTCAGCTGGGTGTGAACTCTCCTGTTAGCTCCAGGCTGTAGATTGGCTGTTCCAAGCTGTGTCTTTCAATCATTGCCTCTGCACAATCATAACTATTGAAGCAACTTCTCCTTTATGGGCCGGATCCTGCTGCCATTGGAGTGAACTGGGGTTTTGCCCCTGAGTTCTATGGGAGCAAGATTTGGGCCTGTATTAACAGTTGTTTGGAAAGGTTTGAGTTACAGGGACTGCCTCCTTGGGCATCTCAAAGATTAAGACGTTTATGGGAGCTACCAGCTGGGCCATGTGCCTGAATTTTTGCTCGTGCCTGCTGTTCTTACGCCGTGTCTCTGCAAATGACTTTCCCTTGGACACTGGCCAGTAGATGGCTGAAAGGGGGAGGCAAGGCTCTTTTGCTGATATTGCCACCTTTAGCAGGTGTTGGCATTCTCTTTGCAGCTGCTGCTGACTCACTGTGACTAGTTAAAACTGTCCCTGGGAAGTGGGAGTGGCTTTGGGGGCAAAAGGAACTAGGGGCTGGGATCGAGAGGTCTCTGCCAGGGAACCCTGAAATCAGCTTAGCTTGTGGAGAAGGCTCAAGATTATTTTATTACTGACTTTACTACTGGAGCCAAACTCCAGGAAGCATATTTGGACTAAACATATTGGCCTAGATTATCTGCTGCATCCAGCCTCTGCACAATACAGCAGCGGGTAGTTGGGAGGTGCAAGGATCTGGTTGTGGCTCCCTGATTCTCCTGTCTGCTCTGTGCTGGCTCTGGAATAGTTTAGAGCAGCTTTGGGGTTGCTCTGCTCTGTGGCACCTGGCTATTGTCCCCGCAGAAACGTTTTCCAGCTGGGGATTGCCAGAGCATAGCTCATTCTGGCTCCACACCCTTTCACCCCCAGCTTGCCTCATGTCTGCAGGGGTAGCTCATGTGCTGGTAAGGCCTATGTTACACTCACTGGTTGCTCCAGCACACGAGGGGAATCCCCAGCTAGACAGCTCCAATGGCTTTTCAATAGCACGAAGAGGTCAGAGAATCAGCTGTGTATTGATACAGACTCACTTCAGAGCAGGCGGGAAACTACATTTCCTTACAGGGCTCTCTAAGAAGAAGCTGATGCCCTCCTCACCCCCGTTTATTTATGTAGCATTGAAAGCGCCCCAAAGCAAGCTGTATTTCAGTGGGAAATGGGGAGTTTGTGAAGCACGGTGGGAGCTTTCCTCCCCGACAACAGGGTGGGCTGACGAGGGAGTGAGGCAGAGGAGATGGAGCAGCATGGGATGAAGTGAATGGACACTACCCACCCTCGCTGGCAGCTCCTGCAATCATTAGCTGGCCCACTGAAGAAATAGACGATCTGGCGGTAGCAATGGATGGAATGGCCTTGGCAACTGTCCTCAGCCCAGCACTTACTGCAGGGATTAAAAATAACTCCCCCCATGCACTGAGGCCTGATTCCACAAAGCACTTAAGCAGGTGCTTAACTGCATCCCTTCCTCTTCAGCAAAGCATTTATAGATTGTGTTCACCGGGCTTTGGATCAGTCCCTAAAGGATGTGCTTGATTTGATGTGCTACAGTCTCATGAAAGTCAGTGGGCTTTAAACACATGCTTAAGTGCCTTGCTGAACTGGGGTTGACATGAGAAGGACTTGGGTGTCTTCCTAATGGTGCACTGGGGAAGCTAATGGGAGACAACTAGTCGCTGACACTAGGTGACTAGTCGGGGATAGTTGTTTTGCCAGTTCTGAGTATTGAGCCCCCCCATCTGGAGGGAACCTTTGTTTGAAAGGGAGTAAATCACCCCAGAGATTCCCTCCTGACTCTGTGATTGGAGGAGGGAAGAGGGCAAAGCCACCTGCCAGAGAAATTGATAATAGAGAGAGAGGTTCCCAGCTCCATGCCAAACCCAGCTCGTCTGCTTGGATCCAGGGAGAAAGGAACCTTCCACTCTAGTAGGAAGAATCCCATGCACCGCTACAGACTAGGGACCGAGTGGCTAAGCAGCAGTTTCCCAGAAAAGGACCTGGGGATTACAGTGGATGAGAAGCTGGATATACGTCAACAGTGTGCCCTTATTGCCAAGAAAGCTAATGGCATATGGGGCTGTATTAGTAGAAGCAATGCCAGAAGATCAAGGGAAGTGATTATTCCCCTCTATTCGGCACTGGTGAGGCCACATCTAGAGTACTGCATCCAGTTTTGGGCCCTCACTACAGAAGGGATGTGGACAAATTGGAGAGAGTCCAACAGAGGGCAACTGAAATGATCAGGGGGCTGGGGCACATGACTTATGAGGAGAGGCTGAGGGAACTGGGCTTAGGGAACTGCAGAAGAGGGGAGTGAAGGGGAATTTGATAGCAGCCTTCAGCTACCTGAAGGGGGGTTCCAAAGAGGATGGAGCTCGGCTGTTCTCCAGACGACAGAACAAGGAGCAATGGTCTCAAGCTGCAGTGGGGGAGGTCTAGGTTGGATAATAGGAAACGCTATTTCACTAGTAGGATGGTGAAGCACTGGAATGGGTTACCTAGGGAGGTGGTGGAATCTCCATCCTTAGAGGTTTTTAAGGCCTGGCTTGACAAAGCCCTGGCTGGGATGATTTAGTTGGGGTTGATCCTGCTTTGAACAGGGGGTTGGACTAGATGACCTCCTGAGGTCCCTTCCAACCCTGATATTCTATGATAGCAGAGCTGCCCTATAACTCCTGCTGCTTCAGTGCTGCCTAGCCTGGTGGCTGACGTGCACTGACCACCAAGGGCCCAGCTGCTGGATCTGCATAGTCACACAACCTTGCGTCCGTCCCTCCTCTGCAAGGTGCCAGCTGGTGGAGCTGCAGTCATTTCCTGGAGCAGGGGAGGAAGCAAGGAAGGAAGAAATACTTACTCTCCAAGTCTCAATCCTTTCCCAGTGCTCCTCCTGGGGCAGTGTCCCCTCTTCAGCCTAGCCTAGCCTAGCCACCAGGGTCCAGCAGGGAGAGATGTCAATTTTTCAAGAGGGGAAGGGGGGAAAACCACACTAAGCTAATACTAAAATAACCTGACAACAGGAAACAAATCACTTAGCCACAGTAACTAAGCGACCAAGACAACCCCATTTATTTAATTATAGAATGTGAAATAATTAAACCCCAGCATAGCAATTCAATATAAGTACCTGAAGTAGCTAGATGAAAAAAGAGAGCCAATGAATCCCGAGCACCAATGCCCTGCCAGAATGCTCACAGCAGGGCCCTGGATTTGCAGGGGTGCAGCAGCACAAGAGAAAGATGGTAATTCCTTTGCACTTTAGATCACTACCTGCTGCCTTCTGTTACGGGGTAACTGCTCCATCTGAGCAAATTATCACAGGCAGAGGGGATAAAAAAATTGATTAAAAAAAAATCAAGTTTATTTTTGTGCTTAGCTAGGTATTCTCCTCTCTCTCTCTCTCTCTCTCTATTTTTTTTTTTTTTATGATTTACATTAAATGTAATTTTCTTTTAAAAAATAAACCTGTTTAAAATTAAATTTGAAATTATGACAATTTATGGAAAGGCCTAAACTACTTACCTATTCATCATTTAAAAAAATACTAAAATGCTGCATCAATGAGCCCGTCTCAGATTTGAATGAGTTAAATATTTCTTTTTTAATTACATGTGGAACGGGCGCGGGGGAGGCATTTTAAACTTTTGAGTTGAACTCAAACTTTATAAATATGTTACAAAATCACTACACTAAATATCTCCATTTTGATTTGCTGGTGTGACTGTTCTCAGGGTACCCTCACTGTGAGTCACCTTGTTACCCCTGCCTCCAGGGTGAGGGTTTGCTGCTTGTGCTCAGCTGGGTGTCAGCTCCATGACACCATGCAATGGGGTGTACCAGGCCCTTTGAGGCCCCCTGCTGGAGGCCTTGTAGTCCTACCACACCCTACCCCAGGAAAGGAGCAGTGAAGGTGGGTCCTCCAGGCCTGTCTAGAAAGGCTTCAGGGAAGCAGCCAATCAGAGCCCAGCAGGCTCAGTTAAAAGGCGCTGGAGGGGCCTGAGCAGCTCAGTTCCTGGTGGGGACCAGAGGAGCAAAGAAGGGTGCTCCTTGCTGGTGACCGGAGTTCAAGACAGAACTAGCAGAGGCGTTCTGGTGGCATTGGCATTCAGAGAGGAAGAAGAGGTGTTGAACTTCAGCTCTGAGGGAAGGGTGAAGAGGAAGGGACTAAGTGGGAAGCAGCCTAGGGAAAGCAGCAGTGATCACGAACGGGAAGCAGTATGTGGCTGCTATCTATAGTGCCCCTGGGTTGGGACCCATCCCAAAGTAGTGGGCTGGCCTGGGTCCCCACGCTGGCCACTGGGGAAGTGGCCTAAGCCCCAAGGAGGGGATAAGACTTGGTACTAGAAGCCTGAGGAAAGGGGCTAGAATTTTAACAGGCCTAGAGATGGGACTGAAGACCTTGAGGAGGGCCAACCATTTGTTTGGCCATGTTACCCCAGAAGGGGTTCCTTCATGCATTTGTCTGTGTGTGACTTGGATGGAGGACTGAGCCTCTGAAGACCCACGTAACAAGGACAACAGCCAACAAGAGGTGAATGTGTCCCATCATACACCACCAGCCTGTTAGCCCCCCCAAACAATCTCCTCTCGGCTGTGCCAGCCCTTACTTTGCCTTGCAGGTTGACAACAGGCCCTGAGCCCCTTTGAAGTATTCCCCTGTAGTGTCCAGCCTCTGTGCTCCCTCTCCTCATGCACCCGCTCCTCTAGCTCCATGTGCAGCTATTTCTGCTGCCTCTTTTTGTAGTGCCTGCTCCCCTTATGCACCCAACACTCACAGAAATACCAGCGCCGCTGTCCCCAAGGAGACAGTGCACACATCAGCTTGAATGAGTCCACTCAGGATCAGCTCCTTGTAGAATACCACAGCACTGATAGTTGTTTTTACCATAAATATAAGTTTATTACCAAAGGTTTAAGATTCCAGAGCCTGGGTGTAAGGATAATGGAAACAGAAGGGTGACCAATAACACGATTGTTAGAGACTGAACTTAACAGGCAAACCTTCTGTCTAAAGAAGTTTATCTCACCCCAAATATCCTTTGCAGCATTTCAACCATGGTTCGTTGTGATCCTGTTTTCATCAGTGTAATCACACTGCCCGATTACTTCCTAGGGGCAGGTTAAAGGAGTGATTTTTCTTGCCTTCTCCTTATATCCTCCAAAATTCATTGTCTGTACCTGCATCAAGATAACCTTTGTGGTTTATTCTCCGGTATGTTGCCTCCCTATTGATTTCACATCCTCCTTCCTCTGTTGACATTAATATGTAAATAGGGCTTCTATTGTGTTGGCTTACAATGCTTATTTACATGTTGACCATGAGACCGGTGAAGAAACATCTTTTGTCTGACAACCTGTTTGCCAACTCTGCCTTTAGACTTTAGAACTTTATACACAACTTTATACAGACTTTAGAACATATACACAACTCTTTACAGGGTATCTGTCCATACATTTCACAAGGATATCAATGACTAGCATGACCCTGGCTTTTATTTAAGACCTCATATGACCTTTGATGAACCAAAATGTACAGATCAGGATATTATTGGAAACCCTCTTGCCAGTTGTCATTGAGGGGTCCATGGGTCACGACTGATATTGTTTTTCCAAATGGAAGTACTTCCAGGTTCTGGGGTGGAGAAAAGCTTTTGCCTTCATGACTTTTGCTGTCAGAGCAGGCACAGAGAATACTTCCTTCATTTGGTCTAATTCATTGAGTTGAGAAGCTGACTGGGAGATGGGAAAAGCAGGAAAGCTTGTTTTCCTCTTCCCATCTATGAATAAAAAGCAGGGGAGAGGATGAGATCTACTAGCTGAAGACATGGGATCAGATTTTCAAGCACCTAAAGATGCAGTTGGCAACAAGGGGGATTTTCAATAGCACCTCAGCAGATTGGGAACATGGGGTGGGATTCATGAAGGGACTTACGCGCTACAACACAGCACCTAGAAATTCCCAGGAGCACCGTGATCCACAAAGCCGTGGTAGGCACCTGGGCTCCCTATACAATGAAGGTGGGTGGAGAGAGAGACCTCTAAGAATGTGATCCACAAAAGCCAGCACGCTGGGCGTGGACAGCCTAAGCTAGCCAGTAGGAGATGCCAATCAGATGGGAGTGCACTAAGTCCCGCCCCTCTCTGAGATAGGTGCCTAGCTCTACTTGGCGATCTGCAAACAGACACCTGCCACCAGGAGTCAGACGACTTAGGTGTCTGAGGCGTTTCCTGTGGGAATGAGTTAGGTAGCTGCCTCGCGCCACATGATCCCACCAGCAGAGAACTTTGTGGTGAAGGAGCCCACCTCAGAACTTCTAGCCCAGTGGTTAGCTTGCTCATCCAGGATGGGAGAGACCTAGGTTCAAGTGCCCTGTCTCTGCCAGAGGAGGAGAAAAGATTTGAATGGGGGTCTCCCACATCCCCGGTGAGTGCTCTAACCACTGGGCTAAAAGTGATAAGGTGGGCTCCTCCTTCTCCCACTGGATTTTGAATGGGACTGATCCAGTAGGCGATGCCCTCTGAGCACGCTTAATGGTTCAGGTCCCACACGCGACTGAGGCAGCTGACTGCCTGTCTTGCCCTGGTTCATGGATCGCGCCTGGCGGGGAGATCAGTGCTCAGATGCTTAGAGGGAGGCAGCAGTGCACATCTCAGAGGCAGTAATATGGGTGCAGGGGGAATATTTAGGTCCCTAAGTAGTTTCGTGGCTCACCCTAGCTCCTGTGGATTTCAATGGGAGTTATGCACTCTTCAAAATTCCACTAGGCAGCTTTCTGCATCTTTAGGCTCCTACATACCTTTGTTCCTGGTTACCATGGGGGAGATTTTCAATCTCTCAATACACTAAGCATAGTGAATGGTAGTTTAATAAATCCCTTCCTTTGTTAGGTTTCGATGCAAAATGTTAGAGAAACTTACTTTTTTCCCTTGTGTATCTAGCATATTCAAGGCAGTTTTAGTTAACTAAAAACAATTTTGAAATGCTTGTTCTGTACGCTTTTAATTTAATTCCAGCTTCCATCCAATGCAGCTTGACACAAATCCCAAGTAAAAACTTATCGGGTAAATCAGAAATGTCATTCACCATGTTCTAAATAAAAAATATTTCAACTAAGAAACACTATATCTATACACATTTATTTAAGCAATTATGTATCCTGGCTAGCAAAAAGAAGCACCAAACTTATGTAAAATCTATATTTAGTTGCAAATCAACATGTTTTAATGGTTACCAACCAGTGAGAATGAACTTTTTTTTAAAGGAAAATGAAGTATGAATGCAAAACAGGATTAAAATCAATAATTTAAATCAGCAAGCAAGAACCCATGATTTAAATCCACCTTGATCACCGTACAATCAAACATCACAAAGCCAAGTTACTTGTTAGTCTCAGATTTCAGCTTTAACTCTCCCCTTTCATGTATATATACACACACGAGCTCTGACTCCAGAGATGCATGCATAAAGGGATTTCAGCTCACGGTGAGTCAGAGCAATAGCTCTTTAATTGCAACGCCAAGAATTAAAATGGCATTGGGTTATTTTTAGTCAGACTTTTATGCACAAGTAAAGAAGCTTCAAAGACTGCTGGAAAAACAAAAAGGGGAGGAAAGTGGTACGTTGAGTGGTCAAATCCTTGGATGGGCAGTGGTCACGCAGCCTGGCTTGAATTCAAGATTTAAGCCCTGGGTGTTTGCAAAACAATAAGAGGCAAATTTTGAGGAAAAGACCTGTGCACAAAACCAGCTGAGTCAACATGTGACACAGCATGCTCCGTTGAGGCAATGTACAGTCAGTGGGGCCAGGGACAAGGAGGCAGGAGAGCAGGTTTCTGTCTCTGTTCTGCTGCTGTGTGACCTCGAGTATGTCACTTGGCCTGTTTCCTCTGTATCCTTTGTCTATTTGGACCGTACACACTTTGGGGAAGGGGCTGTCTCTTACTGTTGGTACAGTGCTTGGCATGCTGGGGCTTCTAATACACTGATTAATGATACTCCTACATTACTCCAGCCGCATGCATAAATTGCACAAATAGGTGGTGATTAAAATAAGAACCAGAATAAAAAATGAAGGCAAAACTAAAATGCCAAGTGAAGGAGATGCTGCAGCACACAAGTCTGAAAGTTGGTATGTTCCTGTTTTGGAGAGCTTTGTATTTCAGACACCATATGCTGAACATCCTCCACAGGCATGACGCACAGCCTGTAGGCTGGGAAGAATGACTGTGGCTCACAGCTTGGCGAGGTTCTAGCTGAGGAGTGGGAGGCCAGCTGGAGCACCCGATAATACTGTAGCAGCCAAAATGTGTGCCATCGGGCAGTTGTTAGGGGTGATGTTGGGAAACGCAGTGAAGATTTAACTGCCTTAACCACAGAATCCCCCACCCCCGTTGCTGGAGCAGCACCAGTGAATTCACGGACACATGGCTACCAGGCCTTTAATCTCAGGCTTAGGCCCCTGGTCTCTTGAGATCTGGGAAATGCCTCTGCTTGTCCAGCCCCTGCAGAGAGAGCATGTAAATTGGCCTGTCAGCCAAAGCTGCAGCTTAGGCTCCATTGTCGAATCTCCAAAAGCACGGGAGACAATCAGTGTAACAACTTCACTTACAGTGAAAATCCAATTACTGCAACACCGGCAGCTTCCTTCGGGTGATTTTTCCCTCACGTGGCTGCCACCTTTTCAGGGACATGTGGCACTGATGAGTGCATTGAAGACCATATATGCTGAAGTTGGAGGCTCAGGTGCCCATGCATGCCCATCTGCATTGATCCATGCCGTGACAATAATAGCATGCGCACACAAGTTGGCTGCCTAGGTGCCTAACTAGCTCCATCTGCATGTGCATATCCCAATGCAGTAGCTGTGCGCACAAATCCAGATGCTTCAGTTCATCTCCTGACTCTGAAGATAATTTCAGGCAACCAGTCTACAAAACACCATGCAGCTCCACGTAAATATTACTGTGGATCTCTGCTCTGATAGATTTTAAGGCCAGACGAGACCACTGTGATCATCTGGTGTGATTTCCTATTAACACAGGCCAGAGAACTTAGCCAAAATAACTCCTAGAGCAGAGCTTTTAGAAAAACATCCCATCTTGATTTTAAAATGATCAGTGATGGAGAATCCACCAGGAGCCGGTAAATAATAGTGGTTAATTACTCTCACCATTAGCAATTTACGCCTTATTTCCAGTCTGAATTTATCTAGTGTCAACTTCCAGCCATGTTAGACCTTTGTCTACTAGACTGAAGAGCCCATTATTAAATATTTGTTCCCCATATAGGTACTTAGACTGTAATCAAGTCACCCTGAACCTTCTCTTTGTTAAGATCAGTCGATTGGACTCCTTGATTCAATCACTATAAAGCATGTTTTCCAATCCTTTAATCAGTCTCTTAATTCCTCCTCTGGTGGCCTCTGCACCTCTCAGACTTCTCTGCCAATTACCCCTTCTCCCCCTCTTGCCATCTCACCTTCTTCCATGCCGCCCTCTGGAGCGGGAAGACCCTTCTTGGCTAACGAGCAATTTCCCATCCACTTTCAAACCATCCTGAAAATATGCTGTTTCTGCACTGCCTTTCAATGCAAACCGTCTCTTCCCTGCCTCCCCACACCATGCTGTGTGAGCGAGGAGATGGGAAATTCCCTGCCTGTAGGAAGGTTTGAGCTTCAAACTACCTCTGCACCATCTCTGTCTCAGCTGGGCTGAGCCACCTGTCTGTCTCAACCTCCATGGGAAGAAACAGCAAGCTGATCCTTCCATGTTCTGAACAACCGTGAGAGACAATGTTGCTGCTCTCTGAAAAATAAGCTACTCTCACCTTTTAGCCTGTCAGGTTCTTAATGTCTCGCTATAACAGACTATTGTATCTTTCCAATTCATTTTCCTGTAAACTCGTGGTCCCGTAATGACTGTGGGGCCCAGTGTATGGCTGTTAATAGGCTAGGAGAAAAAATTGTTCTTCTGAACCTCTGAGGATAGGACAAGAAGCAATGGGCTTAAATTGCAGCAAGGCAGGTTTAGGTTGGACATTAGGAAAAACTTCCTACCTGTCAGAGTGGATAAGAACTGGAGTAACTTGCCTAGGGAGGTTGTGGAATCCCCGTCATTGGAAGGTTTTTTTTTAAGAGCAGGTTGGACAAACACCTGTCAGGGATGGTCTAGATCAGTGGTTCTCAAACTTTTGTACTGGTGACTCCTTTCACATAGTAAGCCTCTGAGTGTGACCCTCCCCACCCCTTATATAAAAAAGTGTTTAATTGATAACACCATTATAAATGCTGGAGGCAAAGCGGGGCTTGGGGTGGAGGCTGACAGCTCGTGACCCCCCCATGTAATAACCTTGCAGCCCCCTGAGGGGTCCCAACCCCAGTTTGAGAGCTCCTGGTCTAGATCATACTTAGTCCTGCTATGAGTGCAGGGGACTGGACTAGATGACCTCTCGAGGTCCCTTCCAATCCTATGATTCTATGTGCACAAATCTGATTCCTGGAGTCAATGGGTAGCGAGAGAGATGCTGGGAGTGGAGAAGAATTGTCCCCAGCTGTCATATGCTTCCTGCTGTTTCCATCGGACAGAAAATCCCATGAGCGCAGTGGGCGAAATGAAACTTGCTTCCGTGCAGGAAGCCCAAGGACTAGACATGACTTAAGCTCAATTTGAAGATGTATGTGGTGCACTGGCCTTGTGCTTACCTGCTGGTTAGGTGTGAATTCCACTGACTCCTTAAGAACTTCCAAAACCCCCTGAAGGCAATGGAGATATTCTGACATCCACCGGCTTTAGATCAGGTCCTAATGTTCTCTCTGCTTTCTGTGTAGATGTATTTCCCCATTTGTTTCTGTTTGGCATTTCTCCCAGAACAATTTTCAGTCTTGTCTTCATCAGCTGCTACTCTAAGGGCAAGAGGTTCTGAGCTGAGAAATGTCTCCCTTGCAAAGGGAGAAGAAGGGAAGCTGGGTCCCATCAGTGGCTTGGAAATTCCCAACTTTCGTTTGCCCGTCTGTGAAATTAATTTCTTTTATTGGACTCTGGTGAGTAGTTATGAAGTGCTAATGAGAATCTCACTCCCTTAGCATCCATGGCATTTAATATAGTGTAAGACACAATCCTGCACTGGCAGGCCCATGGACAAGAGGAACAAATAGATTTCCTGTCTTTCATTTCTGCGATTCAGAATCTGGAGTGATTGTTAGGGAAAGGCAACTGCAACAACTTCCAGTGGTTTAAAAAACAAACAAGCACAAAAATACTCTTTTTCTACAGATTGAATATCATAATGGCACAGAAAAATATCATATCAGAACATTTGGCTCCGTGCTGTCATGAAAATAAATGGCAACAATGTAAGGACATTAAGAGCCAGACGTTCAAGAGTTCTATCCCCACAACTGTGGCCAGTTTTTCAAAAGAGCTTAGCTCCCAGCTGCAACCTAGCAGCTGAGGTCTCTTCAAAATCTGGCCCTAAAGACTCAGTTCTCCTCATAAATACACAGGCATCATCCCCAATGACTTAGGTGTACCCATGCTGTTCTTGAGGGCAGATTTTGCTTCATTATTTAGTACAGTAAATGGACCCAGCCTCGAAATTAATAAAGGCAGGGGACTGCCACAAAGAGCTTGCAATCTATGGGGCCAGCCCCACAAGCCCTTTCGTGCGCAGGCAGCCCTTACTCATACCAGTAGTTTAAGACAATGGGACTACTCCGGAAAGGAAGATGAACAGCAAAAAGTGCAGGAGTGAGAAACTGCAGAAAGATCTCTGTCCACAAGGAGATTAATGAGTCGTATGTAGCGATATCTAGTAGGTTTGTACAAGAGCTCCCTCTAGTAGTGAGACTCTAGGAGAGACCATGTTACTGTAACTCAGATGCTGTGTATTAAAGAAAAAAGAAAAGGAGGACTTGTGGCACCTTAGAGACTAACCAATTTATTTGAGCATAAGCTTTCGTGAGCTACAGCTCACATCCGATGAAGTGGGCTGTAGCTCACGAAAGCTTATGCTCAAATAAATTGGTTAGTCTCTAAGGTGCCACAAGTACTCCTTTTCTTTTTGCGAAAACAGACTAACACGGCTGTTACTCTGAAACCTGTGTATTAAAGAAGGACCAACACGCTGGCCTCCTGAACAGAGCAATGATCCAGGAAGGAAAGCTTTGCCCAAGATGGAAATTGGCCTTAATGACAATGACATATGTCTGTGGCATTGCTGCATCTGAGTTGTATCTGAGAAAATACGATTTTTTTTTAATGGGATAAGGCTGTATCATCTATCTTGTTTTTAAGACTAAATAGTTATATTCTAGTAGGAGAGGACTTGTAGAGTGGACTCTATTTGATGGGATTGACTCAGGGCAGAAGAACTATATTCTAGTAGCATGCAGATGTCCCATTCAGGATCAGAACTCCATTGTGCTAAGCATTCTGGAAAGACATTGACGGCTCCTACCCCAAAAATCCTTATTTTCAATCATGCCGTTGTTAGATGTGAGGAAATATTCCTAATGGAACAAAACAGGTGTAAATGAAACTTAGCTGCAAAATTGATCATTGGCTTCAGTGCTAGGTGGCTACTGAAGTGGTCAGAACAATTCTGTCTGTATCTGACTCTTGAGATCCATCTGCTCTTTGTGGCCTATGATTAGGCCTTCTAATTTTTGACTTTAAAACACTGATAAAACATCTGAAATAATGTAAAAAATGATGTTCATCCAATAAACACCAGAAATGGTTACTTAGGGTATGTCTACACTATGAAATTAGGTCGAATTTATAGAAGTTGTTTTTTAGAAATCGTTTATATATAGTCGATTGTGTGTGTCCCCACACAAAATGCTCTAAGTGCATTAACTCGGCGGAGTGCTTCCACAGTACCGAGGCTAGCGTCGACTTCTGGAGCGTTGCACTGTGGGTAGCTATCCCGCAGTCTCTGCCGCCCATTGGAATTCTGGGTTGAGATCCCAATGCCTAATGGGGCAAAAACATTGTCGCGGGTGGTTCTGGGTACATGGCATCAGGCCCTCCCTCCATGAAAGCAAGGGCAGACCATCGTTTCGCGCCTTTTTTCCTGAGCTACCTGTGCAGACGCCATACCACGGCAAGCATGGAGCCTGCTCAGCTCACTGTCACCGTACGTCTCCTGGGTGCTGGCAAGACGTGGTACTGCATTGCTACACAGCAGCAGCTCATTGCCTTGTGGCAGCAGACGGTGCAATAGGTCTGATAACCATCATCATCATGTCCGAGGTGCTCTTGGCTGCTTCGGTAAGGTTGGTCAGGAGCGCCTGGGCAGACATGGGCGCAGGGACTAAAATAGGAGTGATTCAACCAGGTCATTCTCTTTAATCCTGCCGGCAGTTGTATTGCACCGTCTTCTGTCGAGCAGGCAGGAGATGAGGATAGCTAGTAGTCCTATTGCACCGTCTTCCACCAGCCAAAGATCTAAAAGATAGATGGAGTGGATCAAAACAAGAAATTAGACCAGATTTGTTTTGTATTCATTTGCTCCCCCCTCCCTCCCTCCCTCCCTCCGTGAAATCAACGGCCAATAATCATTTTAGTGAGGTTTGTCAGGGGCACCTTGAAAAGTTTAATGGAGATTCAGTCCTGCCTGGAATACCGGGGGGTGAGGGGGAGAAGAGATAGCTCAGTGGGTTGAGCATTGACCTGCTAAACTTGGGTTTTGAGCTCAATCCTTGAGGGGGCCATTTTGTGTGACAGTTGTTCTTGTTTCTCCTTGATGTAAAGCCACCCCCTTTGTTGATTTTAATTCCCTGTAAGCCAACCCTGTAAGCCATGTCATCAGTCGCCCCCCTCTCCGTCAGAGCAACGGCGGACAATTGTTCCGCGCCTTTTTTCCATGCAGAGTCCATATCACGGCAAGCATGGAGCCCGCTCAGATCACTTTGGCAATTATGAGCACATTAAACAACACGCGCATTATCCAGCAGTATATGCAGCACCAGAACCTGCCAAAGCGAAACCGGGCGAGTAGGCAACGTCAGCGCGGTGACGAGAGTGATGAGGACATGGACACAGACTTCTCTCAGCGCACGGGCCCTGGCAATGTGGGCATCATGGTGCTAATGGAGCAGGTTCATGCCGTGGAATGCCGATTCTGGGCCTGGGAAACAAGCACAGACTGGTGGGACCGCATAGTGTTGCAGGTCTGGGACGATTCCCAGTAGCTGGGAAACTTTCGCATGCGTAAAGGCACTTCCATGGAACTTTGTGACTTGCTTTCCCCTCCTCTGAAGTACCAGAATACCAAGATGAGAGCAGCCCTCACAGTTGAGAAGTGAGTGGCAATAGCCCTGTAGAAGATCGCAACACCAGAAAGCTACCGGTCAGTCGGGAATCAATTTGGAGTGGGCAAATCTACTGTGAGGGCTGCTGTGATGCAAGTAGCCAACGCAATCAAAGATCTGCTGATATGGAGGGTAGTGACCCTGGGAAATGTGCAGGTCATAGTGGATGGCTTTGCTGCAATAGGATTCCCTAACTGTGGTGGGGCCATAGACGGAACCAGTATCCCTATCTTGGCACTGGAGCACCAAGCCAGCAAGTACATAAACTTTTCAATAGTGCTGCAAGCACTGGTGGATCACAAGGGACGTTTCACCAACATCAACGTGGGATGGCCGGGAAAGTACATGATGCTCGCATCTTCAGGAACTCTGGTCTGTTTCAAAAGCTGCAGGAAGGGACTTTCTTCCCAGACCAGAAAATAACCGTTGGGGATGTTGAAATGCCTATAGTTATCCTTGGGGACCCAGCCTACCCCTTAATGCCATGGCTCATGAAGCCGTACACAGGCAGCCTGGACAGTAATCAGGAGCTGTTCAACTACAGACTGAGCAAGTGCAGAATGGTGGTAGAATGTGCATTTGGACGTTTAAAAGCGTGCTGGCGCGGTTTACTGACTCGCTTAGACCTCAGCAAAACCAATATTCCCACTGTTATTGCTGCTTGCTGTGCGCTCCACAATATCTGTGAGAGTAAGGGGGAGACATTTATGGCGGGGTGGGAGGTTGAGGCAAATCACTTGGCTGCTGGTTACACACAGCCAAACACCAGGGCGGTTAGAGCACAGGATGGCACGGTGTGCATCAGAGAAGCTTTGAAAACCAGTTTCATGATTGGCCAGGCTACGGTGTGAAAGTTCTGTTTGTTTCTCCTTGATGAACCCCCCCCCCTTCCCCTTGGTTCAATCTACTTCCCTGTAAGCTAACCACCCTCCCCTCCCCCCTTCGATCACCGCTTGCAGAGGCAATAAAGTCATTGTTGCTTCACATTCATGCATTCTTTATGAATTCATCACACAAATAGGGGGATGACTACCAAGGTAGCACCAGGAGGGGTGGTGGAGGAGGGAAGGACAAGGCCACACAGCACTTTAAAAGTTTAAAACTTTAAAACTTATTGAATGCCAGCCTTCTGTTGCTAGGGCACTCCTCTGGGGTGGAGTGGATGGGTGGCCGGAGGCCCCCCCCAAAGCGTTCTTGGGCGTCTGGGTGAGGAGGCTATGGAACTTGGGGAGGAGGGCTGTTGGTTCCACAGGGGCTGTAGCGGTGGTCTGTGCTCCTGCTGCCTTTCCTGCAGCTCAACCATACACTAGAGCATATTCGTTTGATCCTCCAGCAGCCTCAGCATTGAATCCTGCCTCCTCTCATCACGCTGCCGCCACCTTTCAGCTTCAGCCCTCTCTTCAGCCCGCCACCTCTCCTCCCGGTCATTTTGTGCTTTCCTGCACTCTGACATTATTTGCCTCCACGCATTCGTCTGTGCTCTGTCAGTGTGGGAGGACAGCATGAGGTCAGAGAACATTTCAGCGCAAGTGCTTGGTTTTTTTTGTTTTGTTTTTTGCCTTCTAATCTTTGCTAGCCTCTGGGAAGGAGAAGATCCTGTGATCCTTGAAACACATGCAGCTGGTGGAGGAAAAAGACACATTTTATAGAACAATGGGTACACTCTTTCACGGTAAACCTTGCTGTTAACATCACATACATAGCACATGTGCTTTCGTTACAAGGTCGCATTTTGCCTCCCCCCACCGCGTGACTAACCCCTTCCCCCACCCTGTGGCTAACAGCGGGGAACATTTCTGTTTAGCCACAGGCAAACAGCCCAGCAGGAACGGGCACCTCTGAATGGCTCCTTAAGAAAAGCACCCTATTTCAACCAGAAAGAAAAGGAGTACTTGTGGCACCTTAGAGACTAACCAATTTATTTGAGCATGAGCTTTCGTGAGCTACAGCTCACTTCATCAGATGCTGTAGCTCACGAAAGCTCATGCTCAAATAAATTGGTTAGTCGCTAAGGTGCCACAAGTACTCCTTTTTCTTTTTGCGAATACAGACTAACATGGCTGTTACTCTGAAACCTGTCATTATTTCAACCAGGTGACCATGAATGATATCACTCTCCTGAGGAAAACACAGAGAGATAAAGAACAGATGTTGTTTGAATGCCAGCAAACCTACGCTGCAATGCTTTGTTCTACAATGATTCCCGAGTAAGTGCTACTGGCCTGGCGTGCTGAAGTGTCCTACCATGGTGGACGGAATAAGGCTGCCCTCCCCAGAAACCTTTTGATAAGGCTTTGGGAGTACATCCAGGAGAGCTTTATGGAGATGTCCCTGGAGGATTTCCACTCCATCCCCAGACACGCTAACAGACTTTTCCAGTAGCTGTACTGGCCGTGAATGCCAGGGCAAATTAATCAATCATTAAACACACTTGCTTTTAAGCCATGTATACTATTTAAGAAGATACACTCACCAGAGGTCCCTTCTCCGCCTGGCGGGTCCGGGAGGCAGCCTTGGGTGGGTTCGGGGGGTACTGGCTCCAGGTCCAGGGTGAGACAGTTTCTGGCTGTCAGGAAAACCGGTTTCTCCGCTTGCTTGCTGTAAGCTATCTACAACCTTATCATCTTCCTTGTCCCCAAAACCTGCTTCCATATTGCCTCCCTCTCCACTGAAGGAGTCAAACAACACGGCTGGGGTAGTGGTGGCTGAACCCCCTAAAATGGCATGCAGCTCATCATAGAAGTGGCATGTTTGGGGCTCTGACCCGGAGCTGCCGTTCACCTCTCTGGTTTTCTGGTAGCCTTGCCTCAGCTCCTTAAGTTTCACGTGGCACTGCTTCAGGTCCTTATTATAGCTTATGTCCTTCATGCCCTGGGAGATTTTGACAAATGTTTTGGCATTTAGAAAACTGGAACGGAGTTCTGATAGCACGGATTCCTCTCCCCATACAGCGATCAGATCCCGTACCTCCCGTTCGGTCCATGCTGGAGCTCTTTTGCGATTCTGGGACTCCATCATGGTCACCTCTGCTGATGAGCTCTGCACTCACCTGCAGCTTGCCACACTGGCCAAACAGGAAATGAGATTCAAAAGTTCACGGGCCTTTTCCTGTCTACCTGGCCAGTGCATCTGAGTTGAGAGTGCTGTCCAGAGCGGTCACAATGGAGCACTCTGGGATAGCTGCCGGAGGCCAATACTGTCGAATTGTATCCCCACTACCCCAAATTCGACCTGGAAAGGCCAATTTCAGTGCTAATCCCCTTGTTGGGGGTGGAGTAAAGAAATTGATTTTAATTTTAAGTTGGAAAAAAAGGGCTTCGTCGTGTGGACAGGTGCAGGGTTAAAGCAATTTAATGCTGCTAAATTCAACCTCAACTCCTAGTGTGGACCAGGGCTTATATGTAAGAGCTTGTCTACATGGAGTAATCCAGACAATGGAGGTGTGATTTCTAAAGCACACTTATGTGTTGTGCAGTAACCGGTCCGTGTAGATCCAGCTGGTGAGCCCTAAAGGTTCCCTATTGCGCTTTAACATAGTGGCGTTTGAAACAGTACTTCGTTGAAGTGCACTAGAGAACATTGCAAAGAGATTACTCAGTGTATACCACTGTAATGTGTACAATTGTATACAGAATATACATTACTTATTACAGTATAAACAACCCCCAATTTTTGGATCTCTACATAAAATGACTAAAAATTAACCCTGAAAAATTAAATTAATAAATCTGAAAAACAAAAGCCCTACTGATGATTTAGACTCTCTCTAATAAAAACAATCTGGGTCCTATTCCCTAAGCCTGCTACTTTTTCCCTGTAATTTGGTCGTTCTCCTGAAAAGCTGACCTGGTGACCCTTCCATATCTATAGATCCGCCTGTAGGAAGTAAGTTCCCTATGGTGTATTTCTATGTAAAGACTGTAAAAGCTATAAAGCATTTTCTGATGTTTCCCTATGAAGGCTGTTGTCTGAAGATACATATACATCTCCCTTCACCACAGAATCAGAACACCTAAGTAGGTGGAATATGAATGCATATGGACCACTCTATACTGGGAGATTTATAACATAGTTGAGTCAAGGTGCTGAGGAAAATGATGAAAGCGACTTTACTTGCAGTCTTGCAGAGCTTCTGCTTGCATCTCCTATGATAACCTGTGTTATTGGCTAGAGAAAGCAATCGTGATGATTACAATGAAAGCTTCCTCATGACCACCCCAAAATAACTGAAGTGGTCTGCTAATAAATGTAGAGCAGAGTTATACTCAGTGGGCCAGATTTTGCTCTAACTTATACCTTTCTTTACGGGAGTAACTCTGACTTTAGGGGAGTTACTCTGGGTACACACTGGCATAAAGAAAAGCAGAATCTGGCCCATTACATTTGGGGGTGGTCTCTTACGACAGGAGTTTGCCTAATACGGGTGGTTTCTTGAACAGGTTTCTCAGTGACATTTTTAAAGGCAGAGGCAGGAAAGCAAAAGTGGGTGAAAGAACATTTTGCATCAGCCCACACAGCAGCAACAGCACCCATGGTTCAGTGAAGTGTGGGCGAGCCTCACAAAGCTTTTCACAACAAAATTTCAGATATGTATGCCAGAGAGAACACCTTCTGAATAACTGAGAGCAAATCTATTCTTACAAGATCTGACTCAATTATTCCTTTAAAAACTAAAATTTTAATATGCTTCTTGAGAAAAGGAGTTGAACAAATCCATTTACTTCAATTAAAAGTAGTTTTCATTGTAATTTACTAGTACATAATGCAAGACCGGCCTGGAGTAATAGCACACTTTGCGAGTCGTCCCACTGAAATCAGCAGGGCTGTTTGTGGAGAAAGGTACTGTTCGAGGTAAGCAGAGGAGGTAAAATAAGGTCCTTCAGTGAAAACTGTTTATAGATTGTTTCACAATGGCAAACATCACAACTCTTTGGAGTTTTGATTTGTTGTGTGTCCTTTATTCACAATTTAAAATTCCCCAAACCAAAAACTGAGTTACAACAGAACTAAGGTCATACATAAATATCCATTTGTTCAAAACACAGTTAGAATGCTGTAGAGTAATTACAAGAATTAAATGTCAGAAAGTAAGGAAATCCATAGGTAAGGTTCCACAAAGAACCTTAAATCTGCCCCCATATCTTTACCCACCATCTACAATACTTAAAAGAGCCATTAATTGTTGTTGTTACTGGACAATTATAGCTTTTGACCCCAATCCTGCAATGAGCTCTGTGGAGATGGATCCCTGAGCGTGTGCAGAATTCATTAAAGGTTTGGGGACAGACTTTTTTTTTTTTTTTTATACAAAGTATACTGCCATATCTGCTCCCTTCTCTTTTCCATAGCACCTGGTTTGATGTGGTGAATGGGGTACTTGGAGGTCTGTGATGTCAGTATGGATCTAGAGGTTGAGATCTCTGGCTTACATCACTAGGATGAATATGAAAGGTCTAGTGGGATTTCCGGTTCTAGAGGCAAGGAGGAAGAGCTAGACTAGGCCTTTGTTTTGTAGTGGAATGGTGAACGGGGGTGCTGTTTCTGGAATGTTGGTAGAGTCATATGCTGTGCTCTGAACGTAGCTACAAGATGGGACACGTAATGGTCGAGTCTCCACTTTGTATGCTAAACCTGGGATTTTTGTCAAAGTTAATAGGAACTTTCCATTATGCCTCAAGGTGAAATTTCACCCTTTTGCCAATAGGAGTTGTGGGTTTTTTAAATTTAATTTAATTTTTATTTTTATTTTATTTTTTTTTTTTTTAGCAAAAATGCTTTAACGGAGGTGGTCTTGTTATACAAGTGAAACCATCTGATACTCTGTCATAAATATAAAGGGAAGGCTAAACCCCTTTGAAATCCCTCCTGGCCAGGGGAAAGCTCCTCTCACCTGTAAAGGGTTAAGAAGCTAAAGGTAACCTCGCTGGCACCTGACCAAAATGACCAATGAGGAGACAAGATACTTTCAAAAGCTGGGAGGAGGGAGAGAAACAAAGGGTCTGTGTGTCTGTCTATATTCTGTCTTGGCTGGGGATAGACCAGGAATGGAGTCTTAGAACTTTTAGTAAGTAATCTAGCTAGGTATGTGTTAGATTATGATTTCTTTAAATGGCTGAGAAAAGAACTGTGCTGAATAGAATAACTATTTCTGTCTGTGTATCTTTTTTGTAACTTAAGGTTTTGCCTAGAGGGGTTCTCTATGTTTTTGAATCTAATTACCCTGTAAGATATCTACCATCCTGATTTTACAGGGGGGATTTCTTTATTTCTATTTACTTCTATTTTTATTAAAAGTCTTCTTGTAAGAAAACTGAATGCTTTTTCATTGTTCTCAGATCCAAGGGTCTGGGTCTGTGGTCACCTAGGCAAATTGGTGAGGCTTTTTACCAAACCTTGTCCAGGAAGTGGGGTGCAAGGTTTTGGAAAGTATTTTGGGGGGAAAGACGCGTCCAAACAGCTCTTCCCCAGTAACCAGTATTAGTTTGGTGGTGGTAGCGGCCAATCCAAGGACAAAGGGTGGAATATTTTGTACCTTGGGGAAGTTTTGACCTAAGCTGGTAAAGATAAGCTTAGGAGGTTTTTCATGCAGGTCCCCACATCTGTACCCTAGAGTTCAGAGTGGGGGAGGAACCTTGACATACTCATTTGGAAAGATTCTGGTCTCAGTAACCCATGTTTAAGTAGAGTTACTCTGGAGTTACACTGATGTCATTGGGCAGTGTAACATTACCATGCGGTGGAGTTACACTGGTATAACATGTCTTTCTACACTGCCCTGGACAATTTCTCAGCTTAAAATGTTCTTTTATTTCCACAAAAAAAAGTGGAAAACGTGGATTGGCTAAGAACTGTGCACACCCCAGTCTAGGCTAACATAACCTATGCTATCCCATCCTCCTTTCCCTGTTAGGATCTTGCCTTTCAAACTATAAATTCTCAGGGCCAGGTCCTGTCACTATATGTTTATACAGTGCCTATCAGTGGTTTAGGTTTGTACCTGCTATTGTAATACTGCCATTGTTCAATAATAACATGGTCAACTATTTGCAAATAGTGGAAATGCTTTTTTCTGTGGTTTTAACAGCAATGTGTATTTTCCACACAGCTCTATCAGTCTTTTTCAGACAAATTGCCATGTGTTTTATTACCATTTCTCCTCTTGAGACCAGACAGTTATTACATTTTCCCTCAGCCTTTAGCGGTGATGAAGACAGAATGAAAACCTCCAAGACTTTATCTAGAAACGTGTGATGGGTGCCATCTTGGCTGATGCTGGAGGTTGAAGGGGGCATCTCCAGAGCTAAAAGCATGAGCAGCTACAGCTTGAACTAAAAGACTGGGGACTACGGGTGAAGGCTGTAACAGACTCCCATTCTCTGTGGATTAGGCACAGAGGGGCATGTGTAATACACACACACAGAGTCTGGTTTGATTGTGCATTTGTCTGTTTTGGTTTTTCTGGGTTTCAGTGTTTATCAGCTCTTTCCCCGAATGCATCTCTCTTCCTCAAGAGCACCTTTTCTATGGTGTTTACCATGATCCCAGCTCTCTCGTAGTTCCACACGGGTCCAGCTCAAAGCCCTGGATCTAATCAACACATTCTAACTTTGAGGACTGTGTTGGTTGAAATCTAAGCTTGGATCACAGCTGTACCCAAACACCTATGCACTTCTGGTGTTTGTAAGATAAGCTGGATCTGAGTTTTGCTGACTGTAGGGGACTCAATCTACTTATTGTAATTCTCTTGCATCCCATGGTGTTTTTCCCCCACTATAAATGCTTCAGAGTGGTTGAGCTCAGTTGCCACAAGCACTTCCAAAAGCTACAGAACCAAATTCTGCACTGTGGTCACTGGCACAGGTCCCACCGATTTTGGACCCATTTTGCAAATGTTTATGGTTTCACAGTCTTCTGAAAATGTTCTTAAAAGACATCAGCTTTTGCTAGATCTTAATTTTGAGTTGGAACCAGATGATTTTTTTCTAAAGAACTATCCCACTTTCAACTGAATCCTTTTCTCTGCTTTTCCTGTTCTAATTTCCCTGGGGTCGACACTGTCATCGTTGCTACAGTCTATATTGTCAAGGTAAATATTGTTCCTCTTGGCTCTGAGGCCAGGCACGCAGCAGTTTAGATCTATATTGATTAGAGATGAGCCCAAATTAGGAAGTGAAGATCCAGAACTGGATTCAAACTTCCCCAACATTCAGAGGGTTTGGATCTAAAATTTTGCTTTGGGCTCCTCTAACACGGACTCATAATCATGACTCCAGAAATCAAATTAAGAACCAGCTCCAGACAGCAGGCAGGTCATTCATGAAGACAGCTTTTTTAGCTTGGATATTTTAATGTAACATGTTAATGTGACATTCATACCACACTATAGGCTTGATCCAGAGCTCACTGAAGGCAATGGAAGAGACTCCCATCAGCTTTGATGGGCCATGGATCAGGTCCTATGGAATGACATTGTTCTGTTGATATTTACTACCATTTTGCATCTTCCACCTTAGATGGTAGAAGAGTACAAGGTGGAAGGCATACACGTAACAAACAGAAATGTTGCCCTGTATTCAAACAAGAATGCTTCGGAAGAGGCAGTCTTCTAGCTTGCTTAAGAAGGATCAGCAGACATAGCTCTGCTCTCAACCAGCTGCTCCCATGGCAAGCTTTCTTCGCTGTTCTCCTTGATAGTTCAAGTTTGCATATTCCCCTCTAGGTAGTAAGTTTGAAGAAAAATCTCCAGTTTGATTAAAAATAATTCTCCGATTAACTGGCTGTGGAGTTTCTGCCACTATCCAGCCAGTTCTGGCTAACTTCAGGCACTGAACCAAGAACCAGAAGCAAAATGGTTTCCTCCTGTCTGCAAGCTGCTGTAATATTGTAGTGGCAAGGCATGGCAAAGCATGGAGCTTGATCTGGATGGCAGAGACCTGATGAGAGAAAGTTCGGAGTCAAAGACGGACACAGTTCAGTCCAAACGGGAATAAACTTTCTCAGGAAAGGGGAGCCTTCTCCGACCTAGAGAATAAGTGGGATGATATGATTCTATTGATCTTTCTGCACTTAGCAAACTGTTTCCAAGCAGTATTACAACACCAGTAAAATGTCGGGGCTGTGTGGTAGAGCGTTGCTCCCATTATGACAATATTGGTGAGATTCTTTGACTCCGAAGATAGGATTGTTACCTTAGCTACAGCACAGGAGAACCCATTAAACTTCAGAAACTGTGCAGGGTGGACACTGTTCGATCATCACAGCCTATGTAACAATACCAAGGTCTTATGCCCTCATGCAGGGGCTAATGCAGGGGTCGGCGACCTATGGCACGCATACTAAAGATGGCACGCAAGCCAATTTTTTTTTTTTTTTTTTTAATGGCACACTGCTGCCAGCTGGGTCCCAGCTGCCGGCCCCGCTCAGCCTGCTGCCGAACCTAGGCCGGGACCCCAACAGACAGCAGCATGCCATTAAAAATCCTGCCCACCCCGGCCCACTCTTCTCTGCCCCCCTCCCCGCCCCCATGGGGGCAGGGTGAAGAAGCTTGGTCCTGCCGGCTGCTGTTGCAGGGCAGGCGAGCTCCCCCCTTCCCCACCTCTTTCCCCAGCGTGCTGGGTGCCTGCCCCGCCCTGCCGCTCATCAGCTGATGGCCCTTGCGAGGGAGGGGGAGAAGCGGAGCTGTGCTCACTGCTCCGGGGAGGAGGTGGAGAAGAGGTGGGGATGAGGCCTTAGGGAAGGGGGGTGGAATCAGGGCATATCCCCTCCAGCCCCCTGCCATGAGCTGCTCTGGGCAGGGGGCTGGGAGCACCCCCATGACCCTACCCTGTGCCCCCTGCCCTGACCCCACTGCACCTGATTTATAGAGAGATTTATAGAGAGAGACCTTCTAAAAAACGTTAAAATGTATTACTGGCATGCAAAACCTTAAATTAAAGTGAATCAATGAAGACTCGGCACACCACTTCTGAAAGGTTGCCGACCCCTGGGCTAGCGAACGGGAATATGATCGCATGCTACAATGGGCATAATAAATAAATTACTGTTCTGTCTGCCTGGTTTCAGCTTCAAATGTCCCATCGGTGCCACTTCCTATGAATAAAGTGGTGATGAATTTAATGCGATACATGAATCTGCCCAAATCCTGAATGTCAATCAGACAGCTGCACCCAGCGGGCTGCCAGAAACTAGCCAAGGGCTTACAGTACATTCACAACTTTTACACCTGTTCTGCAGTGCGGATGCCTACCCCAACCCTTCTCCCCCAACCTCGGGGCCTCTTTAAGGGAGAGACTGGGCCAAAACCAGTGCCACGCTATTGATTTAAATGGGGTTACATAAATATAACTGGGAGGAAAATTTGGTTTCTTGTATTTAAAACTGGCCTCCTATTTTCCATTATTTCTGGAAGATGAAATACAAAGCTCTGTGCAAAAGGAATCTGTTCATAGATTCCAAGGCCAGACAGGACCATTGTGATCATCCAGTGGGTTGGGGTCATGTGGGTCATGACCCTGTTTTAATGGAGTTGCCAGGGCTGGTGTTAGACTTGTTGGGACCCAGGGCTGAAGCCAAAGTCCAAGCCCTACCTGAAAGGCTTCAGCCCTGGGTGGCAGGACTCAGGTTTCAGCCCCCCTCAAGCTTTGGCTTTGCCCCTCCCACCCCAAGAGCGGAGTGGCTCAGGCATTGGTCCCCCTTCCCGGGGTCACGTAGTAATTTTTGTTGTCAGAAGGGGGTTACGGTGCAATGAAGTTTGAGAAACACTGTAGTGACCCCCTGTATAATACAGACCATAGAACTTTGACAAAGTAATTCCTGGAGCAGATCTTTTAGAAAAACAATCTTGATTTAAAAATTGCTAGTGATGGAGAATCCACCACGATCCTTGGTAATTTGTTCCAGTGGGGAAAGATCCCAAATCAGTAACAGAACATCGGTGCAGACTCTCAAATTACAAACAATTGCTTTTTAAAACAAAATATTTTAATAGCATTTTCCTCTCTCCTTCGATCCAGGAACTAAGGACCATCACAAAGCTCCCCACTTTCAGCTACAAGTGCAAGGCACATTTCTTTGACTGGCCTTTTCTAACATAAATACAGAGCAACATGGACATTACATTGAACCTGCCCCACCCCACCAGCGCAAACCCTACCAGAACAAGACACACCACTGCACACACCTCACCCCCTGAGTGAGGATGAGGGAACAAACAAGTAACAGATCTTTGTCTGATGGCTGAATGCACTATTGGAAGGCGCTCAGATAGTGCGGTGATGAGCCAATACAGAACAGAACAGACCCAAGTTGCTGAGTTTGCCCTAGGGCTGCTAGTCCTATTGTTAATAACAGGAGGCCCAGATTCTCCATTGCCTCATACTTTGTGCATCATTTGCAGCAGTGCAAAGTGGGTTTAAAATCCCACTCAGCGAGAATGGTAAGAATTTATGCCCACGTTACGCTGATGTACATGATTACACAAGAGGTAGGACAGTGGAGATTCTGGCCCTTAATTTCCCGTTGCCTGCGCAATGCAGTGCCTCTGACTATCTTGGTCATTCCCTCTCCCCATTCCTTGCCTTTGATTTTTTTTTTTCTCTCCTTAATTCATAGTAGGTACATGTGACCAGTTTTGTGGCAAACTCTTATTGACTGTGCAGGTAAGGACACCTAGAGTTAGGGTTGCCTGACGTTTTACCTTTATAAGACCCTGTTTTCAGTTCCTTTCAATTTTGTCAAACTTAAGCCATTCAGGCTGAAATTTCCCATGCCAGGTGTCTACTAAGGCTGAATTTTTGTGGAAAGTTTCAGCTAAAAATGGTTCTGCTTTTTCTGTGATCGAGGTTAGGAAAAAATGTTTTATCCAGGTTTAAAAAAAAAATTCTTATAGCTATATCATTGAATAGCTCTAGCAACTCCACACTTTTCAACAGGGCCTTGAAATTTGCCATTGGGTCACCCTGGAGTCAGGGATGTGCCTTTTGCCATCCCTTTGAAAATCTGCCCAAATTTGGCCAAGTTATAAAGCTCTGAAAATAGGAACAAGGATGGGCGAAGAGAGGCAGGAGCCAGGGATGGGAGAGAACAGAAGTCCACATTATGGTAGTCTTCAGTTACCGAGGATGGATGGTGCTCTGAGAATTGAGTTGTGTAGCAAATGAAACTGTTTGTAGGACTCCTACCTCATAGGGGCAGGGGTGAAAGTAAGTCTAGGGACTTACCAGTACGGGGCTGGGTTGGGGCCAGCTCTGGCTCCTGGAAGGGGCGGGGCCTCGGGCAGAAGGGGCGGGGCTGGGGGAGGTCAGAGCCAGCCCCTGCCCACCCTGTACCAGCAAGTACCTCCTTCCCCCTCCCCGGGGTAACAGCAGCAGCCGGGGGCTCTGGCAGCGGTTTAAAGGGCCCAGGGCAGTAGCGGTGGCCGAACTCTGGGCCCTTTAAATCGTCCCCGGAACCCCACCGCTTCCCCAGGGCTCCGGCAGCAGGGCTCCGGGGACGGGGCTCCGGCCACCACTACTGCCCCGGGCCCTTTAAATCGTCTCCGGAGCCTGCCAGAGCCCTGGGGAAGCGGCAGCGGGGCTCCGGGGATGATTTAAAGGGCCCAGGGCTCAGCCGCCGCTACCGCCCTGGCCCCTTTAAATCGCCGCCCCAGCCCCACCGCCGCTACTCCAGGGCTCCAGCAGCGGGGCTCTGGCAGCAATTTAAAGGGCCGGGGGCTCCAGCCGCTGCTGGGAGCCGCAGGCCCTTTAAATTGCACCAGGGGAAGCCGATCCACCCCGGTACGGCACACGGGCTCTTGCCCGTGTGCCGTACCTGGGCGTACCGGCTTATTTTCACCTCTTCATAGGGGTATTGTGAATAAATTCATTAATATTTGTGAAGAACTAAGATTCCACGATAAGTGTACCACAGAAAAGCTCAGTAGGAAATGAATAATTGTGCATTCAGTGCAAGGCGTGGATGGTGTGTAGTAAATAATGCATGGAGGGATTAAATAGGATGAGAATAAAAAGAAATATTGAATTCCTCTCCATTCGGTAAGCACCATCCATCCAGTGTGCTGTGTGATGCCGTAGTCTTGTGGGGAAAAATAGTACATGATCATGTACTTGTTTTGCAGTAACACCTATGAGCCGGTCATGGACCAGAACGCATGGGGCTAGATGTTGTACAGACACAGAACAAAAAGCCCCTGCTCCAGAGACCTTCCAATCGACATATAAGACAAAACACAGATTGGTACAGACAGATGGAGAGATACAATAAAGCAATGAGCCAGCGTTGGTCGGCATGATTGGCAGTGGTCTCAGCATGCCAGCAGCCCAGCTGTTGTCAAGCGTTTTGTGGGCATCGCAGCAAAGGAGAGGTCTGAGGAGGGATTTGAAGCAGGATCATGAGGTAGCTTTGCAGATGGTCACGGGGAGCTTCTAACCGTGAGGGGCAGCACAGGAGGAAGCGCCCTGGACTGACTGAAGGCCAGTCGACAGGGGATAGAAATGATAGGTTGGCGGAGATGGGTTGTGAAGGGCCTTGAAAGTGAAGACAAGTAGCTTGTGTTTGATGCAACAGAGGAGGGATGCAAAGAGAGGGGAGACATGGTCAAAGCAATAAGGCAGGGGAATGATCTGTGCAGCAGCTTTCTGAAGGGATAGAAGTAGGGCAAGATTGCATGTGTGAAGGCTGGAGAGAAGGATGTTGCAGTAATTGAGACATCCAGGCTCTTATCTTATGAGCTTGGATAAGAAAGGCTGGATCTTAGAGATCTTATACAGAGAGAATCTGCAAAGTTTAGACGTAGCCCAGATGTGAGGAACTAGAGAGAGGTTGGAGTCCAGGGTGAAGCTTCAGTTATGGGCTTAAGTGACAGGAAGGATGATGGTGTTGTCCCCAGTGACTAGGGATAGAGCCAGTGGGGTGGGTTTGGAGGGAGAGATTAGGAGTTCGCCTTTAGCCATGTTGAGCTTGAGCTGACAGCTTTGACATCCACGAGGAGATGTCAGGAGAGAGGCTGAGATTTTAGTTTGGACAGAAGGAGAAAGGTCTGGAGTAGAGAGGTAGGTCCGTGAGTCATCAGCATAGAGATGGCAGCTGAATTTGTGTTTGTGGATGAGATTACCCAGATATAAGGTGTAGAGGGAGAACAGAAGGGGGCCAACGACAGAGCTCTGTGGAGACCCCATGGAAAGATGGAGGGGGGGTGGTGAGGATCCTCTAAAGGACACACTAAAAGAACAATGAGAGAGGTAGGAAAAGAACCAGGAAGGGACAGAGCCATGGAAGCTAGTGGAGAACAAGATATCAAGAAGAACATGGTCGAGAATGTCAGAGGTGACTGATGGGCCAAGGAGGCTGAGCACGGAGGACTGGTTCTGAATTTTGGCCGAAAACAGGTCATTAGAGACGTTGGCAACAGCCATTTCAATGGAGCTTGAGGGATTGAAGTTGGACTGGAGAGAGTCTAGGGTGGAACTGGAGGAAAGAAACTCCAGACTGCTATTCTAGGCAGTGCATTCAATGAGTTTACCTCCCCATATCCCTTCTCCCTTTTGTCTGTAACTGGAGAAGCAAGTGGGGTCAAGGGTGGGGTTTTTCAAGATGAGAGACTCATTTATTGCGAGGGGTTGAAAGCACCTGTGGACATCTCTGAACCAGTTTCAAACAGGACAGGACAACTGTGCGGTCAATCTCTTTAAATGGGTTTTTTCTAATGATCCACTATGCAGCTGTGGTCAACGTCAGACTATGTCGCATATCCTTGTCGAGTGCCCACTGACTTATTGTGACGGCAAGCTACCAGCTCTCCACCTGGCTGAGAACGCCATTAAATGGCTGGGCACATTGCACATATACCAATGATGATTGGGAGGGGAAGAGCCAGAGGTGAATGAGAGGTTAAGGAGAAGGGTTGGGGAAAGAATAGGAAGAGGGTGTGAGGGAGATGGGATGGAGTTACTGGGGCAAATTGAGGGATTAGAGGAGGAGAGCAGATGAGAAATCTCTAACTGCAGAGAAGGAGAAGAGCGTTGTAGGAGGGGAAGGGAGGGCAAACAAAGGGGAAGGTCATGTCATATTTTGTTAAATTTCTCTTTGACAAAATCAAGTGAGATCCGGTGTCGAGAGACTAGTGGAGGCAGGAGTTTGAGGAGTGAATCAAAGGTGGTAAAAAGCTGACTGGGGTTGTGAACTTGGGATTCAGTTAAGTTGGAGCAGTAGGGTCATTCAGCTCGGAAGATGGCAGAACTGAAGGATGAGAGCATGGGGTCGGGGAAGTGGATGTTCGGGGTGAGCCAGGGCTGGGGTTTGGCAGGGGGGACCTTGCGGTGGGGGAGAGGGACAGATCAGGTGGCTAAGGTGCAAATTTTAAAAAATGCCTCTACTTTTTAAGTCGATTTTAAGAGCAATACCTGCAGGCTATGAAAGAGTTAAACCAAATGAATCAATAAATAAGACAATACCTGTTGTCGGAAACACAATCTGTTTGACTTTTTGGTTTTCAAAAATCTTTCTACTCTGGTTCCCATGGTAACTACTGTGGAACACGTGAACGGAACACTGCCTTCTAATCGTCTCTACACAGTTGAAAGTGATTTGGTAGTTCTTTCAAATGTAAACCACCGAATTAGCTTTTGCACTAAGAAAACAAGTGAGATAACTGAAGAGCAAACAGTCTCTGGGATAAGAAAGATTTACTGTTCCTAAGTGAGACAGTAATCAGATTATTGAATAATTAGCATTTGGTGCAATCTCTCTGGCATGCAAAGGAAAATGCCGACGGGCAGTGGTTATGAGAAGGATGCTGTGATGCTTATACATCCCAAGAAGATGACAAAATTGTTATATAACACACAATAGTGCAACTTTAGTATGTGTTGCATTTTACACCCCGTCTCAAAATGCATTACGGAATGTGATACAAGACTGAACAAGAACCTGCGTATAGTACACGTCAATACAGCAACACTCCATAAAGCAGAATGAAAAGTCCGTAATCCTCTCAAATGGCATTGCAAGGCGAAAACTGCATTTGCAATCACAGGGCCTGATCTAACTTCCAATGAAGCCAATGGGTCTAGACGTGTGCTCACAGTTAAGCATGCAGGGATTAATTCCCTCCCACTAGCACATAGACAGCTGCATCACAGCAAGATTCTTCTCTGTGGAAGGGCAGGTGATGTTTGCCTTGTCCTCCCGCCTTCCAATTATGGAAACGAGCACCTGGGTTGCAGAAAACCATCACCTCCTTGCACTAGCTCCACTAAAGGCCAAACCCACTCGGTCCCGGAGTAGGTTTCCGAAAGCCGCCTTTTCCTAAAGGCCTATACTAGAAAACAGTTCTATCAAATTAGATGCTCTGGATGCTTATACGTAATATTTCATCTGCCTGCATAATACTAGATACTATGGAATGTAATCTCGGAGCAATTTTTCAGCCTTAGGATTTTGGGGTCGGTTTTACTTGGGATCCTGAACTGTATTGTTGTCCACTACTTCAAATGATTAGGTGCAGATGACAGCTGCACGGTGTCTTGTAATCTGCAGGGGATTCTGCCAAATGTGTGCCCT
Organism: Lepidochelys kempii; assembly: GCF_965140285.1. Lineage (NCBI taxonomy): Eukaryota > Metazoa > Chordata > Testudines > Cheloniidae > Lepidochelys > Lepidochelys kempii. Next base: position 127,528,329 of record NC_136385.1, on the reverse strand, counting down.
GAACCAGCTGATCAAGGTCAGGTCACTGACCATGTGACTCATCCAGCGGTTGCCTGGCTTGTTTGTATAACAGTGGGGCTTCTGAGCTGGCTGTATGGTCAGGCGAGTCACAATGGCAAAACGCTGTTCAATAAGGTCAGCTCTCAATAGCCAGGTGATATGAGCATGTTTTGTTCTCACATTATATACTCAGGTTTACTCACTGGACGCTATTTTTGTTTAGCTCTGTGTCACCAGAGCATGCAAGTGTTTTTAAAAAATGAACATGTAAATAGAACTGTTTGAAACTTTTCAAATTTCCAAATGCGGACAATTTCAAATTGTGAATTTTTTACAAAAAGGAATAAAAACTGAAATTTTAGGAACAAGTCATTTATTTTTTTGACCATCTATATGTGTGGTTGGATTTCCAATTTCTACGTTTTTGAATATGGAAGGAAAAAAGCTAAGTGTTTGGGTTTTTTTCAAAATTTGTTCCTTTTTTTTTTTTTTTGGTCAACCAGTCCATCCAAATAAACCCTGGGAATTTTTCAAGGCTAGGCATGACCTAACGAAAAGGACAATTCCTTTATTACGTAGATAAAATACTGGGCTTTTATCTTCTCCCTTTAAGAATATCTAATCAATTCCAGAACTGATACAGCCAGCCATTACAGCAGTACAACTGGCCATATATTAAAAGAAACAGGACTGGAGTTGTTAATGGAAATATAGATGGAAGTGATCTAGGAATAGTTATACTGCCTCATCTTTAATATATTGATAACTGTGTTATAATGCCATTAGCAGGCAAATATAAATTCTCCAACACTCATTCCGCATTCTGCTCAGAAGAAGCGTCAACTCTGCCACCTTGTGCCCAGATTGAAAAGGAACACGAAAAGCCATTCTCCAGCAACACAGTACAGCTAACTGTCACATACAGAAAACGAACTACCCAACATTGTGGTTGAGATTTTAAATGCACAGATGTCAGAAAATTCACATTTACCGTTCCCATCACAGCCATAACCTAACCCCATGCGGTGTATTTAGTAGTTTGTAGCACTGTTTTGTGCTTTCTGTAATGGTATGGCGAAGGGTTTTGTGTAGTCTAGACTGCCCCTTCAGTCATTCCTGTAATGGTCCTGGGAGACCAGTTACTGCAAAAACAGTTTTCAGATGGGATCCAATTTCCTATTGTAGACTGGTGATAAGATGGAGTGCCATTGGGTGCTAAAAGCCCAGACCCCACCAGCTGAGTCTTTCCCTTAGTGAAAGCAAACAACCACCACTGAGTCTCAGACCTGGTCTACACTACAAACTTAGGTCAACATAAGCCACATTAAGTTGATCTAATAAGAACATAAGAACGGCCATACTGGGTCAGACCAAAGGTCCATCCAGCCCAGTATCCTGTCTCCCTTCTGCCAACCTAAGTGGCCTGTAAAGTCGACTTCTGTACTCCATCTCCTCAAGAGGCGTAGTGCTTGATTCGACATCCACGGGTCGACATGGGGATAGTGTAGACGCTGCGTTGTGTCATTTGAATGAATTGGCCTCCAGGAGGTGTCCCACAGTGCTTGACTGTGACCACTTACAACTCCACTGCACGTCAGCCAGGTACAGAGGAAATAGCTGTTCCCCTGTTAAAGCCCCAGGAACTTTTGAATGTTTGTTTCCTGTTTGATCAGCGTGAAGAGCTCGCCAGCACAACGGATCATGGAGACTCAAGGCCGCAAACGCACTCCAGCATGGAGTGTGCAGCGAAGCTCCGATCCAGCAGAAGAAATGCTGACATCTATGCCAAGATTGCGTGGGGCATGGGGGAGAAGGGCTACACCAGGGACATGCAGCAGAGCCGTGTGGAAAATAAAGGAGCTTCAGCAAGCGTACGAGAAGACGAGGGAGGCGAACGGTCGTTCTGGTTCTGCCCCACAGACAGGCCGCTTCTATGAGGAGCTGCATGTGATCCTCATAGACCCCACTGCTATCCCGAAACGCTCCGTGGAGACCTCCCAGGAGCCTAGGGCAACCTCGAGCAACAATGAGGAGGACATTGTTGACGTTGAAGAGGAGGAGGATGTGAGGCAGGCATGTGGAGGATCCATTCTCCCCGACAGCCAAGAACTGTTTTTAACCCTGGAGCCCATCCCTTCAGAGGACAAGTTGGTGGGAGAGCATTACGCCGGGGAAGGCACCTCTGGTGAGCCCACATTTCCAATCAAAATTGCAGGGGTTACGTGTTATTATTTTTTATGAACAAAAAAGTAGGTGTAGTGGGTATCGGTGGCCACTCCAGCTACGCAGAGGGTGCTCTCCAAAAAAGATTATTTATGGCCCGAGAATCCTCCATGGAGAGCTCCAGGAAGCCTTCATGGAGGTACTCTGCAATCCTTGGCAGAAGGTTTCTGGAAAGGACTGCCTTATTTTGTCCACCACAGATAGGACACGTTTCCCCGTGCCACTCCAGTATTAACTCTGCTGGCATCATTGCAGCGCACAACATTGCAGCATAAGGACCAGGTCTGTACCCAGACGCTTGCAGCATCTGCTCCCTTGCTGCCTCTGTTCCCCTCAGGAGAGTGATATCGCACAGGGTCACCTAGGGGAAATGGGGGAAGTTTTCAATGCTAGCCCTTAAACTGCAAACAATTCAACAAGTAATCCGCCCCCTGTTTGGTGAAATCTGGGTCACACAACCATGCTTTCCCAAATGTGCTGTGGTTGGAAGGGATCAAACAGCATTGGAAAAAAAGGGGGTGACAGCTTCCTATTTGTCTCTCTTACCCCCCCAACCGGGAGCTGTGTGTGTGTATGTGTGTGTGTGTTTAAGGCGGGGGAGGGGCTCTTTACTCTGGTGCCTGTCCTCAAGCACCATCCAGGTTGCTGGGGGAAAGAGGGCTTTTCCAACCGGTGATCCCAAGGATGTCTTCACAAAAGCAGCAGCACAAGACCTCTTGCCTATGCCTCGTGGCCCTACTCACCATGGCTGGAGCAGCAAACCAACTCTTGCACTAGCCAGCGGTTGTGAGTACCTTGTGGCTTGCAGTGAAGTGTATTGATGGGTGTTTTTCTGGTGCAAGGTTAATTTTTTTTTTAAATGTATGTACTGTCAATGCTACCCTTGTGCTTTGCATTCCTTGCACTTGAAACCTTGTCGGCCAGTGCATCCTCCACCCTGGGACAGAGACTTTCCCAGATTAGAAAAAGAAGACTCGGGAGGATATGTTCAATGAGTTAATGCACGCCTCTGACAGTGACAAGACAGAGCTCAGAAAAAGGAGGATTACACTGTCTGAGAACCTGGACGTGGACCGGGAAGACAGGAGACCATGCAGGAAGAGATGCTGTGGATTATGAAGGAGCAGTCAGACATGTTGAGGCATCTGGCTGAGGGTCAAGAAAGGCAGCTGGATGCTAGATTCCCTCTGCAGCCTATGCTGCCATCATTGCTCAGTCCTCAAGCCTCCTCCCCCAAACATCCTATGAGGTGTGGGGAGGGGAAGTTCGGTATCCCTTGCACTCAGAACCAGCGGCGGGTACAAGGACCAGAAGGTGCCCATTCCCACATTTTTTATTGTTGCAGTGCATCTGTAAGCAACCTTTCCTTGTTTCTTTCCCCCCACCGTGTTATCAGCCCTTTTGCCCCAGGTTATCTTACTTTTCTTTGCTGCCTCTGTGTGTCTGTGAGCATAATAAAACAACAGATTGAGGAGGAAAAAGCTCTTTATTAATTCAAACACACGGTGGTTGGTGGGGGTGGAGTCTACAGGGAATAAAATGCAAAAAAGGGACAGTTTGGTAAGGAACAATACAGATAACTGTCACATTACTCTGGCTCATTGCTGAAACTGGTTTTCAAAGCCTCACGGAGATGCAGAGCCCCTCGATGTGCTCTTCTTAGTCCCCTGATGTCTGGCTGCTCAAAATTGGCTGCCAGGTGATCTGCGTCAACTCCCCACCCCGGCGGAAACTTTTCTCCCTTTGTTTCACGGATATTATGGAGCACACAGCAGGCAGCAATAACAAAGGGGATATTGCTTTCACTGAGGTCTAACCTAGTAAGCAAACAATGCCAGTGACCTTTTAAATGTCCAAAGGCACATTCCACCACCATTCTGCACTTGCTGAGCCTATGGTTGAACTGGTCCTTACTGCTGTCCAGGTTGCCTGTGTATGGCTTCATGAGCCATGGGAGGAAGGTATAGATTGCGTCTCCCAGGATCATTATTGGCATTTTAATATCACCAATGGTTATTTTGCAGTCTGGAAAGAAAGTCCCTGCTTGCAGCTTTCTGAACAGACCTGTGTTCCTAAAGATGCGCGAGTCATGAACCTTTCCTGACCATCCCAAGTTGATGTCGGTGAAACAGCCCCTGTGATCCACCAGTGCTTGCAACACCCTTGAGAAGTACCTCTTTTGGTTTATGTACTCTTTGGCAAGGTGCTCTGGTGCCAAGATCGGGATATGCATGCCATCTATTGCCCCACTGCAATTAGGGAACCCCATCATGGCAAAACCATTCACTATGTCCTGCACGTTGCCCAGAGTCACTATCCTTCTTAGCAGAAGTCTACTAATGGCCCTGCAAACTTGGATCACAAGAGATCCCATGGTAGATTTACCCACCTCAAATTGATGCTCCACTGACCGTTAGCCGTCTGGCATTGCACGCTTCCACAGAGCTAACGCCACTTGCTTCTCAACTGTTAGAACAGCTCATTTTAGTATTGCTATGCTTCAGGGCTGTGGAAAGTTCTTCACGCAGTTCCTGGAAAGCGGCCTTATGCATTCGAAAATTCTGCAGCCACTGCTCATTATCCCATAGCTGCATAATGATGCGGACCCACCAGTCAGTGCTTGTTTCCTGGGCCCAGAAACGGCACTCAACCGTGTCAAGGTGATGCATGACTGTCGCCAGCAACTGCAAATTGCTCTGCTCTGTGTCTTCCAGCAGGGCTGCTTGTGTGACATCATATTGTTCCGTGCAGCGGCTGCTGTATGGGCTGTGTAAATACTGCAGGATAAGGCGCGAGGTGTTTGTAATGCTCACAACAACAGGGTACAGCTGAGCAGGGTCCATGCTTCTCATCCTATGGCGTCCAGGCGGGTAACCCAGGCTTACAAAAAAAGGCGCAAAAAAGGATTTGTTTGTTTGCCATTGATTTCTGGGAGGGAGGGAAGTGCATCATGGGAGGCTAATGCCATGTTCCCATAACCACCCATGCCAATGTTTTGGTCCCATAAGGCATTGCAAGCCCAACCCAAAATTGTACTTGGCTACATGCACTGTGGGATAGCTATCCATAGTGCAGTGCTCTGTCCACTGATGCAAGCTCTGCTAGTGAGGATGCACTGCATCGACACAGTGAGCACAGTGTGGACACGCAAGATCAACTTACTTACATCGGAGGCTCGATGTCGACTTGCATGAAGTCGACTTAACTTTGTAGTGTAGACATGGCCTTAGAAGTGGAACACTATATCTGACAGTCAGGATCATGGGCTCCTGACATCTTATTATGCAGAAGGGTTTGGATGAATGGACAACTGAGAAATGATGTTATGGACCAGCTGCAGAAAAATATTCAGCTCTCCGTGGCTAACAGCTCATGTCCTAGGAGCCAAAGAGAGAAAGAAAAGGACCACCATTCCCTCCAATCACCATTTTTTTAGGGAGGAGAAAACCCCCAGGATGCTCCAATGATAAGGCGAGTAAGTTCCCCAATGTCAAAGGTGGGGAGCCCTCCAAATGATAGAGAGATAGGATCTGATCCTGCTCCCATGGGGTAGAGTCAAGCCTACAGGGAGTTATGTGTATGGAAGAGGGGCCTGCCCAGCCCTGAGGTCAATGGGAAGTTTGCCTGTGTAAGGACTATGGGGTCAGGCTGTGACTGGGGTGCCTGGATGGGCCACACGGGGAATGCTACATTCATGGCAGCCTGCAAGAAATAGGGCAGATGATCCCCAAAACTGGTGGTTTATTCTATACTTCGATTCACCAACCCAGTAACAAAACAGCTTCTGTAACACCACACTGGTTAATAAGAAGCCAGACACGGTCCCCTTTAGGTATTCCAGCCCTTGGCTCCCACCTAGACAGCCAAGTCTAATACAGTGAGGGGTCACTGAAAACCTGATTCACCATATGTGAGGTTCACCAATCCCAAAGGACTAGACACTTATTCAAGTCAATCTGCATCTCAGATCTTAACTAATAATACGTTGATACATAAGTGCCGACTCCGTGGGTGCTCTGCGGCTGGGCAGCCACAGAAAAAAACAGTGGGTGCTCAGCATCCACCAGCCACAGCTGATTGGAAGCACACCTGATCAGCTGATCGGCAGCTCAGTGATGGAATTGAGGAGGGCGGAGGGCAGCGAGCGACGGGCAGGTGGGAACCTTAGGGAGGGGACGTAGGAGGGGCGGGAAGAGGCAGAGGGAGGGTGGGGCTTTGTGGGAGGGGGTGGAACGAGAGTAGGGCCTTGGGGGTGGAGCACCCCTGTGGAAAACTAAAAGTCAGCGCCTATGTGCTGATACTGACCTTTTAGTAACTAAAAATTAAAGATTTAATAATAAAAGGAAAAAGAAACGAGAGTTACAAATGGTTAAAATATCAATATACATACATGTGACTTCCAGTGTTCATAGTTCAAAATCACAGCAGTGATGAAATAAATTGCTGGCTTGTAAAAGTCTCCCTGGAATCATCCCAACAGGTCAGAATCCGAAGGCATCTTATATGTAAAGTCTGTCAAAGTCTTTCCAGGCATTTCCCTGGTTATTCCAAATAATTATTTGGAAGATCTCCATTCTATAGCTTACACCAGGGGTCGGCAACCTGTGGCATGCGTGCCAAAGGCAGCATGCAAACTGATTTTTAGTGGCACTCTGCTGCCAGCCGGGGTCTCAGCCACCGGCCCCGCTCAGCCCGCTGCCGGCCTGGATGAACGGAACCCCGGGCCGGCGGCCAGGACCCTGGCTGTCAGGGGCCGGCGGACGGAACCCCAGACCCAGCCCGCTGCCGGTCTGTTGTTCCATCTGCCGCCCGCGCTGCTGGTCTGGGGTTCTGTCTGCCGGCCCCTGACAGCCGGGGTCCCGGCCGCTGGCCCTGCTCAGCCCGCTGGCGTCCCGGGGTTCCGTCCATCCAGGCAGGCAGCGGGATGAGCAGGGCCGCCCGCTGGAACCCCAGACTGAGCCGCTCAGCCCGCTGCCGGTCTGGGGTTCCGTCCGCTGGCCCCTGCCAGCTGGGGTCCCAGCTGCCGGCCCCGCTCGGCCCGCTGCCGGTCTGGGGTTCCATCGGGGGGCGGGGGGGGGGAGGGCCCTGTAAAATTTATTACTGGCACACAAAACCTTAAAGTAATAAAGACTTAGCACGCCACTTCTCAACGGTTGCCGACCCCTGGCTTTCACTTTCCCTGTTCAAAGTTTAAGCAGACTAGAGATGGCATGATTAGGCCCAAGGCTTCTTTTTTATAGCTCTTCTAGAAGGCTAACATGCCTCCTCAGATTTTGTCACATCAGGGCCTTTCCCTCAGAGGAATAGGCAATACAGATCGCCTTTGGACCTTGCTTTGAAGCTAATGTTCTATTTCCTATGTATACACAGGTAAACTAGTTACACACATTCACATAAGGCAATTAGCCCATCCTCCATTATAACATAGTTAAACTGAAGACAATGTAGATAATATTATTAGTTTCTTGCAATATCTTACATCTTTGATTTTAAGGATACTGGACACAGTCGCATACATAATTAAAGCAATTAAGACATGAAAGGAAATTAGCATCTATACACTAATCTGGCTGCAGTGTTAAACTTCTAACAGGATATAGGTAAACATAGACAAATACACAGCATCTACCCTTGAATTCTATTACTACAAATGAAGGGGTTGATGACTGCTAGAACATCTCTTTGAAATTCACATACAAGTAGATTGTCTTGATTACAATTGTAATGCCTCCTGTTAAGTTGTTATGGGTCATACACAGGTTGGCTGGTCTGTCAGTGTCACACAGGCCCCTAACATTTCCCCAAAACGTTTCTGCAAGCAGGCTGTAGACTAGAGCAACATTTCCAAGAATGGTTTCAGAGTAGCAGCCGTGTTAGTCTGTATTCGCAAAAAAGAAAAGGAGGACTTGTGGCACCTTAGAGACTATGCTCTAATAACGCGCAAATAAATTGGTTAGTCTCTAAGGTGCCACAAGTACTCCTTTTCCATTTCCAAGAATCAGTCCTGCTTCAGACCAAAAGTTCTTCAGACTTTAGTTTCACAAGAACAGAGCAGACCAATGCAATGGAGTACGAGGCTGCAATCAGAGAAGGTGTTTCTTTAGTTATGGTTCTTTAGTGTGGGCCACTCACAACTACTGCCATTTAATTCTCTTAAGTCTACAGGAGACTTTACAGCAAAATCAACCAAGAACTAAAACTCCTGGAAAAGATTACAGTAATTTTTAAGGCCAAGCAAACTTCTTGTCCCTGGCAGTGTCTCTTGAATATTCTGGAGTGTGTAAGACTTGTTCAAGGTTTCCTTGTCCTCAGGTTCCAAAAAAAATTATCTGTTTTCTTGTATATTTAGAAGTAAACTCTATGTGATAATGGAGAGAAAAACTAATGTACAGTAGTTTCTATTTGTTCAATAATCATTAATAAAAAGTAAAAGAGATTTACATGATAGTACAAGATTCATTACTAGGATAAGAGACATGCTGACTACTTATCCACTTTCTTATGCTTGACTGCATCTCAGATTATGAAGAGGAGCACTGTTACTCTGAAGAACAGAAGAAAAGTCTTAACATATCATTACTGATGTGGGACAGGGATATGTTCTTGGATTTTTTAATAATTAGGTTGCAAAAATCCAGTTAAAATAAAAATAAAAAGGAATAACGTGTGCAGTGCTGAAAGCACTGACCACTGAAGTAGTAAATAAGCTGAGTCAGCAAGTTCTTAGTAACGTGTACCTATTTTAAAAACACACACACTGTATAATATAGTCGGTGCCAATAAGGCAACAAAAACGGATCTATTATTTTTCCTGCATAGCTCTAGTAATTCATTCTGCACCCAGGCCAGACCACTCCACCTGCCAAGGCCCCGCATGCGGGAAATAAAGCAATGACAAAAGATCCCAAAATGAGGGAAATAAAGAAAATGATTCACGCAGAAAATGAAAAAATATTATTTGTATTGCGGTAGCACTTACTATCAGGGGCCTGGGCTTCCTTGTGCTAGGGGCTGTACATACATGTAAGGAAAAGATGGTCCCCCCAAAGAACTTACAATATAAACAGATTTCAGAGTAGCAGCCATGTTAGTCTGTATCCGCAAAAAGAAAAGGAGGACTTGTGGCACCTTAGAGACGAACAAATTTATTTGAGCATAAGCTTTCGTGAGCTACAGGCATCCGATGAAGTGAGCTGTAGCTCATGAAAGCTTATACTCAAATAAGTTTGTTCGTCTATAAGGTGACACAAGTCCTCCTGTTCTTTTTGCGAATATAAACAGAGTGTAGGAAAATGCAGTGGGATTCATCCCTGTAGTGGCAACAACCCTTTCTCTAACTTCAGCTTCATGATTTTTTCTCTATTTCTGATTAATTTTCAACCACAGGTGTGAGGGGCTTCCAAATCTGTGTAGAACACTATAGGGCTGAAAAGACATCCCTTCACTCTATTCTATTCAGGTTCTTATACTGCTGTCATTACTGTGAGCCTTCCACTTCTGACTAACATCCATCGTCTGCGGGGGATTCTCTCTCTTCCTCTCCCCAGGGGGAGAACTCGGTGTGTAGTGTTTTTTTTTTTGGTTTGAATGTCCACGCTGTTCTGTGTTATGTTAGAGAAGACATAGGGAAGAAGTCCTCCTTGCACGGGAGTGGAAAGTTTGTGATGATCCTTGGTTCCTGTGGGAGTCATTCCAGTCTCAGACTTGCCCTGAGAAAACTCTGTTTTTTGCAAGCAGCTGTTGACGGTGGTGGAAGATCTAGTCTGCTCCATATCCCAGTTGTGCAATATGTCTTTTGGATTTTTACTTCTCCAGGTCTGCTGAAAGGTCTTGGACTCATAAGAGGTGTACTGATAAATGGCATAAGCAGGCACTTTTGCAGTGGCGTATGAGTGACTTGGTGGGTCAGGAATGGATAGGTTTGGAAGGATTACCTCTTTATTGGCAAATGTCAATAAATGTTAATTTCACCATACGCACACAAACTGATGAAAATATTTCTATGGGTAATAATCAAAATTTACAGATAGACAAAGTGAGAAAATGCTGCTTGAGAACTTATTAGAGGTTGACTTAAAGATATTTACTCTGTATATTTTGATGTGATGTTGACAATTTGTGTTTAAGAGTTTATAAGACTTTTTGAATATCATCTGTCATTAAATTATTATTGTCTGACCTTCCCATAGTTTCCCACAGCGGTGAAAATGTAAATTGATAAACATCTAAAAAAGTTTAAACCCCATAATCTTGCACAACTGTGAACATTTAAAAGGATAACAATTTTTAAAAAGCTTAAACATCAACATTGATACTATCAGTCAAAATTATTTAAAAAATGGAAATCGGATTCTGCCAAGTCTAGGAGCAGGCAAGAGAATCAGCTCAGCCTAGGCTCCTGGTTCTAACACCAGCCTACATCATCGGTTCTAGTGCAGCCTAGGACCCTGGTTCTAGGATAGCCTGGGACCCTGGTTCTTGTACCAGCTTAGGTTAGTGGTTCTAGCACCCCCTGGGGCTGCGGTTCTAGCACAGTCTGAGACCCGCCGGTTCTAGCACCCCCTGGGGCTGCGGTTCTAGCACAGTCTGAGACCCGCCGGTTCTAGCACCCCCTGGGGCTGCGGTTCTAGCACAGTCTGAGACCCGCCGGTTCTAGCACCCCCTGGGGCTGCGGTTCTAGCACAGTCTGAGACCCGCCGGTTCTAGCGCCCTGTCATAAATGTAAAGGGAAGGGTAAACATCTTTAAATCCCTCCTGGCCAGAGGAAAAACCCTTTCACCTGTAAAGGATTAAGAAGCTAGGATAACCTCGCTGGCACCTGACCAAAATGACCGATGAGGAGAAAAGATACTTTCAAAGCTGGAGGGGTAGGGGGGAAAAAAGGGTTCTCTCTGTCTGTGTTCCTTTTTGCCAGGACCAGAGCAGGAATGCAGGTCAGAACTCCTGTAAAGAGCTTGTCAAGGTTCCTCCCCCACTCTGAACTCTAGGGTACAGATGTGGGGACCTGCATGAAAAACCTCCTAAGCTTATCTTTACCAGCTTAGGTCAAAACTTCCCCAAGGTACAAAATATTACACCCGTTATCCTTGGACTGGCCGCTACCACCACCAAACTAATACTGGTTACTGGGGAAGAGCTGTTTGGACGCGTCCTTCCCCCCAAAATACTTCCCAAAACCTTGCACCCCACTTCCTGGACAAGGTTTGGTAAAAAGCCTCACCAATTTGCCTAGGTGACTACAGACCCAGACCCTTGGATCTTAAGAACAATGAACAATCCTCCCAACACTTGCACCCCCCCTTTCCTGGGAAATGTTGGATAAAAAGCCTCACCAATTTGCATAGGTGACCACAGACCCAAACCCTTGGATCTGAGAACAATGAAAAAGCATTCAGTGTTTTACAAGAAGACTTTTAATAAAAAATAGAAGTAAATAGAAATAAAGAAATCCCCCCCTGTAAAATCAGGATGGTAGATATCTTACAGGGTAATTAGATTCAAAAACATAGAGAACTCCTCTAGGCAAAACCTTAAGTTACAAAAAAGATACACAGACAGAAATAGTTATTCTATTCAGCACAATTCTTTTCTCAGCCATTTAAAGAAATCATAATCTAACACATACCTAGCTAGATTACTTACTAAAAGTTCTAAGACTCCATTCCTGTTCTGTCCCTGGCAAGCGCAGCATACAGACAGACACAGACCCTTTGTTCCTCTCCCTCCTCCCAGCTTTTGAAAGTATCTTGTCTCCTCATTGGTCATTTTGGTCAGGTGCCAGCGAGGTTACCTTTAGCTTCTTAACCCTTTACAGGTGAGAGGAGCTTTCCCCTGGCCAGGAGGGATTTCAAAGGGGTTTACCCTTCCCTTTATATTTATGACAGAGCTAATAAGTAATCTAGTTAGATATGCGTTAGATTCTGCTTTGTTTAAATGGCTAATAAAATAAGTTGTGCTGAATGGAATGTATATTCCTGTGTTTGTGTCTTTTTGTAACTTAAGGTTTTGCCTAGAGGGATTCTCTATGTTTTGAATCTGATTACCCTGTAAGGTATCTACCATCCTGATTTTACAGAAATGATTCTTTTACTTTTTCTTTAATTAAAATTCTTCTTTTAAGAACCTGATTGCTTTCGTTGTTCTTAAGATCCAAGGGTTTGGGTCTGTGTTCACCTATGCAAATTGGTGAGGATTTTTATCAAGCCTTCCCCTGGAAAGGGGGTGTGGGGCTTGGGGGGATTTTGGGGGAAAAGATGTAACCAAGCGGGCTCTTTCCCTGTTATTTTTGTTAGACGCTTGGTGGTAGCAGCAATAAGGTCCAGGGACAAAAGGTAAAATAGTTTGTACCTTGGGGAAGTTTTAACCTAAGCTGGTAAAGATAAGCTTAGGGGGTTTTCATGCAGGTCCCCCCATCTGTACCCTAGAGTTCAGAGTGGGGGAGGAACCTTGACACTTCTTGCTCCGCGCGGGGCCAGCCCGGCTCCCCACTGGCCTTCGAGGCAGGCCTTCTGAGCTTGCCGCTCCCACACGCACCCTCCCAGAACACGGTGCCCTATTGGCTCCCTAACGTTCTAAGCCCGCCTTGAGCGGCCTTTCACTCAGCCTGGACCCGCCCCTCTCGGTCCCCGACCGCGCCTCACTTCCATCGTGCCCAATGGATGACAGCGCCGCTCCAAGCTCTGACATGCGCGCCTCGCCGCTCAGAGCCCGAACATGCGCATTGTGGACAGATCGGCCTACTACGAAATGCGCATGCGCTCTGAGTGGCGGCTGTCAGCTCCGCCACCCGCGCTGTGTACGGGGCTCGGTTCGGGCATGCGCAGTCTGGGCGCTGTCCCGGAATGCGCAGGCGCCGGCGCTAGCCCTTTCGCCAGCCACGCAGGCCGGGTTCAGCGCCCCCTTGACATGCGCAGTAAGCGCGCTGGGCGGGCGAGAACGCGGAAGTCCTCAGCGGCTTAGCGCCGGCCGCGTAACTAAGATGGCGGCCTCCGTGCGGCGCTGCGCCGTGGCCTGGCTCGTCCCCGCGGCGGGGCTGCTGGCGCTGCTGGCCGGCCCGGGGGCGCTGGGGAGGCGGAGCGAAGTGAAGGCGCTGACGGACGGGACGTGGCGGGAGCTGCTGCAGGGCGAGTGGATGATTGAATTGTGAGTGCGCGGGAGCGACCGCCCCTCCCCCGGCCCGCCGCGCCCCGGGGTGTCTCCCCTCCCCCACCAGCCCTGCAGAGCCACCAGGCGGGGTCGTGCTGTCCGGGCCTCGGCCCGCGCTTCCCGCCAGTCCCTCCCGGGGAGCGGGGGGAAGGGTTCTCGGCACCACTCGGGCGTCGCCCCATGCTCCCGGCATGCCCTGGGGTGTGTGTGGGGGGGGGCGGACCTCAGGCCGCCGCCGCCGCGGGGGGGGGCTCCGTGGGCCCAGCCCCCCCCCCCCCCGCTCCGGCCCGGCGCTGGGGTCTTGGCCCCTCTCGCTGTGTTGAGATTCCCAGGGCGAACCGCAGTCTCATAGAGCCGTGGGGCTAGAAGGGACCTCCCGAGGTCATCCCGTCCAGCCCCCGCGTTGAGCCAGGGCCCCATGTTCTCTGGACCTGACCCTACGTGTTTGCCTGACCTGTGCTTAAAAACCTCCAGTGGTGGCTATCCCCCAACCTCCCTAGATAAGCTATTCCAGTGCTTACCTGCCCTGACTCCTAGACGCTTTCCTGAGTTAATAGTAAGCCGCAAAAAGAACAGGAGGACTTGTGGCACCTTAGAGACTAACCAATTTATTTGAGCATGAGCTTTCGTGAGCTACAGCTCACTTCATCAAATCCCTCTTGCTGCAAGGTCTGTTAATTGGGATTATTTTTTTTCATCTATGATTCCGCACCAGTGCCTCAGGCAGGATCGGGCAGCTTTTAAAACAGCCTAGTTTCTCCTTTGTGCAGACTTCTTTCAATAACCGCAGCATTCACAGTCTGCCATACTCAGTTTTGCTAACAATTGTTCTCTTGGAAGCTGTTACTTGAGAGGTAGTAAAGGTGGCAAATTTATGAGGCCTGAAGACATGGCTTAAAAATAGATGATAGCTGACTCTGTTGTAATCATATCTTTAATTTGCTTAATCTGTTACAATGGGGTGTGGCTGCCCGTTTCTTAATATCTCTGTAGCACTTGCGTGTTAGCTTGTATTAAGTCACTAGGCATGTTACTTGCAATGGCAGTGTCTATATTCTGGGTTATTACTGTATGGTTGGATAAATTAGCATTGTGTTTTCTCCCACTTCGTTTCTTGAGACAAACCTTATTTTTCAGTTATGCTCCCTGGTGTCCTGCCTGTCAAAACCTTCAGCCTGAATGGGAAAAGTTTGCTGAATGGGGGGAAGATCTTGAAGTTAACATTGCAAAAGTGGATGTCACAGAACAGCCAGGTAATCCCTGTTATAGATCTGAAAAAAGAAACAATATTTTATACAGATGTTTACACTTTGTGCAATACCCAGAGGCTGTGTTGCTTCATATGCTTTCTTTGTTTGGGGTTTTTTTTGTTGTACTAAAGTGAAATGTTGAGTGTGCTTGTTTTACATAAAATGATTAGAGGCAATAGGAACAATACAGATACAGTATCCTTAATTGTAGTGAAAGCCCATTAACTATATTTATGGCTGAGAAGCACAAGTCCTGCTGAAAGTCAATGGTACTTGTACTCCTAAATCATTTAGGAGCACCTTGAAAATTCCACCCTGTTTGCATTACTGTGGGAACCCAAGATTGGGTTCCCTTTGCACAAGCTGCTATACAACACACAGAAAGAGACAGTCCTTGCTCTGAAGACCTTACAGTCTAAATAGACAGACAAAAGATGAAACAGGCACAGACAGGTGAAGTAACTTGCCCAAAGTCACATAGCTGATCAGTGCAGAGCTGGGAATAGAACCCAGGACTTCTGTCTCCCTGTTGAGTGTCATATCCCTTAGACTGTGCTCTCTTTCCAGTGTGTGTCAATTTGTGCTTTATTAGAATTACAGGTGAACAACTGATAGACATTTTTGTCAAGATGCCTATGATAAACACATTTATTGTCCGACACTGTTTATTCTCTCTTCCCAACCCCCCGACCAGTTCAAATTGTTCTTAACATTTTAAAAACAATTGTGTCCTTCAGGTCTGAGTGGCCGATTTGTCATAACAGCACTTCCCACTATCTATCAGTAAGTACTCAAAATTCACAGTAATAGAGGAAATGTGGTGATCTCCTTATTAAATGTTGTATTTCTTGGAAAAATGATTCTAGATTATTTGTTTGCTTTATTGAGAGAGGCTTTTTAGGATGGAGAGGGAGAAGTCTCAGAGCTCTTTGTATCATTAATCATAAATTTATGATCACCTAGCCTGGCCTCCTGCATAGCATGGGCCATAGAATGTCATCCAGTTATTTCTTTGCAGTTAGTCCATACCTTGACCTATCTCTGTAGTGGGTGCTTCCATTTTTTAAACTTGTGTCTATTAGGTGGTTTTAATGCTGCTGTTGGGTGAGGCACTGGCAAGATTGTCGTCTTTCCGTAGTAACACAATATGAGTCCAGCAAAGATCCTGTATTCTGCCAGATAAATGACGTTGATTGCGTTCCATTTTTTCTAAGAATCTTGATTTTAAAGTAGGATAAAAAGAATGATTATAGAGAATACAGGAGAAAAATGCCATTGAACAGAAATGAATGCTACATGGATAGATTGTACTACACAGCTACACAATAGTTGTACTGTATCTGGCATCCTAAGGTACTCATCTAATTTGTTCCTCTTTGAACAGTTGTAAAGATGGAGAGTTTAGAAGGTACCAGGGCCAGAGAACTAAAAACGACTTCATAAATTTCATCAGTGACCAAGAATGGAAGTCTGTTGAACCAGTTTCTTCTTGGTTTGGTCCTTGCTCTGTCCTGTAAGTATCAGTGTGATTTTTATCAGTATCTGTATTATTTTCACTACCAGACACGTGCACATTCAAGGATTCTGTGGGACAAATTATCTGGTGCACCATAGCACTGCTTGGTTCACCTTAGATCAGTGGTTCCCAAACTTGGTTCGCGGCTTGTACCTGTGGGTGCTTAGGTAAACAAAGTGTCTCATGGCCCGCCAGGGGCTTACCCTGAACAAGTCACGAACCAAGTTTGGGAACCAGCTGCCTTAGGGGGTAAAAGTAACTTTTTGTCCCCTGTTCGAATGAGGCTGTTTCAGGGGCCATTATGCTGGTGAGGATAATCTTTGCAGAGTTGAGACTCTGACACTGTATTTGTAGATTTTTCATAGGCTAATGTACTTGTTCTGCACGCTTGAGTGGAGCAGCTAAAAATTTGGAAAGAGTATATCATTGTTTTAGAGTGCTAGCAGTGTAAGGAACATGTGGAGACAAATCAGATGCAACCTGTGATGAGTGCAGGCAGGAAACAGTGGGAAAGTGATGTCACCCAGTCTCAAAAGAATAGTGCTGTTTGAAATGCTATATAGTCTTCCAGTGGTTTTGAGGGGCAACTCAGAAGATTGCTTGCTTTTAACTACTGCAGTGCTCCTATGTTGTAAATGCTGGGGGTATATAGTTATTTTGGGGGAGGGAATGGGATAGTAGATAGGGAATTGCTTAGCAAAATGGCATTCCAGAATCAAGATTCTGTAATCTGACTTGGGTGATCCCAAATTCTTATGCGCTGGACTAGTTTGACAGCTGTTGGAGCACAGTCTAAACAATAATATTTGGAGCTCTTCTGTACAAAAATACAAATACAGGAACTCCTCACTTAACGTTATAGTTATGTTCCTGAAAAATGTGACTTAAAGCGAAACGATGTTAAGCGAATCTAGTTTCCCCATAAGACTTAATGTAAATGAAGTGATTAGGTTCCAGGGTAATTTTT